>NW_027526203.1:338021458-339380750 GCF_048455015.1 Haemaphysalis longicornis | reverse complement strand
CCGGCAATTCAAGCTGAATTTATGTCTGCATTTTGTTTGTGGCGACATTTTAGAAACGTCGAACGGTTGATGCCCTGATTTTGTTCAAACTGCGAAACTTCAAAGAACGAGAAAGGTGAACGTTGACGAGGTGGTTCGATACAAATTTGTTTTAGGCAACTTTCGCTCATCAGCGTTGCAAGGCAGCCAAAGTTCAGAAAGTGAGTTATATGCGTTATATAATAGTCGTCACAAGTGCTTCAGGGTTTTGCAGGATGGCGATGACCGAGAACATACTGTGGTTGTTTAAACTTCCTGAGACATCAATGCTTTAGCTGCGTCCCTGTTGGTTTGAGGAAGCATTTGGCCACCTTGCTTCGGGAGATAGTGCATGACAGCATAGTTTTTACCGTTTTGAAGGCTGTATGAGATCTGAAAAGGTATGACACTGATGCGTTGGACTTCACCCAGAATGCGAAACGAATGGCAGTGGTCGTCATGAGAAACTGTCGGAAGGCAGCACGTAACACAACATAGCATAAGCATAAATGCAAAAGCCGCCCTTATAAAACAGAATGCGTTGTCAAATTTCACAACAAACAGTGACCATGATTCGCTTCATTGATTGATTGTAGGGTTTAGCGCGCCGACGCAACGCAGGCGATGAGGCGCGCCGTAGTGGAGGGCTCCGGATTAATTTCGACCACCTGGGGATCTTTAAAGTGCGCCGAAATCTCGTACCCACGGGCATTTTTGCTTTTTGCCTCCATCAGAAAAGCGGCAGCCGCGGCCGGGAATCGAACCCGCGACCTCGTACTCAGCAGCGCAACGCCTTAGCCACTGAGCCACCGCTGCGGGTGATGCACTTCATTTCGATAAACATGTCATTACAAGGGGGTATACGCCCCAATTGTTTTAAAACCGAACAACAACAAAAAAAAAACTCTTCGAACAACGCACCGACAGGACTGCGCACACCACATATGGAATTTAAAAAAAAAAGTAGCAGGGCAAAAAAGGAAGGTGGACGCTGGGAGTTTTTTTTCCCAGGGAAAAACAGGGCTACTGCAGATTCGGAGCCAGTGAAATAGGGTCATAAACTTTAAATTTTAAAACGCTGTGTCATTCCATAAATGACCATTGCGACGATTGTTCTCAGCTCACACTACGGTAAAACTTCAAACCTAATTCGAATTTCGTCGTTTATGTTGTAACCATTCGTCTCTAGTTTGAATGGGTATGCCCTTCTGTGCAGTCAGAGCTTGCCTCTGGACCGTACTTGGCATTCGAAGACCCTCCTCCTTCGAATTTTTTGTGCACACAGCTTTACATTCTAAAGTGCTCCCCTTGCTTGGATGCAAAACCTGGAAATGAATCTCTTTTTCCCATGGCCAAGTCAGCAGTTGGTCATATAATCCTTGGCATACCTGGAATACGAAACGAAGTGGCAGAGTGCCCTCAATGTCGGCGATTACTGCTTACGGTAGGATAGAGTACCCGTAAAAGAAGCCGGGCTTTTCAGCCCAATTAATCGCTCTCTCTCCGTGACTCTTCACTACCTTTCAATTTCGACCAGCCGCCAACAGTCCATTCGAGCACGTCGGAGTTGTTCAACTTTTTTTCAAGAATAGATTTGGAAGCAGCCATTAAAACACTATATTTTTCGCCTAGTGCATTTATGATTTGCACCTGTTCTTCGGTGCCTGACCTTTTGTTTACGCTCTCCTGAAGCTCTTCCCACGCTTTTCTCGTCTCCTTCTTGTAATTTACCGAGGCAACTTTCAATGCAGTGGTGACATTCGCAATGCTCGAGCTTTTGCAGTGTTTACGCTGCACATGTTTCCAATTCTCGACTCGAGCTGTCCAAGATTTCTTTCCAACGAGGTTTGCTTCTTGTGAATGTCCTTTATGGTGTCCAAGCTTAGGCGTGTGCTTTTGGTCAGTTTCTGGTCGAGCAACTGCAGCGACATCAACAAACTGGTGGCTCCGACGCCTTCAAGTGAAGGCGATGCTTGAGGTTGTTCTTGGCCGCAGTTGCCGGATACCAGGTGGTCGATGACGTCCTTTTGCGCTACGGTGTGGTGACAGCGTTGACAGGTAGCAACGTGATATTGGCAGTCGTTCCTGAAGTACTCAAGTATTTCGGATGCCGTGCCTACAGCGGAGCAGCCATTTTCGATGTTCCAACACCGGATCTGCGCAGTACAAACAGAAATACAAACAATCACTGCACTTCCAGTCTGTGAAGAAGAATGACCAGCGAAGGTGGGCGCAGACTAAGGAGTGCATGAAACAAAACACCTCTGCCCGTAATTTGCGATTGAGCATACTTCCTAGCTTAATGAATGAAACCTAGAATGACTTTAGAGCTTTATTCCGGCGTAGAAACATGGACTGCCCGTTTAACTCCCTCGTCGTAGGCATATCTTACTGTGTGTAACACGCCAACCCGAACCGCTCGACCCCAGAGGACAGCAGCCAGATCGCATCAGGCCGTGAGACATCCTCGTTATTATCTCCCACCGCACAACGAGCATGTCATCGGTGAGCGCGTGAAGCCTGCCTGTGCATGCACGACCCCCACCTTCCCTCCCCCGCCCCCCGTGCACGCATAAACCGGAAACTCTTGATGTGCGCGTGCTCAGACGTGAAGACGCCGGTGAAAATGTCGATAGAACCATTCAAACTGAACAAGGATGGTCAGGTAACGGCTGCGTTCCCAGCGGGAAAGTTGCTCTTTATGCGGAAAGAATTCGCAGCTACTTGACGAGGTGGAACTTGAGGCGGCAGCGGTGGCGGCGGCACCTTCTGCGGCAGCGGCTTTTCGCTGTTTTAGAGCCCATTCGATCTTTTGTGCGCCTAGGCACTACTTCAACTCCCGCTCTTGTTCCTCCGAGCGAGTGACAGGCGTCCGTCCCATAGCGAGTTACAAGTGCAGCTGTTGATAACGGTGCTAGCTCCGTTATCAGCTGCTTGCACAACTTGTGAAGAAGGCATAGGTGGTGGCGGGGGGCTATAAAACGTCTGAAAGGGGCGTCGGTGGTGGCGAGGAGAAGCTGAGCAGCGGTGCCGACTAAAGCGGCTTCACCGGAATGAAAACTGGAGGGGTAAGCCATATACACCTTCGCTGTAATGAATTAAACCCAGCTCCACCTAGTGTACAAGCTGCTGAAACAGCGAAGTTGTTGTTCTCTCGTGTCGGCTCAAATGTCAACGGGCGCTAGCCCGAGAACGGCGGCGCCGCTGCCGCGCAAATTCTCGGTTCGTCCTATGGAATCGGCAGCTAAACGTCAGCGGCGGGAGGCTCCCTCTTATAACCGGAGAGAGAGGGTCACGCCCGCTGGTCGGGTAACCTGCTCCTACCCCTGCATGGCGCACGACCTCCAGCAGGCTTACGATAAGTTTCGAACCAAACCAAAATGGTAATTTGTGTCTATGTAGTAACTATCATCATGGATTGTGTGTGACTAGACAGAAAATATCACCACAGGATAGTCGAAATATCCACAAAAAGCGGTAATAATTGCAACAGCTCAATAGAAACTAGAGGCCGAAATAACGACAACACGCACGAAACAACCAGTGACCAGTTTACAGTTTAACATGAATTTTCATCGCTCTTACTACTACTACTACTACTACTACAAGTTTATCGCACTTTCACTGCTCGCTCACCTTGGCTAAAGCATGAAAAGTGTTTGAGAATACGATAGCAAAATATTAAATGAAGCTCATATCGCCATTCCGGCGGGCCCGTATGAGCAAATGCGCAGGCTATAGAAACAGTTGCATGCTACAATGCGTATTTTGTCAAGCGCGAGCGAAAAAGCCCTGCACAAAGTAGAAGGTGAACAGTACGAACTAACCATTGGAAGGACACCTACAAAACGACCAGTTGCTGCGCATCACATGCACTGATTTCCACGTGAAGCGAACGTGACGCCCCAATAAGATGGGTTTTTTTTTTGTTTTTTTGTTTTTGCGGGGGACGAAAAATTTGGCCGCATTTGAAACAGACAACAGAAATAGTGCCAAGTGACAATACGAAGAGTGTCAATAAACTGGAAGTGTCAAGTCTGCGGATGAATCACAAAACACGCGTCGCAATCTATTCGGAGTCGCACATCTTCCCGGCAGCTGAAATATTTCCCTTCATAATCGCAGCTCGTGTATGGGGTATAACCAGAGCATGAAACAAATGGAGTTGCTGCTGTACTGTTCGTTCTATAAAAAAATGATTTTTTTTACGGGCTTAACGAGCCGAAGCGGCACGTGGACTACCAGGCGCGCCGTTATACATAGTGGAAGGCTCCGGATTAATTTTGACCACCTGGAGATCTTTGATGCGCTCCGAGATCTAGAGACACATGCGGTGTTGCTTATCGCCTCCATCAGAAAAGTGCCCACTGCGGCCAGAATCAAACCCACGTCCCTGGGCTCAGCAGAACAACGCACGCGCCAGCGCTTCTGGTGTACCCTTTTTTTAGCAGGGCGTTGTGTTCCAAGCATGCTCTAGGGGACATGAGAGATGACGACGCGGCTTCAGTACTTGCTGAGCGCCTGAATGACCAGAAGCTTTCTGTTCATGAGGAATGCCTTCACACGTCAAAGCACCGTATGTATACACGTAGCAACTAAGCTGCATGAACAAACAGCAGAAACCATGCCCCGGCTGCTCTTTGGCACCGAGTGAACCTTATCACAACTGGGTAACCGGTAAGGCCGGCCCAAAATATTGAAATATTCGCCGAAGATTTCGAGGGAGCGCGCTGTTGATGGCGTCCGCCACTCGATAGCGCGGGCGTAAATCGTCCGAGATAACAGGCCCTTGCTGATATTAGAGAGCTTTAGCTGACCGTTTTCGACGCTCCGCTCCGGTATCGGCGGCCCGCTTCGCAATAGCGCTTCCGCTTGCTATCGGAGCGGAGCGGACCGTGAAAGACGGTCAGCTAAAACTCCCTATTGCGAAAATATAAGATGGGTTCATGCCGTACTCTTCATGAAATGCAAGAATAATTAGACCCGATGTCGCTTTCGAACTACGTTCGTAACAGTACGGATGCGCTTGGCCGCATCACCGCGGTGGCGGCTACTGCCGAGTTTTTCGCAGCATTGACGTCGGTTTCCGGAAGTATTGAAGAGCAGACTTTGGAAATAACGTTAGATCGTTATTTTTGCAACTTCCGACTTCGAATGATAGACGTCCCGCGCTCCCGGCTGGTGCAGTTAAGGTGGGCGCCATCACTGCACCTCGTGTGGCGATCACAGCGAACCTCTCGCGCAGTGCGAACCAAGCGTGAAATAAACACTCTTCGCGGCAGCCGTGTCGAGTAGTCGCGCTGCCCGCGCTCCTGCTGGCTCAAACGCAACAAGGGCAGAGCGACGCACGCTTTACGGATTATCAACGGCGGCTCGAGACCAACGGGCGGATCGGTCAGCTAACCACTCGCAGTATTAGAGAGTTTCAGTATAGCGGAAAGCACCACTTCAGCGCGCCCATAGCGTTAGCGGGCACACTAACCGTCGCGTAACGAGGCGCTATTCGTTTGCGGTTGCGGCCAGCAAACGTTAAGGCCACAGCTAAAACGCTATACTAAAACTCTCTATTATTTCCCGGGCGGTTATGTTCGAACTGGGCGCGCTTTACGGATAGCAACATTTTAAATAAAGTGTTACTCTTCCTCCTACTCCTATTCATCCGCGCACGGAGAATGAAAGATCGGAGCTCTGGCGGCTCGCTTAACCACGCGCAGTGCACCTTGTTCCTTTTGCCGATTCTGATGAAGGGACTTTAGCTGCTTCCTGCCGGGTATATCGCTTGCGATAGTTTGGGCGCTCACCGTCATAGGCTACTGACTTCGCTACCCGCCGCGGTGGCTCATTGACTAAGGCGTTGTGCTGCTGAGCCCAAGGACGCGGGTTCGATTCTTGGCCGCGGCGGCCACTTTTCTGATGGAGGCGAAAAGCAAGAAACGCCCGTGTGTTCGAGGTTTTGGCGCACGTTAAAGATGCCCGGGTGGTCAAAGTTAATCCGGAGCCCTCCACTACAGCGCGCCTCATCGCGTGTGCAGCGTCGGCGCGATAAACCCCATAATCAATCAATATTGACTTCGCATTGCCCACCAATCCTTTTCGAAAAGAAAACTTAAAGCATAATGGCCGACTGAATACTGAGGGAAGCAGCCTGCCTGGCAGTGTATAAAAGCTGTAGTCTGTGTTTTTTAGATACAGTGAGCCAGGGCCGTACCCAGAAATTTTTTCGGGGGGGGGGGGGTTATGAATTTTGGGAAGGGGGTAGTTTTGCTGAAAGCAACAGTAAGTATTGTTTACGTGCTGCCTGGAAAAGATTTCGGGAGGGGTTCGAACCCCCAAACCCCCCCTCTGGGTACGGCCTTGCAGTGAGCTCACCGAAGGCTTTGATTTACATTTATTGCACGTTCTAAATAGCTTAGGAACTGTTTATTTCAGGAAAACATATATGCATGCTTATCCCATGAGCTCTCGATGTTCTCCACTTCTGTAACGTCACAAACCGTAGTACCCTAAAGCTTACGGGGCGTCGTCCCCTGTTTTCATGTTTGCGGCGATTTATGCATTATTAAATAACTGCTAGCTGCGAGAATGGTCTTCTCAGATTCTCGGAACCATAATCCATCGATACAGGCCAACTCGTTTCTATCCTTTAGTGTCCCTTTAAAGGCGGTGGTCTTTCTTAGGCTAAGTCTCCTTCGTCGCGTGATGAAGCTTGTCGCAGTAAAACTAGTGTTTTGAGCACAGGTTAGCACACAGAATGCAAAGTTGGATGGACTGTTATCTCATGCTTTATCTTCAGTAATGTTTACCGCGTTGTTGTAGATTTTCCAGCGTAGCAAAATAGTTTTTGATAGGGCGGAATTATACTCTCACATCCCGTGAAAAGGTACGGCACCCACGCCGTGAGTTTACCTCAATAACGTTACTACACTCATGAAACGATTTTCTGTGGCTGTCCGCTACTTCCCGTGCTCATCAAGCGTCCTCGAGAAAACGTAATCGCCATTGTGCAGAAACTACAACCTAAGCAGCGAAAAGCGCGTGCTTGCCTAAAGCTGAGATCGGGTGCAGAGATGACAGCAGTGTGGAAAGGAGGACAATGATACTACTGCGGAGAAGGAAGAAAAGATGCGCGAAGGAAGAAAAGATGCGCATGCACTGCGCCTGCGCACTGAAGTTCGCCCGCCCCCCTTTCCTGGCACACATGGTCGGGGAAGGGGGGAGGTAGGCGAAGCAAAGCGACTCTCCCCCGTAGCTGTCGCCAGCGTCAACACTGTCTCACCTACCTAGGAAAAGTAGCCAAATTTCCGCTGGGCTCTCAAAAACCAATTTGAAGGCCTAGAATAGAGACAGAAACTAAAGTGTGTCCCAATTAGAAATTTAAACAAAAATGGCCCAAGTTTAATAATAATAATAATAATAATAATAATAATAATAATAATAATAATAATAATAATAATAATAATAATAATAATAATAATAATAATAATGTTTTATTTTCCTTTTGTACAAAGATGGAGCGGCCGCAAAAAGCTGAGTGACAGCTTGACGTGGCGGCTGCCCCGTTTGTGACAGCAGCGGTGGGTAAAATACCAAACAGCACGTACAATGGTATATACATGTTACACAATTGTACGTATTTTTACAATCCAATATGACTACAGAAGTACAGTCTGAAACAGGCGCAAGTGTTTCAAAAAAAAATTTCTTATAAAGGGATACAAAACACAGCCTAGTTATATGGGTGCAAACAAAAACAAGTGTTTAAAAAAAATACGAGTTCCGAGTTGCAACACAGGAGGCTACAAAGGCAAGCTATGGAGATGATTACTAACCAATCACGGACAAATTATAGAAACATTTCTTTCAACTTGTTTTTGGAAAACGACAAACTAGCAGCTGACTTCGTGGCAAGATCATTCAATACCTTCTAAACCTTTTAAACCTAGTCATCGCGAGTGAAGAAAAATACTAGGCGCACGTCGTTTCGTGTAAGTTTACCTTGGCTTCAGAATTTTCAGCCCGCCATCTAGCTCCACTAATTGGATTCAGCCTTTCGCTTCCACTGAAGGGAACGCACAGATAGACCAGCCGGCGCGCCATCTATGGTGAGAGTGAGCGACCAAGCGCTGGCGAAGCAGCCGTCAAACCCTCGCCTAGTTACGTCGTTCTCTTGCGCTGAACCACATGCACAAACAGCCCAGCCGGCGCTGAGCGATCAAGCGCGGGCGCAGCAGCTGATAGACCCTCACCTAGTCACGGGGTACCGCAGCGAAGTGATGAGAAAGGCGCAGCTTGCACACCGGCGGGTGTAAGTCAGTTGCGACGCCGTGAATGACCTTTGAAGATGTTGCGTAGTATAGCTTTCTCTCTAAAAATGTGCCTAATTGAAAATATTTTCAAATTACTCTCGAAATCTCCCGTGATCCTGTTACGTCCGCCAGCTCGCCATTGGGAATCTCCGCGCCGTGCTGAAGCTGTACAGCGATATAACTGGACGCGACCGAACGTCGGCACTTGCCGCAAAGCGTGGAAGATAACGCGCAGTGGGCGTCGTCAGAGGTACTAATGATAATTAGTCCATGCTTCACACGCTGAACTCCAAATCGGGGCTCCTAGGCTGGGTGCGTTAAACGCCAACTCTTGACAAGAGTTCTGTTGTTTCACGCCACATTTCAGTTCCATGTGTCCAACAACCCACCACGCAGTTAAGTTGTGTGACTAGGCCTTCCGCGTCAATTATAATTAATCACATTTTCGCCTTGATAACAAAAAACAGTCGCAAGCAGTCGACGCCCTCTTATTAAGCGATCGCGCACGTATTCTTTTTCTTCTCTCCGCTGTTTTCTCACCACGGCACATGCAAAGCAATGTTACATTTAATTACGCTGTTTAATGAACCCGAGTTGTCTGGACTGAGCTCAGTTGCTCGAAACAGCTGCTCTGTTTCCTTTGGGCGGCTCTAAGCAAACATGTAGCAGCGGCCGCCACAAAGATCGGCGATGGCGGCAGAGAACGCGCCCGGGAAGAAAGAAACCGCAAACCGAGTTTCAACAACGCTTTCAACCGGATTCTCCACTAGCGAGCTATATGAGTTCTCGGGCGTAAACATCGCCAAGCTTTCAGGTTTTACGGGAGTAAGACGGCGCGAAGAAAGGCGTCTTCATAAGAAATCAATGGGGGAAGGCCTTTTCAAAGCGCGCGTTCCTTTTGTGAAAGACGCAGCCCACAAAACGGGCTAAGAAAAACTGTTCTTGTCGGCTCACCATTCAGTGCAAAGCACAAGCCTCGGTGCTTCTGCTCGCATAGCACTTCTAACCTTGAGGCGTGGGCGGAATGAAGAGAGGGAATTTTAATTTTGAGTCACCTCTACAGCATTGTATTTAGATGATGAACATCGAACCCTTCACCAAAATGTGACGTGGCGGAAAGACAAAGGACGTGAACCATGGGATGTGCGAACGATGTATTTATAATATTTACATAATGTCGGCCATAAGACAGAACCCGCGCAGACTTCGCGCCTGCCCAGCTCCTTCTTCGGACGTTGGGCCATACCAACACGTTCGAGTCCTCTCATCATCGCCGTCGTTTTTGTCACCTCTCTCTCTCTCTCTCTCTCTCTCTCTCTCTCTCTATATATATATATATATATATATATATATATATATATTGTAGCGAGGTTAATAAGGAACAGACGTGACAGGCCATCAAGCCATCGGTGTATGCGCCTCACCAGCATAGACCATGAACGATTATGCCGAAGTCACACACGGGGATATGCGCTAAAGATTTGTCAGGAAAGACGATGAACCCCAAGAGTGCAAGCGCCAGTAAACGAGCTTGGTGCACTCTGAACGCTCGGACCGGCGTTCCCATCGGCTTCGCCCTGCGAATAAACTACCGGCTACCGGCGCGTCGGCTGTGTTCTTGACAATATATATATATATATATATATATATATATATATATATATATATATATATAAACAGAAGGGAGAGGTTTTGTGTGAGATGAGCGAGTTGGCGAGTTGCTGGTACAGAGCTTATATAACCCTTTAGCAGCTTCTGGCTAACTCGCTTTTTTTAAGCGAACGACAATTCAGTGAGTACGGTTTTTCCAGGCTTTTAATTTGGTTGTATACGTTTCCATTATTTTGGCCACTTGCGCAGTGGCACATGATGCGATGAGATTCCTGGAAAGGGTAAAAAGGCAATTCACCGGCTCCAAATGATTTATATACGGCGCCTAGTAAACTGAGTTCGAAAAATGATTGCGCTCACTTGTTGGCTTTTGTTGTCGTGACAATTGCTTGTGACAGCAACGAATCAGGTAAAAAGACGGTCGACTACGTGGCAATTTAAAAGAGACCACGAGAAATTACGGAGGAAAAAGTTAACCGAGACCACTCGAGTGCGAACGACAGAGCAATATGAAAAGGAACAGGGTGACATTCCGGCAATGCTTTGCGGTGCTGTTAACAGCAAATACCCGATTCTTGCAGGCCGAGTGAACAAGAGGTACTCTTTTTTAGTTCTTTAAAAAAATAGGGATGTCTACATAATTTTTCCTATAGCATCGGAGTAAAAGTATTTATGGAGGTTTGGAGGCTGTTTGTATTCAGTTGCAAGAAAACTGAGAGCTTTTGTTTCTAATTTCGTTGTCCTCCCTCGCCAGAGGAATACGAAGCATCACTTTTCTGCCCTGCCCGGTTGCACGAAGCTTTAGTACTAGGCTCGAAATTAAAGAGGACGCCTCATTTTATACGTTTTTATAAATTCCGGGGTCCACTGCTATACATAAACGCCGCGGTAATTTCACTTAACATACTAAAAATCTTTCACGGTAATTTTAGTCGCCGAATTTTCGCGGGTACCCTTCTTTTAGCAAATTTCAAAGTGCACAAGGGCGGCAGTTTATTATTATAATATTTGAAAAACAAAGATACTCCTGCCTTCTGTACCGTTAACACCATAAAAATGAGAAAGTGCCTATTTAAAGGTACAGAGAAAACATATAGCAAGTATGTTCCACATCACAGGCTGATCTTCCCCTATCTCTCTTAGCGTTTGTTTGGTGGCGAACGACGCCTTAATTGATGATAAATCGCCAATTACAAGAACCATTTTAGTTCCTCATTTCCCTCCCCGGGATTCGGTGACGCGGACGGGTCACTGTCGCATACCAATCGTTTTCGTGAGTTTGGATCGAATCAATTGTGCTGCCTCCAACTCCCGCGCTCTTTGTTGCAACAGTTCAGAAAGTAAAAACAAAACACCTTCTTAGTGACGTTTCAAGGTTCCACGCTTCGTTGAAGAAGAGCATAGAGTAATTTTTAAATCTCGTCAAGGTTGGCTACGGCGTTCCGCAAACCGGCTGCTCCCGCGCCCAAGCTTCACCACCGGGCGCTACTAGCACATCTAACAACATCGCACATAGCGCAGATTTATGGGTGAACTGTTCACATTACCTACGTCGTAACGAAGGAAACATTCGCTGGCGTAAGGAATCAAGTAATCCCCTTAATGGCTGCTCTTTTGACACTAGGTCGAGTCCTCTCACTGGTAGAGGGCCCAGCACTCTCGCGTTCACTCCTCGCGGGTGCGCATTTACATATGCTGGGGCTTGAAAACGAAGTTACTACGGTTGTTACAGCGAAGCTTTAGTGTCCGCACTGATGCCGTTGCACGCCAATATGCCCTGCAGGAAAGCCAACTTTCTATGACTATGACGATGAATAATCGCGGGTGAAGTGGCAAAAAAAAAAAAAAAAAACGCTTCCCGAGGCCGGAATCGAACCCGTCCTTTCGCGTAATGAAGCCGACGTCTATAGAATTGCGCCATCATCGCAACGCGAAGCTATAGGTTTTCTGCCCTCCCGATGACATGCCCGTTGTGCTGGTGGGAGGATTAAACGCGGACGTCAAACAGCCGAATGCGACGTGTCTGGTGTCTTCACTGGTCGAGCGGATTGGGTTGTGTTACACAGACTGTAAGACTCTTACGGCGCGGGAGGAAAACAGACAGCCCCATGTTTGTTCGCTAGAATAAAGCTCGAATCCTTCCATGTTTCACTCAGCTAAATGACTAGGAAGTACGCTCAATCGCAAATTACAAACAAACGTGGTTTGTTTGGTGCACTGCGCGTCGACTGCATCCAGCTTCGCAGATCATCCATCTTCGCAGAATGGAAGGGCAATAATTTTTTATTTCGTATTTTTCGCAGACCGTTGTCATCAGACTTTGCCGATTTACCTTGGGGGAAATGCACGCCTTGTGTGGACTTGACGCTGCGCTTAAATAAGAGCTTTCTTTTTAACTCGAAATCGTTACCATAGGTTGGCGAAAGCACGCACCCGGCTGGCGTCCACCGAACCCGCACCCACCCGGGTATTGTCCTTAAAAAGCGTCCGCAGCTGCTAACCCTTTGCTAACGCGTTCCAGAGCGTTCCAGACGTTTCATAGTGCGTGCGCATAAGAAATAACAGAACACAAATAGATATTCAGCGAGGTTTGCTCCATAGCAGGGGCGAAAAATAAACGCGAGGACGCACTTGGTGCGAACTGTTTTATATAGTGGATTAGAAAAAAAAAATAGCGGAAACACTCAGCGCGCAGTGAATTCCCATTGGCTTACGACGCATTTTATAGCACGACTATTACAAAAAGGGGGGGGGGAGGAGGCTTTAGAAATTTCGCCGCAGGCTGGGTTGGGCTACAGCTTGTCGCAGCAGTATGGATAGGGATTCTGGATAAAGCAGCTGCAGTGAGTCTGACGTCAAAGTTTTCGGCTGTAGGTGAGATCGACGGAATGCTCGGCGAAAAACCTGAACAAAAAAAAAAGAACGCTTTCGCCAAGGAATATGCTGAACGAGCCTGTGCAACCTTTTTGCATCGCTCGGTAAAGGCAATTCAGTGAACATAACGTACGCGATGGTATTTGTTGCGTGCAGGTGAGCAAGACCGGTAGCCGCTCGGTAAAGGCAATTTCCGTTCACCAGGTTCCCATCGCTTCGGTACGGGGGGAAGTGGCTCAGAACGATATCACGAAGATAACCGAGGTTCTAACCGCAGTTATTGAACGGGAACGGCTGTCATACCCAACTTCACGGTCTGTTAGGCTTGTAAGCCACCCCGAAGGAGCCCCTACAAGAGTGGCTCCAGTTATGGTGAAAACGCCGCAGCTGTTTAGGAGGTTGTCGTTGATTCGCGTTCCCTTCGCTGGAAAAACGTTCTGTTTTCGCTCAAGATTGGCAGCGCTTCCCCGCACAGAATGACTCTGTTAGAGCTGCTTTATACTAACTCAAACCTTCCCTGTGAACTTTTGTACGTGCGCACACGAGCTTCACGTAAAAAGAAAGCTTGTCGACGTAAAGCCAAGGTCCATAAAGTTTTCGAGCGGAAACTGTTTAACAAACGGAAATGCTTGAAAATAAAGAATTCCAGTCGAGCAGGCAGATATATAGCAGTGTCGTTTAGTTTTGCTTGTGTACGTTGGAGTTTGCATAGCGAAGAAGCAGGTCTAGAGTGAACCGCAAATTCTCGGTGCTGGTCGTTATAATAGGTACTGACCGGTGCAATCGGTATTGATTGGTATTCCCGCTACATTTTATGCGAAGAGTCGCAGGTCGCACTGCAAGCGAAGCGAAGGTGGCAAGGAGGAGGGTTAAATTCAGCCCCACCTGGCGGAGTGTGCCGTCCCTACACAGCAATTTTTCGGCACGCTGGCTCCCATTGTCGCCGGCTGCTATGGGTAGGTCGCTATCTATAAAGCCGGTCGTGGTTTCAACCTTAGCCGTCGTTCGACGCAGGGGCTTCTGACTTTTTAAGTCGGTCCCACCCTCCTAAAATGGCAGAATAAAAATTCCCCGGGTCACTTAAGCCGGCTTACGTGCTTTGAAAACGAAAGCGTGGCGATTCTTATCAACAACTTTTGTACGGCTACATTGTGTTTGCGTCTCTTTCTTCGCTTTCGTTTCTTCTTTCTGGGCATGAATCTCTTCGACCGGCATCTTTTGTGCTTCACCGTGGTTGTGTCTTTCTTCGCTTCCATTTCGTCGTCTTAGGGCGCGAATTACGTCAGTAAGCAGACTGGCAAACGCCACAGCATCCCTAGAATCAAGGTTCTGCGCGGCCTCTGTGCACCTGTTCTAAAAACGTTCCATCACGGTCAGGTGTCACGCGGCACGCACTATTTTACAATTTTGCGCGTCTCATTCACAGCTATAGGAATTCCGCGAAGCGGGCACATTAGCCCATTGAAGCTACCGATACCGAAACAATCCCCAAATGGGCATGTGCTGCGAAGAAAGCAGCACAATAATGACAAGTTTTGTTCTACGGCTCCCAACATGCTGGGGTAGCATAGTCGAGCTGCTACTGCGGATACCGGGGTTGAAATCCCACCGGATCATACGAGTGTTCTTTATTTACAGCGCCTACTATTCTCTCGGCCGGGCAACCACAGCATAACGGCGCTTTTTTTTTTCGCATAATGGGAAAAAGGCTTAAAGTGCTTGCACAATGACCTCCTTGCATAGTTCATCGTCTCACTTGATTGTGGTTGTTCTGCTTATTTATACTGATCCGTGACCGACGCACCTGAAGACCGAGCCAGCGACACGACGAATATTGCAGAGGCACGCTCTACCGAAATCTTGTGGAGGTCTGAAGATTTCGAGGTCTGTTTCAATTTCGGTAGGTTTGAATTATTTTGCCAAAATTTACGTTATAGAGATTTATACTGCAGTGAAAGGGTGAAGTAGGGATAAAGTAAAGACTGGCATGTGCACACTGCCACACAAGGGCTACTAGAGGGTTTGGTCTAGAAATCCGGCATCGCGCGGAAGTCACCATGCGGCTTTTGCTGCAGTGCCGGTCATTCGGATCACGTCGTCCAGTTCCTCGGTCACTCTTCGTTCATCGACGCTGACACACAAAACTACAAAAACCTACGCTTACGATCTCGTGAACTTGTGGAGGCGCGTGCTTATAGTATATATCGCGTGAATTTGACCGCTTCCGTTTCAAGTTGTTCCTGTGGTGGCAATGCTCTTCTCTTAATACATTGTACGCTTCCGAATACACCGCTGACTCCGAATCTGAGCGCTGCTCGAGGCCCAGGTACATTTTAATAAGCTAGGTTGCGTGTGTCAGTTTATCACATTTTTTATTTAAGTTTCAACTAAAGTTCCGGAAAAAATCTCAGCTAATGCTTCGCATTCAATATATAATAAGGAGGATTAAATACTTTCACGACCACATATCTTCTAAAATATTTGGGCATAAATTTCATGTTCAAAATTGGCCTCAATTAGTGCACTACCCTGTTCGTTATCCACGCAGCCAATCCCACTGCGAGGACGGAAATCATGAGTTTGGTTCAACTGCTTCCGTGTGTACATTTTTTTTTTCATTTGCGGTGACAAGAAAACAGCAGGCTTGTTTTTTTTATTTGTAGCGTCTTATCAAATGAACATTCACTCTTTCTCGCAGTCCCCTTGGAAAATATTTGCTTTGACTGCTCCAAATGGTGGCTGAAGCCGGAGGAAAGTGTGGTGTTCTCTTATACCAGGAGTCGGCAAACTGCGTCCCGCGCGACGCATGCGCGCGGGGCGCTATTATACGGCCCCCAGCTCGTCGTCAGAACACCCCCCCCCCCCCTCTCCCCCACTCACTTTCTATATGAAGGCCTACACGCCAGTATTGAACTCAAATGGGGTTAGACAAAATACAAGAACAGAGAATCGATCGTTTTCAGTTGGCATTGCTCGCCATCTTGACACTTAGCGATATTATTGTCAATTATTGTCAAATATTTTTGTCGATTTGAGAATTTTTTTGCCTTTCCCTGCAAAGCCTCAAGAGGCTCACTGAGTGATTATCCGCACTATGATCCCATAGCTGCCGTGCTCCTCAGTCGTTCTCCTCAGTAATGCTCATCAAGCGTCCACAGAAGCGACGTCACTATCCCTAGCTGGGAATGGAAACGGCGACAGCGAGGAGCGAGCGCCCGTATGCAGCTGGAATTGGGCGCAGCGCCAACTAAATCTTAGAAAAGGAGGGGGCGTTTTGGTAGGCTTACCAACAATGGTAATACGGCGGAAATGAAAGAGCGGATACAGGGTTTCATCACGATTGATTGATTGATTCTGAGGTTTAACGCGCCGACGCTACAGAGGCGATGAGGCGCGCAGTAGTGGAGGGCTCCGTATTAATTTTGACCACTTGGGGATCTTTAACGTGCGCCGAAATCTCGAACACACAGGCGTTTTTGCTTATCGCATCCGTCAGAAAAACGGCCGCCGCGGTCGGGAAGCGAACCCGCGTCCTTGGGATCAGCTGCAGAGCGCCTTAGCCACTGAGCCACCACGGCGGGGGTTTTATCATGCACCCCGCATGTGCAGTGTTTGTTCTCCCCTGGTCGGCGCTCGCGCCGATTATTCAGTATTTTTTCGTGCCTTGACATGCAAAACCGCTGCTGCTAGTCTCTCTCTCTCTCTCTCTCATCTGACCTTCAGCGCTTCGGGAGGGGATGATGAATGCAGCAGCTATATTTTGAAACGCTCTCTTAGGAGGAGGAAATGCTATGGCGCTTCACATCTTAAACCTAAACGTAGATGTCCTATGAAACTGTATGCACGTCCTCAACATTGGAACGTATTGTGATATTCCAAATGGGCTACTATCCCGTGTCGAAATGCCGAGCGCACGTCTTTGAAAACAGGTAAATGCGAAGGAGTTGGTACCGTTCCGGCCGTCTTTTAAAATGTAGTTTACAAAAAAAAAAAAGGGGGGGGGAGGATGCGGGAGATGCAATAGTATTTAATTCCGTGATAGCTGGGACTTGAAGGGAGGGGAAAGAGATCATAACTTTTCCTTTTGTGAAAGTTTCGTCGGGTCATAGTTAACGGTCTTGTTCGGAGGAAACGGTGCGGGAAAAGTCAAGAATGCGATTCGAAGAAGCGCATTTCAAATTACCTCCTTCCTGCACCATAATTTTACTGTATGATACACTCGGTGAAGATTGCCAAGTATGGGAAGTCAGCAAAGAGAAAGCGGGAAGGCGCTCTTTTATCAAAGCTGGGGAGGCAGCCCCTGCCACGGCCGGACTGGTCCTGCTAGCGCCAGGGCTGGCTACACGGGATCTGTTACGGCCATAGCTTAACTTCATGCCAAAAGGCGCTGTGCAGCAGGATGATAACTTTGAGCACCTAATAAACCCGCCAAAAGCGCTGCAGCGCGCATCACCCGTGTGACGGCGCAGCCACGAGTTCTGTTCCTTAAACCGCAAGATGAAGCTCCAGCTGAAGAGGCCATTGGAACAGAATTTGACAACTTCAGCTCAACCAAACACCAAATTCTTCTTACCGGACTGACGGCCGGAGCTTTGCGGTATTCAAGAAGTGTAATCGATCACGCGGTGACAAGAGCTGTTCGGAGGTGGAGCCACGTTCCCGGCTGCTATGTTCCCGGAGAAAGGCTTCTAGTGGGTGACATGAATGTCCACGCTGAAGACTTGGACGGGTGCATATATCACAGTGGTAGACTCATACGAGATATGTGTAACGAGCACAATCTCATTGTTGTGGAAAGAGAAAATGAATGTGAGAGACAAATAACAGGGAGATTAAGGGGAGAAATAGTCCAGCGTTGACTACAGTATTCTATGGGAAAGAGTGTATAAAAGGTTAGGTGTAATGGAAAGAGACCGAAAGCTCACAGCGTAAAAGTGGTCATAAACAAGTGACTTGGCCTTTGGAAAGTTTAAAATTTTAAATATCAGAAACGGCGATTGACGGCTTGGAACTTAGTTGAAGTTATAAGCAGACGGCGGATATTGCCACAAAGCTTGGAGACGGAAATAACGAGGCCCCCTAAAAAAAGACTGCCAATACAATGAACTAACTGGTTTAAAAAAAAAAAAAAGAAAGCCAAGGAGGTAGTGGAATAGGGAAAGCAAGAAAGCTATATAAAAGCGACAAGTATCGAGATAAAACAGAGAGGCCAAGCGATTGGCAAAGCCTACAAGGAAAATAAGTTTATAATAGAATTGCTACCGCCAAAAAAAAAAAAAAAACGGGAAGTGCGGAAACTCATGCACCGAAAAAAAAAGTAAACGATAAATGCAGTGATTGGTGTCGAATATATGGACAGGGGGTAATGGCGCACCAAAAAAGTTTTGAAACGATACGAAGGAGCTGGGGAAAAACACTGAAGAAGTACAAGTTCACTTGGCTAGGGCCATATGCCAAATGAAAAGAAAAAACGTTACTTCACATTCGGTCAGTCATACAAGGGAAGTTTGGGAGGAGCGAAAGGGGTTCACATCTTCTGGCGAATGGAGCGATTTGGGGTGCCTACAGATATAGAGAACTCAAGCTGGAGATACTAAAATGGCAAAAAAAAGTTTAATCCCTTTCCCCCCGCCCCGAAACCAGGATGCACGTGAGGATTGACCTCAGTAAAAACGAAAACGACGAAAATAGATACACAATGGCCGCAAAACAAAAATACGAAAACACCTCTGCCAAAACCAAAAGACAATTATTGAAATGAAAACACAAAACCATCGATCAACGTAAAAGAAACCCTTTCATTTCGCTGAGCCTTACCCCAACACAAGTGTTTAATGTACGTTATTAAAGCGAACCTTTCTATGCCTCGCTGATAGCCACCATCCCGTCACGAAGACGCAATGCAGGAAAGCCAACCTCACACAATGGGTTTAATGGGTTTCACAAAACGAAGGTGATGATAAGTAAAGGTACATAATGGGCCTCAAAAAAAAAAAAACGCTTCCCGTGGTGGTCGGAATCATATGAGGGTCCTGGCATTACGAAGCCCACGTCCATCCGATTGCGCCATTCCGATATGTTCGAAGCAGTTTGGATATAAAGCGAAGTTTTCTTGTTCTGAACCCCAACAACCCCAACGACAGCGAACGAATCCCGCGCGAAAAATCTGAGCCTTTAAACTATCGTTATTGCTAGACGAAGGGGCGTTAGTTTTTTGTGGATCATTCTTCTGCGATTATGGGGAATGTTTACGTTCTTCAACGGCTGCCTGCTCTTCTGAAGGGCGAACCACGTGAGGCCCACTTATGCCGTATTAGAAGGTGAACTGCCCGACGAGTGCGAGCGACCGCACCTGCGATGGGGCGGGATGGGTGCATTACGCTGATTAGCTCCCGTTGTGGTATTATATAGCGCTTAATAGTGAAAAACTGCGCGAAAACCTATGCACTTCAGAAAAGAAAAACGGACAACACGGGCGCAGATTATAACTACAGTTTATATTGAAACGAACAAGATATGTGCAGGGAGAGGGGCAAAAAAACACAGATAAACCAGTAAACCAAAAGTGAAAAACAAGCGTGAACACTCTTCACTCATTGTGTGCCCAACCACACAGTGGCAAGATACCGCTTTTCACTCGCTGTTGAAGTCACCGACGGCTGGATCACGCAAGCGTGGAACGCCTCGACGATATACTACTGAGTCTGCTCACCTGCGTTGCGGTACAAGCACGTGGTATCCCGAAACTTATAATAGCAGTGACAGGTTTCCTTTTCTGAAATGTGTGCGTTTTCGCGCATTATTTCACCATGAATCGTTGCCAACTCGCTCAGTTAGTATAGTTAGTTAGTTAGTTAGTTAGTATATATAGTTAGTTAGTATATATAGTTAGTATATAGCGCGACAGCTGAGCGCGCGCGCCAGCGCCAGCTCCGAACGTGCGCAGAAATTTCGAACACACGAGGATTTTCGCTTTCCGCCTCCATCAGCAAAGCGGCCTCCGGGGCCGGGAATCGAACCCGTGTCCTTGGGTTCAGCAGCACAACGCCTTAACCACTGGGCCACCGCGGCGGGTGAGACCTCCACATTAGAAGTCACACTATAATCGTAGGAGTACGGTAAAGTGCAAGCAGTTTTTTTCCTAATTAAGAATGTGGGGTGAATGTAAAGCGGTGTTACAATAGGTAGTCCTGAACGGAGACCATGTCGAGAAATATAATCTCGAAAACAAGCGCTAAAAGACAGAACAACAGGAGGAGGGCACAGGGTTATCACCTACTATCAAGTGAATTTTGTCGTAACGATAACAGTAGAAAGTTCAAGGCGATTAAGCTTCGCCTTCAAGCGTGGAACGCGAAAGCGCTATCGCAATCGACGATGAGGAAGGCACTGTAGTGCGCCTGTCACAGATATGTATACACAGCGCACCCATAACCCCCAGCGGCGCCCGCCAGCGGGCAGAATTGTCCGCTTAAGGAGCCCACATGCGCCGCGCAAACGACGACGGCGCGGTGCATGTAGGCTCCCAATGTCCGCTCCTGTTCGCACTCCATCTGTTGGGGCAGCGCATTACAATCCCAGGGGTTTCGGACGGCACCGCAAGGTGGCGCCACACATTTTTTCGCTCATACCGCTTTTCGCGCAGGGTCAACGCTGCCGACGACGCCGGCTTTTCGGCGACGCGGAGACCTTAACGCTGCGTGTTAAAACACCAACTTTGGGCGTACTCTATGGCATGCGAGAGATGGCTTGGGCTGCAGTTTTCCGTTGTAATTTTATTTGTGGCAAGTAGTGGCTGCCCATAAGAATGACACACAAGGTAATGAATCCTACACATCATTTTCCATAAGCAGCCGGGAGAGGAGGAAAATACTCGCAAACCAGTTCTCTCGACGGCCCGCGCGCCTTCAGCTCCCGGCGGACCAGCGCTGCCGGTGTGCGGTGGGCTGTTAACACCGTTCGGCACGGTGTGTGTGTTTCGCTGCGTAGTAATGCAGTGCTTGTTGCCACCTGCTCAATTTTTTTAGGAACTTTCAACTGTTTTAGCCTCCGCTACGATATCTTTCAATGCGCTGACTTCGTTTGGCCAGCGCTGTGCGGTCGTGGGTTGTGGGAACAACCAGAGAAGAAAAAAAATCTCCGACAGCATATAGGTACGACATCCATGGAGTAGCGAAAATACAGTGCGGTCGCATGTTTATGCTGCATCGCTTACCCGTGTACACCGAGTTAAGACATCGATGGGCATAGTGGATAAAGCGCAAAAACTTCGCAAAGACGACAAACCCTCGTGTCAGATGCAAAATCTATTTTTCACACACGTAGCTATGAAAAGAGCCACAAAACGGGCCCCCTTAAAACCTTAGTTTTAATAACTTAACATTAGAATCATTTCTTTTCTTGTAATGACTTTAAAATAACGTACATTGTTCGGTCATTGCAGCCGGTTGGCGTTATAAACAACCCCCATTTAATCATATCTAACGTTTCAAAATTACGGTGGTTTATTTACGTTTATAGGTGAACGCATTAAACTTCCAAACGATATGAAGGGATAACTTTATCCCTCGTACACAGCTGGTCGATAGCAGGATAAGCAGGCAGAACTATGTGGAAGCGCAGCTTGAGATATGCGAAAGTCGTATTTGGAAAATAGCTAACCTGGTAGCAACGCGGAAAAAGGTAAAGTTTTCATCCTTATGCGTTGTCACAAAAACTAGAGTACTACGTTACAAAACAGCCATTGCTAATTACGTGAAGCATTCATGGTACAAGCAGAGGGTCCACAAAGATCAGCCCCGAGCGACAGTGGGCATACTTTGCGCAGAAATAGGCCAATCATGAGCATAACTTTGGAATAGTAGTTTGACTGCTTGTGCGGTCATGTTGTTTTACTTTTCAGTTCGTTTATACTCGTTAGCAATCGCCATAAGTCTAGTTCATTAGGATCATATTGTATTGCGATTTCACCAGCGTGGTAATCACCTCGTCGACAGTCCATCGCGAGCGCTCGCTCAGCTTTTGTCGTCTCCGCTTCGGTATACATGCCTAATCGGCGAACATCATAAGCAAATGTGTATTTGCGTCCCGATATCGATTTTTATGTAAGCCGGCACCATACCGGTAGAGTTTACACCACGGAACTGCGAAGCGCCACCGGCACCTCAACCACTGCTACTGCTGCTCGCAATAGCCAGGGTCGCCGTCGCCCACGCCGGCAGCCAAATTAGGACCTAAAATCCACTGTTGTGTTCTTCCGCACGTGATAAAAACAAAACAGAATGCACACAAAAGCATTGCCACCGCTAAATTTACGCCAAACTACTATGGTTCATTGGGTAACGCACGGACACCGAACAGAGGCACGGAAAGAACGGAGCACTTAACAGCCCAGCATGGCGGTTGCGGCGTTCGCTTCACAGACGGCGCTGTCATCTGGTAAAAATAAGCAAAACGGCGGCGGCACCGTCTAGACAGGAAAATTGTGTATAAAAAACGTCTAGTACTGTACTGCTCAACAGCTTGCCCGTTGATGAAAGGGGTTTCAAAAAAGCTGACCGTCAGCTACCACTCACCGCTCATCTCAGGAAGAGATGGAAATTCGTTTAAATGATCTTATTTCGAACATTCGGTCGTTTGTGGCCTTGCAGGGTATATGTATGAGCCTGTCTGTAGGCGCTGCGCGTGGCCATTCCAAGGCGTTCAATTAGAGTATTTTCCGCGACAGAGATTCGTAGATATTTCATTTTTCCGTATGGTTGTTCGGGGCTGTCCATATTTGGTTTCCAATCCAGGCGGCGGCGCCAACGACAAGTGTTAGTCTCCCCACTCCTCGCGCCGCGCTTCGCACTGCGGCCGCTTGTGAGCCTCTCATCCGGCGGCGCAGCAGTCACCAACGATTCAGGGCGTTGCAAAAAACGCACTGCGGGGCTCAATTCGACGTGAATGTGTTCACATTCACAACTCGTTCAAGTGCTTCGGTGGCCTGGGATTTTTCGTAACTAAAAGATAAGAAAACGAAGAGAAATATTTGGTAGCTGAATGTACACTTACTAGAAAACTGCCTAAATTCTTCAAGTAAGCTGTCCTGCATTTGCCAGCTTGTTTTCCTTTTCGCTGGAAATAAAAACTTTTTCCCGCCACTGATAGAAACTTGTTTACTTGTTCGCTTCTCCAAATATTGAACTTGTCGGCGCCGCCAATCGCTCCCGTCACCGACTACATCTCGGCATCGTCAGTCTTCCATGTTTCTTGAACCTAAAAACAGATAGATTCTCCTTCAGAGAGCCAGCTGCGCCTCCTTTGTAGAGCCGGCGCTCGGCGCCTCTTTATCAGAATCGTCGAGTTCGACCATCTTCTTTGAACGTTCGGGCACCATAATTTCCCGGATAGTAGAACGAACTCCTAGGGCTAAAGTGACTGAATGGCCGCCCGGAACTGACAAGCAAAAACGCGCTTTGTTAAGCACTAGGCGTTTTCGTAACGGGAGGATTTTTCGCGATGTGATGTGCCTGGCAGCGCCGGTGCTGAACGAAAGGCTCTCGTTTTTGTATTTACGCGTGCATTTCCCACTCTTCGGCAGCGGCCCTTGTACAAATGATTTATGAGCTTGACGCAGCCGTGCTAGGACTTCCCATCGCAGTAGTTTATATTCAAGGGCCCACATATGACGAAAGCCGGCATACGTTTGACTGGAACAGGTATTCTAAACTAGTTTCCACAAGAAATCACTTCAGTAGCGGGAATGCATTTGATACTTTTATGACTAAAATGAACTTCTGGCCGGAGTAGGGGCCACTTTTGCTAGGTGCTTGGTTTTGCCTGGGTTTGGCCGTGTGCTTCAGCAGAGAATTTTCACAAGCATGTTCTACATAGCTGCAAAGTGCTCGTTTGTTTTTTGTTTTCTGTTTATTTGTTTTCCTATCGGAGAAATAAAAGTCACTCTAGACCTTGTTGAATAACGTCCTTGCGTATCGCATTGCTGTGAGGTAGCAAATAGCATCAAAGAAAAGTTGAGCCTTTACGTAATTCTTGCAACTGCAATTGTTTTTAAATATATATATTTATACAGTAAAGCCCGCTTATATCGAACAGCGCGAGGATTGTAAAATAGTTCGATATAGCAAAAATTCGATATAGAAAGTGAAGCAAAAAAAACTTTTATGAGAGCAATCTTGCCGATGGAGTCACGAGCTAACGCTGAGCTCTTACAACCATGCAGTTGCACTATTGATACGACACTTTCTCGGAAAGAAAACATTAATTTATTGGGGTGGAAGAACTGCGTGAGTGTAGCCTACTTCTTGGAGCACAACGCGTTGCTGGTGACTGCTTGCTCCACGGTATCTAAACAGTCCACAAGCACAAGACGCTGCCCTCAATGGCACTGCAGTATCGCCGTATAGCAGGGCCACGGCAGCGACGGCTTCGCTCGTGCTCGGAAGCGGTACGGAGTCCTCGGCGTCTTCGACAGAGCGGAGACAAGCCTGAATACAAGCGAATAACGGCGAACCCAGCGAACCGAGCAAGTGCAAGCAGCGAGTGTCGCGGACTTGAAGTTCGGTGACACCGCAGCCAGCAGCGCCCAATGTGGCGCTTTCGGCTCCAACGGCATGCATGCGTGGAGCTGGTCCACTCTGCCACGGCCGATTTGGACGCGCCCGAGCTCGCGCGGGAGTCGCAAGCGCCACCCGCGCCACCACTGCGCGCCGATGTATTGCGGGAAAGCCTGCCGCATACGTAAGGAGAGCGAAAAATTCCGCGTGGGAGAGTTCGATTTCATCGTGAGCAAAATCGATTTCATTGTGAGCAAAATCACGTTCGATATAGAAAGTTTTAAATCCATGTAATTTTTACCAGAATTGTACAAGGGTTCGATATAGGCAATAATTCAATATATCCGTGTTCGATATAAGCGGGCTTTACTGTATTAAGAAAAGGCTTGCTAAGCAAGCTTTAAGACCTGTTGTGAGGTAGGAGAACAAGGAGAGTAACAACCTCTTGTGTTGTACGTTTATTATTAAGAGAATCCAACAACACTCGACGGTCATTGGATATCTAGTATATAAAACTCCCTGCAACCCATGCCACCACGTGGATCCCTCCGTCGGTAACTGGCCAGAGATAGATGAAACCCGCGCACACTGTGCTAGGAATTCCGGCTCGCTTATAGACTGAATTTTTCGCATTGCATCCACTCGACCACTTCCTCAATAAACTGTGAATGGCATTTGCTTTACCTAACATATGATTCATGCAGTTCTCATAACGGCACGCACGACTGCGTTTCTGACTACTTACACAGGACACTACACGAAACAGCTAATGGGTGTCTTGCTGAATACGCATTCCAAGGACAAAACAAGACGAGGAGGAATTGTCTACAAGACAGAATAAACAAAAAGTTATTGGGCTTTCCTTTGAAGGGAACGGGTTAGCAGAAAGGATACGAAGCTGATGTGTTTTAATGCTGTAAGCATTTGCCGACTGGTTTTCTAAGGATTTAAGGTGTCGGCCTAGATTCGTGACAGCAAATCGCGATCCTTTTATATCTGTTCCGCTCCTCACGTGACTGGGTTACGCGCCCCACTATCCCTCATGAGGAGATTCACCTTGATCGCACATGGAGTCAAAATAGGCTCACGATGACGTTTAGTCGTAACGCACGTCTGCAGATGGGCATCTCAACATGTAGTAGACATCGTCGGCATTCTCTGTCAGCTCTGACAACGATCACAGTAACGGCAGATCCGAACCTAAGTATGCTCCTACGTACGAGCACATTGTTATAACAGAACAGGATGAATACGCCTGGCCCCGGTCAAAATTTGTCGGCCGGTATACGTCATGACGAATCATGATTGGAATCGGGAGCAAGGTCCCGATGTCACTGCTCGTAACAGACAGTGGCGGTACATTCCGCTACTCAGTCGTTGGGCAAGAAGGGAACGAGGAGCGGCACTGCCATCCCAGTCGTCGTTGGGGATGGATGAGTTGAGTAGAAGTTTGACACGCCGTCCTCCCTCCCCAAGACTGTGGCTATATGACCCGCTTTGTTATATAGCGCACCGATGTGTCCGAAAAAAAACTTATCACTTGTTACCATATTCTGCGTTCAAAGCTACTCCTAAGAATAAACACAGTTTTGTTTCACTTGGGGCCAGGATTACATCAAATCCTGCGATAAACCTTGAAAAACGCGCAACGTACAGCTACAACGACAAAATGAGCACAAAATTGCCCTTTGGGCAGGAATACCATAGCAGTAGGCGTGAGCGGTATTAACATTGCGTCTGCTTCTAAATAGAAGGTCATGGTTGAAATAAATTTTGTCGGTTTTTTCTAAATTGAGTTGGGGAAATAAAGCTGTGGTCGACACTTCTGATTGCACATAGTTGGCTAGACTTGGGGGGAGGGGGTGTGTGGAGGTGGGGTGGGGGGTGGGGGGGCAGTCTAGGTTAGACGCTTCACATCGAAATATCTAGCTCTATAGTGTAATATATCACCAGCATGAACACTGAAGACGAAGAGCAAGAAGATCTGCTCCTCGTGGCGCGAGCGCGCGATCGGAATTCTGGCAGCCATTAAAAAAAGGATTCAGATGGTTCCCCGGTCTCTCTCGTGTTTACATATAGTGTTGGCTGACTACGAGATTTATTTAGAGAATTTGTAATAAATTCTAAGCAACAACTAGCTCTGCAGGTGCTATAGTTCTTTGCCCCATTCGGCGCACTTTTGTCGTTTACTTGGAAGCTGCTCTCATTTAAGGCCGCTATAGAATATTCTGAACCATGCTGCAGGGCTGTAAGACATCGCCAAAGGCCGGTTCTTTCCCATAAACACGTGGGTAATGTGTTTCGGGGAACCACCGCCGCAGCGTTGATTGATGAATGGTTCTCATTGACAGTTATAGAAAGAATGCTTTCTTTCATCTCCACAGGGGCACCATTCAAACATTTATATCAGCATAGCTATATAGCGACAAAAAGATTAAACTTTCATTCCCACAGTTGAAACGGTATTCTACAGTTTTTTTGGGGAACAAACATAAAATAAGGCTGTTTTGTAGCGACTCGGATTTATCCTCAGTAATTTCCAGTGATGCGCCACCTAGGCAAAGTGGCCAAGTTATTGCTCAACACTGAGCACAATGTCGCCGGTTTGATTGCTGCTTTAAAAAAACTGTGCATTTTTGTTTCAAAAACAGCAAGGTCCTTGTGTGCGAGATTTCTGTGTATGTTGTTGCTGTGATTACGTTTATTTCGCAGCAGCAGTACTTGGTGATTGATAATGAGTGGGGGCTGTATCTAGGCAGCTGGGTTAGCATCCTGGATATTGCCCTGTTGGCAGGACCTTTGAGACACCAGGGGTTTCGGCGCCTCGCCGCAAGTCTAGGCCCGCCGCCATCATATGTTTTCTTCGAGGGTCCTGGGTTTCGGGGCATGTCCGTATTAAGTGGGGAAGGCCTGCCCGGGTCGTGGCATCGGAGCATGTTGGGCATCTCACTGATCCGCGATAGTCCTCTTTCAACTCACGCGTGCGTGGTAGGGGGAATAAGGGCGACCACAACCCGGAACCTCCGTCTCCGTAGGGCAACCTCTTCATGCTAGTTACGTTAAACACCTCTGGTGGTGTATCGGGCAGCCTTCCCCTACAGCGCTTCAATACTTAGGTGTGGCGTAGGCGCGCAAAGTCGAAATTTGAATGCTGGCGTTTTTCCAGTACGCTAAGTCAAAAGTTCTCCTTGATTATCGCTACATTTCTTAGTTTTGTTTGCACGAAGCTTACAAGCAGGAATAATTTTTTTTCGGGCTTTTAAGATATCTGTATTATGGGCAGAGGGATTGGCTGTCGCTGAACGCGGCTTTCGGAAGTTGTGGAAGCGGTTGGTACAAAAGTTTCGGGCTATTGTTTCGCCTGTGATAAGTTTTTATTTATTTATTTATTTATTTATTTATTTATTTATTTATTTATTTATTTATTTATTTATTTATTTCACAATCCCTCAAGCGCGAAGGCATTGTAGTGTGGAGTGGGCAAAATAATACATTGTTGGTTGAAATGTCACGGCAATGTAAAACAACATTACTTGGCTGTGAGATACAAAACAAAGCTTACCACCAAAATTTTAACAACGTACTCTGCGCAGATATACACAAAACTGCACCAAAATACCCAGTAGTCGTGCAAAGATTGAAGAACAAACAACGAATCACACATGTGAACAATAGTGGTAACCGCGCTACACAATTTCACGCCGGAATTTGTATTTACACAGTACCCACAGCGCCTGAGGCATTACAGTGGGGGGGGGGGGGGGTAGTACAACTTAGATCAGAAAAAAAGATTATCGCATTGCATAAATGCAGACAAGGTTTCGCGTCATCGTTGTACATTGCGGGTTTCGCGAAGGTGCTAATGAGACATTGATTGTCCTCACAGTCACTTCTGTCGACAAAGCATTGTCTCAGAAGCTAAATCACCATCATCATCATCACCACCACCAACCACAACACCACCACCACCACCAACAACAACAACAACATGTGACTAGAGGAGCAGAAAGCTCTGGTATAAGGAGAGAGGCGGGGGGATGCGAAAGCGGGGACGCCAGCAAGTTTCGGGATTTCGCGTTGTTTGCAATCGAGTAATCCCCATTAATGTTGTTGGTGTCGTCGTCTTGGTGGACAGAAATTTAAGAAATAGTGAACTAATGATTGTCGTCTGATCAGTAGACGGGTACGTCCAGGTTTCCAGGGGATGATATGATGAGGCGAGACTGCGCACCAGCTGTGAGAGATCGTGCGTCAGTGCTCATGGCTCCTACAGACAATCATAACGCGTCAGCTGCGTCCAATCACGTCGCCTCCCCCTCTTACCCTCCCTTGCCCGGAAGAAGCAGCGGCAGCGGCGGCATTGAGCAGCTGCCGTTCCCAGAGATGTAGCCCGGACAACGGAACTGTGCCGGATACAGTGACCACTGACGCTGCAAAAAGGAAAATCTCGCCACTTTAAATCATCGTCCTCATTTGTATGTGCTTTTTTTTAACGTGATAGCGTTATTAGGCTCATATTTTTATTTTGCCGTGCCGTTTAGCCATCCGCTTTCAGCCGTGCACATCAAGCGTCCATGGAAGTACGTAATCCATGCTAACAGGAAACAACAACTGAAGCAGCCAGATACGACGGCTCGCAAAGACGGGATTACAGAGCAGCGGTTATTCAACGGTGGAAAGAAGACAATAATACTACGGCCGAGGCAAAAAAACAAAAACAAAGATACACGATTTCAGCTCGCACCGCGACTGCGCTGTGAGGTTCGTTCTACGTGCCTTGTATAGTCGCATGCTGGTCAGACACGGTTTACGCACCCCGCACCCCCCCCCCCCCCCCCCCCCTTCCTCAAAGTGCCTATCCGACGACTAAAAATGATGTCGCCCGCAACATTGTGTTACCTAGTAGAAAAGGGGCAAAAGGTTAACGACAGGCTGATAAAAACGAAGGAAAGCCTAGGTCAGTGGTTCTCAGCCATGACTGCACCAGGGACCCTTTTTGGGCTTGCGAAATAATTAGGGGACCCCACGATGAAATATATGTCGCTCGGGGTCATAATGTCACAAAATTTGCCCTTTCAGATTACGTCTACCACAAGCCAACTCAATGTCCACTTTTTGTGCATGACTATTATGATGATGCGCGTCATAATATTAAACAATGTGCTCTTGAATCTGACTCCTCTGTGTCTCTTTCTTTTCCCTCATAGGTGGCTTGTTGTGCAAAAAGCCGATGTTAAAATAAGTCATCGCGGAGAAACTAAACATACATGTCATGCGGCGAAGCCACCTTTTTGCATTGCCAGCAAGTTCTGGCAAAATGGAGGAAAGAAGGGCAGGGAGGAAAGCTTTGGAGGAGGCTTTGCAGACCCCCCAAATGCCTTGCAGACCCCTCAAATGCTTGGGTCCGCGGACGCCCGTTTGGGAACCACTGGCCTAGGTAAAAAACAGAAATATACTAAAATGCGTCCCAATAAGAAATAAAAGCGAGTATATGGCGTTTAAATACACAAATTTTAAAATAACATCGAATGTATCGCGGCCGTCACCGCCTCAAGCTCGGTTCGGCAAACGATGAATGGCGCCACGTGGTCAACTAATTAAAACTTCTAAAAATAGGTTAGCATGCATGTGATTCCAAAAAACAGCCACGTGGCCCTACAGGCAGAGCCAATCTCACAATCGCGACAATACAGAAAATCTTTGACCATTTGGCCCACATTATACAACGCCTTTGCAAGGGAATAGCGCGAGTGGAAGAAATGATAAAACTTACAAAGGCAGTGGTCATGAGCCCGATATTTTACAGCCTGCCATACAATACACTTTCGCGCACTGAATAAGTCCAAATAAACACAATTATCAGGGCAGTATCGAGGGCAGGCCTCAACCTTCCAACAGTTACGATCATAGCAAGGGTGTTTAAATTGTGTGTTACAATATCTTGAAGAAACCAAAGAGGCCACTCCCCTAGCGCGAAATGAGCGTCTGGGAGAAACGAAATTGGGATCAGTCACCCTATCAAATACAGGCACCTCCAGAGAAAGTACGGCTGGATGCCATGACGCATTGCTACCGCTACAGCGACTTTACATAAAAGCTCCGCCCAGCAAAAAGCATGGATCCAAATATAACCAAGGAGAAGTGACAACCAGGGATCACATTCCTTTGAGGAAAGTGAAAGACCATGAAAACACAGTATACGCGGACGCCGAGATGTCCGAAAGTACGGAGGCAGCAATTGCCACAGTGGACTACTGTGCCAATCGCTGCGACTTCATTACCCTCCCACCCACAGGAACGGAAATAGCGGAAATCGGAGCCATCCTCTTCGAGATCCGAATAGCAGAACTATGGAATCAATGCTTAAACTTCATCGTTACACAAGCTCAAAAGTCAAATAGTTTTTTCGCTGCAGGCACTGTACCTAAACACTTCAGAAAGATTGGTGTGCGCGTGCGCGTGTGTGCGTGTGTCCACTGCGTGCGTGCGTGCGCGTGTGGGAACGTGTGGGTGCGTGCGTGTGTGCGTGTGTGTTGCCTGCGTGTGCGTGTGTGTGTGTGCGTGTGCATGTGTGTGTGCGCGTGCGCATGCGCGTGCGTGCGTGCATGCGTGCGTGTTATAAGAAAACAAAATGTTCAGTCAGGCCATGACGCTAGAGAATCAATACTTTTAAACACTGACACTGTCGTCTCCTCGCTCAAATTGACCAGCACCCACAGCCGCAACTTTGCACGCCCACGACTTGTGCCACACAAATGTAGATGCCACTGAGTTTCTTCTGCCATGCTTATTAAAAACCTTTGTGGCTAGTCTAGGTCTGCACGCTGAATTTCAGTTCCTGGAACATATAAATGGTAAATGCTCCAAGTCCACTCGAAAACGTTCCCTCGACGCCGAAGTAACGCTATGGCGTCATACATCTTAAGACCTAAACGTACGTGTCATCTGGAACATTTTTGGTATGCTTTGCTGTCTGTCTGTCTGTCTGTCTGTCTGTCTGTCTGTCTGTCTGTCTGTCTGTCTGTCTGTCTGTCTGTCTGTCTGTCTGTTTGCTCGCTTGTTTGTTTGTTTGTTTGTCGTGCAGAGTTCCCGCTGGTTTAAAATGCTTTTCGGGTTTGGAACATGTGATGTCGGGACTTTCACATTGAAGTACTCTATTTTCCTGGCAAAGTTTTATTGTTGCTGCCCAGGGTTTAGCCATTTTGCCAACGTTGTCAGCTTGTCAGTGTGCGGTGTATTCGAACTAGAGTGTTTGAAAAGAAGACATGATAAACTAGACGTTCAAAAAGAACATTTGTGGCCCGGTGCACAGTAAGGATCCACAAGCCCTTGTCCGAGCGCAGCTATGAAAAGAACAGAGCTAGAGTGCAACGGAAAAAAAATTGAGCACCGATAAAAAGTAAAAGGCTGAAGTAACTTTTTGCCAAAAATGTGATCCTTCCCTTTCCACCCTTATATCGCATCTGTGTGTGTGTGACGTGTGTGTGCGTGCGTGCGGGCGCTTTTCATGCGGAAGGATTTTTTAAACCTTCTGTATAAAAAGGAATTCAGGAAATTCGTTAGCACGGGCGATACGAGGTAAACAAAAAGACATTATTTTGTTTTCTTGTTAATGCATTAAAAACCACTGCATCATACGTCTTCTTTTTTTAAGCAATACTTCTTTTCACATACACCAAGACATATTAAAAATATGCTTTAGGCTTCACACCGGTAAAAAACAGGCCAACGGCTCGGCCTCTGGGGATGCAAGCGATGTGAAAACACTGTCGCGTTGGAGGCAGCCTTCTGGAGCCGCTGCCTTCCGTTTTGATAACAAGATCTCTCCCAGAAGAAACCATTCCGGTTCCAAATCTTCGGTATGAAGACATGCTACGTTCTGTCAACCGCAAAAAAGGTACTAATGTATCGGTGTATATCGTAGGTTGCAACAAGGTAGGAGCATGGAAGGAAACTCTAGTTTAGCACCATGAAGAACTGATGGTTTTACCGTGTTTGTATGACCCTTCTCGGACCCTGTTAGGCCCAGAAAGCAACTGAACGGCTGAGAAAGCAAGATAACATTTGCCAGAATGCACACGACGCACTTAAGTGTTGATGAGTGGGTTTTAAGACCTTAGGGAATCTTCAGGCCTCCTTTTGAACCAAGCACGCACACGAAATAGGCACATGGATGCTTAGAATGCAGGAGTGACAAGCTGACGGCGAAGGCGCCCATGCTGTTTTCATTTACCAGTGTTCTCGGATTTTCCGAACTCCCGCACAAAGGGCGAAAGGTGCCGCGCTCCGGCAGTAACAATGACCGCATTAGGTAGCCGATGCAAAATGCGCTTCCCTGAGCCCTTGTACGCAGGCAGCGCTCTAGTTCGGTCAATTAGCGACGTCTCCAAATGAACGAACTGCCAGGCGACCACGAGGCGTCTCGGCTACTAACAAGACAACGCCATTAAAACATGCCGGCAACGCCGAAAGCGCAACTCGAAAGACAACGGCGAGCAACGGGAATGGAGAAAAAATTCGGTGCCCTTCCACTCTATGAAGAAGGATGACCAGTGGAGCTGGGCGCAGACAAAGAAGTGGACGAAACAAACATAGAGTAGAAACTCGGTGGGATGATAGAGTTGTCCTAGGTGGGAATTTTCTGTATTTTTTTTTTCAACATGCCTACATAAAGTTGAGATGTACCGAGCATTTATCAGAAAGGTGGCTTTGCCTCAAGCTTCAATTTTGTCGACTCGACTTTTGTTGATGCGCCTCAATTTTTATGCTTGCCTTCGTCTTCCCGCTCTCAAAACTCCGGATTTGCACGTCGCCGGCGCTGCCGATCTCTGGCGGGCTCCTGCTAGCTCCCGCGTCGTGCGGAGTGCATGGGTAGGAAGGACGCGCGGCGGTGATATACCCTCTACACCCCCGGTGCGTGCTCTCATTGGTCCGCGCTTTTCTCGGTGACACTGGGGCGCCCTCTGTCGGTGGGTTCGGGAACCTGGCCCTTCGGGACACCGCTCTACTTTTAAAAGCACAGTTCCGGTGCCAGGTAAATGCTGATTCATACCTTGCTCACATGAAATCTGTTATCACGCGAAATCTCCAAATCAGATTTTTGATAAAAACTGTGGTTGATTCCTCTGTAATAGGAATCGGTAAAACACGAAAGTGAAATGTGCAGCGAAATCTGCAGCTGAGCATGATTTGCGGGTCGGCGGCTGTCTTGTGGGTGTGCTTGGTGAGCGACGTCCTGATGGCGGGTCCCTTCGGCAAAGGTGTACTGGCGTCATTTACATGGCGGCTATGACATCAGTGAAATCTTGGTGTATACCGGCATAAAACAATTTCGTGTTAAAATATAAAACCAGAAACCGAACAACCCTAAGTGCAACGTACTCTTTAGTATTAAAGGTTGCTTCCCCGCAAGTGAACCCTGTGTGCAGGGTGCAACCTTTACAGGCCGCTTGCTTCGTTGTACTGGTGTCACTTTCCTGACGGATATGACGTCAGTGAAATCTTCTTGTATCCGGCAATAAAACACTTTCGTTTTAAAAGAAGAGGCTAGAAGACGACTTTGTGCTGCAAGATTTATAATGTGGTAAATAGCTAGCGAATGTGTACTGATTTTTTCCACGACGTTACGCGTTTTGTTTTACCTCACACTCGTATAGCTAAGATAATGTGCCGTAAATATTCCCTCATATGAGCTTGACTCGAACTAACATTTCAAATGAAGGAGCTGTTCTGATGTGCCCTGCTGACACGGCACTCAACCCAATGTAACTTTATATCACTGTAAAGACACAATTTTACTGAAACTTTTCGTTCAACGAACTTCCTTTTACGGAAGCATTTCTTTATTTCACGCATTGCTTGAAAAGAGCACCCGGTAGATTTTCCCCAAAGTCTTAATTTGGTATGACGAGTGGTGCCATACCATCGCCCCGTCACCTCTCCAAGCCGAGTTCCATGGTCTCCTAGGAGCCCTGGATCACATGACCTACATGGCTCGTGCACCACCACCACCCAGGGTCCGCCTCCTCACTGATTCCCACGCCGCCATCAGAGAATTCAATAGGGCTTACTCTGATCACCCTACCGTTCATCACATCCAGGCCATGGTTAACCTACTGGCCCGAAACGGAACGAAGTCCGCGTAGCCTGGATTCCGGGGCATGTGACCCAGGGGGTCGGCAATCACGCTACTCATAATTCAGCGCGGGAGAGCCTTCAGTCTACACCTCCCTTGATTGCTCCAGATCTTGCACCTGATCCAGGTCTACATCCGCACCCCCAACTGGATCATGCTAAATATTCCCGCCGAAAGCGGCTCGCGGAGAAGACTCCGCAGGGCTACCTGCATGGTGTCCCCACCCTACCCCGTTCCGCAGAAATCTTTGTTAATAAGACAATCGCTAATGCGGCCCTCACACCCTCCACACTGCGGAAATGGTTCCATTTGGACTCTTCAGCCTCTTCGTACTGTCCCCATTGCCAGCAGAATGTTTTTTCAGATCTCAAGCACCTCACTTGGCACTGTGCAGCTTTCGCATCTTCTCGCGATTCTTTGCTCAGTGCTCTGCCCCCCAACTCGTCCCCTGATAATCCCCCGTACATAGACCCAAATTTTCTGCATGCTCCATGTGTGTTTTCCATTAAGAGTGGCCTGGCAAGGGTAGTGTGAGATGGGGTCTACAATCCCCCTCCCAAAGAAATCACTGATCATCTATCTCCAACAAGTCATCTCTAACGATTGAGTGATCACTTCCCCATCCTCCCTTCTTCCCCTTCCCCAACTACGGTCATGTGGCCTCCCCCATCTTAATAAATGTCATTCATTCATTCATTTCGTTGAAATGTTTAAAGTTAAACTTCGGCCTTCTGAAACGTGCAGTAGTGTGGAGTTCTCCAGTTCGGCAGAAGGTTTTACTTAAACTAGCTCCCTCGTTAGTTTTCTGAAGTGCCTTTAATTGAAGTTTCACTTTGGTAAATTTGGCGATATCAGTTTTTGAGCATTGATTAACGTTAGCTATTTTTTCGACTGCGCAAGAAATGCTTCTGGGTTAAAGAAGCAGGCTTATTTTCGCAAAAGCATTGTATAAACCATTACCAAGGAATATAAATTCCGCCCTGTGCTTTCTTTGGTAACTCCTTAATTCTGAAACGTTAGCCACAACACCCATGTTTGAGGCGCCCTAGCACGCGCTTTTTTGGTTTTGGTGCATGTTCATGATTGTGCTTCCCTTATAGTCATCTAATATTTCCTCCAACACTCCCTTTCCTTCTATTTCTTTGCTGGAGTTTGAAAAGGCTGATTACGGTGACCCGGTACCTCCCACCAGAGAAATGTCAAAGCAGAACAACAAATACTGAGACGAAGGCAAATTAAGTGAAGAAGCTGAACGGCGCTACCCCTGCTTGGCTTTCACTTGAGTGTAGTTTGTTTACTCTCTTAGCAAGTTAGCTTCGCCACTTTACGGTCATTTTCGGGGCAAGCTGGCGGCCTGAAATCTACATTAGAGTGAATCTAGTTTTGGAAAGTATACGACGGGGTGTACTGGCGCAGCTAATGCCCGCATGTAGTTTTTTTTCTCTCTCTCACACTATTAGTTTGAGGTCAAAGGTAAAAATAGCAGCGGAGTTGTGCGTGCCCTGGTCAACACGCTCCAGCCAGTACGTTACCGGCCTGGGTATGTGATGATGGCGCAAGCCTTGTGTCCAGCTGTGATCCTTAATGTGAATGCGATCATAAGCTGTCAGCGATGGTCTGTGCACGGGGGATCCCTTTGAGCGGCAAGGATAACGAGAGAAAGGGGAGAAATTCCCAAGGCTAGCTCTTATGTCTTAGGTGAAGGCGCCGTAAGCCCTCCTCTGCTCAATCACTGGTCCTTCACTAAAGGTCGCGTGGCTCTTCAAATCGGGCGACCGCAGCCTAATGCGCTTAAGCCTAATCCACCCCTTCTCGGCGGTGCCAGCTGGGCCAAAATTTTGGGTGTGCTGCCCGGAGCCCACGGGATCTCGTTGAACACACGCGAGAAAATATGCATGGGCACCCAGAAGTTGTCGCCGTTCTTCCGCTTCAGCAGGAAAAGTATTTGGGGAGCCCTGTGGGGCAAACTAGAGCAGCTTTATGGTTTATCTCGTTCCGCGGCTGCAGATAACGGGTTCGCGGAGCAGATTTACCATTAGTCCCTATAGGGAGGACAAAAAAATAAGGGTCGCATTTTTCGAAAATCCTTCACTGCTGCAGCAGATTAAGTGAAGTGCCTGTTGCGGTGGGTGAGCACGGGAGAGGATGGGCTGAGGGAGGGAGGGCGAGGACGCCGCAATACCGCAGTCCTTCAACGCTTCCGCTGCGCAGGAAGAGGAGAGGACGGTAGTGCTCTTTCCCTTCGCCGTTTTCTCCCTTCGCAAATTAGATTGGGTTGTAGAGTGTTGTAGGGAGAAGTTGGCGCGCCACAAATAATGGAGGAGAAGCGTACCCTTCGTGTCGCCTTGCACTTTGTTTTCGCACACTTAGTATCCAGTTGCGGATGTCCAGCTGCGCAGAGCCGTAGCATTCGAATTACTACCATATTCATCAGAGCTTTCATATGATATGAAAGTATGAGGGGTTCGAATATCTCGGCGGCACCGAGTTGTCCTTTCGGCAACTCCGCGAATTTGTAAGTGCAGAGGCAACTCCGCGAACTTGCAAGTGCAATGACGTGTTCAAAACTGCGCAGTAAGGCGACGGCACGTGCGAGATGAAAGCAAGCACAAAAAAGCAAAGCTCCCACTCGCGCTGTTCCAGGCAGGGGGCAAGCAAGTACTGCGAAGGCGGGAAATTTGAATTGTATTTGACAAACCTCCGTTCAATTCATCAAGGGAGGAGTGAGAGAGGGAGGCGAAGAGAGTGAAGGGGGGTAGCAGTGAGCGGATAACGGCGCCACAGCCCGTTATGGCGAATCACTGCTGTGCACTTCCGACAGCGTTCACGTTGAGTGGAACATTTTTCATTTTTAAGTGCGGAGCACTTTAGGGGTCCAGCTTGTCGTCGTACATCGTCCAGGGTCGCGGTATCTAGCCACCGCAGTAACCTGTAACGTGGCGTCACGCGCCCGAAATGAGGCTTCGATATGATCACTGCTTTCCCTAGTCGGGATCTAACCTTGGTCGCTCGCGTTACGAAGCCGATGTCAATCCCATTGGGCCCATTTGTATGAGCAATAGACACCGCACTCATATCCAAAGTGTTGGGTGTGATCTTTGCGCTGCGCCGTCGCCACGGAGGCTGCCGTCGCTAGGCCGCAAATAAGTACACAGTAACAAAAATAAGGAGAAAAATCATGAATTAACGCATTAATTACCCCAAATTGAGGAAACTGTAATCCAGTGTATGTTTACAACCATTTTCAGGAGCTGCGACGTCATCTCTTGACTAATTTCAGTATCAACGCCAGGCTGATACTGAAACTAGTCAAGAGGGGCCTCCACAGCCCCTTTGGCCAGTCACTGCTCAGCACTTGACAGCTTTCACGTTGCGTTTAGCTGCTTTAATTTTTTCCATTTTCCCCCCCTACTTTTTTTTGTTTCGCCTCAACTCAGCCTTTATACAGAAGCAGTGCCGATATGTTGCAGCAGGATTTGTAACACCCGGTGATGGTTTTACAGACTATTCACAAATGAAAGAAAAACAGAAGCTGCATACAGAGAGGCGAATTCGGCATGCGCTTGGCCGTGGGTGACACGAGAAGTAAATGACGCCCAAAAATGACGGGGGGTAAAGGGGCCATGGAGACAAAATACAACTTATTTCATTTGAAAGCACCAAGGTTGAGTACCTCACTCAGCTCTATTACAGCCATGAAAGGCGTATTCCACGCCCCACCCCCCCTGGCCAGAGAGCAGAAGTACTGCAAGGTTTTCTAATTTCGCGCTATAGTGACGTATAATGTGGGTCATCACTAAAATCATAATTATTTGTGTGTTAGCTGCAGGTTTGTGCATTCACGTGGTATGATCAAACCGACAAGGAGGCATCCTATAATCGCCCAGTCATGCTTCTTGGCGATGGTTTAGGTCGGCGACCTCCAATCGAACGAACAAGGCTCTGTGACGTCGAAGAAAAGTTGCCGGAAAGTGGCTGGGGAGTCGCCACTGCTTCGTCAATTTTCTTCATTATCTTCGTTAGTTCTTCGAAGTTTGCCATAAAATCGTTGTCATTGTTATCGGGAGAAATCAGTCTTTTTAATGAACCCAACTTGTATTTTGTCTTCATGACCCCGTTAGGTATGACCGCTCGTTAGAAAAAAAAAAACATAATGAGCGCAGGTATCGAAGGCATCTAAACCTTTAAAAATCCACAGAGGTGTTTATTCCTTTATTTGGTGTCTTTAATTTGTTTTGTCTCTTTTTACAGGAAGAGTATACGTAATTTTTATTCCTATTAATTGCCTTGAAAATCACCTGCCAGTCTTTATAAAAATGTGTAGAGAGAGAGAGGGGGGTTTATTGCAGATGTTAGCTGATATCCCCAACCAAGGGAAGCTTTGGAGTGTCAAAAACAGCTTAATATAGCAGTAACTGGAGGTACAGAAGAAGCTGTCAGCTTCCATGTCCAACCGAATTGTACTTGGAGAAAAAATTAACGCTTGTGGCGGCATTACACCATCGTAAGTTTCGTTTTAATCAAGGGTGACAAGCAGTGAAGATAATTAAGTGGACCTGTGCCATTGTATTCGAGACCTATTTGCATAAAAATGTGGCATAGCTGAACTGCTTCCTTATGGTGTCGCACTGTGTGAAGCTATGGTCGTCAGTTCAGTATTAGCTCACTATTTTGTCAAGGCAACACGTGACAAATTTTCCTTTATCGTCTTGCTCGGGCAGGAAATAGACCCCGATAGCGCTTACCTCGTCATTTGAGCGAATTTCTGCGGACCATGTTTAGGCGTTTCGGGGCATCCACAATTCTCAATGAGGCCGTTCCCTGTCATGGCCTTCCTTTGTATTCGTTATCACCTCGTCCTCGTCCTGTTTCATTTCTCGCCTGCGTGTTCTCACTTTTTCTTTTCTCTCCCCGAGGAAACTTGTCAGCGCCCCTTTCAAGAATGCCGCTAACGAGAAGCCATCAAGTCTCCCGCCGGTTTCCTTCATTTCTACGCCACGCATTCCTTATCGCACAAGCGGCGCTTTCCTCCAGCATTTTTTATTCGCCCTGGCTTTGTTGTAGTACCCGGCTGCAGCACCGTCAAAGCCGCCTTGGGCGGTGGGTGGGAAACGAGCAGGACGCTGTTAGCCGGATGAAACAGGCCGTCGAGAAGCCACTTGAATGCAGTACCACTTTGCTCGCGGGTTTATTGAGCGTTTAGTAGGTGTCACTGTTGGTGCGGCTACATTGCAATACCGGTTGGCACGCGGCTTTAGTCAGTGAGCGTCACAAATTTCTTAACAGAAGACGGCAGCGTCATAGATCTTCTGAAAAGTGTTCTGAAACGTAAACTGAGCCCTTACCGCCCCCCCACCCCTTCTTTTTCTTCATTTTTGCCTACAATAAAGCGGGGTGCGACGATGCCTACACATCACCGCGACATCCGATCATTTAACATTTCAGGTTGGCGCGAAACTCTGCCCAAGCAGTGACGCTGCTATCATGCACCAGCTGCTTCTTGAAGCGCATATGACATCGCTAGGCGCGCAGCAATGTTTCCGGCCATTTTATTTACGCCTTGCGCTTTAAAACTAGCAAAAGCACGTGCTTTTGTGCTGCAGTGGTTAAGTAGCAAGTGTGCGTGTACGCCACGCTTACAAAACGAAAACAGCACTATCAAGACCTGGGGCAGTACGTGCTCGCCTGAAGCATTTCCCGTTACCACAAAATTTCCGACAAAATATTGCTACTGCAGCAGGCGCAAGTGAAACGGGAGACGTGTAACGAAGGGGCGTACGTATTTGTCGAAAACTTCGTCCGGCTTTGGTTCTTTTACGTTTAAACTTTCGGCACAAACTAAGGTAAACGATAGTGAAGCCGCAAGTCACGACTCAAAAATAAGGCTCGAAATAGTAAAAAAAAAAAAAACAATTTTCGAAACCATACTGCGCTTTCTAAGAAAAAAACCGGTGAAGCTCGCGCAAAGTCACGTAAGGCTTGAACCGTAGCTAAGCTGCAGAATATCTTTCTACGTGAGCAATGAAGGACACATCAACACGCTTTTACAGACAACCGCGATTATAACGAACCCGGAGAGAGCGGATTATGTCATATATCGAACAAAAGCGAATCAGTTATGAAAATAGATGCGAAACATATTCCTTATAACGAAGTTCACATCGGATATATTGAACTCGGTGAACCTATAGAATTGCCGCCGAAATGCATGGTCTCACAGCGGTAATTGAGATGTTGATTGGCCGCGGTTGAGACGTTGAGCCCCACATGGAGCGACCTGACGCCCGAAACTTTCCGTAACTGAAGCAGAGTGGAAAGCCGGGCTAGTTGAAAATGGTTCATGACTGAAACTACGCACAACAAAACGGGAAATCCTTCGGGGATTTCCTGAGTGTCGTCGATGACCATGTTGCCGTCACTGTGAGCCCCTCTGATACATACACCGTCGTCGATGTATAGTGCCTAGAATATACTGAGTATATTAAAGGCACTATAGTCGATGTCATGTTAGCTAATGCTGTTGAAAGCTCTGAGAGGCAGAGGATGTCGCGGGTGAAAGCCGTCCGATGCTTAATGAAGCGCTTTCGGCAGTTGATGTGTTCAGACATTCTTGCTTCGATATTGAAGGACACGGACTCGAATGCTGTGCTAGTTGACGTGGGCAAAATGAAAGTGAAAACTAGAATAATTTTTTTTTGTGAAGTAGGCAGTTGAGGTGGAAAGTAGCATTATTGCTTGCAATAATTGGATTGTTTAGTGTATGGTAATTACATACTTCTTATTGTGTTGGTTTCCGCATGCGGGGATGGGGGGTGGGGGGGGGGGGGGGGGGGGGGTGTCCCGCGTGCTGCAAACTCGTAACAAAACACTTGTTATCGGCGGGGTTCGCTATATCGAACTATTGGATATATCGAACTAATTGCGGCGCATATTACAGTTCGCCATAACCGGGTTTCACTGTATACAAGTTTGAAATTGTTTATTTACATGTTACGCCGTCACTTTGCACTGTGCTAGTATACTAGTAGTCATCGTCATATGCATCGATATCGTCGTGTTCCTCATGCTGAGGATTACATGCGTGGTAGCGCTTGACGACAGCTGGGACGCAGCGGTGGCGCGTACGTGCACGACGCATGCGCGGCGTTCCTGTAGTCGCGTCGAGCTTCCCTGGAGCAGGTACTGCGCCAGGTGCGCCAGCTGTGGCGTTGTGGTTGTCAGGCAACGTTAAGCCCTCCTCGGGATTTTCGACAGTTCTCTTTTTTTTTGCTAAACCCACTGCGCGTGTCTGGGGCGGTCGGCGGTCGCCTCACGAGCGTTCGGCATTTTCCTAGTATTTTTAACGCGTTACGCGCCGCACATTACGGCCAGCTACAACAGCTCCGCTGTTACAAAATCTGCTGCAGAAATTCAGTGTTTTCTACCAATGCGTAGCATTCTGATGCCGCTTGACTACAGTGTGAGTTCTTTACAGTCAGATTTGACTAGTTGTAGCCAACGACGTTCGGTTATTTATTGTTTTTTATTTTCCTTTTGCTTCTTTTCACCAATTAAGAAAATATACTGTACCATTGTAACGATTAGGTGCCTTTGCTCTTCCCATTCTCTATTTTTCCGCAGTTGCAAGGCGTAGTGGAGGGTTGGTCCGTTTTGCCATTTTTGGCTTTTCAAAATTCTCCTCGACCAATCATCTCCATTTACGCTATCGTAACAATTAAATGTCTTACTTCCGCCAATTGCGCTGGCTGTGCACGTACTCGGCAAAGAATGCTGCGGATTAAAAAACTATCATATGACCTATGTGTTGCCTTGTTAATGGTTTCCTTGTTACTTATACCCTGCGGCAAAATGGCGGAATAAAAAAATATTTCCGCGCGTAACAGCTGTAGAAGTCATACACGGTCGCGCGTGGGAGCTGCTCCCTCTTGCTTGCGTTGAAGGAACGGCGTGTTTCAAAGTACGCTTTCAACAACGTACGCAGGACCGGTTCAACGCCCGCTTTCTATTTTATTTTCACGAAATCGACGTCGGGTCGTCCAAATAGATGGCCCAGCAGCAAAAGCGTGTACCTCAAGCATAAATCGCTGCTTCTGTGTACGGCTGAATGTACGGCGGGCGCTCGCGCATAGCTTTGAGTCGCAAGATAGGAGTCGCATCGGCCGGCCCGATCCGTGTCTCGACGCGGGCGCGCCCCAACCGCGTAGCGTGCGGCGCGCATTTTTTGAACGGCGCGCGCGCGTGTCCGTCGTGCGTAATACGCCATTTTCTCTAAATGGCCTCGTTAACATAACCTTCCGAGCGGCACCCGCAAAGAAAGGGCCGGGCTGCAGACGCAATTACGGAGCCCCTAAGGCCGAACCATTAAAGGCTCATTGCGTTTCTACGGAGAAACGACAAGGACGCTCCAGTGCCAAATTTGGTAGTCGCGACACAAGGACTTGAGCGGTTTTCTTGCCGCCAAAGCCGCCACGCCTCTTTTCCTCCAGCCGGAATTTTCCCCTTTCTGCGGCGTAATGGGAAACAAGCGTAATACGAAATTAAGGACCCGGGATGGGGAACAGCTTCGCCCGAAGAGACCGTAATCCCGCCGTTTAGCGCGACGCCAGTTATCCCAAATGGAGCTGTTGTGGGCTTCGCCTGCAGGCGTGGCCATTTCGCGGAAGGGGTGGAAAGGAATACACTGCCGGGCTCCAGCGAACATGTGGCGCAAGTATTTTTTCGGCCCATTTGACTTGCAGATGCCGGCCAAGCCGGACTATTTAGGGTCTCGGAAAGGGACAGAATCGACTTATTACAATGCGGCCGAGGCTGTTACTCACGTCTCGGACAGTGCATCTCGAGAGGACGGAAAGAAAGGCTTCCCAGTGGGGGAAACGAACGGCGAGAGATGGGCTGTGTCACCGTGGGAAGTTGGAGACGAAGTCCTAATCCCCTCGTCTTTCCCTGCCCGCAGTGCGCTGTCAGATTGTGATGTTTCTGCCGCACGTTGGAGAGAAAAGCGGGAGCGCTTACTTTTATTTAGTGCCGGCTGTTACAGCGGCACTATCTCACCCACTAGCGGAACTTTTAACGGCCCCACCCTGTGCGCAGCGGCTCTAATGAACGAATGTCAGAATAATTTTCAGATTGCGCTGCCTCATTCCGATCGAATTCTCGCCCAGATTTTTTCTTACATTAAACAGTGTTCAAAATACCCCGTGCCGCCTTCACCGCAGCACACATATTTTTGACCAATCACATCCTATCTGGCCAGAATATTCTGACTAGAAAAATTGTGTTTTGCACTATCACATTGTGAAACCCCAGTATGACGTTTTGCATTGCGGGCTATCGCAGTGCAAAACAGACACTTCAGTCAAACAGCACGTAAATCTCGTTGTTCGTCGATTGCGCCCCGTTGAAAAGCAGCGCCCTGTCGCGCGTGCGTTAAGGTGAAGCATACCGACGAACAGTCTTAAGCATGCACTGTCTTCAAGGGACACTGACGTGATTTGTGAACATTATGCGATTCTTGTGCAGATTCGTGTCTGTAGTCCCTAGGTCATGTTTTGATCACTTTGGGTGCTTTTACGGGCATTAATTTAATATAAAAAACAATTCGAAAGGACTGTTCTCCTTCATGTATCCTCCTTTCCAATTTCCGACGACGTTGCCTATGACGCTTACTCTTGCGGGTTGGCTAGACTGCGACTACTGTGCGGCTCGCCGACCCTCCGACGGAGTCAGTCAGCCAGCCACCGACGGGTCCTCGCAGTTCGATCGCTCAGTTAAAACTTAGTCCCGACAAGATTTGTGCTTGGAAGAATGTGGCTTGATTTTGTTAGTTTGCAGGCGGTATCAAGCTTAGTAAAGTCGACCAAGTCAAAGCAGCTCCACACATGCGCACATGCGATGCTTCGCTGACATCGCTTCACTCCAGCTGTAAGCTGCATACGCCTGTGCGACTGGCACGTTAGTAGAAAATCTTAACCAATTCACGGCAGCAGGTGAGTCATCGAAGTTAATATATGTAATAAGGATTTAAACTCAAGCGATACTTTAATCGTAAACCGTAAAACCAAGGTACGAGAGGCACTTTTTTGCAGAATGAACTCACAGAACTAGCCCACCACACATTCGCGATCGCAGTTTTCTGCGTCAAGGAACGCATTCGCTGGTGACCAGATGTTTGTGGGGCTATAGGGGAAGCTTACTACCCAAGCATTATAGACGAAATGCTCAGCTTAGAAGCTTGTAATGCTGCAAAACAAGAAATAAACAGCAATCTTGTACACCTCAGCGTAGTCCATTGAAAAGTCTGTATAGATATTAATATATATATATATATATATATATATATATATATATATATATAGAAGAATGAAATAAGGGTTGGCAGTAAGTCAAGAAAACCTCGGAAAGCAAAGGGGAGAATGTGGTAGGTTATTGAAACAGATAAACAATTTGGAAGGGCAGAAAGAAAGTGGAGAAAAAAATTCCCGCCGGGTCGGATCCTCCAGAATACCGGTCTGGTGCGATAACCACTACGCTACCGGCGGGGTATTTATGTTTAGGTATTTTTGTTTCCTGTGCTTGGGGGTGGTAGCCAGCGCCACTCGGACTACTCGGGGTGAAGGGGATCTTCTTATTAACCCCCGGGCCATGTCTCGAGTGTCCACGACATGTCAAGAGTGGTCGACCAGCGTTGCACCCTCTTAAGCTCCCTATGGCACCAACACTGCCAGAACAGAGGCCCTCGCTATGCATGTAGCGAATCAGAAATGGGAAATGACGGGCTCGTTGAATTAAGACAGAAATAAGGGTTGGCGCTCAAGAAAACCTCGGAAAGCAAAGGGGAGGATGGGGTAGGTCATTGAAACGGGTAAGGAATTTGGAAAGACAGAAAGAAAGTGGGAAAAAAATGCTCGCCCCGTGGGATCCGAACCCACAACCTTCAGAAGACGTCACCCTTTTTTGCTGTGTTGTTTGCGGGTACCTTATGCTCCAAAACTAACTTTTTCTTGGTGTATTTCTTGTCCCGGCTTTTGTTCACTCGACCCTTCTTCGCACATGATAATTGTACGCGCAATTTATTTGCCCGTTCAAGCAGTAGTATACAATCAAATGCAGATTAGCTACACTTCGAATCATATTTGCGATGGAGAACTAATACAAAAACTCGAATGTGCGCGAGATTTTTGTGCACATTACGGGACATTCAGCTCGTCTAAATTAGCCCATCCCTGTCTGTTTTATATATACGGCACGCCTAGTAGTTCAGGCGCAAGAATCTGGAGCGTTAAAACCTGAATCAGAACCTTTGATAACGCGACGTTATGAAGACCATTTAAAGTCCGTATCTCAAGTTTCGATTAAGAGAGACAGAAATAAATTTTACTGAAGACGACGCATACCAGAGGTATCGGGATCCACATGGGACGTGCAGGAGGTGTGTTTTGGAGGCTTAAGGGGCTGGGACGTAGGTAGTATGAAAGGTGAGCTGAGGCAAAAAAAAAAATGGGCGAAAGATGCAGTTGCCAGCTTAGACACGCAACAGTTGTCGAGCTAAAACTGCCTTTTTAGTAACCGCCGCTTCTACCAGCAGATCAATTGCCTCCGAGACGCCCTAAATGTTGCGAGCTTCAGGGCATCATTAAACGACATGTTTGTATACTGGTGCGTGGCTGAGGGTTCTAATTGTACGGCACGCTACAAATCGGAATTCCCAGATATACTCCATCAACTTCTGATATGACAGTATATATGATTTTCGCCAGCAAAAACGCAAGCAGCGTTGTTTATTTTCCCTATTTTGACTGGATACCTTCGCATATGTTCCAAGAGGAATATCAAGTTAAAAAACTGTTTCTGTAAGCTACCAAGACAAAGAGAAAGCGTGAATATGTCTAGCGGTTACTATTTATTGTTTAAAAACCTTGCTTTGGAACGGAATAAATTGTTTTTTATTCGGTCACAAACGCCTTATTTCCAGACATGACTATAAGAAAAAGACATGCCTACAATATGTCATTTTCAGCATCAGCAGTTCATGAAATCGGGATATTTTACTACCTTGCCCCCAAACAAAACAACGTACGCATTGCTCTCTCACAATTTACCAGGCGAAACGGAAACACAATCTTCGGTTCTCTCTCTCTCTCTTAGTTTCTTTATCATTGTAGTTCTAGCGAGATTCCGACTGGCGCCTCCTAGGCCTCGGTGAAACTGAAACTTACGGGGACCCGTATAGCAAGAACCGAGCGAATGAATAAGGGGCCGAGAAGGGGGAGTTTTTCACTGTGTACACGGAAGGGGTGGATCCACTCTTTCGGACTCGTCGAGCGGTGAAGACAGAGATTTCGGCCTCGACAGAAATAATCCGGAGTTCACGGGTGCTTCTTAAGGCGCGGCACAATCTTGCTTACTTCCGCCCAGTTCCGCAGTCCATCCGGCGGCTCTTTCCTTGTTCCTCCACAATCGATCGGCGGTGCTTTTTAACTAACTTATTTATTCACTCGGATAACACGCAGAAAGGGCTTCGGACTGGTGCCACGCCTGAATTGGCTCCTTCTTTCATCTGTCTCAAACAGTGTCACGGCGCAGTTGTTCCCCCGGTGGAGTCCAATATCGGGAAAAAGAAAAAGAAAACCAAACTAATAGCTTCTGTTCTTTGTGTTGCATGTCTATGTTAGAACTCGAATCCGCTGAGAATGATTTAAATATTCCGGATGGCGATGTTTAAAATACGGAAATTTTTTGTGTAAGTAGTCGGGATTCCTTTTTCTGTGTGGGTGTGTTTGGCAAGTAGTACGCTGCTCTCGTGGGCCTTTTCGCGGACACTCCAGTGAAATATTCGGCCCAAACTGGGTATTGGCCAAGCTTGGAGGCACGCGCGTGACAGCGGAAATCTGGAATGTCTATCGCTTTATTACAGTGCGGCAGCATTCTGAGGTCGCGGAAAGGACGTACGACGCAGCGTTTATTATATAGCGGCGAATTTTTCCGTCATTCTCGTATATATTGTAAAAACAAAATTAAGGAATCCGAGGTTAATTTTTCTGCCAGGGAATTGGTAAGAAAATAGAATATTATCCCAGCTTAAAAGCACGTGTTTGTGAGAGAGCAGGGAATGGTGATTAAGTGGGGTAAAACGACGCAGAGGCACGCAGGCATACACGCACATACATGCACACTAATAATTAGTCGTCTGCTGGCTCTAGCTAGGAGTGGGTCACACCCCTCTGCCCCTGTTTAGTAAAGGGATAACCACTGCCCTCTTCATTGTTCCGGGTGGCAAATCGTCGCCCCCAGGGAAAAGGGGCAGCTCAACAGGTCAGCCCCACTGGCGGCAGCACTTGTCACTTCAGGGGGGAGGGGGGAAAAGCAAGGAAAAATGAGGGGAAAAGCGACAGAAAAAGGAAGGTCCATTGGTGGACCTTTAGGAAGGCGTGAGCATCTCGTCCCTCTTCATCGCGAACTTAAATCTCAACCCGATGCGCACGCCTTGCTCCGGCTTCGGGTGTCCACGACGACGCGTTTCTCGAGCCCCCCCCCCCCCCCCCCCCCCCCCCTCGCACACCGTGCCAACCGTGCCAAGCGCTGTAGCCGTTTAAATGGTAGGCCTTTTTGCTCCTTCTGTTGCCGACCATCTTCCTCCATGCCGACCATTACTGAGGCTTCGTCGCCTTCATTCCCTTTCTTTACTGTTTTCCCGCCCTGCACTTGCTGCAGATTCCGTTTTACAAGGCGTACAAGTGGTGAAACGAGCCACGGGACCCGTCGAAACGGCGGCGTGCGGCGGACCAAACGGCAAAGGCACAGAGAGCCGCGCGTTCACATGCCGTCACCCTAGCAACGTCCGCATTGGTATGAAGACAGCGCCATTGCAGCCCCACGCTCTCACGTTTACTGCTAGACTGTCGCCCCGCCCGTTAACTGATTGGCGGCGGAAATTTGTGCCGACATGCCCCAACTTTCGCCCACAAAATAATAAAAAAACTGGGAAGACGCTTAATCTCTGCTTTAAGGGTGCGACTCGATGGCGTCAATGGGTGCCTGCGGTGGCCTCGGTCCTCTTGCATAACAAATCGTAGTCAAAAATAATTATTGTAACCCCACTGCTCTATTTTTATTCTTTTAAAGCCTAGTTATTCGCTGTCCAAACTCTTGCTGTCCAAACAGATGGCGCGTGAGCAGTGCGAATGCGGTAAAATTGAACATGATTTAACAAACCTTCATTGCATTAATCATGCGTGCAGCCAGTGGAAATGGAGAGCAGAAAGAGACAGGAGAGGCAGTTATGTGGCAGGGCGGCAGAGGACCATAGTCTTTCGACAAGTATCGGGAGCAAGCCGATACGTGGCCAATTTGTTGGCCCCGTTGGGCCGAGCACCAACACTTATGTCTCCGGAAGTCCGCCCTTTTAACAACCCCCCCCCCCCCCCCGCTTTTTTTTTTTAAAAAGCAAGTACGCCGCTACTGCGCGGTAGGTTGCATCGTTTCATAGACACTGGAATTTTTTTTTCCGATTATTTTAAGTTCTTGAAATTGTGCGTCCTAAACCCAACACATAGTAGCGTGTTTTTCTAGATCGAGGGCTGTATGAGGAACACTGCTGCAAGGAAAGGTGACGTTTGTGCGTGACAGAAGACTGGCCACTCGTGCAATAAAAAGCTGTCGGTGACGAGAGAGAAAGAAAAAGGAAGAGAGCTATTTAAAGGGATGAAGAAATCAGCCGGCTTTCTGCTTGACTTACTACGCCGGAGTGAAGTGAGGATTATATGAAAAGTTCACTGACACGTGCAGACCAACATACGAACTCACGCACACACAGACGCACCCACACAAACACTGGGGCGAATGATCTTCAGACAGAGTATTTATAGCGTTGTATCGATCTAGTGTGCCGAGGAAAAGTTAACAGTGAGCTTGTTGCTCGGCATGCCATTCTTTAAGATGCCCAACGGTCAAGGAGGTCGAGCGTAATTCAATTGAAGGACGGCTTCATCATGCTTACAAAGTCCACCTCGCATTCAGAATATATAGCCAGGGTCGACCTCGTATAACGGCACGTGGGTCACGGTGGGGTTGGTTCAAGATGAATGTTGGAAACTTTTCACAAACGAAGAAGCGGGAGATGACCGTCTGGAAGTACACCAGGATAGCGATGGAGCTGCTATCAGCAGAAGCAACCGCTAGGTGGTTTTCACCAATGCCAGCCACGCCACTATGAGCAGGAAGTCACTGTGAGAAAATAATTGGTGGGCTATTGAACCCATAGATGGATAAACACATGGAATAGACAAGTGAACAGTATGGTACAGATACTAAGATAAGCGTTTTCGGGACAATTTGATACAGACGCAACATATTCAGTTAAATGCATCACGAAGTAGCATGCAAGTGGCATATATATCTCCGGTACTGACCAGCCCGATTCTCCTGCAGCGGTGTGAATTGCCAAAACTGCTCCAGCGGACACTAGTTCTCAGCAAAATTATTAGTTTATCCTTGAGTCAACGACAGATTTAGGGATATTATGTAACTGGTGGAAGAAAAAAAAAAGGTTCGAAGACAGGTGAAACTGCATATCGCTTCTTTCGCAGTACATGTACAAGACACTTGTTGCATAGCTCAATCCGATCAACTAGCGGCTGATACCCTTTTTAAACGCCCATCAAGAATGTTAATACACGGATAAAGAAATAAAAACTCGTTTACAGTGATAGACGCGGTCCCATTTCGATCTGCCCGTCTGGCGCAGCGGCTGCTAAACCGTACGGCAATCCCGTGGTTCAGCTTCACCACTATGCACTCAAGTGGCAGCAACGGGCATACCATTTGTCTAGAAAATGTCATCTACCATACGTCACTGTGCGATACAGGGCGTCATGCTTGCATTGCGCAATTCCACATACCGATCTTTTGAGTCAAATCGCATGCTCGACGTCACCAGTCGACGAAATTTCATTGTTGGCTGCATAAATTGTTCAATATAGTGCATTGTAGTGACGATGATTCGTAGGATTGCCTTAGAGGGTACGTGCCCTTCTAACGAATTTGGCCTTTTACATTATGGCGGTACGATGTTCCTAATGTGGAATTTAAGGCTGCCAGCTAGCCGACAAGAAATTTGGCGCTTTATGTCGCCAGAGCAGCTGCACGTAGCCCTCAGTTGTGGAAACGTCTGAGCCATTGATTCTCCGCGGGGGTCTTTCTCGCCAGTTGGCTCTATTTAAGCAAACGTAATTCCACAGTAGTTAAGTAATACGAGCGTTGAATCAGGAAGTAGGGAAGCAAACAGCGCGTGAATTGCATACCGCAAGTTCTCCCATTTCGCCTGTGATTAAAGTACAAGGAAATCATGCTTGGAGGCTTCGCGTACTGCGTAGTACGGAGAACTTGCGTTGGCCTAAACGGCTCGGAAACGTGCTCTCTCTTCGTTCACTTAGCTGTAATTATCTCCGGAAAATAGTTAAAACTGCGGTCTGCTCAAATGCCTCCAGATTCGCGCGACAGTGGTGAGGCTCTCATCGCGTATAAAGGCGGCAATTTTAAGGGCGAAGACCCTTAGGGGCTCGGGCTGTAGGCGTCTCCTGTCGTCGTCGTCTTCGTATCTCGTCTCATGTAGTCATGGTACTAAAACACCGTGACACTCGTTTTCCAACGCCTCACGCTAGAACGCTTCGTGTTATAAAGACACAAGACTTACAGCAAAGCTGTATACCTCCATCCCCCAACGGTTTCATTTCCGTGGGCGAAAACTCCAAGGCGCCAAGAATACAGTTATACACTGCATGCTTCGCCTTTCCCCAGGTTTCCCGCTAGTGGAAATGGCCCGGGATTTTTTCTTAAGCATTGCATCTGTTGTGCCTTTATCGCACACACACACGCACACGCACAAACAAAAACCTCCCGCTTTAAAGTGTTCTTGTTTTAAAGGCAGAGGCTTTATTTACAAGATTGTCCACAAATGATTCTAAAAATTGTTTTTTCGATGTAAAGGTTAACAAAAAACGAAGACGTCGAACATCCGCTGTTGTCAGTAGACATAAAGCGCACGTGCCCATTTGCCCCAAGTGGATCTTTATTTCGTATGTAGCTGAGAGAACCTGATCGGACATCCCCGGAGTAACCCCTCGCTCGACGTTTTGTGCTGTGTTGTGGGGACATTCGCCTAAGAGTTCGACGCTAAGGCGCTCGGGAGCGACGAACGAGACCCTACGGATAGGAATAACTTTCGCGCGCTCTCGAGCCCCGGGGTTGGCGAGAGTGATCCCACAACCCACGACGCAGGCCGGACGCTTAATCCCGACACGACCTCCCGTGGTCGGCCAAACTGCGGTCTCCAGCACGGACCGTCGTCAGGCCTCCCAATGGGCTCTCCTGCTGCGTGTGCCGCGCCCTTACCCCGAGGGAGAGCGGAACCTAGTCAGCCGAACTCGGGACATAAACGGAGAGTGGCTAAACGCGAAAGTGGGACTTGTACGAGCGCGGAAGAAGAGAGAAAAGAAGCCAGAGCAAATGGCGCAAAAATAAAGGGTAGGATCGCTACTCCGGATTAGCAGTGCAGACCTCTGCAGGAGCCTCGGCCGGCGGAGCGGCGGCGAGCAACAGTTCGGCGCCAGGGAGGCTGGTGAAAGGCGTGGCGGTGGGGAGCTGGAAACGGCCGCGCAAAGAGGCCAGAGGCCGACGGCGGGATTTGCGTGAGCCTTCACTTTGGGCAGCTTGCTTAGAGAACGGCGGGCAAGCCGTTTGCGGCGAGAGAGCATTGATCGTGCCCCAGGGGTTCTGTATCCAAGGCAGGACCGCTGCTACTGCCGCTCTTTGGGGCTGCTTGTTAAGTTTTTTTCGCATTCTTTTGCCTTTCTCGCTTGCCGCATCCGATACCCCAGGCGTCCGTGAAACAGCGTGAAAGAACGAGTGCAGTGGTGGTCCCAGCCGCGGCTCGTTTGGCTCGTTCTTGATTTTTTTTTTTTTACGCCCCCGTGTCGCGTGGGCTGTTATGCGTTGTGCGGCTGCGGCTGTTGCTGCTGCAGCTCGCATGCAGCTGCTTGGCTCCACGGCTCTCGTGGGTATCGTGCTCTGGTCCCGAGCAGCAAAAGGTTTGGTCGGTTCCGCTGACAGCTCGTTGGGCTTACTGCCTAGCGAGAATGTCGCCGGCGGCGTGGGAAAAGCGCCGATTGCGCGCCGCATGTCCCCTGGCATTTCTCCCGCGCTCCTTCCTAATTTCGGCCCGCCGAGAAGACGTCGAAGACCGGCCCGTTATTGCGCTTTCCGGCAGCCAATGTCGCTTCGCACAAAGAGAAGAAGTGCGGGATAAGGCGCTTATTCTAGACTCAGTTGACCTTAGGTTGCGACAAACACTGGCTTATTGCGGAACATCACAGATCATAGCCTATCGTGGCGTTTGGCTTGAAACAGGAGGCAAATGCTGGCTCTAGCAGTCTATAGAACGCAGCACTGACTGCTGTTTGGGAAATACACGGTCAGTATACGCAAGCTCTTGCCTCGGGGTGTGCTGTAGAGGGCGGGATATTGAGCGGGTGTAGCTGCAAGATTTGTCCATACCCAACAGAGCTGTCTCGTTGCGCTTAGACAGCAGTTTGGAGTTAAGGAGGGAATCGGCGAAGTGGGCAGCCAGCGCTACGCACGCTCCACTGGTCTCCATTTGTAAAATAAAAAAAATGGGGTGGGGGGCGTTGGGGGCGTAGACTATCAGTAACACTTTGAGTTCGCCTAACTGCATAATGGTTAATTGAAGCTAACTGCCTCAAGGTTAAATAAAGAAAGCAAGTTTCCATTGACAGAAGTATCTTAACACTTGATTAATTGCGTTAACAGCATTCACACATTGCAAGTTGCTCATTTGGTAAAAAAAAAAAACGGCTTCGCCAAATCAAAGTCGATAAAAGCGGGGCCAGAGCATGTCATCAATACAGTTGACCCTCGTTATAACGAACACTGATATGGCGAATTATCGGCTATAGCGAACTAAATAGACTTTGGTTGGTTACACTTTATTTCAATTACACTTATTTTTTTAAAACGAAACTGAAACGGTGAGGGCCGCGCGATATCGGATATAAGGATGAAATATTTGACCAGGAGGCTGAGAAGCTAATTGGAAAAACCCGCGCTCTCCTAAACTGCAGACGTACAATGGCCCGTGGAATGGACACTGTGGAAAACTTCATCCTGCTCAGTACTAAGAGTATCCTCCAGACGAAGATCACATCCTTCATCAAATAAATAAGGACGCGGCCCTGTTTTGTGAAGTTGCAATTTCACGTACTCATGTTCCGGTTCATTGAGCTCGAAATGCAACAAGGAGAAAGGTAAGGGTTACCTCGTGTATAGTGGGTTCGAAGCCTCAAGAAAAGCATTTTTGTATCAAGTTTTTTTTTGCGCGAGCCAGATTGTCGATTTGTTATAGCCGATTTTTGCCTCTACTGTTATAACGAATGTCGGCTATAACGAACTAATTTGCTGTCCCGATACTACTTTGTTATAACGAGGTTCGACGGTGCTACCGTTGACTTCATGCAGCCTCAAACCCCTGACTAAAATTCCTATCATTGCGATGGACTAGTAACATACCCAGTTAGGTGAATTTATTGGCCAGTGACGATGACAGCAGCCGCCCCAAGCTCAGCGCTGATTAACAACGTGAGCCCTAACGTCTCGTTAGGGGGTTTGAACGTCATCAACCGAAACCTGCACCTGCACCTTTGCGTACAATGAATCTGACGTTTCCTGGCTCGTCGTTAGGCTCAGCCTTAATGTCGCTCAAACTTAAGGCAGAATAACTAACAATATATCCACTCAAAATATGGGCCAATGACCATGACAGCTTGCTTGAGAAGCTCACGGCCAATTTCCGGTTTCGCTGTAACCGGTTTCGCCAAGCAGTAACCAATTTCCGGTTTCGCTGTAAGCAGTAACGGCAGCACACCTATGGACACATGTGCTTTCGAAGCTCAACGAGAAGTGAGACTCAAGTATTCCTACATCTTAAAAGGAAGCTTAATGGCCAACTGCACTCAAATTTTCGACTACATAAAAACAAATGTCATCAACTAGTACACACAGAAAGAGCGCTAAATGCAAAATACAGCGTTCCAAACATAAACGCGTGCTACGCAAACGACTCGCGAAGATGGGCGTTTTCGGAACGGAAACCGAAAAAAAAAAAAAAAAAGAGCTGCCATTACCGGCTGCCGGACGTGACGTAGGTGTTGGATCGGAAGCGGGCACACCAGTACCACCGGCCGCTCACAGCAGCCTCCGAATGCGCGTTGTGGCGTCACGTTTCGTATTGTAACTTCCCCTTACGTTTAATAACTTCCACTAAAGTTTACCTAGAATGACTTCCACTGACGTTTACCTAGGCTAAAGGAGTCAGGCACAATTCCGACGTCGCGTTACTATCAATCGAGATAAAGTATACCATTCTACATTTATTTTTGCATCAGAATAACTGCCTGAGCAACAATCCTCGGCATTGCGGAGTAAAAAAAGCGGGTTCAGATTTACGAAGCTACTTGCTCGTTCGATATCGAAAAGCAGCTCTGGTTAGCTGGTGCCTCGGCTATCATATCGCTCTTTTTGAAAGGAACAAACCGCGCATGGACGCAGATGAATCACTAACTATTTTTACTGTGTCGTTACGTGCAAACAGCTATGTGAATCTCGCCCGGTATTTTTCACCTCGCTGCACATTGAGGATGTAATTGTAAAATTGGCCTGAAACCGTATGTCAACCTCCACAGTTGACGCACCAAAACACGAAAAAAGTTACTTATTTAGCGCTGTTTTCTACTTTCACCAGAGATATGTGTAGATGACAATATTTTACTTTCAAGTAAACTAAGTCTAACACTCTACAAAAGCAAAAGCTTTATTTCGGGATTGGAAAAGAATGTAGTTTATCGTTTAGCAGAGGAGCAGTTTCGGGAGCTTCCGCTCTTCCCGAAGACGATGGCCGACCTTTGTGGATGTATTTGTTACCACGAGCAAGGCTGATTTTAGTTCACTAGCGAGTGAGGAAAAACTCGCACAAATGTTTATAGCCGCGCGTAGAAAGAACTCTAGTTAGGTCGTCAATCTTTTGGAGAGGTCTAAGGGGTGATGGTCGCGTTGAGCCAGCCCACACACGGCAAATAGTGGAGGCGGAATTGCAAGTACGGGTCAAGAATTTATGAGGAGGAGGAGGAACAAACATTTATTTTACATATTCAGAGCAGATGGGCGGCCGCCTTAGTCCAGGTAGCCGCGTGCTGTCGCTGCTCGGGCGGCCCGCTGGATCAGGCTTTGCTGGTCCTGCAGGTCCGAGCCGGTCAGCGCGCATTCCCACTGCTCGAGAGTAGGTGTGGGAAGTGGGGAGGGGTGGTGTGGGCAGAAGAATACGAGGTGGGGGGTTGTGTCTGGGGTGTGACAGTCACGGCAGTTATAGGTGAAACGGCTTGGGGAGATATGGGAGAGGATGGTGCCGTTGTAGAATGTGTTTGTTTGGAGACGTCGCCAGATGCGGGATTCTTCGTTGGTGAGTGCAGGGTGTGGGGGAGGGTATTCTCGGCGGGTGTGGCGATAGTGCGCTAAGATATCGGAGTAGGTGGCTGGTAGTGGGTGTAGCGTGTCAGTCAGGGTGTCAAGTCGCCCGGCCTCGTTGGGAGTGCCCGGAAGTGAAGTTCGCGAAACATTTTTTTTTTCTGTGACAGATGCAAAACGAATGAGGAATTTGCAGGCAAGTGCGTGCTTCGCGCTATTTTGGGGAGCAGAAATATTAGGTATTTTTAAGTAAAAAAACTTGCTAGCTCCATAACCATCGCAAGCGCGCGTATAGTTTGTAGGTTTCTTATCTCTTTTAATGCACTAAAAAAATAGCGGATATTGCTAACTATGAGGTTAGTTTTAAGCATGGGATGCTGGCAGCGGTACAGCGTGGTGGCGTAACATAGACACCCCCGGCGGACCCATCCCTGCGCCTGGCAGAGCGCCGTGCAACTTGCAATTCGCCGGAGAAGCACGAGCTCCACGGGGCAAGTTCCCTTTCTCTTTCACAAGCCGCTCGGACTTTGTTTCAGCAATGCTCCGCCAGGCGCAAACATCGTCTGTTCGGAACTACTTTGAATGACGGTACCTAGAGTGCTCGGCGCTTACGATGCTTGTGATATTCGCCATGGTTATTTCAAGAGCATAAACTACTTGTTTGGATCAAATTTTGGCAAAGAAAAACTTGAGTGTAGTTGGCGTTTAAGTTCCCTCCTAATCCGTTATTTTTTCGTCGATGGGCATTAACCGTGTTATGTTGCGATATGAGCTGTTTTTTGTGATAGTTTTAAGGTGTATCGCATCTCCGGTCTGCATTTATTAGCTCTGTTTGTCAGTGCCTGCTTTTTTCTTATGTATGTGAACCAACAAGTCCCTACAGCAAGATCAACCCTCTGGGGGGTTTAGTCCTTTCTTGCACGTCTCTGCCGCTAATCAACGACACCGTTAGTTGATGACATTGCCTAGGACTCGAGACCTCATGATAACTCCGAAATGCTGCACCACGGCCCATGAAATCAAGACGGCGAGCGGGTTAACGCTCCGAGACACCAGCATTTCAACTATTATCGAGTGGGTGCCAGGTCCCACAGGCAACCCCGGTAACCAGCGGGACCACGGGCTGGCGAGCGAGGCACAACTCAATCACCGTCCCCGATCCATGGGCTCGATCCCAGCCGTTACGCCACAGAGCCTAGAAAATGGAGGGTGTCAAATTAAGCAACGCCACCGATACAGCCTCCCAGCCGCCATCCCCGGAGCCCACGACCCGATACTCAAAGGGCTGTCTCGGGGAGCCCAACTGTTCATCAATAAGGCTCGATCTGGCTACGCCACGACAGACGACAGCATCGGGTTGTGGAAGTGGCGACGGCAACAAAGTGGCCATGACGACAGCCCGCCATCTCCACCGCCCATGAAGTGCTACGCACGTGTCAGAGACGTGACTCTTAAAGTGCGTTACATCGTTTGGGAGTGCTGCAATCATGAGACGATCTGCGGGAAGCATCGGCAAATGATGATGGTGTGCTACGAACACTGGACTCCGCCGCGAACCGATGCCCAGGAGACACCCAGTAGCTCACTATAGAGTTTTGCCGGCGAGGCTTCCATAGTGAGCCACACTTAACCTCTCCCAACCTTCATTTTCCCAACTAGACCTCGCGCCATCCCATTCCATAAATTATTCTACTACTGCCCTGCCGTGCAAGGTCAATAGCTGTTTCTTGCAGAACTGGTCGCATGAATGGTGAGGTGTCAAACCTCTTCGGGTGTTGGGGCCTTCGCTGGGGTTGGTAGAACGCCATGGCGAGATATTGGTCACAAAGTTCTGGCGCTAGGTTTGGTTTGTGCGCGGATTGTACGTTTCGCCGCTGCTCGCGCGCCATCTATTAGAGCCTTTCGTGGCCTTTTATTTGGTATGACTCCACGAGTTGTAGACTCGGATACGAGCCCTGTTTGTATTTCTGGGTCAAAACATTGTTTTTAACGCGTATCTTTTAATTTGCAATCGCAAATATCCCGCACACATGTATTTTAGATAAAAAGAACACTGCTAGGGCCAGTTATAAATTGATGTTTCGCCTCAAATATGCCTGATAATTGCTTTCTGCTCAACAACGTGGATAATATGGATAATATGAAGAATGTTTCCAGACTTGGCTGTCTGGAAAGGTTTTGCCTATATAAACTTCTCGTTTCACAATTCTTTTATCTTTTGGTAGGGTGACTGGATCGCGGGACAGACAGACAGACAGACAGACAGACAGACAGACAGACAGACAGACAGACAGACAGACAGACAGACAGACAGACAGACAGGCAGACAGACAGACAGACAGACAGACCGAAATTTCCAAATTCAAGTAGCCGAAGGAAGACTATCATCTTTAAAGATATGGGAGCACGTGGCCATGCTTCGCATAATGCCTGCTAAAGCTCACAGTAAACAAGAAAGCGGAAGGCACTTTGTGGCGCGGCAGTTACCACCGACCATCCATGTTCACCTACAGTTACCATCCATATCCACTGACAGATAAAAAATTACGAGCCCCTATATATAATTGATCCCACCTGCACTTTCAGAATTGCTTGTGGCCTGGGAAAGCATGACGAAGCAATTGTTCACAGCATTCGCATCAACGTCTCCTTCGCCTACCACTACTTGCACAAGACGCGGCGAGTTGCCTTCCCTCACTGTGACGCTTTTAGTGTTCGTGAGGATACTGAACATCGATTGTGCGTGTGTCCCCGTTATGACACTCCTCGGCTAACCATGGAGACAACTTGGGGCTGCTTGCTAATGAACCCTTGATACTTAGTGACGTCATCGGTCCATGGCGCTCAACTGCCGTGGTGCCACGGACTTCAAGGTTCTTGGTGTCATTTCTTTGGGACTCCGGCCTGAACAAAACTCTATGAACGCTTGCTTTAACTTTACTACTGTGCGTGTGCTGTGTGTGCGTTCCTGCGTCTGTCAGTTTTCCTGTGCTTATCTGGGTTTGTTAGTTCTCGTACGCGCTTTTGTGTCTTCTCTTCTTTCGCCCATTTTCGCCCCTATCACGTCCATATGGAGTAGCGAGCCAATCCCGCTTCCAGGCTGACTTCTCCTGATCATCAAAGGTATCCCTCTTTCCGTCCTCCGTGCTTCAAAAAATTGCTCTTAGGTAACACTGCCGCAGGCACTCATAATGACAGCACATTCGTTTCTATACGCCCTCGGCATTCTGCGAGAGTCGGCAATGCAACATTCCCTTTGAGGGTGTTCCGCATAGTATGTCGGTCCAAGAAATTTGGAACAAGAAGTCAGACACCGGTTACAGTTTGGCTGACTGGAGGATCCACGCTTATTAGAAAGCGTGGACGGTGTGCTTAATGGGAGACCTACGTACGTTTTCGAACCAAGGATACATCCTCACGAGATGGTGGCGCTGAAGAACGTTGTGCCAGCAAAGGAGAGCGAAAAAGTGGAAGGTGTCTTGTGGCCCGAGTAAGGAGCATTTTTGGAGCAGCATTAGGCCATTCCTCGACACTGAGGGAAACTTTTGCACGGTTGCGGGGTTTTTCAAAAAAAAAAAAAAAAACAAATCCCGGGCCGTCTCCACTAACGTGAAACCTGGGGAGGGACAAGGCGGGCAGTGTATAAGTGTATTCTTGGCGCCTTGGCGTTTTTTTCCATGGAGATGAAACCATTGGGGGGGGGGGGGGTAGAGGTATACAGCTTTGCTGTAAAAGTCCCGTGTCTTTGAATCACGAAGCGTTCTAGCGCGAGGCGTTGGAAAACAGTGTCCCAATGTGTTCTTTTAGTTCACGTTGCGTTCTAGCGCGAGGCGTTGAAAAACGAGTCTCACTGTGTTTTAGTACCCTGACTACATGAAACGATGACGACGACAGGAGACGCCGACAGCCCGAACCCCTAAGGGGCTTCTCCCCTGATATGACTTACTACTTGCAAATAACGTGCTGTGTTCATAACCCTGTCTTCTGGAGTGTTCGGGGAAAACACTTCCCACGTAGGGAATTAGGATTGCGTGCCCCCTAACGCCGTTTCTCAGTGTAAAAATAATGGTTGAAACTAACCTGCAGCATGAGTAACGCTAGCGTAAAAGCAATGAATTGTAGTTTTTTAGTAAAACCACTTACAGCTGCGCGAGCGGGTCGCGTTGCGCGACGTACCAGATAAGTCAGTACTGAGCACTTTGAAAAATGCATTACCTTTTGCGACGGCAAAGAGTGAGTTTGAGTCCATGAAACTATGTGCAACATGAATCCTGCGTGGACGAAGATACGTCTTACTCAGTTATTGATAAAAAGCTTTGTCTTTTTGTTCCCTGCGGCGAGAAAAACGCTTGCCTGAATCTTTCAAAATGCTGCTGGTATGTCTGATGGTCTTTTAAAGCAAAGCTTTTCTACTTTCTTCCAGCGATTTCGTGTAGGATGCACAAATGACCTTTTGACCGGAGACACACCCCCGGTGACGCACCCCTCGAAGCGCATCGCGTGATTCGCGGGCCGCAGACGCCGACAGCGGTCGCCACCGCCGCTGCCACCGAGGCAGCCAACCACCCCCGCAGCCTCCCATGCATGCGCGCTGGGTCGTTTCGGGCAACGTGACTCGCCTCGCGCCCGGCGAAGAGGAACGGTGCGTTCGCGATGAATGAACGCCGTGTTCGCCCGCCCGGAGAAGCGCCGCGTTTACCCGGCCTGCTTCTGCGAGCGTTGCACGGAACCGAACGGCTTTGAGACGGGGTCAGCAATACAGCTAAATCGAAGGTTTAACCACGCGAAAATAAGACCCAACCAGACTAAGCCAAGCTTTTGCTTTGCATATCCAAATTTAGCTGAGCTAAGCCGCAGCCATTTTTTTTTGTTTCACTGTAGTTTTATCCTATCGCTGTTGTATAATTGTAAGCGAACCTGTTTATTCTGAAAGAGAGTGTATTTTCTTAAGGCTGTGAAATGGTGTTCTTGTCAGGTACATTTCATTTAAACACAGATTTCTACAACGAACCAAGCACTGAGGTTTCCGATATAGGGTCATTTTGTCATACCCAGCTTTCTCGCTCAAAATTACAACCTCTCGGGAACCTAGCAAAACCACTGTAGGAAAATGATATTTGGCATAAAGCTAGAAGCCAACGTGAGGATTAAAACGCTAAAAGAATATTTCAGGCTTCGCACTATTTGTTTGTGTAATTCGCTGTCAAATCAAACTCCCCATGCATTTCTATGGGATAGTTCCCATGGCTCAGGAACCCAGTCGCGCAACGTGCGCGACTTGAAACTGTGCACAAAGCAAGTATTCACCCCAAATATTAGCTGTGCAAAAGAACTTTTCATTTCGCTAAAAAATTGCAGAGTAATCACTGTTGAAAGGACTGCCATGAGCGGGAAAGCTGCACATGTGCAGTAGGAAAGCCGAATGCGGTAATCTCCCAGGACCCCGTCGGGTAAATATGTTAGTAAACCACATGGCCAAGTTTTATTATTTAGTGGAGAACACTCCAATGACGATCATCTACGTATTTTTTGTCAGTACTCACGTTTTTTCTTATACACACCATGCCTTCTAGACGTACAGTACACCAGAATCCACGGTAATTTTGTCCTTCGAGTCGGCACAGTTACGGACAGAAAAGGAAGCGGCTGCTCCCTAGTGCTTTTTTGCTCCTCTATAAGTAATGCTACAGTTACTCAATGCGAAGATATCTTCGGTCTACAGTCGGCTTGACTCCAGAAAGCGGCTTACCCGCGGAACGTGCTGGCAGCTCATGTAAAACAGAAATACAAAACTAACTACGAAGTGCAAAGGGCAACCGCCAATGCTCGTACGGACCAAGAAATTTAAATAGTCGGATGTTAAAGGAGTGCTGACACAAAATTCTCGTAATTTTTTTGCTGTTATTGATATCCTCCTTCATTTGTATCAGTCCCGGTTTCGACAAAACGAACACCGAGGCGGCGGCCATGACAGGAAGACGCTGTGATGTCGCCGTTCTTGTCGCATCACTGCCGATATTACGCAAGCGGGCGCGCGAGCCTATTTATTAGCGAGTTTTAGCTGACCGTTTTTCACGGCCTGCTCCGCTCCGATAGCAAGCGGAAGTGGCATTGCGCATGCGTGGCGCTCTTGGCAGTGAACGGCATTGGCTCCGGTTGCACTGAGCCGGCCACCGATATCGGAGCAGTCTGTAGAAAACGGTCAGCTAAAACTTCCTATTATTTATTTCTACGCGCACGGGCAGCATGACGTCAGTCCCAATACCGTGACTTGGATCACGCCGGAGCAGCGCGCGCGAACCGCAGCCAGCGCGTTGGCCACGCGACGGGGCACTCACGTGGTCAGTTTGGGGCCAGGAGGAGCAGATGGCGTCATGCTGATGCCGGTTGCGAAGAGGTATCCGTCCTGAGCTTTCTCGTGCGCGCAAAGATTAAAATAGATTTAAAATATGTTACACTGAGCGATTACTGTTGAAACTTTCTGGGGGGCATATCCATATACAAAGAAAGCATTTTATATAGTTATCTCGGCTTGAAATTTCGTGTCAGTATTCCTTTAAACCATGAGGCCTTAAAGGGGCGCGTAACCTTAAAAATACGTAAACCTTAAAAAATATACGTGCTTCGCCCTGATACATTTCAATGACTAATTACTAGGATCAAACGAACAGGGTCGGAGAATAACGAAGAGCAAATGATTTGACTTGACAATTGGGCCTGTGCCGTGACATCCCGCAATGGAAGTATGGCGTTTTGCATTGCGTGATGCCACAGCGCAGCATAAATCTGGAAACCAAACCTACGGCGTACCTCATTATTCACTTACTCTGCCCCTTTATTGGCAATAATTGGTTAACAAGTGCATTGTGGCGAGCCATATCTGCGGAAACCCCTCAGAGAAAAATGTGTTGCATGGTGTAAGCGATGTTATCCTATAGCTTGCTACGCCATATGAGAAGAGAAAAAAACCTGAGTTTATATATATATATATATATATATATATATATATATATATCATCATCATCATCATCATCATCATCATCATCACCAGCCTGTCTACGCCCACTGCAGGGCAAAGGCCTCTCCCAGTCTTCTCCAATTACCTCGGTCCTGTGCCAACCGTGACCAATTTATCCCCGCAAACTTCTTGATCTCATCTGCCCATCTAATTTTCTGCCGCCCCCTGCAGCGCTTGCCTTCTCTAGGGATCCACTCTGTTACCCTTAACGACCAGCGGTTATCTTGCCTTCGCATTACATGCCCTGCCCACGTCCATTTCCTCTTCTTAATTTCTACCAATATGTCTTTAACACCAGTTTGCTCCCTGACCCACTCCGCTCTCTTCCTGTCCCTTAATGTTACACCTAGCATTTTCCGCTCCATTGCCCGCTGAGTCGTTCTCAATTTAAGTTGAACCCTCTTAGTCAGCCTCCAAGTTTCTGCCCCGTAGGTGAGTACCGGTAATATGCAGCTGTCATACACTTTCTTCTTCAGCGACAATGGTAGGCTGCTATTCATTATCTGGGAATGTCTGCCATATGCACCCCACCCCATTCTGATTCTTCTAATTATCTCTGCCTCATGGTTGGGATCTGGGGTCACAACTTGGCCTAAGTAGATATATTCGCTTACCACTTCCACTGCCTTGCCACCTATCTCAAACTGCTGTGCTGTCCCGAGGTTATTGATCATTACTTTAGTTTTCTGCATATTAATTTTCAGGCCCACGGTTCTACTCTGTTCGCCCAGTGCAGAAAGCATGCTTTGCAATTCGTCCCCCGAGTTACTTAGCAACGCAACGTCGTCAGCAAATCTGAGGTTACTGAGGTATTCTCCATTAACCCTTACTCCCACCTGTTCCCAATCCAGCGTTCTGAATATTTCTTGTAAGCATTTCTTATTTCTTATAAGCATTTCTTATTGTAAGCATATTTCTTGATTGCGTCTCCTTGTCTGACACCCTTCCTTATAGGTATTTTACTGCTCTCCCTATGGAGGATGATGGTAGCTGTAGACCCATTGTAGATATCCTCTAGTATTCTTACGTATTGCTCATCTACCCCCTGGTTCCGTAATGCCTGAATGACTGCTAGGGTTTCGACCGAGTCAAATGCTTTCTCATAATCTATGAAGGCTAAATATAGGGGTTCATTATACTCAGCGCACTTCTCTATCACCTGATTGATCGTGTGAATATGGTCCATTGTTGAGTAACCTTTACGGAACCCTGCTTGTTCTTTAGGTTGACTGAAATCTAAGGTTGCAGAGATTCGGTTAGCGATTACCTTGGTAAATACCAAGGTAAAAAAAAAAAAAAATATATATATATATATATATATATATATATATATATATATATATATATATATATATATATATATATATATATATATAGCAGTAGAAGAAACTTCTCGAGGAGCCAGAAGAAATAGTTGAAAAAATGGTAGACGCACGATTAAAAACAAACACAGTGGTTTACTGACGTTTCGACTGGTAAACCACTGTTTTTGTTTTTAATCGTGCGTTGCACAAACCCGACAAAAGTCCGAAACAGCCCTTAGTTCAAGACCCACGTCATGCGGCATACTCAGAGATGTAACGAGTGTCTGCTTTGGCACCGGGACTTTTGACCACACGCCGATTACATGATCGGTATGTTCCCGTATGTCACATGCAGAACAAAGTGGTGAAAAGGCCTGCTGAATTTTGAAGAGGAATTGCCTTGTGCAAGCTCCGTCCAGCCGCAGTATGTGTAAGGCGGCTTCTTCACGCTTCCTGGGGCCTGGTGGCATCCTGAAGATGCATTTTGCGTCAGTTAGATGCCGAGGCGCATATTGGTGTCTTGCGTTAGCCCAGATACACAGCTTCGGATTGCTTTAATGCAAGGATTGCTTTAAGAGCACCGTCACAGCCTCCGAGTTTTATTTATTTATTTATTTATTTATTTATTTACCCTCAAGGTGCGAGGGCATTACATTGGGGAGTGGGTACACGTGTACTACATACTAGTAAAAATACGGGAACACGCTGCAGAAAAAAAGAAATGGACGAGGAGACTGTTTTTCAGAAGCATAGCTTGCGGTGAGGAATCGTAACGACTAGAATGGAATGCGAATCCTACGGCGCTTTCAGCCGAGATACCTACGTAAACAAGGTAAAATTAATGTTGTAGTTACCATGCGATGAACGGTGGCGGCCGTTAAGCATGAGATAAGCATATTAGTCGGTATAGTCTAGGCATTGTAATATCAACCCCACACAAGTCTTGTCTTTTCCTTAAGGTAGCGTAAATATGAGAAGCCGAGCAGACATGCTTGCGGATATCCGTCGTTTCGCTTTGTCGCGGTTAGCAACAGTAAAATTTAAAGCGCGGGCAAAGGCCGCTTCAGCGAATTTTACATGCCGCCCGGTTTTGTTCGTGCTCAGCGCGCATCTCCTCCCTCCCGTCGAAGTGGCGGCAGCAGCAGCAGCAGCAGCAGCAAGCGGCGTTTAAAACCGATGGCGCGGAGAGCAAACAGCGACAATCACCCCTGGCGCCTCCTCGATGCAAAGTGTCCTTACAAAGATTAATCACTCGCCTCAAAGGGGTGGGATCGCCCGTCGTTAGTTTCGCGCGGCGTTTATCGGCGTCGGTAAATAGGAGCAAGTTAAATTCAATTGAATGCTTCTCGCTGCGCCAGCGGGCCCCGCGAGGCGGCGGTTAATTCATCATCGCCAGTGTTGGCGCTTCGCCTGTTGGCGTCCGCGCTCGCAGCGCTGGCGGAGCAAGGCCGCTGAATAATGTAGTACTGCAGCCACTGTGATGGGGCGTCAGAGGCATCTGACACACAGTGTCTGCTGGTCGAGATAGAAATTCAGCGATCGCTTCGCTGCGCTATGGTGTATATCATTGTTGTCATTCCTTCCCGTGGTTTCTTTTTCTTACCGCCGTCGCACTCAGCGTTTCCGTCCACTGTTTTCTTACTTTTCCTTACTCACATTGACTTCGGATTCGCAGGGCGTAATGAGAACGTCTAAATTCAGAATTTATTTAATCAAATCTACACCTAAGCTACGCTACCTAGGCTATGCTACCCTGCACTCGAAAATGGCATGTGGAATAAACTGCTTGTAATAATGCAACTAAGTCCCACGCCCATTTTGTTCTGGTTACGGGAACCTGAATCGAAATGATGTTAGTCAAGAGCATCGATTCTCGATCCTAAAAACGCGAAAAGAGAAACTTCAAAATGGACTCATTACATCTTCAACTTAGTTTCATACGGCAGGCGTGCGCGTGCCTTAGCCGACTAATTAGAACCCTGTTCGCGGATAACTTCACCTGGGAAAGAGGAAAACGAGGTGCTTAGCCTCTTCCTCTGCTCTCTGGATTTTAATTCTCACCTTCGAGTGCGCGCTCCGAGACATCTGTTCTGTCCAGCAATACATGTTCGACACAAGCGGACAAGTACCGCGAACCGACCCGCACCGCCAGTCCAATTGCGAAAAGGCCCGGCGCCCTTATTCTTCTTACCAGATGGTCCTACTGCAGGACTCATTAGTGCCTCAATCGGTGCGCCCTTTCCAGTGCGCCGCCGAATCAGGGACGCCGGGATTTTCTCTCCCCGGCTTTGTTTTTTTTTTCTTATCTTAGCACTCAACGCATTTTGCGCATTGTGTTTTCCGAGGCTCGTGATTAGCGTCGCCTTTCTCTCTCGCTCTTTTTCCTCCCTCTCCTCCGCACCGCGATCTTTATTGGTTTCAAGGTAAATTATCGGCGTTCTCCGCCGATTCTTCTCCCATCATCCGTTATTTCACGCTGTTCGTGCTAATGACGGCTTTTATTAAGGCGACAGCCGCAATTTCTTTTTTTCTTCCCACGCTTCCCTGCCTCTGCGCTGAACTTGTTTCCCTCTATACACTGAGGAGTGTTCGTACGACACCACCGCATCTTTGACGCCTCCGCGAGATAAAAGGGAAGAACGGAGATGAAGATTAATTGCGCTGCGCAGCTACGCAGCCGTGAGCAGCGCCGGTCGAGCGTGTGATATAGAGAGGCCAGCAACGTACGACTGAAGCTACGCGAGCACCCTTACAGGGCACGGCCGCTGGTCGCAGAAACCAATTGGGGTTAAGGAGACCGTGGTGTGGCGGGAAAGGAGGACGTAGAGGCGTGTTATCGAACCTGTGCGATAGCCATAGTTGGATGGCCTTTGACCGGGCGCGGTAGAGTAAATGCGTGGTTGGATTTACGTGCTGCTCCGCTTACCGAAACGCAAAAAGGATTCGGTACTACAAACCTGTCTTTTTTGTTTTTTTAAGGGGGGGGGGGGGGGGGGCGGGGTGTACGAAACATGTTGCATGCATGTTTTCGGGAACGTATGTCGCAACCTTTTTTTCCCAATTATAGAGTTCGAGGCCAAGAAAGGACTCGAATCATTCTTGTGTTTGGGCACACGCAGCAACACGTAAACCGAAAGACGCGCACACTTTAACGCACCCCCAAAACAAGGGCGATCGCACAGGTTTCTCAATGCGCCTCTATGTCCTCCATTCCTGCCACAGCGTGGGATATTTAACCTCAATTAGTTTCTGTGACCACTTTTGGTACGCTGGCCGTACATTTTACAGCAAGGGCGAGCTAGAGTTGTGGGTCGCTGCCCTCTGTAAGGTGCGTTGCTTACAGAATAGCTAAACTACTGTCGTTACCGGCGTAGAGACAACCAGCCGCGACAGCGTTTGGGCTTGAACTGATTTTTATTCCTCCAGCGCGAGTGCACGTGAGCGTGCGCCTCGTGGTTCCGCCTTCGTTGTCGTCGTCGTGGCCTCGGCGCGGCGGGCCTGCGCCGCTACAGAGCTACCCCCCCCCTCCCCCCGTAGAGCTGGAGGCCGTTGTTTAAGCCCACGTGACAGTTTTCCGACGGTTGAGGTTGAAGGTGCAAGTTCCTGGGCATGGTTGTTGAGACGGGGAAGGTCTGGCTGGGTTGGAAGAGGCGACGTATGCGGGCTTTAACCGGTCAGCGGCGACGACGTCTTGGCGGCCGTTGATGTCGAGGGTGACAGTCTTCGGATGCTGCTCGATGACGCGATGACGCGATGATGCGGCGCACGAGCCGGATTTGCTCGAAAAGGCGACAGAGGTCAGCCACGTAACCGGTGGAGGGGTCCGAAGGTCCATCGGCAGGTAGAGGTGTGAGAAAGTCGCCTGGGAGGCGAACAGGGCAGCCGTACACCAGCTCGGCTGATGTGCAATGCAGGTCAGTCTTAAAAGCCGAGCGTAGTCCGAGCAAGACGACGGGTAGGTGGTCGGCCCAATGTTCGCTTGGCTCGTAGGTGGTGAGAGCTGCCTTGAGTTGGCGGTGTAAACGTTCCACCATCCCGTTGGCAGACGGAGGGTAGGAGATGGTGTGTATGTGGCGTACTCCCAAGATGGCAGCGAGAGCGTTGAACAGGGCGGATTGGAATTGACGCCCGCGATCAGTGGTGACAACAGCAGGGCAGCCGAAACGGGACACCCAACCACCAACAAATGCTTTGGCGACTGTTTCCGCCGTAATATCATGGATCGGGATTGTCTCTAGCTAGCGCGTGAAGCGGTCCACGCACGTCAACAAGTAGGTGGCGCATCGCGACAGTGGCAGGGGGCCGACCAGGTCAATGTGCACGTGCGCGAAACGGCTGTCCGGTGGATGGAATGACGACGCAGGAGTGACTGTGTGCCTTCTTACCTTGACACGTTGGCACTGGAGGCAGGTGCGTGCCCACCGGCGGACATGGCATTCATGGTGGGCCAGAACCACCGAGCTGTGACGAGGTGTTGAGTTGCTCGGATGCCAGGGTGACTCTGGCCGTGCAGGGCGTCGAAAACGGCTCGACGAAACGCCGGTGGAACATAAGGACGGTAGACGCCGGATGATGTCTCGCATGTGATTGTGCCTTCGGTAAACGGCAACGGCACATCTATGAAAGTCAGCGAGGAGGTGTCAGAGCGGCGTTGCTGGAGCTCAGTGTCTTGTTGCTGTGCAGAAGCAAGCTCTTCCATGGAAATCGGCTGGGGTGAAGACGAAAGGGCTTCGACGCGAGACAGCGCGTCAGCAGCAGTGTTGATCGGGCCGCTGACATGGCGGAGATCGACAGTAAACTCCGAGACGAAGGAGAGATGTCAGATCTCATGCGACGAGTACGAGCTGTGGTTACGCCGGAAGGTGAACGTCAGGGGCTTGTGATCCGTAAGGATGTAGAAGCCCATGCCTTCCAGGAAATGCCGGAAATGTTTGATGACAAGGTAGACCGCCAGTAGCTCGCGCACGAAGGTGCTGTACTTTGTCTCGGCAGGTTTCAGCCTCTGAGAGTAGAAACCAAGTGGCTGCCAACCGGAGACGAACTGCTCAACCACAGCCCCGACAGCCACGCTGGAGGCGTCGGTGATAAGGCGAAGTTGAGCATCAGCAACGGGGTGTATAAGCATGGCAGTGTCGGAGAGGGCCTTTTTCGCAGCAGAAAAGGCGGACGCTGCCTGCTCACTCCACTCGAAGTGCTCCGAAGGGCCTTTCTTGGTGGTCAGTACATCAGTGAGGGGCTAGACCAGTTCGGCACATTTGGGAATGAACCGCCGGTAGAAGTTCAGCAGGCCCAAGAATTCTCTGAGCTTCTTTGGGCTGTGTAAAGTCCTGGATGGCCTTCACCTTCGTGTCGAGAGGTCTGATGTCCTGTGCAGTGACCAAGTGGCCCAGGAATCGATGGTCTGCACGCCGAAGACGCACTTTTTGGGGTTGATGACGAAACCACATTCGTCAAGCCGAGTGAAAAGGGCTCGCAAGTGCACTTCGTGCTCGGATGGTGATGAGCTTGCGATCAAGAGGTCGTCGAGGTAGGCAAAGACAAAATCTAAACCACGGGTAACCTTGTCGATGGCACATTGAAAGGCATGCGGACATATTCGAAGAGACCGAATGGTGTAATGATGGCCCTCTTCGCTCTGCTGGCTCCACAGGTATCTGGTGAGAGGCTTTGGCCAAGTCCACCTTGCTGAATATCTTGCAGCCTGCCAGATTCGCGGTGAAGTCCTGCAAATGCGGTAGCGGGTACCGGTCCGGAATGGTGATCGCGTTGAGGGCACGGTAGTCACCGCATGGCCTCGAGTCACCGGGGTCCTTTTTGGGTACCATATGGAGGGCAGACGCGTAGTTGCTTGAGAATGTACGGACAATTCCCCAGTTCCATCATGTGCTAGAACTCTCGTAATGGCATAACGCGATCCGGTGAGACGACGCGCTCGAGCGAAAGCAGGGGTCCCTTCAGGACGATGTGGTGGGTAATGGTGTGCTTCACCGGGGACTCTCCTGTGTGGGACCTTGTGATCGCGGGAAAATCTGCAAGTATATTCTCGTACACAGAAGATATGGCACAAAAGCTCGAAGTCCGGTCGCCGTAGCAGAGGAGAGAACGCCATGTACCGAAATCTCGTCGTCGTGTCCACGAGGCGTCGAGAGTGCACGTCCATGGCCAGGCTGTACAAAGCCAGGAAATCAGCCCCGAGAATGGGCTGCTTGATGTCGGCAATTGTGAAAAGCCACCGGAAGGTGTGACGTAGGCCAAAATTGACTGTGAGCGACCGCTGGCCATAGGTGTAGATCGGCGAGCTGTTGACGGTGATTAACGGGGTGGTCATTTCTCGGCGGCGTCGGTCTAGCGAAGAGGCCGGTATGACGCTGACCTCTGCTCCCGTATCCCCGGCAACCCGGCAACCTTGTCGGTGACGTAGAAGAGGCGGCAGACTGCGTGACCGGGTTCACTTGCCGCCGCCAGTGTCCGGTCTCCTAGTTTCCCGTCCATGAGCAAGGCTGGCTGCACTTGCGGGCGATAGCGCCGTAGGTACGATGATACCAACAGACGCCCGAAGGGCCAAACTCACCACGCGTTACGGAGGATCGAGGTTGAGAACGGGACGGGGACGGGGAGTACCGTCGGTCGCGGGATGCACGTCGGCGTCGGTGCAAGAGGGGCGCGAGGGATGACAGCTGATGGCTGATTTCATCAATGCGGCTCTCAAGTCGACCAAGCCTGGAGTCGTCTCTTGAGGTGGAGGGTGTATCGGCTACTGCGGCGATGCTTGGGGACCGGGAATAGTCCGCGATGTGGTCAGCCAGTTCCGCGAGTTGGTCAAGTGGCATGTCAGCGGCTGCCGCAAGTACCAATACCATGTCCTGTGGGAGGTGTTGAAAGAAGAGCTCCCGAAGAAGTGGATTGTTGAGGTCCTGGCCATGATCGCTCAATAGCTGCCGCATGTGATGTAGCAGCTGCGAGGGTCGCCTGTCGCCGAGCTCCTCGGTGTTCAGAAGCTGCTGCAGCCTGCTGAGCTCAGACTCCGACTTGCGTTGGATGATCGCTGCCTTTAGGTGGTCGTACGGCGCTTCAGGATGTGGGGCGTGGAGGACATGTCGGCCAGCTCGTCCGCGATGCTGCCTGGCAAGGAGGTCACGACGCTGTTATATTTCGTCTCCTGGCTAGTGATGCGATGCAGACGAAAGCGCGCTTCGAATTGCGTGAACCATGTCCGCGGGTTCCGAGTCCAAAACGGGGGTAAAGTAGTGCTGTGCACAGCCGCGGTTGTAGCGTTGTAGCCTGAGCAGGCGGAGCTGCTTCGTGGTCACCGCCGGGCTGTAGTTGGCCCGCAGAATCCGGCGAAGCTGAAGGGCCGACATGGCGCGGTCAGAAAGGCGGGCTCGGTACACGTCACCAATTCATGTCGCGACCGGCGCAGGCACAACCAGCCGCGACAGCGTTTGGGCTCGAACTGATTTTTATTCCTCCAGCGCAAGCGCACGTGAGCGTGCGCCTCGTGGTTCCGCCTTCGTTGTCGTCATCATCTCCTCGGCGCGGTGGACCTGCGCCGTTACCCTACTATTCGCTTTTTGTTTCCTGTGTATAAGATGGGGGAGGGACGGGTGGGTACTCTCAGGTTTGAGTCACCTAATAAATATTAAAATAGGGAATACCGTAATTACCCGATTCTAACGCGCACCTTTTTTCCGGAAAAATAGGCCGAAAAATCGCATGCGCGTTAGAATCGGATACGAAACCGAACTGGCGAAACAGCTGAAATTTTGTTCCACCCATCGCCATCGCCATCTCAAGATGGCGCCAAAGCTTTTAGCAACAATTTTTCGGATCTAGGCGCCTAGGCTTTTCTATCGGCGTTCACACAAATCGTCAAATTATTCCACTTGCGCGCTTGATAACAGCAATGGCAGCAGCGGCAACGAAGGTGCGCCGCTTCCACGGCTTACGAGCGGCTCCCACGCGTTCACAACGAGCGGTTGGCTGAAGCGTACGCCTCTGGAGAAGCTCGCGTGATGGGCGTGCGAAGCGTGGGCCACGATCCCATCGAACATGGTTGAACGTTCGTTCAGAAGTATGGCATCGCGAACGTGCTTTATGGCACCGATGACAAGATGTTGCGGACAGCAGAAGGCGACAAGGAGCTCTCGGAGAGCGACGAGGTGTGAGATGAGTGAGATTACTTCGAGGAATAAATCGCCCGTTTCTCTCGCATTCGTTTTTCATGCTCACAAAGTTCCTTGCGCGTTACAATCGGAGGTGCTAGTTTTTTCGGTTTCTGCCTGGAAAATCGGGTGCGCGTTAGAGGGCGCGTTAGAATCGGGTAATTACGGTATTCATTTTCTTTCTGTACGCCGCCCACTGCCTGTCGGTAAATCCGTCGAGCAGGCCGAAGTCTGAGTACTAATTGATGATTCAGGGGTGAGTAAGTGGCAGTCTTAAAAGATTTTTAAGCAGATTAAATGTCCCTATATTGCTTATTGACGAATTTCGCACGTAAAAAATATTGATGCATCCTGCACCGAAATTGACCGCCGATATCTAGCCGACAGTCTAAATTTCCATTATATTTACTTCCTTTAGGGGAGATGGGCAGCGAGTTTGTTTTCTTGTGAAGCGCATTCGACCTTCATTGCGAAAAAAAAAAAAGTTTCTTTTTCACAAAACTGCAGGTGCATTTCACTCATCAGCAGGCTTTAAAAAATTAGCAAAGTCTGCTGTGAGGGAGGAGGACTTTTCTTTGCTAATTAAACACAGGTATCGTAGATATGGCAGTCGCAAGCTGAGGTTGAGGAAGGTTCTTGAAAGCGAAGGAAGCAGACAATACTGCCATTAGCGAAAATCAGCAGTTAGTAAATATATCGTTCCCCATTTAATACCTCTGACTTCGTTCAGTGGTTCTCGTGTTCACTGTGACATTCACTGTGCACATTCTAACTTCCTGGATCGTGTTCAGCATAAACGAGACCCCGTATAAGAAATGTATTTTTTGCTTGTAAACAGAAAACATAAAACAAGAAAAAACAAGTACATCGCTGTAAGCAATTATACTTTATCGTTGCTTGTTATTTCGGTACACGTGAACATAAGAAAATAACTGTGAAGGAGGGCATCATGCATTTAAGCCGATCGCTTGACAAAAATATTCATATAGAAAACTTGATAGAAAAATTCTGGTGGGTGGGAACTTTTTAAAATCAAATTGCATGCTCTATTGCAGTAAGACTACCACAGATGGTCTCTGTTTTTTGAGAATGCCGTACCCAAAGCTTCCTTCGCATGCAGTGAAGTTCACAAAAAAATGGCTTAGTCTGAATGTTGGGAAAAACGTAGGAGAAGAAAGAAAACCATTTTTTATTGTCTCTGAAACTTACTGAAACAGATTAATCCGACATCATTAAATGGCCCACTGAGCGGAAAAGCCGGCGTTCAGCCTCGGCGTCTGTAGCAGCGAAACAGATCCCGAAATGGCCGACGGCGCTAGGAGAAAAAAAATAATAATAAATTGAGTCAGAAAGAAAGTTAGGTAGATTTAGGTCGGGACGAGGATTGAACCGAAGCCTCGGAAATGCGAGTGAAGCCCGCAGTTGCAATCCGAGTTGCATCTTATTAACGTACGGCGCTCAGCTGTGTCCATAAAGAGGGAAAACTCCCCTATTTTGCCGCCACTTAGGCAAGACCACCCCGGTTTCGGAGTGCGTTAAAGCGTTTTTGTTTAATTCCTGTTTTGTCCTCCATCCGAAAAACAACCACCCCGCCCTCGTACTGAACCTGTGGCATTGTGCTCAGTACGACTTAACCACCGGCCCACGGCGGCTGGCTTTGCAGCGCGTTAGCTCTGGTGCCACTTGCGAAAAGGCATCCCATGCGCGAAGCCAACCTGGGAGGGCAAACGAGGGCGGGTCTCCGTTGCCGGGCAGCGCTGAACAATAACAAAAATCAAAGTCCCTTTCTTAAGCGAAGAATGGTTAAAACGCGAAGCTTTCTCTCGTGAAACTTCAGTCAGAGAAATCTAAACTGATTCTACCGCATCGGAATGGCGCAGGCAGTCGGATAGACGTCATCTTCATAATGCGACGGACCCGGGTTCGATTCCGACCACGGGAAATGTTTTGTCCTTTTCGGGCGCTTCATGTGCCTTTGTGGAAACCAATCATCATCGTATGCCCTCCCAACGTGTAAGGTTGGCTTTCCTGCAGTGCGTTCCGTTTTCCGACACCATTAGTGAAGCATAGAAAGGTTCGCTTTAAAATTCCGAGGCCTCCAGAAAAGAGGAGGCGGCGGATTCGTTGCGAAGCAACGTTCGCTCTCTCTGTTCGCTGTTCGCTGCTGTGTTCTGTTCGCTGTTCGCTGCTCTCTGTTCGCTGCTGTGAGACGCGTATGCCAAGTGCGACAGCCACGTCTGTCTGCTGCTCATCCGCTGTAGGGTGGCTCGCAGCGCCGAAGTCGGTGGTCCGAGGCTTGAGCTCAATTCTGCGCATATATAAAGCTTTTTGTGGGGCACTACAATCTCATTTACAACCACTCACAGAACTGATCGACCGTAAGTTGATCCTGCGGCAGAACTCTAAACTAAAAGAGCGGAGGACATGCTGAAAACGACAGCGGAATCAACGTGAATCTATACCGATCTAGCCGTTGTAGGAAAGCGGGAAGCGGATAAGCACGTCGATTCATCGCTTATCCTTGCGCTTATCCATCGCTTATCGCCTTGCTCAACCGTGCTGCATAGGTAGCAACAGAAGTGCATATACTGCATTCACCTGTGAAATGGCTCTCAAATTGGGAACTTTGATTTTTTTATTGCTAATTTGTATGTGTATAACTCCCTTTAACAGACTCATAATGTTATTGCAGACGCTTTTAACGCTTCTGCAAATTTACAAGTCCGCAACATTGCACCTCAACGGAGTGTATGTACATTTCCCACCGACGCATCGAAACCGTTAGCAACTTTGATTTGTCAACAGAACACCGTAATATCAATTCGGAATGGAAGCTGGACTGAACCATATAAAAAAACGACGTGATGTGAGGTGGCCAAATTTGGACATCGATGCAAGGCGGCGTTTCATACAAGACTTTCATGCAACGCCACTTAATATCAAACCGCTTAGGCTATACTCACCTCGTGCATGACTGGAAAGACTCGCGACCAGCATCAGCCTGTTGCTTGTTGTGCATGTGTTTTCGTTCCCAATGAGTAGTACTATCGTTATTATTATTATTATTATTATTATTATTATCATTATTATTATTATTATTATTATTATTATTATTATTATTATTATTATTATTATTATTATTATTATTATTATTATTATTATTATTATTATTATTATTATTAGCGAAAACAAAGGTCATGTCTTATACCCGAAAAACGAACCCCATTTTCTTTCGCTACAGTATTGATGACGGTTTTCTGTCTAGAGTCGACGAGATCAAAGACCTCGGACTGCTCTTCGACAGCGCCTTAACTTTCTCGCCTCATGTCACTCAACTGACTCGGCGGGCGCTCCGCTCGCTTGGTGCTGTGTGTAGGTTTTCAAGAGACTTCCAGTCTCCTCATTCGTTCCTAAAACTTTTTATGGCACTTTGTATTCCTCAACTTGAATATGCCTCTGTCATTTGGAATGGAACCTGCACATCTAATTGTCAACGTGTAGAGCGTGTACAAACCAAATTTTTATCCATATTTATGCATCGTTTTCCCTCTGAGCCTCTCCCGATAACTGTCTCTTTAAGTTACCGGCGAACCCGTTCAGATCTTGTTTTCTTATATAAACTGCTTCATGGTACAATTTCATGCCCGGAACTGCTTGCAGCAATCGGGTTTCGTGTTCCGAAAAAAACAACAAGGCTTAACCACCCTTTCCACACAGCTGCTCAACTTAGCAGATGTTCTCCTCTTGATAGACTGCAACGCCTATATAACCTTCACTCAGGGGAACTTGATATTTTTTGCCGTCCCCTTGGGGGGTTTTTGTCCGGGCTGTTAGCCGTGGCGCACTAACTTCATTTCGACAGTTCTCGTGTTCTTCAGTTATTTTCCGCATGTGCATGTTGTTTTCACAGAGTCTGTTCTCATTTGTTCATATATGTTGTTCATATATGTTCATATATGTTAGTGTTCATATGTTGTTCATATGTTCATATATGTTAGTGCTGCGGGCGTAATCGTTGTATGTACTATGCTATACTTGTGTAGTCAACTCTTCATACATCTGTTTAAGTGGCCCGGGCGAACCAAATGTTATAGAAACAAATATGTTTCTATAACTTATCAGTTTATGTGAATAGTTACAAACATTTCCCGTACTTTGTTTCATACGTTTTTGTGTAATTGATGCTTCAGCCGATTGCTATGGTCATTGTACGCTGTGTTTGTGCAATGTACAATAACTTCGTATAATGTAGTTTGGATGCTACTTTTAATTTTTTCTCTGTGGTATTTCATTCACTCACATTTTTTCCTGGTTTTATATGTGTCAGCCGCTGATGTATTTCAATGCGGCATTTTCTCTTTTTTTTTTTCTCAGTGCGCCAGCACCAAGGCTTCGGCTGTTCCTGGGCACTATAATAAAGGTTGATTGATTGATTGATTGATTATTATTATTATTATTATTATTATTATTATTATTATTATTATTATTATTATTATTATTATTATTATTATTTTTATTTTTATAAATGATGTCGCGACAATATTTAATGATCGTAATTTTCTTTTATATGCCGATGATGTAAAAATATTTAAATCTGCCAGCTGTTCCGCTCTCCAGAGAGCAATCTCGTCCTTCTCGCATTGGTGCTCATGCAACAAACTCCTCATTAATACATCTAAAACTAAGGTAATGACATACACAAGAAAGACTGACAACATCTTGTTTCCCTATAACATCAACGGTGAATTACTCCCACGTGTGGTAGAGGTTAATGACCTAGGCGTCACTTTCGACAGTAAACTGAGCTTCTCTCCACATATTCAGGTAATTACTCGTAGAGCTCTTCGATCGCTTGGCGTTGTCTGTCGCGTGTCCAAGGAGTTCAAGGAGCCGATTTCTCTTCTCAAGCTCTACACAACTATATGTCGTCCTCAGCTTGAATATGCATCTGTTGTCTGGAACAGCACGAGCAAAACAAACCGTAAGCTTGTAGAAAGGGTCCAAAATAAGTTCATATCTATCTTCAACCATCGCTTTGGCGATAGTAGTAATTATAACCCTGGATCGCCCTCTTCATTGACGCTATCATGCTTAACTTCCAGGCGGAACAAGGCTGATATTCTCTTCCTCTTTAAAATTATGCGCGGCATAGTGTCTTGTGGTGAGCTGCTACAGCATGTTCGTCTTTATGTGCCGCAAAAGTGGACCAGGAAACATGATACCTTTTGCAACCCCAATTGTCTGCGTGTCTTGTGCCCTGTGTTCCGACTGCAATGCACGTACAATCGGTACTCGGATTACCTTGATATATTTAATGATTGCCCTACTCTGTTTCGCAAACATGTCTGTGAGTTTGTATTGGCGTAACTGCCAACTTTTCTTATTCTGCATTTGTCTTTTATCCTTGAGTTCATGCACTTAAATGACTTTCATTCCGTAACTTCAACATAAGCTATCCTTTCGTTTTTTTTCCCTTTGTATTTTGTATTTTATTTTGTATTTGAGAGATGTGTACATTATGTTTCGTGTGTTTCTGTTTCCGTGCGCCAGCACAAAGGCCCCCCCGGCTGTTCCTGGGCACGCAAATAAATGATTGATTGATTGATTGATTGATTGATTATTATTATTATGGCAATAAAAATTCTACAGAAAAACCCGTGCGTCTTAGCCCCTAATGAGGGGCGAAGACGCACCAAAGTTCGGAGAGGGATGGTTATGCTGTTTCTAATCCCTCTCCTCACGGCGCTGAAGGGGCAGAATGTAATGCTACAACTTCTCATGAGAGAGGTCGTCATCCCTTCTTCAGGAAACACCCATGCAAGACATGCAGCCCTTCATAGCCGAGAAGCTCGAAAGGATGCAAAGGACAGCCCCTCTGTTTTCTTCTTTCGTGCAAGAGGAAAAAGAAAATCTCTTAGTATGAACTCTATAGGATCAAAGAACCATTGTCACCGCGTTACTCACGTTGTGTGGGGTCATGCGTTCTTTTTTTTTTTAATAACATTCTGCGGCCGTATCGTTTGATCTATTACCCGATGGAAAAAAGTACGAATGCAGCCCCCTGTGTGGCCTTCCATTTTGCCTTTGTGCTGATATGTGGAGACCTTCCCGCCGTGTATTCAAACAGAACAGATTATTACAGCCGTAATTCTGCCTCCCAGGCGTGTTCATCTCTTTTATTAATTATACTCGAAAGGATGCTTCGCACAGGCCTTGCCAGGGGAAGTTTGTCACGCAGCCTTTCTGAATATTGAATGAAGGGAAAGCGTCCCTAGAAGTTCATTACGAAGTTAATTAAATGAGCTGGATATAACTTTTTGGCTCGAGAGATAAAGGCAAGAAACGAGAGCGGTAGGACTCTTTTACGCAGACGTAATTTGTGGCGTTATTTTTCGTTAACACTGCCGGCTTTGTCGAGCCGCTCCCTAATGCGGACATCAGAGCGAAGCAGTAAAGAAGCGGGCCCTCGTGAAAGCCGGACCCCGCGCGCGCACACACAGACGCCCTCGATTCAGTGCTGGAAATGATCGGTCGCAAACTTGGTCCTTCTCTCTCTATCTGGGACCACTTTTTAATACGCCGATATGTTTGTTCATTCGCCGACAGAGGAAAAGCGGGCACCAAAGAGAGAATTCAATCGTGAACTTTTCGCTTCGCCGTCGCGCACTATGGAAATTTGTTTATGAATCGATCGGGCCCGCCGTCATCTGCCGGTCTGTGTTTACCGCGAACGGAGGGCCAAGAAAACAAGAGCGGGGCAAAGGGAGGACAGAGCGAAGCGAGGCTCTTGGCGGGTACATCAAGGAGGGGGAGGGGGATTGGGAGGAGCACGGGGTCGTCGAAATTAAACAAGTTTGAGAAACCTGGGCAACAACAAAGGGTGCACGGAGGGGAGGGCTGAGAAGGTGCTAGGGAAGGCTCGAAGAAACGCAAAAGGAAGAAAGAGCCACCCCTTATTACCACGATGCTCGGCTCGATAATGCGATCGATGCGGCGTGGTTGCCGGAGACATGCCCCCGCGGCCCGCGACGCTTTCGTAACGAGATGACGCTCTAAAAACAGTGCCTCTTTATCGAGCGCAAAATTTGTCTCCGTGATTTCCGCAAGTCGTGCGTTCGACGTGCGGCATGCAGCCAGCCGCGAGCGAGCGGCGGCGTGTGCGGCCGCGAGGCTGTAGCCTGCGCACGTTCGGGTGAGCAGTTGGGATCGCCGGGCCGAAAGAGGCGCCCGAACAACTGGAACCCGCTGTTCCGTCATGTTTGGGGGCTCACCTTGTCGCTGTCAGGCACTGCGATAATTCTGACAGAGCCAAGGAAGCGTGCGTACACAAGTGGTGAACGCCAGAGATGGGAAGTCGCCCCGCGGACCTGGATCTTGGCTCTGAAACGTAACTCAACCTTGACGTCGTGTCTACTGAGAAATTTCACGTGAACTTATGCGTTTAAGTACAAGTGGGAAAAAACCATTACTTCAAGCTCAGCGTGAAGCTGACTGCAGTGCTATTTCTTGGCTCAAGTATGCATCTATGATTCGTCAGTGAACCTACGACAACTAATAGCAGCTTTTTGTACTTGTACTCAGGGCGATGTTTTCGATGATGAAGCAATAAGGGCTATGGACAAAGGTGATTTTGCAATCGTGTTGTTTCACATGTTACTTATCTTAGAAAAATTGTTCTTGCGGGTGTTATTGTCTCAGTTTTTATATATCAACCTCATTTTAATCGTTTGGTACATGCTCAAAAAGTTTAACTGATCTAAATTTTTGCCAAAGCTTCACTACTATTTTACGCCTCATCCACAGCCTGTGACTAATTTAAGCGCACCCAAAACTGTACTTTAATCAGGGTGAAGTTAGTGGTGATGGTAGCTAGAACGAGCAGTCACCACAGGGGCCCGGTGGCTTCTTTGGCAGCCTTTAGGTCAGACGAGTGAAATCCCATGCCGGTTCCTGGCGTGTGCTGGGGCCTTGAAACCCGGGTGCGCTGGACGAGCTTACCTGAACTTGACGGCTCAGCAGCTTCGAGGCAGTCAAGCGTGGGCAACAGCGTGTTACCATTGTCTTCAAATGGCGCCCGCAGGGTTCGTGCCGAAGGCTCTCGGTAATCTGGAGAAGGAGCGACTGGGCATCGGTAATACTTGGAGAAGGTAATACTCGGTAATACTTGGAGAAGGAGCGACTGGGCACAGCCACGGCCAACTGCGCTGAGCAGCCTTAAGCGCTGCCACCCCGATCGACTGCGTGCTCCAGGGTCCGGCGGCGCCTTCACTCGAGCTCCGGCAGTTCAGGGACCTTTTCCTAATGAACCGTGCCCAGCTGTGCAAGCTGGACCAGCTGATCCAGGTGGCAGTTGCGGGCGAGGAGTATGGACACGAGTTCGTGGCGGCGTTCGAGTAGGACCTCAAGGCCTGTTTTGTGGAAACTCGCCGTCCCGTCATCTTTCCCGCCAGTGGGGACCATGCCTGTTCAAACTCCAGCCGATGGCCAGCGCGACAGCGCGCGTAGCCTGTCACCGCGTCGCCCCGATGGTTTCTGGGGTACTCACTTTGCCTACCTATCGGATCCCTACATTGGAACCTTCGCCGGCGCCCGCTGAAGTCAGCAAGATTCCCGTTGTTCTGTTGGTGACTGTCTAAAAGCTGGTAAAATTACGTTGTTGCTTTTCCACGCCACACACGGCAGCACCGAGGGTCCCCTCGCCTTGTAACTACTCCTCTATGAGATAGGGCCATACTGGTGGGGTCAACGATTTCTCCTTGGCCGTTGCGAAGGAGAACGTCATTGTGGAGGGTATGACGTTGTTGCCTCCGCTCGAGAAAATAGCGAGGCTGCGCACTGCACGTTGCTGCGGTAGTGGCCTGCTGGACTACGTCGCTAGAGTCTGCAAGATGGCACGGTTCACGTGCTGCGGCCGATGCAGCAGGCGCCACACCACTTCGTACTGCGATGTAGGCAATAGAGAGTTCTAGCTCTCCGTGTGCTTCGTCCGTTCCGTGTTTACCGTGTTGACTGGGACCGGACACAGCGAGGAGGACACACTCCACCGTAACGAATGCGCGGGCATGGTGAGGGCCGGCACGCGGAACTAATCCACTCTACCGGAACGAATGCTCAAGTTACCCGTCGGCTCCCAGTCAACACGGTACGAACGGAAGACACGCAGCATACGGAGTGCTAAAACTCTCTAATGACAATGACAGTCTCCGAGCCTCCGTCACTCATCTGGCGCTGCAGTAGTCTGCGCTAACCCATTAATTAAGCAAGGCCAATTAGGGGCTTAGTGGCTTCCGGGAGCAGCTTGGGGCGGGAGACAGTGTGCTTGTCGTTGCCGGCGGGTCGCTCATGAAATGTTGGACTAGCACATAAGGTGCGGCCCCGCATGTCTTTCGACATGGACCGCCAGTGCACATTCATTCTTTGACACGTGTCCCCAGCGCTGGGCTGAAAATCGTCGAATGGCTCAGTCTGGCCGGATTTTCAATGGACTTTGAACGGCAACATCAATATTTGACTGCTCCGCCAACACCGCTATAGCTCCATGACGGCTAGCTGTTGACGGCCTGAGCACTATAAGTGCTTGCGCCTCCCCTCCTCCCCCGCTCGTTCCTGCCAGTGCTGAGGTCCGCCGCACCAACCTGTCCACGGTTTTGTCACCGCCAATTTTCGCCTCTCTGGTACACGCACGGCAGTTAGACTATGCTTCAGATCATGTTGGCACCTCGGCTGGAAGGTGTAATCTTTCGCGAACCCTCTGCTTTGCCATTTAAGTGATTTAGAATCAAGAGAGTGACGGAGGTCATACTATCATCGAGGCAAGGAAATGGAGTCTTAGGGACATGTATTAGAACATCCAGTGAGAACTGCTCAAGAGTGCTTGTCTTTAATTTATAAATTTTAAATACACACCACTAAGCAGCCCACCTGAGGTCTCCCTTGAACCACGCTTTTCTTGAGGTAAACGCACAACGCTACCTTCATGCTTTCGTACCTCGCTCCTTGCCCCCAAGGCATGCTTCACTGCACAACTTCTTTCCCTGCGCTTGCGCAGTATGGCCGCCCCAGCAGCGCGGGCGACGCCTTAATCGCGCACGCAGCATATGGTGAGAAAAAGCCGCGACTCGCATCCTACAGCACAACGCCGAAATGGCAGCTTTGTTTGTGCCAGGCATGGTAAACGGAGACAGCCCCTTTGAAAACTCCCCCAGATGTGCTTTCCGCGGGACTGAGTTCACGTATTGTAATGTGTGCGCGTACCCATCTTCAACAGTGGTGTGTTTGCGGGACCAGAGGAATCCGATGCAACAGTGGAGCGAACGATTTTCCATTTCGATTCTCTAAGGAATCAGGGCTGCCGTCTTCTTTCCCCGCGAACGTGAGTTTTCATATTTTCAATGGAAGATCGATGTTTCCCGACAAGCTTGCCTATAAGATGAGTTTTGTCTTCCGCAAAAAAATAATAATAGCAACACTTTCGGGGCACGGGTCACAGACTCACAAGTGATTACCGTGAATAAGAAGCGCGATGATCGAGCGAACATTCGTTCCATTTTCACTGCCGTTGCACTGTAAACCATCCAATGTTGTATAGAAATTTTGGTTATCTATTTTAGATATCCGTTCTGCATAAATATTGTTAGGCCAAAGTTTAAACATTATAAAACTTAAGAAACGTTTTCTGTCGTGTATCATGCCGCGAATGTTTATTGCGTTCATTTTGAAATTTCTAACGTCGGTGGTAAGTTCACTGCCGTACAACCAGCGTTGGGGCCATGTCTGACTCTAAGCGTGCAATTGAGACGTACTGCCACAGTGGCTACAGGAGTAATATTTGTTCTGGGAATGACTCAGTGTCACCCTAACACGCCATCAAATCACATCTGCGTCATCGAAAACCCGAAGCTAATGAGGGCACACCCCTTTGCAAGTGAGTCCACTCACACAAATTCGCGTAATTTATGAGGGAATTACTGGCCACTACCATCGATGTACTAGTCCCAGTTGTGTATCCCTTGCGTTACTGTCATACCAAAAGCCCTTAAATTGCCCATTTTAGATATGGCTTCACCGCAGTACTAGTTATTAAGCTGAGGTACATACTTTACAGTGATACACTTGAGATCCTCCGTGGCATCCGCATTTCCGCAGGCGTGCAGATCTATCCATATTCGTGCAAAAGGAATAAAAAGCCCCAAAATCAATTTTTTCGCCTTTTTAGAATATAGGGAATGCTTTTAGAACGTGGTCGATGAGCGCGCCTAGTCCCTAGGTTAGGTGGCTGGGAAATACTCGAACCAAATCTTAGTGCTCTGCACTCATCAGTTAAGAGAAGAACTCGTACAAAAGATTTTTCCTCTTTTCTAGGTGTCCTTCAATTTAGCTGCAATATAGCCGGCGTTGACCGGCTTCCTTTCAGCTACAGCAATAAGCGCATTCTCAAAGTTATTTGAAAGAAAATCTCAAAAGCAAAGCAGAGACTAAAAGAAATTTCTACTGAGGAAAGCAAATCACGCAGTCGCGCACTGCGCTGTGATAACTATACAGAGTATAGGAGCAACCATGCTCCAAGAAAAAAAAATAGCAATAGCGTTACTCGAATAAAACGCAGTGCATAATGTTTCCAGTACCGTGGAGCAGTGGGCAGTAATGTTTGGTTATTTAGATATAATTATTTATTCTAATTAATTGTCTAACTCAAGCAGTACTGTACCAATCATATAAGTGTCAACGAAACACTTGCAGGTACCCAGGAGAGGCATCTAACTGCGGCACTTTCAGCCACGAACTAATGGCGTCTTCATTTGCTCGGACTGATAAAGAAACCCCCGGAAAATAAGAAAAATACCGCGTGACGGCGCTCCCGCCCGCTTCATAAACCAGCGCCCTTAAAGGGGCCATGAAGACAAAATACAAGTTTGCTTTATTCGAAAGGTTTCGTGTTCTATAGTGCCCCCAGCACTTGTCCGGAAGCAAACGATGCTTTATTCATTGCGTAATTAATCAATTTAGGCTAAAAGTTTGATTCTGCAGCCAAAAGGTGTGTTTGAACGACGTTTGCAATGACATCATAAGAACAGGTCTTTCAGCTAAACTTGGTGTGGAGTCAAAACTTGGTGTGCATGCAATCAAAAGTTTTAACCTAAATTGATTAATTGCGCATTGAATAAAGCATATTTTGCTTCCGGACAAGCACTGGAGGCACTACAGAACACCCATTCTTTGGAATAAAACAAACTTGTATTTTGTCTGCATGGTCCCTTTAAATCAGCTGATTGAAAGCAACTGCTTTGCCTGTCGCACACCCGAAGTGACAGCGCATGCCCGTGATAATGGCATGCACGGAAGGAGCAGCAACAGGAAGTTTAGCGAGATAACGCATAAACTCGGTCGCCATTTCTTGTTTCTTTCTTTTCTTTATTTGATTCTGGCTAACTCAGAGGCAGCCTGCGATAGGGCACAGGCTGCCTCAAAGGGGGTGCCTCCACTTTACGCTTTCGAATGGCTTCGATCTGTATCGCACGTACGCATTGCGATGCTCGTGGTTCCTCACGCAATGCATTCGGAGAGTTGACGACAACGGTGGATTTGGCTGCTTGTCTTTTCACACGTCCGGATGCGTTGTTTTGCTCCCTTACTTCCTCTGCGGTGTACTAGCGCAGACAGCCACCTTTTGCTACTGACGAGGGAAAGCTCGTGCAATGGAGCACCTCGAGCTTCGAAGATACATGCAGCCGCGGGAGTTTTTGTTTGAGGACACGCAAATTCTGCGGTACCCTGGCTATATACAGCGCTGCTGTGAACACCTGGCCGCTTCTAAACGCTGCACCTCCTCAAGCACCGGGCAACTGCGGAAAAGCATCAGTAGGCTTCGCAGGGCTTCGAGTTCCTTCGGCGGCACACGCGCCCTGATGATAGCGGCGGCCAACATACCGTGACCGGCTGCCCTGCAATGAACAGCCGTCAACGGTCCTGTCCTTTCGGCGCTAAGCTTCGCTTTGTCGCTGGCAGCATGGAGCGAATCCTATGGCCAAATTCGGCAGTGCCGAAATGTGTTGGCGCCACATGCTTTTTCCGAAAGTTGGGTGGCGTCAGGTATTTCTTGGCTAAGATTCGCTTACCGTGTCCTCTAAAACCGGCTCTTAAAAATCATGGCTAAGTAATCGTCTCCAAATTGCGTAATTTATCGCAAATGTTTTTTGCCCAATCCTACAACCTGCCTTCAAAAGCACAACCTGCATTTCTGACATAGCAGAAGTCTTTTTCAGCCAGAATGGATCACCCTGTAGTACACATTCACGAAAAAAGCCTAAATTTCTCTCGCAAAACTCCTCGAGCACTCCAAATAAACCTTCCTGAGCATCTAAGATGCGTAGGCAGGAACGTTTGAGCAGAATAATACACATAAACGTGTAGCAGGAAACTCTGAAGTTCCTATGAAAGGTGCGTGAAAACTGAACACGCTCTCGTTAGACTTATTTCGAGCTTGCCGCTTATTCAGCGATGGCGTTACTGCAGCCCTAGCTGCCCTATTTGGTGTGACTGTTTATCGGTACAGTTTCTCAAATCACAGTTATGACTAAATTGCTATAGGTATTTATTGGCTATACTTTCCAGCTATCGAAGTCATTGGCGAAGAAAACACAAAAAAGGCAAAAAAAATGGTTTTCTTTCCCACCGTCCTCGGCGCTGTGAACACCCCTAAACTTATCTATCCGCCAACGTCGAAAGCGCATCGCATTCCGGAAGCATGGGCAGTACGGGTTGGTAATTCGGCTATACTTTTCGGCGCACCTCCATTTGGCGGCCGCAAGCCGATAAAGTAACGAAGCGTGGCGCGCGTATACTTCGTTCCTCTGCCAGTAGCAAAAATCGCTCGTGACAAACCTGTGGCTACTAAATCATCGCGTCTGTTTTTCTGCGCTTTCACCGCACCATGATGATCAGGGCGCGAGGATCGAGGTCTGTTTACTTCCCACCGCCACCCGAGGGAACGCGCACTGGCGAGCAATACTGGACAGCTCCGCTAACTGGAGCTCCCGCGTCGCCACGTGAGGGAGTAACCGGCATTCTAACGGTGTTGCCACGATCAGCTAACTGCATCGTAGAACGAAAACATGAATACATATAAAAAAGAGTCAAACTCAGGTCGGGACCTTGCGCTCGATTCCATGCCTTTAGATTTGGCTATATATGGAATCAAACCGAGGACACGCACCAGTGTTTGTAGCGCCATGGTCGTGTGACTTTGCGGCGGCTTGTCGTCGCCTCCTTTGGCGGATTTCCGGCGCGGATGGGCCGCGTACGGGTGGAAACCCATTTTTGCGATTATTGCCTACGGCCGCGGTCCCAGTTCCGAGTCCCGTGCAGATGAAACGCATGCGAACGGTGCCACGGTGCAAGGCCTACGAGCTGGCACGGAGGCCTGCACTTTCTTGCTCTGCGCGCATGCAGCGCCCCTGAAGTAGAAGAATCTTCGTTGCGGGAAGCAAACAAAAAGGGCATACCTGCGAGTATCGAAGGACATTGAAAGCGGCGAAGGCTCGCTCTTAGCCCCCCCGCTTCGGCTTCTCGGGAAAGAGTGCGCAGCCTTGGTCGATTGAGCGCAGGGAAGCAACGCCACATAATACGGAGAACACGATCTATAATCTCATCTCATCGGGGTACTTCAATGCTGAACTTTCATAACTCCACTAATACTGAATGGATTTTAATCATTGCAGTAAGAGATTCCTGGGGCAATGGACTTTGCCATCAAAGGCATTGTGGAGAGACGGTGAAACGTCTCACCGGCTTTTTTTTTTTTTTCACTACGAACTAAGACAGTGTTCAATAGAAGCTCAAGAATGCTTCTTAAGCGGCTTCAGTGGGAAAAGGGATGCGTTGCTCGCCATTGTCGTTACATCAGGGTAAATAGCTCGGTCAGTTGGTGAAAGTGGCATTGTTCTATTGTTCTTTTTGTTATTTACGCGGTTACAAATAAAAAAACTGGTTGATTCTTCTGTCATTGGAATCAGTAAAACACGAAAGTGAAATGTGCAGCGAAATCTGCAGCTTAGCATGATTTCCGGATCGCGGCTGTCTTGTGGGTGTGCTTGGCCGGCGACATCCTGCTGGCGTGTCACTTCGCCAAAGGTGTACTGGCGTCATTCGGGTATCGCGGTATAAACTTCGTGTTAAAACTTTCGGTAAAAACTTTCGTGTTAAATTTTAAAACCCGAAAACGAACAACCCTTAGTTTAACGTACTCTTTAGTACTCAATATTGCTTCCCCGCAAGAAGACCCTGTATGCAGGGGTGCACCCTTTACAGGTCGTTGTACTGGCGTCACTTCTGTGACGGATATGATGTCAGCGAAATTTTCTTGTATCCGGGAATAAAACACTTTCGGGTTAAAAGTCCGGAATGAAGGATTTGGATCTACGTACTTATTAGATTGCAAAACTTTATTTGTTTAAAGGGGCCATGCAGACAAAATGCAAGTTTGTTTGATTCGAAAGATTTCACGTTTTATAGTGCCCCCAGCGCTTGTCCGAACGCAAACGATACTTTATAGACGGTATTCGTTGAAAAGTTTAGCAGCCAATTTCTTCGCCTGGAAACACTGGAAACGGCCACAGACATGGCCGATGCGCCACGGACACGGTGCAGCCTCGGCCAGTGCGGCCGCACGCCGAAGAAAAAAAAAGACACCGGCGTGCGTCATCTGCGCCGTTCCAATCCGATTCAAAACTCCGGCGCCAACGGAGATGTTATTAATCGCACTCACAGTGAACTCGACGCAATACTTTGTGTTTTTTTTTTCAATTCAACCTTTATTTCAAACATTTTTTTCTTTCAATTCTTTATTTTCCCAGAGGTTCCTTAGAAGCTTCCTGGCTAAAAGCTGTTTTACACAGCTTGACGGGGCCCGGGAAGCCATTACAAGACAGCAACGGCGGAGCAGTATGTACAGAAAAAAAAATAAAAAAAAATTTAAAAAATACGGACGATTTAGGAATGAAGACCAGCGAGAAATACAGGGTGTACAACTTCATAACTAACGGAATTAACTTCGATACAGGAAATACGAGAAACACAGTTAAGAACATAGTTAATTAAATAAACACTTCAAACTGCTACTAAAAAATCTAAATGACACACGAAATATATCATAACATTAAACATATCGGCGAAGAGTTTGTAACGTGAAACGCACTCATGTGTTTCACAGTCGTGCTTAGCACGGACAAGTGCCGCCATCCCGCGGAGCCCTACGTAACGAGTTACGGTGTGGGCGCACTCACACGGTTGCATGGAGGAGAAGCGCACGACGTCGCCTAGCAACAGACGCTTGGCCACTGATATGGCGGCGCACACTTGGTTGCCTGCATGCATTCCTTGCCATTGAATACCGAGGATTTTTTGCAAAATAATCAATTTAAGTTAAAATTTGATTCTCTCGCCAAATCGTGGGTTTTAACGACGTCTGCAATGACATCATAATAACTGGTCTTCAAGCTAAACTTGGTGTGAAGCGGAGACTTGTTTACCGTTAGTCAACCTAGATGGCGCCACCATAGCGCAGCGGACCGTTTTCTGCCTTTGTTTTGTTTTTGACCGTATGTGTACCTGGCTTATTTTTGATCAGGGAGAAAATAATCGTCTCGCCAAACATGGTACTCGCTCGACATATGTGGTAACATAAGACGCTGTCGCTTACGCCAATCGGCCAGTGTCGTCTGAGACAAGCCCAAAGAGCCGCAGTGCTGTGCAGCTAAAACAAGCATAGTACGCGCAGCACCAACAGAAGTACGCATCCGTACTTCGATCTTTACGTGTGCTTTCGTAAATTCCACAGTTTATCCCACTATTCTTACCGCTATAAAAAGAATGTGCCCTAAATTTAAGCGCAAATAGCTCGTTCGGCAAGCTTATAATAAGCTCTGCCTAATTTGCGTTTGCGTTTGCCGGCGTCAGCCAATGGCGGAGCTGGCGCGTATTACATCATATGTTCTGTAACGGGAAATGAGCTAGTGGGTTGCATGGCCATTCCCTTTTTTCCTAATTATATAGCTTATTTGTGTGAAGTTACCGTTAAGAATAGTGTCAGTATAATACTAACGAGTCAATCTTTCGAATGAACCAAACTTGTGTTTTGTTCGCAAGGACCCTTCAAAGAAATAGGATAAACACTTTTGTGAGTATGCTGTTTCCTATGTATATTGCTATTATATATATATATATATATATATATATATATATATAGTAGAAAAAGTCGTGAAGTGGAGTCCTTAGTTGCTGCAGGAATACGCACAAAGTAGAAGTACGCTCTTCGGAGACTTTATTTCCAACGTTTCGACCTGAGACAGGTCTTGAGGAAGACCTGTCTCAGGTCGAAACGTTGGAAATAAAGTCTCCGAAGAGCGTACTTCTACTTTGTGTATATATATATATATATATATATACTAGACAACCTTCTTGGCCCCTCAATCTCTCCCCCGACACACTCCTAAACAAATCAGCTTACTCAATTTTCCTTCCATCTTTCCCTCTCCTTTCACCTGGGGTCCTACCCCTATATAAACAGTGCCTGCCAGGCGAGAGATTGCCCTGAGGAAAGCAAGTTATCTTTGCTGAAACGTAGGCCACACTCGTGCTTTTACCTTGTTCGAAGTTTTTCTTCTTTTATATATATATATATATATATATATATATATATATATATATATATATATATATATATATATATATATATATAATTTGCATTTACCGCTAGGCCTGTGGCGGGCTGACAGTGTAAATTTTTTTTCTATAACATGGAAAAATCTTTGCAGGATTTTTTCAAGATACTTTTGCGTCACAATTCTTTATATTGATTGACTGTAGGGTTTAACGCGCCGACGGAACGCAGGTGATGAGGCGCGCCGTAGTGGAGGGCTCCGGAATAATTCTGGCCACCTGGGGATTTTTAACGTGCGCCGAAATCTCGTACACACAGGCGTTTTTGCTTTTCGCCTCCATCATCGCAATTCTTTATAGTCAATATAATGCGAGCATACGGGTCCTCCATTGGGAGTGTTGCGATGTTGTCCAATGATTTTGATTCAAGCCTCACTTTAAGATAACAATCTAAAAAAGTCCTCCGACGTATCTGTGGCTGGCCGCTTGTGAGATCGCTTCATGTACCCTTAATAACACCGCCAATGCGTCCGTGCGTGCGTGCATTCATCGAACCCACAATAAGCGTGCGTTGCAAAGACTAAACCCGGGCACAAAATGCGTTCATGACTTCGCCCTACGTTGAAATACATGAACCCAATATTTGACCATATTTCGGTGCGTGACCATGCTCCTGCGATCTATACGAAACGGCCACTAATTTATCCCACGCACGATAATTAACTTCGGGACTATGCCTGTGTGTCAAAATTGCTGGGTAGCCCTCGGCAGCATACAGTCAATGATGTTTCTCTTTTTAATTTTTTCAACGAACAGAAAGGGATGGAAATAAGAAGACACCAAAATGAACCCTGGGTGGGAGGGCCAATCTGTTCGCGAAGAAAAGAAGGGAGCGTGTGGGCCATTTTTGCGCCAAAACGCATTAATTAAGTCGACCTTTGGAGAGACCGCGCGCCTCGAGCACAGCCGCTGCTTCGGAAAAGAAATCATTTTTTCGTTGGCAAAGCGGAGAAGCTGTTGAATGAAGGACCCCGGTGCTTCTGACGAACACTCCAAACAAACTTTGCGACTGCTTTCTCGCCCTCATCGCCTTTTCTTCTTCCCCCTGCTGCCCGCTCCTTGCGGTGGTGTGAAGAAGGCTTTGGGTAACGGTCCGTGGCTAGCTAGTTTTTGGCTGCGCCTGCGATGCGTCTGTTTTGCCGGTTCCGCGTCCCTTTTTCGGCCCGACTCATGGCAGTCGAGTGCGATCCGAATCTTGGCCGCTACGGCCCGGCACCGGGACTTGGAAACGCAGACAAAGGGCATCCGCTCTTCCTTCACTCCGCTCTTCCTCCCCGCGCTGCGAAGGAATGCGAAGCGTGCCTAATGAGCCGTGCTAATTAGCAGAGCATCTTGGCATTATGCTGCCTGCTACCGCGCCGCTTTGGCCTGCGAGGTGCTAACGTTTCGACTTCCGGAACAATCAAACGTCACGGCTCGCCTCCAGCGCCTCCAGAGCCCCGCTCCCTCCCACCGCACGGCAACGCGCGCGCGCGCACAAGGCCGGCGCTCTCTTATGGAACCGCCTCCGATTACGAGATTTCCCCGACGGCTCCCCAAAGAGACGGACTCCACTTGCTCCTTCGCTAGCGGCGCCTCCGTCGTCTGCGCGAGTGCTTGCAGCGGCTTCGCCCCGCGGAAGCTTCAATGACCAGACAGCAACAACTACGTAACGAGAAACGAGCTCGGCCTAAAGTGCCTGGCAGCGGGCGAGTTGCAAAGTTGCGTCCTGTGCCGAAAGCTGCCAACATTTCGCAGCGTATATGCATCGTCTCGCAGGGAATGAAAGTGGGTCCGCATAAACTTTTGAGGTGTTCGGTGACTCTGAAATGAATCTTCTTTTTGCGGAAAACAAACCGAGGGGGGGGGGGGTGGAGGTAATCGTGCCCCGTCTACCAGCCTAAGTGGCAGCAGACCCACCTTGGGCGGGGTGCTATGCAAAAGTACGTCTTAAATTTATGACTCGGGTTCCAAGCTATAGTTTTTCATCTGCTTACCTTACGGTTTATAAATTTCTGCTTTAAATTGAATGTTGGCCATGCGTCGTACCATTGCAAACTATGGTGCGCACAGTTTTGTGGGGCCGCTCTAGCTCCTATGATGTACATAAGTGAGCGTCCTTTGTAGACTCCCCGTGGTCATTTCTTAAGCCTGCCTCAAGCGGCCCCTTCTGGAAGAAACAAAGACGGCAGGCCGAATGCAATCGCGAAAGGCGGAAATTTTACCTTCAGGTAGGGCAATATTCAGGGAGCATTTCCGGAACGTTTTCTGTGCATTCATGCTGTTACAAAATGCGTAGAAAATGCATCGCAAAGGGTTGCCCGCTCCAACTGGGGCTTTCAGTGTAGCCACAACCACAACAAATGGAAACCGAGTGCGAAATAAAAACTCAGAATAAAGTTTTTTTTTTCAATTGCAAAAACGGAAGCGCCAGCCACGCAGGAAGTTAAACAATCCCAAATGGGTGCTCATATTTGTTTAATAAGAAAGTCTTGAGAACACGCAGAAGTTCTAAAATGAAGCCTGTGCGCCGCATCTATTGACAAAATATACGGGAATACAACTTTGGGACATGTTTGGGTTTAGACGAATGTAACGAAGGTGGAAAAGCAGGAGGACACATGTGTTAAATAGACAACTACCTTAAAAATGTGACATGTACTCGTGCTGTCTTCTGAATTGAATAAATGTTCTACGGTGCATTATTAAGGGCGGCCAGTTTTCTTTGTATTATTTTTCACTGAAGACAAGAAATGTAAGTCGGTATACAAGTGAAGACGAATTCAAAGTGATGGTGGGAAGGAGGGGGGTAGGGTCTAGTGCGCTGAAGCTACACCTGGGTTGAAAGGCGTGTCCTATAAGTGAGGGGAATGGGATTAATTCGGACCTCCTGGGTGGGGACCTTTAGCGGGCGCCGAAACCATGACGCAGGGGCGTTCTCATTTTTCGCCTCTCTCCGGCAAAAATAGGAGTCATTCCACTCTGTGAAGGTGGATGACCAGCGAGGCTTCTTAGCACGTGACATTGAGGTGGCGCAGAATTTAGGCTAAAAGCGATATGAGCAAAATTCACTTCCCTCGAGCGTGGACGGCGGTCGTCCCTTAAAAAAGAGTTTTGCTCTCGGACACGATACATACATGCAACCGTAACCATAAATTTGGCGGGGTTGAAGGCGGTTAAGCCATGCTTGCCGTGCGAGAGCTCGGTTTTCCGGTTATAGCGTGCAGTGAACGCGCACGCAACTGCACGGCAAGACAAAACACCGACTCTGCTCGGCGGAGTGCAACTGTAGGGGCGAAGGCGCAGCAACGTTTGATGCAGCCAGCACATTTCTCAGATGGCACGCGCCTTTACTTTTTCCCTCTATCCCTATCTTCGCAAACCTCCCCTTGGAACGAACGGCGATTAGAGGCTTTCACTGCGGAAGCCGTCGGCGCCGCGAATTGGGTTCGTCCGGAGCCGAAGCGTGGTCGATGGCGCTTCTGTCTGCGCGGAGAATCGCAGGTACGCTTGCTTGAGCTTGAACGCACGAGGCGCTTGCTTGAAGGTCGGGCGGACACTACCAGGCGCTTCCTTGGTTTTGTTACGAATCGGCCAACGCCGCCGTATTTTCCCGCATCAGCCACCACGTGGGAATCGACCACGTGCGCCCGCGTGTCGGTGAATCGTACTTTCGTGTCTCGCCATGCCGGGTCAGTCACCTCGCTTTGCAACGCGCCTCCGGCGGCTGCCAGCGGCACGCCCAGGCATTCTTCACGACGTTCGCCACATCCTTCAGGCACCTGCGCGTCGGTGAGTCCCGCCTTGACATCCCCGGCTCAGACGTTTCGCTATCGGCGCGATCAACATTCGATAGCGCGACCCCGGCACCTTTCAAGGACACTCTCTCCCCCCCTCTCGGACGCCACGTGGGACGAAGCCATGGATGACTCACGAACTATGGAAAGAGCGTGTGGGTGTCTGTGATGTTCGTGGCGTGTTACTCTTGGGGGCGTTTTTTGGGTATAAATAGAAGCAGCACAAACGCTGAAATTCATTCCTGTCTGAGTAGCGAATCCATGCGGTCGCTCTGCTCGAGTCCTGTATTGTAACCTCGCCCGTCAGGGCATTGTATGTTTTTTTGGCTTCGGCTCACCTCTCGCTATGAAGTAAACAGTTACGTTATCCTACTGCTCTGGACTTCTCTTCGGCTGCAACAGCGGCTGGCCGCTTGCATCATACACGCTACCCATCGTATGTTGGAGGCCACGGAGAACGGATCGGGTGCCCCCGCCCGGTCGCAACAGTTTGCACCAGGATTGATAAGCTTCGCTTAAAACAGCCACAGCGGCCGAGTTAGAACCCACACTCTCGGGTTCAGGAACACAAAGCTTCAGCAACAGTACCACTGCGGCGGGTGGATTATACGAGTGGCGTACGGCCATTCAGTATTTTATTGAAAACAGGGCCGTTGCCGCCTGTCAGTGAAAAATGATACATTTTGATGGTTTTGCATTCCGAAGCGGCTCAGCCTGCCAGAGTTGACCGGCCGTTGGCATCGTAGACGTCGTGTGTGGAGCGGAGACTGTCCTGCAGCATCTTTTTCTCCCGACGTCATCGGGGATCGGGATGCAATCGGCCAGGCTGTTCGGACGCTGAATTCTGAGTCAGTAACACCACCAACGCAGACATTAACGATTGTGATGCGTTTGGCGGTGACACCTGATACGCCGCTAATATGACAATCTTATTCCTCCTCACCATGGCCCTTTCCAAGGATCAGATTCAGAATGGTTTTGCAATGCCCTAGGCGTGCGATATTTTTATATATTCTCTATGTGGCTACACAAATGCCACTTACGGTGCAATTGAAACGGTCGATATAATATTCGGATTTGTAAGCAGGAGATGCGCAGTGTAAACGATCTATTCAAGACTCGGGCAGTCAAAACACTCTGCTCATCCCCCAATCCCCAGCCTAAAACTCGCAAGGCGCGCATTGGCTGAGACGCGTTACATGGCTTCATAACAAGACCAGTTTGTTATGGTAACGGTATCCACTGCTGTATGGATTACCAACACGCTATATGAAATGAAAAAAAAAAATCAATATCCACTGCACCATGAAGGCGGCGCATCATTTATGCCTAGTCAGTTTCACTGCCATTGCAAGTTGCTCTGCGTGGTATTCCATGAAACGGGAAACGTGTGCTGGAGCCGTACGCATCGGAGTAACATGGTCGTGCAGAGAATCGAGAGAGAAGGCGGAGGGCTTGGCCGGAAGAAGAAGTCCGTGCCCTGTAAGCCTGCTCAGTCGTAATGGGCCACATTGTTGAAACAAAATATACGTTGCAGGCAAAAAAGAATCATTGACGGGAAAGCCTAGACGAGTTGGTAATGCATTGCAGTTGTAGTTACAGGGGGGAAAATTGGCCGCGCGTCTGCCACTTCGCTGCTAATTTTGCCGAACAACCACAGTCGTCTTTCGCCTGCGCCACGTGAATGCCTCTCTTGTCTTCCCTCCCGCCCCGCTCCTCCCACGAAAACACGGCGGAGGTTTAGGCAGGTCAGTTCACCTTTCCCGTGTTCCACTGCTCATGTGCCATGTACTGAAACCTTTCGTTACTACTGGGCTCAACTGGAACGCCGCCAGGGCGCCAAAGCGCACGTGCAAGCTTTCTTTGCATTTTTTGGTCAAAATATTCTTTGCAATATTTGCTATGGCAAATATCGAGCGTTCATCTATTTGCAATTAAAAAAAACACTGCCTAATACCAGTTATGTACTGACGTTTTGCCTCACATTATGTAGAACGTTTCGCCTTTTAAAGGCGATAGTCTCTTTTGGGATACTTCAAAGCGGAAATTTTAGTCTGCCTGTCTGTCTGTCTGTCTTTCTGTCTGTGACTCAATTCAGCCACCCGGCCAAAGTGAAACTGAATCTGCGCAGTAGTCTTATATACCCACAGCCAAACCTATAAACGCCTAAAATCCGGTTGCAATCTTCATGCTTGTCAACATTGTTGAACAGGAACAAAACATTACGGAAATTTCAGGCAGAAAATCAATTCATAAATGATATTTGCAGTGTTATTTTATTCAAAAATTTATGGATGCTTGTTTTTTGCGATATCAAATGAAATGCTGCGTCAACTGCAGAAAATCCTCTCCTGCTGTTGCCCGCGCCACTATAGCTCCTGGCGGAATTTTGAGAAATCAAAAGGCAACAGTAACGAACTGTTCCACTTGATAGGTTCCACGTTCCGCTTTCAACGCACGTGCAGCAGGGCAACGTGATTCTATAACATTGTAGTAGGGTGCCTCGAATCAAGCGCGTCTCCACCGTACCGCAGCGCTGGCATCGAGGCACCCGGCCTGGAGCAGTAGAGCGCAGTAAATTAAAATTCGCTTGAGCAAACCTCTAGCATATTATTTTGGGAGGCATGAGACGGGAGAGGAACGGCATGAGAGGTGAGCGGGTAAGAGAAGGGAGGCGTTTACAAGGCAGGGGCGCCAGTCCACTATCGTCTTTCGTCGGCATTTGCAACAAAAGGAGCACATTCGCGGCCATTTTAAGTGCGAAGCACTTCTTAGTCGGGCCTACTCCTGCTTCCACCGCCGTCCTCCGTCCACAGCCTAGCAACGGAGCTAGCTACCGTGCCTAGCAACGGCGCCGGATTTCCGACGCGCGAGGGCGCTCGCATAGCGCCTCCTCTCCCCGCTCGCCTACTCTCCTAAAGCCCCTTTACTACTCTCCAGCTTGCAACACCCTCTCTCGGCGCGCCAGCCAGGCCACTACACTATATAAAAAAAAAACTGCATCCGGCGCCAGGTTTCGATCCGAGGACTTTGCGGCCGCAGCGCGACGCTCTACCGACTAAGCCACGGACGCGTTTTTTTTTTTGTAACATTAACTTTATTTACAGATATACATACAGGGCCAGATGAAGTGGTTACAGAGGTTTCAGAGAACAGTGTAACATCCTTTGCTCACACAGACAAATAATCGCGTTCGGGAACTGAACAAGCCAAGACAAGATTCAGCGTGTTTCGCCAGAGGAGTGGAAACCATTCGTAGGCAGTGCCAGCAAAGCCACGTAGTGCTGGCGTGGTTCCTAATAGAAACACTTACAAATGGGCGATGGTGACATTTGTTTACAGTAAACGGTAATGAAGTAGGGGCAAGGGGTTGGGCGTAGAAGTCGTTAGTGGGCGGAAGTGGCCCATGGTGCTGTCCCGCTTCCGGCCCTCAGATCAAGTCCCATCTCCTTTGCTGCTCTACCTTAAACTCCATGAGGGCTCGTGAGCCCCGCGTCAGTGAGTCGCGAAGCTCAGTGTCTGAATCGGGCCCGTCAAGGGCGGCCACTGCCCACTGCGCCTTCTGTACAAAGTGCCTCCACGCCGGCCGCGGGTTTTCGGCACATTCAACCACGTCGACTCTCGCCCTCCATAGTGAGTGGAGACCTATGAGGTGGACGCAGTCACGGAGGAGCGGGTGCTCTGAGGCCGCCTCCAAGAACCTCAAGTTCATCCAGGTGAGCTGCCAGTACATGTCGAAAGAGCACTGCAGCTCGTCCCAGAAATACGACGCCGTGTTGCACTCCAAAAAGACGTGCTCTGCCGTCTCCCTCTTTCCACACAACAAGCAGTTGGTCCCTCCAGGAAGAAAGAAGCCCCTTTCCCCCTGTCTTGCCTTAGTGGGTAGAACCCCTGTGTGAAAGCGGAAGAAGAAATCCTTCGAACCAGAAGGAATGGGGAGCTTCCGCACTCGCCGGAGGACGTCACTTTTCATGCGCCCTAGAGGTGGTGAGCAATACATGGGGGGTGGAAGGATCTGTTCCACCAGGTCCCAGTACAACTTCTTCGGGGCCACTGCGCACAGGTACTCCCAAGAGAACAGACCCTGCAAGAGGGCCACCGCTGCCGCCACTTCTTTGTAAAAGCCCGTTGCCCGGTTACTATGTGTAAACTCCGCTGTTGTTGGGAGCTAAGGGGCCAAATGTGAGGAGCCTACGTTTTGCAGAGCAGCCCGAAGGAAACCGTCACGACGATCTCGGAAGAACAAAAAACGTTGCACTGTCAGCTTGAACTCCACGTTAACAAGCCCGAGGCCACCCGCTTCCGGACTCCAGAAAAGGTTAGTGCGACGCATAGGCTCGTAGGTGGATCGCCAGAGGAATACTGCGAACAGCCGGTGTAGCTTGGCCACTGAGTCTGCGTCGATGGTCGATACTCTGGCCACGTACAGGACGGCCGGGTATAACACGGCATTGCAAACATGTGCCCTTGAGAAAAAGGCGATGTGTCGCGCTCGCCAGGGCTCCAACTTCCCACCCGCGGCTGCCAGCTTTGACTGCCAGCGGGGGGCAATGGCTCGGCCGCAGTCCAGGTTGACTCCGAGGTAGCGGGTGATGGCCTCCTTCCATCGGACTCCGTAGAGCTGTGATGGTTTGGTGGGCCATTCACCTAGCCATGCTCCCTCACACTTAGAAAGATTCAGCTGAGCACCCGAAAACCGACAGAATGATTGCGCGAGCGCGACGATCTCCCTCACCTGTTCTTTCGATGAAGATACGAAGGCGACATCATCCGCGTAAGCCAGGACTCTTAGTTCTTCGTCGCCGAGAACCAAGCCTTTGACTGACTTCGATGCCATTGCCATTCTGCAAAGTGGCTCTATATATAATGCAAACAGAATCGGGGACATGGGGCAGCCCTGCCTGACCGACCTTTTCACGGCGATGGGGCTCCCCACCTCCCCATTCATAATGATGCTGGTGGTGATTTCAGTGTAGCAGATCTTGATCCACTCCACCATTTCGTCCCCTATCCCGCACCGATTGAGGAGCATCAACAGAAAGGCGTGATCTACTTGGTCGAAGGCCTTTCTGAGGTCGAGTTGCAAGACAGCGAGGGGAAAAAACCCTGACTCCGCCACCTCACAGGCAGTCCTCATGCGGTGTAGGTTGGTGTTTATAGAGCGGCCTCTGAATCCGCATGTCTGATGTGGTCCCACCACACTGCTGAGGGCCTTCTCGAGCCGTCTGGACACGCTGATATCAGTGTTAGTAACGCGCGTTATATCTTTAACGCATTCAAACTACGTCGTCAGCGGCGTGCGTTGGCGACTCAGCGGCGTTATAGCGGCTTGATAACTGCGTGGTGTACACGTGATACTGGAAACCCGCTAGTTCTGCATTCTCTCACGTGACTGCGCCTCCTCTCCCTTCACTCCGGTCGGCGCTTCGCAGCTGCGGTGCGCTGCGGTGCGGTGCGCTCCTCCTCTCGAACATACACGTTAATTCACCAAGATTTCCGCAGAGGGACAAACGAGGCGTGTTAAGCCGAACGTGATCACGAGGGGGTGTTAATGTAACTAGCGGGCAAAATGCCACCAAACTTCAACAAACTCCCCCTCATAGCATCAACCCGTGCTTCGCACTTCCTCATACTCCCCTTCGGGGAAATGCGGGGAAATTTTTTCCTCAACAATGTTTGGAAGAATGAATCGTGGTACCATGTTTGACCATTTGGAAAGGTTTTTTCCAAATAAATTTCTAGTTTTTGTAATTGTTTTTTATCTTTTGGGCGGGTGGCTGAATCGAGGGACCGACCGACCGACAGACAGACAGACATACAGACAGACAGACAGACAGACAGACAGACAGACAGACAGACAGACAGACAGACGGACGGACGGACAGACAGACAGACAGACAGACAGACAGACAGACAGACGGACGGACAGACGGACAGACAGACAGACAGACAGACAGACAGACAGACAGACAGACAGACAGACAGACAGACAGACAGACAGACAGACTCTTCAAATTGGAGCCACAGAACAGAGAGGTTACACTCACAGGCACTCAATGGCAACTGAGGTTTATTTGGGAAGATGCACATTCGGGAGAATAGGAGCAACCAGACATGAATTGAAAAGCGGGCACATCCATGAAGCCTCTGTTCTCTCGGTGCTTATATTTAGATGCAGCAATCACCTAAGCAACGACATTGTAGAGGCGGCCGAAATGGCGCGTCTTGGTGACGGATACATCGACTGCCTCCCCTTAGCCTGCAACAAAGCAACTTGCTAGATCACGTGCTCACTGTTGTTGCGGATTTTTTTACCTTTGTTGTTCCAGATACATTTGGTGCCTGGCTTTTCATTTTGTGCAGAACCTATCCTTTTCAAGCTTGTTCGAGAAGATTCGCAGGTATTTTCATGTCATGTGTACTTCCCAACAAGCCTCAGTTGCAAGTCAGCGCCTGTCTGGGTCACCTAGAGTTCCTGTATATCGCGTAGCCCAAGGGTTGTGCGTCTGATTGCCACATGCCGTGGGTTCCAGCTTGCGACAGCGAAGCCCGCTTTCAGTGCTGCGCACAAGACGCCGTTTTCAGTCAGTTGTACTCATGTAACCGGCAAAGGTCGCGGTGGCGGCGGCAGCGGCTGCCGCTCTGCATATAAGCAGCTGACTAACCCCGCTGGGGCGCTGTCGCGCAGATGCTGGTACACGCATGCACCGACTCTTCTACGCCGCTGCAACTGGCGCAGTGGCACGGAGGCAGCTCCTGCGCGTCTGACGGGTGGCTTTCCCGCACGACTTTAGAACTCAAGATGGCGGATGGACGCGCAACTCTGCTCCCTTAGGGGAGCTCTATACAGGAACACTTCTGTCACCTCCCTCCGTCCGCCGTTCCTTTTCTTCCCGCTGTAAATACTTAGTTGAAAAAAAAAAAGTATTTGTTTTACTCGAGCCATATTCCAACTTCTCCGCATTAAATATTTTTTGCGTGTATGCTTCTGGTGAGCGCGCAGTGTTCTTCTCAAATGCAGACGCATCCCTCATTGCAAGATTTCAGGTCTTCAGAGTATCTTCTTCATTCATTGCAAACTTTTGGGACCGTCTTCATTCATGACAGCTTCCTTATCGCTGGTACGACTGCAATGCAAGCTTTTTTTTTCTCTTTCTACTCTGCCAGTTTGCTAGCCCTACCACGGAACCTGAGCCGTGAAAAGTGGGAAATTCCTATCTCTTGTAGCGCTTGGCCTCTTGGCTTGTAGCGCTCACCCGAAAAAAGCTACGCCTTAATGTTAGCCCCATTTTCCCGCCTATTGTTGCAAGTGGTGCGCAACCGTAACGAACACTCTTTCCCTTCGCGACTGGCCAGATTGAGCGCCCCTGGCACGGGGGAGAGGCGAGCGCACGGCCCGTGGCGGGACCCCTCCGGGGCGTCAGAACACTGCTTCATCCCCGTGTCAACCCGGCACTCTGAAAGACGAGTGCCCCAACGCTATTCACTTACTCCCTAATTGCCGGGCTCTCTTAGTAAATGCCAAGCTGTCCGCCTATCTATGCGTCACCTTCCGACCGCTGTCGATAGGGCGGGGCGTGCCAGCACAGTCGCAAGAGCGCAGGAAACACCAAAGCTCGAGAGGAATAAATTTTGACACTAAACGGCCTTGAGGAAGGCCGACTTTCTGCGTGCGCATGGCGTGAACGGAGGGAGGGGGAACAGCCGTGTTGCCCAGGCAGGGGAAGAGCAGCAGACGTCGATTGGCGCGCCCTTTACGGTGTGGAGGAAGGGGAAAGGGGCAAAGTGAGGGGCACCTGGCCCGCGTAGGTATGCCGGCGACGTGGGAAGGGAGGATGGGGATGCGAACGAGGATGTGCGGCCTGGGAGCTACTTCGATCTCGCACAGCTGCCTCGGCAGAGGCTAATAGCCTGACTCGCCGCCCTTCTCCTCTCACTCCCCCCCCCCCCCCCCCCCCCCCTGGTCCCACTCACTCTTTATCTTGCCTCTCGCTTTTGGGTCTCGTAATTAAAACGTTAAACGAAGCGGACGCGCCGGCAGCGCTTGGGTCGCGGGCTTGCCGCGACCAGGAGGACACACGCGCACAATGCCGTAGCAGCGGCAGCGGCCAGACCGCGATTTGGGCAGAGTTAATTCGGCGCGCTGGCCACTCGACTTTTTCTCTTTCTTCTTTTTTCTCCTTCTCGCGTTCTCACTCTCTCGTTCCTATTATCGTCAGGTCAGTTGGCTCTTGCCACCTTTTTTCGCTCTCTCTCACACCGCCTCTCTTTCTCTCCCTTTGTTGATTTTACTCTTGGGCATTCTTTGCATTCTTTGACATTCTAAAGTGGCCGGGTTTTAAGTTTTACTCTTCGGGGTCCGAAAGGTGCGCGAGAACGTTTCGTTAATTAAGCGAAAAGAAGAGAGCGAGATAAAAAAAAAAAGAAGGACACGAACGGCGCGAACAACAGAGGACGGATAAAAGTAGAAGACGGGGGTACGTGGTGAAATATGAACAACTCGCCAGCAGAAGTGGGCTTCTAAATGTCCTTTTTCTTACTGTTGTTCCGACTGGGCGCAGGTGCAGAGTGGTTTGATTTGTTGCAGCCGATTATTGAGCGCTGTTCTACTGCTGATTGCTCTTAATTACAGAACCTTTTTTTTTTGTTGTCCTTATTAATATTTTTAACCATCACTACCACAAAGTGATCGGCCATTAGTAACCCACTCTTCTCTCAGGTGACTCCGGAATAAAAAACCGTATAACAAAATCCACAATGCTTACAAACCAGTTTCCAATCGGCTTACGTCTGCGGTTTTGAAAAACAAAAGTCTTGCAAGGTGTCGTCAACAAGCGAGGGACTCCGGGCATAAACAGAACCCCGAGCGGATGTTCACGGCCTGCAGAGCCTTCTTAGGTTCAGCGCCAGTTGCATTCCTGGCTTTAATATATATTAGGTTCACTGTTGCCATACCTAGAGATTTATGTGTATATTTTCACAGTTTTGAAAGAATGCAGAGATGTGAAAATAGCTTCCAAAATTTCTACATTTTTACACTGTCTGGATTCATGGGTGCCTGAGTCTTCCTGTGTGGAGCCAATCGCCTTGGAGGGTGTTTGACTCTGTCTATAGGGCGCGGTGGCACCGTCTCGTACATTTTGGCGCTGTTTTCCAGCCGCGGAATGTCTAATTGGCTAGAATGTCTTCTCGTTGGCCTCAGATTCGGGAAATTAGGGTGGGTGTTACGCCTCGGAGCACAAAAATGGCAATTGCATCACTCATACGATATACTTTAACGACCAACCTTGCAAAGGAATTTATGTCACTGCTGTGTATCTGACCATTTTCAGTTCTAACCTGCGTAATTTTTTCCCATTAATATATGCGCCTACTACTGTACTCTTGCATCAAAAATTATATTATGAGCAATGCATCGGTTCTTTCATGACATTTATTTCTTATTTGTGGTAAAGCCATCGCAAGCCAACAGAAATCAAGTGAATTGATGTATGCAAGCATTATGTTTTCGATACATAGCCTCCTAACAGAACAATTATTCCCGACCAGAACACGTAAAACTGCGTACCTCTACAGCGCGTATCACACCTAAGTAAAGTAAAAAAAATCTTGCACCCCTCCGTTTAACGACGACGATGGTTGAACGCGAAGCTTTCTCGTGGTGGATTTTTTGGTTGGCCAATCCCACACGGCGAGTATGTGGTACTCTGGAAGTACGGACCCTTTTCTAGAATACCACATCTACTCTCGGGTGTGCACTCCGTAGGCCTAACCTTTGTGTTTGGGGTGTACGGCGTGAAGCGGTACGTGCTGCTTGGCACTCCCTTCGGCCCTGTCGAAATGGAGCAATCGGATAGACTCTGGCTTCATGACCCGATTGACCCAGGTTCGATTGCGGCCACGGGAAGGGTTTTTTTTTAAGTGCAAATGCACTTTATAAGCGACCCCAAACCATCCACCGCCGGCGGCGCGGCGGCGTCCGCAGTCCTCCTCTCTATATATAAAAAAAAACACCATCCGCCGCCAGGTTTCGATCCGAGGACTTGGCGGCCGCAGCGCGACGCTTTACCGACTAAGCCACGGACGCGACGCTGATATCAGTGTTAGTAACGCGCTTTATATCTTTAACGCATTCAAACTACGTCGTCAGCGGCGTGCGTTGGCGACTCAGCGGCGTTATAGCGGCTTGATAACTGCGTGGTGTACACGTGATACTACAAACCCGATGGAAGAGAAGGCGGCGAGGCGGTGGGCTGCGGGGGCCGAGCGCAAGCGCCGCAAGCGGGCCGACAACCGTGCATTCGCACTTTCACATTCTCCCCCTCGGGGAAATGCGGGGGAATTTTTTAATTTCACTTCACTCACAATCATTTATCACCGATGATGATGATTTGATGATTTCTATTGGTTTCCCCTTTGTATCGGGGTGCCTTAGGCACCCCGATACAAAGGCACTCCGATTCCCCTTTGGCCTTAGGCGCGCTTGGAAAAACAACTAACGAAGCAGTTCAGGGAGATATGGGCTGGGCGTCGTTTGAAGTTAGAGAAGCTCAGAGTAAAATATGCTTTGAGATGAGGTTGAGGGCAATGGATCAACGAAGGTGGGCAGCTAAGGTTTTTAGGTACCTATACTTGAAAAGCGTGGACACGCAGTGGTTAAGAAAGACTAGAAGGCTAACGATGAAATACGGAAAGAACAGTGGGGAATCCAAAACAGCCAAGGTAACCAAAAAAGAGGCAAGGCAGATTGAAACGAATAAATGGAGGAAAAAAATGGAAGCTAAAACGTCGTTAGAGATGTACAGGGCTGAGAAGATGAACATCAGAAAGGAAAATTTCTACGATAATTCCCAGGGCAGTGCTTTGCTTTTTGAGGCTAGAGCAGGTTGCCTGCGAACTAAGAGTTTTGTGGGGAAGTATTCACAAAATGATGGGGTATGCGTGGTCTGCGGAAAAGAAACAGAAACTATGCGGCACATCGTGTTAGAATGTGAGGGTATCCATCCAAATCTACAAGAAGGGAATGTTGGGCTTTCAGAAGCCCTAGGATTTAAGGGTATCACAGAAGAAGTTAACTTCAAGGCTGTCGAGGGGACGAAAAGAAGATTAGAATGCTGGTGGACGAAAAGCAGAGAGGGGAATATTGCCTAGGACAGTTGCCACCTGTAACAGGAAAAAAAAAGTATTCTGTGCCTAATAAGCTTTTGTGCCTGCCCTAAGCAGAGCTAGTATTGAACCAAAAGTGTAAAACATAGGTATCATCAGAGAAAGTTGGCTTTCCTGCAGGGCGTCTTGGCATACAACGGCATAAGTGAGGACGCTAAAGATTCGCTTTAAAAACTATGACCATAGATCACTGATCACTTGGCGGGCCAGCGAAGATGAGCATCATTTCACTGGCAGCTGTCATCATCATTGGCCAATATGACATGCGGGTATGACCGGCGAAGGATTGGGGCGCTTGTGAACCCCAATTGAGTGAATAGTGGAATTGCCCTCTTAGAAACACGAATATTTCGTGACCGCCATCGATGCGCGCAGACGCTTTTTGGACTTGATATAGAGCAACCGCTTCGTTACTGGCCCATCCCAATGAGGAGGTATATGATCGGTTTGAAGATGGATCAACCAAATATCTGATGTTACTTTCCCTCCTCTACAAGCCAGTACATTCGCCCGCAGTCATAGCTGGAGCAACGCTCTACCCACTTATCGTCTTATTGAGCTTTGGTGTAAGGTAATTTACTCCCGACTGCTGCATTTGTTCAGTGTAAGAGGACACTTAAGTCCTCCACTATCGTTTGAACAGTTTTTAGCAGGAAGTTTTGAGATATTGCAGGCTTAAAGGGACCCTGCAACACTTCCCATCGACTACTCGGAATGTATTTTGGGGTAAAGTCTATTGTCCCAGCAATCTCCTCCCGCAAGAATTACGAAAATCCGTTCACTATCACCGAAACTACGCGCGATAAAAAATCGTGCATAAATGTTCCCTCTCAACTCAACCGCGGACAACGCGACGAAAGCTGCGCGCTCTCTCCCGGAGAGGGGGGGGGGGGGGGGGGGCGGCGCGCGGCGTTCTGTTTGCGGCCTTCGATATGTCACAGGCCGGGGAGTTTCGTTTTTTTCCCCGCAACGTGGACACGTCTATTTCCGGTCTGGTGCCATAAAAAAGCAGGCATGGTGGCCTGCTCGCAAGCAAGCGCTCAGGCTGGTAGGGCGTTTTTGGAGCAATAAACGTTTGTTGACGAGTGGGCTCGTTGAAAGTGGAATATTTAGTTCGTCACTCAAACTCCGCGCGCACTCCAAACAAAAGGAACACCAAAAGCATGCGGACAGGTTCAGACATAGAAGAGGTTCATACACAGCGCCGACGACGGCTGATCGTCACAGGAAATGCCAGAACTTAGCCGCGAAGTTGACCAGCGACAGCCAATAGGACAGCCAGGACAGCCATGGCCCGATTGACGTCGCAGAGGCCATGTCAGGGGTGCATAATGAGGAAAATTGAAGAGAGCGCGGTTGGTCTTTCCGCGTCTTTCACGGCGATTTGCGCGCTTACCGCTTCACGCGCACGTGTAATATTTGGCTCGGGCGTCCCTGGAAGTCTAATCTAAACGTCGCGCAGGTTTGCTTGCACTGCACTAAGAGTGTTGCAGGGTCCCTTTAAGTCAAGTCTGATGTTCCAACTAAGCCTGTGGGCGACTGTACGAAGCATGTGAAGTGGCACTGACCCTTTTCAAACCGGAATCGCATGTCGCCATGTCGCATTTCGTATGTCTCACTAAATGGCGAACCACAAGGGGACCTACTAAATCGACCTACAGCATTCACCTTTAGCTAACAGAAACCGAAGAGTGATGTTCTGTTAAATTAAATCTTGAAATTCCCGCTTGCCCGCTTACCGACGGGAGAAAAATGTTTAGCAGCAGGCAGGCTTCCATACAATCCGCAGATCTCTTTGGAAACACGCTTGATATCAGCAACGACCACATACACGCCTTAAAAGATTATTCGTGCAAGGATTCTTGAAAACCCGTTATCCTTCCCGGTTTGGCTTTCTTGCACACACCATAAATACAAACTCACGTTTTAATTAATACCGATATCATAGCATACGTCATAAATTCTACTTGTAATTCAGGCGACTATTGCAGTGGCCTTTTGCCTCAGCACCTTGGCAATTTCTGATTGTCAAAAGTTCAACAAACAGTATAAAAATGGGGCAAAGACTGGTAGCCTTGCGAGGGGGGAGGTGGGGGGGAGGTTAACTTAAGAGCGCGTATGCTGATCCATTCTGCTCGGCTCAGTCTCAGTCTAGCGTAGGGATTAAGCGCACAGCAAGTTTGTTTCGGGATGTTTTTTTTTTCTTTTTGAAACCAACATCATTGGTTTCAGGTAGAAGGCGTCTAAAAAGTTTTTCAAAGTGAGTCCGTTTGGTATATGTTGCTAAGGCGGGAGGTTCCCATTTGAACCTTCCCGCTTGTTCCTCCCGTTTCAACCCAGCGCAAAACAACCCTCCCCTTTCACCCTTTCCCACTTCGCCTGTTTTCATTTGAGCCCATTCCCATTTGAACCATCTCATTTGTTCCCCCCTGTTTCAACCCGGTAAAATACGACCTTCCCGTTTCGTATTTTCTCATTTAGCCCCTTCCAGAAATAACGTACCCAGTTCGACTCAGGTGACTCGGACCGACCGAGACATGCGATTTTCGAAATAAAAGTTCAATCGGACTGCTCTTTAGCACAATATTTTGAGTTACATTTTACGTGACTCAAAGTCAAAAATTACACTTATGTCCGACGTAACCTGAAAATTAAGTTGAAGTTACGTCCGACGTATTGCACAGTAAAAAAAAAAAAAGTTACGGCTGGTGGAGCCAAAGTACAGACACGCCCTATTAATCTACACAACAGTATTGCAATGGTACGTTTTAAGATACGTGGCGTCAATTAACAACCAACACGCAGGATGCTGCGTTACGTCCGACCCGGTACAGCTTTGGTGAATTACAGCTGAAACTGCACCCTTCCGTCTGCTTCCGCGTTGGTCGAGCTGCCTGGCCTCCGGGCGTGTTGATCGCGTGCGTATTTCTGCAGCGATGGGGGTTCGAGTCCCTTTGATTGCATGGGAGTTTCAAAGTATTGAATTGTTTTATATACATGCCCCTCTCTTCGTATGTAATACCCAAAACGAAAATGAAAATACGGCAGTTAACAAAATAGAACCTCTTTCTGCAGGCGCAGTGCTAGTTTGTAGCGTTCCTATTGTGCCAGAACGTAGTTGGGCGTTTTAACAAATACAATTAATAATTCATTAGGGGTATTAAAAGGCCAATTTTTTTATTTCTACGCTGGAAAAAAAATCTCGAAAAATTTTATTACAACTCTATCTGGCTAATGAAAAACATATTTTATGAAAGCAGTCCCTATTATGGACCAAGCCACTGGCTTCTACGATCCATTTTAATCTGGGTCTAACGGTCACTTTATATGCTGTAAAATGATGGTGGTTTAAAGGGGCCATGAGGACAAAATACAAGTTTGTTTTATTCGAAAGATTTCGTGCTTTATGGTGCTCCTCCTAGCGCTTGTACGGCAGCAAATGATGCCGTATTAACTGAGAAATTAATCAATTTAGGTTAAAATTTTGATTCTCCCGCCAAATTGTGCGTTTTCTGGACGTCAGCAATGAAGTCATCAGCGCGCGTATACAAACGAACTTCCACTGCGTGATTCGGCTGCAGCGTTGCTTGCCGTCAGTCTTCCCAGATGGGGCTACCATACTCATGCTTGGACCGTTGCCTGCCGTTGCTTTGGTTTTTGACCGTATTTGCACCTGGCTTGTTTTTGTTACTGTAGAAAGTATTTTTTCTTTAAACATGAAATATCCTCGACAAATAGGGTCACGTAAGACAACGTCGCTTACACCAATCGGCCAGTGCGTGTAAGACAACTCGAAAGCGGCGGGCTGCTGTGCAGCTAAAAGAAACAGTGCGCGCGTTACCAACGCATGGGTACGTCCATGTTTGCGTGTGCTTTCGTAACTTCCACTGTTTATCCCCCCATTCTTAGTGCTATAAAAAGGATGTCCCCCAAATTTAAGCGCAAATAGCTGGTTTGGCAAGCTTATAAGCCCTGCTTAATTTGCGTTTGCTTTCGCCGGCCTCCGCTAATCGCAGGGCTGGCTGGTATGACATCATAGGTTCTGTTTCGGGAAATGAGCTAGAGGTCGCATGGCCATTCCCTTTTTTCTTAATTATGTAGCTTATTTGAACGAAGTGCGTGTTAAAAGTGGTGTCAATATTATTCTAACGAGCCCCAATCTTTCGAATGAACCAAACTTGTGTTTTGTTTTCATGGCCCCCTTAAGTGTAAAGCTGAACTTTTCTCTGGAAGTTGGCACACGAATTTCATCCGGGAGTTTATTCTGTTTATTCCGGCCGTCACTCTTCTGTAACCATTTTACGTAGACACTTGAGCAGCGCAGGGTAGTATCTACCTTAAAATTACCTTACAAGCTTTACTACACACTACCTCCAAGAGCCTTTGAAACTTTCAGGGATAACACAATACAGTAACAGTATTATTCAACCAGTGAGCCACATTAATATTCACATATCTGTTTATTTCCCCGTGCAATTTCTTACTAGGATAAGTTACCAGAACTAGCAGAGAACTCGGTATCTCTAGAAGTATTTTCCCAACGTATTGGAAATACATGTTTTGGTTTAAGTGTTGTTTTTCAAAATTGGAATATATTACTATTGCATTTCCTTGTTCACACCCCTTTGTGTCCATTGCTTATTTATAGTTGATAGTAGCGCACCAGTTGATAGTACCGCGTGTTACTACTATCAACTGATAGTAGTACAATCAGTTGGGAGTAGCGCATCGTGTCGTCTACGTTTTTGTTGTCTTTTCATGTCCCCGTGTTAGTTGGCGCTCCCCGCCCCCCCCCACCCCCCCTTCCCTCCCTGCGATGCTTATTTATGTCTTCCACTTATGAGTGCTGTGCGTTTTTAATCTACCCCAAACAATACTGATGCACTCTTGAGTGGTATTTCAACGGATGTACTTCTGTGTGTTCACTACTGCATGGGACCGAGAAGGACATGAAGTATCTCCAAATAAATAACAAAATGCTGCCAATTAGTCATGTAGGAAAGGCATAGGCAGCTCTCGGAATTTATGCACATTTTTTTGCTTTTCTTATACATCTCCTATAGATCTCTTAGATCTGCTATATATCTCTTGAACACAAACACAAAGCTACACTCTAAACAATGAACGTATGAGTGCCTGTTCAATGAATTTCAGCCACACGTACGGACACTAACTGCAGAAAAACCCAATGCCCGTCCCTTTTCAAGGTCTTGGATATCTCTCTTGTACTAAACTTTCGAAGCTGGAAATTCTGTGCCAAGAGCCCAGTATCGGCCTCAGGCATTCACAAACTTTTATCGTCTGGAAATATCGACCGTATGCTCAATTCCAGATAATTTGCTGCATAGGATTTTTGCACTAATGCATGCCCGTTCCCTGGATCCGCATTCTGGGGAACACTTTCAAAAACGGTAATGCATGTTTTCAGAAATTCAAATGGGTTGAAACGATGCGGGACCAAATGGGAAAGGCGTTTTGGGAACGGGTTGAAATGGGAAGGGCGTTTCGGGAATGGGTTCAAACGGTACAGGTTCAAACGGGAACGGGCTGTTTCGGGCTACACCCGCTTAGGCGGGGATCGTTTATTCAGTGAAATCCTTAACTATTAGTTCACAATAACAGGTGTCGTGGAAGAACATATTCGTACTCGAGCGTGTGACAACGTGTAAAGATTGATTATGAGGCTGAACACGCCGGCGCTACACTGGCGGTGAGGCGTGCCGTGATGGACGGCTCCGGAATAATTTTGATCCCCTAGGGATGTTAACGTGCGCCGAAGTCTCGAACATACGGGCGTTTTCGCTTTTCGCCTCCATCAGTAAAGCGGCCGACGGGGCCGTGAATCAAACCCGCGTCCTTAAATTCGCCAGCACAACGCCTTAACCACTGAGAAACCGCAGCGGGTACAATGTGTACAGAACGAGGATATAGTTACCTAAGTTTAAAGGGGAGTCCGGGAAATTATTTCCACTATATTACAGACCCAATCTCAAAGCATAGAGTTTTCTAGTTGTGAAGAAACGCGCGAGCGCTCACAATCACCGCCCCTTGCTTCACTAGTGAGTTCCTATTCGCCGATGAGGTAAAAAGGGGTTTTTATACACTTCTAGCGCCCATAGAGGTTCAGCTCGCTGACTACTATTCAAACGAAAACTAGAATTTAAAAAATCTCGTGTCGTAATACCAGCAAGGTGCGGAACAAAAATGATGTGAATTGTGCCGGCGAAAATCATGAAATAATGGTCAAGTGCGTTTGTACAAGCAAAATACAATAAAGAACATTTTAAAATTAATGCTGCATCGAATCTAAGCGCAAAGACTAAAAAAATGTCGCAGGACACCTAGGCACTTCTCGCTTGTTGTGAATGTGAAAACATTAATGTTCATAAACACGTGACACTCATTGCTCCCGCTCTTCGTTCTCAAAGGGCTGTGTACACTTGCCGCTTGACACGATTTTCTTCATGACCTGCTTCCGCCTTGCGCTTTGCGAAATTGGCTTAATGATCCGTCTCGTGCGTCTGGCGAAGACGATGGTGGATTTTGCTGCCTGTCTATTCGCTCACTTGGCTGTGTTTTTCCGTTCCCTTACTTCATCTGCGGTGTGCTGTCGCGGGCTGCCACCTTCCGCTACCGCCGAGTTTAATACTAGGGAACACTTCGCACTATGGAACGCTTCAATGACACATGACCGAGGAACCATTTTGCTGACCCACTCATCGCCAACATTTTGCAATTCACTCGTTTCTAAAGCCAGCTCTGACTGAAACCACCTCCGCGCATTTCACGTATACTCCATCTGTCGAGCAGGCACACCACTACTGTTCCTTGCAGGGGAACACCTTTCCCCGAGCTGAAAGGGTCTGCCACTACGTGGAGGGGACGGCACTCTGTTCTACATGGTTGGTGGATGCCCCTCCCACTCTCTCGCCACACCGAATCATTTCAACTCTCCTGAGCTCTGAAGGCGCGCCCTGCCCAGCTCATGTCCGTCCGACCAGACTCGCGTAATGGAGTGGGCTGTAGCATCTGGCAAAGCACATGGAGTCCTAGACTGAGAACTTGTCCTCCTGAAAACTCCATTAAAATGTTGCCAATTATAAAGATGGTTACTCCTCCTCCTACTTTCACCCGCATTGCTTCTATAGTCGATGCAATTTCAAAGCGGCCATTAAGGCCATACTACGTGATTTTTTTTTTCTGTTTGGTGGCTGTTTTTAGTCATGTCTCGTTAATGTGGACCCCGTTAATGTGGACACCCCGCAATATGGACGACTGGCCTCTCGTCATTGAATTATTCCCCGTTAATATAAAAACGCCCAGTCCGGACTATGGACGGGTATACTTTGGGGAAGAAACGGGTAAATACAGGCATTTTTAGTCTCGTTATTATGGACACCGGTCCACAAAGCAACAAATAGAAAAAATGACTGGTAACCCTTAGAGGCCCCAGCGCGTACCAGCAATTCACTGTTGGCTGAAGCATACAAAGCAGAAGCATGCATTTATCTCGGGGCGCTCATCGTGCCAGTACCATCGAATTTTATTGAGAACATTCGTGTTCAGCGAACAACATTCTAAGGTAGTGACGAAAGGGTTGAGACCCTTTCCCTGTCAAACAAGATTTCCCGGCACGCCATACGCCGGAAAGAACAAGCCCTGAAGCTCAGGACAAGATAACAATGCGACGCAGTAACAATACAACAAAATCGCACAGTTGTTCGTCAGCGCTTGTGTCGTCTGTTACTTCCTTAGTCCCGTCTTCCGCGCTGTTTTCAAACAATACGATAATAGTTCGTGCCAATATTCGCTGCACACAAGAGGCATTCGTCCTGCGGTGGACCTGAGTAGACTGACGACGACGACGATGATTATGATGATGATGGTGGTTGTGGTGGTGGTGGTGGTGGTGATGATAAAAGGCAAGCCTGTGCACTTCTCCTGTCAGTTCGGCGGAGGCAATGGCTGGTGTTAAGGGTAAACGGACCGAGCTTTCCGCTCAGCTGAAAAAGGAAATGTGCCACTTCAAAAGTGAGGCACCTTCAGCATGTGTTCAATACGTGAAAGACCAGACTCAAAGAAACTTGGCATTATTCTGGCGATGTCGACGGGGCACGCAACTTTGAAAGAATCAGAGAATTGGATGGGCGTGACAACAGCAAGCTGGAATTCCTGCCGGCAGCGAGGCGCGAAGTTTGAACAACTGTAGGAGGCCTTCAGCACGTGGTTCGCGGAAATGCATTTCATGGGGGCTGCAGTGGTGTGCCTTCAGGACAGTACCGTAAGATTGAAGGCATCAGTGCAAAACCTGCACCTCCTTGTTTTTTGGATGAATAAGCCGTGTTCTTTTTTTGAACGATTATTCCTTAATGTTTGTGTTTTTTACCTTGATTCGTCATTTAGACAACTCTCATTATGAATGATTTTTCTGGGGAACGGAGGCGTCCATACTAACAAGACAGGATGGTATATTAATCCTGTTGCATTGTTGATTTTTGTATTTCGGTAAGTGTACTAGAAAATTGCAAATTTTGTTATAGTTGCTGAGTATATTGCTTACTTGGACCTTTGCCGCTATGTAACCAAATTCCTGTTGCGTTGTTTGTGATGTCTTTTCACTTTTTATGCATAACCCTCCTCCTCTCTGTAATTCCCCGGAGCCATAAGAATAAATAAATAAATAAATAAATAAATAAATAAATAAATAAATAAATAAATAAATAAATAAATAAATAAATAAATAAATAAATAAATAAATAAATAAATAAATAAATAAATAAATAAATAAATAAGAAGAGGCACCTGCGGCTAGTACCCGAATTCCGATCCGCATTTGAATGCCCCGCACCATGCGCTGCTGCTCTATCGGTAATATCGAGGGGTAATATCGGCGAAAGTGAAAGACGAGATCTAAGCCGTGTAGGTACGATAAGGCCTGCATACTGCATGTAATTTTCTCTCACTAGATAATAGGCCATCTCGGTCATGTTTCGACGACGTTCTTTAACTCGCTCGATCGGAATAGCGGAAAACTGGTTATTCGGTCAACGGCGATGACACCAGGAGCAGGCTATTTGAGCCAGACGGTGCCGACAAGAGCTCACACGTGTGCTGGGGTGGCGCCCATGAAGATCAAAAGCACTACAAGCGTAATTGGGCGCGCTCGCACAAAGCGGTTCCCTAAACAGCTGCGACAAAGTGGGGCTGAAAGAAGCGCGCCGCGTCCGAGGAAGGAGCTGAAAGAAAGCGAACCGCCGAGAAAGTGCGCTCTTTTAATCATGCGCCCTGTTACAAATGACATGTCGGCTGCGCGCGTACAGGAACGCACGCACGCACGCACGCACGCACGCACGCGTGGACACGTCGACGCCTCGGAGGAGCTGAATGTTTCAATTTTCCATTTCGCGCCATGATCCTGCGTGTCCTGCGCGATAACGTGTTTATCATTCATTGATACCCTCCCCCCCCCCCCCCCCCCCTCTCCTCGGGCTTCTCTTTACAGCCCTTTCGCCGATATTGCTTGAAGTAACGCCGGCGGTTTTCCTAACTTCATTTTATCTTCCCCTTGGGAGGCCGTAATGTTGATTTACGGAAGTGGTAAGAACTGGCGCAGGGGAAGGGGGGAAGGGAAAGGCAGGAGAAAAGAGTTGCTTTTTCGGAGCTTAACGACTACTGGTGATCTAAGGGAGCAGTGCGATCGCCGTGTGTCTCGGTGCCAGGGTTACAGACGAATAAAATCAAGAACAAATAGTTTGAGGCAAGCGCTAAACAAGCTTGCAGCTAATCTCTCTACGCTGGGTGAAACCGAGCCACCCAATCTGCTCCTAGTACTTTTTAACACCGGTCGACCCCGTCTTCGCACGCTCTTCCTCTCTCCGTGAAGAAAAAAAGCACGCACGGAGGGAGAAAGAATTGGAGAAAAAAATAAAGCAGCGGCCGAGGATGAAGCAGAGTCCACGGGGGCCACTAATGAGAAAAAGTTTTAATTAATGTCGAGCGTTCTCAGAGATAGGGAACGGGGCCAGGGAAGGGCGCAGTCATTTATTAGCCCAAGGATAACAAGCCGAGGCGAGCTTTGCACTTCGCGCCGCCTATCTCCAGAGCATGGCGCCCTCTTCAGGCGGCTAAATAAGGTGAGCAATCAGAGACTTCGCTGTAAGTCGCCACCAGCCCAGACAAAAGCTCGCCCGGCGACGGGAATGAACGCGGGCTTTGAAAGAGTTAAGGTGCGGCGTCAGTGTAACGGAGAAAATAAGCTTACAGCCCTCGTTGTCTCGCGGGGCTATCTCCGATGAAATCACTACGTTTCAAGGGATGTTGATGTAGATGTCCCCTCAATCTAACTCTAAGTGACGGTCCACCGGGCTGCGCTACGGTAGCCAGCAGTTGATTCTTCCTTCTCCCCCCGCCCCATTCCCCAGGCAAACAGAAATAAATTGCGCTTAGAAATCACGCACGCATCTGTTCTCTCTTGCTACTCTTGTATTTATTTCGCGCGCTCATTTTTATAGTTAACCGGCCACCCCTCCGTCTCAATAGAAATTAACATACATCAGTTGCGCTCGCGTAGTGCGGAATACGCTACCCTTTTACTGCAGTTTGTAGCTTCCCTTAATAGTCTGCTTATAGTCATAGCAGATTTTCAGTCATGATAGGAAGGCATCAATCCCTAGCTGCAAACTTCTTATGGCTCTATGTGTAACTTCAGCCTTTTTTTCTTTTACTCACGAATATTGCGAACGAGAACAGAAGAGCGTTTTGAACTGCAAATATTTACAGCCTTAAGGCTGCACGTTGTTGGGAACTTTTGTGAGCTTGGACATAAGGTGGCGTAAGAGTACTGTAAATAAGATGCCCCAGCAATTGCCAAGTCATTTCGCGTTCTTCGGCGACCGGAGAGCGTGCGCAGTGGATAGGTTAAGTAAAGAAGGGAAGGTCAGATAGCTCATAATGACGCAGCTGCGAATTATGCATAAACATACTGGTATAGTAGGACAAGTGTCACCATACTGTCATAAAGACAGTTCTGATTGGGGTTTTACCCGCCGAAGATATACATTTGGCCTATCAGGCACCGAAGTTGAGGGCTAGATTCATTAACGTCGACTAGGGATCTTCAATGCGCGCTAACTCTAGAGCACGCGGGCGTTGCGTTTTTTACCTCCAATCGAAAAAAAGTCACTGCATGCAGCCCGGATCCATCCCGTATCCTCGTGATCATCGGCACGACACCTAAGCCACTGAGCCATCGCCGCGGGCATACATGGTTGCAGAAATCGAAGTGAAGATCCCAACGGGTCGATAAAGCCACTTTCAGATGACAAGCTGTTCCAATCGGTCTTTCCCAGTCATGATGGGGTTCCATACGTGTTGACTACCGTCTGCGATTCAGGGGGATGTCGTAGAACCGGTATCCTTGTTAGTCGCCCCAAGTCCAAATAATTTTGTTGATAGCGCTAGAGTTGTTATGCATCTATAATTTGTTTTGATTAGCAGCGGCCAAAAAAAAAAAAACATTAGTGTTATTGCTCGTACGAACGTATACCGTTATTTTATCCACAACGAAGCTGTACTTTCAACGTTTGATCAGAAATCGTTCAACACTTCACCCAGCTTCATATTCATTATGAAATTAATGCATAAATTGTGTAAATGTTGTTTTTTTTCATTAGAAGACTACCTGCAGAAGTTTTGTGATTATGTTTACTTCTAGTGGCTGGAACTTAAAAGGTAGGCAGCAACCATAGATGCGACAAATCCTTATTTAAGACAAAAATCCATTGCTTAATCAAAGCAAAACAAAAGCTGAACACACAAAATCGTCATTTTTAAAATTTTGGTATTTCTCGAAATTGAACGACTAACTTTTGTGACAGGATAAAACCCGCGCCAAAATGCTACATTTGTACTAAACTACGAGATATTCAAAATTTATAGCTAATACTGATATGATGACAGATTTCTTTTTCTTCCGAAGAAGGGGTAAGTTCGGTTGGGCACCAGTATCGTCCATGGGCCCGACATTGCATCCGCTCCTGCAGCCGACGATGGAGGAGGGAAGCCAGTCATTTTTCTGTACCAAGTTGTTCTCGGGAGTTCGTCTGGCGAATATTAATTAACCCACTGTTCTATTGTACCTTCATCATTGGGCTATTTCGTTACGGTAAGGCAAGAATCTTTATAGGGTCATTCGCTTTCGAATTCTTATTTTTTAACTTCGGGTGGAAAAATAAGGTTCTTTTTGAAAGTTGCGAACTGGAAGCAAATCGCACTTTTAATAACGTTTCTCCACAATTTGGATTTATCCTAATCAAGAAGAAAATATTATTCGACAGCATTATCTATTTTAATGTGCAGCAAGCATTTAACGCAGGTAACGAACTCAAATGTACTTACGGCAGCCTGAAAACGAGGATTCTGAACTCACACAACGTCAGCAGGTTTTTTAAACAAGTCGTCATCTTCCTCATGCTACCACTGAGAGCCGCTCAAATTTGTAATTTCAAATAAAATCAATTTGATATATAAGCTGGCGCAAGGGCGTCCAGTTATCTCCTTTCAAATGTGTAGTCATGTTAAACCAATTTTCTTTATTTAGGAAGAGACGTTAACTCGCATTCAAGCGAGCTTTCGGTTTCCGAGGAAAACGGAGTATTATAAGGATCAAATCATTCACTATGACGTACGATATACTTTGTCTTGGTTGAGAGTCGTCATTCTTGCATTCACTGCATTTTTATTTTTCCGGCAGTTCTTTTTAGTGTATGGAATCATTTCGGGACCATAAATTTTTTTCGTATTCAAATTGGGTTTAACCTGATTTTCATAAACCGTGTTTGGTGGGGAAATATCGATAATGCCAATCTTTTCCCGAAACAAAGGCCCCTCAGTATGAAGCTACAGCGCTTTAATGAAAAATGTGGTTGATCCCTCTTTCATAGGAATCGGTAAAACACGAAAGTGAAGAAGGGGATCAGTTGAATGTTCAGAGGATCAGTTGAATGTTTATTCTGCCTCGATATGAACTTTCACATCGCTATGTATATTTCGCCGATATGGCACCGTCAGACTCATCAACATCAGACACTGGATTGCACGCGCCGGAGCACTGCGTAAACTCGAACGAAACCACACGCGCTCGCAAACGATGCGAACGAAACCCAACGGGTTGCCAGCGAATCGTCTGGGGAACTCACGGTCCGCTGCAGCGAAAGAGCATGATTTGCGGGGCTGCCTTGTGGGTGTGCTTGGCGAGCGACAACCTGCGGTCGCGTCGCTTTCACAAATGTGCGACCACTGCGTCCCGGCTCCGTGGAGTGTACGGCAAACGGTTGCGTTGCGACGAGTTCAGCTGGCGCCAACTGTCGGCGCTCATTAGCATCGTGATGCACTACTTCGCTTCACCTCTCTTAGACGGCAGCACCATCGAAATAGAGGAGGTTATAGGGAAAGATATATGGCGCGTTAATACGGCTGTCTGCGCTTCAGCTCGTAGCGGAGTCGGTAAAGCGCCTGGCACCTCCTGTGGCGGCGACAGAGCCCCCGGCTCGAATCTGGGCGCAGCCGCGTTTTTGTGGCGATGTCATTGTCGTGACGGATATGACGTCAGTCGGGTCTTGGTGGATCCCGGCATAAAACACTGTCGTTTTAAAATTACGCTGTTAATACCTTTATTCAAAATAAAGAAAAATATCAATACGGCCTCCAGAGAGGCATGTGCCGATAGCAATAACCATGAAAAGCACTCCCGGTGGCACGTGGTATACACAGCATTTTTAAGCCCACATTGTTCTCATCGTCACTTCTAACTAAAAAGGGCTGCAGTACCTGTATCTCCAGTGAAGAAGCACGCGGCAGATATAGCGCTCAAAAGTTCAACCACCTTCTTGAAAAAGAATAAAACAAATTAAGGCCTGATTCATGCTTTAGGAACAACACAACATTTTGGTCACGCGCACCACGCTGTTCCTGCACCCACTTCTCAGTCACACGAACATCGGATGACAACACGCTGTTGTTCGGCTTCTGGGCACCTTCGTCGAAGCGACGATATCGTCCCTGCTGTTTCACTCTATTCTTGTTCTGTCTGTTCCCTCTTTACGAGGAGCGGAAGAAGGCGACGATGTGCCCCCACGGACGTCAGGTCATCCCTGAGTCAATCGTAGTACGTCATAATGACGAAGATGTCGTAACATGTCTGCGGACAAATTTTACTAAGAACAATTTGTAGGGATGACTTTTCCTGGCGGCGCCTCGTCAGAGGCCCCTGTGTTGGTGTCCCTAGAAAGCGTGTGGCAGAGCATGCTGGATCTGTTTTCTGGTCTGCGGCTGAGATTTCGGTCCGAAAGCGCGGCGCAGAAGGGAGTGTGAAAAGGGGGAGGGCACCCTCCCCCCTTCTTCAAGAAAGGATAATCCAGTGCCAGCTTTGCGACAGCAGAGAATACACGAGGAGTGCTGCGCAACCGGCGAGGGACACTGCTCCGTGCTTTGTGCACATGCTTCCCGGAAAGCAAGATCTTGCAGGTGCGCGGAATGAAGAGAGGCGGATTCATGGGCGGTTTCGGCGAACCTGGTCAAGTGCAGCTGAGCGAAGCCGGTCAACTACGTGCATTTTTGCGATGGCTGCATTGAAGGTGAACCCCAGTACTTCATCTAAAAAGCCCATCGGCCGCCGGGAAGTTGCACGCCCAGAAAGTTGGCATGGCGCGAGCGGGACGTGAAACGGCCGCATCTATAAATAGCATCGGAGAGGTTACCAGAGGCGGTGCATGGGTATGCTTCTTCACAATGCAGCTGATTGGCCAATCACTGCCATCAAAGGGCAAAGAAACCCGATAAAGAGACACTGCGTATAGTTTGACTTGAAAAATGCGGTCATCGAAAAATTTGGATCTGCAGTTTTCAGTCGCAGAATTGCAACGCCACAACATAGACCAGATATTTTAAAGTTAACTTGTATGCAAGGCTCCTGAATACCTTTTCCCCACTTGTCGCGTGCCACTCTCGATGGACGGCCTTTAGAACCATCAGGGCGACATTCGAAGCTATAGTCGTACCTAATAAGTTAGCTTTGTAAATGCGAAGCATTTTCACGTTAACCCGTTGTGGTTTCTTGGGGTAAGTACACCAGGCTCGGGAAGCAAGCTCAGGACGCCGCTTCTCCTATTAATGAACTTGGCCACCGGGTGCTTATCTTGCAGATGCTGTAGCAGCGCGTGCGTTAGTAAGAGGAGGGACTTGATGGCGTCGATCCCACGCTTCACCTTAGTGCAACGTGGAGGAATGAGGAGCCCCGCCATCGTACTGCTACTGCTAGATAGAGCAGATCCAGCTCCCCGCGTACATCAAGACCACGATCCCTATGAGTAAGCAACGATTGAGAGGAGAAACTTCATTTTATGCATTAGTCAATGATTTTATTGACGTGGTTCCCATCGTCGCCATGCGCGCTGAATGAGAGCGAGCAGCATACGTTGATCTTCGAAACGAGCTACCTGAGTCGGCCCTGCCGGCCCAAGCGAGGTGCGCAGTGAGTACAAAGGCATGAAAAGAGGCGGGAATTAAAGGCAGGAAGTTTCCTTGCACTGTCATCCCCATTAGGTATCCAGCGTAGAGAACGCAAATTGGGAACGGTCCGTGGAATAGGAATAGAAAGGCCGCACTCGGGTTAGCTGCCTGCCGAAAAAGCTTACTCTAAAAAATCCTTCGGTCTGCCTTACCACGATGCATGTAATGACCAATCGCTGCGTCCGAGGACACCAATTGGACGATAGCAGAGGTCAGACATGCTCGTATATTAAAAGTGTTGATCTCAGATATATGCCATCACGCAGTGCAAAACTTCACGCTTGCAGGCGGAAAACTTGGCTAGTTGGTAACGATCATAGTAAGACATGGCTACTAGCGGAATATGAATAAGGACAAGAGAAAGAAACACTAGCCGGCGCTAGTCGTCCAGTCTTCCAGTGTTTCTTTCTCTCGCCCATGTTCATATTTCGCTAGTAACCGGGTCTTTCATGCTTGGACTGCGGTATTTCGTAGCGCAGACCACGCTTTTCTAGTCAATCTAGTCTTGGCCTCGTAACAGACCTACTTTGCCTCTTGATGGCAGTGGCTGATCTTTCAGCTGCTTGGTGGCGGAGCTACCCGTGGGTACTTTTATCACCTCTGCTTGCGATATCTCTGCATGAAAAATACGTTAGGTGTCCTGCACCTTAAGCCGTAATTCCTTGAGTAAGCGTTCCGGAAGCGACGGGTCGATACTCTGGACGGAAAAAGGCCTGCCTTAGGAATCCGAAGGATGTCATAATTTTGATTGGTGCGAATGTTTAGGAGATAGGCTGTTTTCTGTTGGACCATGTGGATGAGTTGATGAAGGATCGTATAGTCCCCACTCCTTTTATCGCAAATGAGCACTTCTTATTACGGTCCCAGCAAATGGATATATTATTGTTCATGGGGTTATGCGGTGGATACTTTCTTTTTTTTACTGTAGGCAGGGGGCGGATCCAGAAGATAGAAGAGATGGAGCAAACTACAAGGCCAACATATGCCCGTTTTCTTCCAATCTGTGCACGCCAGCTCTCCGATTGTTCTCGGTTGCCTCTGCTCGTGGTGCCTTGAAAGGATGGGGTGATTCAGTGTTTAAAGGTCCAACGAGACGAAAGATCCAACGAGACGCAAGGTCCAACAGTGGATATTCCGTCTCGTTGGATCTTTCGTCTCGTTGGACATTCAGGCTCGATTGGACCTTACGTCTCGTTGGATCTTTCGTCTCGTTGGACATTCAGGCTCGATTGGACCTTCTGTCTCGGTGGATCTTTCGTCTCGTTGGGCATTCAGGCTCTTCCGTATTATATGAACGTCTGAAGCCTTCTACAATCACCTTCACTACCCAATTCACCAAATTAATAGCGAGAACGTTTGCGTTTCAGGTGCGAGTATATAACTTCGCTTAAGTACACGATAATTTAAATTTCAATATACTCCCGGCGTTGCCCTTCCAACGAGGTCAGGAACGCTATTTCCGAACAACATCTTCACGAAGATGAAATGACTAGTTTACGGGATATATGCTATCACTGTCATATCGACTGAAGAGCGCCCACAATAAACATTTTTTGCGAATGCGCTGGATTCTCCTTTATGCCTGTGTGTGCTGTGTTAGGGTGTGCGAGATTTATTAAATTCCCCTTAGGAAGAAAGCGCCAATCGCCTATCTAAAAATAATATCTTCCTACGAATGAGGAGGAGGAGGAGGAATAAACGTGTCTCAAAAACAGTCAGCCCTGGGAAAGAGTCCTCATTCCAGGACCCCTTGAGTCCGTCCGGCTTCTTGGGCTCTCTGCACCAGCGAACGAACTCAAGTTCCTTCCTGCCGCATTGACACGTGCAGCACCTAAGCAAGCCTACCTGAAATTTGCGAACATTCACTTCTTCAATTGTGCACTTTGCTATTTTCTTTTATAATTTAGATGGGTTCGCGGGAGTGCACAAGTTCCCTTTATATCATTCAAATAACTTCACTCTTTCTACCTGGAAGCCTAACTATTTATAAATATCAGAAATTGCCCCATTTTACTGAGCTGCCTTTCGATCCTGCCCAAGACTGCGCGATTCCGGCCTCCCCTGAGTGAATGGATAAAGCTCGAAAGGCTATGTTTGGTTCGTCTGTGATGATTCAACTGTTTTAAGGAACTGAGTAAGCTAAATAACGGCGGGTCATTGACCCTCAAGGGTGACAGTGCAGTGAATTTACGCCACCCTTCTACAAAAGTGTTGTTCTCGGGCCTCAATTTCCCAGCGACCGACATTACGTTGGGACGCGGTTCCGTGAAAGCCTATAGAGTTCTTTGTTGCAGCTCCAAGACGAAGCTTGGCGATTCATTTTTGTCCACTTCTTGTAAGAGCGGAAAGTACATATTTGTTTTTAGAAATGCGGCGGCACGTTTTAAGCGGTCTGTGGGACGTCTGAGAACGTATTGGACGGTTTAGCGGACGGCAATACCTAAGCGATTTGTGTTGGCCATAGTGTCGGCAGAGGGTTGAGAATACCCGCCAAATTCTTCAAGCATTTGAATGTGGCTAACTGAATTCAAAAAGCGCAAAAAGACGGGACAAGAAACGACTACACACGGCGCTGTTTTTTGCACGTCTTTTTGCGCTGTTACGTATTCAGTTAGTATGCACCAAACAATCCAAGGCACCGTTCTACGAAGTTCAAATATGACGGAGAACGGATTTTTTGTTCGATTGATTGATTGATTGTAGGGTTTAACGCGCCGACGCAACGCAGGCGATGAGGCGCGCCGTAGTGGAGGGCTCCGGATTAATTTTGAACACCTGGGGATCTTTAACGTGTGCCGAAATCTCGTACACACAGGCGTTTTTGCTTTTCGCCTCCATCAGAAAAGTGGCCGCTGCGGCCGGGAATCGAACCCGCGACCTCGTGCTCAGCAGCGCAACGCCTTAGCCACTAAGCCACCGCGGCGGGTGATTTTTTGTTCGGAAAGCAGGAATATGCCTCCTTAACAACAAAAACATGCGGACCCACTGTGACGCTGTTTTATACACATCACCTTGTGTATGGAAGTCGAATTATATATACCTAAAGGTAACGGTGAAGTGATTTGTAAACATGGCGAGATTACTTGTGGAGATTATAGTCTGTAGTAGACTTGGTTTCGACCACTCTGGTTGCGTTTACGCGACATTCTTAGTAGAAAAATTAATTTTAAGTGTTGTCCTAATCTCTGCATCCTCCTTGCCGATTTGCTATGACGTTTCGTATGACGTTTACTCTTATAGGCTCAGCTTGACTGCGCCCACTGCAGCTCGCCAACCCTAGGCCGGCCGCCCGCGGGTTGTTGCAATTCATCCCCTAAGTTAAAACTAAGCCATGACAAAAATTGTATCAGGAAGAATGTGGCTTTATTTTGCTAGTTTGCAAAAAAGTCCAAGTCAATGTATCTCTACGTTAGCGCACATGCAATACGTATATTGGCTTACGACGCTTCACTGAGTTCGCTTCACGGGAGCTGTAAGCTGCATTTGCCCGCGCAACTGGTACGCTAGTAGAGCATCTAAGATCAATAAAAAGTGGGAGAAGATTCAGCGAATTTAATGTAAGTAATAAGCCAAAAAATCGATCAATACTCTCTTTGTAAACCATAAATACAAGGTACGGCAAGCACTTTTTGCGCAGGATAATCTAGCACAGAGGTCAGCAGCACAAATCGCACATGTGCAATCTCTTTTTACCGGCCTGAAGAACGCAGTCTCTAGTGAAACATATTCGTCGGGATTTGATGGAAGCAAAAAAAAATTCCTTTAAACTGCGCACATCAAAACTCTTAGTGAAAACATAATTGTGCGACAAAGGAATGTCTATCTCTTGCTCGTATAATTGCCGCTTATATCAACCGCTTTGTTTTGGGCCGGGATGTGGTGGTTTTTGGGAGGTTTTGCAACAAACTGTTAAAAGGGACATGGACACGTTTACGTGTCCATGTCCCTTCACACAATGCAGTTCTTGCCTTCTCTAGATACTACTGGAGTTCCCTAGGATATATTTTTGGGATGGGATTGTATGGCTTGTAGAAGTGCGCGCATGACTGACCGGCATACGGAACTCCCCCGCCCAACGAAGTTCGTTTTTTGGGAGCTGGCTGCGTTGGTGGAGAGCATCTATGCGGAGGAAAGTTAACCACCAAAGTGGCTGCACCTGTTGGAAGCGCGTGTCTGCTTGCTGAAGTTTAGGTGACTGCCGTATTGTAGCTGCTGTGGTGTTATCCTTCTTGGATAACTGCTAACTTTTGTATTGCATAATAACCGCAACTTTTTCATGCAGAAAAGACAGGAATGTGGCATGGACGAGTGCTATGAAGCACTAGATGCAGTGCATCGTAGAAGGAGGTTCGAATCTCAGGTTGAATTTGTTTTTAGATGCGACGCTGAGAGGAGCATCTCTTGCCGGCGGCCCTGTCCTGCGTGCGTCCGTCGTCCGCGTCCGCACAGCTGCGTCTCTCCTCCGCTCGCCTCCTCTCCTCTCTCCGATAGCGAACACTCTCTCCCAACATCTGCGGTCGCGCTGCGCGCGGCTGCGCACTGTGCGCATGTGCAGTACTCTCACTCTCCGTGGTCTCCTCTCCTTCGGGCGCGCTGCGCATAGAAGCGGACTGCCGCGCTCCGGCCGGTCTCTCAGTCGACGGTCGTCCGCGCTTGCGCATGCGCTTGCTCTCTTGCCGTACCCTACGATTGCTTGATGCGACGCCAATGGAACCCCCTTCAGCGTCGCATCACACCAGGGTTCCGGCGAGGGGAGGTGGGCGTAATTTTTTCTTTTTTTTGGGGGGGGGGGGGAAGGGGCAGTTCATTTCTTTTTGTATAGGTAACGTTTTATCTACTGCATTCACCATTTTGCGCTCCTATCATCATTGCAATATGAGCGAGTTTAAAGACTACGTGCAGACAGACACTGACGCGCTGGCGAGTTTTCGTTGGCGTGGTGTTAACATATCACCCACAGCTTGGAGGCACAGTGCCGAATCCGCCGTCTGCCGGCCTCGTGCGAACGCGCCTCTTAAGACACAGAGACGAGCAAGGCAAGCTCCGAAGTTGAGGGAGAAACTGAGCGTCTGCGATGCTGCGGTGGGCGTTCAGCAACTGCGAACGCGTCATCTAGTACACGTAACGACTTTCAGCGCGTCTGGCATCCTTATCTGACCTATAATGCCGCCCACAACGATACCCAACCAACAATAACGTTGTACGCCAAGCATGTTGCTGCGGGGAACCAAAACCGAAACTGGTTTGAACAACTCTCCAAATATAAACGACAACAAACTACATTCCGATACATGTGCTTATTGCCAGTAGTAGTAGAGCTTCTTCTAAAACACTAACATTGACAAACAATCATCTGCGTATACATAAAGTTTAAACTCCTCGGTATCGTCCAAGCACGTCGCGTGACGTTTCCTGCGAGGCGAACTTGTACTGAAATGCGATTGGACGCTGTTTAGCGTACTAAATTACATGTATGCGCAATTAAGCTTTTGTCGCTGCTACTTTTTCCTTAGGAAAAACATTATTGCTATTGGCATGAAGGGGAATTGTAATAATGTAGTTTTGTGGTACATTTCGTGGGAGTTCGAGACAGTTTCAGTTTTGGTTCCGCCGTGCAATACGTATATGGTTTCTGATGTTATCTGTAATCACGCAATGGTCATACTTCAGAAATCGACATGATCCGCTATTCACATGTTATTCACTGCAGAAATGGGCCGCATAATCCTCCTTGCGCCGCTTCAAGCTAACAAGTATCGTTTCATGCAGTAAGTCCGAGCCGAGGTGGACGCAGTGGCTGAACCTCCGTGCTCCACTTCATCGGAGATAGTGAACCGCGGGGCGTCTCTCCCGCAGCTACGGATCTCACCTACACACCTTTTCTCCGTACTATCCTCCACGTCATCGGCGAATCAGCCAATTACACACATTCGGCTAATAAAAAAGGCCTCTACCCCGAGATTTGAACCCGCACAGTGGATGCCAACGCTTAGTGCTTCATCAAATTACGCTTCGGTAACATGCAACGAGGCTTACAAATAACAAGTACATATGTTGAGGCCCACCACCGTCATATCGGACATCTGCGACATGTTTTTAGCGGTAAAAATAGGTGAACACAAGAAAGAGGACAGGACAGGCGCTTCCAACATTGCATCGGACATTGCTGTTTACTTGTTGGATTGCAGTACTTTGAGCTGCTAAGCTGAGCATTGATTGAATAACGTTTGTGCAGTAGGCTTTACCCTATCCCCCGCAAGTATCTGATGAGCAGCTACTACGCTTTTTCTGGCAGCATTATCGAACGGAAATGTGTGGTCGTGCTCAAGACCGGTCTGGTGTTTCACCCTGCGAAATGGTTTTACGGTTTACGATAAAAAAAATTCAGTTGATTTGATTTCCTTATTACGTATATTACTTCGCTTTTTATTTGCTTTAGATTTTCTACAGGTGTACCCGTCGCACAGGCATATATGCAGCTTCTGGCGAAGCGTTGTACGCCAGTTATATGAAACAATACTCGCTCGCTAGAAACGGTCATCATCATCACCATTATAAACCTACTCAAGTCCGCTGCAGGACAAAGGCCTCTCCCACTGACCTCCAACCGCTCCTGTCCTGCGCTGCTCGAGTCCACAGTTTACCCCGGAATTTCTTTATTCCATCCGGTTTATCCGGTCCGTCTCTGAACTCAAAAACATTTGACTAGGGGGTCATGGTGACTCCTGAAGTATGGCTAATGCACGATCACAGATATAGTTGGAAAATATGGGCGTGTTTCACGGTGAAACCAAAACCAATACTAGTTCGAACACTCAGAAAATAAACCACAATAACTTTATTCCGACACATGCTTGTTGCGAATTGCGCTAACGTATTTCCTAAAAAAACATTCTTTACACAAACACAGGTGCGCATGCATGAACTCTAAAATCTTGGCCTTCGTCCATTACATCGCAAGATGGGTTTGCTTCATTTCGCGTTACTGCTGCAGTTGTTGTGGCCGCCGCAGACCTCGCAGAGTATTTTTTTTTTCTTTTTTCGGACTTTAAAAATTAAATACGGTATCAGCAACTGCATAAACGAAGGAAACCATGTTTATTTGCGCCCGTCTATGCAATGCAAACACAATCACAAGTTCAACGAATCAAAAAGCGGTTGCTTGCTACTTAGTAACCAATTAACTCGAGTGTGTAATATTCTTAAATTTCCAACTCGATTTTTTTTTCTTGTCGTGTGCAATATTCGCAGTACTCTTCGTGGGCTCAACTATCACCAAGCTGCTCAATGATTGGCGAAAAACAGAGAATGTCACACATTGATGTGGCGATTCGGCGCGGAGCTCAGAATAGTGTAACGGTATTGCTGGCTTTGCAAACATTGATATTAGAAATGCATTTATATTACAATCTCATTTTAAACCATTTTATGTCTAGAATATGGCAGCTCAGTGCATGAATAAAGTACTGCACTAGTGAACACGAAGTTTCGGCTTGGTTCCTGGCAATGACAGTCGCTTTTCCCATCAAGTAAAAACAAGGCAACAGAATGATAAAGTACCATAAGCAAAAACGTATGTGTGCCTCAAGTATTCAGCACGTTCAAATCAATTAGGCGTCATAAATTGGTCCGTAGCCCCTCCCCCCTCACATGGCTGTCCGCAAAGCCTCACAGTATCTTTTACTCGGAAATTTCCAGATTCAGCTGAATGATAACAATTTGAACATGTTTGTCATCCACGGATCACTTTTCGCCTTCCGCCCATGAAATACACTACAACTGTAAAATAATGGACAGTTCTGTTTGAAGCTACGTAGCGAAAAAGTTACAGGGCTGGTTGCCGATGCTGAATCCATTCAATTATGCATTCCGCTGTCTCTCCAGCTGCTTTTTTCTGCACGTTAAATACCGTCAAGCTTAACTTGAATCAACCTTTTTAGTGCACCGGCCAACTTAATAGGATGGACCATGCGTTGATTTCGAGGAAAATGGCAATAGCAGGAAGTTTGTTTTTCTAGCCTACTGGTAATTATCCAAATATGCATATCTGACGACAACCTTCACGTGTATTTAGTGATGCTACCACTCTGTGTGTGAGGAACCGAACGGATTAGACCATGACGAATTGGTGTACTCAAAACTAAACTTTATTGTTTGTTTTATTGACAGACGATATTACTGAAATTGGCCACTGAACATCGCGGGACAATACGCTCACGTTTGTGCTGGTGAGCCCGAGGTCGCGGGTTCGATTTATAGCCGCGGCAGCCGTTTTTTAGATGGAGGTGAAAAGCGAAAACGCCCGTGCGTTCGAGATTTCGGCGCAGGTTAAAAGTCGCCAGGTGGTCAAAATTAACCCGGAACCCTCCACTATGGCGCGCCTCATCCCCTGTGTAGCGTCGGCGCATTAACCCCAGAGTCAATCAATCAATCATTCAATACACTCACGTGCGACAGGTTACATGTACGCAAAACTGAGTCCTACATGAATAAGAATAACAAAATTATCAAAACGGTCAGTTAAATTTGATGGGGTAAAATTTTACACAACTGATTCAAACCCATCGCTGTACGCTTTATCCGAATGAGCGCACTAAACTTATCTCATTGTTGGACCTTTCGTCTCTGCGGACCTTTCGTCTCGTGGGACATTCAGGCTCGATTGGACCTTCAGACTCGGTGGATCTTTCGTCTCGTTGGACATTCAGGCTCGATTGGACCTTTCGTCTCGTTGGACATTCAGGCTCCCTGATCACGTGATGAATTGGACCTTTCGACTCGTTGGATCTTTGGTCTCGTTGGACATTCAGGCCACAAGCGCCTTGAAAGGAGGGCAGGTGCCTATCACTGAAATACGGTGCAGGCAATGGCAGGGCCCAATAGCGGGTCATACTTGAGAGAACTACGCACAAGCAGGGAGGCATAGACGACGACGACGACGGCGACATGTTCCGCTCCTGGCCGACGAAGACAGGACTCGTGAAAGAATGCCGCCGCCGAATGGAGGGGCCTGCTTCGGGATGGGGACACTAAACGAGCCGCGATGTGGACGAGGGAATAGCCAATGGGTCTATACTGGGAGCTCCATTCATTGTGCGGACAGAAATTGATTTCCCCCGCTCTCGTACCTCGCGGCCGCTTCTGGTTTCTTATTTTATCTATCTCCAGCCTGGGCCCTGTCGCTTGCTTTTATTTTCGGCCGTCTTGCCTGAAAGAGCCGCCCGGACGTCTTCAGGAAACCACAGGACGGGCGGTGGGCTGTGGTCGCGCGGTTGCTCGTGAACGGACGGCTGCTGTTCCTCCGCGTTCTGTTGCCTTCGATGACGGCGGAAAGACGCGGTGAGCGCCGCGTTCTTCGCGTGGTCGTTGAGTCCCCATTGGAAGCACTTCTTCTCTGACACTGCGCTTCGTGAGGGTCCTTCGAGTCTTGCCGTACACGCAGGAATGAACCAATGCTACGGCCCAAAACGGAATTCTCCTGAATGATTCCTGCCGTACATGCAGGAATCATGTAATGCTACGGCCCAAAACGGAAATAGCTGCTAGTGACGTTGCTGTTAAAAAAAGAAGGACTTTCATATTGACCAGAAACTTCCATACCTCGGCAAAGTTGGCGCGGCTCACTCAAACTCACTCACAATTTTTTTTTTCGAATCACCACTCACTCAAACTCAGACTCAATGCTGAGCAGCACATCTGCGCTCACTCAAACTCAAACTCACATTGAGCTGAAAACTCAGAACTCACTCGGACTCAAAACTCAAAATGTACTCAGAACTCAAAATGTACTCAAACTCAAAATGTAATCAAAACTCAAAATGTACTCAAACTCAAAATGTACTCAAACCCAATTTGGACTCAAAACTCAAAATGTACTCAAAACTCAAAATGTACTCAAACTCAAAGTGTACTCAAACTCAAAATGGACTCAAAACTCAAAATGTACTCAAACTCAAAATTAACTCAAAACTCAAAATGTACTCAAACTTAAAGTGAAAAACTCAAAATGGACTCAAAACTCAAAATGTACTCAAACTCAAAATGAACTCAAAACTCAAAATGGACTCAAAACTCAAAATGTACTCAAACTCAAAGTGAACTCAATACTCAAAATGTACTCAATACTCAAAATGTACTCAAAACTCAAAATGTACTCAAAACTCGAAATGTACTCAAACTCAAAATGGACTCAAAACTCAAAATGTACTCAAAACTCAAAATGAACTCAGAACTCAAAATGGGCTGAGAACTCAAAATGAATTCAGAACTCACATGGCCTCACAGAGATTGAGACAGTCAGAGAGTGAGAGTGAGAGTTTGAGATTGTGAGATTGAGAGTGTGAGAGTGAGAGTGTGGGAGTGAGTGTGAGAGTGAGTGTGAGTGCGAGTGCGAGTGCGAGTGCGAGTGAGAGTGAGAGTGAGAGTGTGAGTGAGAGTGAGAGTGAGAGTGAGAGTGAGAGTGCGAGTGAGAGTGAGTGCGAGTGAGAGTGAGAGTGCGAGTGCGAGTGCGAGTGCGAGTGAGAGTGAGAGTGCGAGTGCGAGTGAGAGTGAGAGTGAGAGTGCGAGTGCGAGTGAGAGTGAGAGTGAGAGTGTGAGTGTGAGTGTGAGTGTGAGTGTGAGTGTGAGTGTGAGTGAGAGTGTGAGTGAGAGTGTGTACCTTTTGCTGTATACCTTTTGCGATACCCTCACAATTATAACCAGAAAGCATTTTCATATTTGTCCCACGTGACCCCCTCGACGAGACCTTTAATTTGATACCCCACACACCCTAGCAGGGTCATATGGAATTCATACCAGTCAAACTAACCATGACTCATGACTGTAACCAGGACGCATTATTTAGGTGTCCGACATGATTCCCCTAACTGGAACCTTCAATTTGACGCCCCGCATGCTTCAGCGGCCTCACCTTGAATTTAACCCCATCTATGACTCATAATGACCATCTCATGATTCGAACTACGAAGCCTTTTTTTTATTTGTACCACGTCATTCCCCTCTTCAAGACCGTAAATTTGATACCCTACACTCCCTAGCGGGGTCACTTCGAATTTTACCCCAATATAAGACTCGCCATGACAATCTAATGGTTATAACCAGGAAGCATTTTTGTATTTCTCCCACGTGATTCGGTTCATCAAGACCATTGATTTGATAACCATCACATCCTAGCGGAATCAATTTGAACGTTAAACCAATCAATGACTAACCATGACTATCTCATGATATAGCCCTACCACATTTTTGTCCCACGTGATTTTTCCTTATCGGAACCTTCAATTTGATACCCCTAACACCCAGTGGCATCATTGTGAATTTTAACCTAATTTATGACCCATTTTGACTATGTCATGACAATAATCAGGAAGCACGTGATTACCCTCATCGAGACCTTTAATTTGATACGCCCTAGCGTCATGAACCTGAATTTTAACCGAATCTTTGATTTACCATGACTACGTCATGATATATCCATATCTCATGTTCGTCCCGAATGATTCCCCACATCGAGACCTTGAATTTGATTCCCCACATGCCCTCGCAGCGTCATTTTGAATTTTAACCCAATCTATGACTCATTATGACTGCCTGATGACTACAATCAGGAAGCATTTTTTCATTTACCCCGCGTGATTCCGTTAATCTGGACCTTTCATTTGATACCTTACACGCCTTAGCCTCATCAGTTTCACTTTTCACCCAATCTAATGTGGTCATTATTCTGTCTTAAGGGGCGCTGCCCAGTCAATTCAGCTAATTCATTTGAAACAGTAGAAAGGACAGCCCCCGCCCCCATTTCCCCCCGGCTCTCACCTCTTCCTTTGTGACCCCTAGCCGTTAACAGTAGCAGGCGAACAACCAGCACGCCAGCGCCGCCGTGTGCTTTCCCACCACCCTTTCCCACGCTCTTAGTGGATCCGTCAGGAGGAAAAGTTAAGACAACCCTTTTTTATGACCTCACCAGTCAATTATCACTCACGCGCCCAGCCGCGAAAATTAGGTATACAGCAAGTGCTTATGGCCATAAAAATTCAACAAGAAACTAAAAAAAATCAGACACCACCTCCCTCCCAACCGATCATGCAGATCGCGATTGGTGCCATACCCGCAGGTAACTTGAATTCCGAGCCCACAGTGACGCATGAAACTTAACAGCCAACCATAGCTGCCTGCTAGGCTACTCATATGTACTCAAACTCCAAATGCACTTAAAACTCCTATTTACTCAGAACTCAAAATGTACTCAAAACTCAATATGTAATCAAACTCAAAATGTGCTCAAACTCAAAATGTACTCAAAACTCAAAATGGACTCAAACTCAAAATGTACTCAGAACTCAAAATGGACTCAAACTCAAAATGGACTCAAACTCAAAATGTACTCAGAACTCAAAATGAGCTCAAACTCAAATTGTACTCAGAACTCAAAATGAACTCAAACTCAAAATGGACTCAAACTCAAAATGTACTCAGAACTCATAATGGACTCAAACTCAAAGTGTACTCAGAACTCAAAATGGACTCAAACTCAAAATGTACTCAGAACTCAAAATGGACTCAAACTCAAAATGTACTCAGAACTCAAAATGGACTCAAACTCAAAATGTACTCAGAACCCAAAATGGACTCAAACTCAAAATGTACTCAGAACTCAAAATGGACTCAAACTCAATCGGACTCAAACTCAGTCGTGATCACTCGGCTCAAACTCACTCAAGCTCAAACTCACCATGCCACACTAGCCTCGCGCTCACTCAAACTCAAACTCACGCGTGAGTTTGAGTCCAAATGAGTCTGAGTGAGTGGACTCATGAGTGAGTTTGCCGACCTCTGGAAACTTCACTTCAGAGTGAATTGGACTGCACCTTGCAGTTCTGTGGCGCAGATGTAACCCGTAGGCAGGTCGCCGCAACCGCCTTAAAGAATAATCAAAAGAAGCTTGCGATGCTAACTGTTTTTTACAGTTGTAGTTCTCTGAAAGTTTTTTTTTGTTGTTTCAATGTTCGCCTCAGAAATTTGTACTATATTTGTGGACAGCGCGAACTATTGTTTAGGCCTACTATGATACGTAGTAATCCAACTTTGGAGTCGTTCTGTAAGCCGAGTATTCAATATGGGAGGTCCGCGCGATGAGTACTTCCTGTAATCGTGTCGCACATCGAGCTGCCAAACTTGTACTAGTCGCGATTTTTGTGATTTCTTGCCAGTTTGAGATATTTATGCAGCCTACTTAACAGGACCATCTTCTGCGATCCAAGACATTTTGAATAAGCGGCTTTACGATGTGCTGGTGTTGATCAGATTATAAAATTACGTACTGGAGGAAAGAAATAACAAACAAGGTGAACGTAATTTAATACATACAGCTTATTGAATTTCAATACGCTTTGGTTGAACCAAGCGATGTATTAGACCGAAATGAGCTGATAAAAATACATCAATTGGTATTTAAACATTGTAGGGCTGTTACTTGCCGTTGATATCTCGTAAGCTTTTATATTCTAGTATGACACGGAAACCTCATATTGGTTGTATGGTTTCGGTATGTGCGTCATAGTTCAGGGCTAAGAGTTTTATTATACGAATCTGTCGTCGAGAATGCATTTCAAATGCCCGGGCGAAGCTTGAGCGTGCGAATCCCCGCCGTGTATGAAGACGGAATTGCCAAACTGACTGCAGCTGACTCGACTTTTCAAAAACTACTTCGATTAAACTGATGAGGGAGCCTACTCAAAACTAATGTGGATAATGTTGTGCAGGCATCCTTGTAGCTTCTACTAATTTACTTTTACCCGCAGATTGCGCTGGCGTATAAGCGAAGTGTTAGAACATTGGGCCGATGCAGTAGGTTTCATTTACCTCTATTATTTATAGCCGTGTCAAAGAAGGGGGTGGTGTAAGCAGTAACCGCTTACTAATACGTACTGACAACTTCTAGGACTTTAACTGTACCGTAAAATTATGTCGTTCTGGGTAAAAAAAGCATTCTCAAAATTTATTTAGCAGTTTTTTTGCGAAAACTTATCGGAAGGAATATTAAACGCGGAAAATTTAATAAGTTTTTTTTTTCTGTTCGAATAACAATACACGATGCGTAGAACACTGCAAGCTTTATTCAATTACGCCGCGTCAACTTTAATCAGCCAGCATTAATGTTTGGCTGAAATTATTTTTAAAAAATCGTTAAAGAGCTTCTGAGAAACAAAAAATAAAAATAAAACGCAGTGCCTGATGAAGGCCTGTCCTGTGTTGACTGGCTTCCGCTGTAGTTTGTAGTTATAAAAGTGCAAATATGGTTGCCTTCAAGTTGCCTTCTGGCCCGCCTCATGCGCTACTGTTTCCATTCCTACCAGTATGTACCAGCCAGCCAAAGTTTCAACACTTCGTACACAGCTGCGCCTCAAATATTTGTCAAAGCTAGGGCGAGGAAAGCTTAACGATGATAGAAAAAAAAAGAAAGAAAGCTCCGTATTGTACAACAGAAGTTCTTCAACCCGCCCAAGTTTCAACGCTCCTTAGGAATTAAAGCCAGTAAGAGGCAGGCATCAAGTGGCCATCAAGACAAAATACAACTGTGTTTAGTTTGAAAGATTTAGCTTTTGGTAGCTGACTCAGCTGCATTCCTGCCACGAAAGGCGTTTTTTAACAAAAAAAAAACACAAGGTATATTGGAAAATTTTTAAATTTCCGTCCACAGTGACGTCATATGGGCAGGTGTGGCATAGTATAAGCCAGCACTAAAAGCATAGTTATCAGTGCACGTTAGCATGCAAGTGATACAATCAGACGGAACTAGAGAGAGAGAGAGAAACTTTATTGCGAGTCCGGCAGAGTGAATTAGGCCGTGGGGGTCGGCCCCGATCCCGGGCGGTTCGAGCCCGTGATGGCTTGCGCCACCGCAGGTCCTTCCCGCTGTCGGGTCAGGGCTTCCTCCACCTGCCGGACGGCCTGGAGTTGTGTGTTGTAGTCTGAGGAGGTGGTGGCTTCTCGCACTTTTGGTGGCAATTCTTGTGCTTCAGAGTGTGTTTGTAGGGGAGTGCAATCGTTGAGGATGTGCGCTGTCGTAGCGGGGGCAGTCTTGCAGATGATGCAACGGTCGGTGTTGTATAGCGTTGGGCAGGTGTATGTGGCGAGCACGGGTGTCAGGATCGAGTCCGTCTGTAGCTGGCGGTATAGCACGCCTTCGCGGCGCGTTAGTTGCGGGTGTGGGGCAGGGAGTCGCTGCCTGTTGTGGCGGTACCATCTCAGGATGTCTCCGTACGTCTCCAGTGGTGCTGGTTCGCTCTCTTCGGCTCGCATTTGGCTGTTCCGATTGCGGTCCGAGTGTTGGCTGGTGTGCGTCGCGCGGTACGTAAGTCCTCGCGCTGCGTGGTCAGTCTCCTCGTTCCGGTTACGGATCCTCCCCTCCGGGTCGAGCGGTCCCACGTGTGCAGGATACCAACTGATAAAGATCGGGTGTTGGCGGGTTTTGCCCGTCCTGTGGAGGAAGCGAGCCGTACTGGTGCTTGTTGTGTTGTTCGCAAAGCGGAGGATCGCTGTTCTTGAGTCGCTGAGTATCGTTCTACATCGAGGGTCGGTCGCTGCGAGGGCGCTCGCGAGCTCTTCTGCGTGATGCGAGTCCGTGGCCTTGAAGCTGCCGGCCGTGCGGATTGTCCCATCGGATGCTGCGATTGCGACTGCCCTGTAGTAGTTGGGCCGGGCGCGGTCTTCCGCTGCGTCGACGTAGTATGCGGTGTTATCCGCGGCGTACGTGGAGGCTAGCGATCGGGCTCTAGCCAGCCGGCGTTCTGGATGGTGTTCCGGGTTCGTATTCTTGGGAAGTGGGCGGACTCGGAGGAGTCTGAGCATGGGTTCGGATAGGGTGGTCGTGCCCTCGGCGGGCTGGTTGCGGGGCCTGATATTCACTTGTTGCAGGATGTGTCGTCCAGAGTGCGTGGTCGACAGCCGGTCTATCTGGGACGGGTTTTGGGCTTCTGCTATTTCTGCCAGAGTGTTGTGGACGCCGAGGTCGAGGAGCCAGTCTGTGCGTGAGTGCTGGTAGAGGCCGATCGCTGTTCGGTAGGCTTGGCGTATTGCCGCGTCAATTTTCTCACGCTCGGCCTTGCTCCAGTTGTGGTACGGGGCTATGTAGGCGACGTGGCTGATAGCGAAAGACTGCAGGAGTCTTAGTACATGTGCTTCTTTTATGCCGGCGTGTCTCGATGAGACCCGGCGGATCAGCTGCGTGGCCGCGGTGATCTTGGTGAGGAGCTTGTTGACTGTGAATCCGTTGCGTCTGTGCGCTTCGATGTGCATGCCGAGGACGCGGATTTGGGGGACTTGGGGTATGCTTCCGCCGTCGCGTGTATGTAGGGCTATGTTGGCTGCGGCGTTGCCATCTTTCCGGTTTGGTCCTGGTGGTAGGATAAGCAGCTCAGACTTCGCAGGAGAGCACTTGAGTCCTGTGCCTTCGAGGCTGAACTCGACCGCCTCTATTACTGGCTGAAGTGCATTTTCGGTCTGACCGTCGCTGCCGCCTCTTGTCCAAATGGTGATGTCATCGGCATATATGGTGTGCCGGATGTCGGGAACAGTGTGCAGCCGTGGCTACCCGTATCATGACCAAGTTGAACAAGAGCGGCGAGATGACCGAGCCTTGGGGAGTGCCTTCAGAGCCGAGGGTCTTGGGGGCGAGCTCGATGTCGCCGGCGTGGATGGTAACGGTGCGTTCTGTTAGGAAGTCCTTGATGTAGGCGAATGCTCGCGCTCCCATGTGGAGTGCCGAAACTTGCTCCAGGATGGCCTTGTGGTGTATCTTGTCGAATGCGCTTTGGAGATCCAGGCCCAGCACAGCGCAGGTGTCCCGGCACCCCGGCGGGCGATCCAAAATGTCTCGCTGCAGGAGGAGCATGGCGTCTTGTGTACTAAGCTTTTCCCAGAATCCGATCATGGTGTGGGGGCAGAGCTCGTTTTCCTCGAGGTATCTCTTCCATCGGTTCATCAGCATGTGCTCGAGTACTTTGCCGACGCATGACGTGAGTGAGATGGGTCGGAGGTTGTCGGTGTGTGGGGGCTTGCCGGGCTTGGGTATGAGGACTGTTTTCGCTGTCTTTCAGGCCTTAGGTAAGGTGCCTGCGCGCCAGCAGGCATTGTAGTGCTTGGCGAGGGCTGCGGTTGTCGTGTCCGGAACTAGAGGCCCCGCAGAATTTTTCATTCATGTTTCTTGGCGGTGGATTAGGTCTCCGGCCGCCAGTCGCACAAACAGTGATGTCATAGAAATGTTGCCGGAAACTGGATTTATGGCCAGAACTGCGTGGTACTTATCTCAACTACTTATTATCTCAATTACGTTTTTGAAGTCTATGATAAAATTTGTATCATTCTTAGCGGGACCAAGTAGCATTTTTAATGAACCAAAATTGTATTTTGTCCTCACGACTCCTTTAACGAGGAAAACGACAGGAAGCTCCGTATTGTGCAACGAAAGTTAAGTCTGTGCATAGTGAATTCTGCACGCTGGTATAATACTTAAACCATTGCTTGATAGGTACGAGAAAATGCTGTGGTTTTCTTTCACGCACCGCTGTTCAGACAAGTGCCTCCTCCTAATATCGCGGCAGCATGCCAGCGAGCTGTGGAAGCGATTGTTTTCAGGACCTTTTTTTTATCCAGTGAAGCTTGCCAAGTAAAGGCTTACCAGTTGCTGCGGACAAACAAAGCGCAGAGCGCTGACACAAAAAAAGAAACCAATACGAGACTCCGCGGCGTCTCTCTCTTCAGCTCCGCCACACGCAAGACAGGCCGTCATGCCGGCTGTACAAAAAAAAGCTTTCGTTCGGGGCCATTGCTTCCTTCTTGTTTTCGCAGCTCATAAGTGAGGGCCGAGTTAATAAATACCGACCCTCCTTCCCCCTCGGTCGCTGCCATGGAGCGCCCTGTCTTTAGTTCTGATCGGGGAAACTGAGACGACAACGAGCGTTTGGTCTTCGCGCATTCATGCTCCACCGCGTGCAGACCCCGCGCGCGATTCCCTGCTCACTCGAGGCTGAATATTATTGCACTTACCCGAATTGTTCGCGTTGATGGTCGCCGCGCTCTTCCGTTTGCAACTTGTCCTTCTGCCCCTGTCACGCTCCGTCCCTATTTCCCTGCCTCTCGGCCTCCGTTCCCAGCCCGTGTTATGCTTCTCTGGTTTGCCGATTCTTTCTGTTCGTCGCTGTTCTCCAATCACTGGTTCACCGCTCACGACTGTGGTGCACGGAGCGGGTGCCAAGGGCAGTCCGTCTTTCTCATACATGCCAGCGAAATGTGCTGCCACTGCTGCTTTGGCCGCGCAACAATGAGTGAAAGAAGGACAAAAAACGGAATTGAAAAAAAAAAAAAAAACAGCCCGAAAATGGCGGAATGGGGCGAGCAAACAAAACGGAAAAAAGGCTAGAAGGCAGCAGGGCAGGGCACGAGTCGAGGGGAAGAAACAATTTCATATGCCGTAAGCCAGCGACACGCATGGCTTCAGATCTCGGAGGCTGGCTCGGCAGCTTCTTGTTTTTCGTCGCCTTCCTCCTCCCACTTTCCCGCCGGCAGCCAGCTCCCCCCCACTTTTTTTTTTTTTCGGCACATTTTTCGCTTGCTCCCTTCATCCCTCTCGTTAAACGAGGGAAAAGAAGTGGCTGGCAGACGGGACGAGGCCTACATGAGGGAGTGGTTGCCAAAAAATAGGCAAAGAAGGGAAATGCACGCCAGACGCCCCGCTCGCGCGCTGCTCCGATGTCGAAGGGAGGCTCGGTGCCGGATTCACGGTAAGCCTGCTTGCTCCGCTTGAGAGACTCTGTCGGAGTAGGAAACAGCGCCGAGCGGAGCCGCGCGGAGACGGCCGTCGTCGGCGACGTCTCGAACCCGCGGACGCCGCCGGCTCCCCGCACGCGTCACGCATATTTCGATCAGACACCGCCGCCGCGCTCGTCTCCCGTTGTATCTGAGAGCCCGTGAAGTAGCTTTACAATAACATTACCAATGCGACTAAAAGAAGAAAAGAAGAAGTACAAACAAAACACTAAAACAAGGCGGCGGGTGTTTCGTTCTTCGCGTTTACAACATCGCCGGCGCACAGAAACGACAGAGAGGATGACCGGACAGCATACGTCATAGTACTGTTGGTGTAACTCTTCGATGGGTCTCGTCGTTTGTATTACAAGAACTGACAGAAATTGCGATATTTTATGGCTTCCTTGACGGCCGTCTCTAACTACTGCCGTAACCTGCTTAAACTCGTAAGGAACTACCTATCTAGCCTAACATGGATATCCAAGTTTCATAGATACCGAAAATATATCTAGGGACTGTATGCCTATTCATGCATTTCCACATGAAGTCTCTGAAAACGGATTATGGAAGAAAATGCTTTGCTATTCATTCCACTTTTTAAGACTTCAAACGTTTTCGAAAATACTAAAGCAGAGAAAAGTTACTACAATATACCCTTCGCTGTCGAAAAACAAATTAACGACGGTAAAAAAAAGCCCCTGCAAAAAAGCGTATAGGGCCTCATTTAGTGCCTGGAAACTGCAAAAAAAAAAAACTAAATTGTCTAAACATACTGCAAGCCCCTTAACTTCCCATGTATGGCCTCCCATCGTGTGATGCAAAAAAAAAAGAAACAAAAAACTAGATAGTATAAGTGCTAGCACATGGGGATGCCTTGGGCTGTTCTAGGTTTTTTTTAGAAAGAAAGTGGAGCGCATGGAACATAACATCAAGTAATATTTATAATTAACAATGTAGAACAGATGCCCCATACAGACCAGAGGGAGTCATGGACTTCAACAAAATAGGGGCAATTGTTGATAAGGCACCGTTTAAAATCTGAAGAAAGCTATTTCCTCATCCAAAATTACGGATAATAAAGCAGGAATAAGTGCGCCCACAGTAACGGCGCAGTCGTGAATAATGATGCGGTACTTCCCGGTGAATGATCGGAAACAGCGATCCGTCTGTCACGTAACGTCTAAGGAATGATCAAGTGCGCAGACCGAACAGGAAGGCCAATTGTCGCGTGACTTTGGTCGGTGGTTGCAAAAACCTCAACTTCGCATTTCGGCTTTAACACGTCGCACAAACAGTTCGCCGATGAGACGAGTTGTAGTGCACGGCTACAGATTAATTTTGACCACCGGCTGTTATTCGGAATACAGCAGAAACTCGATTGATTGATTGATTGATTGATTGATTGATTGATTGATTGATTGATTGATTGATTGATTGATTGATTGGTTGATTGATTGATTGATTGATTGATTGATTGATTGATTGATTGATTGATTGATTGATTGATTGATTGATTGATTGATTGATTGATTGATTGATTGATTGATTGATTGATTGATTGATTGATTGATTGATGGATGGATGGATGGATGGATTTATTTACTGTAGGGTTTAACGAGCCGACGCAACGCAGGTGATGAAGCGCGCCGTAGCGGAGGGCTCCGGATTAATTTTGACCACCTGCGGATCTTTAACGTGCGCCGAAATCTCGTACACACGGGCGTTTTTGCTTCTCGCCTCCATCAGAAAAGTAAAAACGCCTTTGTGCACTAGATTTCGGCGCACGTTAAAGATCCCCAGGTGGTCAAAATTAATCCGGAGCCCTCGGCTACGGCGCGCCTCATCACCTGTGTTGCGTCGGCGGGTTAAACCCCACAGTAAATCGATCAATCCATCCATCAGACAAGTGGCCGCCGCCGTGCCGGGAATCGAACCCGCGTGTTCGGGCTCAGCAGTGCAGCAATATCTCGTTCCCTGGCATATTCGCTAGGCGGGCCTGATCGTCCGGTAGGTGCTGCCCTCGTGCACGCTGCACCCCGCAACCGCTGCTTCCACCGTTTTCGTTTATTGTACCATCGAGGTACTTTAAAATACGAACAACTCAGTTCGTAGCTTTCAGTACATGCTGCGCACCCTTGCGACTGGCCGTGTATTCGCAGCCGGGATAAGGTTAGAAAAGCACTCTGGTAATTTATTCTTACTGCGCATGCGCAGCCCCTCGCTTAGAATGCGGAACAGATACTAAACACCACGTGTACCGTTGTTCGTATTTCAATGTATATCGATAGCACGTAAAGCAAAGCAATTGTGTCGGGCCGCGTATTCCCAAACCATATCCCGTAGGGGTCCAGGCCGACCACACCCCCTAAGCAGCGGCGCAGCCAATGAGGTTAAAAAAATTGCAATTTTTTAACCTCCTTGGACACAGCACCGTGACGTCACTTCCTCTATGTGCGCGACTTCATGCGAGGTGGATTTTTTCTTTTTTCCCCCTCCCCTCGTTTCGGCTGCTTGGCGGGCGGCCGATGGTTTCGGTCCGTGGGCGGGGCTGGCCAGCGGCGCTGGGGAAGCTGACGAACATGTGGTAGAAGTTGACCTTTTGTACCTCAGCCCCTGATCTCTCCGCGCTCTTCTTGCGCGCCTGCAAGTTGACGCTGACCTCCGATCGTGTTCCTAGATAAGCGTTCGGCTCGGTGCTCGAAGTGCGCGCGCGCGGATGGACGCTTTCACGCGCATGTGGCAATTATACACGTTCCGGAAAGCAAACACCCTCATTGAAAGCTCATTCTACAGCACACAGCAGGGTATACAATTGAGTTTGATGCTCTTTCACTATATACACACCTGAAAACACGATTCGGTGCTGCAGGTAAGGATTACAAGAAAGGTAGCCCTACATTTACAAACTGTCCTACCCTTGCGAAATATTACAGCTGCATGAGCTGTACCTTTCGCCGCCTCGCGTACTACATCGCTTCGTATCGAAAAACATACCTTTCGCCCCGTTTCTGGACCTTTTGGACAATCAAGGTTGTGTTGGTGCACCCGCTCTACGTGTCCATGAAGGCGTTGACTGCTACTTCGTCAGGCAGGTTCGCGCGGAACACAGACTCATGATTTGTTGACGCGAGGTGATCTCTGACGACCTCGAGCGGCTGCTCGTGCTTATCCATGAAGCAGAAATTATAAGCTTCGTGACCAGACCCGCCGCGGTGGCTCAGTGGCTAAGGCGTTGCGCTGCTGAGCACGAGATCGCGGGTTCGATTCCCGGCCGCGGCGGCCGCTTTTCTGATGGAGGCGAAAAGCAAAAACGCCCGTGTGTGCGAGATTTCGGCGCACGTTAAATATCCCCAGGTGATCGAAATTAATCCGGAGCCCTCCACTACGGCGCGCCTCATCGCCTGCGTTGCGTCGGCGCGTTAAACCCTACAATCAATCAATCAATTCGCGACCATCGCGTGAATGCGCGGGGCACGCGCGTGGCGCACACAATTATGAGAACGGACCTTGTGATAGGTAGTTCTGCGCGAGTGCGAGGCACAGACGAGTATGGCGAATAATACGCTCGCTGATGTTCGCAGCAGACGAGCGACCGACGTACGCGTGTGCTTTCGACCGAATGAGAGCAAACGTTCTGCGCTTCGGTAGGGAGTCCAAAGGACCACCCAAGACGAAAAAAAACATTTTTGCCTTCACTTTATTGGGAGTGCTTGCTTTCCGGAACGTAAACAATAACTACATATGTACGTGCAAAATCATCCATCCGCGCGCGAAGTTTGAGCAGCGCGCCGAGCGCTAGCTTAACTAGGAACAGCATGGGAGACGAGCGACTGACGGCGCACAAGAGAGCGCGGAGAGCGAGCATCATCTTCCCAGCGCGTACGCCAGGCTTGTGCTAGGAGCGAAACCATCGGCCGCCGCGAAGCAGCGCGATCGCAAAAGAGAAAAACAAATTTTTGTCTTCATTTTTATGAGAGTGTTTGTTTTCCGGAACTTGTATAATTGCCACATGTACGTGAAAGCGTCCATCCGCGCGCGCGCATTTCGAGCACCGAGCCGAGCGCTTATCTAGGAACACGATGGGAGGTCAGCGTCAACTTGCAGGCGCGCAAGAAGAGCGCGGAGAGATCAGGAGCTCAGGTACAAAAGGTTAACTTCTACCACATGTTCGTCAGCGTCCCCAGCGCCGCAGTCCAGCCCCGCCCACGGAGCGAAACCATCGGCCGCCCGCAAAGCAGCCGAAACGAGGAGAGGAGGAAAAAAGAAAAAAATTCACCTCGCATGAAGTCACGCACATATAGGTAGAGACGTCACGGTGCTGCGTCCAAGGAGGTTAAAAAATTGCAATTTTTTTAACCTCATTGGCTGCGCCGCTACTTAGGGGGTGTGGTCGGCCTGGGCCCCTACGGGATATGGTTTGGGAATACGCTGTCGGGCCCTGTGCTGTCAATGACAGGACTGCCGATACTCCTCAGAGCTTTAGTCCTTTCGCTATCATTTCATTGGACGATGCCAAATTTCTGCTTCGGGAGACTATTCAAGCCACAATACGTGCAGCCCTTGGCTGCGAATAGAAGTACCACCAGCTCATTCTGCGCAGATAAGGCAGGGCCGCTCTTCAGGGATAAAACAGCAGGGCTCGGAGCTGCGTGTCCTCTGAGCGATAGAGCTATCAGTTGGCCAAGCTAGGTTTCATTTGGTTTCATGTTGATGGCGGTTGTGCTAGCCCCTCCTAATCCATATAGTTATCACGTCTATCTATAGTGATTAGAGCTGGACGTTGGTTAAAAATTTTAATCCGATTAATCGGTTGCGGTCGGTTTAGAACAAAAAAATGTCCATAAATAAATAAATAATAATAATAATAATAATAATAATAATAATAATAATAATAATAATAATAATAATAATAATAATAATAATAATAATAATAATAATGATAATAATGTGCTCGTAGGGCTGTTCACCTACATTCCAGATGAGGTAAGCAGGTCATCATCATGGCACTGATGTGGGCGAGATGCTCACACTCTTCTAGAATCAGGACCAGCGGCACTCGCCGTAATTGCAGGGGAAGCCAGTTAATCGGGGTTTACTTATGGCAGTGTTAGTTTATACAATGGCCAAAAAGTGTGAGTGCTCGCTCGCCGATTTTTGTACCATGTGGGCCGCGGCGGCCGCTGATGGAGGCGAAAAGTAAAAAAACAAAAAAAAAAAACGACCACGTGTTCGAGATTTCGGCGCAGGTTAAAGATCCCCAGGTGGTCAAAATTATTCTGGAGCCGGCGCGCCTCATCGCCTGCGTTGCGTCGGCACGTTAAGCCCACCAATCAAGCAATCAAATTTTCTACCGTGTGAATTTCTATTAAGAGTAGCCACTTGCTTGTCTGCCTCGGCACTGTTGTTTCAGCTTGCTCACACGAGTTCAACCGACTAACCAGTTAAAAAAAAATTACCGGGACGAAAGCATTAATCGATTAATCGGAAGGTTAATAGATCGACCACCCACCCCTAATAGCCATGGTCGAGGTTAAGATCATAGAGGAATAAGCCAACCAAGAAAGCTTTATACAATCCCTGCTGTCCTTCGCCAAGCATGCCCCAAGCTCTGTCTGCAAGCATTTGCAGCACATGCACAAAAAGCTGTAGTTTTCTGTTCAACTGTCGGATGAAAGGGGTCCAGGATGTAGACCATTCCACTGTCCCACTCAATAGCAAGTGGTTACAGGCAGGCGGGAGAAACTCGACTTAGTACGTGGACGTTCTCCGGCATATAAAATTAAACCATCATCAATAAACGGCGCTATTGCATATCACGCCAGATATATCGCGTTAATATATATTATATATATATATACGTGCACCTGCAGAGCACTGTACCTGCAGAGTACATGCACTAAGGACCATGTATCATACATAAAGGCCATACAGCAAAAATTTTCGTCTTATGCTTGATGCTCCCCAAATGGTTTATCATTCAACCTGAAACTGATTTGTATTGGTTCCAGTTATATACCGGTGGCAGATAGTATCAGCTCCTCGATTTTTGAGCCTGCGTTCGTGATGGAGCAAAGATGGGGGTGGGGGAGGGGCGGGGGTGGAGCTTTTTTCTCGAACTACCGTCGTACAGACATCCTCTTTACTAAAAGTAACTACATAATGGAGTAAACTTACATAATAAACTGCAGGTTGTTTCCGCTCGCTGGTTTTTCCTAATCAACGCTTTTCTGCTACCCATAGGCAAAGTCTGCCTCGCGCGCTTTGTTATAAAAGCGTTGCGAGAAGGCAACCAAGCACGCTTTTGCCAAAAAAGTGCTGCAATGCAATGCCATCAAGAGCAAAACAATGAGTAACCGAAGAAAAGCTACATATCGGAAATTACATTTGCTGTATAAAATGAAATGTTTACAAAGGAGTGATAAGTTTTAAGTTTGTCAGTTCATTGCGTGGGCTAAAACAAGAGGCTACTCTTGTTTTAGCCTACGCCGCCTGTTTCAAGATTACTTTAAACACGTTATTCCCAAAGGCGGCAATATCCAGCGAGGACATATTTTCGTTCCCCGAGGCGGTGAAAGCAAGCGAAGTTTAAAAATGTATACCTTCCTATTCTAAACACAGGGCTCAGAACCATTCACTAATTGTCATTATTCGGCTACGGAGCGGCTCAATTTTCAAGACAAATAGATGCACTTCAGCAGTTCTGAGGATTCAAGGTTCAAAGACCATCGTAAATAGCGTTTGCACTCGCGACGGTGAGAAATGGGTGCGATACTGTGTTCAATTTCCGGGAAAATGACACCTTGTATTGGCACATGGGTTTTTGTTGAATACATTTCAATTGCCTTTCGCCTTGTTGAGAATGAACGGAAACGTCAAGTCTCTAAAAAGAGTTTTCATGGTCTTTTTGTTTTTTCTGCTAAGATCATGTTTAAGGCATTTTGTATAGCTCTCCTAGTTTTCCATCCTCCTTGCTTCAACCATGCTCAGCACTGGAAATATGGTTGGCCGAGTTTAAATGAGGATGCCAGAACAACCGTCATTTTCGCCTTTTATTTCTTTGGGAAAATAAAGTATGGCCAGGAGCAGCGTACACGGACAATTATTGCTCACGCTCAAGGAAAGAGTGTGCATTAGATTGGAGCAATGGTTGCAACGGATCTGCAGAAATCGAATTGCATCTTCGAAAAAATAGAATTAAAGTGCGTTTGCTTGGCAAACACGTATGAATGAAAAGAATTGGTGCTTACCTCTTTGTTCTCGTCAAGAGTCGAAGCCTACCCACCCCCCCCCCCCTTCCCAAACTCAGAAGAACAAAAAATAATAGAAAAATGAAAGTCGTTTCACCAAGGTGAACGCGAGTTGTGGCGTTCGTGCGAAGGGACCGCCGAGTGGTTATTCTTGATTATCTTGGTTTGTCGTCCTACTTTTTTGTTTTGTTGTTTAGTTTTGGAAATCTTTTTTGTTTTTATTTCCTTTTTTATAGTTCCCCTCCTTTCCCTGGTATATTTATTGCGAGATGGTAAGGGTGATAGAGGTAACACGTACGCTGCATAGACACCAAGCCTGAGATAAGGCCGCGTAAGCCGGAATCTGCCTATGTATACGCTAACTCCATCTTTATGCTACTATCCTCTGTACCTCGTGTGCAGCTTCCGTGCTTTCCGCTGGCGCATGAAGCATCCGTTGCGCCCTGCATTCCCGAAGCGCCCGGGAAACGCGTTGCCGAGCAACGCTCTTTCTTGCTCGTGCGGTATTCTTTCTAGTTGTGACTTTGCAGGCTCCCCACTCCGGCACGAGAGAGAGAGAGAGAACAACTTTATTTAGCCAAACGAAATTGCGGCGACTACGTGGCGTATGGGGTGGGTCGCTCTTCACGGGACCCATATGTTTTCTCGGCTGCCCGGCCCCTGGAGATCAGGACGAAGTGGCCTTCCAAGGCGGGGCTGGTTAGCAGGGTCTCCCATCGCTCGTTAAGGGGTGTGGGAAGGGTGGTGGAGGGTTGGTTAAGGGTTGGGGGATGGTCTCGGTGAACTAGCACTCTCCGATGACGTGCCGGAGCATGCCCAATTGCCCACAGAAGCTACACTGTTTTTAGATGCAGAGCATCTGATTCACTCGCCTTGTCCCTCCGGCGTCGTCGTCGTCGTCGTCGTCGTCGGCGTCGGCGTTGTCCGCCCCTCCCCCATTCTCCTCGCCGCGCCAGCTGTGCTCTCCGCCGCTCACCTCCTCTCCTATCCGATAGCGAACACTCTCTCGCGAGGGGCATTGGATTCGATTGGATTCGATTGGATTGGCTTGGCTTGGCTTGGCTTGGATTGGATGATTGGATTTGGATTTGGATTTGGATTGGATATGATTGGATTAATGTGAATTGTGTTGCGTCATAGCCGCGGCACGTTGCGTCATAACCGCGGCAGACGCGCTGGGGCCGGCGCATGTGCAGTACTCTCTCTTCCGCGGTTTCCTCTCCTTCGGGCACGCTGCGCATATAACCGGTGTGCCGTTCTCCGGCGAAGCAACATCCACGCTTGGCTCAAACACCTAGAGTCCACGCCGCTTTACAAGTACGCCAACGTCGTCATCGACTGGGACCGGCTTCCGCAGTCCCCTCAACGTTATGCGCGCTATAAAACGCGGTCCCTTCACCGCTCCGCCTATGCGTCGCATCTACACAGGGGTTCCCGCGAGTGGAGGTGGGAGTTTTTCGTATCTCGCGGGGTACATTCTGCTTTGGAGGTAGGGGTACGGGAAGGATCCTGCTTGTATTTGCCTATAGATCGTTTGCTGCGCTCTGCTGAGCGATTTGTGCGGGTCAGATTACCGCCGTCTGCCTTCGCTGTAGTGGCTGGTCATGTCCTCGTAAGTGGTTATGGCCTGGGGCTCTTGCTCTTCTGCCCGGTGTTCAAGTTCTTGGGCGAGCTGGTGGGCGAGTTCGTTGCCCTCCAGCCCTGAGTGAGCCGGTGTCCATATCAGTTCGGCTTTCTTCTCGGGTATGCGGCGCATTCCTCCCTCTAGTATTCTGAGTGGCGCCAGAGACACCTGCCCTTTTCTATAGTTAGCATACGCTTTTTGCGAGTCCATGATTATTTTGCTCGCGTTAGGCAGCGTGAGCGCGAAGGCTATTGCCGCCTCTTCCAATTCTTTGGGAACGCCGTTTTGACAGAGGCGCACGTCACAAGCGCGTCTTGCTTCGTGACCGATATCGCGGCTCGTGTCGAAAATTTGGGTACAGAGGCGTCCGTGTAGAGGGTGACCCCGTTGCGTCTTCTTGTTCTTCCGCTTGTCTTAGCATTTCGATGAGGGCCTTGACCCTGGCCTCTCTGCGCCTGTCGTTGCGACCCGGTCTCATGTTTCTCGGCAGGGGTTTGCTTTCGATTTTCTTAGCCCAATGCTTGGGTAAAGGTCCCATTTCCTTGTGGTCGGCCTCTTGCCAGCCCAGCTTGGCCAGTACTATTCGGCCCGCCGAGGTTTGGCTGAGCCGCACTCTCTGGGTAGACAGGTGGGCTTCTACCAACTCTTCCACCGTATTGTGTTTGGCCAGGCCAGCAGCTTCTCGGTGGACGAGTGACGCGGGATACCCAGCGCACCCTTTGTTGCTTTGCGTAGGATCGCGTTTAGTTCATCTCTGTCTTTCTTGAGTAGCTGCAAGTACGGCGCCGCGTATACAATGCGTGACGTCACAAAGGCCTGGACCAGCGTGAGCGCGTCGTCTTCCTTCCGTCCTCTTTGCCTGTTTGTGACCCTTCGTATCATGTTTGTGACCTGTTCCGTGGTGGTTTTGATCTTGCTTAGCGCCGCTGCCGCCTTGCCGTTGTTCTGGAAGACCACTCCCAGGATTCGGGCTTGCGTGGTCGGGCTTGCGTGGGCTTGCGAGGTTCGTCCCGTCTATGGTAATACGTACCTTCTCTTGCTCTTCTTTCCTTCGTCAGGGCTTTATAATTAGGAGCTCTGATTTTTGTGCCGAGCAGTCGAAACCGCTACGGTGTCGGCCTCTCTTTGAAGGGTCTCTTCCATCCAACTCTCCGACCCCACTCTAGACGTCCACACGGTGATATCGTCCGCGTAGAGGGCGTGGTCAATGCCCTATATGCCTTGGAGCAGGGCTGGGAGCGGGAGTAGCGCCAGGTTGAAGAGCAGGGGCGATAGGACCGACCCTTGCGGGGTGCCCCTGTCTCCCAGTGCTATCGGCCGCGACGTCTTGTCCGCGATCTTAATCTTTGCCGTTCTATTACTGAGAAAGTCCCTGACGTACTCCAACGTTCGCTCTCCGCACCCTGTGTCTCGCAGGTTACGGAGTATGCTGTCGTGGGTTACGTGGTCAAAAGCTCCCTTGAGGTCGAGCGCCAGGATCGGCCTCGGGGTGTAGTTCTTGTCTTTTTTGATCACCAGTTCGTGTAGCTGCACTAGGACGTCTTGCGTGCTAAGGTGCCCTCGGAAACCGTACATGGTCGGTGGCATCTGGTGGGTGGTGTCTGTATGCTTCTGCAGTCTCTTAAATACCATGTGTTGTTCTACCACCTTCTCCACGCACGATGTGAGAGAGATGGGTCGCAGGTTGTCGACGTGAGGTGGTTTCCCCGGCTTGGGAATGAAGTGCACCTCCGCTTCCTTCCATTCTTTCGGTAACGGGCCCTTCTCCCACGCTGCATTGGCGAGTTCCAGGAGCTTCGTCCGACTCTTGTCGCTCATGTTCCTTAGAACCTTGTAGGTAATGGCGTCGATGCCCGGCGCGCTGGCTTGGTTGCTCTCGTCTATGGCCGTGATCAACTCCAGTTCGGTGAAAGGCAAACAGCGCTGTATTTCTTCGTGGGAATGCTTCCCGCTGCCTCTTAGCCTCCACTACAGAGAACTTCGCGTCCTGCTGTAGCGTTTTAAAGGGACGGAGCTACGCCAAGTGAACTCCACCCCAGTGACGGCCCTGCCTGGTGAAACCGCTGCAACCTCGCCCCCCTCGGTGTCAGGTATGGGTACGTGACATCCTCCTGTGCCACGCAGTTTCTCCCTCGGCAGAGCGTGCGTCCACCTCCTCTCACGACTCTAATCCTGATGTCTCCACGGTGGCCACTTTCTGAAAACCACCGGATATTCCGGCATCGCTGAGCACCGCATTTCATTTTATGAAATGGCTTTGTTCATTAAAATTTCTTTGTCGCACGCATTGGTTATCGTAAAGTAGTTATGATTGTGCTGAATTCAGCAAGTCTGGCGGAGCAAATGCAGCCGATGCTGAGAATGGGAACGGGATAGGAAAGGAATTTCGTATAATAACAGGGCGCAAGACACTACTTCTCGTCTGTTCCTTTCTGCTCTTCCTATCAGGTTGCCGGCCGACGCCAGAAGGGTGGTGGATGGAATGCTGGTGACGAATCGACATCACGGGCCCTTTTCATAACAATTTCATGCTCTTCCATCCCACGCCAAGCGAATGTTGTCAGGTTTCTATAAAATGCAAGCGTGTCCTGGGTTTTTGCACGATGACAATTCGGGTGTGCCTTGTGTGATTAGTATACCGCTAATCAAATTATAGTCTGAAGTTATAATCACTGAATTGTCGAAATCGTTTCAGTTGGGAGCAAAGATAACTATCGCCTGTGTGTGGGAAGCTGAAACATCTTTCACACGCCAAGAACTAGCCGTGCAATATATTTTTTTCAAATACAAAACATGAATTTACCCCTGCCACATGGGATCCCCTCTCATCTGATTGAATCACATAAAAATCCTTCCGGGCACTTAACTCTGTTTACGTGCTTTGAAGGCGAAAGCCTGGTGATACTTATTAACTTCTTTACTGCTCTATGGTATTTGAATCTATTTCGTCACTTTCACTGTCTTTTCTTTTGGCCCGAAACACTTCCACCGTCATTATTTTTACTGCACCGTATTTTGAGTCTGTTTCAGATTTATTCATCATCATTTCGCTTTCACTTCTTCGTCTGAGTGCGCGAATTACGCCAGCAAGCAGACGGGCACACACTACAGCCTCCCTAGAATCAGAGTTCGGCGCGGCTGGCGTACACTTGTTCTACTCACGTGCCATAACGTTCAGGTGTCACTCGACATGCACTATTCCTGAACTTTTACATTTCAATTCACAATTTTGGGAATTTTGTGAAGCGGGCACATTAGATCTTTCGGCTCATGGCTGGAGCCAATCCCCCAAGTGAGCATGTGGCACGAAGAAAGGAACAAAAACAACAAATTTTTGTGCTACCGCACACACTGTGCTGGTACAGCACAGTCGGTAGAGCGTAGGGCTGTCACTGTGGAGACCCAAGTTCGATGCCAACTTCATTCCATTGAAAAAAGACAGGGTGGGCACCAGATTCCCACCCTGTCTTTTTTCAATGGAATGAAGTTGGTTATTGCTTGATTTTTTACAAAAGTGTTTGTCGCCCGCGGGACCGCATCTGCTGTTATATGAAACGTTGCTTTTTTTTCTTTTCTTTTTTTTTGTTGTGGGGAGATTGTGAGGAGCACAACGTCACGAAAGTTCGTGCGCGCATGTATAGTGCCCTCTCTTTCCCTGTTCCCTCACCCCAACTCGCAAACTTATGTTCTTAACAAGGGTGCACCGTAGCACACCTTCCGCACCTATATAAGGGTGCGTGTTTCTACGTTGTACGTTGCTCAAATGATGAGTGGTCCTCCAGTCGAAACGTCAGTAAACCACTGTGTTTGTGAGATTAACAGCGCGAAAGAACGGGACAACAGAGGAGTAGACTAACGCAGCACTGTGTTAGTCTAGTTCTCTGTTGTCCCGTTCTTTCGCGCTGTTAATCTCAGAAATATGTACCAACTAGCCTGCCTACAATCCGTGTTACTGTTTTTGTTTTTAATCGTGAGTCAACCCTTTTTTAATATATATATATATACTACATCGCAACATCAGATGTTATTAGCGCGATCGGCTTGAGACGGGCAGCCATCAACTTCTTGATGTCAAAGGCACGTGTAGTTTCTTCTCCTGCTCCTACGCGACGGTACCCGTATACGGCAAAGATTCGTCAGGGAAGGCGTAGAGGCGCTGGCTTGATTGCCGTTTGTGCCTGGGCGACGCCATACCAAGATGGCGTCATGAAACACTTTCTGATTGCCTTCCAATCTTTGCGGCGAAGGTGAAAGCCAATAAGAGGTGCGTGGCCGGCGCCCCTAGGAACATCGCTGAGGCCCGTGCCCGGCTTGATAGCATGAACTATTGGCGGTACTCAGGGTACTGTAGGGACTCGTGGCACCGCATGGCGTGCTTTGCTATTCGAAGAGGAGATGTGCGGGAATAGCTTTGGACGTTGACTTAGCGGAGCCGGGGGGGAGCCGCCAAAGGGAGATCAACACAAAGTGGCACGCCGAGATGTTGAGCGCTAAGAAGTTGACAGGTAGTTACGAGTGGGGAAAGAGATCTTTTGCTTAAACGTAGTACGTTTCCCGAATGACCCTGGCTTCACTCGTTGCTTTCCCCCAAAGGTACAGCAAACGGGAGGGCATAAGTTTCCCAGGCGTCTTGCGTCATCAAATTTAACGCACACCGATTAGCCCTGCGGCCGACACGCAATTGCTTCTATGAGTCGAGCGCGGAAAGTACAAATGGAAGCACCAGCATCATCGTGCGATTTAAATGCGCAGTATCTCTAAGTGAACTTACACAACTCTTCCTGCTTTGTTCCGTCGGTTGGTCGTTCGTCTATAACCACGTGGGGAATTATTGCCGATGAAGAGGTGCTGCGAGCCTTCATCTTTCGCTGTTACGTACGCAGAAAGCGGGTGTCTTTTCCGCCAGGTGAACTAGGCGGTTTCCTCGGGCTGTCATTCTACGCAAAAATAGCGGAACTTCAACAGTGAGTGCTATGTCCACTCACAGCCGCAGTTGTGCGGGGAAAATGATCTAAACACGCCTGGTAGGCAACCTCAGTGGGACCACATTCGATCCCCGAGAGATGTTGCAAATTTATCATCTAATTAGGAGCGGTAACGACCACCTATATTGGCATATGTACTCATTTTGTTTCCGGTTATCTATATACACCTACACCACACGGTTTAATGTCGAGAAAGGAGGTCGACGAGTGGGGCCGCTTTCCTCAGTGGTACCGAGCGGGTATCTTGTTAACACTCATTTTAATGCTACATGGCGATTGTGGTGTCAAGTGAAAGGGGTCGATGACGATGTATAGGCGCAGCAAAGAAAAATGCACAGTACGGGTCATTAATTCGAAAGCATTAGGTGACTCACTGAGCGAAAAACATGATCACATATTCCCATTGGTTGCGAAACGTGTCCAATACATTCCCGTCGAGTGCGTAGGAGCGCGGCATTGAATTTGAAGGCGCTAATTGGCTTTGATGGAGCGCGGTATATTTCATTCCAGGGAGCGCGGCGTTCCATTCGACGCTCACCGGCGGGGTGGGTATGCGCTGGCCTCATGGTGGTGAGAGAGTTCGTTGTACAATTGCACTTGATGCTTTTGCATTACCAACTCATAACAAGCGCTTGGGTTTGCCTACACAAGGGAGAGGTATGGCTGTTTTCAAGAAACGTGTCGGGAAATTTTCAGCGACAAAGAAGGCGCTGCGGGCAGCGGCGAATCGTATCAAAGGGTCCCGCCCGTCGCTCAGGATTTGAAGCGCTGCGGCGAGAAGGTGGCGTCGCAACGCATTCTGAGGCTTCCCCGTCCTCAGCCTCGTCAGCTCCGCCATCAACAGCTTCTCAACGCGGCTCCAGCTTGTCGGCACCCAGGCACGCATAAGAGGATGCCAAAAATAGGAGCACTCAATTGCACGCTAATGCTTTCACCTTCACTACACCATAGGCGCACTCCAAGTTTTTAAATTATGAGTAGCTGCGAGTAGTAAGAGCGATCTGCTGCTTTGTCACTGTGCGATTCAAGAGGGACCATACCTTCTGTTATCGGTGGCGCGCTGGCGCAAGCAAAGAAACGCTGCGCATTTAGTAGGGATTACGATCAGCAAATTTGTCCGTTTAGTTTTGGTTTTCCTGCCGTCGCCAGAGCGAAATGCAGAATCTTCATCCGCAAAACCATGCGCACAAAACGCGTGGGCTATTCGGCCGCAAATAGCAGGTGGAACGAGAAACGTTGGCGTCAGATGGTGCCTTCTTATACGGCAAAGCGGCCATTATAAACGCTGGAAAGGCGCTCTAACGGTGGCGCTCTCGACTGGACGAGCACGGAGTTGGGAGTCCGTTAGGCTAACGCGCTCGTCGCTGGAGGTGGGAAGGCATCTTGGGACAAAATACTACACGCAAAACGTGAACGAAGGGAGGCTGCAAAAAGAGTTGCACACCCGTAGCGACGAAGGCGTAATATGATTTCCGCACACTACCTAGAGGCTAGAGTTCGGCCAGAAGTGGTTCTTTGCGCATAGCCATTTCGCCTGTCGTGAAGACGTGAAAAGTATATACGAGGTACGTCTTTACCTCACCACTGCGCCATGACGCCCGAAGTATTCCGCCGCCACTGTGTCAGTTGTGACGGCGCAGAAATGGGGACCCCTTACTCTTTGGCGTTCAATATATCTGCAGTCCGCTTTATTGAATTAATTCGTTTGTCACCCATGACATACACTTAAAAAAGAGAGGGAGGGTGATATACAAAGCGAGAAGCGCGCTGATGACTTCAAAAAGCGAAGCTTAAAATAAATACCTAGTTAGGAGAGAAGCTCAATACCACAAGGCAAGACGTAAGGACCGCAGGCTCGGTGCAGGAACTTTTCACCCAAAACATAAAGCCTTAAAACAGAAGACGAGGGAACCGTGCAGCCATAATAGAATCCAAAAGTGCTGCCCAGCTCACGTTGTAGACTTCCGTAGGAAATTAATGGATGCAAAAAAAAAAAGGTTTAGAGATATGGATGCATGAGGAGCGAAAGAAGCGGGGACGCGTCAGAGTCACGAACACTCAACGGCTGTCCAAACTGGAAGAGCTATCTCTCTCTCTCTCTCTCTCTCTCTCTCTCTCTCTCTCTCTCTCTCTCTCTCTCTCTCTCTCTCTCTCTCTCTCTCTCTCTCTAGGGAGAGAGAGGTGAAGGTGTGTTGAAATCACATGTGTAAAACTCACGAGGTGATAAAGGAAGCTGGAAAAATTGAAGGGCAGGAGAAATGTGAAGGGGCCCAGTGCACCAGCATCGTTGGAAGAGCCTTTAGACTGTTGTCGAGAAGCGACACATGTAAAGCGAATCCGGGAAGAAGGCGTGACAGAAGGAAAGCTCAGTGTGGACATGAGCGAATGGCACAAAAGCCAACTCCACCATGTTCGTAAGGCGTGATTATTTCACTCGCGCTAACTCTTTCTCATTCAGAGCCATCAATTACTTGAAGGAACCACGAAGGAGGGTTCTCCCTCTAGTGTGCCAGTGTGTTCCGTTTCGACCACGCTCAGAAATGATCCTTCGAAAGACCTGAGAGGCCGCGTGCAGGCCTCATTGCCTCGGCTGTGTTTGGAGGAGCGAGGAATGCAACGGAGGGTGCAGGCGGAGGAGAGGGCGTGACAACGGCCGCCCCAAAGGAGAGCGAGGTGCGAGTATGCGCGGTCCGAAGAGCGAGAGAACGGAATGCAGAGTCATCCGGCTGATGAATGACCGGCTAAACGCCGGAGCTGGCGCTCGCTCCGTGCGGAGCGCCTTTTCTCTCGGCTTACTGGCCGCCTGCGCGAGTTCGCCGCAGACTCGTGTGCTCCCCGCCCCCCCTCTCCCTCCATTCGCTGCTCTTCTGCGGCGTGCTAGTTTTGGCGCTCTTGCGGTTCCAGCCCCGGAATGAGAGCGCGGCCCGAGCCCCGCAGACACGGCGCCTGGCACCGCTGCGATTTGCACGCTTGTTCGCACTTTTTTTAGCCTTTGTTCTGATGTTTTCTGCCTAAAATTTTATTTCGCGTTGTGTTTTTTTTTTTTTTTTTGCATCGGGATGAACGTCAACGTTAGCGAACACTTTATTTAAAGCTACCGTCTCGAAAGGTGGACAAGGATTCCTGGCTACTTTCTCGCTTAGTTTTGACACATCTCAGAGGAATACTATGGCATTTAGTTCTCGCCCGTCGTTTTTTGTTCTTTCGCGAGCCTGAGAGACGTTTAGTGGAGGAAAAAGTGCCGGAAGGCTAACAATGGTATTAAATGACTCGCAGTAAGGACCCAAGTCCACCAAGGGCCAAAGGTTTGTTCATTAATGCCTCCCGCTAGGCTAAACAGAACAGTAAACATTCCGTAATACACAAAATGTGGCGCAAGGCAGCATAGTGTTTATTCCTTATAGGAGCTCATTTTTCAGGGAGAAGTCTTACAGCTATTTCCATTAGGTGCGTGTGCGTCCAGATGACTCGGCGCGAACGAGCCCGCGTACCATCACTCAACGGAGTCGGAGAGTTTCATTATATACCTCGCTGAAATGTGGAGACTCTCAGTTTTCTACTCTGTGCTTGAGATGCAGGCAAACATGCCGTATTCAAATGAGTTTAGCAAAGTTTTACGCCGCAGGAGAAGAGGGACAAGGAGTGCACAAACAGGGCGGAAGGAACGCGTGTGCATAAAAGAAAGGGCGCGTGTGCGGCACGGATTCGGAGAGACGGAGCACAGCGGAGCGGGACAGGGGCAACAATGCGCATAGTTTTTAAGACATAGTTGCGCCGGACGTGGTCGAGTGCGCTGAACGCCCGCGGTGACAAATACAGAGCGAGAAGAGGGTAAAACCGTTGGTTTCGGCTCGGCGAAGCGGCGTGGAAGCGAAACGGGGGGGGATGCGGAGCGACGAGAGATGTTTATTTTCCGTTACCCCGACGAGGCCCCTCGGCGCTGCGGTTATTTGCAAAAGTGGGTGCACCGCGCCGACGCTTAATTGAATTTGACAAGCACTGTGTGCTCTAGGGCGTACGCAGTGGCCGCGAGGGTCCTCGCCAGCGGTGGGGAAGAGAGCCCGCGGTCGCTATCTTTCTCAACGGCAACGCGCGTGAAATTGCTTTCGCGCCCTTCCGAACCAAGGACGCGATTCACTCCTAGGATTTGCCGCGTTGAAGTGGCAACAGGCTGTCATGTTTCTTGGCACTAATGAAATGAATACTAGGGAGACGAATTATTTCGAGAGCCTCACTTCATCGTTCACACGAGCGAGAAAGCGTCCGGAGCAGCAAGAATCTTTCGTTGCGTTTGCTGCTTGTTAATAAGGGCTTTACATACAGGGGAAAGGGAAAACATGCTGCTTTGGAAAGATATCACGCTTTATGAGCCGCAGAAATGATAGGGGCGTATTTACTAACGGAAAAAAACTGCCGAAAAAAAAAAACATGCGAGCGACAAAGAGCGCCTCGGCGAACTTGCTTTAGTTTTTCACTGAGAGTCGGAATACCCCTGGGGTTTTCGCTTGTGGATACGTTGCCATCGCGGCTTTTGTTATAACTCGCGGCTTCATTGGCAGTATGGCGTGTTAAGACGTATGAGCTTGTGCTCCGTTGAGGTGGATGGTAATGATTTGGCGCGTTTCTTGCAAAACTACTAGTTTAACTTTAACGCAGAGATTTAAGCCGATCCAAACCTAAGTTTTTCATTACAGCAAAAGATCACTGCTGTTTATGTAATGTAATCGCTCAAGCCTATGGGTTCTCCTATCACACGGAACTGATGTTTGATATTTTTGCTGCAGCAGGCTCAAAATAAGACCGAATTGATTGATTGCAGGGTTTAACGCACCGACGCACCGCAGGCGATGAGGCGCGCCGTAGTGGAGGGCTCCGGATTAATTTTGACCACCTGGGGATCTTTAACGTGCGCCGAAATCTCGTACACACGGGCGTTTTTGTTTTTCGCCTCCATCAGAAAACCGGCCGCCGCGGCCGGGAATCGAACCCGCGACCTTGTGCTCAGCAGCACAAAAATGAGACCGAACAAGTAGAGGGTTGTTAGGTGGGAATGCTACGAAGGTAACTGTATGGAAACCATCACGAGTAGCGGAAATCCAAACGACGTCCAGTTACAATACGTACCACGTGTATAACCAACGATACGGAGAGCCTCGCTTTCTTCTTCTATGATTGCTTGGAAAGGGCGACGCATTGCTAGGCGAACACTTTCCCAGCGAACGGCGGGTTGACGGGTGTTTCAACAAAACGACGCCTCCGTGTTACAATTGTCTCCCGCGACGCCACCGGTCCGCCCGTGTGGCGGCCGTTTTAGCGTATACACCTACAAGACGCCGCCGATACGTTTCAAGCAGTTCAAGGTGACTTGGGCATCTGCACGCAGCGACGAAAGGCGACTGGTGCTTTCCTCCTGTGACACGACCGCCGCGCCCTTGCTCTCTTCTGTGGTCATGCGGAAAACAAAGCAAGGGCGCGGCGGTGATGGCTAAAGCGACAGATATATATATTAAAGACGATATATAGCCTTTCTTGGCTTCTTAAACCCAGAAATTTTGGACTGTCTGTCTATCTGTCTCAGACACGATTCAGCCACCCGGTCAAACAAAATGAAACAAAATCTGTAGAATAGTCTTACATACTCACAGCCAAATCTAAACGTCTAAGCCCGGGCAATATTCATACTTGTCACAAGAACAAGACATTACGCAAATATATGACAGAAAACTAATACATAAGTGATATTTACAGTGTTCCTTGATAAAAAATTCATAGATGCTTGATTTTAGCGAAATGAATTACTACATCCACTGCAGAAAATAAATTCACTCCATCGCCTGCTGTCGGCCGCGCCAATATAGCTTCTGGCGGCATTTTAAGAAATAAAGCGGCAACAGTCATGAAAGGTTTCACTAGATATGTTCCACGTTCTGCTTGAAACGCACGTGGAGTAGCGCAACGTGGTTCTATAAACGTTTAGGTGGGGCGCCTCGATTCACGCGCGTCTCCGCCGTACGGTAGCGCTGGCATCGAGGAACCCGGCCTGGAGCAGTGGACCACGGTAAATTTAAGTTGACTTGAGCAAACCTTATGTGTGTTTACTTTGGGAGGAGCGCGACGGAAGAGGAACAGCATGATAGGTGAGAGTAACAGGAAGGGAGGCATTTACTTGTCGTCTTTTGTCGACGTCTGCAATTAACAGAGCAGATACGCCGTCGATTTCTCAATATCGGCCCTCACTGCCTGGTTTCATTCATTAGACTGGTTTTATCCATCACAATAGTCAGTAGGAAACCTTAGGTCCAAAATTCGCGTGACAAAACATCAAAGCAGGAGAACAGCACACCCATAGGTAAGAGTACAGTGACCAAAGGACAAGGTGATAGAGCAGCGCTGCGACAAAACGACTTATCATAGCAGAGCGAGGAAGCAGGACGGCATCTGCCGCAGTGTACTTGCTGGCTATGTTTCTTTCTCATGCGTAGTTTCATATCTGGGTACGGAGGATCTCCACACTGTTATATATATATATATATATATATATATATATATATATATATATATATATATATATTTATATATATAGGGTGTTCCAGGAAGACTAAGTAATTTTTAAAAATAGGCTTTCGGAGGTAAAGTTGTATGATTTGCGCGAAGTGTGCAGGGGCCGTGTCGGACGCAATCAAACGAGTTCCAAGTGCTATTTAGGGTATCAATTAATTAGTACTCGTTAATTAAAATTTCAATTATTTCATTTAGGCGTGTGAATGTCACGTAAAAATTGTAGAGGATCATCAGTAAAGCCGATATCCAGCGTTAGATTTGCGGAAATGTAATTTTCCGCAGAACTGTGGGCTGAGCACTTCTGTCCTTCGAACGCGCGCTTCGGGAGATCGGCGGCTGCGAAGTGCCGCAGAACAATGCCCCCGTGTTGACGTAACACGTCACACGTGCGCCGCCTGTGACGTGTGACTTCCCAAATATTCACTTCCCAAAAAATACTGGTGTGTTTGATGTCCCGAAGCCAGGACTATGCAATGAAGCAAATCGTATAGCCGCAGTGCTGTTATTGTGCAAGCCTATTAGCGCATGTCTCATGGCGGTTTACTTGTTGCAATCCCCCTTCGTGTATGCGCCATGGTGACTACGAGTGAGACTTGAAGGAAGACAAAGACGAGGAGGGAGACGCGTTCTGCCGGCTTGCGAGGGCTACTGCATCGCGGCCTAGCTATGCCATTAAACCCTCCTGTTTCATTTTTCGCGTTACAGTATATTGCAGGCCGGCACAACAGTTAAACCACATGGGGCTACTTAACGTGCGTCGAAATCTCGACATATGGAAGTTTTTGTTTTTCGTCTCGATCAGAAAAGTCGTAGCTGGGTGTGGTGGTCGAACCAGCATCCTTGTGGTCAGCAGCCAATGGCTCAGCTACCCAGTAATTTACACTTTCCAGGTGCGCGACCTTTTTAAAAAATATAGGAAATGCAACAGGTGTGCACATTTGGGGTGTTGGCCTTCGCCGCTGCACAGTGCAGCAATCTTGCGGCCCGATTGCCCTTACCCAGTCGCAGAGCGGGAAGGGCAAACTGGATGTTTCATGTCGCCTGCAGGCGGCCGAGAGTGCGACATTTTCGTACTCAGCCTCGCATTCTACTCGCGCTACCAGCAGTATCCCACCATTACAACTCTGGTGCGCATACTTCTCAATTTTTAACGACGAAGAAAGCGTTAATAGCGTTGAGTGATCTGAATGGGAAAGTGCGTGATAAGTTACGAAATTGATGGTGCGAGAGAGAAAAGCACTGAACGGCGTTGACCGCGCGTCATCAACAGCGGATGGTCGAACCGTGAACCAGTAACCATTTTTTTCTTGTTTCGGTTCAGTTGCGGCTTAGGTTCGGCGTGCTCAAAATATAACGGCTCGTGTTCGGGTTCAGATCCGGCAAAAATTCCGTTGGGGTTGGGGTTTTCGGTTCGGTTCAGGTCCGGTTCGACACCCTGATATATATATATATATATATATATATATATATATATATATATATATATATATATATATATATATATATATATATATATAGGGTGTCCCAGCTGTCATGCTATCATGCACCAACATTTTCAAAAAGAGCGGACGGTAATTTTTATCGTTAATGAGACTTAACGAATTAACTGTAATTGATTATCTAACTCGAGAATTACTGTCCTAATCACTGAAGTGTCAACGAGGCACTTGTAGGTACCCACGAGGGGCATCTAACTGCGGTATTTTGAGCGACGAACTAATTGCGTACTCATTTATTCTGACTGATAAAGAAAACCTGCGAAATATGAAAAAATACCGCGTGACGGTGCTTCCGCGCGCATCGTAACGCAGCGTCCCCAAATAAGCTGATTGAAAGCAAGTGCTTCGCCTGTCCGAAGAGACAGCGCATCACATTGAAAATGGCATTCATGGAAGGGGCAGCAACAGCAAGATTCGCGGGGTGCGTGTGCAGATAAGGCACAAACTTGGTCGCGATTTCTTTTTTCTTTCTTTAGTTTATTTAATTCTAGCTAACTCAGAGGCAGCCTATGGAGATCAAGATGGGTCTCAAGGAATGGACTGAATAATTTATCGCACCCGCGGCGTACGAACGTGCACCTTATATTAATACAAGGACCTTTCAAAGTCCCGTATTTTGTAAAACAACATTGGCTGACCTTGCTAAAGAAAGTTGAGAGAAGCACGAACGTTTTCTCACATCATAACTGCGCCAAAAGGGCGTCGAAACCTTTGCTAAAAGTGCGTCCTACTGTCGCTGGAAGTGCTTACAGTCGAAATCAATTTGAAGGGGATCGCTCGGGTGGCAAATAAACAAGCAGCAGCACCATGTTACTGGTTGTTTTAGGGTTGTATCGTGCAAGAGACAATGGGGGAAAGAAGGAACTGGTGCCTGATCTCCAAAGTTCTGAAAACGGCCGCTGTGAAGGTTGGAAGGCCCGCTTATTGATGCTCCCGTGATCACCTTCAAATTGATCCTGAATGTACATTCGATCGTCATACCTTCAAGGACCCAAATCACAAACGAAGGACGAACCCATGCGACGATTTTCGCGCCTTAAGTAGGTGCATCTAGGAATGATCTGAAAGTGTGGTCTATGAGACCAAGGCGTACTATACTGTACTCCTTCTTCCTGATCGATGCGTGTCTTGTCTTATCTAGAACCGTTCCTTTTCCGCGATTTCCAAATAACCGTTTTGACACATACAAGCCCGTTATCACGCACACGCCGTGTGTTCAGAGATCTTAAGTGAGCTTTTCGGTCGACCAAGCGGTCTATGGGGAAATGCGTTAATATTTTTACAGGACGAAGTCGGACCTACTCAGTAAGCTTTCGCTTAACAAAAAAATCACGGCCATTCTACTCAGCGAAGGTGAATGACAAGCGCAGCTGTAAACATCGTTGTAAGAGAACTTGTTATAAAGACTTTATTGCGTTACTCATTGCCGATTGTCAGCGATGGTCACAGTGGCTTGACAATATTGTATGGTATACACTAATTGGCATACTCACAATTGCAAACACATGCATGGTGAATATCAAATCGATTCACGTACGCCGCTGGGCCTAGGTCGGTTGCATCGGACTAGTGTGGCGTCTCAAGCCCCTTCACGAAACGTGTTTCTGGTTCCGACGCATACAAATGGAAATCACTGACTACGGCCGCAGGGGAAGTGTCATCGCTGCTAACCCACGTACCGAGGACCGTCGGAGAACAACTAAGCACTTTTTTAAGTATTCTGGATGCGAAATCATTAATACCCAATTGAATGCCTGAGATCCTTTGCTTCCGCCCCTTCTTTCTCGAGGGACTGTGTTCTCTTGCAACTTGACAGTATTTGCTTCGCTATTCGCTTCCGCCTTACGCTTTCGAATGGCTTCGATCTGTTTCCCACGAGTTGCGCCGCTGCTCGTTCTTACCGCCACGTATTAGGAAAGCTGATGACGACGGTGTATTTCGCTTCTTGTCTTTTCACTCGTTCGGATGCGTTGTTTTCTTCCCTTACTTCATCTGCGGTGTACTGGCGTAGCCGGCCACTTTTCCCTACTGCCGAATTCAAGCGCGTGCTATAAAAGGCCTCGAAGATACGTGGAGACTCGGGGGTTTTAAAGCGATGGCGTTGAACGCCATCGGCGTTCACTGATGGCGTTGAACGCCAATACGCCCTGCAGGAAAACCAACTTTCTCTAACGACGATGATGAATGATCGTGTGTGAAGTGAAGGAAACAGAACGCTTCCCGGTGCCGGATTCGAACCCGGGTCCCTCGCGTTATGAAGCCGGCGCCTATCCGAATGCTCCATTTCAGTATGGTCGAAGCGAACGCCAAGCAGCAGGTACCGATTCGCGCAGTACACCGCAAAAGTTAGGCATACGGAGTGCACATCCGATAGTTTCTGCGGGTATTCTAGAAAAGTGGTGCGTACCTCCACGGTAGCAGCACATACACGCAGTGCGGGATTGGCCAACCAAAGAATTCATCACGATAAAGCTTCGCGTTGAACCACCGTTGTCGTTAGGCGGAAGCGTGCATGATTCTTGTTCGATGTCGCGAAAATTCTCCGGTAGCCTTGCAATATAACAATGTACAGCTCTGCTATAAAGTGCTACCGTTTGAATTTAAGCTCGAATCTTCGACTTGTGCCCGGCCGCACAGCACCTTTTATGATACTGTAATAAGCAATCAGGCGAGTGGCAATCGTAGGATGTCCTCTTTTCTAGGCTTGCAACTGTAGCGGCCTCATTCTGGATCTCCCGGGAAACGTTACCGAGTGTAAAACATCAGCTGTAAAATGTTTTCGCCCACGATAATTAAGTGCCGAAGAGCTACGGGAGCGCGGCTCAACGTGGCGAAGAGAGCCAAACGGGCGGCCAACGCGAAGCCCCGAATGTTGCGAAATAAATACCCTTAGCAATGACCTTAACGCTTACACACTGGAAACTCTCTGAAGAGTTGGTTCGGAATCTTGACATTTTTTTTCTTCAAAAAAAAAAATCACAAACATGCGTTAATAAATGAGGAGCAACATTTGTTCCCTTCTATGTTGTCTGCTCCGGCTTCAAATAAGTCGCGTTACACAATGCGGTTCACTCTACATCGCTCAGTCGGCGCAGAGGTGGCGTAAGAAGCCCAAAGTTCTTAGTAAGGGACGTCAGCCTGTTATAGATCGGTGCCGACAAGTTTTCTAAGATTATCGCAGCGCACGCGCGGGTGATATGTACATCATGGTGCTTTGCATCGACTCAGAATGCGGGCAGTAATATTGCGAAGGAAGGATCCTAATGCGACCCGCTGCGGTGGCTCAGGTGGATCCTGGCCGCGGTGGCTGCTTTTAAGATGCGGGCGATAAACGAGAACGTCCATATGTCGAGATTTTGGCGTACGTTAAAGGTCCTGAGGTGGTCAAGATTAATCCAGAGCCGTGCACTAGGGCGCGCCTCATAGCCCGGGTGTAGCTTCGCCGTGTTAGACCACGCAATCGATCACCAAGGATCTCAGTGCGGCACCAAAAATAACTGTATTTGCATTTCATGCAAAAGAGCTGCTTGCATTCATGAGCGTAGCATGCTTGAGCACCTGATGCTATCTACATTACAATAGATTACAAATGAGAACTCGTCTCCTAGCCTAAAAATGCGTTATGTTCGTTTGTGACGATCCAATCACGCTTTTGAGTGCGCTTTCGGATGTTTACTGTGTTCTCGTTGAGCTAGTCACTTTCACCATTTTTGCTTGCACTCTCTTGGGTTTAACGATCCGAAGAATATAATTCATGTTTCGCAGTCATTATATATTATTCTCAAATACGCTTATTTCTTTGCAGAATTGTGGAATCCGACATTCCAAGGACGATTTTGTTTCGCCGCTTGTTACCAATACTTAAATTAAATTATTTTTGGTGAAAGTAAGGCTGCTTATTTTTATTTCTTCGGCGGTTTCATTTCTAGCACTATGTTGGCTCTTCAGTGAAAGTGTGTTTCCGGGCAGATACTTATGTGTGAATAACAGTGCTCATTGGCCATTACGCCCCCTGGAAAGAAATTGCAAGAGCGGAAACAGATTTACAACTGTTTTGGTCCGTTATGTGTGCAAATTTGTTTAGTAGTAGGTCCTGCAAGCAAAGCCTGTTTTGCCAGTTAACATGTAGTCACTGTGCAAATCATTTAGTGGGCCTGTAAGAGAGGGGAGGGGGCAATGGTGTATAAACAGACTGCATGAAATGGTGATGTTGTAACACCTGGTTTGCCCTTGATCGATCACAGCGTGTCCCCAGAGTCATTGTGGCCGCTCTTGTTTTACTGTATTTTTCAATTGTCTGTGTAGCGAACCCCACACAATTTTTTTTTTCAGCTGGACACAACGCGTGTACTTGGGCCTTGCTTAGGTGCGCACCCTCGAGTGACAACATTGCACAATTATTTCCTTCTCCTTTTTACCTAGCATAAACCTAGCATTGAGCCATTTTTAACGTAGCGTAAACCAAGATCTCGATATTTCGAACGTATCTCTGCTATTGCGTCACCCATTACGACCTTGTAATTTCTGTCAGGCGCCCAATATTCGATGCCACGCACATTAACACTGATCGCTGAAAGCAACGCGCGCAAACATGGGGGACCCGGTCGTTTCCTTTGAACTAAATAATGCGGGCAGCACGGACCAACTCGTACATGCATGGGGTCCCATCGAACCCAGGGCGGGGGGCCCAACTCGTTAGGCGGCCTGCGTCTTGCGCAGCCGTTCCGTGCAGAGGCTCTTCCCGAGAACACCAACACGCGGCCTTCCGGCGCAATCACCTTGCATCGGCGTAGAACGCAAATCAGCCGCCCGGCCATGTACATAAGCAGCGGTGAGATTGGACGCGTTCGCGCAAGCTGCCAACACAAATGGGAAAAAAGGACGAAGGGAGAGGGCGGGGGCGAAGGCCCGCGACGGGAAAATGAGGGGAGACGAAGCGCGTCCGGCGCTGCCTCCGAACATTCCGCGGTCAGGCCTCTTCCCTTCGGCGGGCCTGCATTGCTGGGCACCGCATCTGGCCCGACTAAAGAAATGGCCGCTCGCCAGGGGCAGCCTTCCTTCTTTTGCATCTGCGCGACGGCCGGAGTATTAAAACAGAGAGCGCCGGCGTCGGAGAAAGCTGGCGGGATTGCCAACGCATCAGGCAAATGAGGTGATTAACATGCCGCCCGGGAGAGTTCGCGGAGGTCTCTGGACAGCGGAGCAGCAGTTCTTCCTCGCCGGCCGATCCCTTGTGCAAGGAGACGAGCTGCAGGGCCGCAGCTGAGTCCCGCCCGCATTCGCACTGATTCGCCGGGGCTCGAAAGGGCGCTTATGGTCAAAAGATCCAAAGAGTCAAAAGGTCCAAAGAGTCAAAAGATCCAATAATCACGTGACAGCCGAGTCAAAAGATCCAACAGGTCAAAAGGTCCAATGTGGGTCAAAAGGTCCAAAGAGTCAGAAGATCCAATGAGTCAAAAGGTCCAAAGCGAGTCAAAAGATCCAACGAGTCAGGAGATCCAAGGGGTCAAAAGGTCCAATAATTCCGAAACCGCGTCAGAAGGTCCGACGAATTATGAGAACCTTCGGAGCCATGGCTAGGGTGTGCAATTTAAAGACTGCGTCATTTTATTGTATTTTTAGTGTTATTTTCGCTCCCATACTTGAACTTTCACTTCTAATGTAGAAGATATGCACTTGGCGCGCCGAATGAAGCCGTGGCTAATTTGAACGTTATGAACAACACCATTCATCAAGCTTGTTTTTATTTCTGATTATTTTTTCAGGTTGTTCTCGTTTCTCGCTCCTCTGTCATTTGATACTATTACATTAGAATATTTTGGTAGTTATTGCTTATGTAGAATGTGAGCTTCAGCGATGCCGACGAGCCACGACCACATGTCGCTCATGTTCGGCTACGCTGCGCTGACTTGTATGATTGCTGCTGAAAATATTCCGGACAAATGTTCTTGCATCTCGTTTATTAAAGTCAATATCCATCAAATAAATGACCCTTATAGGGCTCATGATTACACCCACAAAAAATCAAGAGTTCGAATAGCAGTGCTACATTGCTACCCTTTGGGACGCTGGTTACTAGGTTTCCAGGCGACCTGAGTTGAAGTACGTCATGATAACCTGAAGCCGCCAGTTGCAGTTCGCGTGTCTCTTTTTTTGCACTCTCGATAGTGTAGTGCCAACCCCTGCTTGTGTGGCTTCGCTTCAATTTTCCATTTTGTGCCGCTAGAGAGCTACAGGCGCTGGGGAGCTGATGCTGACATTGGTCTCAGATAAGAACAAAGCCACGGCCAAAGTATGGCCAGTATGCTTTGAGGAAGAACGCCGAAAATGACAAATGACCTCTTCTTTCTGCAAATTAAATCTATGTATGTTCCAGAAAGCATTAACAATGCCTTTGGGCATTTCAAACCACAAACGCACTAAACACACCGATTTCCTGGAAATGGGGGTGACGCCCGGACAGAAACGTCCGGTGAGGTAGAGAAGGTGCCCTTGGTAACGCATCCGTAATAAGGCATTATGCGCGTTGTGTTATCAGCAAGCAGAAGAGCACATGGATGCAAAATGCCAAAAAATTACAAGTTGTTTGTGATTGAGTTAGAAAGCGACTGGTTCCTATCCCCTAGCGAAGGCGATCAATTACGCAGCTTTATCACAGGTACTCGAAAGTGGAAAAAAATTGTTAGCGTCACTGATTTTTAAACAAAGATATGGTGATAATAAGTCGCGAAAAAGAAAGCGATATACGCAACAATGATATTATCTCAAAGCTACAGTTATTACCGCAACAACTCCGCAGATAAATAGTGCTTCATTTGGGAAGGCCGCATGACCTTTTCACTACGTTAAAATAACGCAGAATTACGAGCAAGAACACGAGTAATAAATTTTGTGTCTACAACTGCTACGACGCACACATCTTGCTGCCTACAACGCGCGCTTGAATTGGTTTTTGTACCGAAAGCTCCGTGTACCGAAAGGCCCCGAAACCGAAATGCCCTATACTGAAAAGACCGGAGCCGGTAAATGGCATTGTTAATGTTCGCTTAACCACTGAAATAATTTCCCATGCCCGTGACGCAAACGTATTTTTGTATGAGAGCAACATGCATATACTTGAAAGAAAAACTAGCATATATGGCTTCGGAAATTGGGGCTTAGAACGAATGAACACGCTCCTTGTAGGGAAAACGAAGAGGCAACGGAGTTATAATCTTGGCCCTTAGCAAACAAAAGTACGCCAAGGTGAGGCTCATAAAGAGACTAGATCACTTGATTGGCCTTAGCCCCGTCAAAAGATAGAAGTCAGAATGTCTAATATTGGACATCTTGACTCGTTGGACCTTTTGGCTCACCTTAGCCGCGTCAAAAGGTCCAATACGAGTCAAAAGATCCAACGAGTCAAAAGTTCCAACGGGTCGAAAGGTCCACAGTGAGTCAAAAGATCCAACGAGTCAAAAGATCCAACGCGTCAAAAGATCCAATATTGGACCTTTTGACTCTTTGGATCTTTTGACTGTTTGGATCTCTTGACTCGGAATCTCGAAAGGGGTCCTCGCTCCGTCTTCACGCCCGCTCGCGTGCCCGAGCCACAGCACTGAAATGCACGTTATAGGAAGAAGTGTCATGCCAAATAACCGGCTTAAAAACAGTGCGGGAGAGAGGGAGGGGAGGGTACTTCACTATACGACTGGGAAAGCCGGCTAGAAATGAGTGTTTGGTTGCAAAATCCTACCCAATTCGGGGGAGCGAATTCGGGGCCATTGTCTTGCTTGTGATTTTGTTGCCCAAAACAGTTGCACGTCCGCATTGCATTCGCCTTTATACGGTTCGAAGTTTTATATGCGAAACATGCATCCTAGTCGCACTTACCAACGCCATCTTTTTGGCTTAGTATTTTTTCTTCTTATGATCTTAAAGTAACTCATGGAACCTGCATCACATGGGCGATTGTTTTTAGGTACTACACTCTTAGGCAAAAATGACTAAAAGTTCGTCCTTTCGGGGACTAACGGCCTCTGCCACAATCATTAGTCCCTTTGGGGACTAACTGCGAGAGGACGAACGGTTAGTCCCCCACCCGGATGGTCCGTTCCGATACTCCCCAAGGACGAACTGCGTTGAGGCAGAAAAAAGAAAAAAACTCCGGCAGGGATCGAACCCCTGACGCCCGGAAATATACACAAGAAACCCGACGCGCTAACCGCTAGACCACGCCGCCCGGTGGTATGTGCGGTAGATAATATTCGAGTGTACAGCGTGTAGTTCTGTGCATCGATGTTCTGTGCATAACGCAACAGATCCATTGCAACTGGTGCCCGAATTTCTATCTGTGCAAGCGAACGTGACCTCGCTTTGCGCCTTGCGCTTAGCGCTTTGCTAGGTTTAGGGACTATTGCTCAGTTCGATTCGAAGTAGAGCCTCACAACCATAGTTTTCTCGTAAATAACAATCAACTCGTCGTCGCCTAGTTGAGATACGTAGCTGGGCGATCGGACGACTCATTTGTTTCCGCACAAATTAGCGCAAGCTAAGTGCTTCCTTAGTATTCGATACATATGTTAAGTGCTCTATGTAACGTACGTGAAAGGTGTCGTCTGTGTGAGTGTCAGAATAAGAAAACATGCCATATTTTCCTGCATCGGCGAAAGCGAATTCGGTGTTGCTTGGCCTGAATTCTTCAAATTCGCGTCGCTAGACGATTGCGACTGGGAAATGCAAGCGGGGTTTACAGCAGTTGCAGCATTGTCATAGCTTTGGTGCCCAAGGCAATGTACCGAGCGTAAAAGATGACTTCGAGACACTTACCCGTAGCGAGCATTTTTGTTTTGCAGTTGTCATCAGCAACATGCGTTTTTTCTCGGCTGTTAAACATATACATTTTCATTACGCTCAGGAATCCACTTTTGCTATTGTCACTAATTTTTGCGTTACTGTTAAGGCGCTTGAAAGCTTTCATTTGCCGTTATTACCTCGCACGAATCGTATGCAACACAGCGTATCAACATAACCTCGCCGAGAAGCGTATGGCAATCGCGCTTCACCGCTCCTTGCCATTACCCGCCGCTCTACTAACCCTAGGCGATTGTCTTATAACTAACATCAATGTTTTCTCTCGTGGCACCATCTAAAGCACCCAGTGACTGCAATGGCTTCTGTTTTGGAAATATAAAACTGTTCGCAGTCATATGCGCGAAAGGGCAACGACGACGCCATTAGGGGATTAACGACGCAGCAAAGAGACTAACTGCATGCGTTTCGTCTTCCCGTTACTCCTTATAGATCGGCGGGGACGAACAGTTAGTCCGCATTTATGCACACGGCACTTACTCTGCCGCAGATACTCCCCTTGAAGATGAACGGTCGACCGCGAAGACTAACGGCTGTATTTTAGTCCCTATTTTAGTCCTTTTTGCCTAAGAGTGTAATGCTCTTTGTGGTTGACATAACATTCGCCCCTCAACTTAAAAGTTTTGACTTCCCCTTCAAAACAACGTGTCGCGCTGCTTTTTTTAATAAAAAAAGGCCAGGTTTAACCTCTTCGAACTTCTGTAAAGAAGTAATGCGTTGCGCTCCTTTTTAAAATAAAAATGGGTAATGTTTTGACTTTCTAAACCTACTTATCATGAGCCAAATGTCTGTTTTGCTTGGCTTTGCAAACACTGTCGCTTGCGCAGAAGCGCGCGCACAGACGGCACATAGGATGTCTGAAAGGGAACATGAAGACAAAATACAAAAAATAGTTTGGTTAATAAGAACCCGTCAGGCTTGTTGGTTCATGTAAAAAATTTACACAGCAGACACACGAAGGACAAAAAAAGAATTGGCCGCGTATCTGCTCCTTTAGTTGCAATTGTCGACAAAGGACTATAGTCTTTGTCGACATTTGCCAAGTAAATGCCTCCCTTTGCTTTCCCGCCCACCTTCTATGGTGTTCTTCTTCTGTCGCGCTCCTCGCAAGGTAAACACACTTATAGTTTGCTCAAGTCAATTTAAATTTACCGCGTCCTACTGTTACAGGCCGGTTATCTGTCTCAAGTTTGTGTATTTTGCGTATATAAGCGTTAGTCACCCCATGGCTTTGTCGTGCTTAATGTGCGTAATTATGTGTAATTGCGTGCAATTGTAGCTGTAATTGTTGTTAATTACCTTTGCAATTACCTATTTTGTCTATTATCTTTAGCTATCCTAGCTACCCTAAGAAGTCCCCGTAGGACGTCTTTACTACAGCGCTCCAGAATGACCAATCGAAGTGGCCTAGGGTGCAAATTCGGCGAATGAAGTGGCCAAGCATCACATTTAAATGAAAAAGGGCATCTGCGCAGGTGCACTGCCCACTGCAAAACGCCTTTGACGCCTTCCGTGTTGGCCCTGCCCACATGCAGTTCTTTAGTCAAGTCATACCTTGGGCTTCGTCATCCGCCGAGTTTGCACACTTACTCATTTCAGTCCGTAATTCTGCAGCGCCTTGGTGAGGCTATCTGCGGGGACTTCTTAGGGTGTACTTGGCTCCATTATTTACAGATCAATGCGGGAAGGAATAACCGGTCAATAAGGCACGTTGTTGGGCTAGTTGGTCGATCATACATAAGGGATGTATAGCGCAAAAAAAGACGAAGAACGGAAAGGATGCACAGGGACAAAGCGCTTTGTCCTTGTGCATCCTTTCCGTGTTTCGTCTTTTTTTTTTTGCGCTATACATCCCTTAAGTTTGAATAACCGGCACTTCTGCACAGTTCCAACTTCTCTTTTTTTATTTGTCAGGTAAATATAAATAAAAAACGCTCGCGAAAAGAGGGAATAATGAGGTCTCTATTACATTTTTGGCTGGGGATGACAAAAAGAAAAAGAAAGCGTTTTGATTGATTGGATAGTGATTGTAGATAAAAGGATATGATATTTAATAACAGAAGAAAAATGTTCTCCGCGCGTTTTCCCCCCGAATCTTCTACGGTAGCTATAGCGCGAGAATCTGAGTAATTTATCAATTTGAATGACAGCTTATGCGGTGCACACGATCCATCATGATGAAAAGGCCAGAGTACGATCTCTCTCGATTGCGGTTCAACGCGAGACATTTGTCTTCTTATCAGGTTCTGCAATAAAACGACGGCTGCGTGAAATAGGTTTTATTACTGCTTGGAAGCATTTACACACAGGCTTCAACAAAAAGTTGTAGTTGCGTGAGCGAGCATGCAATGTGACCAGGTGACATATCTCCGCTTTGCACTCCCAGCTGCTTCGGCTGCTTTATTGAGTGAAATGATGGAAAACATGCTTGCGGGTACAATCCGTGTGTGTCCCTTATCCGCATCGTAATTTCGAGCCCTTCCCTACTTGCCCGATTGGAAGGATGGTTGTTCTGTCATTTTGCGGGCTCGTTAAGCCCACATTTGGATACAGTTTTGTAGGTTCTTTTGCCTTGGTGCCAAAAAAATTAGGAGCGCAAGCCTGAATATTATGCCATTTGTTCAACGGCGAATAATTTGCACAAAATGTGTACACTGTTGTCAAATGATGATAGGTAATGATGATAGGTAATGCAGGTAAAGATGATAGGTAATACAGTTCTCTTGTACAATTGATCAGGGTAATAGAGTGCACCTCCCATGGGAGGGTCCGAACTGCAGACGGGAGGTTAACACCCATTGAGGGCTGAAGCAGGGATGCCCTTGAGCCCGCTATTATTTATGCTCCACATGGCAGAGTCAGAGAGAAACTATAATAAATTAAGTTAGGGTTCAACTTGCCGCCCATCTGGCATGGCAAAATGGTGGAACAGCGTATTCCTGGAATGTTGTACGCAGACGATATTGTTAGTTTAGCTGGTAACCAGAAAGATATGCAGCTCCTCGTGAATATTTGCGCCCGGGAAGCGACAGGCCTCGGGTTGAATTTTAGCACTCAAATGTCAGAAATGATGCTTTTGAAGCGAAAGATTTTTCAGTGGAACTGATGGCGGCCTGTCAGGAAACTAATGCATTCCCCCATAGACCGGTTGGTCGATTGAAGAGCTCTGATAAGACCTCTGGACACACGGAGCGTGCCCGAAACCGGGCTTCCATTGTGTCAAAACGGTTGCTTGAAAATCGCGAAAAAGGAACGGTTCTAGATAAGACAATACACGCATCGATCATAAAGAAGGAGTACGGAAGTATACCTCTATCTCATAGACCACGTGTCGGTATACATTTAGATCGTTCGTAGATGCGTTTACTTAGTGCGCGAAAAATCGTCGCGTGGGTTCGTTCTTTGTTCGCGATTTGGGTCTTTGAAGGTTCGACGATCGATTGGACGCGCTTTCATGCGAAGGTTGCCCGCACTTTTAGCGAAGGTTGCACGCACTTTCATGCGAAGGTTGCACGCACTTTTAGCGAAGGTTGCACGCACTTTCATGCGAAGGTTGCACGCACTTTTAGCGAAGGTTGCACGCACTTTCATGCGAAGGTTGCACGCACTTTCATGCGAAGGTTGCACGCACTTTTAGCGAAGGTTGCACGCACTTTCATGCGAAGGTTGCACGCACTTTTAGCGAAGGTTGCACGCACTTTCATGCGAAGGTTGCACGCACTTTTAGCGAAGGTTGCACGCACTTTCATGCGAAGGTTGCACGCACTTTTAGCGAAGGTTGCACGCACTTTCATGCGAAGGTTGCACGCACTTTTAGCGAAGGTTGCACGCACTTTCATGCGAAGGTTGCACGCACTTTTGACGCAGTTTTGTCGAGAGAAAGCTTTCGCGCTTCACTCAACTTTCTTTAGGAGTAAATTGCAAAGTTTTTCGATGCTTCTAGGACTGACACAGTTTTGAGCAACGTGGAAAAGTACCTATACAGTCGAGGGATACAAATATTTGAGTGGGAATAAATGAAGAGAAAATATATTTATGAGCTCAAGAAAAACGGCTTAAAGTTTAAGGAAAGCGAAACGCGGCAATAATAAAGCGTACAACCCTGTGGGGGTCTAACAAATACGGAGTAGTCCGAGGAATTTGGGAAAGAGCAATTGTTCCAGGCGTCACCTTTGCGAATGGAGTACTCTGCTTATAATTAGTCGTCTCATCACGCCTAGGAGCAAACGAACGAGCGGTGGGAAGTTTGGCTTTAGGAGTGCATAGTAAAATAACTAGCGAGGCCGTGCAGGAAGATATGCACTGGGCGTCGTTTTAAGCTCGAGAAGCTCAGAGTAAAAGATGTTTTAAGGAGAAGGTCAAGATCAATGGATCGAAGTAAGCGGGCAGCTGAAGTGTTTAGCTACCTCTACAAGACGAATGTGGGCACGCAGTAACTAATAAAGGCTAGAACGCTATCGTTGAAATATGTAGAGGTCAGTGGAAATAAAAAGGCAGCAAAAAAAAAAAAAGGAGAGGCAAAGCAGACAGAAACGAATTCATGGGGGGAAGGGGGGGGGGGTGGAACCGAACACGTGGGTCGAGATGTAAAGGATACATAAATCTATTATGTGCTAGGAAAACCTGTATGATAATCTCGAAGGCACTGTTTTACTTTTTGAGGCTATAGCATGTTGCTTGAGAACCAACAGCTTTGCGGGGAAGCATACCTGAAATTACGAGGCACGTGTAACCTGCTTAAAGAAAACAGAAACGATTCAACACATTCTATTCAAATGTGATCGTATCCGTCCAAGTTCATATATTCCAAATATTCGCGTTCTCGAAGACCTAGGTTTTAGAGGTAACACCGAGAAAGTAAACTGCTAGGCTGTAGAGATAACTAAAAGAAGATTTGAATTCTGGTGGCGGAAAAGCAGAGAGGGACTATGATGTAGGACAGCTACCACCTTTAACGAGCAAAATTTAATCTGAGCCTGCCGCTATGAGCAGCGCCAAAATTGAAAGGGTAGTATATAACACAGATACCGTAACTTCTTCGGTGCGATGACACATACCATCACCCCGATATACAGAAGATGTCATTATCAATCAATCAATCAATCAATCAATCAATCAATCAATCAATCAATCAATCAATCAATCAATCAATCAATCAATCAATCAATCACGTGAAAAGTGAATGCAATTGAAAAAAATTGACCACATCTTTCTGCGGGGGAAACCATGGGGTGATGCGACGCATCTGGGCGGTGCTTGTTACGGTTGCGCCGACCATCGCGGTAGCAGCGGTGGTCATCGGATGTCATCGGAGCGGCGGCGGTGAAGCGACTGAGCGGAGCGGCGCAGTTATCGCGTTTATATGTACCCCGCGTTAACGGTGAGGGGAATGAGAGAGAGTGGCGCATGCGCATGTGTTAACCGAGCGCTAACGCGTGCTGACGCACAGCTGGCATGGCGAGGTGTGCGAGCGCTAACGCAAGATGGCGCTGCGGTGAGAGCGGCGTTACCGCGCAGCTGGCGTGGCGAGGAGAATGGGGGAGAGGCGTGTGGACTACGGATGGATGGAGGGACAAGGCGAGTCAAAGAGATGCGTCGCATCTAAAAATCGGCATTACATTAACCATAGCAAGAGCAAGAGGGAAGTGGAAGAGTCTGAGGGGTGGGAGGGGGATAGCATGTTTCGTTGCAGGAGTGACACGAGACCTACTCTGGTGTTCTGGCGAGTCCTTTCTCCACTGGTGCCTCCAATGGAGGAGACCCTTAAAATCGATTTCCCCATGCATAAGCATTGCGGAATCCTTCCCTCAGCCGAGTGGAGGAAGCAAATGTAGGGGCGGAGGAACTCGGAATAAGGCCCCTAGTCTTTCGGCGACATTTGCAGCGGAGAAGCAGACACGCGGGAAAAAAGTTTTAAGTGCGAATGCACTTTATAAGCGACCCTGAATTCCGGTGACCGCCGTCCGTCCACATAGCAACAGCTGCGGGTGCGCGCGCTCCTCGTCTTCCTTGGCAACGGGGGGAGATGGGCGCGCGCTGCCTGGCCGCTGACATGGCACATACCCACGTGGGGGATTGGCCAGGAATCTCCTCGTCTTCCTTGGCAATGGGGGGAGATGGGCGCGCGCTGCCTGGCCGCTGACATGGCACATACCCACGTGGGGGATTGGCCAGGAATCGGGCGTGAGAAGGGCTAATGCATCCGCTTAAAGGAGTACTGACACGAAATTTCAAAGCTGAGATCCGCTCTAGCAATCAAGTACAACGACAACACAAATAGGTGTCTGTGCATGGCACATACCCACGTGGGGGATTGGCCAGAAATCGGGCGTGCGAAGGGCTAATGCACCCGCTTAAAGGAGTACTGACACGAAATTTCAAAGCTGAGATCCGCTCTAGCAATCAAGTACAACGACAACACAAATAGGTGTCTGTGAATAAATGCATCTTTCTTTCTTTGTAGTTGTGTGTGTGTGTGTGTGTGATCTCTCTTTCGCGAACATTACCGAACCGCGCAAATTCAACTCCTGCATTCGCACTTTCACATTCTTCCCCTCGGGGAAATGCGGGGAATTTTTTTCAAGGATTTGTTCCACCGAAGGCCCCAGGGCGTACGTGCACAACGACACGGACAAGCTCTGCAAGCAGCCGAAGAACGTTTTGATTATAAAACCGAGTGTGGTCATGTGGCATGTGCCCACATGGGGGTACTGGCCTGGGGCAGATGGCCGAACAAATGTGCTGTTAGAAGCGGCACTTTGCCTTTTTGGGACGCCCCTCCATGTGAATAAGGGCCATGCGCAGTCATATGTGCCGAGCAGATAAGGCACGTGTATTACTGGCGTTCCTATTCCCACTTGCGAGCCACGAGCCACGATAATTACACGAGCCACGATACACGAGCCACGATAATTTTTTATTGCGCCTCCTGACCCCAAAGCAAACCACACAATTTGAATACAAAACCCCGCAAGTATAACTTATCAGCTTTGACTCCTGGTCGAGTGGTCGACTCCCGCCTCAGAAAAAGAGGCCTGGATTCGATACTCCAAGCTTCCGAAGTGACAAAAGCGTTTTGCTTTTGTGGTCTGTGTTGTTTGGCAGCGCGTGCGCTGTGCTACCGGTGGTGGACACACGGTCACGCGTACACGGCGACAGACACACGTGGAGAAAACGCAGCCTCGATAAAGGTAGCTGTTACAATAAACTACTGACAGCTGTCACTGCAGCAGGAGACACTGTTGCTACCTCGACCGGCCAGCGAGCATAACACTCGCAGAAAACAGCAAGGATTGCAAAGCTCCGTACATTTAGCGCGCTTCAGAGGAATAAAAAAAAGCTGACCCCAAGTATAGGACTATTCTACAGCACACGGTGCAATAAGGACGGTGAGCTTTTATCCCAGTTGGCAGGACATAAGAATATTATATAAATAACAGCCGAGAGGGGAATTTCCTTTCTTGAAAATTTCTACTTAAAACAGCAAAAACGCTTCCAGTGCGATAACACTCAGTGAACAAGTTTTCGCACTATTGAGGCGTTGGCCGACCGTCCGTCAGTTCGTAAGCTGCAAAACATTGAGGAGTGTGGGTGACAAAACAACTAAAGGTCTCCCACACCAACCACCTCATTCCCCCTCTGTTTCGGTTTCCCCCTATAATTCAAACTCTAAACCCTTCTGGTGAAACCTGCGGTATGCGCGAATACTTTGGGGAAACCACACGATTTTTTCAATCGGTGTTTTGCGCAACGGAGCTGGACCTGAGCTATGAGGGGTGCCGCAATGGAGGGATACGGATTAATTTATACCATTCGGGCACCAGTAACGTGCGCTGAAATCTCGGCACACTGGCGTTTTTGTTTTTCTCCTCCGTCAAATAAAATAATCGCCTTGGCCAGGATCTACCCTGCGTCCATTTGCTCAGCAGCCCAGCGCCTCATCCACTCTTCCACCAGAGCGGGTGTATGTGCGGGGGGAAGGAAATGCCGGCGTCCGGGGTTTATTTTAGCGCGACATCTCTACTAGCATACCAACATGGATTTCGCACTTCTGTCTATGAAGCCGCTTATAAATGAGGGAAAAAAAGAATGAAAAACTCTGCCGAGGCCGGCGTCGAACCTGGGCTGCCTCCTCACCGACTACGTCTCGCCGACAGGACGTCCGTATACGCAAGCTTTGGACGCGATGTTTGTGCAGTGCGCGTTGCCACAGGTGTTGCCCGCTGGCCGCCTGCTCAACATCGCTCGCGGGCATAGGAAATAAATTTGAAAAGTTAGTCGGGGTCGTCGCCAGAATATCTAGAGAGATTCGTCGAGCCAAGCGCCGCGAACAGCAGTGAGCTCGCCGACACTCCCATACCCGCCGAGGGTAATTGGACAAGGCGTTATAAAGCGGCTAATTAGCTCAATTATTTATCCAGCCAATAAGTGAAATAAAAGGGCTAATTGTTAATGTGAATATTTGCGATTACACGAAATAATTTAATAGTTATTGCTTATGCAAGTAATCATCCAAATAAGTGATTACAAGCCCAATTCATTACATAAATGGCCATTTAGTTATTAGTAATCAATTAAATAACAATCGCGAGCAGTACGAAGCTCGACCAAAGAGATCTGTGCGCGTATACTCTGAATCCTGTGCGCGTAATCTCAAGCATAGCGAAGGGTTACATACCCAGCGAGTGGCACGTACGCACTCGCAGTGCATAGTGCGACAACGCTTTATAAGCAAAAATGCATGGTGCTTTCGCAAGATATTCTGTGGTTGGCACAGCCGAATCGTCTGTCATTTACTTCATCGAGTACTTAGAAATTCCCATATACTGTTTTTTTATGTCGTTGTATCGTACAAAATGGCATGTTAATCGGCCGACTATACAAATCGCGGAGACTTAAAGCTGCCTTGTTGCAGTTTGTTGCGCTCCAGGAGAACACTACGAGCGCATTGATGAATATAAGCGGCTTCAAATGAAAGTGGGTTGAAGTTATAGTATGAAATAACTTGTAGCAGCTTTGATTATTGGAGTATCTTTATAAGTTTAGTTAAAATTATTTAATTTCTGTTTATTTCGCTGTTTCCTTGCTCGTATGAATGTAGTCTTTTTCGGAATGCGTAATAAAGTGTACACTTGGAACCATGCCTGAATTATTGACAAATAATCCTCAGGGATTTGTTTTTGTTGTCGTTGTTGCTGCTCTTCCTCCTGGGAGGTTATTTGGGATGGTTATTTTACCTGTCGTCTCATTTGACAAGCTTTTGTGCAGTTTATTTTTATCGTATTGGTTTTTAGTAGACGCAAGTCCTCAGTCTATAAAAACGTTGTAAAAAAATTCGCGGATCCTTTCATCGCACTCGATATCGTGTCCCGTAAGATCAGAGAAAACGCTGTCCTATTTCCAGCGCTAACAAAATGTAACAAAATCCCAGAAAAATTGCTTCTAGTGCTGCAATTCTCGACTGCAGCCGTAAGGACCAAATCAATGCAGTTACCCTCGTGATGGTGAGCTCGGTTACTTCATTCTTCAGAACCAGATTAGGCTCTCGTAGAGTTGATCTTGAAAAGCAGGTGCCTTGGAGACTTCTATGGGGAGCCCCTGTTCGCAGTTCGTTTTCCCCAGCACCCAGCGTGTAATGCCGATCGACGATCTCTCTACCTTGCGTAAGGCCACTGGCAGGGATCTCTACCCTAAAACGGCGCTGATGATCACACACAGGAGCTCGCTTGTGGGCCAGGGTAGCTTCTTCGCGTGTGCGGATGATTCTTGTCGGAGTCACCGCGCAGAGGCAAACGCGCAGTGGCAAACGCCCATGGTATAGTACTCTGACCACAGCCTGCGCACAACGATAGTCTGTCGCCAGCGCTGACGTAGCGGCTATAACTGTCCTTGATTGGTTCCCAGGACACATGAGATGCGATGAGCCGACTCTAACATTTCGCTCGGTCTGTATCAAGGAGTAGCTATTTGCTTCGTATTTTGACAAAGAGTGACCTGCCGATATTTCGGTAAATTTCCTTTCAACGGCCGACAATGCATACATAGAATACAGTCACTGTGTCATTTGTATTAAGTCATAATGCTTTATTTGATGAGATACCTGCAAAATGCCGCCACTGCAAAAACCTCGAAGCTGTCTGTCCCAACAAAGCAACAGCAAGGACGGCCCACTTAGTGCCTCCGCAGCATCATAGCGCATTCGGTTATGTTTTTGTTATGCAGTGTCTCCAGTCTCGATTAGTGTAAGCCACTTTATCATCAATTAAAACACGCACCATTTCGCCAGTTAACCTAGCCTAGTAATTGATATCTGAGAGTGATATTCCCCTGAAGGGCTTTGGTAGCCTCAGCTGAACAATATACTGTTGCCACCGCGGGATTCCGTTCAAATTGGATCTGTTACTGTTCGTTGGTAGAAAGCGTTTTAGGTGGACTTTATTGCTCCGCTGTCTGTTTTCTTCTGCTTCTCGTTTTTTAGACGATATTTGTATTACTTAAGAACAGACAAAAACGTGTTTAATAACCCAGCTATATTGGTTATCCCAACAGAAGGTCGGAATGCCACGTAGTAGGGTTCTTAAATAAAACGGCTAATGCGCCGAGATTCAAGGCTCATTTCAATATCTATATCTCTACCTCCTTCCTAGACCGCAGTGAACCGCCACGAATGGCGAGAAAGTATCACGGGGGCTCCTTTGTTTAATCGTCGATTGAACACATTGGAGCGCGAGAGAGTTTTGTACGATTTGTTGCGGTATAATTGCCGATATTTTGTCTAGGGCTGCGGGCTTTGTTTCGAACAGACAGGGAAAATAACCGCAGAACCTGTTACCGCAGCGGGCTTTATTCGTGGGTGATAAATGGCGGCTTGCATCAGCGCTTCCTTTTGGGAGCCGACCCGCGGAGGTAAAAGGGCGGTCGGTGGCGCGAGGTCTCGCATTAATGTTTTGCCCGCCCTTGACACCCGCTGATGTTCCCGCTATCTTGAAATGACCTACGGAGGAAATTCGCCCTCACGCTTCTCACACCTCGCTCGTGAGAACCTTTCTGTTATTCTTTTTATTTTCCTTAGAGGAAAGCCGCGGATGCAGTGATAATGGCGACCCCGCGGAAATTGCGAAACGGAAGAGGCCGTGAAAAAAAAAAAAAAAAAAGCGCCGTAAAAAAGGTGATATAAAGAGGTCGGCTCAATATCTACCCTTACACAGGCGGTGAAGGAAGATGGGTGTGAGGGAGGTCGGCGAGAATAAAAAGAGAGAAAAGAAATTAGACGAGAATAGCCGCTCTGACGCAGGTCGCAATACACAAAAGGGATTGTGGCCTGGCGTAATGCAATTTACAGTCTCGTTCATTCCCGTGCAGAAGGCGCTCGGCGGCGGAAAAAGGGAGCGGGTATAGCAGCCCCGCTTTAAGCTGGTTTCCTGCTCGCCAACATCGCTTTAAGGGAAACGTGCGAAAGATTTCATTTTAAGGACGCCAGTTTGCGGGGGCCGCATAAATTTTAAAGCGCAATAAGGCCGCGTGTTCGCTCGCTTCCGACGCGGGGCAGGCCGCGCACGTATCCGTGGCTTGCGCAAAACAAAAGTGCCTGGCTCGAGCAGTGCGGCCCGCCTCGCGCAAATAATCCTGGCGAAGATGGATGTGACCTGTAGGGAACGGAGACGCCCGTAATGGCGACCAAAGGGAGCGAGGCGAGCGAGGAGCAAATGAGAGGGAAAAGAAGAAGACGGACGGAGACCAGGGAACTGCGCGGGTGTGTGCACGGCTCCAAGTGGCGGGGGAGTGCGGGCTCCAACGAGCAGAGGATGCACGCTATGGAGCACGCGGAAGGCCGAGGGATACAATGAACGACTAACTTATTAATTGCACTACCTACCGACTGAATCCGCGTATAATCTGCAAACAGTGAGAACCGGCTTATTTAGCGTTAATTAAAAGGCAAAAAAAAAAAGCGAACCGCGGGGGTCTCTTGCATATGCATCATACCCTATAGGGGTAACAAGGAGCTCTGGTGCACGGCGGATATGAGTGGGAAAGAGCTTGGCGAAAAATAGTGGGCTTGTAAAATGAAATAAGGACAGTGTCCCAGACAGCTTTTTGCTAACACGGGTGGGTATGGGGGATGGAGGAGATCATTCAAAGAAGGACACAGACAAGCGATAGTCTGTGTCATCTTTCTGCATGTTTCTCATTTAGTTTTTCGCTGTTATCACCCGGGATCCGTACCAACTAACCTAGCTCACTACACTTCTGCAGTTTAGCCTGATAGTTTTCATGGTACAAGTCATTGTAGGATGTTATCTCAGCAGATTGTTATCTCAGAATTTGTCGTTTTGAAGTAGGACAGCGCATGCTCGCCGAACGTAGTCACGCGCGGCGACGGTGGTCCAGGAGGAAAGTCCCAATCACGCTCCGCGGTTGCGGGCGGAGGGAGGCCCAGGCGGCCCTGGACTGCTTGAATCACCTCGGCGACGTCGGGGTGGCAAAACACGCCTTCTGTGCATCGCTGGCTTGAGTTGCGTAGCCCGACAGCGTACGAGGCGCAAGTTGCTGTTGAAACACGCGCTCAACGCACCCCTCGCTCGGGAAGTGTTCGCGTCGCGATGCGTCGCCCTTTCCAAATCATCACTCCGTGCGCTTGCTTACGCCAGTTGCTTGTGGTATGGACATCGTGCACTGCAGTTTTAAGTACACTCGTGGCGCCACCTGGAAGCGGCGGCGGCGTTTTTTCCAAATTAGAAAATAAACATATACAACAGGTTGCTACGGGGCTCAATTACAACGTCAAATGGGAAATTATTATGCAAGACATCACTGCATTTTGTTACGTTCTCAGTTGTTATTTCAATATAATTATTCCTCTTACCAGTTGTGCGGGAATGAATGCTAAAACACTTTAGAAAGCGCCACTTCTCTAATATATGCAGATGACTGTACACGGATGAGCTGCTTGCGACGCCATCGGGCAGAAAGCCCATAGTACCCGAGAAGAAAAAAAAATGGCCGCGTATCTGCTCCTTTAGTTACAAATGTCGACGAAAGTCTTTCGCCGACATTTGCCAAGAAAACTCCTCCCTTCGCTTTGGCGCTCACCTCCCACCCATGCTGTTCCTCTCCCTTCGTGCCCCTCCCAAGGTAAATACGCTGGAGGTTTGCTCAAGGCAATTTAAATGTACTGCGTTCCACTGCTCCACGCCGGGTGCCTCGATGCCAGCGCTGCCGTACGGCGGAGATTTTGCGTGAAGCGAGGCGCCCTACTTGAACTTTTATAGATTCACGCTGCCCTTCCCCACGTGCGTTCCAAGCAGAATGTGGAACCCATCTAGTCAACCTTTCGTAACTGTTGCTGTTTGATTTCTTAAAATGCCGCCAGAAGCAATAGTGGCGCGGGCGACAGCAGGTGACGGAGTGAATTCTTTTTTCTGCAATGGATTTCATTTGCTGTCCCGAAAATCAAGCATCCATGAATTTTTTATTAAGGAACACAGCAAATATGACTTATTTATTTATTTTCTGCCTCACATTTGCGTAATGCTTTGTTCTTGTTCAACAATGTTGACATGCATGGACATTGACACCGGACTTAGACGTTTAGATTTGGCTGTGGGTATATAAACCTGTTGTGCAGCTTCTATTTCACTTTGGCCGGGTGGCCCGCCGCAGTGGCTCAGTGGCTAAGGCGTTGTACTGCTGCGCCCGAGGACGCGGGTTCGATTCCCGGTCGCGGCGGCCGCTTTTCTGATGGAGGCGAAAAGGAAAAACGCCCGTGTGTACGAGATGTATGCGCACGTTAAAGATCCCTTGTTGGTCAAAAATAATCCGTAGCCATCCCACTACGGCGCGGCTCATCGCCTGCGTTGCGGCGGCGCCTTAAACCATACAATCTATCAATAAACTTTGGCCGGGTGGCTGAATCGAGTTACAGACAGACAGACAGACCAAATTTTTCGCGTTTAAGTAGCCCAAGAAAGACTTTCGCCTAAAAAAAAAACAGAACCATGATTGCATTTGCGTATCTGCACGCTACTTGGCGGGAGACCACTGCGAAAAATTGCCATGCCGGCGAAATATAAAGATAGACCTAAGACGAAAAAACAAGGAACGCAAATGCTTACGCTACGCAGCAGCATAGCAATAAACACAGGGACGCACACAAGCCACAATTCGAGAACTCGCATTTACGGCTCTATTGAACTGTCTATCAAATATCTCAAACGTGTGGTCCTGTACAATTTGTAGTTTGCGTTTCTGCCAAGGAAACGAGTTGAAGTGAAGCTTGTCGCGCGAAATATTTTTGCTGACACAGAGAACATGCACGAGTACATGCAACTACGTACGTTGGCATGTAGTTACACGAACAGTCGCGTACAACTCTATCAGCTCCGTTATTCCAAAATGTATTCTTTTTCATCGGCACTATGAACGCGAGGGGAACAAGTCGTGCAAAAACATAGCTACCCCTCTACCATGTTCATTTCCGTGGGTATGTCGAGTAATAGAAGGGTTAAAAAGGTAAATAAACGTATAGAGCCTTTCTTGAAAGCTTCCTTACGCGCATCTACGTCCAAAAATATGTGATGTTATAAACGCGCTTATCAACATATGAACGGGTTTAAAAAAAGGCATCAAGCGATATTTTTTGAGCCCATCCAATGAACACTCGTCGGATTTTCAGCAGTGGCAGGTAGAGCTTTGCTGCGCGATTGTATTTTCAAAAACCAGCCTCCAGAAACTTGAATTTCTGGCTCTTGAAGACGTATATCCTTGATGTCGCAATATACACACGAAAATTTCGCCGCAATTCCAGACACTCTACGGACATCAAACCACTTCCTGGCACGAACAAGGCACAGTGGAGTTTACACGGGAGACATTCGCTTCTACAAGCACTGTGAAGTCGCGTCGCCGGTCTTCTGATTCTTCTCCTCACAATATGCTGCCCACCAACACCTGGGTTATGCCAAATTCGCTGACCGGGATTTAAAGCTCAATAAATCTAATCCACTAAAGTAACTAAAGCGGTCACACTAAACTTTTTACACCCTTTTACCCAAAAGGGGTGTACCATAAGTGGAAAAAGGGTATTGAGAGGCCTTTACACCCTTTTTCTTGAATCTCAACACCCTTTTACAAGCTCTAGACCCTTTTTGTGTGAAGAAAAGGGTGTTGATCAACTTCAACACCCTTGGTTTTTCTTAGGGTGTTGAAAGGGTGTGGAAAAGGTGTTTAGCTGTTCATTGAATAAGGCCATGCTTGGATGCATAATATCACTTTGAAGAACAAGACATCCCCTCATATACTTGTCTACTCGCAAGAAATTTTCAAATGCAAAAAAAAATTGCTCGTATGCAATGATCGCTCGTTTCCATATGCGATGCACCTCATGCCCCAAGTTTAGCTTTGGCACGTGAAACACAAATTTGAACCTTCACAATTAAAATCATTATAGTCGTGTGGCGAAAAGTTTGTTTACCGACTGCAACACACTTGGTTTTCTGTAGGTTGTTGAAACGGTGTGATATAGGTGTTTATTTGCAAAAAAAGAACAGCGGAGCTGGGGTCGACCTAGTTTCTTCCGGTGTTGCTAAGTTTTGTTATGTTTGCTAAGCTTTGCAATGTTCTTGCTAAGCTAGGATCACCGCTGAGGGGTGCGGCCAAGTTTAACCGGATTTTACAAGGCTGTTCCAGTGTGTACCCCTCTCACTCAAAGTCAGGGGATCCAAGGGGGAAACAAGCTAGGTCGGCCCCCAGCTATGCTGTTTCTCCAGCATTGCACCCCTATTGCAAGCTGCGCCAATTTGTTTGCCGCTTATAATCTAAAAAAGACCTTTGAATCCAAAAAAAGACCTTTGAAATGGTATAGTAAGAAGTGCGCATACGCATACACCCTTTGTGCTCACACTCTAACAAGATCGAAAGCCGACTTCACTGTTATAATACTCTATCTGCGGTGGTGCACCCTTTACAGGAGCCCCAGTTCTTTTTCTTTGTATTTTTTTGCTAACGACACCGAAAGTAGCTCAAGCTTAAAGAGTTTCATGGGTAATAAATTATGCCAATTCATACTGCTTTAAACGTCGTGAGGTACAAAACACCCCCCGGTTGTAGAAAATGTTCAGTCCACCCGTGTAAACAGGTACAAAACGCCTCCAAAGTTGGATGTCTCTTCACCTTTTTTTTCAGTTGGCGGTCTTTTCTTACACCCTTTTTCTTTACGCCCTTTTTCGTAGTTTGGAACACCCTAATTTGTCGCTTTACACCCTTCTTTGAAAAAGGGTGTTAAAAGGAACACCTTTTTAGAAGGGGGTTGAGGTGGGGGGGTAGATTGGTTTGGTATTTAATAAAATTCTATAAGTTATAGAATACGAAAACTACTCCGTGATTAAAAAGTTTTGAAAATCCGCGTGTTGATTTATATATTCTCATAGTAAAATCCATACTTCAAAAATTAGCGCTAAGATATCTGTTTTTTTGCAACAAGCCCACCGACTCGATCGGGGGCTTTCCTCTGCTGGATATAAAAGCAAGAACAGCACATTTATTACTAAGTAAGTATGCACTTCCTGTACCGCTTGCATCACGTTGGTTCTTGCTCAATTCATTTCTGTTCCAACTGTAACTTGTGCGTATTGGCTGTTTCCATTGAATGCTGCGGGCTCCGCCCATTCCCATTGTCACTGCGCATGCCATCACCTTAAAAAAGGGTGTGAGGATGCTCAACACCCTCTTTTAGGGTGTTGAGCATCATCAACACCCTTAAAGGGTGTTGAGCTCAACACCCTTTTTTCATTCTACACCTTTTTTTTGTCAAAACACCTTTCAAGGGTGTTAGCCATAGGACAAGATTTTTACACCCTTTTCGGCCAAAAAGGGTGTAAAAAAGTTTAGTGTGTTCCTCCCGCCGTTGGGACGTTATGCCGTTGTTTCTTGCTCTTCGGGGGCCAGCGGCCCCACAAAAGTTTGTCCATTCGTGAAGCGACCGCGCCTTCATGGATGCTTTCAGGAGGCGATGCACACAAACACACGCAAAATCCTGCGGTCCTCTCGTTCTCCTCGCCACTGGGTTCGCTGGTTTTCGTCTTTTTATTTTGATCTATCTTTTGGGTGGCACTGCTGGTGTTCGGTTGAAGCCGTTGCTAAATGACAGTGTGTCCAGCTGCGCGGAGACAATCACGCGCTTGAATACAACTGATTTTATTGTGATGAATAGGTTTCCTGTTGCCCTTGCGAACCATTTTCTGTTTATTGAATTACCGTTTGGCTGTTTGTATCGCACTGTAGCAGCATTGCGGCCATTTGTTCTTTCTCTTGCTGATAATGGCACAGAGCTGAATGCCATGCTTCCGGAAGTCGCCTGCTCACAGAATTCAGAAGTTCCGTACATCGTTATGACGTTCACGCAGCTGATCGCTGGCACATGTTCCTGTCCGACCGGTGTAACAACGGGATGGCGCGAACTCTGCAAGCACACTATACACTAAACTTCTTTTGTGCTTAGTTTGACACAATCGACTACGGCCAAGTACATTGATCATTTCGAACGCAATTTGGCAGCTGTAAAGCTAACGCGCACATTTGCAGACTAACCTGTGTTTTTTAACCGGTGCTAGATGACGTGCATGTACAAGATCAATGTGCGCTTCTTGCCCTTGCCTGCAGCATTGGGCTTTTAGAGGCAATCTTTCTTTGTCTGCCGCAGGACACTACCAGGAAAAAAGCACACTCAGGGTATTTACACAGGCTTTTTGGAAGATGGCGTACTAGCATTCAGTGAAGCATTCTCGAATTTTATTACGAGACTTTTCCAGGTAATTAGAAACGCACACGTTCGCTGTCTGTCACTTCCCCAGCTTGCTATTACGCGAAGAAAATGGAAGTAGGGTCTTTTTGGCTTGGGGCTCGCTCGTACGGCCAGCACTGCATACGGCTATCCGAAAAGTGCCGCTTTAAGCCATAAATGCAACTGAATTCTAGTTCGTAACGCTTTGTTTAAAAAATAAGAAATTGGTGGTGCTGCTTAAAAGTACTAATCGCTAACATGCTCATGCTCAAGGCCTTATTTATGCCCGTCGTAGTAACATTTTAGTACTTTTTGATCGGGCCAAATCTGTCTGTCACGAATCAGCATGGATCCTTTTAGATCCCTACATCAGATGTCAGAGCAAGGTTAGCTGGAGTTTGAAATTATCCAAAGGTGCACAAGCATTTACGCGGCTTAAGGGTCACTTACTTTCATCTTCATGAAAAAACAAGCAAACAAAACAAACAGCGTGCTTTATAAAGCGGTACACGCCAGTTCCCTTGGCGCGAATTAGAACAAAGTAACGGAGTGTAGTGAAAACCTTGGTGATGTGGTCAGGTAACTTTTTTTTGCAATGGGTATTAAGGCTGACATGAGTTTATAGCTCAACAGCGCTTCCACCCTCAGACAAATCCTTTACGGTAGGGATGTCATAATCATTCCAAAGAACCGTACTGCTGAAGGCATAAAAGGGCCGGCCTTATGATGACAATAACTCTTTTTCCGTTCGCGCCGTGTGTCTCGAGAGGCCGTCCATATACACTGCGAACAAAGATAATTCCAAACTGCGGCACAAAGCGGCAGGGGGAAAAGAGAGGGACCTGGCGAGACCGAGCGGTGGGCTACGGGAGAACACTGGCTCGCGGGGCTCTATTTCACCGCTTTGTTAAGCAAAGTTCGAACAAATCGGGCGGAAAGTCTTTGAGACGTGGATTTTATCGACTCCCGAGCGGCCTTAACGCCGGAAATGAAACGATGCGCGAAAGGCGGCCGACGGCTTCTTTCGAGAGTTGCGAGCCGCTCTGCAAAGGAGAGCATACTATAAATCAGGGTTAACAATTAATGATGGCGGGAGACTGGAAGGAAGGCCAACAAGGAAAAAAAGAGCAAGCGCCGGAAAAAGAAATGGGAGTGAGAGGGGCCAGGACTAGGGAAAATACGGCGCTCTACGCAGAGAGAGCGGGTCCGTGTCGCTTATCTTTAACGCGTGTTCAAGGAAAGCCGAGACGGTGAGCTCTCAACACCTGCTGCAGGTCTCGCAGCACGCCAGTGGAGCCGCGTCCATTAATCTTGCTATTAAATTGCGTTTAGCTTCAGTGGGACAAAACTGCAAACGACGAAAAATAAATTGAAGGAGCGAAATTGAGCTGGCTCCGCTTGCCCCATGTGCTGCGATGGAAGAAATGGGCAACCTGAATAAAAGGTTTCTTTTTTTTTTCAGAAGGAATAAAAGGGAGGCGATGATAGAGACAACGTTGTGGGCGAAAATTTGTTCCAGTGTTGATTTAGACGGCGCGGTGAAAGCGTTTCGAAATGGCCATGTTTTTTTTTCTCGCCTCAGGACATAACGGGAGTGGAGTCTGCTAGTGTTTGAAAATAATACGGCCGCGAACCGTCGAAGTGGTTTTTTTTAAGTGTGCGTTCTTTCGTGTGTATGCTTGTCTGCAAGTTTTTTACCTTTACATGTGCACTTGATCGAACATACTGCGACCGCAACTGTGTACTCCGGCGGCACGCTCAAACACAAGCCAGAAATCAGTCAGATAAAAAATCATACAAAATAAAGGGGTCAACGTTATACTTATCCCACAGGAATAGGCGGGATGGTTATTGTTCTTTAATAACAAATACAATAAAGGATGTCCTGAATTTGTCGCCTTACATTCGGCCTCTTTAATTTCACGAGTGTTTGTATTTTAAGGTTGTGCATAAATTGTGTCTTCATGCCGCACGATCATATGTCTGCGTTGCCTGCATCTAGACTTTGACTAGTGCTGTCACGGTGAATAATTTGCAGCCGTTGAAGTTTTTGCATGTCAAAGCAGGACAGAGCTAAGATAAATGATATTGAGGAGATGGCTACGGGTAAGTTCAGATGTTTTGAGGCTTCCTAAATTCCTCTGACGTTGAAGTATCAGTAGTTGCGTTTTTTTCCACGCACGGAGTTCCACAACTGCCGGTATACAGCCATCATCGTCAAGCACTCCTGAATAATGACCACTCAAGAGACATAACCCTGGCTCTGGTCCGAGAATGCTCATTTTCTGCTATCACGATGTGAGAAAATAGTCCGAAGTGGTTGTGTTGTAGCGCTGAAATCATTGTGTACCAAGTGATCTTATCATTCGTGCATAACGCGAATGTCCTCTATTCCCTCTACGCTGCAATGTTGCAGCGCCAATGCTGCAGGAAGTGTCGAATGAGTTTCCTGACTCGCATTTACGAAATATATACTTTAAAGCATTGCTAGATTGCGAGTGAATAATGGGAAGCCCCTGTTCCTAAGCCTAAGACAGGTAAGGGGGAGAAATAAACGTTAATTGACTTGTACTCTTCCGGAGCCTCTTTAGTCCAGGAAGCATTGGTCCTTTGCTGCTAGCCGGGACCTGTCAACCAGTCGTGGCGGGTCTTGAGGGCGTGAACTGGTCAGCTGTTTCTCCCACTGCTCCAGGGTGGGGCTTGGTGGGGGGGGATGAGGTTAGTGATGGTGAATGTCGGCACTCCCGCACGAAAAAAATTAGATACAACCCATCCAGGGATGAGGCAATGCCTGTCTATTGAATGACGTTTACTTGTCCTCCTCGTCATTCACTAGACGCTTGCGCAACAAAATGGACAGTGCGTTTGAGTTGAACTGTTTAGGCGAAAAGAACTGGTGGTCTATCATTCTTTTATTGGCAAGCATAAAAAAGAAAAAGTTCATGGCCGTCAAGAAGGTTCACTTTACTGGAATTCTGCTCTTAGTAAAATGCTGCGATAAATTTTGTAAACGTCCGACGACAAGAAGAAACGTGCTTAGTACATTAGTAATTAACGTGCAATTGATTCCTGGGAACAGTATCAAAATAGATTTCTCCGATTGTCTATCATGGTACGTGAAATAATTTTTTTCAAGTTTTTAAAGAGTACTCTATTTAAAATGGTTAATTTTATTCGTTTCAAATAAAATGGGCACCTATGTTAAGACCAGAGGAGGGAATAGGACCTCCCTTTCTTTGGCCTAACCTCAAACTCAGCAGTCTTTTCTCAACATCACCCCAATCTCAATATTGAGGCTGAGGTCCGTTTAGGCAACATAAACCGAACACCTTAGATGTCACCTGAATGTTAGCTCAGCCTCGCGTCAATGTCACTTGAACGTCAACACTGATGTTGCGGTTCACATGGAAAAGCTCACCTCAGCACCTATCGAACATTACCTCAGCCAACCCCAAACTCAATATAAGGGCTGGATTTCATTTACTTAATCTCACCGCAGCAACAGCTGAACGTCACGAACCTGTTCCTCAACCTCACTGCAAACTCGACCCTCCTCAGCGGAATGCAGATAAATTGTTTCAGTCGCTATTGTTAGTTCAACCTCTCTTCATACACCCAATGCATTCCTTTCATGTGAAGTCAATTCTCAAGCTACTTCCCATTTGGTATTTTATTCATCGTAGACAATTTACCCGTGACACCTTCAATTGATGACAGCGAAATTTTGGGAAATTTTTGGCCCAGCATTCCAGAATTTAGACAGGATTTAAACAGCGAAGCTGGTTAGCAAGTCGCAATTTTTCGTTTCCGCAGTTAAAAATACGAAGAAATGGCCGAGCGCGCACACGTGAGCACGGGCCCTTCGCGGACCGCGCGGCAGTTCACAAAACCAAGAAAATGCCTAGCGCTCGTCTGTGCGTGACTCGCGACGACCGCCCAGCGTCCCCTGCGCACGTTTGTCAAGCCAAGCATACCCACTTAGAGAGATTGGCCGTGATTGCGGCGACCGCCCGGCAGTTAAAAAAAAAACAAAAAAGAAATGCCGAGCTCTCGTGTGTGCGTGCCTCGCGGCGACCGCCCAGCGTTCCTGCGCAGGTTTGTCAAGCCGAACATTCCACTTAGGGAGATTGGCCAAGATTGGCCCCCCGAAAAAACGCCAGCGTTCGCCGTAATCATGGCAACGCTTGCTCGGAACGAGAAAGGCACGTCATAGCGTACGCCCCTCCAAGGTGATGTCCAATGATTATGGCATAAAAAAGGAAGGAAGCTCACACTTATAGCAACAATGATGGAGTATAGGTCATTGCGGCAGCGAAGAAGAAAATCGACAGCAATCGTGGACGTAAACCGCCGTCATGGCCGTGAGGATTGCGTGCGGCTTTGCTGCCTTTAAGTCTTACGCGTTAGTGTGAGCTTCCTTCATTTTTTATTTAAGCCGTGCAATGCTTTCACTAAAAGAAAGCTAAAGCAATGAGTTTGTATAAGTTGCTAAAACAAATAAAGAAACTACAGACGTTATCTCCGGTTTAAGCATCGGACACGTGTTGTTCGAATAAATAGCTAACTAAAACGCCGTAAGTACATATTCCAAACCCTCCGACCCAGTTTGAGAATACGTTTGTTGAAAAAATATTAGATGACATCATGCACAACAGAAATCACGAGAGCACGGGAAATATACCCGCAGGATTTTAAGCTTGCTGATGTTGGACGTCACTCCAACTTTAAATTCACTCGCACTCGAAGTCGTTAACTGAGATACACGTCAAAAAAATGAAAGTCCTCAACATGAAAGCTACCGGACGTGCAGAGCAGGGATTCGCCATAATGGGCTCTAGCGCCGTTATCCGCTCACTGCTACCACCCAATGCTATTCAGATTTTCCGTTTCCGCAGTGCTCGCACACCCCCTGCCTGAAACAGCAGCAGCGGGAGCTCTGTTCTTTTAAGTGCAATGCACTTCTTAAGCGACCCTGAACCTGCGTCAACCGGCGATGTCCGCGCACGTGGAGATGGGCGCGCGCAGCCTGGCCGCTGACATAGCACATACCCACGTGGGGGATTGGCCAGGAATCTCCTCGTCTTCCTTGGCAACGGGGGGAGATGGGCGCGCGCTGCCTGGCCGCTGACATGGCACATACCCACGTGGGGGATTGGCCAAGAATCGGGCGTGAGAAGGGCTAATGCACCTGCTTAAAGGAGTACTGACACGAAATTTCAAAGCTGGGATCCGCTCTAGCAATCAAGTACAACGACAACACAAATAGGTGTCTGTGAATAAATGCATCTTTCTTTCTTTGTAGTTGTGTGTGTGTGTGTGTGTGATCTCTCTTTCGCGAACATTACCGAACCGCGCAAATTCAACTCGTGCATTCGCACTTTCACATTCTTCCCCTCGGGGAAATGCGGGAAATTTTTTGTGCTTGCTTTTCCGCCCGCACGTGCCGGCGTTGCACCGCCGTTTTTTCCCCCTGACTATCGTAAAAACCAACCCAACGAGCGTTCCTAACTAAATGAACGCGGACGCCAGTGGTTAATTACGTATATTAGATGCAGAGCATCTGATTCACTCGCCTTGTCCCTCCGGCGTCGTCTTCGTCGGCGTTGTCCGCCACTCCCCCATTCTCCTCACCCCCTGTCCTCTCCGATAGCGAACACTCTCTCGCGAGGGGCATTGGATTTGATTCGATTCGATTGGCTTGGATTGGATTGGATTGGTTTGGCTTGGCTTGGCTTGGCTTGGATTGGATTTGGATTGGATAGGATTAAAGTGGATTGTGTTGGATTGTGTTGCGTCATAGCCGCGGCAGACGCGCTCGGGCCGGCGCATGTGCAGTACTCTCTCTTTCGCGGTTTCCTCTCCTTCGGGCGCCCTGCGCATATAACCGGTGTGCCGTTCTCTGGCGAAGCAACATCCACGCTTGGCTCAAACACCTAGAGTCCACGCCGCTTTACAAGTACGCCAACGTCGTCATCGACGGGGACCGGCTTACGCAGTCCCCTCAACGTTATGCGCGCTATAAAACGCGGTGCCTGCGCCGCTCTGCTCCATCGTTCCAGCGCCGTTCCTCCGCTGTCCAACGCTGCAACGTGGACCCCCTATGCGTCGCATCTACAAAGGGGTTCCCGCGAGGGGAGGTGGGAGTTTTTTGCCTCAAATCTACCTGCACTTTTCTTTGCGCTAAACAACGGGGAGGTGTATAACAAGCGCCAGCGGTTCACGAGTTTCGAACGCTTATGACTATATAAACCGCTTGGTTTCGAAGCCTCCGAGTTACGCCGTGACGGCGGAACGTCGTGTGGCACTGAAACATTAGAACATGCCTTGTTTCAGTGTCGTGTACCGGCAATGTTTTGGGCTGTGTCAAGCAGATTGTTTGGTCTCACACTTCGAATGACCACACGTTCAAATGACGTGTTGGGCAACTTCCTACTTCCTGTGTGCTGGTGCTTTTGTAATGTGGCGAAATCGAGGTGCCACGTGTGTTCGCGCCCGACCACAACTGGCTGTGTTTCCACTGCTGTGGCGTATACGGTCAATCCTTGTGAGTCACTTAGAAAATGAGTTGGCAGGTCTAGGCGAAGAAGCCTTTCTGTTACGCTGGTCCACGTGCTTAATAGTAGTCAGGAACAACATCCTGAGTATACCTATTGTACCGTATTGAGTTTCAGCTGATTTCTGAACTCTCTCTGTGGACACCTGTGAACTTTCTCGGTATTGATTTTTCAGACGCTTGTTACACAACCAGAGGCATTTGTTGTGAAGAGGGTTGAATGCCCGGAGCACTCGGAAAGTGAATGGGTTTTCTCTCGTTTTAGGACAGCGTTGTTACCACTGGTCGCTGCGCCCTTACACGTGGATTGTAATAAATTCTCTTCTCACGCAGCTCTACTTGGGCCCAGCGAGCGAGCTACGACGACAAGGCGAGCCCCTAAAGTGCTCTGCTCTTAAAATCCCTGGCCATCTCCACTGACGTGAATCCTTGGGAAAGGCGAAGCATGCCGTGTATAAGTGTATTTTTGGCGCCTTGGCGTTTTGGCCAACGCAGATGAAACCGTTGGGGGTAGAGGTATGGAGCTTTGCTGTAAAAGTCTCGTGTCTTTGAAGCACGAAGCGTTCCAGCGCGAGGCGTAAACGAGTGTGCCGGTGTTTTTTAGTACGCGTTACGAAGCGTTCCAGCGCGAGGCATCAGCGGGTGTCCCGGTGTTACGACGGTTACGACGACGATTGCGGTTACGACGATGGTTACAACGACGACATGTGACGCCGACAGCCCGAGCTCCTAAGAGGCTCCGCCCCTAAAACTCCGACCTCACTCGTTCAGAAGGTCGACCCTTTCACCTCAGCTCAACTCCACCTCAAACGGTGAATTTGTAGTCCACTTGATGTTAAGGTAGACATCACAGTGTCAAGACCTCGTGAGATTGCCCCCTTCTGGGTAGGACCATGCAGCGGTAGTTCATACCGCGAACCTTTTACGGTAAAGACCAAGGGACGGTTTACACGGACACAGCATGCAGTAACCATAAGGGAGCAATGGTGGCACTAGTAACATCGAGCGACAAATGCCTCACCGGCGCAACCATTTCCAAAACTCCACCAAGAAGCAGAAGTGGCCATAGCGCTAGCCATCATCCAGACCAAGGCCAATAATTTCTGACTCGCAGCATGCCCACAGAAGATTTAGTTCGGGATCGGTGACTCCAGCAGTCTACCGCCTCCTGAGCACAAACCCCCGAACCGGCATGTCACAATAGTCTGGGCGCCGCCACGCTCCTCCCTCGCGGGCAACGAATTCGCACACGCGACTGCCTGCGCACTCGCAAACCAGGCCCAGGAAGAAGAACCTGACCCCACCCCTATTGTGACTTACCCTAACATTACCCAGCATTAACGGGCTAGAACGGAGAGTCTATCCACCACCGCACCCGCAATTAAGAAAAAAACAAGGCTCAACACTTCGCTTACTTGAAACGAACACGTTCCCTCACCCAGTCAGGCGGCTCCATATGCAGATCACCAGGCAGCTTCCACCTCTATGGAAGGTCTGTGGAAATTCAGGCTCTCTATACCACGTAGTCTGGGAATGTAGCCAAAACCCGGAATTGCCGCCGCCTTTCCCTAAGCCCAAAGTCGAGCTGTGGGAGACAGCGCTATCCAGCGCACACCTCGCCGGCCAGGTCTTGCTTACGGAGAGGGCGGAACGTGCAAAGACGACGCTTGGACTTCTGGACTAAGAAGCCATTCCCACACATACAAATGCGCAATAAAATTTTGCTCTCTTTTTCTCACTCTCTCTCTCGCAAACCCAGTGCTGTGTAGGGCAGCGTCTTGACAACGCCGGTGTTTACAAACAATAGCGGTATTTACAATATCTGTTAGCCACTGATGCTAAGGCCTAAATAATCCATTTGTAGCCATGAGGGCAGGCCTCGAAGGATGTGTGTTTTGTTTAGCTATAGATTTTACAAACTGATTCATGAAGCGTTGCGCAATTTGTTCAAAGGTAAATTAATCACGATCCTTTTGAGTTTTCCCCTTCAAACTCTAAGCCTCGAAAATCCACTCCCTCTAAGCACGAGCGCCGTACAACAAATTTATGCATTGGTTTATAAAGAAAGGACTCCAGAACTTCTTAAAAATTGCTCATGCTTAGAGAAATCTATAACGGCGGCACACGGTTTTATATTACAAAAAATTCTGACGGCATTTTGAAATAGAAAGCTTCTGTTCTTATTTAAAAGATTGCATTTTCATTTCGGCAAATAGGCGCCTATGCGGGAATGACAGGCGGGAATGAGATCACTGTTGGAAAACAAGGCAGTAAAGAATAAAGGGAAAACTGGCTCTGAAGTATAGAATTGAAATTCAACAAGGCCCAACGAGGGGCTGTTTTGCATTTCTGAAGCGAGGACAGCGCAGGGCTAAATGCTCACCTCCAACTTAAGCGAAAGACGATTACGTTCCTTTCTTTGCATTTCTATTCCTGTGTGCGCACTGCAGATATTTTGATGGTTTTGCCGCCCGCCCTGATTTATAAACCTACAATAAGCGAGCAAGAAGCCTTACGCCGACCGTGTATGCGGTATTTTTGCTCATTCTGAGATTTCTCCGAGTACCGCCGAGGGTTGCTTGCGCCATTATAAATGCCAGCTTATGCAGCTCCACCGCGTGGTTGAATTCTGGCCGTCGCAATGAAAAAAAAAGAAGAGCTTGTTCCCCCACCCACCTTCCCATTAAAAAAAGACAATATACGATTGAAGTAAGTTTTACATGGTGTTTCTTTTTGACTTGTTGCTGGGGACGAAGAAGGCAGAATGGATTGGCCATATGACACCAGTACTAAGAAAACATAGGGTAAGGGGGGCGGATGAGACAAGACATTTTTGGAAAGCAAAAAAGAACGGAGACGGAGGGAGATCCACATTAAGAAAAGTTTGTGTACGTAGTTACAAGCCTATCCGATACATGAGATTACTGTATAAACACCGGACAAGACATGATCAGGTGAAGGGTGCCGCATTACATCGTTTTGGAACTAATTTGAGCGCACGCCTGGAGTCGATTAAGAAAAATTAATTGAGGTAACCGGATATACTAAGGCAGGCGGCGGGAGGCAGCTCGCCTCATACCTTGTGCAAACATGTGATCGGATGCTTTCGGCTCTTGGAGTCTGAAGTGTCGTACGAAGCGCTACTATCTGACGGCAAACAAGACGGTGAACAAGTTTGAACCATCTCGTTCTTGATGACCCGTCGCACGCGATCGGCCTGCTTCCGTATTCGTCTGAAGTTCGATGCTGTTCGGCCGTCCCGCTATCCGTCACGAGCTATACGCTGGAGCGAGGGATTAACAAATCCTTTTTATTGCTGGCTCACGAAGCAGTGCAATAGCAGGCCAGTCTTGTACGATCCATTGCAGAACGGCCGTCGCCTGCTCCCCGCAAAGCCCGACTCCTAACCATCCATCCGGCCTGCTTCTTAGTGCGGGTACCACAAGTTTTGCAACAGCGGTGACTATGAAGATACGCGGTCTGCGCAGTAGCATGAGTCATCCATCGGCACGACTTCCAGATACTGAGCTTAGAGTGTGAATGGGGGCTTGTAATAATTTTTGTTTGTGCACTTGACGCTACGGTGTATTGTGTGAGTGATAGGGTTCTCTTGTGATGTGCTTTATTATAGTCGGTTGGTTCGTTTCTTAATTAGCTCAGTCCACGGCCATTGTGATGTAAGTCTTCCTCCTTGTTGTCTGTCTTTTGTGCGCTGTTCATTTGAAAGTTAATCATACGACCAGCCAACCTGTACGTACTTCTTTTTTACTCATTTGAGCGCAGATTCGCGAAGCTACTCACAGGGAAGATATGAGAAGAGCAGCTTGCGATTGGCCGGCGCCAGAGCATGGTTTGTTCTCCGCCAAAGGCGAAATGATAGCTAAGACACCGGCCAACCACAAACTGCTATCACACTAACTTACGGCCGGAAAGCATTGTGAAAATAAATGTAAATAAAGAATGCAGTACACATGCAAATACAAAGATGTACAATTATACAGGGATTATTAGCTATACGCAAGAATGCTTCATGAGAGTCGTGGTTTGAGAAAGTCGTTACATAACTGCAAATGTTTAAAAGAGCTACAAAAAAGAGGCAAATGTTAAAAAGAAATACCAAAAAGAGGAGAGAGAGAGAGAGAAAGTACAGAGAGAGAGAGAGAGAGAGAGAGAGAGAGAGAGAGAGAGAGAAAGACAGGGAGGGAGGGAGGGAGGGAGGGAGGGAGGGAGGGAGGGAGGGAGGGAAAAGGAGAGGGAGAAACTTTATTCGCAGTTGAAGTGAGCATTTGTGTAGTCGGGGTCTTCAGTCCAAGACTTCATTGGTACGGCCGGCTGTCTTCGCCCTTTCCGCTAGCAAAAGCTGCGTTTCACAGCCGGAGCTGGCTAGGGTACTCTCCCACTGCTCGCGTGAGGGGTTGGGGATAGGGGGAAGATCTGGGTTTAGTCGGCATTCCTATGCAATATGATACAGTATGCCTGGAACTTGGCAATGAGCACATAGAGGATCATAAAGAGTAGGATGGATGGCGTGTAGTCGTGTTAAGTGGGGGTAGGTATTAATCTGCAGTTGTCTTAGGATGACTTCCTGTTCTTTAGTGGCCTGATCGGTGACTGGTGGATAGGGTTGTCTCGCTAGTCGGTAATGTGGGGTGGTGTCGGCGTATGTGAGGGGCGGTTGCCAGGTCCGCTCCGAGTCTACTTACGGTTCCCGGAGGGCGAGTTCTGGGGCCAGGACGTGTGCCATCTGATTGCCGCGAAGAGCACAGTGGGCCGGGGTCCATATGATTCTGACCTGCTCGTGTAGGGGTTGTTGGAGGAGAACCCGAAGCGCTTGTCTTGAATCCTACCTGATTGGTATGCTCGGAAGGCGGCTTCACTGTCCGTAATAGCTACTTTGGCCTTTGTATGAAAAAGGGCAAAGGCGATAGCCGTCTCTTCAGCCTGCTGGGTGTTAGATGACCGAAGCGTCAGAATTGAAATGAAAAAAAACACACAATAGGCAGAAAATACTTCAGATATAAACTCATATTTACAGAGCAGATGCTACACTTCCGAGAGCTATCTCCTGCCAAATGGGCCTTCGAGATTTGTGACTCCTAGAGCTTGCATATTTTCTTTTCGACATTGCTGTGCATACACACATACCTAAAGGTTGTCCATGTACGAAAAACAGATCATGAAGTGCCTTTGAAACTAAAAAAGCCGGAGATAGCAATATAACACATAGTTTTCCTGCGACTTGCCTAAGTGAATACTATAGCAATGTTCCTGAAATTCGACACGTGTAATATATTACGAGACGAAGCGAACGTCTAGATCGTCAATTTATTTCGAAAATAACGGAACAACATAAAATACATAGGGTGCCCTTCACGGGAACCTTACAACCACAACGACAGCGCACGGGCCTGCAATGCCTTTTGACGCTGTTTCCACCGCCAGAAGTTTAAGCTTCGATAACCTCGTGGTTCACATACCTTCACATACCTCGTGGTACGTACCAGGGTAATCGCTAACAGAATTTCTGCCACCTTATATTTCAGTCAACCTAACGAACAAGGAGGACTTCGTAAAGGCTATTCAACAATAGACCATATTCACACGATCAATCAGGTGATAGCGAAATGCGCGGAGTATACTCAACCCCTATATATAGCCTCCATAGATTATGAGAAAGAATTTGACTCGGTCGAAACCTCAGCAGTCATTCAGGCACTGCGAAAACAGGGTGCCTGCGTGACTAGCATTACGTTAGGTGTCAGGGTGACTAGCATTACGTTAGAATACTAGAGGATATCTACAATGGGTCCACAGCTACCATCGCCCTCCATAAAGACCGAAGTAAAATACCTGCAAGGGAGGGTGTCATACAAGGATACAATCTCTCCAATGTTATTCACAGCATGTTTACAAGAGGTATTCAGAACATTGGATTGGGAACAGGTGGGTGTAAGGTTAATGGAGAATACCTCAGTAACCTCAGATTTGCTGATGATGTTGCCTTGCTAAGTAACTCGGGGGACGAATTACAAAGCATGCTTACCGCACTGGACAAGCAGAGTAGAACCGTGGGCCTGAAAATATAATAAGGTAACTAAATTAATGCTCAATAACCTCGGACGAGCACAGCGGCTTGAGGTATGTGGCGAGGCAGTGAAAGTGGTAAGCGAATATATCTACTTAGGCCAAGTAGTGACCCCGGATCCCAACCATGAGGCAGGGATAATTAGAAAGATAAGAATGGGATGGAGTGCATTCGGCAGGCATTCTCTGATAATGAAAGTCGGCTTTCCACTGTCCCTGAAGAGGAAAGTGTATAAAAGCTGCATCTCACCGGTACTCACCTACGGAGCAGAAATTTGGAGGCTCACTAAAAGGGTTCAACTTATATTGAGGATGACTCAGCGAGCAATGAAACGGAAGATGATAGTTGTAACGTTAAGGGACAAGAAGAGATCGGAGTGGGTCATAGAACAAACGCGTGTTATAAGGACATAGTAGTCGATATTAAGAAGAAGAAATGGGAGTGGGCAGGGCATGTAATGAGAAGGCAAGATAATCGTTGGTCATTAAGTGTAACAGAGTGGATCCCGAGAGAAGGCAAGCGTGGCAGGGGGCGGCAAAAAGTAAGGTGGGCAGATGAGATCAAGAAGTTCGCGGAGATAAATTGGTCACGGTAAGCACAGGACCGGGTAAGTGGAGCTCTACGGGAGAGGCCTTTCCATTGCAGTGGGCGTAGACTGACTGATGATGATGATGATGATCATGGTGGTGGGGGTGTGGGTGGTAGACCTCGTGGTTCATATTAGCTGGGTGTTCGTTCATGCTAAACCCTAATATATGATGCTGTCTTTCGAGGTCGTCGTGCCAGCCCAACTATACCAGGGTGACGTTTCTTTAAGACCCTGGAAAAAAAAAACTCAGAACATGCCTACGGAGACCTTTAAACTTCACGCTATGAAGCTGTTCGGCACTGTCAATGAATCTTTTTAGGGTCCCTTTAAGTCATGGGTAAAGAGACACCGAAGTGCAAAAAACATGTTGGCGTATATCGGGAGATTGCATTACCAAGACCACAAATGTGCCACTCTCAACAGCAACAGTTGCTTAGTACAGCAGCAGTTTGTTCCTCATTAAGCGCTCTTACACGCCCCGCTTCTTACTAATGGCGGGCTTTCAGACTACAGAGGAGTTCGTGAGGTTTTAATGCACCGTGTTTCAAAAGCAATCGCGTTCATCTGAGAGCGTCTATAGAGAAATGCTGCACTGTGCACGTGTATGTCGCTTGAGACAAGCGTAAACAGGGAAAGCTAAGCACAGACAGTAAAAATGAACGAATGAGTTATGAGAATTGAATCCCGATGTTACGCATTCCTTGCAAATGTTTACTCTACCGGCCCATTCGTGCGGGGAGGTTGCGTTAATGTGCTCGGACCAGAGGCAAATTCCTGGTGCGAAGCTGAAAGGACTAAAGCAAGTCCAAGCGATGCGGCGGGCCAAAAATTGCCTGCATTGGCCCTACATCGGGTAGCGTGTGATCGAAAGCGTCAGACCCCGCGAATAAAAAAGCTCAACCCGCGCGTTCTATCGCTGAGGGGCACTCAGCAGCAAAGCAAGCAAAGACGGGGAAGTTTTTCGTGTAGCGTGTGTGTGTGTGGGAAAAAGGTGGTAACAAAGCAAGAAAAGTTAGCGGACAATTGCCTTTTTTTTAAGCTTGAGGGTTTACGCAACCTTGGGAGCTTCACAGAGATTCAATTAAGAAACGTTGAGGGTGTTAGTCCCTTACAAAGTTTATAACCCTCGGAGGGGAAGGGTGCCACTGAAAGTGGTTTCTCAGCAGCTACCTGCTTCTTACTGGTACAGTCTCCTGGCGCAAAAAAGAGAGCTCTTCCATACGCAGCTTTGGGGATTTTGTTTTTCAAGAATATAATTTTTTTTGCCTCGCAGCAAAGTGATGGAGGAAGGCTGCAAAAATAGTCGTGCGTGCGATTAAAAAAAAAGGGGGGGGGTGGGGAGGTGAGACACGAGCGAAGGCGAATAGTATCACTGCCAGATGCGTCCTATTCTAGTCGGGTCAATGCGATTGAAAGAGTGCTTCCTACAATTTGGCCTACTGCACCATTTATTTATTTGCAATGGGTTCTGCGGTATGCGAGAAATACCTCCTCGGGGCTCTTACTATTGTGGAGGGCGATTTCACTTCGACGCGAATATACACATACACTTATGCGCGCGCCTGCGAACGCGGGGGTGTCGTGGTGGCTGGGGGCTCAGTCGTGGCTGTAGGAAGAGGTGCGGGAGGATTTTCCAGTCGCGGTGGTTGTATCACTGATGGAGGAGAAATGCACAAGCCTTCATGCGTTCAGTATTTCTCTGTACATTGAAGAACCCCACATGGTACAAAATGAGCCGGAGCTTTCCTGTGTGGCTTAGAACATTGGCCAGCTGTAGCTTAGGCGCCTAGAATGCGAATTTTTTGACGCACGCGTGACTATACATGAATGCATACATACATACATACATACAGACATACATACATACATACATACATACATACATACATACATACATACATACATACATACATACATACATACATACATGCATGCATGCATACATACATACATACATACATACATACATACATACATACATACATACATACATACATACATACATACATACACACACACATACATACACACATACATACATACACATGCATACACACACATACATACATACATACATACATACAAATGCCGCCGCTGAGATTTGCATGCCCTATGCAACATCGACTACCAACGCTTTCTTGCTTGCGGGGCATTCTTTCGCTTCATGACCTTGGCAGCCAGGTTTCACCCTTCGGCGGGATGACTGAGGCAATAATACGATGTAAGAGACCTGGCGCGCTCGTACTGAAATTGAGGATGATCTGATGCAGATTTGTTGTAGCTTCAGAATCGGACCTAATTTTGTTAATTTGAGCCATAAAACGGACCCGACTGAAGCTTTCTTGCGGTCTTAACTGTGCGTACATCGAACTCAGCATGAACTCCCCTTTTGGATCCCTTTTTTTGGCGTTTCTGAGGTTTACACGCGCACGGATATCTTGTGGCTCCTAGAGCTTGCGTACTACGTTGTAATATCATGCCTTCTCCAATCCCTTTTAGCGGTACTTGCCAGTATTCTCAACCTCAGACTCTTGTATTTGCCAATCCTCCTGAAAGAGCAACCGCGCTTGTTGAGATCACGTGCGGAGGCTTGAGTGACAGGCTTCACACTGCAACAAACCGACAGACACGATTTTACAAGGTTAGACAGCTAGCGCTTTCGTGCGAAACTGGTTTTGCTACGCTGGGTCACTTCACTCTAGACGTGTTTCATCCTCTTGCCCTAATACACTAGCAGGTGTCACTCACAATACTAAACCAACTAAAAGGGGGCCCTAGTATTTGACCCCAGGAAAACACCAAGGGCCCTAATCTCGACTGCACAATTTGTCGGCAATTCGCCCATGTTTTTTTGCGTAAGCATGACGTAAGCAATCAGTGACGTGCTGCACCTATAGCTATGACGACAAGCAGTGTAAGTTGACGAGCCACTCATAAAGATGGCTGCGAAGGTATCAAATATTGTGCAAGAAAGATATAAAAACACTTGGCATGTACTATAAAAATTAAGGCGGTAGTTGAGGCTGGCAAGAGAAACGCATTTCTGCAGGTCAAATTTGGCGTCAACACCACAAGGCGAACGAGTAACGTTGATACAAAAGCGAACGAAATGCGGATGTCGAGCTAAAGAAAATCACACAATTTTTTGCCGTATCTATTTATTTCTTTCAATCGCTTTTCGTAACATAGCTGGGCTCTCTGCTTCAATGCAAGCTTTGTTGCGTTATCACCTTCCCTGCCGGCACCGCCGCCACGCCATCGTCTGCTGCTATGTTACAAGTTTATGGCGTGATCACAGAAAAAGACGGCCGCGACCATCCCTTCTATGACACATAAGAGCAGCGAAGCACTACGCCTGATAACTGCGGAGCGCCCCGATGTCGCCGATTAACTCATTCGTCAAGCTCGACTTCAATCAGCGCTGTAATGAACTAAATAGTCACTTTTATTTGTTATTTTTCTCTTGAGTTTGATCATGTGACCCAACAGCTTACTAGGACGAGTGTGGACAAATGACATGCATTGGGTTCTCTTTGTCATGGAGAGGCTTGTACTGCCCTCTTATGTTGCGGTTACGCCAAACAAATAATTTTTATTTTATTGCCAAACATAAAAGCAAAATACTGCACGTTATTTGTATGCTCCATGATCGCTGACTTGGAAGCAGTTGAAACTATAATTTGTTTGGGTAGGAAACATGCTTTAAACAGCGCGCATGCGAAACTGCGCCTGCTGCAAATTGCCGCACATTTCGCGGCGCCGTAAGCCGGGGCAATTTTTTGCCTTATTTTGCTTATATTTTGCGACAAAAGCAGCCGCCATTTTCAAGCTGTTACATAGCATTACGTCACTTTTACGCAGGCTGAAGTTGCCAATGCATGACGTAATCGTTCCCGCCAATTGTTTAAATTACGTGATGCCTTCTCAGCCAATCACACAGGGGGTGTGTATTACAAGCAGTATTGTTGTTGAATAGCAAAGACAGGCTTACGTTGTCATGTTCGCTGCATTTAGTCTGGTTTTTCATTGCCGGCCAAGAATTATGTCCTTTCAGTAAAGAGAAATAAGGAAAACGTTTTAACTGGTGCCCGAACACGTCATAAAACGTCAAAATGACGACAGCACACACAACCGCTGTGTCAACCGGAAGCACGTGACCAAAATTGAAAGCCAATCAGAAAAGACTTCCGGCAAATTGCCAGAATTGCCGGCAATTTGTGCAGTCGAGAATAGGGCCCCAATACCCGCATTAATCCGATGGAGACACGGGAGGCAGCCCTTGGCGGCTCATCTCTTGAAGATCGGCTACGCCTGATCCAGAGAGCCAAGAAGGGAGCTGTCGCATCTGGAGCCCTGAACGTTGGGCCTCATCCACAGGTTCCTTCTAACTTCGCACCCCATCCTCCTTTTTTTCAATAAATGTTCTTGTACTACTACTACTAATTCTTTACAGAGCCCATGAAAAACTAACGATGAAGCCTTGGAAGTACTGATGTGAAGTTTGGTTGTCTTTGTCCTCATTCCCCCTTTCCTATTCATTCATTACCACAATGTAGGCCAGGGGTCATCCTTTTCTGCATTAAAGGTATTATACTTTACTGCTCTTGACATGTGGCATTATTACGGCCCTTTAATTGAAAACAGTGTGTAAAGTGGCGTCCAAAGACTCTAGTTGAACGCTGCAGCCATAGATAGCGTGCCGTGCGACGACATTTGAATTTTTAAGACTAGTATTTGGCACAGGGAAGAGAGACGGCTGTTGGGGTGTAGAGGCTCCATCTTTGCTTCCTGATACTGATACAAAGGACGGATATTTGAGTCCGCTTTTGCCGGACTCGAAGTTTCATGGCTTATAAGTTTCATGGCTTAGGGAGTAGGTTGGCTTTAGTTGCTTTAAATGATTGCTTTCTGTTAGTTATGTCGGGTTAGATTACGTCAGGTTGCGATATGTTACATTAAGGAGAACGAGTAGTTCCAGACGGCACATTTTGTTGCTAAACGCCACTTGACGTCGCTTTAGTGGAGTGCTTATGGTACCGTTGGACGGCACTCTAGACACAGCATTAATTTAACGCATTATAATGCGGTAGATGTGCTGGGTAAGGCCCTCGTCGGAGATACGTAGCGCAGGTCTAGATGGGTCGCTCTAGTAATCTTCTCCCCGGGACGACGAACCTACGGCAATAAATCCCGATGAATTGATCACCTCCCCGTATTTCCAGCGAAAATTCAGTCGGAGTATCAGCTGTTTCGAGCATTTCCGCAATACAAAGTAGTCCGAACCAGCCGCATCTCGGATTTGAATCGGGGCGGCGCACGCCAGTTGGCACCACAGGGGGGCCACCAGATGTACGTATTTACGGTCCACACCACGGTGTGCGTCGTAGCATTATGCAGCTGGCCCGACGTGGGCAGCTTATAACAGAATACTCATAATCAGAAAGACTTTCCCGCCCTTTACTCTTGACAGTACGTTTCGTGCATAAGACTACTTTGTTGGTTGGTAAATGAATTATTGAGACTGAAGGGAAGGGGTAGAAGGGTGTGGTTAGCCTACTAAGTCCAGGAGGCCCTTTTTCCGGGCTGCATCCAGGGCGAGCCGCACCAGGGCGACCTGGCGCTCCGGTGCGGAGCTGGTCAGCTCGCACTCCCACTGCTCAGGGGAAGAGAAGGGGTGTAGGTGTCGGTGGCTGGAGAAGACGAGGTGGTAGGTGCTGAGAGGGATGTGACAGTGTGGGCAGTCGGTTGGGAAGAGAGAAGGGGAAATGTGGAATAGGATGATGTGGGTGTAGTAGGTACTTTACCGAAAAATTTAGGTATGTCGCGAACGCGTGACAATGTGGACCTACGCGTGAATTTAATACCCTTGGGAGGTAACCGGAGTAATGTTATTTATTCAGTACCCTGGGGTACGGAACCCGCCAAAAAAAATAAATTTCGGCCATCAAATAACGCTGAAGAACGAATGACTAGGGGGCATTAAAATTTTAGAAGCGTTTCTTTACAATCTGCAGCTTAGTCAACTGCACAGATGTTTGTTGCTGTTGCTGTTGTTGTGGCGGGTGCAACCATTATGTCGCAACTGTCGTCTTTTCACCACTGCTAGATGTGGGAGGCATCACGGAAGAACTTTGTGCGGCAGTGTTATAGTTGGCGTCTTCGTAGCCGAGGACGGCTTCTTCTATAGATGGTCGCAGGAGCTGTTACAAAATAAAAAAAGACAGGAGGAAACGGTGGATTTATCAAACTCAAAATCGATGCAATCTGCGCCATCCCACAATCATTGGCTGAAATGCCAAATGTGGCTACTTCGCGATATACCCCAACGTTCGCGATAACGAAAAACAAGAAGTTTCGGATTTCAGGCCATATCATGCTGTGGCTAATTGTAGACCCTAACTGAATCCGGCGAATTTTCTTTATTCTTCAACTCACCGCTAATGCCCAGTAAATGCCAGAGAAATGAGGTCTGCAGCATGTGCTTCTGTTCCTCCATGAAGCGGTGGTGGCGGCAAAATGGATTGGGTGCCACTGCTATTAGCGTTGAGTAATCGAACGTGGATACGTGGATGGCGCTACGAGTCCGCCTTTAAATACTGGGTTCGTGGCGAATCTGCGGGAGCCGGAATTTGCACCGCCTGCGGCATCCTCGCCGTACACTCTATAAAAAACGGTGTGGTAGTTTCTCCCTTAAGGGTGAAACAGGAATGTATCATATATTGCTCCCTAAGAGGTAAAAAGATTCTCCCTTGAATAGTGAGGAGCGCGTTTCTACCCCTAGGAGTGGAGGAATATTTTCCCCTTTCGTGGACTAATGGAGGAGCGTTCCTCCCCTGGCAGCGTCACCCAAGCAAGGCTTGTCATGCGAGAAAGGCCTAGCGAGCTTATCGGTTTGAGGATCGAGGAAGTACAAATAAGTATACGTTACTGTGTTTGTGTGCGCTTAAAATGCGCTAAAATAACCAAGAAATTACCTACCGAGCACCAGAACTGCGGTTAGCAAGCGATGTCACCAATCGTATATGCGCGACTTGCATTCGTCTCGCTGCGCGCCCCGCAAACGCGCTCAGAGCGAACGCGCCGCCGTAGACACAGTAGAAGTCATACCGATTGCTTTCAAAATGCCACCTTTCTTTCCGAAAGGCACGTAACCCCGCCGTTCACCGCACACAAGATCACAAGCATCCAATGCGGCCGTTTGAGAACAACCAGTTGTTGTTAGTCGCCTTTCTTACCTTGCTACAACCGATGCACCAAAACGCGGATCGTCTGCAATCGTAAATCTCCGCGCAGAGATTTGCAATGCAGGCAACACGAAAAAATTCCGCCGCACGTCCCCGAAGGGAATCGTGCAGAAATGCGAATGCATTGGGTGCACCGATGAGTGTGTTGCGAGTAATGGCGTAATTAATGACGAGAGCGTGAACGTAATCTTTTATTCATCAGCACCTGTTTGTGTGATCGCTGTACCTGACGGCCACAATCACTGCCTTGTGATCGCTAAAGTGCACGGTCAAAGGGTCTTTGAGAAGCATACGCGCGTCACAGTTTCGCGTAAAGACCAAATCAATGCAACTCCCGTGAATGGTAGTGGGGCACGTGTCGAAGCCGGCAGAGAGACAATGCATAGAGTGCCTGGTCTGCATGTACTCGACCAGCCACTCGCCACTCTTCTTGCACACGTCAACGTTGAAGTCGCCAACCAAGACTATGGGGTCAGAGGGTTTGGAGCGCACGCGCACACTTTCCATAGCCGCGTCCAGCTGCGCGGCAACGGCGTCTCGAGCCCCCGACTAAGAAATGCATTCGCATTTACGACGACGACGACGACGACGAAGGCAGAACTACGAGGCGCGCGCTCACGTGCGCTCGCGCTGGAGGAATGCAGGTGCACATTCGCATTTACGACGACGACGACGACGAAGGCAGAACTACGAGGCGCGCGCTCACGTGCGCTCGCGCTGGAGGAATGCAGGCGCACGCCGGCCAACGGAGCAAGACAACCCCCGGCTAATAAATGCATTCGCATTTAAAACGTATCCGTCGCTGTCGCATCCTCGACACTGCTCGCCCTCTAGCGTGCTCGAAGTAAAGCAATCGTAAACGTTTTAAAATGGCCGATAGATGACGCAAAAAAAAAATAGGGGTGGGGAGGGGCAGCTACTAAGCATCACCATCAGTGGGCACTTACATCAAGGCATCCTTTATGAATAACGTATATTATTATAGCCAACATCACGGAGGCCGCATGTGGGCTGGCACATATTGGGAAGAAACATAGCACAAAACAGCGACATACACTTCATTAAAGGTACTGCCAACGCACAATACACGCAGCACACAAAATAGCAAGCATAATACACGTATACACTACCACATATAGTACACTTCTAACATGTCCGCATGATCACAAGCCACAACTAAACATTGAAACGGCGACTAAGTATTTATAACCCTGATCGCCGAGAATGCAGGTAGGAACAGTGAGATCGTTGCTTGTTTCGATAACCCACGGCAGTGCGTAAGCCTTAGGTGGGTTTTGTTATTTCATCAAATGTAACCCATGCAATTGCAAACTTGTATTAATTTGAGGTTTTGTAAGAAGCAGTAGAATAGCTCAAAGAAGAAAAAACGTTCCACGAAACAGTACGGCAGGTATGTTTGGGTAATGCACTCATTGCCTCGCCTTCGCTCTTTTAGCGTAGAGCGCATCGCTGGTCTGGCAACCATTCATCCAAAATGTTACCGAATGGGGGCCTTTTGTTGTTGGTAACTGATGCGTCGGTGCTCGTTGACGAAAAAAGGGGCAGTTTGCTATCATCGCTGACCTCTACCCTTTCGCGTCAGTGTAAAACGTCCACAAATGCAGTGGTAACGTTGAACAGGGCGCAGGCGAGTCGCCCACAGCAAGCATGCAGCGGTGCCCGCAGAATGTGCTTCAAACTCGGCTGGCGAGCCGTGCGTTAGGGTGGCGGGCACATGGTAATAATAAAAAAGAAAGACAGCGATAAAACAAGCAAGCAGCACACCGCAGGGGAGGTGTTGCTCATAGTCGTCGTATGCGCCCGATCGGCGAAAGCCACAGTGCAACGATGAACGGTTTCGTTTTCGGCGTCGGCGCCGACAGCAGATTGCAGACGACAGGGGAGAATATTTCCTCCCCCGTTTCGGTGTTTCGTAGAGGCCGTACAGAGGACGCTACGTGTAATTAGCTAAAGGGAGAAGCTCGCTGGTCCGGGGGAGAAAACCCTCGATTTCCTCCCTTTTTCTACCCTTTTTTCTTAGAGTGTATGTCACGAATCCACGAAAAGCAGCCGTAAAGGAAGAAAGCATTTCCCGTCTGTTGGAAGTGAAAAAAACTTACAGATGGTAGACTACACCAGCTTCAGAATATACTCCGAAAGTCGCAAGTCGCATGCATTCCCGTTAAAAAAAGCATTGTCCAGTGCGCCACCTGGGACATATCTATGAGAAGCTTCCTCAAGGTGCGTCGAGTTCGATTGCTGGTTAGCGCGCCTTGGAGTTGATTGCAAAAGCTGCGCAGCTTTGATTTTGGACGGTTTAAGAGTGGGTTGCTTCCATGATCTCAGCGATTAGTTTCTTGAGTGACTGGCTGTGTCTCCCCGCCTTTCCTCGGTTCACTTGCCCTCGGTGGACTGTGCATAAGTGTAGCATGTGGGCGTCGGCTGAATGTCCTCCACTCCAGGGTAGTCCAACCACTGCATCAGGCGAGACACTCCAGCCCCTCCCGCAGCCCCAACGCAACCGCATCAGAGTAACCCCAATACCGCGCCCCACAGACACCGCGTGCAACAAAGGCCACCTGTCAGCTCGGGTCGCATGCCTGAGTTCACGTTGCTCGAGTGAACCAGACACCAGATACATAGGCGTCTCTAGCAGCAGCCCCACCCTCTAAACCACCCTGGCCGCCACCGACTCCACGGGGACTGCACCCACAACGGTCATTTTGCCCAATGCCACCACCGCAATAGCAGAAGCAACCGCCATGGCGGCTCCCTGCCTGCCCGCACGGAGCACCTCCTCATCCTCAGACTCTCAGTAGCCCAGCCGCTACTACCTCTCCTCCCCCACCCCACGATCCAGATGCCCTGCCAGTTGAACCAACTTCCCTGCTCCCCGTCCGAGGCAAGGCGACTCGGCTATAGTGAACTAGAATTCTAGTTCACTATAACTCGGCAGCCGCTCCCCCCCCCCCTTCCCCTAGATTCTCTCCCTCACATGTAATGACCCCCTTCCTGACAATAACCACAGTCGCTTCCACTACCCTCCTCCCCATCCTTCGCTCACTACTTCCGAGGCCCGAGCGTGGCGCAGATTACAGGCCGGCACGTATCCCAACTCCACAGTAGTCTTCCCCACCACCTTCTCCTACCAGTGCCGTTTCTGCCGTATCCCCGCCGCAACAACCTACCTGGTGTGTCTCTGACCGCTATATCTCGATCCAATCCCCTGAGCGTTGGCAATGCAAGCTGACCAGTTTGCACCCCTAGGACCAGCGACATCTGAGAAACCGGGCCACCCGGTCTGCGGAAGCGCGCAGCATCCTGAACTAATGACACCACCCACCTTTATTTCTTGACAGTGTCTATTTTACAGGCATCCTTTAGAAATGCCGCAGAGAATTTCTCCCGGCAGTCGCCTGTGATTGGCTAAGCACGCCACCTGGAGCATCTGGAGCATTGGCTAGCACGCCACCTGTAGTCTCGCCGGCTACTTCTGTGGCGTTGTGGTGAGTACCAATTTGAAACGAAAATACCATGGTTTAAATGACGGGTGGAGTAACGTTTATTAACAGCAGAGCTGTTTAACCTTTTAGTTTCGTCGTCCAGCGTTACAACAAAAAAAATACCAAGAAAAATACCGAGCGCACGTGAGCCTGGGCCTCATGAGGAGCGTCCGGCGTCGGCCAGCTCGACCTTCGAGGACACTCTGCCCAGCGTTCGTGCGTGATCTCTCGCGGGCGTTCTCCTCAGCAGTTCACGTGCGTTCGCGCCTGAAGTGGGGAGCACAGACGCCGAGTTCGCGTTATAGGCGCCGAGTTCACGAAGCCAGTGGCCGCCGGTTCTAGGGCGTGCTAACGCAGTACACTTTAGGGAGATGTGAAAGCCTGCTGATAAAACAATCCGGGCCTGCGGGTCATGGAGAACTTTCAGCGGCAAGGTCGGAAATCCAGGTGAGGTGTAACAGCAGGGCCTCCGACGAAGGAAGAGGCCCTGGATTGGGTTTACGTTTAAGATAGGTTGGGTGCGGTGTAGTTAGGGTTGGTTAGGTTCGGTTATGTTGGGTTGGGTTACATTGTTATTATAGGCTAGTCGGTTAGGCTAGGTCACGTTGCGTTTGGCCGCACTATTTCACTTCTGGTCCTCGCTTTTGCACTGCTGGAGGTGTGCTGTGAGAATGACAAAACGCCTATCTTCGAGAGAAATGTCACGTGGTTTTATAAGCAAGTGAGAGGCGACTGCCGGGAGAAATCCGCTGCGGCATTTCTACCGGGTGCCGCAAGAATAGACTAAACCTTTTTATTTTTGCTCAATAAAACGTTTGCCGCCTCCTCCGTCTCACACCTTTAATATAAACTCTGGGTCACCTCTACTTCGTGTTGTAAAAAGCTTGGCTGGTCACCCACCTTCACAGAGCTCACGATTTTTTCCCGTGATGGGGCTCATAAGGGTTTCACCTTATTAAGAAGACGACGCTTAGTAACACCATCGCCATCTCTGCGGTGCCCGTTTAGTGAAGCTAGCCAAAAGCACAGAGGGGAGTTGAAAGCGTGTTCCATGTTCAGAGCGTGCGCACCCCGCCATGACCCACCCGCTGGCAAATCGCGTGATGTCTCCGCTAGGATAAGGCCAGCGGCCACCTCATCCCGGTTACAGAGTTTGGCCCATAGTTTATCTCTCAGTTTCTCTCCGGCTCGCCCTCAAATTTTCTACTACTCTGATGTCATGCGCTTTGCCCATGAACTTCCGGACTAGGAACCCACCCCACAATTTATTTTTGCTCATTAAATTTTCTTCTTCTTCTTCTTCTTCTTCTTCTTCTTCTTCTTCTTCTTCTTCTTCTTCTTCTTCTTCTTCTTCTTCTTCTTCTTCTGCTTCTGCTTCTTCTTCTTCTTCTTCTTCTTCTTCTTCTTCTTCTTCTTCTTCTTCTTCTTCTTCTTCTTCTTCTTCTTCTTCTTCTTCTTCTTCTTGTTTGTTGTTTGCTGTTGGCGGGCGAGGAAAAGGAAAGGAAAGGCACCGGGGGTATTTTGAGCTCGGCAGGGAGCTCACCTGCATACAACCCAGTGCAGGGGAAGGGAAGTAGAGGGGGAGTGACAGGATAAAGTGGAGAGAAACAGACGGAGAGAGAGTGAAAAAGGTACAAAGAGTCCTAGAGTCAGTCAGTCCTAGAAAGAGTCAGTCCTAGAAAGCTGTCAGTCCGGGCACATCAGTTCGGGCACTGCACTCCGGGCTACAGCCGCTGCGTGAGGTCGGTCGTCTCCAGGTAATGGAGCAGATGGGCGAAGACTTCCCGTTGGGTAGCCGCAGGCCCCTTCGGGAACAGAAGGTCCTCCATGCCGGCGCAGGGAAGGCCTCAACGCTGGAGCGCTCGGTGGAGCTCTGCTCTCGGGCCCGCGTGGCGGGGGCCGAAGCAGAGTAGGTGCTCCAGCGTCTCTGGTTCCGGGCAGTCCACACATGTGGGGGAGTCCTTGCGCCCGTGTCGGTGCAGGCGCTCCGCCAAATTGCAGCAGTCGAGCCGCATGCGGAGAAGCAGGCAGCGGGCATGCCTGCTGATGCGTGCAGGCAGCGGCTGAGGCGCCAGGCCTAGGCAGACCGACAACACAAAACGTTACAACAACGCATGCGAGATTAACTACTGGAGAAGTTCCGCTAAATCATATTTGGTCGCTAGCGTATGAAGTTCTTCACCGGCCTCCATTAAACAGTTGCTATTTTGCCTGTGGATTCTTTTTAACTTAATGTGCCAGACCCACCAGCGCCGCGTCACTGGACTTGGCGAAGCGTAACTAGCTGCAGCGCACTTCGTAGGTATACTTACCTCGTGCTGAGCGGTTCGGTGGTCAATATGGCCGGCGCCACCTCGGGACATAACCCGTCGGCTGGCCAGAAAATTCGGGTAATTTTTCTGGGCTAGCAAGACCGAGTCAGTTGCGCGTACTCTGCTGCGTCTTGCCCCGCAGCATGGGGGGCTTTAGCTTGCGATGCCTGAACACGATGTCAAGTGTTCTAGCGTTACGCGGTGTGTGGGTACTGGTAGATGATGATGAGTACCCGGGGCAGGCTCTGCTTCGCTACTTCTTGGGTACTGCTCGCTTGTTGTTTTATGATGAGCCCATTACCGAACCTACAGCCGTGCAGCCGCCGGCTTTCTATAAGTACGTTGCTAAAACACTTAGAGGCTTTCAGTCGGGTAACTTAGATTTGGATATTAGAGCCTCATCTGCGACTGATATGTGCGAGAAATTGGCTATTGTGCAATTGAATGATCGGCAAAAAGAGAAGTCTCGCGGGGCCCGCTGGCAACAGTTGACGTCAGCGGTGCTTCCTGCATATGTTCGTGATTTCGGGTGGCTGCGTGGCTGGAGAGCCCTGCCGACGTGTGACCGACTTGCAGCATTTCGTGTGGTTCGCCCTGCCCAGTGCCCGCAATGCGGACGCACTGAGACGCTAGAGCATGCTCTATTTGAGTGTCGTGTGGCCGCCACATTCAGGGTTTTACTCAGCAGAATTTTTGAGCTTAGGCTGGGAGCCCACACCAAATCGAAAGATCCATTCGTCAGCTTTCTGCTGTGTGTGGGTGCCTATGTTGTGTGGCGCCAGCGAGGTGTAGCCGCCTTGCAAGCACGACCACAGCGTGACATGTATCCCCTGTTGTGGCGCGTTCCGAAAATGGCCATAGAGCACCTGCAGCATGAGCTGGTGGCGCTGGGTGAAGAATCTTTCCTAATAGGTTGGTCGACTCGCTTCTTCAAGGTTGCCAATAACACCGTGCAATGGTGTATCGTGCCTTATTAATAAGGTGCAACACTTGCATGCTGAAGGGAGTTGTATGTTAGAGGCCAAGGCGTAGTTTAGGCAGCCTGGATGAGAATGCCTATCTATACGGACATAGACATGAGTAATGAGTGGAACTGATGTGTGTGAACTGTTGTGGTTTTTATGTTGACTCCCACGTGTGAACTATGTTGTTTGAACCAGAGTTACTGGATATAGAAAGTTGCGAAACTCCCCATAGGCCCCATGTATCGAAAGCCGGTCTTCGGTTGCCCACCTGCGCCGGGGAAAGCACGGGGCAAGTTGACTAGCCTGTCGTCTGTCGGCAGGATGTTGAAGCAGTACTCAAGTGCTTGCGGCTGCTGCCGTAAGTCATAAAAAGAAAAGCCGCAAAAACACAAGTAAATTTTACGTAATTATTGTGTTTTAATTTAAAAATCAATCTTTATTTTACAGAAGAATTTGAATAATAATAGTTTAGCGAAGTTTCGTTTTTATCTCCTAGGTGCCGCGCGCGTCGTCTTGCCCCTCAGCTTCCACGGAGTGTGGGGGGGGGGGGGGGGGGGGGCTAGCGCCGCCCGGATTCTGAAGCGGAGTTTCGCAACTGTCTATATTGAGTAACTCTGGTTTGAACCTCGTGCCACGGGCATCATTGTAAAGAACCTTCGTTGCGGTGGACCTAGTTTTTTGTGAATTTGTGAGATGTTCACTTCCTTTCCTCTGTGGCACATTGCGTATATCCTGTACCCTGTCGACCCGTGTAGTATCTAACTACAGCGTGTCCTAGCTGTAACTAGTTTTAATAAATTCTCTTTGTCTGTGGCCCCAAGCGGAGGCCGGTCATTGCCCTCCGGTCGGCTGAAGCTTGCCATTACCCCAGGCTAGGGTAGAAGGAGCATGCAGCTTTAAAGACGATAGCCTTTCTTGGTATACTTAAACCTAGAAATTTTGGTCTGTCTGTCTGTGACTCGATTCAGCCACCCGGCCAAAGTAAAATAGATATTGCGCAATAGTCTTATATACTCACAGCCACACGGAAACGTCTACAGACAGGAAATTAGTACACAAGGGATATTTACAGTGTTCCTTTATTAAAAAATTCATGGATGCTTGGTTTTTCGATAGCAAATGATATTCTACATCTACTGCAGAAAACCGCCGCCTGGTGTTGCCCGCGCCACCTCCTGGCGGCACATGAAAAATCACGCGGCAACAGGAATGAAAGGTTCCACTAGCTAGGTTCCACGTTAAGCTATGAACGCATGTGGAGCACGGCCACGCGGTTCTATAAACCTTGTAGTCGGCCGCCTCGATTCACGCGTGTCTCCGCCATACTGCAGCGCTGGCATCGAGGAACCCGGCCTGTAGCAGTGGAACGCGGTAAATTCAAATCGCCTTGAGCAAACCTTTAGTGTGTTTACCTTGGGATGAGCGCGACGGTATAGTAACAGCATGGGAGGTGAGCGGGAAAGCAAAGGGGGGCATTTACTTGGCTAGTGTCTACAAAGACTATCGTCTTTTGACGACATTTGCAACGAAAGGAGCAGATACGCGGCCAATTTTTTGGTAGGGGGGTCAGGCGTTCGCGCCGGCCCCGCCCCATTTAAAATCCAAAATAAGATCCTGGAAAATGTGGGACGTTTCGTACGTTCCGTACGCCGTGAGGTGGTCGCTGTGGTATCGTCATGTATACTGTGAAACTGGAAAAAGCTGGTGTTCCTGTAGTTCGTTCCGCTAGCAACGTCCAGCAGTGGGGGTTCTTTACACTACCCGCCGCGGTGGCTCAGTGGGTAAGGCGTTGCGCTGCTGAGCACGAGATCGCGGGTTCGATTCCCGGCCGCGGCGGCCGCTTTTCTGATGGAGGCGAAAAGCAAAAACGCCCATGTGTACGAGATTTCGGCGCACGTTAAAGATCCCCAGGTGGTCAAAATTAATCCGGAGCCCTCCACTACGGCGCGCCTCATCGCCTGCGGTGCGTCGGCGCGTTAAACCCTACAGTCAAGTCGGTTCTTTACACTACTGTCAAGTAATCCTCCGAATGACCGCATCTTACTAACCGTAATACCAGTCCCGGCGAACTCAAGGACGGACTCCGCGCGCCAGAGAAATATACGGTTGTTTGCAGCACAAATGATGGGAAAATCGCCTGCAGCCGTCATCTACTTTAACGGCCCTTACATACCGTTAAACGTGACATATCAGGGTGGGGCTATCGTACCCGGGCCTATCGCAAGACAGTACAGTACTGCCGTTCCTGCAGGGAGCTGGGTCACCGGCAAGACATATGCCCGCATCCAGCTCAAAACTTCGCCCCACAAATGCGGCCAGACCAATCAACGACCTGACCACGAGTGCCGGCCATACTGCAGAATCTGCAAACAACCGCATGATACGGCAGGGACAGACTGCAGGAAGAAGCTGAAGCCAGGACCACCCACCTCCACGAGGTTCGGCAGCAATGGGAAATAAAGAGCCAAAAACCACAGAGCCAATGGCGGCCCCGCACAGACGACTTCCCGGATCTACAAGCAGCCAACAACAACACTTCAAATAGCAGCGATAACAACGTGCAGAGAAGAAGCAGAGACAGATCCAGAGCGCCTTCGCAATCTCGATCCGGCTGTCGAACTCCATCCCAAAAGAGAGTAAGCTACGCCAATGTGGCAAGCGAATCTAGAAGAAGCTCCAAAGACGAAGCTGCCATCAAAGCCTTGGAGATGAAGATCCAAAGCCAGCAAACTCTCACCTATTAGCTGCTCCAGCGCTGTCGAGGGCAAGAAGCTGCTAAATACCCTCCACCGCAAGTGCTACTCACAGAGGAGCGAGTCATTCAGCTGACAGAATAGCCGTACTTGAACAGAGGATCATGGCAAACATACAGCAGGTCGTCGCGGCAGAAATCCAGAAAGCCATAGCGCCTCTTGCGCAGCAAACATCCCACAACACGGTAATCTTTGGAAACTTCGTCGCATATGCCACGAAGAACTACATCACCAAAACGACGCTCAATTCAATCCTCAGCCCTATAGGTGCGGCGCGGAAAAAGGCACAAAAAGATAGCCACGACGCTTCCCGTTCTTGCTCATTAAGCCGAGAAGAGCTCTCTGATGTTGAATCCATCGAAGATGGCAGTCCAAACTAATGGCACCACAGACGCCTTTCAAACCAAAATCTGGCAATGGAACTGTAGATCTATCAGGCGCAAAATCGCTAACCTCCTAGAACTGACTAAACAAGATGAACCAGATGCGATAGCCCCCCAGGAAACGTACAGCACTAACATTCGCCTTCAAGGATACAACACCTTCAGCAGAACAGAGCGCACGGCAGTCCTGACTAGAAAAACCCTTACCGCCCAATTGCACGAAATCATGGACACCAACGTGGACCATACACTTGTCAAAATCTTACCTGACAGAAAGACTCAGCAAAGTATCTCCATTTTAGGCGTCTACAGCCCCCTCTAGACCAACTGGCGAACTTCGAGCAATTTATAAGGAAAATCAGGAACATCACGAAAGGGCACAAAGTCGTGATCGCGGGTGATTTTAATGCTCCTCACACGGCGTGGGGGTACCCGTCAACAACCAGGAAAGGGACCCGCATACATAACGCCGCCCAGTCTCACAAGTTAAGTCTCTGGAACTATCCGCTGCAACCAACCCGAGTAGGCAACAGCGTCTCCAGAGACACTAACCCCGACCTCACCTTTACCCACGGCATCCACCAGGCAGAGTGGACCCGACTGAAGGAGACGTTACGAAGTGATCATGACATCCTACAACTCGAGATAAGCCATCGAAAAAGAACCATTTGGTCCGGGATAGCAAAGATAACATATTGGAAAGCCTTCAGTACCGACCTCAATCCTGGAAACATCGAAGAAATTGACAAATGGCTTTCTAAGATACTTGAAAAAGTGGAAGAGCACACAAAAATAATTCAACTGAACACAGATATTCCCACTGTTGACGTACACCTTTCCTACCTATGGGAAGCAAGAAGAAGCCTCCTAAAATGGTGGAAAAGACAAAAGCACAACAGAAAACTCCAGCTGAAAATCGCCGCCATTACAAAGAAAGCCGAAGAATATGGCACCCTACTCTACCGGAAAAATTGAAACATTGCATGTGACCAAATTCAGGGCACCCTCAGCACATAAAGGACCTGGAATATCTTACGAGGCCCCCTGGCGATTACACGGCAAAAATGCAGCAAAAGCAAGACCTCCAAAAAATCGTCCATTCATACGCAGGCACCCAACAGGACGTACTAGATGAGATTCAACGCAAGTTTGCCGGTGACATCCCATCGAGTCCGACAAGTACTGATCCGTACCGTGGCCAACATAATCCCGACCTCGATCAACCCTTCACAAAAACTGAAATGGGGGCAGCCTTGGCAAAACTCACAAGGAACACTTCTTCCGGCAAACACAAGATTACGAATAAGCTCCTTCGTAACCTACCTCCAAACGCAACAGAAGCACTCCTAGAGTATTTTAACGTATATATATGTTGGGAAACAGGCGAACTACCGGCAACGTGGAAGCATTCGGATGTGACAATGATTCCTAAGCCAAACAAGTCTTTACGTATTAAGAATCTTCGCCCTATATCGCTGACTTCCTGCGTGGGTAAACTTCTTGAGCACATGGTCCACGAACAGCTCACGCCATATCTCGAGGACAACGGGCACATACCGGACACGATGCTTGGGTTCCGACAGCATCTGTCTACCCAAGACATCATTTTGCTTCTGAAGGAGGACGACATAGAGCGCTTGGATCGCCATCACAAGTCCTGTATACTCGCTATGGACGTCAAGGGCGCTTTTGACAATGTCAAGCATGAAAAGATCCTCGAAAATCTTCAAAGTACCAATTGCGGCCCCAAAGCTTACAATTATGTTCGAAACTTTCTCACGAATCACGCGGCAACGGTGGGCATCGGCAACCTTCAAGGCGCAAAACTCCACCGACCAAACAAAGGCACGCCTCAAGGTTCAGTGATCTCCCCGCTGCTTTTTAACATTGCCATGCTGCACCTGCCAAAGAAAGTCCAGACTATCGAAGGACTAAGGCATGCTCTTTACGCAGACGACCTCACGCTGTGGATGAGAGCGCCTACAACTGGGGGACAACAGGACGACCTGTCGGAGGCTATCGACGTGATAGTAAAATACTTGGACTCTTGAAGCCTACTGTGCTCCGGTGAAGTACAAACTTCTCGTGCTGAAGGCTCGACCTCGAGGACGACCACCCAAACTTCTTGATCCGGATCCCAACGTCACTCTTCACGGAGTGGAAATTCCCAGGGTCAACTCCCTTCGTGTACTGAGTCTTACCATACACAAGGATGGATCGGGTGCTGCTCATCTTCCCAAGCTACAGCAAATGGTGACCCAAGTCCCCCACCTCGTTAAAATAATCGCGAATCAACGAAGGGGGCCCAAAAAAGAAGACACCTTACGGGTCATTCAAGCATTAATAACCAGTAGGATCACGTATGGCACCCCATACATAGCCTTAAAAAACGTTGAAATAAACAAATTGGACATAATTATTAGGAAAGCAACCAAAAGTGTTCTAGGCCTTCCTTTCAAGGCATCCACCTACAAGCTGCTTAAATTAGGCGTACATAATACGTGCGAGGAGATGGTCGAAGCCAACAAAGCCAGCCACCTCGAACGCATCAAGCTCACTTCTACAGGCACAGCAGTACTCCGCTTCCTCAATTACAGCGAAACCTACATCGCGGACACCGACCAAAAAGCGAGACTACCACAGGAACTCCGAGAGACAATCTGGATAGCACGCATACGACGTAACATGCATCCCACTTACCACAAAGAAAGAAGACAGGCAAGATCGAAGGCACTCCTCGGAAAATATGAAAAAATATCCTAACACCAGATACACAGACGCTGCTCGATATTCCGACGACACTGCTTTCGCAATAAGCGTCACGGACCAACGAGGAAGGGAATTGACGTCGGGAACAATACCGGCTCGTAACGCCGAAACTGCAGAAGAAGCAGTCATCGCCTTGGCAATGACGACCTGCAGCGACCGAGCACTGATATTCACCGACTCCCAAGCGGCGTGTCGGAACTTCCAGAAAGGACGCATGTCCGCGACGGCACTTAAAATCTTAAAGACGCGCCCCCAACTTCCTGACACCTACGTCACCTGGATCCCGGGGCATGAAGGGATGGCGGAAAACGAAGCAGCGCACGCTGCAGCCCGAGAGCACACCAGCCGGGCCTTCCTGCCACCCAACATCCGTGCTGCAACGGGCGCAGCAGACGTTCCCATCACCTACAGGGCCATACTTCAGCACTACCGACTTGAGCGGAGGAGATATCCCCCACCACACCCCGACCTCACCAATTGGGAAGAGAGCGAAATCTTTCGTCGGCTCCAAACAAACACGTACACACACGAAATAATCATGAACCGCATCTACCCCACGCAATTTTCATATCTCTGCCCTTACTGTGACATACCCGACATCTTGGCACACATGATCCTGGAGTGCCCTGGCGAAGACCGCCGTCCAGACCCAGCTGTGGATTGCCAAGCATCCTCAGCAACACTGACTTCCGCGCCGCAAGACAATGCAAGCGCCCATACCACCGGTGACCACGACATCGCTGAAAAGTGGGAGGCACTGCTCGTCTACGAGGATCCGGTGAACCAGAAGAATCTGGTGAACCGGGCGAAGACGGCAGCAACCACCAGAGGTTTCCTGGACTGAGGAGACCTGCCACTTCGGACCGGCAAGTACCAAGTCCTAGCTAGTCTTTTCAGCAAATAAACGTTTATTTCACTCTCTTACTAACCGTGTCGACCCCCCCCCCCTCCCCCGCAACCCTCATAGATTTTTCAATGGTGGCACCAAGAAATGCCTGAGCGCCCTCTATGTCGAGACAAAGCAAACCAGTAAGCACCTGGCGTAGCAGCAGGAAAGTTAAGGAAGCACCCAATACTACATTACGCCGCCCTCTTAGAAGAGCTGAGAAAACAAGTAAGGCTTGCTAACTCAGGTTAACTATCTTTCACCGCCCCCCCCCCCTAAACAAACAAACAAAAAACCCCGAGGGCCCTAACAAGTGGAACTTGAAGCAAAGTTTAACATTTCTTGTTGTTTATTTTGCTTTGTCTTCTACGAGGATTTTGTTGCTGTGAAATATACCAATGAAATCTGGAACGAACTTTGCCTTACATCAGCTAAAAAAAATATTCTAAAACTGTGCGTTGCAAGAGAAGATATTTTCTTTTTACGCTGTTCTTGTGCGCGTCACCGTTAAAAGCTTACAGAGCGCTGACGTGGAACATTTCGGAAAGAACAGAAAACTCCAGATGTTAGCTAACGAGATTTTTGCAGAGTGCAGGAACGAAATAGGAAGCTGTAGAGTGCCTCACCACGGCTCTGGGATTTGTAAATCACGTCGCCGCAATCAGCGCGATAAGTGAATCAAATAACGAGACAAAGCGGGCATAGCTAAAGCTGCCTAGTTGAGCGACAATGAATAAAATAAGAGCCAAAGTTAATGATCGCCTCCAACAAAGAAGCAAACGCATTTCGCGAGGCGTACGTATACTCGCGTGTACTGTGTACAGGCAAATACCCGACGCACGGCTGTCGGCAAAGCCAAAAAGCCGCTCCCCATCTCATCCTCGTCGTGTCTGATAGAGGCCCGAACAAAGCGTACGAGAATTCACTGGTTCCCTTCGATCGCATCGTTGCGGCGGCCATTCTCAGGAAATTTAATTAGGAGCTCCCGATATGCGCGCCCTGAGAGTAAGCCCGGCTTTCGGTAGTTCGCACGCGCGGTCACGCGTTGAACTAGCCGCCCGCTTCGTCTTTTCCTTGCTTTCTTGTTTTTTTTTCCTCGCTGCCTTTTTCGTCGTTTTACGGCGATGCAGCCCGTGATTTTATGCCAGCCTTGATTCGGATTTTTTCTTTCTTTTCTCTCCTTGCCACCCGTTCGAGCCGTTAAAGCGCCATTTTGAATGCGTCTGCGTGCACTGGCCACCGAAGCTTCCACCCTCCGGTGGGGACAAATGCGCTCTCGATTCAATTAGCCAAATGGCCGTGCTGGTTCGGCATGCGGAACTACGGGGCCCGCTGTTAGGCAGGGCTGACGGAAACATGGCTTCAACTCGACGAGGACGAGCGGCGAGCGCTGCGGCTTCATCATTCCTGGGACATTCGGGGTTCCGGCGTTCCGAAACTGTGTCTGCGTGATCCACTTTTTCAACGTGGCCTCAATCATTGGTTCGCTATACGTCCGCGTTGGCAGAAATGGCCACCAATCAGCCTCGTTATTATTCCAAACGTTCTTCTAATGCTAACCGCCTCTCTAGACTCGGGTGCGTTGCTTGCGATGGTGTCTACGAATAGCGGGAATTCGACGTCGGCCACGCAGTTCGTTCTGGCAAATTGCGACGCCGCAAAAGCTCGCATGTACATCTTTCCGGTACATCGCATTTCTTTCACTAGCAATTGCTCGAAAGTTTTATGGTGTTCTACAAAGTTCTCTCGCACATTTAGCATTGATTTTACCATGTTCCACAGAGTCATGAGGCATAAAGCGAAAGCCCGCGGGCTGCAATTTTGACGACTAATTAGAGAACTTTCTCGGCTATTTACACAAAGTCCTCATTGCTGTTTACTAAATAGTGCCTTTACAAAACAGTTCCAATAGGTGCCTATCTAGTAAAAAGGTGGCTATGCACAGAAGTTTCGACACGTGAACAATATGGCTTGGTTGCTCGCATGTTTTCTGTTCACATCCAAAAAGTTCTGCCTTCGGTGCCACGACCACAGTGTTTGGCGCAGACTGCTGCTCTTAATCTAAAACAGGCAGCATGTTGACGGCAGATGAGTTCGACAAACTCTCGGAGGTGGTGGAAATGGGTATAAAACTTCTGAAAACAGCGACGGCGGAGGTGAGGAGACGCGGAACAGCGCTGCCCGTGGCTTCCCCGGAAAGAGAAAAGGGGGGGGGGGGGGTAGGCATATCTTGCGTTAAAACATTTAGCTGCGTCATCATGAAGCATCAGTTTCATAGTATGCCTGCAATTACCGGAAATGTCAAATGAAAGTATAAGGAACGCCTGCGTAACAGCAGCCATAACTGCCATTGTTTGGACTATTTTTAAGCAAATTTTGGTTTTGTGGGTTCGGTTCCCGGCCGCGGCTGCCGCTTTTCTGATGGAGGCGAAAAGCAAAAACGCCCGTATGTACGAGATATCGGCGCACGTTAAAGATCCCCAGGTGGTCGAAATTAATCCGGTGCCCTCCACTACCGCAGGCCTCATCGCCTGCGTTGCGTCGGCGCGTTGAACCTACACTACAATCAATCAATCAATCAATCAATCAATCAATCAATCAATCAATCAATCAATCAATCAATCAATCAATCAATCAATCTCAATCAATCAATCAATCAGTCAATCAATCAATCAATCAATCAATCAATCAATCAATCAATCAATCAATCAATCAATCAATCAAATTTTGGTTTTTATTTTTCGCCATTCTCAGATAGCATACGTCTTTCATTGGAGGCTTTAAACACAACTAAAGCTGCAAAAATGTTCGGCAAGGAAACAGATGACAGGGTGCGCACACGAGCAGCGGTTTTCTCTCCTGAAACGCTTCTTCCGGATTGTTTTTATAGCTTCCCAAGAGCATCGACGCTTGAATAGCCACCGGTGCTTCCCACATTTTACTACCGTACGACCACTCTGAAAGTAAAAAAAAAATAAAAAGGAATTAGAGCATCGTTTTGCGAGCACCCCGCAAAAGCCTTTCCACTTTTCTGGGCTTTTTGTGATGACGCGAACACGCTATTTCTGTGCATGAACGGCTGTTGAAGCCCTAAAGTGCGGTATAATGATTATAATACTCGTTTCATAAACATGAAGAAGTCTAAATAGCTTCCAGTAGAGCCATAGAGGTGAGCGTTATTTAAAGGGACCCTGCAACACTTTTTTCAACTTTTTTTGTAATCTAAATGCTTGCAGTACGTATTCACTTAACACACCCAGTACTTATAATAGGGGGTCGCAAAGTACCTCAGCCAAAAATTACTGCTCTGCGCCCATCAGATAATTTGCAAACTCGCGCAAAATATTTTACTCTCTTTCCTGGTCTTGGCGTTCTTCGACGGCTGGAATTACGTCACGAAGGCCATGTAGCGGCTGTTGGCCAGTTTTCCTTTAGTTGCAGCACTGAACGCTTTTCGATAGCAACTTAAAAAAAAAAGAACCACGAAAACAAAGGAGAAATGGAAGGTGTATCTGGTGCGACGAACAAAAAATTACACCATCTTCCAACGTGGGAACCCTGAGGAGATTCAAAGCATCTCGAGTTTGCACGAGTTTGCGCCGCTTTGCACGTACTTTGCACGGAGTTCCACCAACGTTCTTGAGTGTTCCCACGTGGGAAGATGGTGTAAGTTATTTGGTTGTGAGTAGTAGCGTGTTATTTGGTTGTTAGAGTAAAGACACGTGTAGTAGCGTGTTAAATTTCTTTATTTATCAAGTAGTGGGTGACGCTTCGCCTTTATTATAACGGCTTTATGGTCGGTAAAGTGCAGCGTCAACGGCTGTCGTATTAGCGGTTCGATCTTGAAATTACTGAGCGCGAGGTCTATGCACGTTCCCCGTATAGTCGTCGGTTCTTCGCAGCACTGCCAGAATCATTGGCGTCCATTGTCAGCTCATCGGACGGCGCAGCCTTGTCTCGACAGAAAGCAGCAACTGAAGGGAGCAGCGGCGCGGACCTGGTTATCTGAAGTGGAGAGGAGGAGCAGCGCGCACAGGTGGTGTGGAGAGGGGGAGAGGAGGAGCAGCGCGTACGCTATCGCACAGAGAGAGTGGCGTTATCACAGTGTTGTGGAGAGGAGGAGAGGTGTGAACGCCGGACTCCGGACGACGGAGCCTCGACTAAGAGATGCTTTGCATCTAAAAACGCAGTGCCGCTCCGTGCTGGCGATAACTATAGCTTTTGCAGAGGTTCCAAACGCGAAGGAAAGAGTGAAAGCGCTTATCGAAAGTGTTGCAGGGTCCGTCTAAAGAAAACTGCTTTGTTGTAGGATTTGTTGTTCAAATGTAAAGTAATCTGAAGCCAAATAGAGAATGTAGGGTGGAATGAAGTACATGAGCTTTTAAACTAATTAAGCTGACACTACAGCGAACTGTGCAAGGTAAACCAAGTGCGAATGCACCATTTCTATGGATGCAGCCAGCGTTGCACGCTGGAGGCAGACATGAAAATTTGTTCAAAACTTCAGTAAGTTGTGAGTAAGAACCTGCGTGTGGGTCCTGACTTTATGCGTATGAGAGAATACAACAGTTTATTGGGAAGGACCTAAAAACTTTTCGGTATACCAAAGTGTCGGTAGAAGGAATTTGTGAAGGAAATCCAGAAAAATGTCTTCCCAGCAATTAATCTTCCCACCACGGCGCGCATCATCGCAACGCAGGCGATGATGCGCGCCGTGGTGGAGGCCTCCGGATTAATTTTTACCACCTGGCAGTATTTAATGCGCGCCGAAATCTCGAACACACGGGCGTTTTTGCTTTTCGCCTCCATCCGAAAAGCGGCCGCTACGAACGGGAATCGAACCCGCGTCCTTGTGCTCAGCAGCGCAACGCCTTAGCCACTGAGGTCTTCCCAGCAATACATTTCTGTGTAGCACTGAGGCCGGCTTGAAAGGGGCTCTGTGCAATGCATTAAGCCAAATAAACTATGACTTGGTCTTTGCAAGGTTGGCTTTCCAACATTACTTTCTGGTATTGGAGTGACGGATTTAAGCTCCTATCGCATACAAATAATTATGTGGCTGCGATGCGCACGCTTTTGCAATACCAGAAAAGAAGCGCAACTGATGCGCGAAGGCCAGTTAACAGAATGACGGTTCGTGGTAACAGAGAATAGAAGTTTGATGCAGATGCTGCGGCGAAAAGGTTTCGGGTCTATCGGGCTGGTTGCTTACAACGTGAACTGCAGTTGTTCCACGGCTTTTGATTAAGATTAGACGATCCGCTGCACATTTGTTAGCTCAAACACATTTGCTGTGAAAAGATGGACGAAAAACATTTAAGGTGATACACGCGGGGAATTTCTTAAAAAGCTACGGTGGGCTCTCCTGTCACTTCCCCAATTCACATTTGCCACGAGTAAAGTGAGTTTGAAACGGGACTTGAGGGCTCAGATTTTTGGCAGTTGGCTCACCATCAAACATTGGCGCATAGTTATAGTTCTGGCTGAGGCATTTCAAGGATAAAATGCGCTTTTAAAGGGCCCTTAAAGCTGCTGCTACATTCTTTCTCTTTCCTTCGTGATGGGAGCGCTGCGAAAGCTAGAATTATTGCGAGAACAGAACGGGACTTTGTAATTCCCTTGCCGCTGCAGACATTCGTTTTGTCTATGTTCTGCGCATTTTTTTCGTGATTCTCTTTCCAGCGCCTAAGGAATGCATTTTTTTTTTTGCTGCAGCGACGATATTGCTTCTCTGGCGCCATATAAGGGCACAAAAAACACCCGGACTTCAAAGAACGTGAGAGAGAGAAAACCCTTTTGGGTGAGTTTAGAAGTTGTTTGATGTGCATACAACAGTAATGCTAGGCTTGGACACGTCGTGGCGCTCTAATTTAATAGCTGAAAATTTAATAGCTGAAAACGTTTATTGACGATGGATGTTGTGCCAGCCGTTAAGACATTGAAAAAGTTGGGGAAAAATGTGTTTAAAGGGCCCTTTCAGAAGAACTAGTTGTCATTGTTGTTGTCCAATAACGTTTATTCTAGAGGAAAAAAAGAAAGGAAGGTGGGTGGCATCTTCCTAGTCGGAAAAACCGCAGGCCATAGCCGATGCCCGGGAGATAAGGTTGACCTTATCCCCCCACAGGCGGCATTTCCCCCTGTCGCGGGGACGGGAAAAGCAGAGGTTTCGGGTGGTCGGGGCATTTCCACAGAAAGTGGTAGGTGGTATTAGGCATGCGACATTTCAGGAAGTCGTATGGGTATGTGCTGGGGTATATGTAATGCAGGACGGTCGAGTTGAAGTAGGGCTGGGTTTCAAGCCGGAAACATAGGCGGACGTCGCTAGGGACGGGTGGGGAGGGCGGTAGACGAGGCGGATTTGGCCGTAGTGGTGGAGGATGTCTGTGTATCTGCTAGGGACGGTAAGGTCAAGGGACCGGGGTTGGGGTTATCAGAAGTAGTTCGGCGCCTAATTATACACACGTTTTATCGCCTGATTCGCTAATGCCTATGTTTGAACAGTTTTCTTCCCGGGTTTTCGATACAAATCGCAGTGCTCAAAAGTCTCTTGCTCGTTTCAATAAACATTTATTCAATCATTCAGTGACTACGCAAGTTAAAGTTAGGTTGAAGGGCCGTTGTTTCCATTCAGACAATCAGCGCGAAAGGAAAACCGATTTTATACTTCAGCGACACAGAAAAACATCGATACTTGCAACAGGAGATAGCTTCATTGAGCGAAAATGGTACTGGATTTTACCATGAACAACAGCAAGAGCAAGAACAGCTTAAAAGTAAAAGTAAGTAAATGAATCGGCCCACGAATCTGCGGGTTATGTACTGCTACGAAGATGAAAAAATAAGGGGGCCTAATGTGTAACACTGCTCTCAAAGTTCTATTTCTACATTTTCAGAGCACTGCAAGCTTTGAGCAAATATAGGTCCTATATCTTCAGTATATTCGAGTCTTTCTTTCGGTTCAAATTAGTACCGTCCTCGAATTGAACCGGCCATAAATCTTACCCGGAGCCTACAGAATACCACGGGAGGTTTTGCGAATTTTGTCGTAGCCCAGAAAATACAGGAAGGGATTCGTACGGGGGCTATCTCATCACGGCAAGCTTGGCGATACAAAGCTGGAACAAAGAGTTTATGTACCTAAGCGCACGGTTACCCACATCTTAAATGAGTCGTACGAAGCAGTAAAGGAACAAGCATGTGGCCAAACTTTCATTTTCGGTGAGACAATACGTGCCCACCGTTGTTCGGGCGCCTTTTTTTTCGAAGGAGGGCTTTGCCAAGTGACAGTGATAGATGAGGTCCCCAGTTAGCCTAGTGACGCCAGCGCTCTCTTTACGTAGACGTTAGGAACAACCTCTGTCTCCAGTACAAAGTGTCTGACCACGAAAAGAATCCCATAATCACAAGTAAAGGAATCGAATCCAACTTTACTTTTACTTCATTTCGCAAATGTGAAAGAATGCTTGCCTCCGCGAAATATTTACATGACCCCTTCTTTTCTATCTTTATATTTTTATTGTGATTGTTTGTGATACGTTTTCTCTGCACCATAGAGGAAATTTTGCCCCGTCAAGTATGTTTTTCAAGCTCAGTAAAGTTTTTCACATTCACATTAGACCATCGCAACTATTATCGAATTGATGTACGTGATGGAGCTACAACAGCTGCATCTTATGAAGATAAGAGAGTCTTCTGTACTCTATTACGTACTAATAAGACCACGAACATTAACTTTCAAAGCGAGGTCATTGCTTCTCAGCAGCTTAAGAACATTACTTAAAACTCTCAGGTCCGCGGATTAATACACGTCGCACCTGCTTTGAATTTTACCGTGCATTTTAACGGCGGTATGTTTTCTCGGGATACGGTCTGAAGAACAAGTCTGTCTGTCTGTCTGTCTGTCTGTCTGTCTGTCTGTCTGTCTGTCTGTCTGTCTGTCTGTCTGTCTGTCTGTCTGTCTGTCTGTCTGTCTGTCTGTCTGTCTGTCTGTCTGTCTGTCTGTCTGTCTGTCTGTCTGTCTGTCGGTATTTTGACTTTCCGCCGTGCGATTATTATGATTCTCCAGGGACAAGGTTCATACGGTACGCACTAAAGTTGCCGCTTTACAACAAGAGGGAAAAAAAGGATGAGTGCGCGCGTGGGCCCTCTGTACAGGGCCAGATGGCCCTCGAGATATATTAGTAAGGTATTCGTCTTGCCAGTTTTGATGAGCCCGTGCAGACATGCGTCATATCTGCGTGGGCTTTGGTCAATGTGGAGCTGCAACTACAAATATTTGTGGTTTCTGCTTTTGCTTTTTATAAGCTTTATAAATATTCAGGTGGAGTTTGTCTTCCGCCTGTTAGGCCTTCAAACGGGTTCTAAATTTTCAATACAAAACCCTCAGTGTTAAGACATCAGCAAAGACTCGTGGCAGTGGGGTTTTGATTACCGCGTCTAACGTATAGCGGGTAATGGGGTTCGATACCAAGAAGCGTGAAACCGGCGAGGGCATTCTGATTTACAGATATGCGCTCAGCCACGAATGCACCAATACCCCTCACAGAAACATGGCGACGCCCATGTTGCGATAGACCCAAGCCGCGAAAAAAGTACCCACTATAATAAACTAATGAATACCGCCAAAGCTGTAGACAGTTTATAATGAGGGTAGGATATTACAAGAGTAATTATCATTTGTTTTCAATAACCACTTCTATTTAGCGCATATCTTCTACCTTTGCGTGTGTTTATTGGTAGGCGCTATGATCAGGCCCTTAAAGGCCCACCCACATGGGCGCGAAATACTGCGTTCCGCAAGCGTCAGCGTCATTCGGCGGCACTAGGCCGACACGCAGGTAAGGGCGAGTAACCCCACGAGGTCGGCGAAGTCGCTGCGCCGATGTCTTGCTAGACATGTTTCTCTGAACGCTGCTGTTCTCTATTTCCATCATTTATCAGCAGCTTTCTCCGATTGTTTAACTGTAGTTATCAGGACTCTCTATCTTTTTCACAGACAAAAGAAAAAACAAACATATCCGACCTTCCTTATTAATCACTAAATGTGTTTGTGGGCCAATTTTGAAACACTGGCGACACGTATTTCAAGTCTATCATCACCAGCAAATCTGAACGAAATCTGACAGCATTATAATTAACTCTTAAAAATTGTCGCAGGTGGGCTTCACCACAACATCCCACAACGACCAAATAATCGTCACCAAATGTGCAAATTCCGCGAATGACGAGGCTCAGCATGTGATTAGAGCAAAATATAGTATCTGCGCTGCGGCAACAGCGCATTCGCTGTTTTCGCAGCGCAGGTACTATTTTTGCGACTACTACTAAGCCCCTAAGTAATAGTAACGCACAGAAGAAAACGACGACATCGGAGAACCATAGTGACGATCGTAATGAAGGGACTACCGTACCATTCAACACGTTTCTGCATGCCTGCGCTGTCTCTACTGTGATGGACTTTGAAACGTCTACCTCGGCGGAAGCTGTGAAAAGTGGCCGCTCATGATGCCTCGGAAGGAGATGCAAGCGAACACAAAAATTCTGCTCTGCAAGCAAAAAGGCAGGCTTTTGCTGCAGCTAAAACCACGACCAGCCGCCACCAGCTCAAGCGCTACGACGCAAAGATTGCACGCCGGGCACATATAGTTGAAGTTGGGTTTTATTCAGACAGATGTAGCCTGGGGTACAGAGGCAAAAGGCAGATGTTCTCTGCCTGGCAGCGGCCTACTGCCCCTATGGTCGGCATTGAAATGTTGACCGTAGTGTGGACAGTGTCGATGACGAGAGCAGAATAAAAAAAAAACAGAGGGAGAGAGAGAAATGTAAAAAAACGAACAGCGTTATACAATAACTACAAAAAGCCATCATCAGCAATGGTGATGGGAAAGAAAAAAGAAGAAAAAAGAACGAAAGATGCCAGCAGAAGCAACGTTATACCATGTCTACAAGAAAGCCGACATAGAGAGTATAAAGTGTAATACAGGAGCAGGAAACTGAACACATAGCACATAAATTGATTTCATTAAAAAAAACCAAAACAACGACAAAAAAAGAAACCAGTGCACACTTCTAGACAATTTAAGTAAAAAAATCTCGCTTTATATTTTGTTTAAGTCTGAGCATCGAGGTAAGCAGAAGAATTATGTCGAATATTACTGGGTCTGTATTAAGAAAACGGGGTATTATACACTCTAGTTTTTGTGCACCATAGTTTGTTCGAATAAATGGGGTATTAAGAACCCCTGGTCGAAGATTGTAACGGGGGTTAACTGCAGTGTAGTGATCAAGAAACAGTGCGTCTCTGTTCAATTCGCTGCGAATATGAACAGCAAGCTTAAGCTCGAACAATTGAGTTACTTTAAGCAAGTTGTGTTTTAACAACAACGGCTTCGAGTTGCATGAGCTGGGCGCATTCTCCATGCATCGAACAGTTTTTTTTTTTTGTAAAATTAACAGCCTGTGTAAATTTGTTACGGTTGTGGAACCCCAAACTAAAAGGCAATAATGAAGGTGCGACTGCACAAGAGCATGTTATAACTGACGCATCAACCAGGTAAGAATCAGACACTTGATTTTAAATAACATTCCTATAGACTGGGACATACTTGCGTGAACTTTGTTTACACGATATGTCCAATTTAAATTTACATTAAAGAGAACACCCAAAAATTTGTATGTGGACGCACGTTCGATTTCGGAGTTACGAAATTCTAGGGATATACTGCAGTTGTCAGGTTTATTCTTGGGCTTAAAAACAACAAATTTGGTTTTATTAACGGTCAGCTGAAGATGATTGCAGATTAGCCAACTTGACAATTCGCGAAGCGAAGCATTGACTGACGACTCAACTTCACGCAAACATAATCCAGAAAAAAAAAGCACTCGTATCGTCGGCATACAACATAATATTTGGAGTCTATGTACAATGTCGTTTATGTAAAGCAGAAAAAACAATGGGCCCAAAATAAAGCCTTGCGGGACCACATAAAATTTGCCTCATCGGCAATCGATACCCATTAGGGAAAGTGAACTGTAAGCGATCAGACAAGTAACTGGTGATCAAATTTAATGCAACACCACGGATTCCATATAAGGGGAGTTTATTATACAATGCATCGTGTCGAATAGAACCAAATGCTTTCCTAAAATCGAGGAACAACCTAACGGTGAACGAATTTTGCTCGAAATTGTTTGCTATTTTCTCTTTTATATTATGGAACGCCATTTCAGCTGATCTTTTTTCCCGAAATCCATATTGCTCGTCTACAATAGCATGAGTAGAATCAAGAAACTTAGTTAGCCTCGTTTTTATTAAATGTTCTAGAACTTTTGAAAAAAGCGGCAGAACGGATATTGGCCGATCATTATTAATCTTGTCACGGAAAGAAGACAAGAACCATCGTCCGAACCTCCGGAAAAGAAGAAGAACCAGCTGGGCGCGCTCCCTCATGGCCGACATCGTGTAATAGTGTAAATACATCGCTCGCATCTTCCATTGTTCATTTCCTGTGTCCTGCCGCCACTTAACAATATTGCCAAATGGGCCACTTTTATGCAGTATAGCCACACGTGCAATTTTCATTCCTTTTGGAAAAAAGCCCCGCTACGAAGCTGCTGTCGCAACAAAAGAGGACATAATCACGACAGATCTTCCACCAGACATAGAGGATCGCACAGCTTGAAATAAAAGGGAATCCTTTCGCAATACCTCAAAGTGTCTCTCTGAATTTTTATTTCTGCTCTACTGATCTTGGAAATGGCACGTATCGATAACTAATTTATGCAAATTCATGCACACCGGAGTGATGAGACTGATAAAGTTGGTGTATAAGTCATGTTTTGAACGGCGTGCGACTTTGTTGGCGACCGCGTGGTAATATTACACACACACTGGGGCGTTCGTTTTGCAACGCCTCGTGCTATAGAACACCTCACGCATGAAAGACACCCGGAGACATGGATCCTACAGGGAACCCTATCCATTTAAACTTCGCTTAATTAAAGATTTCCTATGCGGAGCGGAACGGCGTTTCGGAATGCTAAAACATAACCCCAAACCTCGAGGCGGGGTGGACGCTGCTGTCTGCTTTCGGCTGCTTTCTGACCGCACCACATCAGTCGTCGGCGTTGATACCTGGGGAGATCAGACGTTGGTGTATCGCCCACGATCACGACAGATCTTCCACCAGACATAGAGGATCGCACCGCTTGAAATAAAAGGGCGTTTGTAAACGACGGACGACGGCGGCGCGTGAAATAGCCTAAAATGAATGTAGTCGGGTCTTAAGCGTAAGCAACGGCCTAACTAGCTATTTGCAGCTACTTTTCTTCTACACCTGGCGGGTCCCTTCAGAGATTAATCCTTATTGTTCCTCTAGCATTTGTGATGCGGACTCTGGCGATTGCATTGCATTCGTTATAGTCGATATGACATCTGGTTGACAGAGAATCCCCCAACCCCCAACCCCCAGGCCTGTGCCTTGCTTTGAAGATTTCAGTTGTGCCCTTCTTTTAAAATTCTCCATTTGCAGTTGCGGGTTATGTGCTCCGTTCACTATTCATAACGGCTTGCTGTCTTCCGGCTATAAAACTCATCAGCATTAGATACCTCACTTTGCGCATAACTGAATCATGCCTGACTTTTTTTCAACCTAATAAGTATTTAAAGGGGCCATGGAGGTAACACATGACTTTAATTCATTCGATATATTGGTATGTCCTGTCGGAGAAACGGCGCATGGAGACGGACGAAAGAAAGAAGGATTGTACAAGCGCTGACTATCCCCGTTCCTTCGCTGTTTCACCGACATGTCACGTAAGCAACTTCCCCAAATTCAAATTGTAGTTCCAGTTATCCAGTGGGGAACGACGTGCGTCGGCAGCCATCTTAATTCAAGGTCTAAACGTGTTCAGCGTAATCTTAATCCGGTGGAAGGCTCTAAAGCGAGCGTTGAAAGTACATTTAGTGAAGCGACATGTTTATTATCTTTATTATCTCCTTGTTCCTCCTAGGTTAACGATCCTTGCAGGTCATTTTACTTGATGTTGTGATGGTTTCCGGAAAACAAATTTCACTGAAAAGTTCCAAGCTCCTCAAATTGTAATGTTCAACTTCATTCTGGTTTGCAGCGCATCCTTATTTCCCGCTCCCATGAATATATGTAGGTGAGGCGGTTCCTATTACCATCAACAGATGTAATAGAGCCTGGCTATAGATGAATTATCAGCGTCTATTTTCTTTGTCGCATCCGTACTCTAAATTAGTGAGTAGCTATTGGCATGTAAGGAAACAGACGCACCAACGACAAACAGATGCGTTAGTTACGCCGTTTGAGTAGTCTCTTGTTGTGGTTCACTTTAAGTCGCAAGCAAATGTTGAGTGAAATATTTTCGACGAATTGGAGCTCTAAGATGACTGGTGTTGTTTGTTGTTGGACCATTCTAAGGAAGGCGCCAAACGACAGGTCTGACCGTGCCATTCACGGCCCATCTTGCCTTTGCGTCTGCGCTATTGAGCGCAGTATTCTGACCTGTCTCACAGTAGCCGCAGGCATCTGCAGGCATTGTCACGCAAGGGCTAATTAGAGAGAAAAGTATGTTTCCGAGACAACGAAGCCGACGCCTCCTCGGCAGGCATTCTCAGAAGTGGCGAGAGAGCTGTTTTTTTTTTAAAACCTCTCGAGTCTGGGCTCTGCTTGTGAGCCCTTGACTGCACGAAAGCGTATCTTCCTGCCAGTCACGAAAGTTTCCCGACAAAAATGATAAGTTTGGCCTTCGAGAGTTTAAAGGCGGGCCTAAGAGAAGCGACCGCCAGCGTCGCCTTTCTGTCACGCGCCGTTTACCACACTGCGGGAAGCACGCTGCCAAGAGACTGTACTCACACCTCCAATACAAGTTGAGCGACGGGAAGCAGACACTCCCTAACGCACAACAAGGCAGAAACTAGAGCTGTATTGCCTGATCTTCGGGATCTTTTCACTGCACTGCACCCCTGTTTTTGCTGCTAGCAAGGCTAGAGAAGAGCTAAATAAAAAAAGTATAGAAATTATGGACTGTTTCGCGACATACAAGCCAAAAACTGTCTCGGCCAAGCAGCGAAGATTCCAAGGGACACCATATAATTGCATCGGGGGTCCCAAACTTCTCATGCTGGAGCGAAAGGTGGCAGTGAAATATACCCAATAAACGAGCCAGACGTGCGGGAAAAAAACAAACTCGGGAGAAAACAAACGCGTAGATAGAGAATGCTGTGAGTGCCGTGCCCATGCTCTATTGACTGGGGCGACTCCAGTTGAGGTCCCTGCCTGACCGGCCAGCCCCTTGAAATGTTTGGGTATTGTTGCTCGTTCAGTGGAGGCCAGGCTCGCTAAAAAGAAAGAAGGAAGGGCGAGGCCTTTTCTTTTACGTGTTTTGCTCTCCCTCTCTCGCTGTCGGCGTATGTGCCCGCCTGCGCATGTACTGACAGCCGTTGCTGCTTCGGCAGAGAAAGCACAGAGAAACAGCACAAAGGTGGCAAAAGATCAAAGTAAGCCGGGAATTGCGAATCGATCAGAAACGAGAGATGGAGTGGCCAACTTTTCCCGCGACCGCCGCACAATCTCAAAGATCAATGTTTCTCCTTCTTCCTCTGCCTCTTTTCGTTTCTTGTCCGATCCTGCGGGCCTTCTGTCCGCTTTTATAAAGACGAGGCAGACATGTCTGAAGACCCCGTTCCCATATCTCTTTCCTGTAGGTTCCTTTCTGTGTGTCTGTGTCTCTGCAGGGATATGACGGTAGACGGGCTCCCCTCGGTGTTGTGAGAGCAATTTACTTTCAAAAACGCCGAAGCCAAGTAGAATATATTATGGCCACCTGGCCGTGGATTTCAATCACACAAAGAGCGAGACACTCCTGGCTCCACGCTGCACTCGATAACTGGATGAGTTAAATTGCAGTGTCTGGCGTCAATCGACAGTTTCGAAATAGTGGAACTCAACCAAACTAAAAAAAGGATTCTCGCAATCATTGTCGTAGTGGACGTTAGAACAGACATCCCACGTGAACGAAAAGCAACGACGAGGCATAATTTGGACCAATATTTATGCAAAGAAATAAAGCAAGCGGAAGATACAAAATACGAAAAAACACGGTTTTTATTCAGGGGTAACGGTAGGGGTGTGGAAAGCTTCCTGTGCCCAAGAAGCCGCGAGCCTGCGCGGCACCTGTGGCTCCTTGCACCCGGGCGAGTTGGCGCTCCGGCGCCGAGTTGGTCAGCGCGGACTTCCACTGCTCCTGATGGGGAGGGAGTGGGGCGAGGGTGGTGGGGACAGGAGTATGCAAGGGGGTAAGTTGAAAGTAGGCTTTCGCCCTGTGGGCATTTGTAAGGGAAGAGAGACGGCGAGATGTGGGACAAGATGGTGTGGTTGTGGTATGTCTCCGTTTGCAGTCGCCGGTAATATATGCTTCATAGTTGGAAAGAATGTGGTAGAAGGGGGGGGGGGGGGAGGTATACCGTTCTCGTGTTTGTGCAATGAGAGAGGCTGGAAATGTATGCGGGTTCGCGTGGGGTCAGGGCTCGCAGGGCAGGGGGAGGTGGGGAGGCGGGGAGGCTTTTGTCCGTTTGGACTCGGCTTTGCTTGGCCGCAATTTTAAAGGGGCCATGCAGAAAAAATACAGAGAGAGAGAGAGAGAGAGAGAGAGAGAGAGAGAGAGAGAGAGAGAGAGAGAGAGAGAGAGAAAACTTGAATGAATACTGAAGAGGTTATCCCCACAAACGGCGGGGCTTGCTACTTCTGATGGAACATAGTGAGGTGAAAAAAAAAAGAGAGGGGAAGAAGTGCGCACCAACAATGAATAAGAGGGAGAAGAAAATAAAATTAGTTCGGAACGTAGAAAAAATTTACAGCACTAGGACAAAAAATCTGAGGATCCCAAGTTTAAAGAAGATCGGTTAGTCCCGTGTCAGACAGAAAAGTTAAGAGAGCCTTTGTCCCTCGCACCGCGTCAGCGTGATTTTGCCACGGACCAAGAGAGTGACCCAGCTCTAAAGAGTGTCCTCGTAGCAGTCGCACTAGAGTTGTTTTAGCTGTTGCACACACTAGGGCTACGAGACGGGCACCACATCTCGCTTCAATGGCTACCAGGTCATTCCGGCATCCAGGGGAACGTCATCTCTGACGCAGCAGCGAAAGAGGCGCACAATCTGCTTGTGTCTATTGGAATCCCGTATTCCAGACAAGACGGAAGTACGGCCATGAATGCGCTTGGATGGAAACTGCAGTTATCAGCTTGGCAGGACCCTCTTAAGATACCCTTGCCTCTGCACGCGATTGACCCTCAGTGCAATTTCCAGTTTCCGCGAGGTCTGCAAAAGAAAACTGAGGGTGTCCTTCACCGACTACGCCTAAACGTTGCCTTCACTGGTAGTTTTCTTTTTAAGATAGGCTGGGCGGACTCGCCATTGTGCTCTGTGTGCTCTGTGAGAGACGACATACAGCATGTCTTGTGTTACTGCCCGCAGCATACAACTCAACGCAAAACAAAATACAGGTTTGTTTTATTCGAAAGATTTCGTGTTTTATAGTGTCCCTAGCCCTTGCCTGGCAGCAAACGAGGCCGTATTTACTGAGAAATTAATCAATTTAGGTTAAAATTTTCATTCTCCCGCCAAATCATGTTTTTGTGACGTCTGCCATGATGTCATGAGGGCGGGTATTCAAACTTGAAGTGCGGCCTTGCTTACCATCAGTCCTCCGAGATGGCGCTACCATTGTAAGTCGCAGACCGTTGACCGCCATTGCTTTGTTTTTGACCGTATTTGCTCCTGGCTTGTTTGTTGACCGTATTTGCTCCTGGCTAGAAAGTTGATTGTAGGGTTTAACGCGCCGACGCAACGTAGGTAGAGGCGCGCCGTAGTGGAGGGCTCCAGATTAATTTTGACCACTTGGGGATATTTAACATGCGCCGAAATGTCGTACACACGGGTGTTTGTGCTTTTCGCCTCCACGAGAAAAGCGGCCGCCGCGGCCGGGAATCGAACCCGCGACCTCTTGCTCAGCAGCACAACGCCTTAGCCAGTGAGCCAACGCGGCGGGTCCAGGTGCGTGTGCTATTAACGCGGCCACCGTCAAAGTCGCATGCAGCGCAACGCCTCAGCCACTGAGCCACCACGGCGGGTGTAACAGTAGAAAGTAATCGTTCTGTGAAACATGGGGTATGCTCGACAAACAGGGTCACGTAAGACAACGTCGGTTACGCTAATTGGCCGGTGTCGTGTAAGACAACTCCAAAGCGGCGGGCTGCTGTGCATCCAAAAAAAAGCATTGTGCGCCCAGTACCTACACGGCTGCGCATCGGTACTTCTATGCAAACCCAGCTTTCTCGCTCAAAATTTCGACCTCTCTGAAACCTAGCAAAACTATTTCAGAAAAGTTATATTTGGCATAAAGCAAGAAGTCAACGTGAAGATTAAAACATTAAAAGAAGTTTCCAGGATTGTGAATATTTTTTTGTGTAATTCGATGTCAAATCCTACTCCCCATGCATTTCTATGGGATAGTTCCGTGGCTCAGGAACTTAGTCGGGCAACGTGCGAGACTTGAAACTGTGCACAAAGCAAGTTTTCACCTCCAATATTAGCTGGGCAAAAAAAAAATACCTACAAAGTAATCACTGTTGAAAGGACTGCCATGAGCGGGAAAGCTGTACATATTTACGTCTATTTTCGTAACTTTCATTGTTTACCCCACCATTCTTACTGCTGTAAGATGAATATGCATTACATTTAAGCGCAAATAGCTCCTTCTACAAGCTTATAAGCCCTGCCTAATTTGCATTTGCTTTTGCCGGCCTCAGCCAATCGCACAGACGGGTATATGACATCATAGGTTCTGTTGCAGGAAATGAGCGAGTGGGTCGCATGGCCATTTCTTTTTTCCTAATTATATAGCTTTTTTAAAAGCGAAGTGTGCATTAAAAGTGGCATCAGTATGATTCTAACGAGGCAATCTTTCGAATGAACGAAACGTGTTTTGTCCGCGTGGCCCCTTAAGGATGGACAGAAAAGTATAGTGCGAGTTCCTTTTATACATAGCATGTTCAGGCGAATAATTCACTTGCAGTGGGACAGGTGCCAGACGACAGACTTACGGTTTCCTGTGGACGTGAAACGAACGGGGATTAATAAATCCTTATTTTGCGTGTTTGCATACGAGTATCCCGCAAAGGGTTATACTGTTTACTGGATATTACGTGTATTAGAGTTATTTACACAACGCTTATGAATATTTCGTCATCTTTTTATTGAAAAGGCGCCCTTTCTTTTTCCATTCTTAACTTTTCTACTACCACATATTATTTATCTTGGCGTGACAATACGGTGTTATCATTGCTTTCCGCATCGGTTCCTCATAGTTGACGGTTCCTCATAATTGGGGACGTGCTCATGCCTGAATGTCATAGGCTTCGCAATGTACGCGGCGGCCTCGGGCACCGCTGCCTCTCTTGGTAACGTGGAAATCGCGTGGATGCTATTTCAGAGAGAAACTATACATCGCTGTACCTTTCAATGCTATACCATGTTTCGGCGTGCGCCGGCAGAAAACGCTTCGCGGTAAAGCCAAAATTCCTGAGAATTCTCGGTAGAAAATGCTTCGCGATAAAGCCAAAATTCTCGAGAATTCTCGGTTTAACGTAAACATATGAGGAAGCTCACACTAAGACGTAAGACTTTACGCTTTCGAAGCTGTACATAACCTTCACGGCCATCACGACGGTGTAAGTCCATGATTGCAGCGGAGTTGCTTCTTCTCCACTCATCTTTGACCTTTACTCCATCTTAACTCAACCTTTACAACCTTTATTCCATCTTTGTTGCTATAACGGCAAAGAAGAAGCAAATCAGCTGCAATCGTGGACGACATCGAGGAAGGGGTCTTATTCCACGAACGAACGAACGGAATGCGCACACTTAAACTAGGCGCCGAAAGCGCAACTTGTACAATATCACATGTTCTGTCTCGAGGAGTTGGCGTGATTCCTCTCCCCACAGTCGCGGCCGAGTGAGTAAGCCGTTTGACTATCGGATATTAACTAATGGTCGTGGCCCACTGGGTAAGACGACTGACTCTGCCAAACCGATTATGACGTCCTGGCTGTTGTTCTCGTTTCTTTTTTTTCGGGTGCGAGGCATGCGCTCACGAGTACGCTCTGGCGTGTCTTTCGCGTTTTGAGCAAGTTTTTCCACAATTTGGCGAACGTTGGAGATTTTTTTGGGAAGGGCAATGTTGGCTAACCTCCCTAAGTGAGTATGCTAGGATGGACGAGCGTGCGCTTGAGGCACGCGTGCATGAGCACTCGGCATTTACTTGGTATTTTTAGATGCGAACGCCATACACGAACGATTTGTTCAACAGTTTCGCTGTTAATATTTGGAATAAATCGTACTGCAGATGGCCACTAAAGCGACTACATCATACACCGAGATTTATTTGCTTGGCTTAGTTAGCTAGTTCACCATTGAGTGCTAAACAATTCGGAATTCCTGTCAATACATGGGCTTTAAGGAGAGAGGTATGGCTGCAGAATACGGCTGCAAGGTGTTTTATTGGAACAATTCTGAGTCGTTTGACTGGCCAAACGACTACATAACCAGGGGGATTTCTATCTCACCCGTCGCGGTGGCTCAGTGGCTAAGGCGTTGCGCTGCTGAGCACGAGGTCGTGGGTTCGTTTCCCAGCCGCGGCGGCCGCTTTTCTGATGGAGGCGGAAAGCAAAAACGCCCATGTGTACGAGATTTTGGCGCACGTTAAAGATATCCCTGGGTGGTCAAAACTAATCCGGAGCCCTCCACTGCGGCGCGCCTCATCGCCTGCGTTGCGTCGGCGCGTTAAACCCTGCAATAAAATCAATTTTTATCTCAGCAGGTATCACGGAGAACTATTAGTCGTAGTTATAATACCAATATCATGAGGCAACCACTCCCAAGCTATTCCAGCAACATTCCAGAGCCACCGTGAAACGGACAGCCCCATCTGCTAGGATGAGACTTCCGTCCTTTCAAGTCTCATTAAGAGAGAGGTAGCTTCGCTACCTCTCCCTCTAGATACGGGTAGCTTCGCTGCGAAACGCTGCGAAACGCTGCGAAACATTCCGTGAAAGAAGAAAACGCTCTATAAAACGCTGTAAAAAGCAATGCGTTAACCTTCACTCCCCTTCGCGCACGCGTCGAAAGAGGTTTGTCCAGCCCAGTTTACGGCGAGTCTACTTGCTCAGCAAAACCATTTCGCTGTGTTGACGACTTGAGCACCCGCTCTATTGTTCCAACAGAAGATAGCGATATTACTTGGGTATGCCGAAACTCGAGACTCAGCCGCATGAAGATGAAATCCCTGAAAAGTTTCGATTCTTATTATGTTTAAACACAAAGATTCGGAGAAAACACTGATTCTTATTTAGCTGCGACGTCAGCATGCCCTCCCACACTTCTCACATGCCCACCCAAGAGGATTGGCCAATGGCGATGACAACTGTCGCCAAAAGCTCGCGGCTGATTTAACAATTCCCATTTAGCTGCAACGTCAACATAACCAACAGAAATTCCCACATACCTTAACCACCCTTAGCTACGAGGCGGAGCACATTCCTGCAGAGGTGTATTGGCCCCAGTTCCTTCGCAAAATGTCTTCTCCCAATGATTCCGCACAAAACAAAGTATCGCGGGCAGTTAACAGTGCAGTAGTATATCGCCTATACGGAAGGCTGCAGTTCCTGGAAACAACAGGCGAATTTCTGGATGGCACTCCTGGAACGTCAGGCGCCGACAGACAGCCCTTTGGACGGGATTGTGACAGCAGTGCATTGATTACCTAGACAGAGAGAGACAGAGAGAGAGAGAGAGAGAGAGAGAGAGAGAGAGAGAGAGAGAGAGAGAGAGAGAGAGAGAGAGAGAGAGAGAGAGAGAGAGAAAATATTTTATTTCTCGAGCAGAGGCTAATGAATGGGCCTCGCCCCGTGGAAGACATCCCTAGTCCGGGATGCCTTGACTTCGGCTCGCTGTCCTTGCTCGGGTCACCAAGCTGAGCTGATTATCTGGGTCTGGGCTGGCCAGGGAAGCCCTTCACTGCTCGTAGGTTGGGTTGGGAAGCGGGGGCAAGTCCCGAGTACGTTGGCACTCCCATACTATATGGAAGAGTGTGCCAGGCTGGGGAGAGTGAGCACAGAGGGAAGGCTGTTGGGTGGGGAAGATGAGGTGGAGGCGGGTGGGATGTTGATAGGTATTCGTCTGGAGCCGCCGCCAAGCTCTATCTTCCTCTCTGGAGAGGCGCCAGTGTAATGGTGGGAGGTGACGGAGAGTTTGCCTGTAATGGACGAGAATCTCCGTGTAGCCACTCAGTGGGTGGGGTTGATCTTGAGGGGGTAAACATTGGCCACCGTCGGCAATAGCTCGGTGTATCAAATCGCGAGCCGCGGCGGGAGCCGTTTCATTGCCGGGGATGGCGGCGTGTCCAGGAGCTCAGACGAGGCGGATGTCAGGGGTCATTGAGCAGTTTTTGAGGATGTGTAGGGCTAATGAAGAAATTCGGCCAATCTGGTAGTTTCGGCCGGCTGTTTGCGAATCGGTGAGGATGGTGACTGGTTCAGGGGGGAAATGGGGGCCAGTGCAATGGCTATTTCTTGGGCGACATCGATTTAGCTTGTGGTAGTAGTGGCGGAATCGACGCATTGGTCAGTATGAGTAACTACACAGGCTACGTGGCCAGCGCTCCCAGGGTGGGAGGTAGCATCTGTACATAGGGCGGGGGGGTCGTTCCCATATTGCGCAGTCAGGGCTCGAGAACGGGCAGCCCGGCGGCCAAGGTAGTAGTCGGCGTGCATATTGCGAGGGATTGGGGCCACCCGGATTCCAGCTCGCGGGGCTAGAGGAATGCGTTGTTTTTGTTCCCTCGGGGGTATCGGACGGACTCCTAATGCTGTAAGGACATGTCGATGATTAGCGGGTGTTAGGGATGATAGAGTATAGTGATCGCCGTCCGATATGTAAGAAGCGCCTAAAGCAGCACGCGTACGGCTACTGGGAGGATATCCCTCTTGGCTCAACTACTACTAAAGCAGCTTCAATCGTCGCGATCGTGGCTTTAGTTTCTGCCAATGTGTGGCCGTTGGAGACTGTACGCGACTTCCTGCGCCTTATTTGCGTAGTATTTCTGCATATTGCGACATGTGGTCGAGCATCAGATATTTGCTAGGCTAGCTGGGCAGCCCTCAAATGAGCAGCTAGGTTTAACACTAATATTATTGCAATGTTTGCAGTAACTGTGTCGAGAAGTGTGGTCCGGACAACATAAAGAGCAAAGAATTGAGAGCGCCTTTCACGGTCGCTGATGAAACAGCTAGGCTTCTGTTTGAGTATGACGAGCTTAAAAGGAAAAATACACCAGGGGTTGAATTCTCCCCAAAAAAGGGGCGACGTTTTGAAACCACGGGGTAGCGTCATGCGAACGCACGTGTTTTTACGCTGGGACGCCGCTTTGAGGCGCGGGAAAAGGGGGAAAAGCGAACAGAGTTTCAATTCAGCGAGGGCGCAAAGTCGCAAGCCGAACGATGGGGGGCAGTGCGCGACGTTTCGTGCCCTCGCTGCAGAGAAACTCTGCGTGTTTCCACCTTTTCCCGTCACTCAAAGCGGCGTCCCAGCGTAAAAACACGTGCGTACGCATGACGCTACCTCGTCGTTTCAAAACGACGCCCCTTTTTTGCGATAATTCGGCCCCTGTTCGCCCGTATATGTAAAGAGGAACGTTAGGAGTAGGACCGCATGAATTTTAATGCACAAGTGGACAAGAAGGCTGACTGCTATCGCGACAGGCGCCCTGTACAGAAAACTTGTGCATACTATCGACGTATTGGCCGATTACGTCGTAAAAATTTTATTACCGGTACAATTTTATATACAAGACGCAGAGCTTCTATAACATACTCCAACTTTGCACCAGTTGTCGTGCAACCTCTATGATATTCATAGAAGTCTTACGACATGTAATACGGCTTCTACGACTTCACTTGCTACATCTAAGACATGTCGAGCAGATTGTACGACGTGTCATACGGGTCCAGCGACATGTCGTGCAGCTTTTACGACTTGTCACGCAAGTGATACGACGTGTCCTACAACCTCTACATGTGGTGGACCTTCTACGACATCTCGTTGAAATCTTTACAATATCATAATGCCATGAGGATAGCTTGTGTTTGCCGTAATAGATTTTCATCAGACCTTCCAACATTTCATTGAACATTTTCGGCTATATATCGCAATAAAAAGTTATTTAGTAAATATTGACTAATCTACTACCTATTACAAAAGGGAAAATTATGGGATATGGTTCACGCGATCCTGTATGATTATTGATAACTTCGGTGATAAAAAATTCGCCACTTCTACTTTTAATCCTTGGTCGAAGTTACATCATACACCTTGTATAATAACGGCCCCTCTTACCGATTAACTAAAAAAAAACTTGAGAGAGGGAGAGGGGGGGGGGGGGCTTGAACATTAGCGCGAACAGGTGGACTTGAACGAAATAGTAATGTTTGTGGAGTTAGCGTCTTTAATAAACGGCAGAAAATACAGGTAAGGCCGGGTTCCGACTGTTGCCTCTGTCGTAATAACTTTAAAGAATGACGTCATGTCACGTCTTAGCCAACCGAAGTGCGTGACATGCCGTTTTTTTACGTCCATAGATCACGATATGTCTTTTGCGTCGGTAGTATGAACATTGCCTAAGGCGCTGTTATGGGTATTTAAAACACTTCAAGTAGGGATGCAGATGCGAAATACCATATTGACTCAAGTGTAGCAGTTTGCTTTTTTCCACCTCTCAGGAATCGTGCAAACAAGTGCGAAAAGTGAAGGCTAAGCCCACTCTGGAGTAACATTAGGGGCCGTTGTTACTCCTCAAATATCCTGTTTTTTTTTTTTTTTTTCAGAAGCAGCAAGTTAAACATTGGTTCAAACCTGTGCGTCATTTGGGGTTCCTCGCCAAAGCTGGGGCGGAGGTCCGCACAGCACCTCCGGGAATGGTGTCCGATCTGTGAGAGGGGGAAGTGGCGATCATCGATCAGACGCTGTCTCCGATCCGGCGCCGATGCGCAACGAGGTATCGCCCGCGGGCCGGAAGGAAAGGGTGCTTTGTGTGCCAAACACTAGGCGCCTGACAAATCAGTGCAGCGCCGCCACCTCCGCCGACGGGATTTCGGCGGGGCCACGGGGAAATCTGCGCCTATAGCTCGAGGCGCACCCAAGTTCGGCCCAGATTACGACGTCGTGATGCGCTCGTGCCGGGCCGGTCGTCCTTTCGTGGCACGCTGCCGCTCTTCCTTCCGCGTAAGCCGGACAGGTGTCTTCCACGGTATCCCGCGGAGCCGTGGGAAGCCCATGGTGTGTCTATCGGAAGGCCACGACGCCGGCTTTGGTCAGCTCAGTGGGCAGCCCACTAGGCGCGGTCCCAGTCAACGTCGGCACGCACGTCGTTTGCCGGTGCCCTGGATATCCTCCTCCAGAATTAAACAAAGAAGGCGGTGCAGGCAGCGCCACCATAGGAGCAGTGCAATCCCAGACAATGAGTGTGTACACGAAGGCTCATAAAATGGTAAGCAGAACGGAAGGAATGGCTTGGCCGGCTTGGTGTGGCTGGGGAACGATAAAAACAACCATTCTGCGGAGCCACTTGGGATGTCTGTGTGTACATGTTCCTGTTTATTGCGGACCGAAGAGTGATCTTGCGCTAACGAATGCAATGGAGAAGAAGACTGAATACAGACTAATGTATACGAGAAGCTCCTAGTGGAAACTGCGGAGAAAAGTTGAGGTCGTATAATGACAGCACAGGGTGAAAAATACTTAGCGGTTCAGTACAGGTAACACGATCCAATTCACAACATGCGGCTAATGAGGAGGGGGACGATGGGGCGAGGGCACAGTAGCATAGATTCCAGGGCATTAGAGACAGAATTGAAGGCTGACGCGTGGAAGTTGTGCAATGCTTGTAAACCGGGTTAAGGAGGGGTAGAAGAGTTGAATCATTGGACGTGAGTGAGCATGGCTGGTGTTTTTTTCAAACCTTGACTGCCATCCGCACGGTACGGACTATTAGCACTTAGAAACACAACTTGACGTATTAAACCTATAATTTAAAGTGGCGCGCACCATGAAATAAAACGGCTGAGTGGTCTGGAATAATTCCTTCGAACCGGCCGCAAACTCCATAGGGTACCTAGAAAGGTGACCTTTGACGGCGGTGGAGTATTCCTTGGTTGCTGTATGCTCTATTGTGGAAGGTACCGATGTGGTATGAATAAATACGTTGCTCTGAACACGGTATACGTATAAATTATTCCGTTGCTCTCCCCAGGGGTAGGTTCGGCGCGTGAAGCCCCACTTTGTTTCTGGAAAACCGTTTGATAGGCGAAAGGGCAAATGGGGTGAAAAGAACTCCTAGAAGGTCAGCGCAGAAATGGCAAAGGGCTGAAAAGTGGGTCAATACATTGAATATGGTTCAGTGTGATAGGTGTGTTCATTGCACATCACCATCCCTCCCGAAGACACTGATTATGCTTGCCAAGCTGGAATGTGGCGCGTCGATCTAGTCTGCTCATTTGCCAGTCCCTCATTCGGAGCTGATGATCTCTTCTCCTTCTAACTCATAAAAGGATTGGGATGACCTTGTCTATTGGAAGAAGCACAACCGCTATTTTACACCACTCGTTCCGCTCCCGCGATCAAGAGAAGGTCACGATGATGAAGTTAATGATGCATCATGATGTGCGTGCGTACTTTAATATTGATTTATTTGTGTATTCATTTTTATAACACTTCGAGTGCCTAAGATATGAGGCGTTGCGCGAGAAATTGGTGAATGCATGAGTTGACTATCTGTTCGAAGAAACACTTAGTTGGGCTTGTCCGATGCATGGCATGGGAGGTAAAACCGGATACAGTAGCCGAATTTTTGCGGCAAGAAATAGTGAGAATGAGCAATACAGCGCGCACTGAGGGATCAGTGGTTTCTTCGGGACCGATTCGCACGGGAGAATGATAAGTCGGTGAGGCAATGAAGCTGTTTGGGTGTGGGAAAGAACTTGTACAAAATGATGCATTCGGTAAGATTTACAGCAAAGCAGTATATGTCTAACACCCCCCCCCCCCCCCCCCCGGGGCCCCCCCAGTTTTCAGTCCGGTGTCATCGATTTACTCGGCGCCGCTCCGGGGTTCCTCCTCACCACCGGTGACACCTCCTTCACAACTATTTTCCCCCTCGCCCACACCGATGCCCCTTTGGCAAGTTGCGCAGTCGGCAGCTAACGGCGGTATAGTGCGGTAATCAGATGATTGCGAAAAATAAACAAAAGCACGGATGCGAGTAAAAAAATGTACTGACGATTACTACACTCCCTTATACGAAATTTGTGCGCAGCGCGAGTAGCAGTCTTCTCTTTCGCGGCGCATTTCTGCTGCGTCTCAAGAAGTGTTCTCGTGATCACCGAACGTACAGGTGCCGTCAAAAGTAACTGGAGCACGGGAACTGCGGCCGGACCGCATAGGAGCGCCGTGTAGCTGCACCGGTGGTAAACGAAAGGAGCAGACACGCATGCGCGCCTGCAGACGCTGATAGCCACTTTATACGTCTCAATCCACTTCTTTAAACGTGGCTTCGAGTGTTGTTCGCAGCATACTGGTATTGGGGATGGCGTTGATAGCAGACCCACCTAAAAATACTAGAAAAGAAAAATTGTCACTTCAGATCCCCCCGATTGCGACGCTTCTCCAGCAGCTCGCGTGCGCTGAAAGTGTGTGAGCGACGCCGCCAGATACCGCCTCTGCTATAAGCGCCATCGCTGAGATTAGTATGCTGGGAATAATGCTCGAAGCCGTGTTAAACGAAGTGGGTTTAGAAGTATAGCTGGGCTATCACCATCGGCAGGCGCGCATGCGTGTTCTGCTCCTTCCGTTTACTGTCGGTGCAGCTACACGGCGCTCCTATGCGATTCGGCCACAGCTCCCGTGCTCCAATTACTTCTGACGCCACCTGTACGGCGGCGTGCGCTACTCTGCTGCTACCTCGCAGTGCGCTGCCGGCGCCGGCCAGCATCTTGAAAATCGTGTTTGAACCTCACGCGCAAATGTCACGTGGTTCGGAAAAGCCTCGCACAAGGGAGCAGCGAGCATGTTGTTGTATATCGTGTTTGAACCTCCCGCGCAAACGTCAAGGATTGGTTTAAATTAGCAGAGAATGGAACAGCGTCTGGGGAAAGTGTCAGGGGGAGGGCGCTCCTTGGTGGCGACACATGAGACATGTGTGGGGGAAAGGCAGTGAGAGAGATCACGCCGTAGCCGCACGTGTCGTACTCCACTTCACCCTTCGCTAGACTCTCCCCGTTTTCTTCCTTGCGTCGCTGCTGCGTTCGCTCACTCGGTTACGCGGACATAAACCGACGCCGCTCCCGCGAAGCCCAGGTAACGGTTGCCAAAGGGCTGCGCCATAAAACCGTCGAAACCCGCCATCGACATCCCCGCTCAAATTCACTTCGCCAAGTAGCTGCGAATATCTCCCGGCAGAAGAGAAACTGTCCCAGTTGGAACGCCAGCTTGAGCCCGTATTTCTTTTTCAGCTTGGAAGGCCTTCAGAGCGACATTTTCGCCGGTGTCTTTCACGTCTAAGTATGCGCCATCACCGGTTGCCGGTTTGTGCGTGCACGGCTCGCGAGTAGAAAAAGGGGGTGTGCACGCACTATAGGCTTCATGCCGCTACCGATGAAATGCGGGTTGGGGTGGTGGGAGATTTAGATGTCGAAATTACATGGCTTAATGCTGTTTGTCGGCTGTCCTCTTAAATCGAGTGGTTCGGGTGTGGGTTGATGTGTTGCACAGACATCTTACAGACACAGTAAGATGCATACGAGGGGGAAGGAGGACGGACAGCTACATGTTTGTACGCGAGAAAAGAGCTGAAGGGCTTTCAGGTTTTAAATCGTTATGGGACGGATTCAGGCCGTTCGTTTGGAGGAAGAAGAGCAATAATTGAAGCGTTGGCCCGAACACAAGCGCGAATTGGCGGAAAAACAACGAAAAGCTGCTGGCGCCTTCGTTACCGCCTCAAATTCAGCTCGTCGAGTAGCGGCGAATTCCTCCCTGACGAACAGAAAACTTGATTGCTTGGAACGCCGGCGTGAGCCAATATCACTTCTTCAGAGGGCTTTCAGGGGATATTTTCAACGGCGTCTGTCACTTCTAAGCTCGCGCACATGACCGGTGGCCGGTTTATGCGTGCGCAGGTTTATAGTGGCGAATAGTTGGAGGGAGGAAGGGGGCGTGCGCGCGCAGCTATAGGTTTCATGTCCGTACTGATGGATGTCATGTCCATTGTGCTGGCGCGAGGTTTTAACGCGGACCTTGAACGGCCCAATGGGACCTGTCCGGAGTAATTAGTGGTAGAGCGGATTGGGTTTGTGTGTTAGGCTATGTTCAGACTAACGATGCAAAGGCCGTATCGTGATCTATGGAAGTAAAAAAATGGCATGTCACGCAGTTCGGTTGGCTGGGACGGGAAATGGCGTCATTCGTTAAAGTTATTACGATAGTTGCGGCAACAGTCTGAACCCGGCCTTACACAAACAGTAATGGCGAATTCCATTGGGCGAACAGGAGCAAGTGGAGCGAGCAGCCAGAGCAGCACACAGGAGTAACGGGGACGTGTGCTTTCGTTCCGCGAATGAAACATTCGCGCTGCTCCGGGAGCAGTGAAAAGAGGGGGAGGGCGAGATGTCAAGAGTCATGTGACCAAACGTTTTCCGCGCTCGCTTCCCGGAGCATTTCGCGCGCTCGCGATGTCCGCTCGCAGTTATTCCTCGCCAGTTTTGCCGGTTTTGTGTCTGCCTTCCGCATGGCGACGAATGAAGAAGCCGAGCGGATGTTCATGTTCATGATAAAGGGGTCACCATCGTGTCTCCCAAAAATTAGCTGCGAACGATAACAGCGTCCACCGTCTTTTCCAGATACGACTCTACCTTCGGTCGCTGCTCCGGCGGGGTGAACAGGTTGGTTGGTTGGTTGCCTCCCACCATGGCACATACCCACGCGGGGGATTGGCCAAGAAGTTTTGTGCCTAATGAGGATGTGACCTATATTATTTTAGATCCCAAAATTTAGAAAAGAAAATACCCAACAGAATTTTTTAAATATGTATAATATGAAAGTAGATTCAGGAAGAAAAATGAGGTATGTGTGAAGGTTTAGCTGGCTAGCAGGAAAACCTGCCTGTTGCCACAACATAAGAATGGAGGGCAGACACAACATCCCTGTGGCAGACTCCTAGGGCGGAAGCGCCTAATGACAGGACCTCGTAACTAGATAGCGGAAGGTTAAGGCGTCTAAAGGTTGACTCCAGATGCGTGCGTCGCATTGGGGAGAAGCTGCGGCAATTAAATAGAAAATGTTCTAAATTTTCCAGTTCGTTGCAGAAAGGACATTGCGGAGATGGAGCCAGACGAGATTTATAAAGATAAAAATTTAGTGGGGGAATTTTGCACCGAAGTTTAGTGATTGCTACCTCGCATATCCTTGTTTCACAAAACATTGGCTTCCATGCATGACGAAGGTGGCTATAATCTCTAGAGGATAGAAGGGCGTCTTGCTTATAAGCCTGGAGTAGCTGTAGACGTTTAAATCTCGCCCCCAATAGAAAACTGTCATTTGGACATTGCACGACCACAGGGCCACCAAGAGACATGCTGGCTAATTGATCAGCCACTTCATTGTATGAGATTCCTGCATGTCCTGGTACCCGATGACAAGCTTACATGGCGTCCTCATATTAAACATATTGCTACTAAAGGAGAAAGAGCTGCAGGCGTGCTCCGCAGGCTATGTAGCCACAAATTCGGGTTGCGTAGAGATACACTGTTAATGATATATCGCAGTTATGTCCGCCCGGTATTAGAGTTTGGCTGCGTCCTATTTTCTGGTTGTGCGGCGTACAAATTAAATCCCCTATTTATCGTCGAGAGAATGGCTTTGCGACTATGCTTGGGACTGCCAAAATATGTCGCTAACCCTATTTTACACCTTGAGGCACGGTTTCCTCCACTGAAGTTTAGATTCCAATTATTGACCGTACTAACCTTTGTCAAATTGTTTGAACCCCCACTGCATGACGCCCAGTTCATTTTCCGTCTGAGGCCTGATCTTTTTCAAGGCATTCAGTGGACGCGGTTCCAGAGACCCCAGATGGATCTAGTACAGTCATGGCTCCAGCCACTTCACGCAGACCTTTTCCGGCTCCCCTCTACTTGTATTAGTGTGTCATCTGTTGAAATAATGTTTGATAATATCTTCCCCCCGAATGCCAAGATGTTGCCAGCCCGAATTCTAAATGGATTGCTGGAGGATCATTTGTCAACCCTTCATTCCCATATCGTCATTGCTACCGATGCCTCACAAGTTGATGAAAAAGCTGGAGTCGGGATATTCTCCCAGTACCTCGATTGGTCCTTTTCGATCAGGTTACCTGATTTCACACCTATTTTCCAGGCGGAATTATTGGCAATAATTTTGGTTCTTCAAAAACTTCAGCATAGATTTTCCCATGTAGTTATACTTTCTGACTCCCTCTCTGTGTGTTCCGCATTAACATCCGAAAAAGATTCTCCAATTATCCGCACATTCTGATCATTTGTTCCGCATCAGCTTTGTGAGGTTCGGCTAGTGTGGGTGAACAGGTGCTCGAACATAAACTCATGCAATGTCAAATCGTCGTCGTCGTCGCTGCTGCTGCTGTCCGATGATGAGCTTGCGCTTGAATCTGTGGTGCTTTCATCATCTAAAGGTAGCAGCAATTCCTTCTCCAGACGGCCGCGCTTAGCTGCTGCCGTACGCACTGAGCGACTACCGTGGCTGCTGGCATAGAGTTAATACTGCTGCTGGATTCCGCCATTTTTCCTCCACCACCCGGGGATAAAACCAGAAGTGACGCAAAAGAGGTCATGTGACTTCCTCGGCGTTCCCTGTTACTCCGCCGCTGGCGACGGAGCACCGAGAACTGCTCTCGGCTGCTCTCGGTGCCAAAAAAGTGCTCCTCATCGACCAATGAAACACAACGCCCCTGCTCCTGCCCGACCACTGGAAGATGCCAGAACTCGCGAGAGCACTTTGGGTGCAGTTAGAAGTACTCCTGTTCGCCCAATGGAAAACGCTATAAGATACTTACGATGTGGGTGGACACAGGCAGTTTCATGTTTATCTACAACAAAGCTTGGATCCTTCAGAGGTTCATTCAGCTAATTGGCTAGGAAGTATGGTCCATCGCAAATTACGATAAACGTTCTGTTTCGTGCACACCGTGGACTGCGTCCAGCTTTGCAGGTCATCCTTCCTCACAGAGTGGAAGGGCACTAATTTTTGCTCCACGAGGAACTCGATAAAGTGTTTTGATTAACTTAAGTTGAGAGGGTCAGAAACGGTGAACGCGTATCCGATCTTGGGGTAGTATATATTTAGATATTTCGGCGCACGATAAAGATCCCCAGGTGGTCAAAATTAACCCGGAGCCCTCCACTACGGCGCGCCTCATCGCCTGCGTTGCGTCGGCGCGTTAAACCCTACAATCAATCAATCAATATATTTAGATATTCTAGTAATAAAAAAATGGAGCTAGTTGAAATTTGCGACGCAAATAGCAGAGAGCACGCCACGTATCGGCTTCGTTTAGTAGTATTCTGACTTTCGTCTGAAGAACAAGTAAAAATGTGCAATAGAGCGTTTCCTAAATGCTTGTACGATAATACAGAGGAAAGTTGGAGCATCACAAAATTTAGTTTGGCTAATTTCATGATTTTATACTGTGGAAAGGAGTCATACACATTTTTTGAGCATTTAGTGACAACAAAATATTTTGAAACCCTGTTGGAACGTTCTCCGAACCCTACTATAGGGAGTTAATATCAACCGCAGGATGGTCAACGAAGCGCTTATCTGCTAATAAGCTGGTTTTGGAAGAAATGTAATTTGGGAGATATTTGAGCTAAATTGGAAAGAGCAAAAGTTCATGCCAGACGTTGCTGAAGAGCTCATGTTAGAATAAAAAAACTTGCGTTGACTAGTCAGAAAATGCCATACCCTATAGAACGCTAGGTGAAAATTCCCACCGGGAAGTCTTAACAAAAACAATTTATCAGGTTCAATGGCAAACGCTTCCTCTGTCATGGATGTAAAATTAAGTGGCCGTGAAATCTGTTTGTCAGTTACAAGATATCGCTTTGCACTACAGCTGAGCATGGCGCCCTCCGAGATACAATGTGACGACTTCTTTTATGATGATCAACCTACGTTGGTGTTAACATTGTGGGTGCACTTCGGTAATCACAAACAGATTGAAATTCGATAGATGAAATTCCGTTAGTTGTGAATTCGACAGCCTTAGCGTCCAATTGAACGACACAGAGTGCTGCTTCGAGTGGGTATGTTGTCGCAACCAACTGGAATTGGTGAATCGGCTGAGAGCTGCTGACGGCAGCTGTCATCGTCACTGGTCAATTCGACTGGGTGGGTATCTAAGAATATTGGATGGTCATGTTGGCGTCGCAGCCAAGCAAGGATTGTCCAATCAGCCGTCAGCCTTTGATGGCAGCCATGCGATCGGCTGCTGGCGGCCGATCGCGGAGGCCGTGCGGCAACGGTCATCGCCCAGCCCAATCCACCAGAGTGGGCATGTTGTCATGCCTACATTCATCCTTAACGGGCGGTTACCTTAATGTTGAGCCTAACGGCCCGCCAAGCAGCGTCGAACTCATTGTAAGTCAAGCTGCGTGGGCCGTTGCCGACAATTTCTAGTCGAAGATCACAACGTGTACGTTAGATTCACTTTTAGTCCACTGTAGCTATGAAACCGAAGTGGCGTACTGAATCCGGGCTGGAATTGCATTCTCGACGCCATAGGTTCAATCGCCATCCGTTCTTAAGTTTTAATATTTTCCTTCTCAACTCTATTACTTTACTTTATTTTGCTCTTTGCGGCTTCAGCCATCTTTGGAGCCGTTTCGCTGCTGCAGACGCCGGATGCCGGCGTTTCTGCCCACTGAGACATTTAGTGTTTTCACCGTAATGTATTTCCAAAATACTTTAGTTTTACCCGAAATGAAAAACAAAATTGAATAGAATATCTGGATGGTTGACAGGTGTGCGAAAATTCGCGGCTGAAAGACAACCGAGGACGCATGCGTATGTGTTCAGATATATTTGTGGTTAAAAACTCTACAGCCAAAGGTAGGGAGTTAACAAGTGAAATTTAGATATATAAAAAATCCCGGGCCATCTCCACTAATGTGAAACCTGGGAAGGGGCGAGCATGCAGTGTATAAATGTATTATTGACGCCTTGGCGTTTTTGCCAGCAGAGATGAAACCGTAGGGGGGTAGCGGTGTACGGCTTTCCTGTAAAAGTCTCCTGTATTTGAAGCACGAAGCGTCCTAATGCAAGGCGTGATACTTCCGCACTTAAATAACAAAGGAAAAAAAAAGAAGTGTACACGAGTACCCAAAGCGTGGTCGTGCAGTTGAGGCTGTAGTAAAGGTCTAAAGATTGAAAATTTTGAAGCAGCAACATAGTCGAACTGCGAGGGAGGGGTAACTGGTATGGAATGTTTGATGGGTGCACATATTCCCCTATTGACGGTATGGTAGTACACGCAGGTCACGGGGCGCACTGCTATTAGATTCCTGATGGGTGCAAGAGTAATCATTTTGCAAAGAACGTATTCTCCGCATAGGAAGTGGGGACATCGTAAAAATATAGACGCAGGCGCTATAGCATTGATGAATATTATATTGCAAAAATGAGTTATCGATTAATAAATTATTTCCAAAACGAAAAAAGAAAACGCGGAAAACTTTACCAGCTTAAGGCAGTCTGCAAGCATATTACACTGCACTTCAGGGCAGCCGTAATGAAAAAGGTCTGGCGTTGTTTAAAAGCATCAAATTCAGGCTAACGTACAAGAAAGTATTAGCCGAGATGAAGTGACGTATTTCAACGAGAGTCCGCAATTACGTCCAACTTCCGAGCGCCGTGAAGAGCAAAACACACCGAGCGAGGGAGGGAGAATTGCTGGAATGGAGCACAGAGCAGCGGTGCTGTGGAATAAAGAAATTAAGGGAGCAATCGAACAGCGCCGAGGGGCGTCGAGACAACGCCGGAGGACAAAAAGCGCAGAACTGAAGGAGCAGTTGGAAGAGAGAAACCTTAGAGAGTGCAGGACCGAAAAAGAACCTGGAACCCGAGAAGCTCAGTCAAGCAAAGATGAAAGGGAATGCGTCCGCTAGATGCTGCGGGTGAACGAGAAAAATAAATGCAGTCAGGGAGAACCTTGCTTCAAATGATGGGGCTGAAGAAAACAAAAATAAATGTTGCGCAGATCCTCACAGAAGGCATGTTGCAATTTCACCACCGCTGCGGGCAGTTTTCACTTGCGTTTAAGTTAGTGCCAAACCTCACTGAGCAGGGTTACACACCGTGCCAAATGCCGCACACGAAGGCGACAATAATGAGGACTCACACTTAGTTTATTGGTCAATCTCTTTCATCGACAAAGACGGCAATGATTGTTTTCGCTGTCTACGAAGGACGCGGTGGCAGCGGTTGAGGCTTCTCCCACGTCGACGTTGGTCATTAAATTTTTACTTTATACATTCACCTCCTTGGTCGAAAATCATGATCATTGGTGACAACTGGCAAATCTTCTCCGTTGACGAATACACGATGGCGATGCATGTTTTCTGTCCACCGGTCGACCTACCAGGCAAGCGACCACACCGTCTATAAACCCGCTCGTGCGACCGACCGAGCGGGATACAGCGAGATGAACCGACAACAGGGAGTAAATTACCAGCTGGTATACGCTGTAGAGCCAATAGCCATAGCCCTCGTCAGAAAAACTTGCCTCTATAACGAATTCCGGAATGTGTTGTACAGGATACAGGGTGGGCCGTGTATTACATCGGGTATACGCATAGCTGGTGTATTGCAAGTCTCGATTCAGCAGCCTACAGCATAAAAATGAAGAATACGAAGGCATTTAACAGCAAAGCAGCAGCGCTGTTCTGCGGTGGCATCACCATCCGACCCTTCGTACGTCTGTTACGCATGTGGGCAGTCACTGAAGCCAACCATCCATCACCTTGTGTGGAACTGCATAGGTCTCGTAGGGCCACGTGAGACACAGCGGCCTGCCTGGGGATTCGCTTACGAGGACTGGATCCGTCCGAAGGGCCGCATCAAACAGACTTTATCCGCACTTTGGAGGTTCGTTCTGGACTCCTCCATGTTGGGAAACTACTGAGGTCTTCATCTCCCCTTCCTCCTCTTCCCCATGTGGCCTTGAGCCATCCCTTTTAATAAATGTTCGTTTGTTGATGACGGCAGCGCTGTTCCTACGAGGGGCTTTTGTTTTCGTCAGCGCGCACGTGCACGAGTGTTAAAAGGGAACGTTCTTCATCGTTTTCCGCTGTTCCCGCTTGAGCATGCCGCACGAGCGTACCCGACTATACAGCATGTATGCGACACGGTGCTACCCCTAGCTATAGGGTGTCTGCATGCGGGCAGGCCCGCGTGCAAGCGTTCCAGGGAATTATAAATTTTCCCTATGATTAGATTAGCTGTCGCAGTGCTGTAAATTCCGGGACATTCTCCTGCAATTATGTGCACATTTTCATCTTTGTAACTGCAGCAGAACTTCGAGAAACCATGCCTGGGCTTTACCCGTAAAGAAATGTAAAATGTAAAATCATGAAATGTAAAAAACAAACATTGCGGTCCCCTCGCATATCTACGAATAGACGAAAAGCGAAGCGCTCAGTAATGTTTACATCATAACTAATGTCAGTGCATAATGTAGTTCAGAAACCCCAATTTGAACTGATGGCACGGGTGTTGTGGCATAGCTGGGTTGAGACGAAAGTTCCTGTGACATTTATGATCCGCCTTTCTCTTGCCGGCGTAGTGCTCACGACACCCGTCCTTCTGCCGCCACGCGTCGTTGCGTTGATTTATGCCTTCGAGCCAGCATACCCAGCATACATTCGCAGTCTCCACCCAGTTTCACCGCACAGCGAAGACGCTCCTGGTGTGCGAGGCGCTTCTTTCGGGCCTGGAAGAACTGGAGGCTGAGGGAACGCTTTTGAGCCATTTTGATGGCGCGTGTTTCAGTGCTCCTTGTGCATGCGTGGCCCCCACGCTTTTCGGACCCTAGCTTGAAGCGCATCGAAACGCACGAACTGTGGCCGCGGCGGCGATTGTGATTTGATTGATTGTACGGTTTAACGCGCCGACGCAACGAAAGCGATGAGGGGCGTCGTAGTGGAGGGCTCCGGATTAATTTTGACCACCTGGGGATCTTTAACGTGCGCCCAAATGTCGTAAACACGGGAGTTTTTGCTTTTCGCCTCCATCAGAAAAGCGGCCGCCGCAGCCGAGAATCGAACCCGCCGGCGGCGATTGTGGGATTGTAACGGTAGCCTGCGCGATTGTAATGGTAGCCCTTTAATGGTACACATGACCGTGCGATTGTAATGGTAGTTCTAGCTCTGTTTGGTAACACAGTTAAACCTGGATGTAACGGACCTCTATGTAACGAATTCATGGATTTAACGAAGTTTTTCAATTCCCATTGCCAGCCCCATTGAAATCCATGTGTTTGCGACCTCTATGTAACGAAGGCATGGCGACGGTTAACCTTGATGTAACGAATTCTCTACGCTGATGAGGTTTTGTTTTTTCCCTTTTTCTGAAAAATCGGCTGGAGAACTGCACTAATTTAGCGAATTTCGTCCGCACCGCAAACTACTGTGCGCTTCCACGTGTGAGTGAGGGGTGGTTAGGTAAAAGGCGTGCCAGTCGGCGGGTAATCGTGTGCTTCGACTGCTGTCTGTGGTGTCGGTTCCTCGGTGGTAAGTTCTTCTGCCAGAAAGCGAAAAATTTTGTCTTTCCAAGACAAGCTCGCCATTTTAAATGCCGTCTCCACCGGCGAGAATAACGAACGTCGCCACCCGGTACAGTATTCCAGCCAGCAGCCTCTTACCAATTGGGAGTGCGTAAAAAACATCAAGTTCACGAAAAGGCTTCCTTGCAGCAGAACTTGAGTCTTTGAAACGCGCAAAGGTACCGAAATGTGCCGAACGGCAAATGGGATACATCCTTTACGTTTGTGAATACGAGGCTGAGTGACATTGCTTCTATGGAGTGCCGTGTAGGGACTAAGCTCGTGGGAAAGTAGCAGGTGCAAATCACGCCGCTTTTTACTGTGAAATAAATTTTTGAAGGGTGAGCTCACCACCACTGGTAACTAGCATTTTGGTTTCGTTTCTTCTTCATTATCACGAGTCTCAACTCGAAACCTGCATGTACGGAAAACCTGGATGCAACGAAAAACTTGGAATTTTTGTCAGCTTTGTTATATCCAGGTTCAACGTACTATTGTGCGTGTTTTCTATCCAGTATCGAGCGTCTACCTTCGTATGTCAATCACTTTAATGCGAGTTCTTAACGTGTATTTTCAAACCACATAGACGTGATACGCCATCAAGAGACCGTGTGGTAAAAAAAAAAAAAAAAAAAACTGGTGTCACTGCTGGTGAATTTAGAGAAACCTGTGGCGTAGTTAGGGTTTCGGAATTGGAGGCAAGAAAGAGGTTGCAACATTTATTTACTTTTTCCCGGTATCACGGCTGCAGAACGTCCACCCGTCAAGTGACAGTGGATTTCCTTGTTCTGTCCGAAAGGACGACGAAGTGCCTCTTCTGTAGGACGCTGTTTCTTTCGTCTGCGACTATTTGTGGTCTTTTTTTTTTTCCTCAACCCGCGGTACACCGCTTTTTTCTGAGCTGTGATGGACGGGGATCCTCCGGAGGAGCCGTGCGACGTTGATCCACCGGCGGGCGCCGCCTCCAGAAAGCGCGCCAGCCTCCCAATTGACACGGACACCGAGGCCACCGAGCAATACTCAGCGCCCAGTGACGGTGATTCCGACGATGGCTTTCATGTGTACCTTGGACAAAAGGCGAAACGAAGGCTCCTCATGGCATCTTCGCGGTCGAGCACCTCGACAGTGAAGCTCCTGCTTAAACACCCTGTGCACACTATACTGTTCGTGCCAAAGGCCAAGACAGACAACTTGAGGATGCTTAACAAGCAGGCAGTCTCCGCGTTCCTCGAGGCCACTGTACCTGGAGAAGTCGAAGACGTCAGGATTAATTCCCGACGAAATATCTTGGTTATCGACGTGGAGCATCTTAGGGCGCTGGAGGTTTTGCGGAAGATTACGTCACTGCAAGACATAAAAGTCCGAGCTCATGACACTCCGTATGGAGACACGACGGTAGGCGTCATTTATGACGTCGATGCGTCTATTCGTGACAAGGACCTGCCAATACCAATCAAACCTGCACATGAAGGTGTTGTCATGAGACAAGTGAGCCGCATTAGTGCGTCCAACTGCCTGAAGATAGTTTTCAAGGGCGACAGCCTTCCTGCCCATGTTAAGGTGGGTCATTTCCGTCAGCCTGTCCGAACCTATGTGCCCAAACCCCTCCAGTGCCACAAGAGCATGAAGATTGGCCATGTCGCTGCCGTCTGTGGGAGCGCCACTGTATGCCCCAAATGTGCTGGGCCGCACAAGGCTAGCGACTGCAGTGAAGGCACCCTGAAGTGCGCCAACTGTGGGGGACCTCGTGATGCCTCATCGAAGAAGTGCCCACGCATGAAGAGGGAGGTCGCTGTCTTGCGACAGATGGTGAGGGATCACTCCACGCACAAGGAGGCTGCTGCGACGGTACGACCGTGGCAGCGCCACTGATCTTGACGCCGGAGGTCTTCAAAGAAGCCTGACCGTTTTCCAACCAACGCCTCTCTGCAAGTGGATCCTCCCCCAGCACAACAAATACTTCCCCCACCGCTACCACCGCGGCCACCGCTTCCGCCGCCTCCGCCACCCCCGGCCCAGCAGGAGCCGCCGAGCAAGCATCAGAAGGAGTTACAACCCTCTTCGGTTGACGCGTGGCCCCCACTTCCACCGATTGTACCTCCGACTGAGCCCCAACGCTCAGGGCAGAAGACAGTCATGCGATCGCCCGCCCCGGCTGCAGGCCCAGATCTGCAAGTCGTAGCGGTCTTGAGGTCCCTCATGAATGCCATCCGCACGTTACTCACTAACATAAACACTTCATCTGCGTTGAGTGCGCTACAAGTACTGGAGGCCCTGGCGCGAGTACTGCAAGCCTCGGGTGAGCAAGTGCAATGGCCGATGTGCGCCCTTCGTTGCGGATGTCAAGGACGCTTCCACTTTTCAGTAGAACGCCAGAGGTCTGCTGCCACGCATCTCTGATCTCCGGCAATTTGTGTTTACGAAGTCGATTCCCATCCTCGTCATCTGTGAGCCGAACCTGCATAAGCCTATTAGGCTATCTGGCTATGAACTTTTTCAATCAGCCACATGCGGAGAGCCCAGCAAAGTCGCGGTTTTCATCAGACGTGAGCTCACCTACGCGCACCATCCTGTGCAGCCTCAAAGGGGTAACGAGTACGTCTGCCTGACCATCAGGAAACGCAAGCTCACCTTCACACTTGTCGTTTTGATTGCAAGAGGCTGGAGGGCATACTAAGCACGACGACTGGTCCACGGGTCATTACGGGATATGTTAATGCCCACCACTTGCTTTGGGGAAGCTCAAGCGTTAACAGCAAAGGCCGGATCCTGGTGTCCTTTGCCTCCGACCATAGCCTGTGCTTACTGAACGATGGAAGTCCTACTTTTTTACGTGGCACGAACTACGGCAGTTGCGTGGACCTAACGTTTGTGTCGCGATGCTTATCCGGCCGTACACAATGGTTTCCAGACATAGAAACCCATGGAAGCGACCATATTCTGACCTATTTAAAGAGTCATGGTCCAGAAAGTCGCTTCGACCCCAACGTTATTCGGGTGACCGATTGGTCACAATTTCAATCCAAGATGGAAGATTTTTGCCGGGGCGGCGAGACTGGAGATCTGGAGTCTGCCATTGGAAGCACGCTATTTGCTTGCAAACGTTCCGTCCGGCTGTCTCCTAAAATCACAGAGTTCGACATAGAGCTGGAACGCCTTAGAGCGGTCCGCCGGCGTGCCGAACGAAGATACAGACGTACGAAGTCTCTCCAAGATTTAAGAGATGCGAGAAGGACGCAGAAGAAGATCCAACGCCGCATTATCCAAGTGCAAGCACAGCGTTCGAAGTCCTTTTGTGAATCACTCGACCCTCAGAAGTCTTTGTCTGGAATATGGAGAACTGTGCGAGGGCTAATGACCCCCGTGCAACAGCGTTCCCCATTCAAGGCTCTGGCTTTTCACCAGAAACGCGGGGAGCTCGAAGTAGCAGAGGACTTCTACGTTCGGATCGGCAATGGAACAGGCCCTGCTGGTTCATCACTTGCCACTGACATTCCCGCTTCGCGGGATTCTCAAATGGACGACCCGTTTTTGATGGAAGAGCTCGAGGCGGCATTGGCTCTCTGCACCAGATCGTCATCGCCTGGGCCGGATGGAGTCACCTATACTGCTCTCTGTCACCTTGGCAACGGCGCGCGGCACGCCCTTTTGAAATATTTCAACGAACTAGGCGTTATGGCATAGTCCCTGAAAAATGGAGGTTTTGCCGCCTTGTTCCGCTCCTGAAACCTTGAAAATCTCTGCTGGACCCGGCGGCATACCGACCCATAGCACTTGCCAGTTGCGTTGGGAAGCTTATGGAACGTGTTATCCTTGAACGCCTGGAGTGGTTCCTGGAGCACTACAACGTCTACCCTGAGGTCATGGCTGGTTTTCGTCGTGGCCGTTCTTCTATCGATTGCGTTATCGACCTGGTAACCTTTGTGCAGCAGCAGAGACGCATCAAGCGCATATGCGCTGCACTCTTTCTGGACGTGAAAGGAGCGTATGACAACGTGGAGCATGCTGCCATTCCTAAAGCACTGCAGGCAGTGGGGCTTGGCGGCCGAGTCTACCAGTGGGTGCGAAGTTACCTCTCGGGGAGGTCATTCTTTGTAATGACTCAAGATGGCCCAACGTCGATACACTATACCCAACGTGGTGCCCCCCAGGGAGTCGTCTTGAGCCCCACCAACCTGACACTAATCGGCCTCGCAAGCTCCCTCCCAAGAACGGTTCATCTGACGATTTACGCGGATGATATTTGCATCTGGGCAGATGGAGTGACTCGACGGCCTGTGCGCGCGCGCCTGCAAAAGGCTGCAAATTTGACCAACACCTATCTGCCCAAGCAAGGGTTGGAAGTGTCTTCCAGCAAATGCGCAGTGCTTGCGTTCTCACGGAAGCCTATGTATGCATACCCTTTGAGAGTTAATGGCGAAAGGGTCTCTAATGTGAAGTATCACAAGTTTCTCGGCGTTGTCGTCGACAGAGACCTTTCTTGGAGCCCCCATGTTCGTTGTTTGAAGAAGAGGCTGTCTGCAGTGCTCCATTTCATCGGCGGCAAGACGTGGGGAGCGCCTATGAAGTCAATGTTTTAGCTGTACGACGCGCTATTCTTGGGCTCCCTACGGTACAGCCTGCCTGTACTTTCAGGTACGTGCCGTACCAATATTCCGCAACTGCAAGGCATACAAGCGCAGGCCCTCCGAACTTGCCTTGGCCTACCACGGTGCACGTCAACAGCTGCAACCATCGCTGTGGCTCGTGATCACCCATTACCCACTCACGTGACAATTGAAACACTCAGGGCGCACATTAGGCACCTAACCGGGCTGCCGGATCATCACCTTGCTAGTCTGCCATCTAAACGCCCCCATGCGTCTTTCGCAAAGGTTGTAGCTTCCAACATCCCCAGCATGCCGTCCAACTATGCGCCTGCGATCACGCTGCCTCTCCCACTTCGGTGTACGACGCAGCTTAGAGCATGCCTCACTATCCCAGGCTTAACAAAGAAGCAAGATTTTCCAATGCTGGCATTACAGCAGCTAAGTCTCATTTATTTACACGAGAGATACAGTGACCGCACCCATATTTACACCGATGACTCTGTAAAAACATCTAGTTCTGCCGGCGCCGTTGTTATACCACGAATGTCCAAGTCCACAGAATTCAAAATAGCCCATCTTACCACTTCCATGGCTGCAGAACTTACCGCCATCCGTTGTGCCCTTCACACCGTTGAACAAACTTCATGCCGAAGATGGGCGATCTTCTGCGACTCAAAGCCTGCGCTTCAATCCCTCCAGTCATCCCTGTGCCGTGGACCTCATGGACAGCTGCTGGCCGAGATAAGACCACTGTACGACCGTACCACCCAAGCGGGTCATGACATTGCCTTTCAGTGGCTTCCCAGTCATTGCAGCATTGTCGGAAACGAAAGTGTGGAAGCTGCCGCCTGCTTGGCACACCAAAAAACTCAAACCATATCCATTCCGTTATCCAGGACGGACGCCGCTAGGACTCTCCGAAAACTTGCTCGTGAGATCAGGCTATCCAAATGGACCACGCAAGAGTTCCCGAGCGCTCGCATTATTGTTCTGGACACGCATCTTCATCGCCCACTTCCATTAGGCCACCCACGATCTGATGCAACCATTCTTTGTCGTCTCTGGCTTGGAGTCGCATTCCCAAATGCTTACTCCTATTTGATTGGAATGGCAGCCAGTGAGGCGCGCGAAGTCTGTGACACACATGAGACCATACGACATGTCCTCTGCGATTGTCCACGGTTTTCATCCGAACGCAGCCAGCTCTCTGCGACTCTACGAAAGTTAGACTCTCAGCGCCCGTTCTCTGAGGAGACAATCCTGGGCCACTGGCCTTCTCCGTCATCTACGGACAAGGCGAAAAAACCGCCCCAGTGTTTTCTAAACACGACGGAATTGCACAAAAGACTGTAGCGCAAAAGTCTACCCGCTATGAACTCACTGAACTTGTTTGTCTAGAGTGTCCTACCGCTAGGCACACCATTCTACGCTATGTCTGTACCTTTCCCCTTCTTTTCCTATTTTCCTCTTTTTTCTCATTGTTCCCCTTTCCCCCGCGCAGGATAGCATACTAGGCCGTAGCATGGTTAACATTCCTGCCTTTCCTTTACCTTTTCTCTCTCTATCTTGTTCTGCCCGACTTCCCGTATGAGTGGCTAAAAAAACACACGCAAAGTGTCTCTTTGCCCATTAGGATGAAGTTGCGTCATTGTACAACAACATCGGGCTCTCCCAGCACCGGCGTTTGTTTAGGTGCCTGCACGATTAAACCTGACGTTAACCACCTCGATGAATAGGGCTTATTTCTATACAAAAATATATTTGATTAGTCTTTGATGTTCTCATATCTACAACTTCAGAGATACTATTTTTGATAACTCCGCCAGGCAGTAGCTTCACGCTGCAGCAGTTGCACTACTTTTTGGTCCGCAGCCTCCTCTTCCCAACGTAATAACCGACTGGAATGGTTTATGTGCCGTGTGCCGATAAGGAAGTGAAGGGAGAGACCGCTAAGTGGTGAGGGCAAATAACCATAAAAATAAGGGTACATTCCGCAGCATAAATAACCGCTCACGAACCCCAGGCAGCTCTGATGGGCCTAGAATATAACGGGCAGCTGAGAAATGCGCCCCTCGGACGTCTCGACGGGTAAGAATGAACGCAACCAAACGGGGCGCCGTCTTCCGGTGCAGGCGCCCGTCTTTCGCCGCGAACGCGCCGGGAGGCTCGGATGTTGACATCAGCGCCCCCGAAACCACTCGAGCCAACATTCAACACGCGCGCGACGATGCGACAGCGCACTTCGCGCAAAACGATTCTCTATAAACACAGCAAGCGCGCCCTCCCCCCCTTTCCTGCCGCATGTAGAGGGCGGGCATTTCTCAAATGGCTGCCGCGCGCATTTCTCGTCCACTTACGCCGGCTCACGCCTGTTTTCGCCGGTTTATCCTTTTCCCACTTGCTACTGGACCTTCGCTACTTTTTTACATTCTCGATAGCAGTACGGAAAGAATGTACAGAGAAGCGGCATCGACGACACTCTGTTCCGGATGCGGCGATCGTTGCAGGGAAAAAAATGTTCGCGCATGGAAGGCGCGACAGGTCACTATTATTTCCGATTGCCTATTCAGTTTCCATGGCGCGAATTACGCTGTAACAAGAAATATGGCAGCTGAAAAAGATAGAAAAAAGATAAGTGGTCTGACACGTGGTTGACGCCCCTTAAATGAGAAAGCGCGGCCAAAGGCAGGTGTCGTCATAACTGGGGCCTTGACGTAGTTCTGCGTATGCTGTGTGCGCTTGACATCGTTCTGACATCATGACATGTGGACCTTAACACGAGGGTGAGGCGTAGCATAGAGGCACCTTTCGGGCAACCGAGCAGAAACCTCGGGCGCAGCCGATGCAATCGGTTGAGCGGCTAATATTTCCGCCGTATTGAAGAACGGTGGACGTCAAGAGAATGAAATTAAGAGGCGAAATAAGATACACCATGAATCCCTGCTTTGCAGCATACAATACGCAGAAGAAACAAATCAAACCAAACAGAATATATATGAAAAGCGTGAATGAAAATGTAGTTCGAATACCTGAAAATCACGGGTAACTAGACCAAAACACTGTACGAATAAACAAATACTTGATTTGGAATCAACGAAAGCAGTTTTAAAGCGTAGCTTCAGTGTTCCTCTCACTGATGGCGTCTGTGACGCGAAAACGCCGAAATGAAAGAAAACAACGCTTCCCGTGGCCGGAATCAAACCTGGGAACCTCGCGTTACGAAGCCAGCGTCTATCCGATTGCTCCATTTGGACATGGCCGAAGCAGCTAGGAAAACGTAGACGACAACCGAACAATGCGTCACGAGAAAGCTTCGCGTTTAACCGTCGTTGTCGTTTGACGGAGGCATGCGTGATTTTTTACTGCTTTTGCTGTTCAGTGGGTCTAAGAATATTTCTCCTCAATGCGGATAATGCAGCAAAACACATAGTTGGACAAGTTGATTCATTCGTTTAAAAATTATGGCGGAAGTATACACAACGACGGAGACCGAAAACGACTTGGCAAGCGCCTCTCCTGTCGTTTTCTTTTTCATTGTCATGTGTGCATGCGCTTTCATTTCTTGATTCATGCGGTTGTTTCTCGCTTCAGCGTCTCAGCGAGATGAGACTTCGTGGCAGGTCGCTCTACTCTCTTGGCAGCCCGTTCACATCATTCTTGATATTTTGGGTTATAAATATCGATAGTATTATGTCTGTACATTTGTGACAGTCAATAATCAAGAACACTAAATTAATATTTCATGAATAGTCAACTATCGATAGCGGACAGTCCTCATGAAGGCAAAAAACAGCGCAAAGAAACTACACGTAAGACGAGAAAAAGGCAAACACGGGCGCTGATTATCAACTGAATGAATATTATTACGCGCATGCAATATAAGAAAAACCAGGAAGAATACTAAAACAAGATGAAGTTAGGATTGTAGATAGGCAATCTCCTCTGGCAACAGGTCGACAGACGGTTTGCTGACGCATGCACCCGCACGCTCGTGCATGGAAAAAGCTTCAAAGATCTGGCGTGTTCTTTGGTCACCATAGCGCTTAAGAACATGACAATGCTGAAACAAGGGCTCACATGAGGGCTTGTTCGCGCACGAAGCAACATGTGTGGCCAGGTTACTACCTATCCCATCTTCACACTTTGGAACAGTCCTCAGCACTATTGGTTATTTGTTTCCTAATCGAAAGGATTACTGTGTGCCGATTATCGGTAGTATCGATAGTATAATCGATACTTTGCACCACAAGCGTTCAGACCACGCGTGATTAGTTGACATCGCCAAGTGTGTGGCTTGGGGAGGCATAACGGACCGTTCAAGGCTCACTCAGACACGCACGCTGGCTTCCACCCTGGTAAATAGGTAAGATAGTCCCCAAACAGTACCGTTTTATATAGTACTGTTCTATAGGAACGTGAAACCGACTGCTGTAAACTTGCGGATGCAGAACTGCAACCAGTCTTCCCTACGTTTGTATTAGTTGAGTAAAAAAAATGGAAGCTTGCGGTTAATATTTTTTGTATAAATATAGATTTCTCCCTATTTATACTGCACTTATTTTCAATACGCAATGAGTCAAGCGTGTTTTACGGCCCGTCACAAATGTCTTTGTATTTTTTTTGTTGTTGTAGGAAGCTTTAGCACCGTGCTCATACGATTTCAGTTGGTGTTCTTAACCTTTAGCATTCATTTTTATCCTACTTTTAGTTTTACGCAACATCCTCGCTTGGGTAGACAGCGTAAAGCAGAAAGTGGGGAAAGTACTGAAGAAAGGATTATTTGTATGGCTTGTCAGATACTTTGCTGCTCTTAAATTAGTTCTTCGTCATTTAATAGCCTCCTCTTGCGCAACATGTTTCGAAAAGCATGGGTGAAAATGCAGTTTTCTCCCAACAAACGGAATAAAGTTGATAATTGGGCTAATTTGGGATGGGGGATCGAGAAATGAGGTTTCTCAGTAGCCAATCCCCCCAAATGTTTTACTTAAGTTTCAAAAGCAAAGGACAAAGGCCCCGCCCTTCGGAGGCTCTACTTTCGAATACGCTCATTTTGGGAGCTAAGATAAAACTTTTTTTTTTTTTTTGCAAGTGCAGGCAGAATAAAACCACCGGAAACTTCGAATTACCCTATACCCGTCGTTATTTTTCAGAACATTGCTTTTTTCTTTTCCTAGGGCTGATTTTCCCTTTTTTCTTCAACCCACGCCCACGTCTAAAACTGCACTTGCTTGCATGACGAGAGAGATGGCCTTTCATGGTAGATTTTTTTTTTCTTTTTTCCAGGCTTGCGTGGCGAAAGTATACAGTTTACCACTAAGGAGGCCGTGAAGCGGCCGCCAGCATTCGGCACATCGTACTTCCGTGAGGCATGACAGCAATAACATGCAATTTCGGAAGCATCTCGGCCGGACCGTCTCGGCTGGGACCCAGAGCAGCGCGACAGGGCACAAAATACAAATTGTCCCGCCACTCCGGATCAGCGCAATTTTTCTTCGACGGCTCAATTCCTTCTCGTGGGTTTAGAAGGGTCGTGCCGGTCATATTTTCCGTGCCCTGACGCTCGGTGGGAAATCTACGAGGAATACAGTGAGGGCGACCGCTCGGCTGGCGTATAGGCGCGCATGGCCTCGTGTCCAGCGCCGTCTCCGCCCGGCTGCAAATCAATCACCGGGGCGACCCGTGCTTCTTCTTATTTCCTCTTTTCTTCTTCTTATTCTTCTTTTTGTAGCCTGCTATTTGAGACATAAATATACGCTCACGCGTGAGATTTTTACTTGCGTCGACGATTCCAACGAGTTTCGTCCTAAGCGCCATTGCGCCCCTCATGGCAGAAATTCACTTGCCCCCGCCTGGCCCCCAGAACGAGAATATGTGACAAAGGAATTTCACAAAAAACGAGGGTTGGAAAATGTGCATTTCGGCAACTCGTAGGCTGCATCAGTTACATCTCCATTCAGGGGGTCATGTCCACCTGAATGCTGTGCGCACGCCATTAGTTTGCGAGATACCCAGGCATTCCGGTCCCACGTCGCAATGTAGACGTTTGGCCACTTAATATCTTAACCTGGCAGTTAAATAGTTAAAATTCATTATCATTGAACTAAAGTTCAGGGATAATGAATTCTCTCGGTTGTTGGGAATCTAGGCTGTTGCTTATTCGGTTAACTATTACTTTGGTGAACAGCTTATATACAACTGAGAGTCGGCTGATGGATCTGTAATTCTTCCCCATTTTTGTGAATCAGAAATATGTTGGCATTTTACCAGGCTATGGACACTTTTAAAGTCCTTATGGATTCTGAAAATAGTGCAGCGTGCTTTTCCAGTACAAAGCTCATCCATACTTTAAAAGATCAACGTTTATGCCGTACTCACCAGCAGCTTTTCCTCTTTTGATGCCCTTGGGAGCCTTTTCTACTTCGTCTTTGGTTACTAGTGGGACTTCGCGAACTAAGCCTGTATGCTTAGTAATTCTCGCTGGCGTATTTCCTGGTGTAGGATCAGTCCGCTGCTTTTATTATCTTTTCCATGTTGTGCATAAACTTACCCTGCTCGTCTCTAAGTGCGTAGATTCTGTCTTTGCCGATAGCTAGCTTCGTTCTTGTTGTTTCTAAGTGTCTTCCTATACCCAGCGTTTGCTCGATTACTGTCATGTTTTACGCACGAACGTCGTTCGTTTTACGTCTGTTAATCAATTTCGACAGCTTGGCTAATTTAATATGACCCACGGTACTGGATACTTCCATGTTCTAAACGGGTGGCAATTAGTTCCTCCGTTTTCTTAGTTAGTTTTACAGTTGGTTCCCTACAGGCTACTTCTCCCATAGCTGCTGTCGTTAATGAAATCTAAAATTCGGCTTTGACGTGTAAGCGGGAATGTTTTTCTTGCATCTTAGGGTGAATTCATCTTCGTGTGTTACAGCTTGTGTTTTATCACGGTGCATTAGCTGGCAGAGTGTGCAGCTTCGACGTGCACGCGGGAATGTTTTAGATGTGACGTATCTCTTGCTCTGAGGCATGTCCCTCCTGCGTCGGAGTCGGCGTCGGCGGCGTCCGCACGCCACCTGCGCATGCGCGACTCTCCTCCGCTCTTCTCTCCGACAGCTGTGCTCAACTCTCACTCCGTATCATTATCATAAACAACAGCTGCGTGCGCGCGCTTCGCTCGCTTCGCTCCGCTCCCGTCGCGCAAGTGCGCGCATGCGCGACTCTCCTCTGCTGTCTCCTCTCCTTCAGGCGCTGTGAATATAAAGCGGGTAGCGCGCTGCGGCGGTTCAGTCAGCGCTCGCTCTCGTTCTCGCTCTCGTTCGACCCGATTTAGAGAATCAACCCAACGGAAACACCAATTGAATCCCCCGATGCGTCGCATCACACCAGGGTTCCCTCGCGGGAAGATGGGCGTAATTTTTCTTGAGTCTAAAGGTGAATTCATTTTCATGTGTTGCAGCTTGTGTTTCATCACGGTGCATTAGCTGCCGGGTTTGTATCCCTTGAGGTAGAAGGCTGCTTGCTACCTACGAAAGCCTCTATTATTACTCTGGCGTCTCACGCTTACAGGAAGACGTTTTCGCTAATAAGCATCGGTTTATCGTGTTCAGATTAATACGAAAAACACCGAAAGCACTCACTGCAAAATTGCTGAAGATGGTCGACTTAATGAAAAAGTGCAATTATAGATATACAAGTGGATACCGTTTTTTGTGTGTTTAAGAAGCATTGATTTTGTTTCTGAATATTATAGGAAACCTAAGAACTTTTTATGATGCAGTGAATGCGGAAGCATACGTGTTGAAATGGTGAACGGGTGTGCCAGTATTGTCTGTGTCGTCATGTTTGACATCATCTGTTGATACAGACAGTTCAGACTCTATTGCCGCAAGCATCGCTTCGACGAAATTTATATAAAAAGTGTCGCGTGAAAGCATTGCGTTGATTCTATGCATGGTGATGACGAGGTGGCTGCATGTTGGTGCCTACATGTTGGTGCCTACATGGCGGTGCCTACATGGCGGTGCCTACATGGCGGTGCCTACATGCATGGTGATGACGTGTTACACGTGGACAGTGGTACGCTTGTGTACCCTCATTATCGTCATAATACGTCCCCCTTTGCAACGTTTTTTTCCTATATCAGTTTCTATGCCTTGGAAGCCCAACCAATCGCCCTCTTCTTAGCCCTATATACACGTTCTTGGCGGTACCGTACTTTATTACTCACGAAATTGCTGCTCGCGTAATTACTATACCGAAGTCTCCCCTGTAGTAGCGAGTACACCGCTCTAACAGGAGATTCTAAGTAGAAGGCCCAAAACCATTCGCTAGGTTCACCTTTAATCAGGTAGGATTATGAAGCCTTAGTGGCCCAGGTGTTGCGTGCTCGCCACGTATTCCGGAAGACCCTGGCTCAAATCCCACCCAGCACAAAATTTACCCAGTTTTATTTTCGCCTCAATTAGTTACTTTGTTAATGGGAACTTCGCTGTAAAACGTGGCGTCATTCCGAGCCTTCGTTGGTCTGTGTTTTATCATTTGAGCAGTCGGCCATTTGAAGTGCCGTCCGTCCGTCATTTTGTGTGCCATGCACATCCGATCTTCTGCAAACATAGTTAAGTAATGCTTTCACATTAATAAGAGGGCGACCAGAAGGAGAATGAAGAAAATTTGCAGACTCCCTAGTTTTGCAGTGCGTAAGCATCATTTCCTTAAATTTGCAGTGCGTAAGCATCATTTCCAATGCTAACCTCCGCAAATACGCCTGTTTAAATGTCCTAGGCCCTAGGATATTTTATTGTAGGTCCTTTTCATAAATAATGCGCCTCATAACATTAAAAGGTTTTCGGGCTTTTTAGAAAATACCTTTTTTTGCCAGGCATACTTATGGAGCGCGGCGTGCCACGCATAACGGATGGACGGATGGACAGACGAACGGATTTCTCGGGAGTCGCCGTAGAATGCTTACGCATTAAAAATTTGAGAAACTGAGAAGGAACAGGGGGCTAGTTGCAGCATATTACCCAGAACATTCGCTTGCCGCACATGTACACCTCATAGTGCTGGCTTGCAACCATTCATGATTTTTTTTTCTGAAAACTAAACGGATGTGCAGAAGCTTAGAGTCGGCTTGACGTGACCGGACGTCTGCGGTTAAATAACAAAAGGTATCGGACCATTCGACTTTTTAATTGCTTGATGGTCTCTCCGGCCCATTTCTAGGTTGGTGGGTTACCAGGGGTTCAACAATAAAATAATATACGATTTCTGCGATGTTGGTAGTCTGCCGCAGATCTTCGGGTGCTTACCTTGACGATGGACGGCGGACCTCTTCGCAAAAATTTTGTTCTCTGCGCTTGACGATCGTTCAGGAAGGGGCGTTTTGGCTTCAGTGTGCTCCGAATCAGCGAGCCCCTTCCCGTTGCCCATTCGCCCTGTTAGCTTTTCCATCAATCAAGTACAAAAATCGAATGAGTCGTCTTTTGCCCTCGATGGCGAGCCAAAGGAATTAGTTTTTATAAAACTGCCTATAAACTGAGAAACAGGGTAGCATGTATCGTTTCAGGCTTAGGACACCGACAAATTCATTTGTGGTAGTGCCCAATCTTTCGCATGCGCAAGGGGGTGCGGGAGGAGGCAGACGAGTCGCTGACTCTGCATGGACATTTCTCAGTTTTCCTCACTAAAAATAAAATATAGAAAATAATGGAACGTTAAATGCATGCTTCACGCATTCCAAATTTGTTGTTTTTGTGTGGTGATTTTAATTTATTTATTGAACTTTCAGTTTCTTTTTACACCATGTGTTCCTCCCCATTTTGTTTTTACTGCGGATCGGTTATAGGCTAAACCCCCGCGTTTTGGCGTCCGTACGCAGAGAAAAGCAGCTCGATCCGTCCGCTCCCGGGCCGGCGTTCTTTGCACGTGCCATGGCTGACCGCACGTGTTCTTCGGTCGCTGTGTATGCCCACCGTCTCCCTTCACCCACCTGTTATCCTCCAGCGATTCATATTTGCTATAAGATAGCGTACATCACCCCTAGACAATGTACGCTATCTTATCAATTCATCTGGATTTAAAAGTGAAGCAGACTTTGAAGAGGCCTGTGTAACCTCGTATTTTGTAATATAGCTTTACCACATTGTGTGTTGCTAAGTGAAGGCTACTGATAAAGAGAAAAAAAAAAGGGCCCATCTCCCCGCGAGGGGGACTCGAGTAAATGCGTCGCATAGGGGGTGGGTGTATTGCGTTAACGTTTAGTGTTTGGGGAGTTGGTGGTAGTGAATGCGTTGTGTCAGCAGCTTCTTGACGTAGTTTGAATGAGTCAAGGATATAAGGCGCGTTCGTAGCCTTTCATTCTGTGTCGGTTTTGTGGCGCAGTGGGAAGAGCACCATGTACCTCGCGTTCCGCCCACAGGTAGTGAATGCGTTGTATCAGCAGCTTCTTGGCGTAGTTTGAATGAGTCAACGATATAAGGCGCGTTCGTAGCCTTCCATTCCGTGTCGGCTTTGTGGCGCAGTGGGTAGAGCACCATGTACCTTGCGTTCCGCCCGCAGAGTCATGGGATCGAAACCTGGCGCCGGTAAGTATTATTTTTTTATATAGTGTAGAGGGAGGGGTGCGGACCTGTTGTTGAGAGCGAGGAGGGTAGCGTGATGCGGGAGAGGAGGAGTGGGGGAGAGGGCGCGCTGAGCTGTTGCGGACGGAGATCGGACGCTACATGTGAGTTAAAGAAATGCTCTGCATTTAAAAGGAGGGAATGGGCGCTGACGCGGCGGAAAGAGACCACCGACGACGATCGGGCCGCAGCCGCCAAGCGTAAGCGCGATGCCGGCCGGAACCCCGAATACCGCCAGGCGGAAAGCGCAACACGTCGGCGCAGCTAAAATCCCGCTTAATGCTTCTCCGCCGCGTCGGCGTGGTTTGAGCGGGAGTTAGTGGCCAACCGAAAATTCCTCGGGGCACTTAAGCCTGCTTACATGCTTTGAACGCGAAAGCCTGGTGATACTTATTAACAACTTGTTACGGCTACATCGTATCTGCGTCTGTGTATTCATTGTCATTTTTTTTTTCTTCTTTTCTGCTATATCGAGTTTGCGTCTCCTTTCTTCGCTTTCGTTTCTTCGCCTACGACGCGAAATACATCCGCAAGCAGTCTGGCACACGCCCCAGATTCTATAGAATCACGGTTCTGCACGGCTAGTGTGCACCTGTTCTGCTCACGTGCCATCACGTTCAGGTGCCACACGGCACACACTATTCTCTAACATTTACGTTTGCAATTCATAGCTTTGGGAAGCGGGTACATAAGCCCCTAGAGCTCCTGATGGCTGGGTATTGCGCCAAGCAAGTTCGTGCGATGCAGAAAGGAGCGCCAACAACGACAATATCTTGTGTTTCGCCGCTTGATACCTACGGAGATAGAGCGCAGGCTCAGCGTGGCGACCTATCATCCTAGCTTGCCATAGACTATGAAGGCCAATTCATAGCGAACACTCACTACAGTCACTTGATACTGTGAGAAATCGAATAATAGCGGGGTTGAGGTCCCAGAAAAACACATCCCAGAAAAACACAGCATCCGAGCAGTCAATAAAACAATGCTCTGCCATTTCAACCTTCTTACATATCCTGCAGTTAGTGTCCCGAGGTACGAAGAACCGCTTTTCTTTCTGCCACGTTTTCGCTTGAAGTGCTGAGGCCTTTTTCAGGAGGAGATTGCCAAAGTGCGCACTGTCTATGAACATTCAAGCGATGGTCTTGAGTCATTTCTGTGTTTCCATTGCTGCCTGTCAATGCTTGACCTTTTATGGGAGTTAATGTAATGTTACGACTTTTGTTGTAGCCGGGGTGTTGTTGTACAGTTAAACCTGGATCTCACGAACTTCTATGTAGCGAATTCCGGGATTTAACAAAGTTTTTCAATTTCTCATTGCCAGCCCCATTGAAACCGATTTGTTGGCGACCTCTATGTAACGAAGGCATGGCGACGGTTAAACTTGATGTAACGAATTCGCTACGCTGATGGGCCGTTGTTTTTTGTACTTTTTCTGAAAAATTGGCAGGAGATATGCACTAATTTAGAAAACTCTGCCCGCACCGCATGCTACCGTGCGTTCCCAAGGCGAATGGGGGGTCGGTTTGGTGCTAGGCCGGTCTGTTGGTGTGTAGTCGCGAGGTGTAGGTTCGTCGGTGCTGAGACCTGCTGCCAGAAAACGAAACGTTTTGTCTTTTCAAGACGAGCCCGCAATTTCAGGTGCCGTCTCCGCCGGCAAGAAAGCTGAACGTTGTCGTCAGGTACAGCAACACAGTTAGCACCCTTTCAAAAAGTTTAGTGCGGCAAAGAGCATCGAGTTGGCGAAAACGCGCCCTTTCAGCATACGTTTGGTCCTTGAAAGAGGTTAGGGCACCGAACAGTCTGAAAAGGCCAAATTGATATTTAGGTTACGTTTGAGAATACAGGGGTAAGTGACCTTGATTTCTTGCAGTGCCGTGTACGGACTTACTTGGCGGGAAAGCAAAAATGCGGAAAGCACATTTTTTTCACTGCGAAATAAATTCTTGGAAGGAGAGTTCACTATCCCTGATGTCTAGCATTATGATTTAGTTTCTGTTTCATTTACAGGAGCCTTAACTCGAAACCTGCATGTAACGAAAAATAGCAAATTTTTATCAACTTTGTTACGTCCAGGTTTAACTGTAATATGTTTGCTTTGTTGCCTGTCGCGTTTAGTAAGGGACTATAGTTTGCCTCGCTCTTGCTTTGGTTGCTCGAGTGGCAATAGAAAGTGCGGTGATAGTGCAGTTGGTCAATAAAGAAAAAAAAAATAGATATAACTGTGGCCGATAAAGGCAAAAAGAAAAGCTATAGTGCAGTTGGCAATAAATGAAAAAAAGATAGTGCAGTTGGTAGCGCGTTGGGCTGTTAATGTGGAAGCCATGGTTAGAATCTCAACGGGTCACACATGCGTTTTTTTTAGTTATGTACTCTATACAGCGGCGGCCATTTTATGGACCCGCCAATGAATACAACGACCACGGGTTTTCGCAGCATGGGGCCCTTAAGGGTTTTCCCTTAACCAACACAACTGCTCAGCTGGTCATCCATCTTCAGAGAGTGGAATGGAACTGAATCTTTCGTGTGTCCACCCCCCCCCCCTTCCCCTCTCTCTCCCCATGAAATGAAATCTTACGTACGCCGTTAATACCCGGTAATTGTTTCATAAAGCTTTCTTCATCGTAATCGCGCTCTGTAGTTCATTAAATACGGTTAGCTGAAAATAAGAACCAAATTATAAATAGCTCTCCATATCTGACATCCAAAGACTCCGAACATATCGAAAACAAAATTAATTTACCAAAAAATAAATTCTGCAATGCTCAGACATTTGTGTACGCTATTACGCGGACACGATCAAAGCAGTTCTTGTGTTACAGAAAGTTCTAGCGTGCCTTGTGCCATGAAGAGGCAACTTTCGAGACAATTTACCGGCAATGACAGGTAACAGCGTCATTCGTTCCACGTCTCGGGGCTTTTTTTCTTTCTTTTCCCCGCGCGGAAAATGGTCCGTAACGGATGCAAATGGAGCTTGGACACTGCGTTTGCCACCAGTGCCATCTCCAAGACCATGGTCCCACTAACAGTGAACCTATAAAGCACGCGAAGGGGTATGGCGAATTACGGGGCCCGAAAAAGGGCTATCAGAGAGGAATGCGCGCACAGACACAAAAAAGGGGCATAAGTGGGTGGAAGCCGAAGGAGCAACAAGGAAGTTTCCTAATCGCCCGCCATCACAGCGAAGGGTCTAAGCGGCGTCGGCTGGGGAGAAAGTGAAAATAGGTTTCGCCTGGCCCGCGCCCGGAAGACGTATTACGGAAGTGCGTCGCCCCGCCCCCCGGTGTAGCCAGCGCCGCTGCGGTGCATCGCAAACTCGATTGTCAGCGGTCGGCTAGCGGCGTCGAAGAAGTGCGAGAAGAGCTCGACGGCGGCGGCGACCCAGATCGCGGAAGGCCCGAAGAGCAGCTGTGGCCAAGTGCCCTCCGCGTCGTTGGTCGGGCCGTGCATCGGTCGACCGGGCGGCAACTCGACCGTTGAATTGGCCGCTGCTTCTTCTCATCGCGGCCGGTCTTTGGCCCAGCAGCGACTGGCGGCACTGGTGGCGTTCGCCCCCTTCCACGCGAATATCGACACGGCCTGCCCTGAGTGCCGCCCTTGGGGCCGCAAATCGAATCTACGCCAAGGTGTTTGTCTGCTTCCCCCCGTTCGATGTGCGGCCTACAGCGCGCTGGCGGCGGTCATTGCCGGACAAAGAAAAGTGGCGCGGGCAAGTGACTCCCGCCATCAGTCTCGAGAGCGAGCTCCCAACTGGAACGCACACCGTTCTCCCTCTCTCTACGGAGCCGTTTCCCAAGTCATGAAAGGAGCGGGGGCGTGCCCAAACTTAAAAGCTGATCAGTGCCGCCCTCTGAAGGAAAAGGCTCCGCTTTTCTGTTACTGTTGCTGGAACGTGAGAATGGGCACCGCTTGCATTTGGTAGACAAATTAAGCACCAGGCAATCATATCACCCAGCATCCGGGACAATAGCTTTCCCGGAAAAGCAGGCATTAGAAAAGGAATTTCGCTCGTAGTCTTAAAGCTTAACGCAATTTGGGCGACAATCACCGACTCTGAACACGCATGCAGACACCTTGCAGAGAGGCTGATGTTACATTTTATCGCTTTGTGCCCGCAAACACTGTAAAAGCCGCAGCGATCCCTAGACCAGAATGAAACTAGAGACTTGCGCACCGCAGCACATCCATTTTTATGTCTGCTTTGCTCTTGTTGCCATAGTAAAAAAAAAAAAACATTCGAAGGATGGTAACCTGTCGCGCTAAGCGCTAGTTGGTGCGAGCGGTAAAAGACGTTTTGACTACGTTAACAGACAATAACGTACTTTCCAGATTTTGTTGCTTGTGAGACTACACGTTTTTATATATGTAACAACTTGGGTAGATCCGACTAAACTTTTTGTGACTCTTGTTTGCGCCATGCAAAGGCACGCCTTACCAAGTCGCAGTTGGAAGCCATCATTTGCCTTTTCTATGATATGCCGGCCGTGTAGAGCCCGTGCGGACTCCAATTTCTCGTAGAGAAAGAAATCCTCCTGCTTTCGCCTAGCCACGTTTTGCCTAGCCACGCCTAGCCGACAGCTGTGTGCAACACTCTCACTCTGTCGCATTAGCATAACAACAACAGCTGCGCGCGCGCTTCGCTCCGCTCACGTCTGCTCCGGTGCGCAAGTGCGCGCATGCGCGATTCTCCTCCGCTGTCTCCTCTCCTTCAGGCGCTGTGAATATAAAGCGGGTAGCGCGCTGCGGCGGTTCAGTCAGCGCTCGCTCTCGTTCGACTCCGCGTGACTTTGCTTGACGACTCCGTGCTTGACTTGATTCTTCCGATGAAGACGTGATGGAAGCGACGGTCCCTTCAGCGAGTGGGCCGACACAATCCAATACCAGCGTCAGCGCAAACGCTCAAAGCAACGTTACGACCAATTGAACCCCCCGATGCGTCGCATTACATCAGGGTTCCCTCGCGGGAAGATGTGCGTAATTTTTTCTAGAAAGCAGAGTTAGCATTTAGTTTTGATGTAGAACCAATGTATAAAACATTCCTAGGGGCGCTTAAGTCTGCTTGCGTGCTTTGATGGAGAAGGCCTGGCAATACTTATTAACAGCATTTTTACAGCTACATTGCATTTGCGTCCCCTTCTTCGCTTTGGCTTCTGTGTCTTTTGGAGTTAAATACTTCGACCAGATTATTTTCTACTACACCGCGTTTGCGTCTCTTTTCTTTGCTTTCATTTCTTGGTTTTATTGCTAGTATACATCCAGTATATATCCAGTATTTACAGCTAGTATATACTCCCTATATCCAGCGTTCTGCACAGACGGTGCGCACATGTTCTACTCACGCGCCATCACGTTCAGAAGTCTTGTGGCGCAGCTCTTTCCTACAACCTTTATATTTCCAATTAATGTAAAACGGGCACATTGCGGAATCTTGGCATTCTTGACCAATCAGACAAATATGCATGTGCCAAAAAGAAATAAACAACGAGAACAACTTTTGTTCCACTGCCTTCAAAGTGCGGAGATAGCGCAGTTGGTAATATATTGGGATGCTGCTGTGTAGACACGGTTTTAAATCTCATCGCACCGCAAGTGGGCTTTTTATTTACTGCGTAGAACGGCAGCCATTGTCTTAGAAGGGCAACAACAACAACAACAACGATGGTTAATAAGGCTGACGCCCTAATAGGGAGGGGGGGAGGGAGGCACGCCGAAGGAAACAAGTGTTTGTAGTTTCCTTCGGCTCTGCCAAGATGGCGGTGTTCGTCCCCGCAGTAGCGCAATCACGAGGCAGCCTGCGCCTTTCACGAGCGAAGCGTTTCAGAGCGGGCGTATTTCGTGCGTGCGTATTTCTTTGTGTGTTTGTCTTTTTTTTCTGCGTGTTTGTTTGCTTATAGGCGGCTGCTGCCGAATGAGGCGCCCACTGGTTCACAAAACAGTGTCCGCTGTTACCGAAAATTTAGCACGAGACAACCACGCCGCATTGTTGGCGTTGTCGGCGCCTCTAACTTGCACAACACTACGGCCCGCGCGCTAGGGTAAGGACCGGGGTCGTTCCATGACTGAAACTCCACTAGCAGGGAAAAAATGTATCATCATCCAGAGTTCGCACCTATACCCGCAATTCTGCGTCGTGACGCAGAATTTCGCAGAGAGTGGAATGGCACAGTGGTTTGGACGCAAGACGGTTTTCTGTGTCTAGCCCTGATTGTTTTGAACTTCTGGACTAACTGGATCCCAGTTATGGCAGTCTCTGTCTGCAGAGCGTGCATTGCCGCAACATTACCCTTAATGTGGAGAAGCCAAAGCTTAGTTCATTTGCCTGTAAAGCTTGCATTGCAGCAATCATGGCATTATTGCCGAGAAGCACATGTTACAAGAACTAATGGGGCCCCTCAAAACCCAGAAAGCTTTAATAGCATAATTCACCTGACTCACAAAGAAGGATAAAGGGGTGGCTGACTCCCTCGCTTTCTCCAAAAAAGCCCATAACCCTGTAGTCCATCATGACGTTGGGCAAAAGTCTCTGAAGCCGGGCGAGCGCACTTGCTAAAACCTATGCAAGTAGCAGCGGCGTTATGCGAACGAAGGCCGCGCGCGACTTTTCCGGGAAGATCCCAGCATGCAATGCAAGGGCGGGAACGGTGGTAGGGTGTAAGAGCCACTCGTATGTTAACTGGGAAGTTTCAAGTACATCAATTGTGCATTGAGAGCTTACGCGAAAAGTCCGACCTTCGATTGCGCATACCACGCGTGAGACGTTTTTTGGTTCAACTGGCAGTTACGTTGCTGCTATAACGTGTATAATCACTCTCAGATTGTTAAATTTCCGCAGGTTTACTTGATTTCGATTCTGAAAACGTCAATTTTTGTGATCCGTTTATGTCGTGCTCGTTTCGATTTTGAGCTCAGTGTTTAGCAGCTACCGCTATTTTTATGAGCAAAATTTAGAGGACAATATTTTCACATTTCCTAAAATTTGATGGCAGTTCTCCGTTTTTCTCTGAGATCGTCCTCGATGGTGTCCAGCTGCACTTTGTCTTCGGACGGCCTCTCAGCCCCCTGCTCTCGACTCCATATTTTGACATTTTCTTAGTAATCTCTGTTCATTAGGTGGCTAAATCACATTAACTTTTCTCCAGGCACAATTCCTTCAATGTCTGTCATTTTCAATAGAACCATGAACGCGTTCGCTCCGAACGCGGTCTTTTCTTGCCACTGAGCACTTTGATCTTCACATGCTCATTTTACCTGTTTTCATTGTTTGGATATTGGAATTAGCGAGGAAAACAGCGCCACTGACCCGATTATAGCCCCGTTTTCTTGGCCTTTAAGATTCATCGAAATCTTGTTGTTGCAAAAATATCCAGAACGTTTTCCACAATACTTCCATCGCCTCTGGGGTCTGCTTGTGGATTGTTTTTTCACGTCTACGGTTGCCGTATCGACAGCAGAGGAAAAAATCATCCTACTTTCCTGCCAGTGGCTACCAGCCTTCCACTCGAATTTCCCCATGTTCCCTTACTGCTCCGTTTGTCACTTCCTTCGATGCAGCCACAACTTCGCCTCTGACAGCTTCATAGGCGACTTCGTATCTCATTTGTTTAGTGTCAAGTCGTACACAAAGTTTTCCTGCCTCCTGTTTAGAGCTACCTTCGAAGTTTTAAGTGCACTAATATTAACCGTTTTTATCAACTGGGCATTGACCATCACCCCTCTTCTGTTGCTCCCACTTCTATCAAGCCAGCGAATTTTCTCCCTCTATCTAGTGTGCACATCCTAATACATTGTATCATTTGATTTGGCGGTCACATATACCACCCTCCTGTTTAGAGCGAAGCTCTTTATGGCTCTTCGACGAGGTAGGTGTAGCCAGTGCAAGCGGGGATTAAAAAGTCACTGACGGTTACCATATTCCCTTACGAATAATTTGAGCTTAGCTGTTTAGGTTTTTTTTTTCGTTTGGCGATACGCTAAGGCAAATAATTAGGAAGCGGCATGTATGAATGTACAGTTTCAGATCATTCTTTTTCGTATTGTGATTAACAGAATGCGGTGAGACGGTGGTTGACGCTTTTAGACGACCAACTTAACATACTTTGAGCAATCTATTTAGAGCACCCGAACGCGCAACCGCTTTCGAGAGCTCCCGAGAGCATCCTAAAGCGACCAACAGAATACTACATTACTAAAGAAGGAGGTACACCTCGCCGCGCGTTTACGAAGAAGCGGCAGTACGCACTTTCACATTCGCAGTCAGTCTATATGGACATGAGCTACCCGAAAGAAAACGGCGCGGTGCAGCTACTCAACGCCACCAATAGGCAACGAAGTGGATGACGAGCAGGTACGGCGCCTTTGATATCACCCTTCTTGTGGATCAGAATGAAATGGTCTTTTTTTTTTCTAGCTAGGGACACTTTTAAAGTCCGAGGCATTCTGAAAATAGTTTTAGAAGCTTTTATAGTACACTGTCGCCTCCCTCCTTTAGGTGATTCATGATTATGCCGTCGCCTCCTATGGTTGCTCCTTCTGTTTAGTAACCGGTAGGACCCCGAAAGCTAGGTCTGTAGGCTCAGTCCTGCCCCTGGCATAACGTTGATAGCGTAAAGCATTAAAAAAATCGTTCCTATACTTCTGTTATATCTTGTATGGTGTGCGTAAAGCTACCTTGTTAGTCTTTGAGTGCGCAGATTCTGTTTTTACAAATAGATATAGTTGGTGACAGCTTAACTCTGCAGCGGCTTTTCAAGATCAAAGGGATTTTGTGTTCATCCGCAACCAATGGCGTCTCGCCGTTTGTGTGACGCCTGCGACGTACGTTTGAGAGAACTACTTCCAATATGGCCGCGCTCGCTTGCCGACCGCTGCTGCGCCGTCGAGCGACAACGAGGTTGCCGAGAACCAAAAGCACTGTATGCGATTTGTGTTACGAATGTGCTGTAGTGCATAAAGAAGCCGCTTATCGTCATCTGTCCCGTGTGTGTCTTGCCGCGTCGTGGTTTGTGCGTGAGGAAATCGTGGTGGCACTGGTGGGCCGTTTTTAGCGGAACGTCGTCACCGAACTCGATCGGAGAACGGCGAAGCGTCGAAGTTGCATCTGTTACTGGTGTGTTTGTAGAAATTGTGTCGGTGTAACGCAACCTCTATGAAGAAATAATACGATTTTCTTTCGTCTACGGCAGTAGTGGTGACAAGTGGCAAGCGTTTTCCTTTGTTGTGGCGTGTTTGGCGTGTTTTTTGGCCGGACGTGTGTGGCGTGTTTTTTGGCCGGATACGGCCGCTCGTACAGCCTTACACAATATTAAGACGATTGCCAGATTCTACAATGTAAGGTATATTTCCTTACTGATTCGCGCGTTGCTTTAGCTTGCCGGGGTACGAACGGAGCAGCGGTGTGGAGTTTTTTTTTCCCAGGCGTAAACAGGTATGATTAAAGCATTATTGCAGACACTGGCGAAGAATTAAACATTTGCGCACAGTTATCTGAGACCGGGTAGCTTTAAGAAAATCGGTATGAACCTGCCTTCCTGCGAGAGATGGGTGCCTATGGCGTTCTGTTTATGCCAATGGGCACATTGTCGCACATACAAAAGTATGAACGAGTGCGAGTATTGTTGAGGTAATCAAATGTGGTGAAGTTACATTTCTTTACTGTCATTGGTTGGTCGTAATCATCAGTCGAATTTTTCAAATGTATAAGAGGGGTAAATAAACATCGAAACTGTATGATTGCTGGATTTTGAACCACGCCGTTGACGAAAGCCGGAAGTGTGTGGCCCCGCGACATGACCACGTATTTTTTATACATTGCCAAAAATACACATGCGCGCAGCTTTTTATTATGCCTGCTAAGCTTATGGTGCGTATGTTCCCATCGCTACACAAAGTGGCATCAGAGAAACTGACTATGCGTGGTCTGAGGCTGCGTATTTTGTGTGCAGTGTGGAATTTCTCAGAAGTATGGTGAGCTGTTAAAGTTTGTAGGAATAGCTGAATGCGTTTCGTAGGAATGAACCAACAGTTTATCTTCCCTTTATCTTCATGCAGAGTTTGTGTGATGGGCTTTATGTGTTATAAAAATTTGTCTATTGCAGCTGTGTTTCAAAGTGATGGCTGTAGTTTAATGATTGCATTCTGGTGCTTGTGCAGTTTAAGTTTCAACAAAGGGGTTACATAGTGTATTGGCAGACATTCAGATTTCCAGTGTCTCTGTCATGGTAGACTGTTGTTATACAGCGTGGAGGACATGTTTGAGTGTCTTCCCACGGAGTTTACTTTAATTTAGATTCAACACCGCTTCCCACTTTTAAATGTTTTTATTGTTCTAGCAACTGTGACAAGAGTTGGAGAGCCTTCAAACAGTGACTGAAGGTGGTTCAGGTTGAAGAGCTGCAATAATAATTGCTATCACATGTGTATCAGGTAGGAATGGGGTATGTCACCCCTTCAGAATGCTATGTTCATACTTTTCAAGCATGCACTGTTGCTTCTGGTTATACAGCTCCAAGAATAATAGAAAACAGCGATGCGGCATATCAAAATGGTTTAATTTCAGGCCTCCAGAGTGCCATGTCGCTTTTTGAGCACACTGTCGCTTCTGGCTGTTTCAGACGCAGTAAAAATTGGAAAAACTTGCTCAGCAGGTCGCAATGGTTTTACGTCACTTCTTCAAGGTGATATGTAACTCCTTTGCAAGATTGAACTATTGCTTCTGACTAGAAAGCTATGGTAAGAAGTGAAAGCTCTAATAAAATATGTTGGAATGTGTTTATGCCAGACCTTCAAGCTGTGATGTCGCTTCTTTTTATGTGGTGAGAGTTGAAGACACTTACATAGTACGTTAGAATAAATTCATGCCACACTTTCAGGCTATGTAGTCACTGCTTCTCTCACGCACACATTGTAGTTTCTGGTCATGAAGTTGTGGTGAGAGTTGAAGATGTTTATGTAGTGCGTTAGAATAAATTCATGCCACACCTTCATGCTGTGATGTCACTGCTTTTCACGTACACACTGTTGTTTTTGGCTTTAAAGCTGCATTAGGCATTGAAAACACTGGCGCAACAAATCAAAATTGATTCAACGTCAGGCTTTCAGGTGGCACTTTGCTGCTGCTGGCTGGAAAGTGTGGTAATAATAGAAAATACTTGTGCAGCAGCTCATGACACCTTGACAAGAGGCAGTGAGAATTAAATATTTCTTCTCCCTGTTCCAGTTCGGTGCTCTAATTGGTTGCAGAAGTGGACAAAATGGAAATGCTTGCATGGAGATGTTGGCACATTTTGAAATAAGTCACTTAGATCTCATGTTCATACTCATATTATTGGGCCTGTTGAGTGTAGTTGTCTAAATAGGTGCAGTAAGAATTGGATGCACTTGTATAGCCGTTCATTCAAGTTTTGTATGGGGCAGTCGGGGTTCTACGTCACTGTTTGGTGTACATAGGGGAAGATTATTGGCATCGGGAAGATTATCAGAAATGAAAATGGTTCCACAAAAGCTTCACATGGCTGCAAAGGAACTACATGTTGAACCGAATATTTTCTTTAAGTACGCTATTTCAAAAGCCTCATCAGCAATAAAAATATCTTCACGGTAGGCTGCTGCATATCAGTGTAAAGCCAATGAAAGTTTAATGTAGCACAACTTGGAAAGTAGAACTTCGGAAGGGTGCATTTGTAGGTCGCTATTCATTTTTTCTATAAAAGCTCGCAACAGTATTTCTTAAGCGGCTGCTAGTGCTTAAGGGTGTTTTCCTACCATTTTTTCTCCGCCAGTCAGGGTTCTCTGCCTTATCATTCCACTGTAAACTGTGGGGTGGTGATATGACACTAAAGAAACGGCGGCAGCTGTTTTATTACATCGCCGGGAAACACCTCGGAAATCGTCGCCTGGATTGAAAGCAGGAAACCGTATACTGTCAATCTAACCAACTGCCGTAGACCGTGTTGCCACTCGCGTGTCTCGTGAAGTAGAAATGAATAAACTTGCAACGTTTCAAATCCCACAGTTCACTGCTCGCGCCATACGGCGTTGTCGTCTCGTTTAAGCGAAATAAAATAACGCTTGTTTCTTCACACCTACAGCTGATTTTACCAGGCACGACACCGTATGCGGCATCGCAACCTCCACCGTTGCGTGCGTCGCCGCCATAGGTGTTTGCAGGGCGTCACTACGTTCGAAACGGTCGCATAGAACAATACGTGGCGCGTTGATATCGCGGCCGATTTCAGAAAGACACCCATGAATTTTCGCCGCTGGTTACACAGTCGGTGCACTGCATTCAGCCATTGCGGCGACGAACCGCCCCTTTCTTCCACCCTGCGTTTACGACGCTTGATTTAACGGTGATGATGGCTGTGGAAAATATTGTACCGTCTACATTTCTTGACAATGAGTGCACACGCAAAGTGAAGAAATAGTCGCACTGCGACGAGCCCGACCAAATATAACGACGACCATTATGTTGATTATGTTTCTCCAAGCAGACGACGGCTAAGCGACGTGGAGCGGTTGAAATTCGAACTATTCAGACCCAAAAATCGTGTGCGTGTTGTTTATATGTTTATTTCTGTTGTCTAACAGTAAAATAATCACAGATAGCCTTGATTTAAGTATAAAATACACCGGGAATAGTTTCTACCAAGAATAACCTTTGTTTCAGTGAGTAATTTTTTGTTCTCCTGAGCAAGTTTTCAATGAGGACGACTGTTTCTTTTTCCTGTAAAAATCCTTCATTCTTCGGAGTGAAGCATATATAAACGACTTTATAATCAGATGGTTATACTGTCAGCCGCTCATATTAGTAATCATGGGTATAAACCGCTGCAATATAAAGAACTATTTTTTCTAACCGCGGAGAGTAAGGTAGCGGCCACACAACGCTTGTGGGCGGAGCGCCTGCTGCACTCTTACCCTGTCATCAACTATAGCTTCTTCTTAGTTTCTCTTAAGCTTCCTCTATTCTTTAACATTTCTTTGATATTGATCACGTTATAGCAACGAATGTCTACCGCGGCGGGTCATTTGTGAAGGAGGGACACCATATAACAAGCTTACATTAGGTTAGGAACGCGCCATAAAATGCTCTATGCAAAGAAGAACTTGTGCTCGTATGCCGGAAGGTTTGAAGAGATATTATATCATTTAGTGAGCTTGCGCGCGTGGATTGGTCGCTTATCCACCAATTCGACTTAATCTACCGCTCGTGACACGTTCATATTCCTACGCTTCGTAATAAATGTCTTCGTTTCGTGAGATAATTTATCAGTTTCTTTCATATATTCTGATTCTCTTAGCTACTGCTCACTCTGAGATTGCCGTCGTTAGGTTGTCATTTAGTATGTGTTCATTTTCTCCGATTAAAGCGGCAATTTTTTTTAAGTGTTTTTTTTTTACACTTGTGTGCTCTGGCTCTCACCGACGCCAATTTGGGTCTCCTATTTTTCAATAGTTGCATCCTTTACCTTTTGATATATATATATATATACCCCTATCCTGCATCTCACCAGCTGTGATCAGTGCTATTTATCTTGTCCAGCATCTGAACGTCCTGCAGAATAGCTTGAATTTGTTCTGAAGGGCTATTTTATTCTCCTGTGCTCTTTCTCGATATGTAACACCGTATTTATAGGAAGGATGTTGCTACATATAAAGCAGTCAAAGAGGCGGCAATTTACAGGGTCATGAGAATGATTTCACAAATGATGGCAGATTTCATTTTGGCACTCTCCCACGCACATACAGTGAGTGTATGCGTAAAACGTCGGACGATGAGTTCAATGTCTGTCGATCCCTTGCTTTGCGCCGAAGACGACTACATACCAGAGAAACAGCTGTTACAGTGGTAAAGTGTCATTTCTCCTAAAAATTGAACATTTATAGCGTCTTAACCAATACAGTGTAAATACACGCTACATTATAAAGAAATTCCAACTGGTGTCAGAAATACGAGAAATATTTCACCAGACCATCATAAAGGACCATAATATTTTATTTCAGTGGCTGCCAAGCCACTGTGGAATAACTGGCAATGTTTTGGCTGATGCCGCTGCCCTTGACAGGCCATGACATTAAAAAAACCCTCTTCCTTCCGCTTTCAAGGACTGATTCCGCTAGAGTGCTTCGTCAGTTAGCGCGCAGTACCTCCATTACTCAATGGAATACACCGGACTTTGTGTATCCGCGCCTCCACAATTAGGACCCTCTACTCCAGCGTCGTCTTCCATATGGGCTGTCCCGATCACAGTCTACTTTACTTTGTAGGCTGTGGTTGGTAGTGGCCTTCATGAAAGCTTACTCCTTCCTATTCGGGATGGCCAGTAGTGCCCACTGCGACGCCGGTGAGGTTGCAGAGACAATCGAATATGTGCTTTGTTGTTGCCCCCAGTATTTATCGGAAAGACACGTTTTGGCCGCCGAGCTCAGCCGATTGGACAATCAACCGTTCAACGTAGAGACTATTTTAGGACATCGACCCCTACCATCAACTTCGCAGAAGGCAGCAAAAGCCCTTCTGCGTTTCATGAAGGACACACGCTTGGATGAAAGACTATAGTGCCCACAAAGGCACTAAAGTGTGTGCGCGACCCCGCTACAATCCGCTCTTTTTCTTCTGCCCTCTCTTTCATCCCCTGAACACCCCTTCCCCAGTGACGAGTAGCAATCCGGGCTCTAATCCTCGATAACCTCTCGGCCTTTCCTTTCGTTTTTCTCCTTCTCCTCTACTTTCTAGGTCATTTGCCAAACATCCCGCGAATACGTGTGCCGTAAATCATAACCGTTGATGGTACGGTAGTTTCACGCCATCTTACAATCAATGTCGACACTGCGGTGGATGAGACTCCTGATATTCTGCTTATTCACCCGTGCTTTTCGGTTGACGCCACTTATGATATAGCTACTATTTTCGTTTGTGGGGTGTTGTTCATCCCGTTTCATTCGGTAGTGAATGCTGACACTGGCAGAGGGTGGTCTCTCATGATATTGTCGCGTGGATTATGTGTTAAGCCGGGCAATCCCCTGTTCAAGGTGTGCACCATGCAGTCACTGCGCTTGGTACAATCTGTCAGTGATGGATACGTGCCGTGTTCCCTGGTCAGCCGGGTAGCACGAAGACGACGACATGAACGCGTGCCCCGGGGCCCGCGTGCTCGATTCCGTCAGCCATTTTCGTTGAGGTTTGGCGTGCTGTCTCGCCTCTCCGTTTTAAGCGCCGGGCCTAATAAATCGGCGCAACACCGTACAGCCTATTTCACCTGCGTCTATTGGGACGCAACAGTATAACTTCACTATTGCTGGCTCCTTAGTCAATGCCCTCCAAAAAGACACGCACCATCATGTACTGACGCTCGTTGTGCTTTCCAGATACGCGAGCCAACCAGCGGATGCTGTAACAAAACAGGAAAAAGAAACTTGTGGCGCCAAACTGCAGTTACACAACATGGTCAACGTTGCAGTCACAAGGGTATCTTCAATGCGCGACATCACATAAACATTTTGTGCAATGACAGTGTACAAAAAAAGAGAAAGAAAACAGCCCCTTGAAAACGATGGGGATACCTTTGGCCGCTTTTCCGCGGAGTGATGGCAGGGAAAATTGGCGCTATTGATATAAAAATTACAAAACGTTTTTAGCAAAACAGTTGAAGTCCACTGTGCAAAGTGACAAAGCGGATATAAAAAGCAACAAAATCTTCTTCGGTTTAGCTCAATTGCGGATATTTTCATTTTTATTCATGTACACGCCCGTGAGTGACACATCGCTTGTTCTCGGTCAATACCACGCTTCGCAAAAGACAAGCTTTCTTGAACGTTGGGTAGCACTACTTCAGTTCGCTCCGCATATTTATTGCGTTTTTGGGTTATATTAGCTCAAAAAGTTAGTCTGGCTATATAAGGACCTTACGGAAGATCGCTTTGTTTCTAAACTGCCCCAAGATCTAGAAAATGGAAATGATTGCGCCAACATATAAGTGGCCTAAATTAAATAAAGGCCAGGAAGGAAAACTGAGTTCCAATACCCGAGAAGTGGCAATAAATAAAACGTGGATGGATTTGACTTTTCTCCTTCAATAAATCGATAATAATAAGCTCAAGTGCGTTCCTTGGAGGCCGAGATTACTGCGTCTACTTGTCACATTGTTTGAGTTCGTAGGTTTACGTTTTCAAATACTTTGGCGGCTAGTTCATGCCCGACTCAAACAAGCTTCGATTTTTACCGACTGCTTTTGCAAGAATAGTTCATTCATGCAATGTTTTTTCCACCAATGGGCCGCTCGCCGGATGGAGCAATTTATTTCGGGTGGCACTGCGCTGGTACTCCACAGCTGCGGCGGGACGTTTGCATTGCAGGTAAATCAGAGTTAAGCACAGTATGCTCGAAGGTTATGCTGGAAGGTTACCTCGGATAAGGAAGGGAATAAATCAACGAGATAAAGTCGCCACGCAAAAAAAGTAAAAAGGAAGCGTTGTTACAACGTTCAAGCTTGTAACAAGGTCTCAGTCTCTTGTTATCATCATCGGCAGCTTGTTTTTTTTTCTTCTTGTTAAAGCAGCACAGCAAACGAGGGTCGGGGCATTTTTAAATCGACACGGAGCATGTGCGACACCAAACATTGCCAGGTAGTTCATCAAATGGAAACAAGCGATGCGAGAGGTCAAATATGCCTCGGGGGGAAAATAAAAGCGCGGCGGCAAAGAGGAGGGGAAAGGGAGGTGCAAACAAGCAGGGGCGGGCAGTGAAGAGGCCAGAGAAGAAGGGAAGGTGTCTCCACTCCTTAAAGTGATTTCCCGGCGCTCGCTGGAAGTAGGCGCTAGACGTCCACTTTGGCGAAGTAGTGGACAGGAGACGGCGTGTAACGGTAGACGGTCGGTGCGGTCAGGCAGAAAGATGAAGTTGCTCCGCCGCGCAAAAAGTCTGCGAAGCAAAGTGAAGCATGCGCTCACAAGAACCAAAACGCAGGCGTGGCCAGATAGTGGGAGAGAAAAACGAAAGCGCTGCGGAGGGAAACTGAGGCCACTGAGAGATGAAGCTCGACAGCTTCCACTGGCGCTCAAGGAGAGAAAACAAGCGCGAAAAAAATCGAGAGTGCACGTGAGAGAGACGGCGAAAGAGAGGGTAGCGGAAGGCGGGAGAGGGGAGAGACGGGTGAACTAGCATACCGGAGGAATACCGGGTCTGCTCAGCCGCTCTTTTGGCGCAAGTCCCCGAGGCAAAGGATGAAGAAAAAAAAGCACACGAAGAAGAAAAGCGGAGGGGTTGAGAAGCGGGCAGCAGTAAAAGAGGTCCGGATATCTTGTACGCGCGAGGAGGCAGGCCGGCCAAAGTGGACGGGGCGAGCCATCCATCCACGCCAGTCTCCCGCACTGGGTAACGATCGGGCCCATCACCCGTGGAGAACTCGGCTGCCACGCGACACGGACAGCGGCCGTCATTAACGGCCAGCGAGAACTGTCGAAAGGTGTGCGTCGCCATCGTCGCGCCTGGCTCCGCCTCCGAGTTTTTGGTCTATTCTTTCAGTTTATCCGTACGTTGTTGTCGGTCAAGGTGCTCCTGGAGGACATTGGCGCATGAAATAGTGCACACTCCCCGTGATGTCAGCAGGGGCTGTTTCCCTTCTTCCTTCCCTTGCTCTTAACACCGCCTGACACTTGTCTACTCGTTTGATCTCTTGGAGAACACCGCAGAGATTTTTTTGTTCGAGTAGGTGCGGCTGGTAAACCTTGCGGACACGGCACGCGAACGTTGTTGCTGCGTGCGCCAATATACGCTGCGAAACGGGCAAGTAGTCGAAAGTAATGAGACACACAATTTCATGTCTGCCGCTGCGCAAGATGTGGACGATCTGTGTGCCTTTTTTTTCCCCTACCCGCCTCCTGTTGCGCTGAGCCAGTCAGGAACCGGCGAAGTTGGTAGTCTACTACAGTTTCGCTTCGCGGGTAACACATGCAAAACATTGAAAATCCACAAGTACATATACGAATAGAACCATCATATTACTATAATTGTCGGCGATGATTTGAGTACGTTTTGTTTCCTGAATTTCAAACGAAAAATTTAACATTAGTTGCCATTAGGCACTGCAGCTTAGGGTGCATTTTCTGCTTAAGCATTCTTAAACCATCAAAGTTACCCTAAAAGGAACTTCCATTATGTAGTTTTAACTTTGTGCGTGTAACGAAAAACGTGCGATAATGGAACATTCCCTCGTTTCACTTACCGATCTGATTAGTAACCTGCAAAGGGCGCGCCATAGGTGTTTGTTGCAACCGCCTGATTGCCATCATTCTTGCTTGTCGGTCTTTGTTATTTCATTTATTGGCCACTTCACGCCGATATATTTCTTCCGCTTTGCCAGTGATAAGGCGAATCAGTGGTTTGGTGATGGCCCCCGCTGTAGAAAGGTTAACGTCGGTACCCGTACTCACAAATTACGTCAAAGTGCGCTTCACGACTGCCACTAACATCTCTTGCGCGAACATTCACAATACCATGCCCTACCGCTCTTGGATCGATTTTTTTCAGCGCGTGTAGAATAGGAGAAAGATTCGTTACTTGATAAATCGGAAACTGTCTTTTCAACCGGAAAATGTTTCTTCGATGATTTACAGAAGCAAACTTCGAGGGGCATCGAAAGAATTCAAGCTCGCGTAGCGAATTCCTGGTCTGAGCTTGTGTAGGGGACATGTAGAACTTGCGGGGAACTGTGTAAGGCTGCTGACGTTTTTGTTTGCAAATTCAGTATGCAAGCGGTCTAAATGCCGTTCGAACAGGCAAAGATCTGTAACCAAAAAGGACCCCCACGAAGCGAGATAGGCAGACAGAGCACATTGGCCAGTAATCTGGGCAGTTTAGGTAAATCCCGTTTGCCGATAAACCTTGAATCAATAAACAGACTATCATGTATGAACCAGAGCAATATTCTTGGGCGATGGTTCTTGCTTTCTAGGAACGTGTGGTCTTCCCATTTGCGAGGATATTAACTAACATGATGAGGTTATGTCCATAAAAAATGACACGTTCGTTCTCCCTTGTAAGGAGCGATTCGAACTACGTAAGTGTGAATAATCAAATCATTTTTGAAAAAAAAAAAGTGGTTTGATAGTTAGACGGCCAATCCAGAGGAGCTCGGCCCGCTTCCCTCAGACTGGTTTCGGGTGACCCGCAGGCCAGTTTCAAAAAGAAAAATATGGGGGGCTGTGATCGGTGCTGGAGAGTCAGAAAAACTGTTCGAACATGCAGACACAAAAAATATTGTTTGTGCACATCCTCAAATAACGTCTTTACTTAACAGGCAAATATCCCAACTAGAAAATCTTTACTCCACGCGGGAGAAACAAATGGCGAACGTTGAAACAGTGCTACTACTTTCTGACGGAGGTACAATACTGCAATTTTGAAAAAATAAAACAAGAAGAGAGCACTCGGGGGAACAAAATAAAGCTTATTCACAAAGATATAAGACAAGTTACAGCGGCGCGGTCCCCATTGGTGTAGCTTTAATGTATCTAGCCAGTGCTTGCGCAACACGGCGTGCCCGAAGCTCTTCAAGAGGCGCAGAGTCCCTGGGAAGATCATAATGACGCTGTTTACTTGGACGCACGCACACAGTACCGTCTCGCTAGTGTATAGGCCGACGCGGAGCCTGCATGTCCGCGGCGCATCTCTTCGAGGTTCCCCATGGGAAGCAGTCATTGGTAATCGCAGTGTTGCTCCGAGGCACGCGGCGACTATCTCATAGTCAACGTGACTATTCGAAACTACTAAACATCATTTCGCAGCTCTTTTTCTCGTTCATTTCTTCGCTTCGTTTTGTGCCAAGGTGTGGGAATGGCTGAGAGAAACACCTGCAGTGCGCGCTGGCTTTTTGGGGATGTGACGTTCCTACAAGGCAAGTTTTTCGGGAAATTAAACCCTTAACATGTTGTCACTGCAAAAGAAGAAGCGTTAATAAATCAGGAAAAAAAAAAACAGTATTCCCAAAAGAAGTAATGATAACAAACGACGTTTGCTTCTTGTGTATTAGCAGAAGGTTTGGTCAAGTTTCAAATGTGTAGCTTTGGTTTGGTTTGGCTTGGTCTAGCTTAGTTTGGTTTGGTTTGGTTTAATTGTAAAGGGTTGAGAGTTGGGCGAGTTGGTATTGATGCATCTCGAAAAACAAACTGCGCGCAAATTAACGGGGACAAGAACACATGAAGACGGCACAAGCGCAGACTCGCAACTAGTTTATTATTGCACAATTCAAAGCTTTAAATGCCCAAGGCCCAATCGCCACGCCTCCAATGCGTCACAGTTCTCGGCGCACTCAGCCGAAAATACAAAAAAAAACGTAACAACAAAACCACAAAACAGACTTTGAGGCTCACGAATGGCGAAAAATCACACGAATGGCGAACACATGAAGACGGCACTGCGCTTGTGCCATCTTCATGTGTTCTTGTCCCCGTTAATTTGCGCGCAGTTTGTTTTTCTTGGTTTAGTTGCTTATCTACATAGCTTAAGTAACTGCTTTGCCGGGCAGCGGTATAAAAGAAAGTTCTGCGTTGTTCATATAAATGAAATTTGAGCGTTACTGCAGCCAACATTGAAGGGTAGCCTTCTGAAAGCGATCGAAAAGTCTCGCAACAAGTTTCAGCCTATTCCCTTTCTTGGACGAGATCCTGGACGTCGAAGGTACAGGTTTGTTCATTGTTTTCATCCATGACGGGACCACAAGCTTCAGGTTAACGTCAGAGCTAGCAGAATTTCGTTTGTCTTGTCAGCAAACCACATAACGACAGTGCAACGTATCAGCTGCGCAAAAGATGAACGAAGTGAAAGAAATATACAGTACGAGTGCTCGTCCCGTGTATGCACTTCGTTTTAGATGCGACGGCATCTCATTCACTCGCCTTGTCCCTCCATACGGCGTTGTCGTTGTCCGTCCACAACCCTCCTCCATTCTCCTAGCCGCGCGAGCTGCGCTCTCCACCGCTCACCCCCTCTCCTCTCCGATAGCGAACACTCTCTCGCGAGGGGCATTGGATTGGATTCGATTGGATTGGCTTGACTTGGCTTGGCTTGGCTTGGATTGAATGGGATTGTATTTGTATTGGATTGGATTGGATTTGGATTGAATTGGATTGGATTAAAGTGGATTGTGTTGGATTGTGTTGCGTCATAGCCGCGCCACGTTGCGTCATAGCCGCGGCAGGGGGTTCACGGCACGTTTCACGCGATGGGAGAATCAACCTAACGGAAACAACAACGGAACCCCCTATACGTCGCATCTACACAGGGGTTCCCGCGAGGGGAGGTGGGAGTAATTTTTTTTTTTCTGCGCTGCCAATACGTTGCAGGGTCCTACCAGCCAATGTGCCCAGTTTTACACTTTGCGAACAGCCCAAAAGTTTCAAAAGTACCTTACGTAATTAAGGAACTTACCTCCCTCGAAAAATCTCAGGGTCGTATACGCTGATTCCGCACACACGTGAACTTAGGAAAGTAAAAGGCACACGTGTACATAAAAAACGGTGTTTCTTTGTGAAAGATTTGCGGCAGATTAGTTTTGAAATATTAAAAATAAATATAAAAACGTGCGCTGGAATGGCGTCGAAGATAGCTGAGACGAAATCATGACTAAAACAAAATATAAAGAAAAAAGCGCCTGCCTCCCGCAGTCGCGAGTTGCAACCAACACAACAAAAACAAACCACAAAGAAAAACACTTCCTGGTTATTATTATTATTATTATTATTATTATTATTATTATTATTATTATTATTATTATTATTATTATTATTATTATTATTATTATTATTATTATTATTATTATTATTATTATTATTATTATTGCCAGTGCTTGTAATGCTGAACTTCTTTCAAAGTTGAAACTTCCGAACATTTTGTTATAAAACCTTCGTGTTATGCGTATAACTTATCGCTGTCATGTTCAGTGAGTATTTCCTGTTTTTCACGTGCCTTGAACATTTCGCTGTCCGAGCGTCATGGCTTGCAACGCTAGGTCTCCTGTTTCTTTTCTTTTCTTTTCTTTTTTTTTTTGCTGTTTTGCTTTCTGAGATTACTGTAACTATCTTTACTTTATTGTTTCTTTCATGCATACAGTTTTGTGTGTTGTGTTGTCTTTATTTTAGTTTGTTTTTATGTACGATTTGTATATGGTGTACCAGTACCAAGACCCTAGGGTTGTTCCTGGGCACCGAAAATAAAGGTTGATTGATTGATTGATTGATTGATTGATTATTATTATTATTATTATTATTATTCGGAAGGTGGGACTCAAGGTCTAGTCAGGGATGGGGGAGGCGGTAGAGAAGGTAAGAGCGTCTACATCCTCTTATGTATCCCCGCGGTACTAGCGAAAGCCCACGGCGACGAAGAGAGACGAGAACAAAAATAATCAGAACAAAAACATATGATAAAGGGAAAAAGCCTACCGCACACCATGCCGAGCGGCGCCGAATGCAACAAAAACAAAACGAAATGAACACGCTGTCTGGCGATGTCGGCTCGAGCGACGCCTGGTCACAGACTCTACCCGCATTAACGGCGCTGCTGACAGGGCCAAAGCTATGTGGCCCACGCCGCTGCGGCTAGCCAGTTCGCACGTGTCGGGCACAGAAAATAATTACTGGGTATTTTTTTGGCGCGACTTCAGCTGGAGCACTGCAAGAAAGTAGGAAAAAACAGTCTGGAAATAAAACGTGATGAAGGCGGTTCAGTTATGCATACTAAGAAATATTAGGCAATTCCCCAACAGGGCCTCCTCCAACAATGTTAATTGAACAAAGAATTGACCATTTCTCGCAGTTAGCTCCCTTAATCCCACAACAGTGCTGATAAGGGCCGCTTTTGAAACTGAGCGCCCCTTTCTGCGCGCGGCTTCGCTATGAGCGAGGTAGCGCCCGATTTGATATGATCTGGGCGCCCGATTTAAACAACTTGCGTCATTCATGGTAAACGCCCCTAGTAGAAACTTGCTGAGACCGCACTTGGCAATTTAGGGTCAGGGAAATTGCGGAGAGAGAGAATCAACGCCTCAATGGAGAATTTAGTCTTGCGAGGCTAAATTGTACATAGAGACGTTTACGCTAAATTCTCCACAGATTTCTCCATACAAATGTATTCCCCATGGGGAAGGGTCCTTATTGCAGGAACCCTTGAGTCCGCCCGGTTTCGTGGGCCTTCTGCACTAGCCAAAGCTCTGAGATGAACCGAGGTTTAGCTCTGTCAGTGCAAGAACGCCTTGGCTACTTCTGCAGCGTGACACGGGCAGAATGTTACGAAGTTGCAATTTTCGCACGTGCAGGGACGGAGTCGTACAGAGCAGAGGAGCGGACTACACCGCAATCTATTCTCTTGTTTGTTACTTGCTTTTTTTTTTCGAGCCGAAAGTGGCACCATTTGCCCGTAGCAACGGTTCAAAATCATGCTCTTTCATTCGTAGCAGACTACGAAGGAGCCTGAAGAGCAACAGGAAATTGCAAACAATCCTCATATAACCTAGGACAGCATCCGAAAACACGATGCCCTACACACAAGAAGAAAAAAACTTTCAACAGTCGTGAAAGGGCAAAAGTAGCTTTCTCGGTTGCTCTTTTTTTTTTTGTCTTTTTGCTGACGTGAGCGGCGTCTGCCTTAAGCCGCGACTGTGTCGTCTTTTCCAGCGACAAAGCCACTGGTAACAACTCCCATTTATTGGCTTTACTTTTCCAACAGCAGTTGAAACGGCGAGAGTCACCGCTGGTAACGGTATTACTAACTCTTTATCGTGCTACTTCTCTAGATCTAGACTTCTTTTTTTTTCTGTCTTGCATACGTTTAGCCGTGAATTGCATTTGCACGTTTAACTTGTGAAAAGAACAATTCTTTTCCTTTTATTTCACTTGCTTCTATTTCAGCCTGTTTTCTTCATATCGCACATCCGGTATCCACTTGAACTTGTTCGTTTCACCGGAAAGACGGCTATCTTGAGCCCACGCCAATCATTTAGGCACACTCATCAAAAAAGCTACTTAACAACAACTAAAACCTTGCGATAGCAGTGTAGTTTGCTTCAACACAATTTCTTCTATTCTGGCCTATTCATCCTATCACTTATCACCTCTAGCTTCTTCTTTTGTTTTTTTTTTACATTGTTAACCTTTAGCCAGCCTCATATTTTACTAAGTGAAACAAGCTTGGAATGAGAAAGAAAGTATGAAAAGTATGCGGCTAAGAATGTATGTACAAATCAGCGCTAGGACGCCCGTTTGTCTACGCTAAAGTAGCACGCAACATATGGAGCGTGTCGCGGTTTTGATGCTTTGAAGTGCAGCACGAGACACAGACGTAAAGCTCTAGGTATGCGGCTCACACTCGAAAAGAAGGAAGTAAAAGCAAGGAAAGAGAAACCTTCCTGCATGGCAACCAGAACCGTAAGGGGCAGGAGACGAGGGAGGAGAGGAAAACTGTCGGCGGGAACAAATTGGACGGCATTTCTTCTGTCGGCTACAAGAGCTTGCTGAGAAAGAAATTGCCGGATCCAAGGTGTCCGGTCGAGGCTATTCGAAAGCAACGAAAGGAAAGAGCTGGTCGAGAAGCAACGATGACATTTGAAGAGGTGGCCCGCGGCTTTTTCTTCACCTACGGTCGTCCCCGCAGTAGGTCCCCGCGAAAGAAGCAATCGGGCGCGTCCCGCGTCCTGTTGCGGGTAGGGCTGTACATAGCCGTATGCCTCGCTATTTATTCATTTTTTTTCAGTCGCTGCAAGTTTGCCGTCGGCCATTAGGGCCCTCAGGTGGGCCTCCATTCCAACAAAAAAATTGAACGGAATGACGGCGAAAGGGTAGGCGCTTCCCTGCGTCCTTAACAAGACCCTGAGTAGCGTGCGTCAGCACCCCATGGTTCCCATTTAAATGAGGCTCCAGTCACAGATTTCCCTCGTGGAGACCTTCTTCGAGCCTCTGCTCGGAATAAATTGGGTACATCAAGAATTCCCTTTGCACAAAAAGGGAATACGGATTTCGGTGCCAATGGGTTTGTGGCTTAATTCTTTGTAAAGAACAATCGTTCACTTCTCGTGGATAACCTAGATTGTACCATGTTGTTTCTAAGCATTTCAAGCTGTCTTTCTCGTGATCACCACCCGTCATCGCTTGTGTCACTGTTGCGCAGTTGATCCTGTTTTCCTACACCCTGCAAAGTGCATTAGTGGTCCATGAATATGTAAATTTTTTTTTTTCATGTTAGCTTGATCTTGTGTTCCCAAACTTTCTCATTACCTATGTGGTGTGCGTGTCGTAGTCAAGCCTGAAATAAATGAAATATGCAGAAAAAGCAGATATTTACTTGTTCGTATACAGGTTACCACTCCAGAAAAAACGATGCGTTCCGAACAGTCACTCTTAAGCAATCTGGTGGTTCAGCTTCACCACAGGGCACTCTGGTGTGACCAATTTGTGCAGCCAATAGTGAAATTGCGGCCAATGGGGATTCCGACCATTCGATTTGACCCGAAAAGTTAGTGTGCGCTGTGGCATTATGCAATGCAGACATGTCGTTCTGTTTTGGGAAACGGCATAGCGCAAGTCCCATTTTTTTTAGTAAAACGATAGCCATACGCCAAATTTGCTTTGTTCGCGGCATGGATTGGTCTTACTCGAGTGCACTGTGGTGAAGCTCAACCAGGGGATTGCCTTAGACTGTACAGTAGCCTCACAGGAGGAGATGTAGATAGCGAGTCAAGCGTCTCCTTTCCGTCGGGTTCACCGCCATATACAGTCTTCGCAGGATATCGCCATACAGCAGGCCGATAATTGTGGCGAGTCATCCACAATTTCTCGCATTCTCGAGCGAAGTGGCGCACGGTTTCTGCCACTTCCCTCGCATATGCCTAGCACTTATCTCGGGAAATGATCTGGAGAAGCCAATGGATAGACAACGTAGGAACGTCGACCTCGAGATGTTCATGGCGCGGGGAAGCGTAGTGGGGTAAGCGTCACGTTCGTTGGCCAACAATTATAGTCTGACAACTGGTAGCGCAGCTGCCGCCATGCCTGTCATACGATAGGCATTTCAAAGCATTAGAGGAACGCTCAGTATTAATTAATTAATTGTCACCCTTATCTGCAACAACATTTCTATTCACAGTATCCTTACCTGGAACAATCTCTGTCTTGGACAGCCTCGACTGCAACAAGGCGAAATGCTATTACGTTCTCATCGATGAGTAAACAAGCAATTCGGGTCAGTTTTCTGCGTATGTGCTGCTGTGCCTGCTGTGCAGTGACCCTTCCTAGACCCTTTGTGCTCGGCACGAAGTGTCTAGGCTGTCTATGCTGCGAAGGGTCTATGCTTGATGTTGTGCAGTTACTCTTCATGCAACATTGCACGTTGCAAACGTCCCCCTGTACGTTTTAGCGGATGACACGTCTGTCGCAGCAAATTTATTCCGACTGCCCGAGACAGGGTAACCAAACTAGAATTATTAGCCCGCATAAACGAGTCCACTAGCTCCCACGGTCCCCATGTGATCATTCTTGACATGGGTACTGCTTCATTTTCAATTCATGATAATGAATTTCAATCAAAGCTTAAAGGCACGACGAAAACCTAAATGCCACATTCTGTCCCAGAGCCGGGGCAGTCCCCTATAATGTTCGGGCGTCAGGCCGAGCGGCCGCTAGTTCAAGGCATTCTTTAAATCCTCCCTTTTGAGCTAGATTCTTCTTCCCGGACATTTCCGTATAGGAGGCGCCCGCTGATCCTATACACGGTCATTTGTCCACCCTCCGTGCATATAACACGGCCCCATTGTCATACAGGTTGTTCGACTGTCCATACGATGGGCTCCGTCAGTTCTGAATCTCCACGAATTCCTACATAAAGGAATCCAAACGAGCAATGCATTACGCATGCATAAGGGGAGAAGGAAGAACGGTGGTATCATCTGCTTCATTCTTCTCCAATGCTCCTGCTATCAAGTTACAGCTATCGATTCACGGAGAGAGCTACAGAGCTACTGGGGCTGGTTGACGCCATTAGGGCTGTCAGCGAGTACTTAAAATCGCACTGCTTGACATTACTACGGCTTTTAATAGAAACAAATCTATTTAAACTTAAACGGGAACACCAGACTAAAACTTCACACTAAATCCCGGTTATATGTCTGTGAATGAGTCTGTTCGCTGAAATATGCGCCGTGCAACTTGGTTGACGTATACATTCACAGCTCACTCTCCACCCGGCTAAGTACGCTAACCATAGCGATCTACTCGTTCACACTTTGCCATTTCCAGTACTCCCCTTGCCTATTCCTATCATCATAACATTTCCTACGACAACAATGTTCAAAACATTGTTAGGCAGATGGAATCCCTACACACAAAAAAAGAGAACGCTGTATGAATGGATGGAAAGCAATCAGATACTTGTCTTTTCTTCTTGCTGGACCGCAAAGGCATAAAGGAAGTTGGGTGACACCCTTTTGAGTTGAAAAAAAAAGGATAGGTGTGATTTCTTCTGCTCACGAAATAAAAGATTGTGCGCAGTATGTCTTCCCGCGCTGTTCGCGAAATATTTGAACTGAGTAAAAAAATTAAACAGCAAACATACAATCACTATCAGCATTGAGTAACACAGTACTGCTGTGATGCCATGAAAGTCACAAAGGTTAGAGATTCATTCACCCATTGGGCCACAGTTTTGTAATAAAGCTGGAATGCATGTCCTTAAAACAAATAAAAACGGAAATAAGAGTTTGCGTTAAAGTATAAAAGCGTACCAACTGACGGAAAGCAAATGAAGGCGCAACACCATTGATGTGCATACGAAATGAAGACGCGTGGAACTGTGCTCGGGGATAATGTCATAGCAAGCTGACACAAAAGTGTGCTGCAAAATAACAATGGTTCCCTTTCGGCCTAAATTGGAGTCCAAAATTCGTTCAACAAAGTGTTATTTCCCGCGTGGAACATCACTGCACTGCTTCGTTTCCAGGGCGGTCACCACGGAATGAATGCAGCTATGCGTAGCCATGAATTCACGCTACACGTGACAAAACTACGCTGGCCACTTCGCAAAATGTTTCTCTTGAGCCACGAGCCCCCTTCCATTCGTCTGCAGTGTGCAACTTTCCCTGAGTGGTAGGACGAAAGGCCGTGCTGATGGAAAGCCGAAGTAAATTGATGAGCTGAAAGAGGAGTATGAAAATGAACATCAAAAAATTCTTCCCCGGGCTTGTTGTTAGAAAGCCATTATCTAATTGAATTTCTGCCGTCAAAGTTTCTCAGCAGCAAGATAAATTTTTATTCAAGCGGAAAGAAATCTTTTTTTATAAATGGAATAATTGGCGCAGCGTGTCCAGAAACGTGATTTGGTGGCTGCTTTTACTATGGAGCTTATATTTGTCTTACAGCCCCGCACGAATTTCCCCGCCCTGTTATTCCATGCGGACATAAGTTAATAATCGTTCGCCGTATCGGTTGACGCCTGATGGCGCAAAGGCCTTTGCATCCATTTTAATTTCAACACTTTTAAGCGAATTCCCGTGGATCGTCGGTTTTAGCAACGCGGGAGTTGATTGGGAGGAAAGCTATGTATTATCGTAATTGGCGCTACCATCCTCATCATCATCATCCAATTTACGTAAACTGCTGGACGAAGGCTTCTTCCATATCAGTCGAAGGGTTCTGCGAAAAACTTCGAGAGAGTCCAGGCCCTGTTGTGGTGCGGGAGGGCTGTTTGTGTCCCAGGGAGACTTCATAGTGTTGTTGCAACTATCAGTTTATGGCCGCACTGGAGTCCGATGATGTTATTTCTGGCGCACCAGGCAACACTTCAGACCCGGGTAGCCTGCTCGTTTTAGCTCCGCCCAGGGAGTAGGGTACCAATCCTGCAGCACTGTACGCTCACAAGCCTGGATAGAAAGCGCAACTGGCCATAAGGCCCACACCCATCAAATACCATGCGTAATTGCGTCTTACACATCTGACACGTCTGAAGCGCTGCCGGTAGGAATAGAATAATCGGATGCCAGTGAGGCTAGATTACACAGCTGCATCCATACTAGGAACTAGTAGGAAGGCTTCCTCACCACAGTAAGATTCGGAGAGAGAGAGAGAGAGAGAGAGAGAGAGAGAGAGAGAGAGAGAGAGAGAGAGAGAGAGAGAGAGAGAGACAGAGAGAGAGAGAGAGAGAGAGCAAAACTTATATTTAGCCTATTTATGACCATGCAGGAATGGCTTCTCAGCCCAGACACCAAGATGTAGTATGCAGTTAAAACCTCACTGTGATCGGGAGAGGTCTTCGTCTTGCAGCGGACATGCATAGGCTGCTGAATTAATGAGTGAAAAACGGAATATTAGCCATTTGTGAGTTACGTTTGTTTTGTGGGTTCTCCTGAATAACTGAAACAACGTGTTCGGCAACTGGTGAAGGAAAAGCCGGTTAACAGCGCTAAGGTGGCGGATAAGCGAGAGTAACGCAAAATCAAAACAGCCTAAAACAGCGAATGAACAAAAAGCGCATGACCTCAGATGGTTCTGCGGAATATTGCCTCTTTGTTGTCCGCAGTCGTCTTTACAACAGTCGTCTTCAAGTGGGCTACACCCTTGTCAGTTTCTTAACGCCGAGCACCAGCTGAGAAGATTCCAAGCTCGTAACACGGTGCCAGTTATTAAGCCTAGAGGAACTAACGTTTAGCGTCGGACAGGCTTAGACGACCAGTGTGAAGTTAATGGCTAGGTTGTTCACATCGCGGGCACTGTTGCCACGTGAACATGTGGATGGCCTTGCCTTTTCTCCAAAGATGGTTATCGGAAGGGGAAAACATATAGCACGCGCAATTTTCGCTCACTGTTGGAAGTTAGGTTCCACGGGAAGCGAGCCTTACAGGCAAAAGTGCGCAACTCTGTCGAAGTGTCTGTATAGGGCAGCAGATCGAATATCTGGAGAAGCATGAATTAAAATAGTCGCGCCCCGATTCTAAATAAAAGAGGATAAATTTTAACAAAAATTCACTCAAGCACACTTTCATGCAACTTTCTATTTGAAAAGAAGTCAAGGCACAGGGCACCGAGGATAAGTGTACCGCGTGAGACTCGTCACGGGGAAAGAGTTTGTACCGATTTCGCCAGTGTTGAAGTTATTACAGCACCAACCGGTATGCATGTGAGTTCTCACAGAAGCTCCATTATTGATTTAGCCGTCACAGAGAAGAGCGTTTGCTGCGAAATAATCAGCAATAACAAGTTTTTAGAGTTTATTTGTCTTGGAAGGAAATTTTTAAGCTAGCTCTTGTAAGCGGCAGTGTCGTTTACATATGGAACACATGGAAGCTTACAATCGGTATGTATATTTTCAGACGTCTTTCAAATAGAGACGCAACGCGGATGCATCCTCTGTGGATATATACTGGCGATAGTGGCAAGCAAGAACTCCGAAGAGTAAACGATTTTTCCTGCGCTTTCACGCCTGACAGCCGGGTTGGCATCTTTAAACGAGAAGACGGACGGAAGAAACAACCTCTCTCGGCATGGGTCATTTTTCAACCTAAAGCAGGATGATTTGCGCTCATGTGTCGCTGATGTGTACCAAAGCGTCTAGAAAGGCACGCTGTGAACGAACGACGGGCACCGCCGGTGCTGCCTGTGCAGCCCAGCCCAGGGCAAGAACCGTTGACACTGCCCGTTCCGTTCACTTGAATATGCTGCTTCTCATCTTATTCGCTGCCTCCAAACATCTTCTACTTTTTCTCTTCGAGCCGCATACTCTCAGCTGAAATCGGATCCTTAAACTTTCTTGTTCTCGAAAATGGACAGGCCTCTTTCTAGCTTCAATGTGCCCCCCCCCCTAGTTCGGGTATATTTCTTCAGAACCTCTTACCAACATCTACTCAACTGTCGTTATTCGCTCATTCAGTGCTGAACGCCAAAGTAGTTCCACAATGCAGCAGCTGCAAAAACATTTTCGAGAAGGTTTGGAGAACGCGTGCTGATTTTTTCAATGTCAGAGCTTTTCCATCAACGATTGCGGTAAAAAAACAAACATAACGTTGTTTTCTCAATAAATGAGTGATTAATGAATTACTTTAATTATTTTATTGCGCAACACAGGTTTTCGTAGTGAGAGAGCCAAAGGAGGTAAGGGCCGTCGTGATGAGGGCTTGGCTAAGCTGAAGAAGGAATGAAATTGAGAGAAAGTGAATAGAATGGAATGGGTATGTTTATTTTAGATAGTTGGCCAAAAGACCCTGTTGTTAGAAATGGAAGCAAGGGCAGGTAAAGATATTCTGGCGGTCAAAAATAATCCGGAGCCCTACAATGCGGCGCGCCTAGTAGCCCAGGGATAGCTTCGCCGCGTTGAACCCCATTAATTGGTGCAGTGTTCAATTGTGGAAGGGATATGCCACTGTTATGTGCACCGCCATGTGGTATTTGGCATAACGTCGTGGCTGTTTCATTCGCCTTGTACATGGTACTGCTTGCGTCATCTGTTGGGGCAGCACCGTACGATCCCAGTTGTTTCAAGGCGCTTCAACTTAGCCTCTTCGCTGTAGCCCCCGCTGGTTCCCCTTGCCGCCGTCTCCGCTGCTTCGCTGCTCCGCTGTCGTTTTTCTTGATTTCGAGAGAGAGAGAACAATCTTTAATGAGTCTGGCGATGTCAGCTGAGCTAAGCCGCCTGGCTTGCTACACCAGATGAATGCGGTGACAATGATGATTATAATGATGAAAAGGAACGCACATGATTTGAACTATTCACGAAGTCTGATCAAGGCTTGTGGCTTTTAGATAGGTCAATAATGCTTGTGTGGCACGACAGGCACGTTTGGAAGAATTCCAGGGACCTAATACGTCCCTCAGTTCTAGCCCTACGGAGAGCGGCCGGCCCAGAGACACTGCAAGACACACTCTTTGCGTACTGAACAGCGCACAGTCACATATTGGGTGTTTCAGCTCTTCGCGCGCATCACACTCTGGGCACAGTGGCGAAGTGGACTGATTGATTTTGTAACAGTAGTGTCGCGTGTATGCGACGTTTAACCGAATACGGTGGAGTACTGCTTCATCATGCTTGGATATTCCAGGTGGCATGCTAAAGTCACAGTGCGGGTCAATAGAATGGAGGGGCGCGTAATGATGGGATGCGTCTGTCCAAAATTTGAACGCTGCACGCTCCATGCCAATTTGGATGCAAGTGCTGAAGCATCTTTCCGAGAAAATGGTACCGGTACTTGTGGTTCACTTTTGTTATGCGCTATGAATGCAGCAGCGTCCGCCTTCACATTTACAGTTATACCGCAATGGACAGGAACCCACTGGAGTGTTATTTGATGACATGCCTGCAGAGGTCGAAGATGCAAAGCATGTACATCAAGTACAAGCTGATATTTCGGCAAAGACGCCAAACATTGCAGTGCAGCCCGAGAGTCCGTAAAGATGGCCCACACGCGTGCAGGCTGCTCGATGATATGAGCCAAAGCCAGCCGCAGGGCTGCGAGTTCGGTAGCCGTTGATGAGGTTTTGTAGCTGAGAATGGCACTGAGGGTGGTGCGAAATGAAGGTATCCACACCGCGACAGTAGATGATGTGGATGACACCGATCCGTCAGTGTACAGATGTGTGTGTACTTCGTATGTGTGGTGGATATATTCAAGGGCAAAAAACCGCTGAGTGGCAGGCGGAATATGCTCCTTGCTTGAAATTCCGGGCACTGTGGTCACTATTTTCATGGTTGGGAACATCCAGGACGGATGCAGAGGAAGAGTTGGCGGCTGGTAATGATGCGGCAGGAAGTCACGCACTTCAGGGACCGAATCTTGAGTTCGGTGCTTTCACGTTCCTTGGCGCTTGGTCGACCGCTGATTCGGCTCTCCTCGTCGCATTGCGCGGATCGCTGTCGTCTTCAGAGCAATGCATTTCCGTGGGCCACTAAATTTCAGAGGTACCGTTGACACAGACGGATGAGAGTCGATCACCGAATGCACCACAGCTATGAAATGAGGAGAACAGGTATTGCGTATACGTTAGCACGTTCGTTTCATGTGCAGTCATGGGATTGCGCCTAGAGTAGCGCCACCTTCTTCATGTCGGCGTGTACGGCACGTACCCAGTGGTGCAACTGTGTACTGTGCAACTGTGTCCCCCCATTATTACCGACATTAATTTCCATCTGCGTCTTAATTTTTTTCCTCTCTTCGTTACTATGGCCGAGAGTCTCAGCCAATCGGTCTTGTTAGTGCTATTAGCAGAAACGTGCTTGATTAGTCTCCTAATTGCTACATCTGTATTAACACGCTGAAATCACTCCTGCAAGCCGCAGTACATGTATCTAACACGTTCCCAAGTCGAAGGCTAGAGCCCGTTCACTATGTCCAGCTTTAGTAAGCCTGAGTCACCGAGCTGTGCTGCTGAGGGGTCGCGTGCTTCTCTCGCATTCCAGAGACCCATAGTTCCAACCCAATTAAAAATTTTAAAACTAAATTAGTTAATAAGTCTATAGGAGCTTCGCTGAGAAATGTGGCATCATTCCGAGCTTTTAGTTACATTTTTTTTTACTCTTTGGGCGGTCGGCCATTTTGTGTGACCGGATTTGTGACCAACATTGTTAACTAATGCTTTCGTATTGAAAAAAAAAAACAGGGGTTCAATTATTTCTCGCTAAATTTGGGGTGAATGAACTAGAACTGCGCTTTCAGCCGAGGGGAGTATTGAAAGATTTCGTGGCTATTTTTTTTTAGCTGTAGACCGTTACTTCACTCATTGAGCTGTTTTTCGTGGGCGCTAGCCGTCCGCTGCCGCAGTTATCAGCCGTGCTCATTGCTCATTGCCACCCGGAAACGACGACGTGGCAGCCAGGAGCAAGCGCCCGCCTGGAGCTGGAAGCGGACGCGGCGACAACTGGAGTTGGAAAGAGGAGGCGCGGCGGTAGGCTCGCCTACAGTGATACAAGGACGAAGATTGATAACGAACTTCGCAAGCGCCGCGCCTGCCAAGTTCCTTCTCTCCCCGGTGCTCGCCAGACACGGTCCCCGGCCATACCCGTAACCGGAGTCATCCCAGTAAAGCGTCCGTCATTCCCACGGGTACTGATGCCGCGGCGTCAACTTGGCGGTACGCAACTACAAAAAATGACGAAAATTCACGCTACGCTCAGAAACCAATCTAAGGCCTGAATTATGAAAGCAAATGAACTAAAATATCTTCAAATTAGACACTATATCTAGTAAATAGAATGTAATTTAAAAAAAATGGCAAATGCTTTTTCCTATATTCCGTGGTCCGGTCAACGTCGGAAGCTCTGCCTGCCAAACTAAAAATGTCGCCAAACGACAAACGTCGCCCTCCGCACGACGCTCACAGAATATACGCTTCAAAGCACTGAAACTCTCGCAATCTCACTCAAATCAAGCAACACCCGCTGCCGCACGTACTCGCGCCCCCGTCTAGAGCCACACAAGCGTAGGTGCCCTCGTTGTATGTTCTTTTTTTTTGTTTTTGTTTTTGTCATGACATACCCACAGCCGCACAGTGAATGAATGAATGAATGAATGAATGAATGAATGAATGAATAAAATCTTTATTGACAACAACAGGGGGAGTTGTTAGGGCACCCGCCCGGTGAATGCTAAAGTATACTGATGCTTGATCACGTCCAATTTAACCTTTGAGCCTGCCTCGCTTTTATACAACGCACGCCATTTCCTCAGTTCGGGTGCTGGGGGTTCGAACATATGTTAACAGCATCAACAGGGCGAACCAAATCTGTTACGCGGAATAAATAATGGCTTAAGCACGAGTCACTCACGAGGAAATACGACATGCAAGACGAGGCTGAGCAACAATGAACTTAGCATTAATGTTAGCTCCTTTACAGTGAGAGAACATTTTCGGCAGCAGTGACAGTAAAGTTACAGTTCACCCATTCAAAATTGCTGAGCCAGGCCCAATCCCATTTGCGTTAAGGAGAACTTTAATTGGCGACCGGGCTGCGCGCTGTGTCCGCACGCACGGAATGTGTTCAAATCGTTCATGTGCCTGCGCAGCGCAAGGGACCCAACTTTCGCGTCTTCACGCGAGGCTGCGTCGAGAAGGCGACGCGCTGCCGCGCTAACCGTTTGCGCCAGTCGGGGCCTCAGCGCGTAGACGATCGGTCTCCCAGCTGTTTGCGTGGGGTGGGCCGTAGGCTTCCGTGCGGATGAAGCGGTGGCGCGTTGCCGTTTTGGCGTGGATCGTCGGATTGCGGGGGCGATATTTCTGCTGCCGGCATCTGCAGCGGACGTCCCCATTGTTCACCGGGCGCGCCCAAGAACCCGGCCTTGTAGGTTTTTCCCGCCGCCGCCGCGAGCACGCATGGAAGACCCGCCAAGGGACATTTGTTCGCGTCGATTCGCCGAAGAAAAGCGTCGCCACAAAGGACCTCTCTGGATGCCGCACGCGGTTCCTTTGCTTCCCCGCGGGAGGCACGGGGCGCTGATGCTCGCTCATCGCGCACTTCTCGCGCCGCTCAATGAGGGAACGCCGACGGCGCCGCTAGGGATTCAGGTGACCGGCTTCCTAACTAGCTGGCGTAGGACATCTCTCTTCTTCCCCTCCGATTCATTTCTATGTCGTGTGCTTCATTTGGCCCCAACTGGTGTCCACGTGCGGTCTCGTTTGCTTCGCTTGTTTACGCCTGTCCGTTGCAGCGTACATCCGTGCGAGGTTCATTTGGCGGAACACCGCAACGGCCAATCGAGAAACGGCTTTTCCATAGACATACACTGCTTCGCAGTAAAAGGGCGAGAGAGCGAGATAAGTTTCCTGCCGACGACGTTGCCCCGCATGCCTGTAGCCATATTGAGGCGGCGGTTGTTGGTTTTGCTTTTTATAAGCGCGGTTCCAAAGGAATAAGCTGGCAAACTGGCTTCCTGGTGAGATTAACGTAGTACGTCCGGCCGTCGGAATGGTAAACCACTGCCATGCTCAACTGTATAGCTACAGAAAAAATGGATATTTTTAAGCTCAGCTGGCCAAAAAGGCCGCTGAAGTTGTATTAGAGTCATTCTTCGCCTCTCCAATATTGTCCTGAGCCAGAAAAACTGTTTATTACGCGCTCCTCCAACAATGGTGACCTTACATGGCAGATTCCCTGACAAAAATTTGAAAATTCGCACAGCTCCGTCTATACGCGTCCTTCATGACTGGAAGCTTCAAGACCAGAAGCGGACCTGGTTGTTTGCATTCCTGTTTTTGGCTGTAAGATTTCCTGCCCAAAATTTGAAAATTGGAAAATGAGAGTTACCAGCTGTCAAAGAACTACGTAAAGCCGGAAAGATTCACCCGACGCTCTCATATTTAAGCAGGGCTTATCACCTCTAAAGAAAACATAATGAACGCGTTTATTAGTATTTAGGATACAACAAGTCGGTATTTGTAATGGAGCACCCCAACTTTTCATGAGGGCTAAGCAGGCAATAAACTTGATAATTGTAATCTTCTCAAACACCTCCTGTTTGTGTCAGCAAATATTTTGTGGCTTCCGAAGCAAGCGTGTCAGTAGGCCTCCACTATTTCCCTCCCAGTTGCATTCCTTGGCAACGTTTCTCTACCTTTTTTCTTTTGGCATCCCCACAGAGCGATGATCATCACGGTCTTTGCCATGTACCTTTCCTTCTTTGACGTAGAGTGCTGACCTCCTCGTATACCGGCTCCAATGATAGCCTGATACAATAAAGATGCATCGTAAATGAAAACACATGAAAAAGGTCGCCCAAAATAGAAGGAAGAAAACTTCGAATGGTCAACCGCTGGCGTCGGCGTTGTTTTCACATCTGTATAACGCCGGTCGCTGAAAGACGTTTGCTCCGACTGTTTGTGGCAAGTAACTTCCGGACATCGTATCCGCGGCAAGAGCGGTTCTCGAGAGTTCAAGGAAGAAACGACAAGCAACAAGGAAAATTCAGTTTAGAAGAAAAAAAGAGAAGAAGAAACATTACGAAGTAATGAAGCCTCGAACGAACAACTGGGCCGTTTAAAGGAAAATCGCTCAGACGGTCATGGTATACTGCCGAAGTTCCCTTTTCTTCGAAATGGGCAATCGCGATGTGGATCATTTCGGCTGACAGTGGATTTGGTGTACCGGTTTCAAATCAAACGCCATTATTTCTCTTCGGTAGGCCTCAAGCAGCGGATAGAGGCTTCCGGCCCTTCATACCGGCCAACATAGAGGCATGCGAGTGGCTTCATTGATTTCAGTCGAAGCGGCCAACTGCAAATGAAGTCACCCCAGAGCTCCTGGATACACACAAAAAACGTAGGGCACAAATGGAAACGGCGAGCTCATGCGTGCTGTCGCGCTTTTAGATCCGAACTAAGGAAGGAGGAAGATGAGGAAAGCACAAGCAACAACAAAGCTCTTCGCAATACAGTGCAACGCCGCCCAGTGAGTTTTAAAGACTGTCTAATGCTTGTAAGCTTGAGAAACAAAGAATTGAGAAATGAAATGCTAAACGGGGTGGGACAAGGTCGGAAAAAAGAAATGAAGAGGCACGAGCAGTTTCGGCCCTTGATATTTCTCAGCATGAAGGATACGAGCTAAGTAAAGGTCGTCCGCGTCTCAACAGAAAACAGAAAAAAAAAAAAACGATTTCAACGCGCAGAAGTAGGACTAAATAATATTTATGCCGAACGTGGCCAGACGTATTCTGATAAATGTCCCGGCCTATATGTGGAAGAGGCCGCTGGGAACAAGCGAAAAGATAAGGGTGCGTACGAGAGCAGGAAATTAATCTCGCCAAGAAACGGGCCCGTGGCTGGCTGCACCATTTTCTTATTTCCTCCGCACCCGTGTGTGCGTGCCTGTTGGCGCCTATTTCTCCGGGCGGACACACGCGCTTTCCTATTTACCATAATCGCGAAAAGAAAGGAAACGAAGGGAATAAAGTGAATGGCAGAATCTCGCGCCGCAGTTTCTGAAGAGGTTAACTAATTAAAAGACGCCGACATAAGACGCGTTTGCCATTTAAAAGAAGAACAAAGAACAGAGTAAAAACTATTCTCAACGTGCTTAACAGATCCAAGTATGATCCAATGACGGCGATTGTGCGTGTCCTTGGTAACGGGAAGTAATGCGAAGAGGGGGGGGGGGGGATAGAAGCGAACAGAAAGAAATTGGGGGGAAGGGGATGTGTTGTATTTCTTCCTATGTTTTTTTTTTTCTTTCTTGTTTCACTGCCCCAAAGTGTAGCTCGAGAAGCAGTAAACGGCGGTGTTAGATGGAACGTTTTGCCAGCGCTTTATGACTGGTTGATGGCGTCGTTGCTTCCGCCACACGGCTCCTGCGTCGGATGTCATTTCTGGGAGGAGTAAATAAGGTTGTTACCCCGAAAAAAGGCAGGAGTAAAACCTAGCGTTCGAGGAAGGACTCTGAGCAGCGATAACAGTGCCCCGGCTTCTACAGCTTCCTTAGAAGCGAGCTTCAGCGAAGAAGTCGAAACAACCGAGATTTTTTCTACTATTCTTTTTTCTTCTTGCTCGGACGTTTAAAAGCGCGAATGTTTGCCCAGAAGCACGCAGGCTACCTATGTAGTGTAAATTCGCTATTTGGTGAGTTAAAAAATGGCGCGGGCAAAACAAAAAACCATTTCTTTTATTGTCCAGTGCTAGTATGTTTACTTTATAACAAACCCTTTTTGGGACTAGGTATCCTTCTTTCCTTTACCTGAGGGTGTTAAAACAATAAATTAATCACAAACACGAACATAAAATATTTAGTAAGCTCAGCCCACCCCCAACATACCTTGGTGGAGTATACGATGACGATTGGTCTGCGCTCTTAGTGTTAGCAGATGAATCCCCATAAGCCATGTTCTACATGTAGAATTATAAACTTAATTCCCGTTCACGGAACCTCACAACAGCAGCCGAGTACTTGCACATACCGCTTAGTGTTGAGCTCTGCCAAACGGCAGCTTGCAGGGATACATTTTTATTTAGAATGAACTCTATTCTATTCCCAGCCTGCTACCGAGTACGGTCCTGAGTAGGGTTCGTCCAGCGGGAGCACATAGAACACAACTGCTTCAGGCGAACCGTTCGAGTGACCTTGAATATATAACTGAACAGATGAGTAGGAAACTGGGATTTGAAGGGTTTTTCAAAGAAGCTGAAAACGTTGTTCCTTCGCGTACACACAATAAATTTTTCCGAGTGAGTAATTTAGTGTGCTGATTTCTTACGCGAATTTATACGCACTTTTTTCACGGTGTTAAACAAGCCATTTCATTCCACCTTCTAATCTCCGCAAGGCTTGGCTTTGTCACCTATGACGACCTACTACGAAGTCAACAGGCGGCATTTCACTTAATGAGAACGGATATAGATAACGGAAGTTCTGCGGGAACGATCCGAAATATCTATTAACAATGGAAGAAGCGTGCATTAAAAGTGCGAATACTTTGATAGCAAACCAGTGTGATGGATTTAAGGTTATTCTTCAGGAAAGAAACTTGACTTCATACTTTTTCACTACATTGTGAGACAGAAAAATCCACGAGTTTACCTGCGCAATGCAGCGAAAACTAACAGTCCGGAAAGTCACTTTAAAAAGACACTGAAGTGAATTTGACAAACTTCTCTTTTTGTTTGCGTTGCATAGCCTGGCTCAAATAAGCACACTTTACATCGTTTATCAGGTCAATAAAGGAGTATTTAATTTATAAAGCCTTAAAGAAGGAAAAATCCCATGCGAAATTTGCGGCGACCGCAATAACTAAAGCAGTGACGCGTATCCGTTTGGCGATGTGATTGAAGCATCCCGAACAACCCCAAAATTGTAGTGGTTCAAACCAGTTTCGGTTTCGGTTCCGCGAAACAACATGCTTGGCATCCGCCGTTATCTTGGGATGGCCATCCTGGATATCTCAGGAATCGGCATACCACGCTTCTGCCATGTTGTCGGTTGTAGAATGGGTCAGATAAGCCTGCCAGCACCAATTAAAATCGTAACGTTCCCTAGCCGTGCGTACGAAGTAGCTGAACGCCCTCCGCGTCATCGGAGACGCTTAAAACTGCGAGGTGCTTCGCCCCCACCTTTGAAGCTACTCTGGCTCGTTCCTGTGTCGTATTAGACGCGTTAGTACCAGGCCGAAAGTCGGCTGATTCGGCACTGTGCCCACGAGCTGTCGGTGCTCATGTCAACACCTTGCCAACGAGAAATCGCCAGCGCGTCAGTGACTGTCTGCGCGCAGTCTGCCAACTCGCTCGTAATCCCACAATGTTTACAAAACACTTCAGTGTCCCTTAAAAGGGACCATGAAGGGAACGCAGAGCTTTGTCTCATTAGAAAGACCACAATGTTTAAATGACGCAATGTTGAAATGACGGACCTACCAATTCTTTAGCGCAAAATGCCCTCAATTAAGCTAGGGGATTAGGAAAGACTGAGGAAAATTGGGTGGTGCCCCAAGCGACCTCCCCCCACGTGTACAGCATGCATTAAAAACGGCTGTAAAACAAATAAGATGAAGGGCTCGCAAATTCTTACCGCTCACGGTTTGAATATAAGTATAACGTTTTCTAGTGGCGGGGAAATGGAACATAAGAACTTACAGACTACGTTTCGCTCTACTTTCATAATATGTAACTCCCATCATTCACAGCTTGCCAACTGTGTAAAGGAGACTGCGTTTGATCAATGGGAAAAATGCCCAGGTGGCAACGTCAAACCCTGTTACAATACGCGCCAGTTCTCGACTTCGAGCTTCAGGATAACGTTCGTATCTACTAGTTCGCCATTGCCGTCCTATGTCTAATGGAAGCATAAATTTACACTGGATCAGATTTGTCCATTTTTTGATATTTAAAGCAGCTTCAGGTGACCTCTTCGTATGCAGACAACAATGGGTTTGTGGTGTTAAAAGCAAACATAAAGGGGAGACGAAGCGATTAACGTATTAGCTTCGCAGAGAATTACACCTTTATTTCTCAGGCGGTGAGGCTTCGGGCCCGGGCCCAAAGTGCTCATCGATGTCATATATTTGCGCACCATCGACTGTTTTTCGTGCTATAAAATAATGTCAGAAAACCATTTCTAGCTCGACTTGCTACAAAACGCTATAAACGCTATTGCTACAGATAACTGGATCCGAAGTTTTAAGAAGGATGTACACACCGAAGGAAGGCGGACTTTTTTTTCCCATTTCAAGTCGTCATCTCTTATCGGCTGTCCTACTCAACAAAGCAAGAGCTTCATGTTCGCAATAAATACGACCGCGGCAAATGTACTCGCAATGCCTTCTACATCCACAACATCGCGACAGCGTGGCTGAGGCTACGAAGATGTGCGGAGCAAGATGGGTAGATGCAGTGCGCATGTTCAACTTAAAAAAAAATGTTTTTCCCGCGCAAGACAAAAGAGGTTTAACCCTTGTTATTCCAATTCGTGTAGTTGCTTCAAGAAATGCATTACTTTTCATGATTTAGCATGGAGCAAAACAAATATGCCACTTAAGAGTGAATATCGGTTGTAAAAGAAACTGCCAATTTCAGCAATTATACTGCCTCACGTTTCAAGCTTTCTGTGTGTTAAAACGTTTCTAATAGGCAATGTAAAATCGATACAAAAGTCTGAATGTCCATAACAAAACCGAGCTATAATCTGCAAAATTTTGAAAAGTACCAAAATTTGACTTTTTCGCTGGCGTGTAAATGCCTCAAAATGAAACGCTACTTCCTCGGGGATGTTTTCAGATCCCCGAAAAGAGAACGATACCATTGGGATAATATTGTTACGAACAAGTGGACAATTCCCAATGTCCCTCCATCGACGACGACGAGGAGGTGGCTGACGCGCAGCCGGTGCGAGCTCGGCGATACCCGCCATGTAAATAGTTCAGAATACATAGTCCGCATCTCATTGTTCATGTCCTGCGCCACGTAACATGTTTGGTAGAGTGTGCGGGTGTCTCCCCGTCCTGGCCCCAGCATCGCTACGTCTCGGCACCGGCGAAACATCGAGGGTACGCGGGCCGTGTCGGGCAGCCCCAGCCCCGCCGCGATCAGCACATGACGATGCCCCCGCCCCGTGTCCCCAAGCCCATGAGAAGCCGATCAAGAACCGAGACCAGACGAGACGTGACCAGCCAAGACGTGTCGCCCATGCCGTGTACCCAGCCTTCTCGTCCGGCGCGGTTCCCAGCACCCTCATCGGTTCGTCGTGGCCTTCTGGGCGTCGATGTTCAGAGACCAGTCGACATCGGAGACCGCCATCGTCATTGGCCGTGGAAAGGACTTCACTGTTTATACACATCGCATCTCATCCTCACCACACCCATCCATTCACGGTGACCGAGCACGACCGAGACGGTCTTCTTTGGCCGGGGGGTGATGTTACGAACAAGTAGACAATTCCCAATGTCCCTCCATCGACGACGACGAGGAGGTGGCTGACGCGCAGCCGGTGCGAGCTCGGCGATACCCGCCATGTAAATAGTTCAGAATACATAGTCCGCATCTCATTGTTCATGTCCTGCGCCACGTAACAATATCATTTATAAGATATTTTTAAGGTTTTAATTTATCGACAGTGATCGGCGTGGCATGAGAAACGATTTTTTAACATCTGAAATACACTGAGGGATTATATAATGCAAAGACGCGTCATGATTAAAAAATTACGTATCGTCGGAACCAGTGCTTCCGACGCTTGGCATAGGAAGGCTGATGCCGGACTTTTAGATGCGACTGCATCTCATTCACTCGCCTTGTCCATGCAGCGTCGTCGGCGTTGTTGTCGTCCGCCCCTCCCCCATTCTTCTCGCCGCGCGAGCTGCGCTCTCCGCCGCTCACCCCCTCTCCTCTCTGATGCCCGTCTCTCGCGAGGGGCATTAGATTGGATTCGAATGGATTGGCTTGGCTTGGCTTGGCTTGGCTTGACTTGGCTTGGATTGGATTGGATTTGGATTGGATTGGATTAAAGTGGATTGTGTTGGATTGTGTTGCGTCATAGCCGCGACAGACGCACTGGCGCCGGCGCGTCCCCTCACCGTTATGCGCGCTATAAAACGCGGTGCCTGCGCCGCTCCGCTCCATCGTTCCAGCGCCGTTCCTCCGCTGTCCAACGCTGCAACGTGAACCCCCTATGCATCGCATCTACACAGGGGTTCCCGCGAGGGGAGGTGGGAGTTTTTATTCTGTTCTTTTTGTTGGGGGGGGGGGTGAAGGGGGGGGGGTGAAGGGGGGGGGGGTGCACCGCTCTACTGCGAAGAGCATTCGTAGGATACATATCGGCAGATATGTTCGGCGGGTAACAGAAAACTCTTGACACTTCGCGCCACGTCGGTGCCATCTATCAATTTGGAAACAAAAAAAAAAAAAACTGTGGTTGATTCCTCTTTCATAGGAATCGGTAAAACACGAAACTGAAACGTGCAGTGAAATCGGCAGCTGAGCATGATTTGCAGGTCGGCGGCTGTCTTGTGGGTGTGCTTGGAGAGCGACGTCCTGCTGGTGAATCGCTTCGGGAAAGGTGTACTGGCGTCATTTCCGTGACGGATATGACGTCAGTGAAATCTTTGTGTATCCCGGTATGAAACACTTTTGTGTTAAAATATAAATCCGGCAAACGAACAACCCCAAGTACAACATACTCTTTAGTACTTAAGGTTGCTTCCCCGCAAGAAGACGCTGTGTGCAGGGGTGCACCCTTTACAGGCCGCTTGCTTCATTGTACTTGGCGTCATTTCCATGACGGATATGACGTCATCCAAATCTTGGTTATCTAGGAATAAAACACTTTCGTGTTAAAAATTAATTGCTTCATTGTGCTGAATCGTAGTCTGCAGAAGATTCCGAACCAGGTAAAAAAAAGCAGCGTCAAGATCTAGAAGTATACCTAATTCCTTTTAAACGTATACCTAATCATTCCGCCGTCGTGGTAGAGGCCCTGCATCCAGATGCTCGAGTGGTCAGTGGTCAGGCCCCACGGGTCCTGCCCGGACGCATCAGCAGCGACGCCCGGTCGCTCCTGCTTCGCGTGCGGCTTAATTGCTGCAACGTGGGAGCCCGCCTGCACCAACTGCCCAGAGCCCGAGACGCTCGAGCACTTACTGTGCTCCTGCCGCCAGCACGACACCGCGAGGGAGGAACTCCGGGCCGCACTCCAGCGACTCGGTGCACCAAGCCACAAGCTGGAAGACTTCCTGTTCCCCACGGGATCGGACGCCTTACGACGGGAGGTCTTCCAGCACCTTCTCAACTTCCTGGTTGTGACAGGACTGGTGCAGCGTTTGTAGCCGTCGAGCCTCGGATGAGACGAACGCGACATATTTTGTGCCCGACTCTCTTCCTTCTTTCCTCTTTCTCTCTTACTATCCTTTGAACCCCCCCCCCCCCTTCCCTTCCCTGGACTGGGTTGTATGAAGGTGAACTCCCCGACTGAGTTCAACAATATCCCCTGTTTTTTTCTCTTCCCTGCTCGCTTAATAAGTCACCCCCCCATGCCCCCCACTGTCACGTTATTATCCATAATAACGTGACGGTAAAGTGTTCAACTAATGTCGGCAAAAGCAGGAGACAAATGACACCGCGATAGCAGGCGAAATAGCTGCATGAGAAAGAGTTGGCATCAGATACTTCTGCAATTTTTTACAATAAAAACTACTAAATAGCGGTTCTCGCAAATATCAACGACGGTACGACGGTATTACCGCCTTCGCCGTCCATTTTTAAGTTTTGCGATCAATGTTGGCACTTTTTGGAGGGTGCACTAAAATCCCGAGTTTTAAAGACAACCACACTGTCGCGAATAACGGCTGCAACTCACACTGGAATCCAAATTCTCTGCTGTAGAAATCACACTTTTGTTGGTCATTAAAATGGATATCCAGCCACGAACATTTCCATTAAGCTGCTTGCGTCAGAACTTGCCTTTAATCATTATTCGGAAATTGTTATTATTTGTCGGTTCTCACCACCTTGCAGAATGCATACGCGTGCAGTAGCTGCAAACAACCGCAAACATTGAAATGATGAGCTTAGTTTAAAGCAAAACACACCACCTTCGACCAATAAAAAGTATACCGGGTGTTGAAAATTAAGTTTTATAGTTTTCTTAAAATTAGGCACTGGGAGGCACGCGAAAAACATCTGGGAAAATACGTTATGTGGTCAGGGTGACACAAAGTGAGATGATAATTATCGCTTTCGGCAGCCCAATTTACTAAAGTTGAATAATTAACTTTTTGTTGACTGCAGTAAGTGGGTATGTTTGTATTGAAAAGTTAGACTCAGTCGTGGTTCTAAACAGTTTCAGTTGGAAGAATTCATCTAGCGTGTCCGTCTTGAGAGATATCCGACTCTAACTTTTAATTGTCGTCCGCATGATACGGATGCAAGAGAGTTAGGATCGGCGAAAAGCTCCTCCCTGGTGGGACATGGCTGTTGCGGGCGGCGTATAGCCTTACGATTGAGTGGAGGCATTGGCGAAGATAACTGCCCCCTTCCCTTCTCGGCTGGCGAAATGAAGATATGACAGCGCAACAGTCACTGTCATATATTTCATGAGACAGACAGACAGACAGACAGACAGACAGACAGACAGACAGACAGACAGACAGACAGACAGACAGACAGACAGACAGACAGACAGAGCGATTGACATCAAAATTTGTGCGTTTACTTTGGCCCAGGAAGACAATTGTCTGTACAAAAAGCCATAGGCCTACTGGAGTAAGCGGTTGCTCGTGGCGAATACTTGTATAGGCGATTAAGCCGTTATTGATGATGTTGCCACTGAGCAAATGTCCTTAATATGTCTCCAATTTGCCAGACTGATTTGTGCATGTCCGTGTGCGGCTTCGTTTGCTTTTCTGTCACTCAAGAAGAGCACTATCAGGATCCCATCTCTCAAGTCACTGAGAAGCAGAATGAATCGTGACTGCCCTCCCCGATATGTGCTGAGCCATAGTAACGTACACCAACTGGGCTATAGGAACGGACCATTTGTATGTAGAAAGGATTGCGACAACTCTTCATCGCAACTATACCTTTTCATAACCAGTATGTTTTTTCTCTCACAGAAAGCGATTGGGAGTTCGAGCTCTCCCAGTGGCATTTTAACCGAAGCTTATATGGCTATGGTTCCATGTGGGTATTTTGCGAAGAAAAACTCCCGAGGATGCACCTGTCCTTGAAGAGCGAGGTGTTCTGTAGTGCGAAACGTTGGAAAATGAACGCTCCGGTGTGTGTGGGGTTAGCACGTTGCCGCCACCGAAGCCGCACTCCGTTGAAACCTTGCTTTGGGCCTCAAGCTTGTACACCTCATCCCTTGTATACGCATCTGGAGTACATTCGTTTAGGATAGGCATTGTTTTCAAGATCAAAACATGACTCAGACCTCAGGATGGTACACGTAATCACAAGGATATGCATTTTTTGTTGTTTAGTTAACAAAGACACAACTTTCATCATCAGTAGATGCCAAATATAAGGGTGTGCGTGCATGTTTGTCTTTCTTATGGATGACCGCCGTCAACGCTCAAGGAAAATAAAATTTGCTCAAATCTCTCACCTGAATTCTGTACCACCTCTGTGTCATGTGCTAAAAAGCTTCGCTGTCATCACCGTTCACCGAGTTCAATAGCTCATAACCTTGTTTTTTAATTTTAGTTTTCCCTTGCCCTCTTATTTCTGAAGCCTTTATTCACTTACCGATCTCCTCGCACTGTAGAATGTCAATGCTTTTTATGCTGGCCAACCTCTTTTCTTTTTATGAGTTGAGATTTCGGTTTCACTTTTTTTTTTGCCAAATGAAGCTTCCAAGAGAGGCCACCAAATCCACAAATCCACCCAAGGAGAAGCGAACTGTTTCTTTCGACGCACCACTGTGATAAACCATGCGAAACTGGATTGAACTTTTACGAACGTTAGCGTTAGGATTATGGTCGTTCACTATGCGTTCTACATACGGCGTTGTCTGTGTGTGTGGGTGTGTGTGTGGGTGTGTGTGTGGGTGTGTGTGTGTGTGTGCGTGCGTGCGTGCGTGAGTGTGTGCGTGCGTGCGTGAGTGCGTGCGCGTGCGCGTGCGCGTGTGCGTGTGCGTGTGCGTGTGCGTGTGCGTGTGCGTGTGCGTGTGCGTGTGCGTGTGTGTGTGTGTGCGTGTGTGTGTGCGTGCGTGAGTGAGTGAGTGTGTGCGTGCGTGCGTGCGCGTGCGCGTGCGCGTGCGCGTGCGCGTGTGCGTGTTCGTGTGTGTGTGTGTGTGCGTGTGCGTGTGCGTGTGCGTGTTTGTGCGTGCGTGTGGTGCACCTGCGTCTGCGCGTGTTTGTTTGCTTGTTTTTAAGAAATTCATTAACCAATGGAATGATAGGTAGAGGGTTGCGCGGTCTCGATCCACGAAGTACAATATAGTTTTAAGCTGAAAAAAGTGCGTCATGAATTTCAGTATTTGACATCCTGTTCCCAGCCCCAAGATTCACCCAGTACTTTCGAGGCCCGGCTCGATCCCGGCGCGATATTTTCGCACACGTCCCATACAGCCGTCCAGAGGGCTTGCGTATGAATTTATCGCTGTTCATTTATCGCTGTGCCGCCTATCTTGGGATTCGCTTTTTTTGACACGGTGCAGCCTAGAAGCGCCGTGAAGTGATCAATTTTTACGTGCGGCGTTAAGTAAACTCTGATCGCGAATTCCGCCTCCTGCCACCGCGGCTCTGAGCGACAAGCGTGTTTGCCTAGCGAGCAGAAGAAAAGAAGGCGAAAAGACAAAGAAGATAGCAGGGGTGCCTGTAGGCAGAAAAAGAGTGAGCGTTCTGAAGAGAAGGGGGGCCGGGGGAGACGTTTTCCAGCCGCAGCACGGAGCGTTCGCACAGGCGTAAGACAAGCCTCGACTCGGGGTACAGGCGTTTCGGTTCTTGCGACCATCACAGCCATAGGGACAGCGAGTGGGAGAGGGAACAAAGAAGGAGGCGAAGCCGCTTCTGTGCGCGGATCCAGGCATCCCGATGCCCAGTCACGTTCCCCGGCGGCATTGCAATTCAACGAAAGGGGCAGCAGCGGACACCCTAGCTGCGCGGGACATCACGTTGTTGACTTTGGCTTTTCGCGCCATCGCTGCGAGGCCGAGGTCGCTGGTTCGGTCACTCGTGAGTCGCCGTCGGAGCCCCCTGAAGGGCCAGAGATCGCCGAAGGGAATTCCAAAGCTGCCCAGTCGAAACGAGCCGCTCCGCCGGGGGAACGCGTCGGGGCCATCATCATGCCGCGAACACAGGCACGCGTCCACGGCCCGTAAAGGAACGACAGAGACGCAGAGAAGAAAACAAAAACAGTGAGCGCTTTTTGCATTGAAACAAAAGGCAACAACGCATTTACCAACGGCAAGAAGTAAGGGATGTGATTGGGCTTTTTCCTTCATACCGGAGGGGGTGAGAAAAGGTATACAAGGGAAATCGGCGGAAGTGCCGATGGATCGCTTTTTCTGCAGCGCAGGTTCTGGCGCGGTCTTGGTTTGGTAGGTTCCCGCGGTGGTAGCATTCTAAGGCTTTGCCATGTTGCCCAAGAGGTCCCGGGTGCGATCAGCAGTTTCGGAGGCGTTACACGGCTAAGAGTGCAATCGGTCTGCTTTGCTGCATAGTACCTGAAAGGCCAATTCCTGCCGGCCACCACGAATAACGAGGCCATACCGATTAGCCATTCGTTTGTAAAAAAAATCAGGATTAGTTCCTTATTCGAAGAGATTGATAAAAACATTAAATGTGATGACTGCTGAGAATATTGGTATAGGGAACCGGGCAGGTGGACGGGTGGCGCCACTACGCGGAACTCCCCTCGTTAGTGGAATGAGCCGACGCATTGTACTACGCAGCCTCCCGTTGTTTTTGCCGTGTGTGCTTCTGTGTTTTGAATGTTTTGGTGGTGTTGTGAGCGGATACTTGTGTTGAAACGAAGTGTAGACAGATGTTTTGGGTCCTTAGATGCAATAAAGGCTACGCAAACCTTGTCGGACGCTTCTAAATTTGGGTATGGGCTACAATGACATGAGCGCTTATTGCAGCGATCTACGCTTGGCTCCACCCGTTCTGAGTACGAATAAAAATACTATTATTAGTATTCATTTTTTCTTAAATGCAGTAACGGCTACGTAAACTTATTTGAAGCTTGTGAGTTTGGGAAAGGGCTACATTGACATGAGCGCTTTTTGCAGTGCTCTGCGCCTGGCTCCGCGCGATCTGAGTAGGAATAAAACTCTTAATATTGCTATGCATTTCTGCCACTTTAAATTATCTTCACTGGTTTCAATGACTGCGGTTTCCACGCCGGCCTTAACTCTGGGATACCTCGATATGTGTGTTTTGAAGGGACGAGAAAGTGAGAGAGAGATAATTCTTTAATGAGACCGAAGAGGTCAGCCCTGCATAATGCTGGGCTTGCTACTTCAGATGGTTGGTGAACATGTGATAAGGGTTATATGCTTACATGAATAATACAAATAAGAAAAAGGAAAAAAAAAACGAAAGAAACCCCACCAGACAGACACATGAACACACATAAAAAAAAGAGTCAGAGGCAGTCACAGGCTGGAGTCGAGTCCAGAGTCTCTTGAGAAAACGCGCAAGAGCTTTGAAACCCCGCACCGCCCTGTCTTCGCTGTTCCAGGGGCCGAAAAAGTCCTGAACACCGTTGCGGAGTACCTCAGTGTGTATGACGTTGATTTCTTGTATCAATTAGCCTTGATTACTTCCTCGCTTGAGAAGCGTTTGTAGCGCAGAGCGGAAGTCCAGGAAAATTACCCAAGGTTTTGGACGGCAGTCCCTGACAATCTGCAGCGCAGCTCTCACTGCTGCCAGCTCGGTTTTTGTAGCCGATGTCTTGTGGCAGAGCTTTTTGCTCACAGAGACCCCCGCAGATGGCACCCATACACCTATGGCGGAAGATTCAGAAGTCACGGACCCATCAGAATGTACGTGGGTACACCCGCCATAGCAGCGAGATATATGCTGAAGTGTGTAGTAGGTCAAGGCCGGTGGAGGCAGCGCTGACTTTTTCCCGATTCCAGGAACTGTTGTTGTTATTTACCACGTAGAAAATTGCCAGGGTGGTAACTCGGGTCTAATAGGACGTTGATAGTAAACAGGCAGGAATTCCTGCACATGTCTTCTAGAGCTATCCGGCAAAGGATGGGCAAATGAACCGCTAACATGGCGGAGGCAGACACGGATATTTTCTTGTCTTAATAGTACCCTGGTTGAGAGGCATCTCGCTTCACAAAGTGTCCCGGTCGTTGAAGTGCACTTAGGGAGTCCCAGGCAAATACGCAGAGCTTGCGCCTGTAGTGCCTCTAGCTGATTGACGTTGCTCTTGGACAGTGAACCGAAGGTAGTCAGGCTGTAGCGAAGCAGACCAATAAAGAGTGCCCTGTAGAGTCGTAGCAGCGAAGCAACCGAGAAACCCCATGCAGTGCCTGCAAGCATCCGTGGGATGTGCCCGAAAGACTGTAGTTTGTCTTTGAGGCATCGAATATGATAAGTCCATGACATTGACCTGTCAAATACAATGCCTAAGAATCGATGACATCGCACATATGGTATGGTGCAGCCTGCTACAGTCAGGGCATAATGAGACATGTCACGTCTTGTAAATGCCATCGCAGCGCATTTTTCAGGAGAAAGAACCAGTCCACAATTTTTCAGGTATCGCGCCAATCGTCGGATCACCAGTTGCAGCTTCGCTCGTATGCTTCGGCGGTTTCTCCCTGAGCACCAGACACATATATCGTCAGCATACAATGATACATTCACGCCAGAGGGTAATACTTTTGGGAGACCAACAAGACAGATGTTAAAGAGAGTGGGGCTAAGGACACCGCCTTGCGGAACACCTTGTCTTATAGTGTGACGGGTGGTATCTCCGCTAGCAGTGGTGATATATACAGTCCTGTCTTGAAGGTAGTCCCTTAGCCACGTAAACATCTGCCCCCTGATACCTGCAGCCGTCATTTCTCGGCAAATAGCATCATGGGCGACACTGTCAAAGGCAGCTAGGCACTTACGTACGAGATCGATTAACGTGTGGCCGTGGAAACGTCGTGGCAGTCTACACTTTCTGTAACGGTGAGCTTTGTGCCTTCGGTTTTGGTGTGTGACACTGTAACAGCATAGGAGCCTCAGAGCCGAAGCGGAACTCCCACTTTTGTAGTGGTCATTTTATCAAGAGCCAAAATTCTTCAACTGCCCAACAGCCCAAGCAACAAACCATACCTCCTCCCTTTCCAATTTTACCACCTGCGTGGAATAAAGGCTGCCACCGATAGATAAAAAACTGTGGCAGTGTTAACGTCAGCCTGTGTTTTTTAATGCTTAAGTATTCTTTGCCGAGCATGTAAAAAAATCGTGAAATGTCTTGTGAGGAAACCAAAAACGCGCGGCTAGTTGCCTCAAATAGGGGTGCATCAGCCGGAGTCCTCCAGCGTAGACGCATGGAGATGGGTGCATAGAGGTGCAAAATTAAGCAGCAAAATCGTCCAGCCCTCCGTTTAACGAAGACGATAGTTGAAGGCGAACCTTTCTGCGTGCGAAATTTATTTCTTTATTTGAGAAAGGGTCAAAGTCAAGGACGCTCTGATAAAAAGACCAAACTGCGTGCTGGTCAAATTCCAAGCTCAACTAGTGAAAGTTTAAATCTAGAAAGCAACCAAGGAGACCCACACAAGAGAACTCTGCGATAAACCATCATCGTCGTTAGACGGAGGAGTGCATGATTTTTCAAGCGTAAGAGGCAGCTTGTAAGACGACCGCAGCACTCAGTTGTGAAACTGAGGACAGGTTTTTATGGCAGCCTCCTGTCTCTCGTCCTTCAGCACCACAGGCATTGTTTTTGTTTTTTGAAAAACCATTAACCAACTATCCAGCAACCATTGCAATCTTTGTAAAGCTATACTTTTCCACGAGAAGCAATAACGTTCTACTATCAAGCGGTATTTATTCTGTAAACGATTCCCGATGACTGTAGTAAGTGTATTTATGTGAAATTAAACACTTTTATACTGTAGTTAACGAAGTTACTCAAGCGTCATCCATCACAATTTCTGTTTCGAGGTAAATCTCAGAATGCCCGCCCCAAATTTGTCTTTCGCTTGTGCACGATGCCGTTTCGTCATCAACTGTGAAAGGCCAGCGCCGAAGCATTCCTGGATCGGCTGCACACACCGGCTTTGTAGCAACATTTGGCTGCGATATATTCCTCGATACGCCAAACTGCACGCGAGCATGAACAATTTGCACGAAGGAACGGACTTGCACTTCCAGCTTGACTTCCAGCTTGGCGCATTGAGCGTCGTCAGCTATTTGTAATTACTGAGTATTGGCGTAAATCACACACAAGGCATGCCTCGTAAAGGTCATTTTCACGCTCAAAATTTACCGATCTGAAAAAAGACCTTGTGATTATCTACGCTTCGCAAGCCACACTGCAGCAGAACGGCTGAAAGCCATGCGCAACAACGCTGCGCTGACCGTCACCGGCATTCCACTGACGAGCGGTTCGCCACGGGCGGCGCTGTCCGCTGAAGCGACGGTGGTGCCATACAACGGCCGCCCGGTCCCTATACAAAAGGACCATTTACCTGGAAAAGCTGGTGACCTGTTTTTTAAGCACGCATCTTTTCTTGCACGAAATTTCACTGTCAGACAGTCGATACTTATAAATTACTTACACATTCTAATCTTGCATTTACCGCACCATAGTGTAAATGATTTTAAACCAAAATACCGGAATAAAAAATGCGAGAGCGTAATATTTACAGCAATTGCTAACAAAATAAACGCCACAACTCCTGACTTAGTGTTTACATTGAAGCCTTTAACTGAGGATCCATTTGGTTTCTGGAACCCAGGACGGATTTCCTCCTAGCCCGTTTAGCCAGTAGCCAGTTTAAATAAAGCCTGGGTTTGCATTTGTTTGGGCTGCCTGAAGAAGTGAGAAGCGGTCAAAATAATGAAAAGCAGTGCAAGTTAACGAAAGTGTAGGCCCTCGTCTACACGATTTATGCGAAACAGAATCAATAGGCAGAAATGAATGGTAAGAATGGCGGAGGAAAGACGTGCAGGACGCCCATTTCCTTGCCTGGAAGACGCACAACTGCGCAAACGGGTTCTAATTTCGCCGCATGTACGGCTTTACGCGTAGGATAGGTAAATTTAGCGAAATTTATACTTGGGCGGGTTCTACATACACCGACTCGAAATCACAAATTTCCTTACTGTATCGGCTTTTGGGAGCGCATTCTCGAACTTCAAAGGCTTCGAGACATGACGCCAAATTTTTAACACGATAAAAAAACTCGCTAAATCTCGAGTTTACGTGATGAGGGACATTTCATCCGAATATTATATAAAACTTACAATTGCGCTACAACGCTTTAAGCCAGTTTACTGTGTGTATTCGGAGAACCTGCAGTCCTTCCACCGCTTCTTCGGCGTTATGGAACCCTAAGTTGCGCCATTGGAAAGCTTTTCATAGCTCCAGCTGTACCAGCGCCGTCTTGACAACAAGGTCGTTTCACAAAGCAACAGACGTCACTCTAGTGGCACCATTTCTCCTCCCGCGCTCCCCCCAAAATATTGGTAACGGTGAGGGGCGACGCCACATACCCCGTGGTGATGGGTTGAAACGTAAAGGGTTGCCGTTAGAGCCTTGTTCATGTCCTGGGCCGGCGGATTCCTTGCCAGTTTACGAGGCTGAGAGCTCCGGGACCTCGCATGAGCTTTAGAATAACCTCAGGTGACCGCATACAGATGCCCTGATTTTTATAATAAGCCGTATGGTATTTTGTCAACCGACCCTACCGAATCATCGGGCTCCAGAAAGGGTCCCTATATCGATGTGATTTTTACACCGTTACCAAACTTATACTGGAATATCTCTCACAACATTTCGCGTGGCTTAGTCATACAATCTCAGAACAAAGCAAATCGGTATTCATAAACGCGAAGTTTATAGATAGTGTAGTTGGTACGAACTACAAAAAGAAGCTCATCGGATGACATGCTCGTCGAACTATCCGTTAGGAACAATTAGTCTGGTCAGACAGTGTGACTTTCATGACTTCCTAATATCTGTAACATCACAACGCGGCCTTGACATCTCGCAGGGCGTAATCTCTTACATAGAGCGTATAAATGAAACTTCCTTCCGGCCTTCTCGATGGCACGCGTGCCCAAGGCGTAACCGCTATTGAAAGACTAACAATCAGATGCAATGGTAAGGATGTGAGAACGTGATACTAAGTCTCCACCGAAACACTCTGAGTCCGTCAATGAAAGTTGCCTTCAAGGCAATGTCAGACCAAACATTTTGAACCAAGGCCGCTGCTTGCAATTTCAGCGGCATGAGCTCGGTACTGCTACCTGTCGTGGAAGACTGTCCTGCGCCGTGCGCCAGCTAGGGCATGACCACGTCTCGGTAAATTACACTTCTAACCAGTATAAATGCTCCAACTGCGAATAACCTCACCCTGCGTACTCCTGGTCAAAGAAAAAAAATTGAAAAAATAATAAAACCTTAAGGGCACGCAGTGTATCACGTACTAAGAAGCCCGAAAAGCCACTTTCTTTCAACAAAAAAAGCATGACTACATGAATAAATATACAGAGTTCCTTGCACGGATAACGCGAAAGGATGTGTCACAAAAGAGGAAACAGAAAATCTGTAAGAAGTAATTAGTTAATTACCAAATGTGAGCAGATCAAATAGAGATCAATAAACGATTGGGTTGCCGGCCAGTACAGACCAGAGAACACCCAAAGAGTGTTCTGCTGCATAAAAAAATTAAGACAATGAGTATTGCTCGTTTGAATGTCAGAGAAGAGGATAGTACAACCTATTGTTAAAGAAAGGCAAAAAAAGAATCCGCAGATGTAAGCGAAGAATAAAAAATAAGCAGACGCAAATAAAAGATGTCAACGAATGTGGAAAAGTGGTCTCTCTATAGAGAATACCTTCAATATTACGTCTGTACGCTTTCAGAAAGCGGTGTAGATTTTTTGATGTGGTGCTCGGCTGCCTAGTGAGAGTGAATCGCACAGCTCGTATCTCTGTCAGGCGCACCAAGCACACTAACGCACCTATCGGTCTTTTGCACAAAGTTCTGCGACGCTGGTCTGGGTCGTCGAGCGCACACTATGGCGTTGACTTGCACCCGCCACAATGAGCGTAGCCCCAAGACGAGAACGCATTCAAAGAGGACCGTGCTCCTTCTCGCCATCGCTATGTACCGGAGGCCCAGCTAGTAAGCTTATCTAGCAGTAGAAGTTGAAGAAAACCCGCGTACCGTCCTAGAAGGACTAAGTTGTTTGCGGCCCGCTAAACAGCACGCGCTCGTATGTCTCCCGCTTTCCCCACGCGAGGCAGTTGGTGCCCCATGGCAGCCATAACCACGCTCTGCTGTCGCGCCCAGCGTTACTAGAATAAACAGATTCTAGTAACGTTGGTCGCGCCCACGCGCCTTCGTGGGCAGCACTCCATTTTGGAAGCCGAAGCAGAAATTCTTCGAACCGGAAGGTATCGGCACTGACCGGGCGCGTCGACAGAAATATAGCATTCAAGATGAAAGCTTCCAGGCCATGCCTCTTTCATCGTTCGTGTCATATTCCTAGTGGAGCAACTGCTTGTACTCTGCGTAACGCCTGCTCTAGAGATTATTGTGCAGCTTCGATTGCATGTAGAAAATCAAAAGCCTAGTTTTTTTTTTTTTTTTGCATTGCTGTGAAAATGTCGACCTACTTATGACAGGAGGCAGTGCTGTTAGGATTCGACTGTCGAGATGCAGGATAGCGTCAACTAAACTGTTTCATAGTGTTCGTTACAGATTTCAATAGCTTCCACCCTTCACATGCGCAACATGTTTAAATAATTTGGTAACATAATTCTTTTCTTTCATAGACTAAACCAAAGCTTGGCTCTGTTTGCTTGACCTCTTTAAGCTAGGGTTGGTAAACGATTGAGACTGCGAAATACGGCAAGAGTTTGCAGTTTTGCCGCATTGGAATGGGTATTGTACGCAACGCAAGAACGAAAGTGACAGTATAAGGCGCATGGTTATGCGTGCAATTTTAATTTCTGTCGTTATTGCTACGAGCACTGCTCACACTCTGCTAGTCTTCTGCACAGATAGATATGATTTGTGTTTTATTTATTTTTATTTATTTATTTTATTTATTTATTTATTTATTTATTTATTTATTTATTTATTTATTTATTTATTTATTTATTTATTTATTTATTTATTTATTTATTTATTTATTTATTTATTTATTTATTTATTTATTTATTTATTTATAGCGAATACCTACAGCGCCAGTGTGGCATTATTGTTAGGGGGTTCACAAATGAAAATGAGTCATACAATCACGCAAAAAGCTGGCATCACAGTGAAACAGCAAGTTACAAAACAGCACAGTTGGTGATGGACTGCTATTACAGGCTAGAAAACAAAGTCCTCAATGGCAGTCTAAAAATTATTGGCCGTGACCACGTCACTGGAGATATTCCAGTTTTCTATTGTGTTAGGAAAACAAGAATATTTAAAGACATTAATTCGGCACTCAGATGATCTCATTTTTCTTGCGTTATCCCATCTCGAATTAACGTAATGAGGCTCCTTTAAGTAGATGCTTCTATTAATTCCTGTCTTGTCACCTAGAATCTTATGAAGAAATTGTAATCTTACTATTTGTCTACGTGCTGCCAGTGTTTTCCATCGGAGGTTATTAACAGTAGTACTCCTAATAGTGAAATCGTAATTTGCCACAACAAATCGGGCTGCAAGTTTCTGGATGCAATCTAACTTGTCAATGTTTGTTTTAGTAAACGGATCCCGTGCTTGTCAAGCATATTCAAGGACTGGCCTGATGTTAGTCGCGTACAGCATTTCTTTCAACTCCGTGGGGGATGCTTGAAGTTTCTCTAAAAATAATACAACAGACGTGACGCTTTTGTCGCAACAGTGTCTACGTGCGCAGACCAATTCAAATTTGAAGAAAAAGTAACACCAAGATATCTAATCTTATCACAGGTTTGCAAATGAATGTCATATAGGGAGTATGGAGTTGCTAGCTTGTTTTTCTTATTTTTGAACTGTACATGCAGGCACTTCTTTGTATTCAAGGGCATTTTCCATCGGTCACACCGACTAGCGACAGTGTCTAGTTCTGTCTGCAAGGTTTGCGCATCGCGTACATTCATAACGGGAAGATATAACACACAGTAATCCGAATAAAGTCTAACGGTGCACTTAATATCAGCCGACAAGTCATTTATAAAGCTAAGAAATAACAGGGGTCCAAGTACTGACCCTTGTGGTACACCTGATAATACTGCAGCGCGTGAGGAGGACACACCATTGACAACAACAGCACGGTCGTTGTTTCTGGGTCCGCGATGGCCAGAACGATGGCCAACTCTTCTGCACACTGAGCTTCTCGTGTAACTATGCTCGCAGCATTCACCATGTCTCCCGCCCTTGCGTCTATGACTACCGCTGCAAAGCATCGCCGGTCGCTGTACTTTGCAGCGTCTTCGAATCTGGTGACGGGCACGCTCTGGTGCTGCTCTAACATGGCCTTTGCCCTGACCCTTCTTCTATCCTTGTTGGGAGTCGGGTTCATGTTCTCGGGTAGAGGATAGACTCTAGTAGCATTCCGGATGACGGCCGGGATGTCTCGTTCTTCTTGCTTGCCGGGGCTCCGAGTGGTGGACGCCGTTGCATTCCGAGTCGGGCAAGGATGGATCTTCCCGTCTTCGATCCCTTGAGCTGCTGGACTTGAGCTACTTGCTGGGCTTCCATGATTTCCTCCAAGGTGTTATGGATTCTGAGCTCGAGGAGCTTTTCGGTGTTTGCGATGTCGAGAACACCGATGGCTGCTTTGTATGACTTTCTTATGGCAGCGTTCAGGCGGTTACACTCTTGAAGTAGCCAGTTGTGGAAGGCCGCGGCGTAAGCAACAAATGGTTGGATCAACCTAAGTAGACTGTCCTCTCTCATGCCGGATTTTCTGTTTGCCACTCGTTTGATGAGCTGCGAGGCAGCCGTGTCCTTGCCAACCAGGCGGGTAACCGTGTCGTTGTTTCTGCGATGATTTTCAATCAGGAAGCCAAGCACTCTGAATTTAGAGACCTCCAGGATCGTTTGCCCGTTGCTGGTCCGTAATTGGATGTTACTCTCTTGCCGGAGTTTTGACGTTGGCGGGATGATTAATAGCTCCGATTTGCTCGGGGAGCAAACCAGACCCGTGCCTTGTAGCTGTCCTTCTATGGCGTCCACCGCTAGCTGCAGGGAATATTCAATGTGGCCATAGCATCCACCCGGCACACATAGCGTGATGTCGTCCGCATAGATGACGTGGCGGACCTCGGGTATTGATTACAGTCGTCTTGCCACTCCAATCATGACTATATTGAAGAGCAGTGATGATATCACCGATCCTTGGGGGTACCCACACTTCCTAGTTTCCATTCGTGCATGGTATGTTCGCCTGCTTCAATATGTGATGTGCGCCCCGAGAGGAAGTCGCGCACGTAGTTGCACGTACGTTCCCCCATCCGCAGGGTACTGATCTGGGAAAGGATGGCAGAGTGTCTCACCTTGTCAAAGGCGCTCTGTAAGTCCAATCCCACTATGGCTTGGCTGTCCCTTTTTCTGTTGTCAATGACTTCCGGCTTGATCTGTAACATGGCGTCCTGTGTGCTTAATTTGCTTCGAAATCCGCTCATGTAATGGGGGTAGAGGTTATTATCTTCCAAATATGCTTGCCATCGATTCATGAGGACGTGCTCAAGCACCTTCCCTACGCACGATGTCAGGGAAATTGCTCGTAAGTTCTCGATACCTGGCGGCTTGCCTGGTTTGAGTATCAGTATCGTCTTTGCTGTTTTCCAATTCTTGGGTAGTTTTCCCTCCTTCCAGCACCTGTTGAACAGGGCCGTGAGGCTGGCTAACGTCGGTTCGTTGAGGTGTTTTAGCACCTTATTTGTCACCCGGCCCGGTCCTGCTGCTGAGCGGCAATTCAGTTCCTGGACCGCTGCATGAACCTCCCAGAGTTCGATGTCTCTATCCAACTCGTTGTTGGCGGGTTCCTGGTAGTCGGGATGTCTTTCCTCTGGGATTGCCGGTAGATACTTGTCACCGATCCGCTTGGACGTCTCCTCCTAACCAAGCTCTCTGATTGACTGCGAAGAAAACAGCGCGACAACCTTAGCAGACAACCTGTCTGCTAAGGTTGTCGCGCAGGTGGGATTTAGTTTTGGTCTCGTCGAATAGGTGGCGTAGTAACGACTACGTCTTCCCTATGTGAAGTTGACCGTCCGGCGCACTACATACCTCCGCCCACTGTTGGCGGCAGAGTGCGGTGCAGTGTTTCTGGATGGCCTGGTTGAGGTCAACGACCTTTCGCCTTAGCTTCCTGTTGTGTCGTTGTTGCTTCCACCTCTTGTGGATGGATTGCTTCGCTTCCAACATGTGTGCCAAGCGGTTATTGATCTTTTCCATTTCGGGTTCGGTCTCTATCTCCTTGGTAGCTGCATTGGCGCTATCCATGATCTTGTTCGTCGAAGTTTCAATATCTTGAATGTCCTCTCCATCCACCAGTATGTACAGAGTTCGGTACAGATCCCAATCAGTTAGCTTGTGGATGCGTGTCTTGATTGTCTTCTCGTTCACGAGGAGCGGTATTTCGAGAATGTAATGTTCACTGCCAAAGTTGAGACCCGTGTTGGTTCACGTCAGGAGCTTGCTGTTGCTGTTCACCTTGATGAATGTAAGATCTGGTGTAGGATCTCGATCTCTTTTGGACCCGGTACGTGTTGGGTGGGCCGGGTCGGTGATCAGGGTGAGGTTTTCTTCCTGGGTGGTTTCCAGGAGATCTCTACGCTTGATCAGATTTGCATCATATCCCCATTTCTTGTGATGAGCGTTAAAATCTCCGCATAGTACGGGGTTGGCATTGAGACCTGCCGTCTTGCTGATCTTACGCATGAGCGTCTTGAAACGCTGTTTGAGGTAGCTTGGTTTTGGAAAACTGCTATACCTCTAGTTTTAAATCAGGTATCCTACCCCAATTGATGCTAATTTTGTCTCTTAAGACAAAGCTATGAGCATGACAAGTTTAAGCTCATATATTGCTGCAAGTCATTACCAACAGCAGTTTTTTAAACGGCTGACAACACGCGCCACTTGTGCAGCAGGAAACCAGCGTGGCAGGGTCACCAGGCCGCGCCGGTCTTCCATGCAGGGCATCGGTGGTCAGCAGTATACCTCCCACTGCTCTGGTATTGGTGCGAGGACTTGTGGTAGTTCCGTGGCGCCCTTACACTCCCATACCTTGTGGTACAGGATTTCGGGCGTGCCACAGCAGAAGTTGCAGTCGTTGCTAAACTGCGTGGAGTGCATCCTGTGCAGCTGTGCGGGGTGTGGGAATGAGTTTGTTTGAAGTCTCCGGAATTGTGTGGCTTCTTTGGTTAGCTTCGGGTAGGGTGGCGGGTATATTCTTTGTGAAAGTATGCAGTGCTCTAGTATGTCCTTGCGGCGTTTGGGGATGGACTGGTGGTGGTCAGTAGAGTGGTGAGTGCCCATGAGGGTTGAAGCCCGGCGTCAGCAGCATCGGGCTGCTGTATCTGCCGCTTCATTACCTTCTAAGGACTCCTGCCCCGATGTCCAACCGATATAGATGTCCTACGAAGAAAACAGCGCAAAAGACAGGACAAACAGGACAAACCACAGGCGCTGAAGAACAACTGAACGCTTTAGATATGTTCCTGCTGCAATAAACCGCTCAGTTGTTCTTCAGCACCTGTGGTTCGTGGTTCCGTACTTTATCCTGTCTTTTGTGCTGTGTTCTTCGTAGAACAATGTAGCAACTGACCCTTTAGCAAACCCTTTAGTGATATAGAAGTCCAACAAATTTTTGCGTGCTTTTAAAGCCTTGGATAGTATAGCGAGGGTCATAGCTTAAATACAACACCTTTGAAAGTTACGGCAGGCCGCTTGCGAGTCGTTATCTGGCCCGTTCTTGGGTATCTGGTATTGCGGTGGTGGCAAACGCGACTGCTGTGTCATCCGCCCAGTCAGTGTATACTGCATTGACCGTTTCTGAGCACAAGTGATCTTCTTTATTGTTTGTCACACTTATTGTGTGCGGCCACTTGGCCTTTGCCGGGTATTTGGGAGCGTCGACATGTGTTGTTGAGTCCTTGCTGTAGACTTTTCTGAAGGCCTTGTCCCTGGCTTCTGTTCGCCCCTTGTGGTAAACTGGGCGCATATTGCGTGGGAAAAACGTTTGCAAATTATATGTAAATTCATGGGAACAGAAAAGCTTGTAAACAGAACAGAAAATATTGTAAAATGCCAAGTATCTACGTTCAGGAACCGTTTTAGTGTAAAGCCTACACATAAGTTCGTATACTGCAGAAAACAGCATTCTTGCTACGTGGATACGGGCAAGCTGGCGAAGCGCAAAGTAACAACAGTTAGCTATAATATTGACTATATTAAGCTTCTTTGGACAGCTCCTCTGAGAAACTTGTTCGAACTGTTTTATAAAGACCCCATTCCGGATACCGCGGGATTTTAGATCTAATATAAACTTATCAAGGTAACTTCACAGAAAGGTGCGAGATCTCTGACCGATTATCTGACGAAAATTGCTGCCGACGAAGTTACATCTGATGGCTTCCACCTATTTGGAAGCTGGTAGCACCAACTCGTAGACGTGATTCTGAATACACACCAAGATTTTGCCTTTAATGCTATGTGAGTCAACTTTGCAAAAACACACGAGGACTTCATTTTTCCTAGACTTCATTTTTCCTTAACTCTGCTCTGCAGAGTTAACTACTATGAAGAAAATATAATATTACAGTCATTAAATTTGTTTTTTGCTGAATAATGTGCCCGAGTTATTATAACACTCGCTTTTCGTGTCCATTTTTCTTTTTAGGTATTATTTATCGATGTTTACGAGTACATCGATTGATCGATTGATTGATTGATTGATTGATTGATTGATTGATTGATTGATTGATTGATTGATTGATTGATTGATTGATTGATTGATTGATTGATTGCAGGGTTTCACGCGCTGACGCTTCCCAGGCGATGAGGCATGCCGGAGTGGGTGGCTCAGGATTAGTTTTGATCAACTCGGGATCTTTAACCTGCACCGAAATCTCGAGCACATGGGTGTTTTTCTTTTCGCCTCCACCAGAAAAGCGTTTTACGAGTACATATGTTTCCCGGCACTATCTGTCATGTTGTCAACAACATCGCACGTGCAGTGTGCACAGGGAATTGTAGAACGGTTTGGAGTAGTCTAGTGCCAGAGGAGATAAATTCAGCCGGGATTGAACATGGTCCCAATATCTAAAGAACCCTATGCGACATAAAAAAATACAGAAAAGACAAAGCCCATTATTTTTCTACCGAGTCTGATTGACTCAGGTTTTACGCTCCGACGCTACACAGGCGATGAGGAGTGCCGTAGTGCAGGGCTCCGGATTAATTTTGACCACCTGGGGATCTTTAACGTGCGCGGAAAACCCAAAGACACGGACATTTTCGCTCCTCGACTCTACCAGGAAATCGGCCGCTGCGGCCGGAAACCGAACCCGCGCCCTTGAGCTAAGCAGAACACCGCCTTAGCCGATGAGCCATCGCGGCGGTTTTTTTTACCGACGTCAAAGCAGCTAAACAATAACATAAATGCTATCTTTTCAGGTAAAAATTGCCCCCACCTCCCCGAAGGGAATCGTGAGGAAGTGCGAATGCATTTCTTGCGCCGAGAGTACACGGCGTAGTAATTCTGCCATCGCCTTGAGAGGCGCAGTACCGGCGAGGGGGAACTGTCAGGCGAGGGGAGAGGCGCGCGCCGAGGGTGAGTGCAAACCTAACGGGGGGAGAGGCGCGCCAGCTGCAGAGCATGTGACGTCACGGCGCGAGGAGAGGGGGAGCAGACGCAAAGGCGCCAGCGCGCGGTCACGTGGGAGTGTGACGTCACGGCGCGAGGAGCGGTGCGGGAGCCGGCGTGGGCGCGCGCAGCCACGGCGCGGGAGGCGGAGCGCGTGCGGGTCACGTGGGGTGTGACGTCGCTGCGCCGTTGCTACAGACGCTCCTCTCCGCTCCTCGCGCCGTTGCTAGGGGAGAGGAGGAGGAGCAATGCGGACGGCGGATTCAGGGTCGCTTATAAAGTGCATCGCACTTAAAAATGTTGAAATTATAAATAATGTGACTACTCTTGGTGTTAACTTTTCCCAAAACAGGTTTTGGAATGCCCACCTGGACTTAGTGGTGAGCAAGTTATCTCTTGCCGTCGGCATGACATCCCTTTATACATGCATACAACCATTCAAGGTAAAATTCTTATACCACTTTTTTTATCCCTTCTTGGTTATTGTCTACTAGTGTGGCTTACGACGGTATCAAGAAATTCGAAAAAATACGCATCTTACAAGATAATTTTGTTGGCCCCTTTAACCTGCCATGCCCGTCTAACCTGACTCGTTTGTTTTTCGAAGCCAATATAATTCTTGTGTTTCAGTCTAGCAAACACGAGTAGAGTGACTTTACAGCGTGAGATAAGGGAAAACCTAAATTTTCTGAACAACTTATCTAAACTAGAAGCAAACAGGCAGCTTTACACATCGCTCAAAAAAAAACAGTGGATAGTGGACGCTACGCGCGTAAAATGTTCGACACAAATATTACCATACACGCCGTTGACTCTTATCATTATCTCGATCAATCTGGTATTCATTTGCGAATAACTTCTATTTGATACATTCGTAGCTTGTATATAACACAAGTGCAATTTCTTTTCTTAGTCGAAGCCGTCGTCTGGACTTGTTTTACACGAGCGTTAGTATTTTCAATGTAGTTTTGTGCTGTTGTTTGCTTGCCTTGAAGAGGAGCCTGTGGGCCTTACTAAAGCTGCCTTTCTTTCGTAGACCTTACTCATGACTTCCTCCGTCATTAGATGAAAATCAAAGGTGTTGTCGTCATCGTGGTTGTTGTATGGTCAACCTCTAATGTCGAGTGGCATCCGTAGCAATATCACGGGTAATGCGCGTGAAGATTTCCAGAATAGTTCGATGAGCGCTTAGAAAAATGGCCGCGTATCTGCTTCTTTCGTTGCAAATGTCGACGAAAGGCGACAGTCAACTGGCGCCCCTGCTAAGTGAATGTCTCCTTTCTCTTTCCCACTTGCCTCTCATGCTATTCCTCTCACTTCTCGTTCCCCCCAAGATAACACACTAGAGGGTCGCTCAAGTCAATTTAAATTTACCGCGTTTCATTGCTCCAAGTCGGGTGCCTCGAAGCCAGCGTGAAGCAAGGCACCCTACTGCAACGTTTATAGAACTGCGTTGCCCTACTCCACAAGAGTTCCAAACTGAACGTGAAACCTATCTTGTAGAACCTTTCCTTGCTGTTGCCATTTGATTTCTGAAATTCCCCCAGGAGCTATGGTAGCGCGGGAAACAGCAGGTGACGGCTTTCTGCAGTTGATGTAGTATTTCATTTGCTATCGATAAAACCAAGCATGCAGGAATTTTTTCAATAAAGGAACGCTGCAAATATCACGTATGCATTGATTTTCTGCCTTATATTTGCGTAATGTCTTGTTCTTGTTCAACAATATTAACAAGTATGAACATTAATTGACACTAGAATTAGACGTTTAGATTAGGCTGTGGGAATATATGACTATTGCGCAGCTACTCTTTCACTTTGGCCGGCTGCCTGAATCGAGTCGCAGACAGAGAGACTGTTGTCTTTTATGTTGACTCCTACGCGTGAACTCTGGTGTCTGGACCTTGTGCCGTAGACATTAATGTAAATAGCCTCTGGTGCGGTGGACCTTGTTTTTTGTGAACTTGTGTGATGTTCACGTTGTTTTTTCTGTAGCACAGTGCGTATATCCTGTGCCCTGTCGACCCGTGTAGTAGCTGACTACAGCGGGTCCTAGCAGTAACTAGTTTTAATAAATTCTCTTTTCGACAGACAGACAGACAGACAGACAGACAGACAGACAGACAGACAGACAGACAGACAGACAGACAGACAGACAGACAGACAGACGAAAATTTCTGCGTTTAAGTAGCCAAAAAAAGGCCATCGTCTTTAATAAACTGGTGACGCGGAGCTCCTGGGTCTGCCTTTTGCTTATGGCGTACACCTGCTACCGTCCTTAAAACAGTGGTCGTAGTCGCCCTTCTTTTTCTCCTTCTTCTTCTTCTTCTTCTTCTTCTTCTTCTTCTTCTTCTTCTTCTTCTTCTTCTTATTATTATTATTATTATTATTATTATTATTATTATTAGTATTATTAATATTATTATTATATACCCAGTTCTTTTCTCAGTATCTATAAATATGTCTCACCAGTATTTAAAGATTGTAATTTCCTTTTATAAACCGATGATGTCCAAATATTTAAATTTGTTTCTAACATTGCCGGCTGTTCCACTCTACAGAGAGCAATCTCGTCGTTTTCGCATTGATGCTCACGCAACAAACTCCTCACCAACATATCTAAAACTAAGGTAATGACATACACAAGAAAAACTGCCAACATCAACGGTGAAATACCACTCCGTGTGCTGGAGGTTAATGACCTAGGCGTCAATTTCGACAGTAAGCTGAGCTTCTCCCCGTGTACACTGTATTCCCCGTGTAGCTTCTTGTATTGCTCTTTGATCGCTTGGGATCGTGTGTCGTATATTCAAGGAGTTGAAGGGGCCGAATTCTTTTCTCAAGCTCTACTCAACTATATGTCGTCCTCAGATTCAGTATGCATCTGCGGTTTGGAATGGCACGTGCAAACCAAACCGCATGCTTATCGAAAGGATCCAAAATAAGTTTATATTTATCTTTAAGCACCGCTTCGCCGATAGAAGTTAATATAACCCTGGATCGGCCTCTCCGTTGACGCTATCATGCTTAACCTCCAGGCGGAATAGGGATGATCTTCTCTTCCTCTTTAAACTTATTCACGGCACAGTGTCTTGTATTGAGCTGCTACAACATGTTCCTCTCCACGGGCCGCAAAAGTTAACAAGAAAACATGATACCTTTTACAATCCCAAATGTATGCGTGACTTGTGCCCTATGTTCCGATTGCAATGCACGTATAATTGGTATTCTGATTACTTGGACATATTTCGTGATTGCCCTACTCTGTTTCGCAAACATGTCTGTGATTTTGTATTGACGTAACTCTCCACTTTAGTTATTCTTTATTTGTTTTTTACCCCTGCCTTCATGATAATGATTGACTTCCATTCTGTTGCTTCAGCATGAAATATGACCAAACCACTTTTTTGTTTTTTTTCTTTTCTTGATTCCAGTTTTCTTGCCTGATCTTACTTGAGTAAGTTACGCCTCACTGCTTGGCATTGAGTTTGTGTTTGTATGAGTGGCTGCTTGTAAGTGTAAGTGTTTTTGTGTGTTTATGTCAAAATGTGTAGTTTTCTTCGCGTGTGTGTAACCACTACTATTCCCCTTCTATTTTATTCTTTGTGAGATATGCACATCATGTCTCGTTATCTTTGGTTTTTTTTCGTGTGCCAGCACAAAGCCCCCCCCCCCCCCCCGGGCTGTTCCTGGGCATGCAATTAAATGACTTATTTATTATTGATTAATATTATTATTATTATTATTATTATTATTATTATTATTATTATTATTGCTATTATTATTATTGCTGTTGTAACTCTAAATGCCTACCTGTATTATGGAGATGTTCTTTTAAACTTGTGGGATATAATTATCTATTCTTTTTTGCTTGCATTAATTGTGTGGAGTGTATGTTATCTAATGTTTTGTAGCGTTTTTTACTGTGTACGTTCTTGATATGCGCTGCAAAAGCTTTCTTTTTCTTCTTTTTACATCCTCGAGGTACGTTGTCAAAGTTCTGTATTACACTTTTGTACCTCTTTATCGTTTTCACTGTTATTTTGTCATGTCTTGTCTTCGTTGGCCTAGTAATATTTTTAGATTGTATACCTTGTGGACCTGTTCGAAGGCCTCATGGCTCTTCCTGGGCACAATAAATAAACATAATTGATTGATTGATTGATTGATTGATTGATTGATTGATTGATTGATTGATTGATTGATTATATACAGATTAGAGAGGCAGGAATTCGGCCTTGGGAAGCCACAACACATGGAAGATGCGCGAACATAACCGAAGCAACAGGCGTTGAACGGGTTAACGCGTTAACCTTGGGTGGTGGCGCCGCCGCCTAGCTCTTCGCACATGCTTTTCAAAGAGGCTTTCAATTAAAGCCCCTGGGTGGCGCGACAACAGCCTGTGGCTGGTCGAAGTGCGGAGCCGCGCTGGCACTGACAGCAGGCAGCAGCAGCTAAGGGGTCGGCCTGCTTCCTAGATCGATGCGCGAGCACCGCGGAGAGGGGCTCCTCTGGTGGCCGGATGCTGGGATGCGGGATGCTCCGCAGTGTCCGGACGGTCCACCAGGTGGCGCAGCGGGCTAAGCTCTCGGCACAGTCAGCCACCCGAGAATGCGCAGATGAGACCCGCACCGCTGGAACAACTGCCAATTCCTCGATCGCGTAGGGCAGCGGTAGAAACGAGCGTGGGATGCGAAGTGCGTTGCAGTCGATAAAGCGAGAGAAAAGCAAACGGGCGAGCATGGCGGCGCACACTTTCCAAGCTGTCGCCTCCCTGACGTGGTTTGGTCCATAAACCCTGCTCTTACGCGCCAGCGGAATGCTGCTCCTCTTACCGCGGCTAGAGGCGATTAGAGGCTTACTTCGAGCAGTGGGCGACATCCGGAGAATTATATTTCCACTTACAGGAGAAACGCCACAGTACCATTTGGCGTTAATGGGGAAGACTGGAATCCAACATAGAAAAGCGCCTTTATTTAGTAGATTGGTGACGTCCATAATGCGTCTATACACTCTAGGCAGCAGCGGATAATTAAAGGACACTGAAGGGAATTTGTCGAAGCCGTATTCGTGGCTGTATCCCACAGGTGAACCATTAAATTTAGTATTTGGCTACGTAATGGCAGTCTAGTGACTTAGTCTTTATGTAATGGACGGCAGAAGAGAAAATATCATGTGCAGTTCTTAGAGTAATGTCGTTACTGGTTTGCAATTAATCCTAATTCCATCTCGACCTTCAAATTGTTCTTTTTCGCCCACTTAAATGTTAAGACTCACTGTCTGTTCACGTGTAGGTTGTGCGGATTGATCATGCTAATAATCGGATAAATTTACACCTCCGAGCGTACCTGAGTGTCGTCACAGCCGACGTTAGAGAATGAGTGGGGAGGTTGGTGCGGGAGAAAAGCCACTTTTTAAACACTCTTTCTCGTTTAAAATAGGGGTGAATCGGCTGGAAAGATTCAGAACACGGCCTACGCATTCTAGGCTTCCATGTGGTTAGACAATGTTTATTACCTCAGTGTCCGCTTAATAACGCAGCAATTGTAAAAAAAAACAGAAGGTAAAGAACGGTAAGTTAGCCCTACAGCGCACTCCGTCTGCGCTTTAGACTAAGCACATAGGGTGCCGCATAGACAATACAATTCCATAATGCGATAATTATTAACGAAGTTATCGCATTTCAATTGAGCGTACACATCTGTTATTCTCTTCCACCTGTTCGAAACCTTGTTCAAGGTACAATCGAGTTGGATCCAGAGATGTGATCATGTGCACGTCAGCAAATTTCCGGTTTAATGCGTGACTGATTAGTACGCTGGCGATATCTCTCGTACTTGCAATGGAGTCAGCTTCTAATTATTGGAGGCAGGTGACAGCGTCTTGCTCGGGGCGGGGCGTTTGGACACTCTTTTCTAATTTCGGCCCTTTTCTTAACGTGAATCGAAAGCAACGGATGCTACGCTGAGCACTTGAGCGGCGATTTTGATGCCCCTGTGATTCGCGCCAGTTCTTTATTCTGTGGCTGTCGCAACCAACGATGACAATGAACAACTTTATTTGGTCCAAAATTCAGAAAGGCAGGGCAGGGAGAGGGCGATTCAAGAAACGCCTATTCCCCCATCCCCTCCTCACACACTTGTGCTTCAATAGGAAGGCCAACCCTTCGAGTTTTTGAAACGTTTCGCGCTCAGAATGAAAACTAAGACGTCTGACAGGTGAAGTTCGTGTTTTTTGTAAATGCAGTTGTGTAATTCAATCGTTTTTGTCTTTTCAGGAAGCAAACTTTCGAGGTTTTGTAGACACCTTTTATATCATTAGAGGGACATTGAAATCAAAATACTAGTTGGTCTAGGTATATAGGTTTGCTCCCCGAGAAGACGAATACAGTTAATACTCCATCTAACGAAGTCACCGAGAACCGCGAATTATTTTTTTAAATCTAGAACTACCTAAAAGCGGGACTCATTTGACAAGCAGTTGGTTCCGTAAATTCAACGTCTGAAGGGAGGCGCAACTCAGCAGCTACCGTGACATCGTAACTGCGGTGGCTGCGGCGCTGACTGACCATAATTAAGCTATGCGCTAGAGGTCCGCGGTGAGAGAAGTAATAAAACGTTCGGGTTTCAGGGGGAACAAATTTATTTCCTGCCAAAGAAAAGCCTGTGATTTCCGTCTGAGTGCGCTTCGTTAGCATTGTGCGGGCAGAATTTTCGTAGCACGGAAGCATGGTCAAGCAAAGCGCCTGAGCAAGTCAATGGTATCCACTACCTGGCCTGGAGCGGGCAAAGGACCATCAGCAGTGTCTGGGTCGTAAGCATCCTCTTTATCTCATAGAGCTCCGAACTAGAAAACGAAACTTATACATCGAAACTTTGCCTCGGTGACATATGCCTTGTTTTTGTTTTTTTGCTGACGTGGCACAATAATCTTCGTGGCGTTTTGACGAAACACATTCGGAATCACTCCTTCTTTAAATGCGCCTGTTTCTCGACATACTTCGGTAAATATGGAATTCGAGTTAATAAAAACATTGGGTCGTATAGGCGCCTGTGGGGGAACCAGACTTTGTTCGATGGATCGAGAAATTCGTTAGATCGGGTATCGTTAGATCGAGTTTTGACTGCAAAGCGCCCTTTCACGTAGCTTTTAAAGAAAAAAATAAGGTAGAAAATGTCGAAAACATGTAGGCAGGTGCCTCCGCTACGGGCTACACCGCACAATTTCCGCCTGAAGTGCTTTAATCGTCTTTCGTGCGCAACGTCTTTCCTGGCTGCAGCTGGATGGCGCTACTCGCCTTTACTTGGGGCGGCGGTACCGGAAGCCGGCTAGCTATACGCACAAGCGGTTGGTTCGACGCCAACAAAAGAACGTTTTTCTTCAATAAAGCCTCAATACTGGTCACGGGTCCCATGAGGGAACATTTTGCTCAGTGGTCCGGAGCTGCAAAGGACGTGGGAGTTTGGGAACGCATGACTGATTCGTGACCGAAACTGACCAAACCACTCGGTACGCGGGAGCGTTGTATGCGGTTCCTTCTATACCACTATGCATCACCGCTGCCTCGCTTCCTTCCGGCTTATCGTGACGCTTGCGTCCCGTTTTATTAGCGTTTAATTAGCGATTTCTCAGCGATTAAGCCATCGTTCGGCACCGAATCAACGCCAAAATGGCTATGCGAAGGCCAGACTTTCGTTTCAAACCAACTTTCTGGTTGCATTCAGTGTCCCTTTAAGAAGTGTAGAAGCAGGAATAGTAATTCAGATTGGCTGATATAATTTCCCTCAATGAAGAAGAAAAAAATAGCACTGGCTTAGCTCGGATATGCCAGTATATACGTAGCGTGAGCTAAGGTTCAGCTGGTTATTCTTAGCTTTCCTGGTTGTCTAGGGTTAGCTTAATTATCATGCCTACTTCTGCTTTAATGACACACACGGTATACGCATTATGTGACATGTATATTTATCAAGCGGATCCGGCGCAGCGTTACCAATCGCCCCAGCGCTAAGCTGGTTCCACAGGCTCACGCCGGTGTTGCTGCGACGCACGAGCCATCGGTTGCACACCCGGCCACTCCTCGCATGATCATCAAGGGGACCGGGCCGCCACGTGCGGAACGGAGGTCGGCGAAGACGCTGGGCGCGTGGGGTGTGTAAGAGATACCAGGCAGCGAGCAACGTTCCGTGCGCCGTGTGACGTCACTGCTCCTCGCGCATGCGCAGCACGGCTCTCCAGGAGCCACGCGAAACTGCTCAACCTCGGCAAGTGTAGCTCGCACTACAAAACGGCAAAATGCCGGCTGTTGTAAATAATTCTGCAGATTCGTGTGGTGCTAAAATACTGACAGGCGGTTCACATTTAATGCGGTGCACGATCGGGTGCACCCGTCTGACGCGCGCGTCCGGGCAGACCCATCTGCCAGCAGTGAGCAGAGACAGCCGAACCAGGCGGAGGAAGAGGAAAGAAGGAGCAAAATGAAACAAGAAGGCGCGACTGTGTTGGCACCAGGCGAGCCGCCTGCGTGTGCCCACAGGGCCTGAGCGTTGCCTAGCAGACGAGCACTGCTCTTTCTTGCTGGCCGGCAGTATTTCGCTCAAGAGGCTTCCGAATCCCGGATTTTTCAGGAGGGGGACATCTATTTCTGTCGCATTGAAAAAAATATCATCCAGAAACTGCCCTGAGTTATGTGTACACTGGTTCTCAAGCATGAGGGTTTAATTGACCGTCAAACATCAGTGGATCCCGTCGCGACGTCGATATAGCGGAAACGAACATGCTCACAGCCTAGCGAAAGGCAACATATTATCCACTACGATGGTACGAGCACGGTGCGACTTCCAACGCATACCGAAACAGACCGCTCGCGAGCACTTTAAACTGCCGTGGCGACCAGCACGTCAACCTGCTGTCATGAAGGGCCTGAAAATAGCCGAGGCCTCTCTGCTCCACCGAGTAAGAACAGCCTCAGCCCGCACACCAGCTCGGTTACATAAAATCACAGCCGTCCGACGACAGCCGTGATACCTCCCTCATCTTCCCCAGGCTGTGCGTCAACGTAGTAGACGTGCTAGACGGGGCCGAGGCGCTGCAGCGTTTTCGAGAGGACGTTGGTCCTGATGTGGCGCCGTTCAGCATGCCGGTCGGGGTCTATGTTCTTTGGCAGGGGAGCGATGGTGATGCGTGCTCGGTGTTCAAGGGAGAGGCATCTTTCTTCCTGAGATGCGGATGGTGGTGGGTCCACCGAGTAGCCGAGATCACGCAGGATGGCCCTGCCTTGGTCGGTGCTACGGAGACGGTGGAACGGTCCTAGGCGCTGCGCGCTTAGGAGCTCCTCCAGTGTGTTGGTGACTCCGGTGGCCTGGAGCGCTTGTGTCGATGTACATTGCGGCACTCCCAGGGATTGCTTTAAGGCCTTCGTTCGAACTACATTTATGCATTCGAGTTCCGTCTTCATGAAATTTTGATATGGGAGGCGATACAATATACGGGAGTCGATGAGCGCTGCGCTGAGTCGCACAAGGTCGGCCTCACGCATTCCCCTGTGCCGACTGGCTATGCGGCGTAGCATGTGAATCACCTGTGTCCCTTGATCTAGCAGCTTCCGTATGGTCATAGTTGATTTGGCATTACTCTGGATTGTGAGACCCAGAAACCTGATACGGGAGTCGATGAGCGCTGCGCTGAGTCGCACAAGGTCGGCCTCACGCATTCCCCTGTGCCGACTGGCTATGCGGCGTAGCATGTGAATCACCTGTGTCCCTTGATCTAGCAGCTTCCGTATGGTCATAGTTGATTTGGCATTACTCTGGATTGTGAGACCCAGAAACCTGATACGGGAGTCGATGAGCGCTGCGCTGAGTCGCACAAGGTCGGCCTCACGCATTCCCCTGTGCCGACTGGCTATGCGGCGTAGCATGTGAATCACCTGTGTCCCTTGATCTAGCAGCTTCCGTATGGTCATAGTTGATTTGGCATTACTCTGGATTGTGAGACCCAGAAACCTGATACGGGAGTCGATGAGCGCTGCGCTGAGTCGCACAAGGTCGGCCTCACGCATTCCCCTGTGCCGACTGGCTATGCGGCGTAGCATGTGAATCACCTGTGTCCCTTGATCTAGCAGCTTCCGTATGGTCATAGTTGATGTGGCATTACTCTGGATTGTGAGACCCAGAAACCTGATGTGAGAGCGTTGGATAATTGGTCTGCCTTCTATGGTGATGTACAGGTCTTCTTGTTTCTGATGCGCCGTGTGCTTCGTGACCACCAAAAATTCTGATTTCTCGGGTGAGCAAGAGAGGCCGCCCCGGGTTGCGTATCCTGCGGTTGCATCACCAGCTTCTTGAAGCGCCTGCTCTATTTCAGCAGGGGATCCTTCTTTGGTCCATATTGTGATGTCGTCCGCATAAATGGCATGTTTAACGCCAGGTATGCAGGCGAACATTTTGGAGAGATCCTTCATGGCGAGATTGAAAAGCGTTGGAGGCAAGATGGAGCCCTGCGGTGTGCCTCTGTTTGGAGGTTGTTGGATGCTCAATTCATAAGGTCCGAGGGTGAGCGTTATGCTTTGGTTTCGAAGGAAATCTCTAATGTAATTGTACATTTTCTGGCCACAATTCGTGTTTTCTAGATTCTGAAGGATAAGGTCATGTGTGATATTATTAAAAGCTTTACATAGGTTTAATGCCAGTATTGCTCGCATCTGCGCTGAGCTAGGGTCATCCATGATGTCCTCTTTGAGCTGCAGGAGACAGTCTTGTGTAGATATGCATTTTCGAGAACCAATTAGTGTGAGGGAAGGCTTTCGTGCATTCTAGATGTCTGTGGAACCGGTCTTAGACTATCTTCTCCATCAGTTTGCCGAGGCAAGACGTGAGAGATATTGGTCGGAGATTATCTAAGCTGAGCTTCTTCCCCGGCTTTGGGATGAGGACTACCTTCGCCGTTTTCCAGGCTTGTGGGAGTCGCCCTGTCTGCCATGCGCTGTTGATATACTCCGTAAGTGTTTCGCAGTCCTTGTCCGTTAGGTTGCAGAGTAATTTTTAAGTGATTTTGTCCGGGCCCGGCGTAGTGTTTCGCCTTAGCTGCTGTAACGCTGCTTGGACTTCCGCTACCGTGATGCCGGCTTCCATTTCTTGGTCATCCGGCTGGAGTCCAGTTTAGTCATTGTAACGTGGCGCGTCTGCGGCAGGAAGGTATTTGGCAGCGAGCTGTTCAAGCAGCACATCGGGCTGTACGCCCTGCTGATGCAAGAGACGGAGGACGTCGTTGGTTTGATCCTCCTTCGTCTCAATAGGTTGTATGAGAGCCCGTAGGAGAGCCCAAGTGCTGCGCATTCCACGTCTCCCACTGAGACGTTCACACAGAGAGGGCCAGTTGTTTCGTGTGAGAGATTCAGCGTATTGCTTTGCTGCAACAGATAGTTTAGCTATTCTGGCTTTGAGATTGCGGTTGTGCTTATTCTTCTTCCATCTCTTCACGAGTCCTCTCCGGGCTTCCCAGAGATGAAAGAGGTGAGGGTCGATGTCCGGGTGCTCCTCTGTTGTCTGTACTATGGTGGTATATTTTACGAGCCTCTCGTTTAATTCGTTTTTCCAGTCGTCTAAACTGGCTGGTGATTGTTCCGCTTGCTGTGAACGAAAGCTGTGTCAGTTGGTAATCTTGACTTGCTTTCTTCGGCGCTTGAGGTTGGCTACTTGGACACGAGTCACGATAACATTGTGGTCACTTCTAAGTGACTCGGGGGAGTTGCTCCACTGGCACGTGTACTGTCCTTTTAATAGGGTGAGGTCAAGGGTGGTGTCTTTTTCGGCCGAGTTTCCTGATCTGCTAGGTTGATTGATATCATTGAGTAGCGTGTACGCGTGTTTGTTGACAAGCGCGTCGAGTTCACGTCCCTTCGCAGTAATGAGGCTGTACCCCCATGCCGCATGCGGGGCGTTAAAGTCACTCCCGATAAGGGGCGCAACGTGCTTATTTGGAATATTCTCGAATATTCGATTGAAGTTTGCTCCATACGCCCACGGCGGACTGTACAGGTTTGTTATAGACCGAAAACTTGTCCCCTCCGGATGAGCGTATGTATTTTGTTCCTCTCAGCCTAATTTAGTCGGGCTTAAGGTGTCACGTAGGCGATTCTAGAGATGGCGAACGACTGGACGAGTCGAAGTGGACCGATCGCCTTCACACCTTTTCCTTTTGCCGTGACCAGACGGAGCGTGTGAGCGATCCCCGGTCGTGCGTTCCATGTTTTTAGTCATTGCGATATTTGCGCATTTTAGATGCGACTGCATCTCATTCACTCGCCTTGTCCCTGCATCCGGCGTCGGCGTTGTTGTCGGCGTCCGCCCCTCCCCCATTCTCCTCGCCGCGTAAGCTGCGCTCTCCGCCGCTCACCCCCTCTCCTCTCCGATAGCGAACACTCTCTCGCGAGGGGCATTGGATTGGATTCGATTGGCTTGAATTGGCTTGGCTTGGCTTGGCTTGGATTGAATTGGATTTGGATTTGATTGGATTAAAGTGGATTGTGTTGGATTGTGTTGCGTCATAGCCGCGGCAGACGCACTGGCGCCGGCGCGTCCCCTCACCGTTATGCGTGCTATAAAACGCGTTGCCTGCGCCGCTCCGCTCCATCGTTCCAGCGCCGTTCCTCCGCTGTCCAACGCTGCAACGTGAACCCCCTATGCGTCGCATCTACACAGGGGTTCCCGCGAGGGGAGGTGGGAGTATTTTTTAAGATTATCATGCCTGGAATTTCTATTTCTGGAGACCTGGGGATGGTGGAACTGTCCAGTGTGCATAAAGTAGAGATCTGTTCGCTTACCACCATTTCTGCGTACTATATAGGAGAACTTCGGATGTTTGTTGTGTGCACCAGAGTCCGCATTTCTTGGCCCAGTCGTTCGCTGTATCATTAGCCAATTCGGAGACAGTCCTGCATTTCTCCCATCGAGCGCATACTGGTCCAGACAGCGATATTTCTGACGTAAAGACCATGGTCTGAGTCAATGGTGTGGGAATCTAAGCCAAAGGGACAAAGAACTCCAGGAAAAGAAGAGCGACCTTGGAGATCGCAACGGCTTTTAATGGCGACTTTTTGAAGAAGGATGAAGAAGCTCGAGCGAGGCACCCGCGTGATGATCAGCACCGATGATGATCTCAACGGTGCAGCAGCGATGATGGTAAGCAGTTTCTACATCTTCCCCCGGCCACTAGAAAGATCTGTCAGTCTACTCCCAGTAGTCAGAGGCGCTGCATTTTTCGGCTTATGATCAGTCCATTCGGAAACCCAAGGAGAGTTTAGGAACTAAATTTGTGTTCGTGGCCGAACGTTGGGAACCGGAGTCCAAAACACGCGTGGATCCATATCACCGTTGTCGAGCACAACTGATCCTGTTTTTAGCTTGTCGGATGCCTTTTGAAGGTTCTTGCTTTGAAAGAGAAGTTCTTGGGAGTGTACCGTTCTCCACCTCGACCAACTTTACTGCAACGTTCCTTTTGGTCTTCTCCAATCCTCCCACAAAGGTGGTCGAGCCTTTCCTCGGAAACTGGAACGTTGTCTGGCAGGTCTGGATTCCTTCTCCAGTGAATGGTAAACGTGTGTCGGCCATCATGGTTCGAGATGGGTTCATCAAATGCAGACATCACGGAGTCCTTTCGACGAGTCGGAGCGTGGTCATTGGATTCGATACACTTCGTCTTCAAAACTTGTTCAAGACATGAGATCACTTGTGACTGCTGGGTGCACGTATGGAATGCTAAGATTCTTGAGGAACTAACTCTAGTTGAAGGTCCGTGTCCTTGTCCTTGCACTGCCCATCCAAGTCGCTTCTCGGCTGCATTTAGTCTGGGCCCTAAACTTTGAATATTGCCAGTCACAACATCCTAATAAAGGTCTAATCCAATTAACACAACGATGTAGCTATGGTCGGCGTGCTCACGCTCGAGACTTCTAGTGTCTATGCTCTTCTGTCACAAAGCTGCAATCGCAGTTTCGTCTAGAAAAAGGAATCAAATGCTTTTAAATCGATTTCATTTCAAGGGCTTCTATTGTAAATGCCGTAGAGTTGGTTGTGATGCTATGCAAGTGTAGTGGCATTCTAATGAGCGTTTTTCTGGTTTCGTTTCCACCAAATACTCCTACGGTGAGGGTTTCTTTCCGTCCAACTGGCAACCGAGCTTCTTGGAGAAGTCAGTCGTGATAAAGCAATGTTGACTGCCTCCGTCCAGAAGAATTCTGCCATTTAACTTCCTCACCGCTCCTGACACGGTGGCGGTCAGCGTTTCGAGGAGCACAACAGACCTCTCGTGTCTGGTCATCAGCTGACGCCCTCGCTAACGTCTTTCCTTTGGTGTTCGTTACACATCGAAGAAGCATGCCGCCACGGGCAGTGTTGCCAGGCCATCTTTCTCTTGGATTTCCTTGCAAGGTGTCCTTGCATCAAACAACGAAAGCAGCGTCCCTCTCTAGAAAGACGCGCCTTATTTTCTTCTAAAGCTATCAATTCCGAGAAGCAAGACTGCGGGTCGTGCGTGGAAGAAAAACAGGCATTTTCCCATTCAAGATGTGGTACTGTGCAGGGATGCTACGCATGGCAGTTGGGGACTTGTATGTTGCTGCTGCGAATCGGTATCTTCTAAGTCGTTGTCCGACGTAATCCGTGTCATTGCCTCCCAGCATTCAAGTTCTTGCTCCCAAAAAGTCATGAGCTGCTGAAAGCTCTTCTCGTGAACGTCAATTTGTTGGGAAGAATCATCATTCTGGGTGGTCGTCATAGCCATCTTTGACCACCGATGATATCTAAGCACAAAATCTGGAGGTAGCGTGCGCAGCATAATCTCTCGCAGCATGGAGCAGTACGTATCAGGGCTCTTTCCGAGGGCTTTTAGGCTTCGGCAATGAACTTGAACCTGGTCATAGAGTTTGCGCAATCTCTGTACATCTGAGGATTAAGCGACCGGTTGTAATTCGATGACGGCTTGCATGTTATTTTGTAAAAGGAGCGCCTGATTTCCGAACCGTTGTTTCAATAGCACTATCGCTTCCTTGTAGCATTCCTCTGTCGGAGGCATTCCTGATATTCCGGAAGCAGCTTTTCCAGTTAAAAGGTTGATTAAGTTGTGGAATTTCTCCGTAGGTCTAAGATCCGGGTTCATGTGAATCGTACCCTCAAACTGGTTCCAAAATTGGAGCCATTTTCGTCGATCTCCGTCGATTTTGATCAATTCAAGGGTTGGTAGCTTCGCTCGCGTGCCTACGATCCCTGAAGGCGGTGGGCTTGTCTAAAAAGATGTAATACCAGACTCACCACTCGGATGGTCTCGGGACCGAAAGTGAATCTCCGCCATAGTTTGGACGATTCTGTCATTGAAGGCTGTCGTTGAAGGCTGATTCTTCGGATGTCTCCACTGGAACGAGGTCGTCGGTGGTGTCCAGATAAATATCCTTTTCCAGATTTTGGATCCGGCGAAATAGAAATTCGATCCGCTCCAGAGAAATAGCCTTATCCATCTGCATGGTAAGGTTTCCTGTGCGAAGGCCTTCTTCGACGTTCCGAACGATGCCGTCCAGCCCCTCCTGCAGTGTATTTCGCCGCCGTAGCTTCTTTTCAACGGAGGTCATCGTGGGTCCCAAGAGTCTGGTCCGCCGGAGCAGGAGTCGTCGTAATCAGGTAGCGGTCCTGATGCTCGTCATTTCCGACGTCAATTCCCGGGTTTTGGCACCAATTTGTGAAAATCTAAGCCCAAGGGACAAAGAACTCCACGAAAAGAAGAGCGACCTTGCAGAGGGCAACGACTTTTAATGGCGACTTTTTGAAGAAGGATGAAAAAGCTCGAGCGCGCCGCCCGCGTCATGATCAGCACCGATGATAGTGATTTCATCGGTGCAGCAGCGATGATAATACGAAAGTTTCTACACATGGTCTTGAACCCTTATCTCCTCCAACACATTTTAACTCCAGACCCCGTGTTCGATCCCCGCGGGGAAAAAAAAGCATCACCGCACTACTTTCGGGAGCTAACTTCGGCAGCATCCCTTCCCTCTCGATGTCAATTTTGCAGCAACCATGTCAATAGTGAAAAAGAGGGGGATTTATGCCAAGATTACGCCTAATACTACGTTAGGGCAGGAGAGTAAAGCTATTCTCCAATTCCTCAGCATTCCAAATTTCCGCAAGACATCATTAATTTCCCCGGACTGATAAGCCGCTGAACTTACCACCATTAGCGTCGAGTGAAATGGGGTTAGTACGTTTGACTTAACGCTGTAGTGCACATTAGCTGCATTTGGACGCTAAGTATAATTGCAATTATTCACCGAAGGCATAGTAGCTTTGCATGTTGTCTGCGAGGTTCTTTTAAACCATATATGTGAACCAGGCAGGAGAGACAGACCGCCAATTCCGCTGTTAAATAGAGCAAACGTGGCTGCTGAGGCAGTTGCGTTTGCTCGATTTAACAGCGGAATTTAACAGCGCAATGAGTGAGTGAGTGAGTGAGTGAGTGAGTGAGTGAGTGAGTGAGTGAGTGAGTGAGTGAGTGAGTGAGTGAGTGAGTGAGTGAGTGAGTGAGTGAGTGAGTGAGTGAGTGAGTGAGTGAGTGAGTGAGTGAGTGAGTGAGTGAGTGAGTGAGTGAGTGAGCGAGTCGATCGGTCGGTGGGTCAGTCAGTCGGTCGGTCGGTCGTTCTCCTCAAAGACGTTTGCTAGGTGTGATCATGCAGAGCTGCAATTTAATGCGCAAGCACTAGGAGGGTCGACCGTGCAATGAATGTGTGCGTGTCTGCAGACTCAAAAGAGCCTCAAGCCCATGCGCGTGCTTTGAAGTGACAGAGAAAGAACACAGAAGGAAAAAAATTCAGCACTAGCGCGCGGGGGGGGGGGGGGGGGGGAGGGGGGCGTGAACGAGAGTACAGAAGAGAAGAAAGAATACATATAATTCCAACCTGCACTCCACCTGCGCAGTGGGAGTGCGCGATGAAGTTGTGGTGCGTGGCTCTCCGCGCTCTTGTTAATGTGAATGTACGGGCGTGGCTTCCGCGATCAGTAACACCGCGAGAAAAAAATTGGCCGCGCTGATGCGGATAGAGGAAGATGGGCACAGAACTAGAACCGTGGAATGGAGGAGTAGGCGAGCCTGCGCAGTGCGAAAGGGGCGCGGAGGTAGTTGAACGTAGGCCTGAGGCGTCACTCTGTCATTGAGCGCTAAACAACATCAATATAGATCCAAACCAGGAACTTAGGCTGAGGATGACGCACACGCGCTGATGACAAGGAGCCCCATACATTTTAGCCTGCTTTGGGGCAGAAATGAAGAAAATTATGCATGCTTGCGTAACTAGAACGAATATGCATCAGATACATTACAAATTCTGACCCTTTCAGTGCACGTTAAATATTCTCCGGTGGTGTAAATTCAGCATGTAGCTCTCTCCATACTGCACTATTCGTAGTTCAGATGTAGCTCATTCGGAGTATGACGTCCAGATATGAACCACAAGCCTCCCCCAAAATGCAAACATAGGAACGCATCCCTTTAGCCATTCGATACTCCACCAAAGTCGAACCCAACCCTAGAAATATGCACCCTATCTATAACAAAACACGCCGATAAGCCCGGATACGCGCCATTTGAAAACGCTTCCCGAACTCCTCCTTTACTCAGTACACGTACCCGAACAACCTTCCCATGCTGTGACCGTCACCAACGCCAGCGGTGCGGAACTGACGTCTGCTACAGTTTCACGGCATTTATTAAGGCAGCAAAAGAACTTACTATCGCTTCGGTCGCCACCACTGGCAATGAATACCTCACTTTAATGACAGACTGTCAAACCGCCTGCTTAAACTTCCTGCTAGGCCGCATATCACCCGGGTACCTCAAAATTTTGTGATGTGTGCGCCAGCTCGCGGAAATACACATAATGTAAACCCCCGCAAACAAGTCCTTCGAGGAAAACGAGGCGTCACACGCCACTGCCCGCGCGTATACACACCAGGCCGTTTTTAAATCGAAGACACGCAGTCCGCACACCCACCCCCACTCCTCTTGTATCATACACAGACATCGTCACCCAAAACTACTACGAACGACGACTGTTCCCGCCACCACACTCCCATCTATTTAGTGCCGAGGCGACCGCCTTTTGCCGGCTTCGGACGACCTCCTATTCCCACGGCACTATCCTCCATGCCACCATCTAGTATGATACCTCTACTTTCTGTCCCCAACCTGGCACCTTGTATCACATGGTATGGTAGCGTCAGCAAACCCCATCTCTTACCCCCCAATCCTCATCCAACCCTACGAGCAGTGGGCGGGCCAGCTGGCCAGCAGCGACCTCTCAGTCCAGCGTAGCCTGGTGGAGAGGCCTGGGCAGTCAGCGCAGACCAGGGCTTCTCGGACTAGAGGACGCCCCTCCACCGGGCGAGCGCCCAACCATGAGCGCCTGGAGCTCGGGGGAATAAAGTTAATGCACTCACTGACTCACTCACTCGCTGAAAGAAATGGTGGCTGTAGGTGGCAGAGGAGCCCTTATGACGAGTGGAGCAGAGCTCCGTACACCCCTAGAATATAGTGTTGCATGCAAGCCGCACACGGACACGCGTATAGTAAACGTATCCGAAGCATAACTTTTGCTGCTCACATCATAAAAATAAATTACTATTAGACGAAACAATTAGCAGTGTCTAGAATGGACAGTAAAGTCACCAAGCGTTAAATGACAAATTTATTTTTGCATTACTTCATTCCCGTACCCAAGAACCTGCAAGGGACTCAGAAACAATTTTAGATGCGACGCATCTCTTTAACTCGCCTTGTCCCGCGTCGTTGTCGCGGCGTAGTCCGCATCCTCGGCGCGGCAGCTGTGCGCTCCGCCTCTCTCACCGCAGCGCCATCTGTGCGTCAGCGCGGTCAGCTCGCTCCCGTCGCCGTGCCAGCTGTGCTTAGCGCGCAGCTTGCGCTCGCGCTTGCGCTCGGTTAACACATGCGCATGCGCTGCTATGCGCTGCTATGCGCTGCTCTCTCTCATTCCGCTGCATATAAACGCGGTAAGTGCGCCGCTCTGCTCAGTCGTTCCGCCGCTGGCGCTCCGATGACATCGTCCGATGATTTGAATAACGCAATGGCAACCCCCGATGCGTCGCATCTACCTCATGGTTCCCCTCGCGGGAAGATGGTGTAAATTTTTTAGTGGCAGTTGAACGTGTTTATTTATTTATTGATTTATTTATTTGGTAATACTGTTGACTCTCTAGTGAGGGTCGTTACAGGGAGGGAACAAACACTGCAATAACACACAGTGATGAACAAAACACTGCAAAATACTGCAAGAGAACAAAACAAGAAAACAAAATACGGCGAGGAAACAAAACGGTGAACCAAAATACTCTAATAGCGCACAGTCATGAACAGATTTGGGATGACGCACAATTTCTAAAAAACATATCTATAGCTAATTCAAATTGTTGTACACCCGAGCACTCCACAACATCGTTTGGTAGTTTATTCCATATTTCAATGACATCCGGAAAAAAAGAATACCGATACACGTCTGTGTGCGTAATAACAGTTCGAATCGCTCTGCTGTGATTTTTTCGGGAACTATGTTTTGGAGGCGCTTTCACATTCTGTTCCTTATCTAGTTTTAATGATCCATGCAATATCTGGAAAAGAAATTTCAGCCGTTGCTTTGTTCTTCTGCTTTCCAGAAGTTCCAACCCACACTGCTGAAGCATATCTGTAACTGAGTATGTGCGGCGATACCTAGAACATATAAAACGTGCTGCGATTCACTGTATTTTTTCTAGCTTCTTTTTTAAACCCTTTTGGTGTGGGCTCCATACAGCATTTGCATATTCTAAAACGGGCCGTATGAAAGTCTTGTAGGCAACTAACTTAATTTCTTTAGTCGCGTTTGGTAGCTTCCACCTAAGAAAGCAGAACTTTTGATACGCTTTGGTATAGGTATTATGCACATGAATGCGCCAATTGAGATTATGTGCCACTGTCACTCCTAAGTACCGGAAGCTCTGTACCTCGGTCAAGGCATATTCCCCTATATTATATTCAAATCTTAAAACATCCCGCTTTCTTCTTACATGCGTATATGTTGTTTTTTTATAATTGATTTTCATGCCCCACCGTTGACACCATAAATTTAATGCTTGAAGGCATTTGTTTAGTTCAATCTAATCGTTGGAGCATAGTACACGAGAATAAATCAAACAATCGTCCGCGAAAAGTTTCATCTTAACAGGTGCGTTGACAATGGCAGGAATATCATTTATGTACAGTAGGAACAATAACGGTACTAAAACAGAGCCTTGAGGCACTCCAGACAGAACTTCGCATTTTTCTGATACGCTTGTTCCGATTTTGACTCTGAAAACGATTTCATAAGTACTCCTCGATCCACGAAACAATACCCTCACTAATTCCTAGCCTTCGCAATTTGTAGAGCAGTTTATGATGCGGAACCTTGTGGAATGCCTTCGCAAAGTCTATACATACAACGTCTACCTGTTTGCATTCATCTATAGCCTCGCAAAGGTCATGGACAGTTTCGATTAATTGAGTGACCGTCGAAAGGCAAGATCAAAAGCCGTGCTCAAATTGACATAGCAAATTGTTTTTTTCTAAGAAGTTAAGAATGTGTTTGCCTATCATATGCTCTAATACTTTACAACACACCGATGTTAGCGAGACGGGTCTGTAGTCTGTTACGGACAGTTTATTTCCACCTTTATGTATCGGAACAACGTTCGCGTCGCGCCATTCCTGAGGTACTGAATTATCCCTTAATGATTTTTCAAACAATTGTAAAATGTACAGTGAACAACATAAGTTTTTATTTGACATTAAGTTTAAAATGCGGTCTTTCTCGGTCGGTGGCACTGCCCGGTACTGCGCACGCATTTTCCCGCCGTACTGTTCTATGTACCATAAAAGGCTACCATTGGGTCTGCCTAGCGACACCCCCCCCCCCTTCCTCTTCCCCACATGAAACCTAAGGTACGCGTCCTGTCCGCTTCTCTTTACGAAATTTCACTGCAGCTGAAAACAAACCCAGAAAATGGAGGAGTTTGGTATAAATCACGGGGGAAGGTATTTTGCACTCCAGAGGGTAGGATATTGCGCGAAGGCGCGAGAGCCGCGGAACATCATCATCATCATCACCATCATCATCACCAGCCTATCTACGCCCACTGCAGGGCAAAGGCCTCTCCCATTATTCTCCAATTACTCCGGTCCTGTGCCAACTGTGACCAATTTGTCCCTGCAAACTTGATCTCATCCGCCCATCTAACTTTCTGCCGCCCCCTGCTACGCTTGCCTTCTCTAGGGATCCACTCTGTTACCCTTAATGACCAGCGGTTATCTTGCCTGCGCATTACATGCCCTGCCCACGTCCATTTCTTCTTCTTAATTTCTGCTAGTATGTCTTTAACCCCAGTTTGCTCCCTGACCCACTCCGCTCTCTTCTTGTCCCTTAATGTTACACCTATCATTTTCCGCTCCATTGCCCCCTGAGTCGTTCTCAATTTAAGCTGAACCCTCTTAGTGAGCCTCTAAGTTTCTGCCCCGTAGATGAGTACCGGTAAGACGCAGCTGTTATACACTTTCTTCTTCAGGGACAATGGTAGGCTGCCAGTCATTATCTGAGAATGTCTACCGTATGCACTGCACCCCATTCTGATCCTTCTAATTATCTCTGCCTCATGGTTGGGATCCGGGGTCACAACTTGGCCTAAGTAGATATATTCTTTTACCACTTCCACTACTTCGCCACCTATCCCAAACTGTTGTGCTGTCCCGAGGTTATTGATCATTAATTTCGTTTTGTGCATATTAATTTTCAGGCCCACCGTTCTACTGCGTTCGTCTAGTGCGGAAAGCATGCTTTGCAATTCGTCCCCCGAGTTACTTAGCAAGGCAACGTCATCAGCAAATCTGAGGTTACTGAGGTATTCTCCATTAACCCTTACTCCCATCTGTTCCCAATCCAACGTTCTGAATACTTTTTGTAAACATGCTGTGAATAACATTGGAGAGATTGTGTCTCCTTGTCTGACGCCCTTCCTTATAGGTATTTTACTGCTCTCCTTATGGAGGATGATGGTAGCTGTGGACCCACTGTAGATATTCTCTAGTATTTTTACATAATGCTCATCTACTCCCTGGTTCCGTAATGCCTGAATAACTGCTAGGGTTTCGACCGAGTCGAATGCTTTCTCATAATCTATGAAGGCTATATATAGGGGTTCAGAATACTCAGCGCACCCGAGGTACTGAATTATCCCTTAATGATTTCTCAAACAATTGTAAAATGGACAGTGAACAACATAAGTTGTTATATGACATTAAGTTTAAAATGCGGTCTTTCTCGGTCGGTGGCACTGCCCGGTACTGCGCATGCATTTTCCCGCCGTACTGTTCTATGTACCATAAAAGGCTACCATTGGGTCTGCCTAGCGACCCCCCACCCCCCCTTCCCGACATGAAACCTAAGGTACGCGTCCTGTCCGCTTCTCTTTACGAAATTTCGCTGCAGCAGAAAACAAACACAGAAAATGGAGGAGTTTGGTAGAAATCACGGGAGAAGGTATTTTTCACCCCAGAGGTTAGGATATTGCGCGAAGGCGCGGGAGCTGCGGAACAGCGGGTAGGCAGATACCGGAAGTAGAACGGTTGCATGGCAGGAAATCGTTTCCAGCCGCGTCGAAAGAATCAGCAGAATGATGCATTCTGACGGCGTAGGGGGGGGCCGTTATTTGCTTGTCACGACTGTAATACTAAGCGTAGGGAACAAACTCTGGCGGCCATGCTTTGTCCCATTGATACTACCAGACATCACAGGCTTTTTGTATTTTCTGGAAATTGCGTCTAGGTCCAATAGAGAAGATTTCAGGTTGGCCGATATCTTTTAAGGCCTCATACCCCCTGAATAATGTATTTGAACACCATCCAATGATACTGAGAGCACTGCATACCATTCTGTTTTTCTTCATGGCTCTTGTATTCTTCATGTTTTATCCCTTTTCGAGAAGGCTCGCATGTGGAACTGCTACTGTGGGACAGCGCAACCTATCTAGACGTTTTCTTCCGTTAGATTCCCAAGGCACGCTGACATGTGCCGTCACAGAAGGATCACTGTTGCACGTGCAATGTGTCGGCGCCATTTATTCCAGTTTACGCTTGGTATGCCTCTGTCAGCGTTGCAGCAACAGAAATTTTCGCCTTGTGTAGCGTCAAAGAACTAAACACCGACAATCTGAGGTTCATGTCATGCGTGATCATAAGATTATCTTCGATATTACTTGGCTAGCAGAGCCATAAGCCTAATCTTAACTTACCAAGATTTCGAATGCAATTGTGTGCACTGAACCAAAAACGGAATCATCTTTTCTGCAGGGCCTCTTGGTTTTTGTTGGCTTCATTTATTACAGGCATATGTAGGGCAATATTTTAGGGCCCGTTTGAGTAAGGCTTCTTCTATCTTGCTATAAGCAACGATTGCGCATTTCGATGAAATTATTATCTTAATTATAGAGAATAGGAATGCAAGTGGGGACAAGCGGCTGAAAAAAACGGGGTGTTTCAAGTAGCTTGGGGGTTTGAGCCGGTGCCAGTCCTGCCTGGTAGAGGCGGCACTCATACTGTGAGTCTGCGATGATATTAAAGTAGGGCTGCGTTTCTTACGTTGTCAAAGCGTGAGCGATGGTAAGTGCCTCTACCGTGTCTGGGGAGGTGTTAAGGCAGAAAGTAGCTGTGACCACGTATCCTTGTGAGTTGAGGTCGATTACAGTGGAAGAAAAGAAAAAGAAGAAGAAAAAGTTTATTGAAATGCTGTAGACAAGTACTACAAAAGTAGAAAATTTTTCAGACAAGGGTCCAAAAGTCGAAGACTGTAACGGGACCCTCGGTAAGTTACCAACAGGGGTAATCACTGAGCAAACTTCAGGCAGCAAACAATCAATAGCAACAAGGAATAAATATATAAAAAAACAATAAATAGCACAAACAAATTCAATTGGAAATGTATGGCAATTACAACATAAAAAGAACTAAAACATGTCGAGTAAACCATAGAAGCAGAAAAAGTACGAGGCCGTCATATCAATTACACAATAGGAAAGACTAACAAGAACAAGAATAAGCGATAGAAACACAATTAATCAGACAAGAGATGGTTTTTCAAGAATGATTTAAATGAAGACACGCATTTAGTGGATTTAACAGCAGCTGGTAGACTATTCCAAATTGATATTGCCGTGAAAATTGAAGTCATTTTGCCGTAATTAGTTAAAACCCGTGGTAGTACAAAATTTTTATTTGAGGCAAATCTTGTGCTGTTCTGGTTTACTAAGAATGTGAGGTCGATGAAATTACAATGCAGTTGGGAACATAAAGACTTAAAAAATATTATGCTTAAATTATACTGAAACAACTTGTTCATTGGTAACACATTATAATGGCGCAATAACTCCTGGGAATTGGATTGAGGATGGCTCCTGGTGATAATGCGAATTGATTGATTTTGGATATGTTGGGCTGATGATGTATGACAATGATAGGTGTTGCCCCATGCTACAATCCCGTAATTTAAATGACCATGAATGAAAGAAAAGTAAAGTGATAAAAGCGCATCCTGTGAGAAAAACAGACGAGCTTTAATTAGGGCCCTAATACCGTATGCAGTTTTTTTCTTGATAAGGTTGATATGAGAATTAAATTTTAGGTTAGAGTTCAGTAAAACACCAAGAAAGGACACAGATTTACAAACAGCGATAAGATTGGTGTCAAGCGTTAAAGCAGGTATCAAGCGTTAAAGCAGGAGCGTGGTAAGTTTGGGTTGTGCGCAATATCCTTGTAGCAGACAAGCTGGCGGCAGACCCGAGTATCTCGGTGACCCTTGATGTGGGTAGGGTGCATGTGTTTGGGTATTGGAGCCATTCTGATGTACCGTCGGATGTTGATGCCATGGGTTAAGGAGCATGGCGTGCATTGCGAGGTGGGCGGCCGATGTCTCTTATAAGGTATTTTGCCTTGTGGAGTGAGGATGAGGCGTTGGACGTTGGAGGTCCTTTGGGCTTTAGATAAGTTCTGAGTGTTATTCAGACCGATTTGAAGACGTTTTTAATTAGATATGTACACATCGGTAGGCTAAGGGCTGCCTTGTATGGCTTTCGCATAAGCGCATCAAACCTGCTGCGTTCGCTTGGCTTGAGGGCGACGAGGGGGTGCCGTAGGCTAATCGGCTGAGTAGCATGGTTTGAGCAAGTTAGTAGGGGTTGTACTCTTCAAGGTCGGGTCTCTGGCCCCGAATTATGGAAATAGTTTTGTGGGACTGCATCTGGAGCTCACAGTGTTTCAAATAACTATGCCATTCTGTTGCGGTGATAAGCCCAATAGCTAACGGCTGAGGGACAACGTAAGAACAATAAACATCAAATCGGGATGGATGCTTCGAGTGGCTTTTCGACCTTCTGGGACGATGCGCCACCTCTTGAGTGCCTCTCGCAACATCATTATATTCTTTGAAATGGGAAAAAGTCCACCGAAATCCCGCCCGTAGTTTTCTCACGAGGCAATGAGTATTCAGGGGAAATCAAGTCGTCCAATATTTTTTTAATTTCCCGAATCTAGAACAAAGTCGACGGCTTTGCTGTTACGGGCCATATGCATAATGTTAACGCGCCGAAACACCCTGCTATGATTCACTAGTTTTGATAATGGATCCGACAGTCCCAGATTTTCACGATGGCGCCGAGGGAGTGTAGAGACTGCTCGCTTTTGGTTGCTACCTCACGTACGTCACAAGAATTTCTCTCGTCATTATTGGCACAGTAAGCGTCTAATTTGGAATACGTCCCTTTAAACTCTTATTGTTTAGTGGTCGCGGCTACGTTTTCCGTCGAAGAAGGTTTTAGTGTTGGATAGTTCCCAAATCTCCCGAAGAATGTAGAGTTAAGTGTTGTCTTTATGATCCGTCTGAGGTCAAGTGAGGCATGTACCACGAAACTGCATGTTGTGACTCCCGACAAAACGTGGTATTAATTAATGTACGTGACTTATAGTGGCGCAGTTACAAAGAGACATAGAGGCAGAATGGCTATAAAACATCTTACAAGATTAATAAGCGCACCTCAACCAATCATGCACGCATGCAACTTGCCCGAAGAGTTCAAGAACAAGAATTGTTACGAAAAAATTGAAATAGTAGGCTTTGTGTGTGCATAAACAAGAGCCAAATCATCCTACTGAGTATCTTGCAGATTCATGTCGCGAACGCTGCGACGAAATTAGTGGTGGGTCCAAGGAGTGAGTAGCGGTGGGGGCGATCAGAGCGCGTGATTTTTGCCTGAATTGTGTACGTAGAGGTGGGTGTTTCGCGCACCCCTATTTCATAGTGTTTTTGAGAAACGCATAGTTTTCCCGTTATATGGAAGCCCCCGTTGTAATTTTTATTAAAAGGGCGATATTTTGTGCAATGATTATCAGTAAGCTGGTAAGGCTAATGCATGCTAAAAGCACACCATATACAGATGTAATTTCAAGGCGGTGGAAAAATTACAAGCTGGGTTTAACGCAGTGGATTTATTTTTGGGAGCAGTAGGTTGAAGCTTACACGTAGCGGGTTGACATTTAGGTTAATTTCTTTAAGAAAAAGTGCCTCGAGAAAAGCAAGCATATAAATTGGCTGCGCATCTTCTTACTTTGCTGCAAACGTCGTCGAAAGCCGACAGTCTTCTGCCGTCCCTGCTACGTAAATGCCTCCGTTCCTTCCCCCATCCACCACTGACGCTCCTCCCCTAGCGTTTCGCTCCTCCCATGATAAAGACGGTGGAGGTTTGCTCAAGTCAATTCAGTTTTCCCGTATTCCACGGCTGGCGTTCCATCTGTTGAGACCTTTTTTGTTGTCGTGCCTGACGCTAGAGCCGCGACCCCACGCCTCGTTCCTTGTTTTGTTTTTGTATTGACCTTGTTTTCGCCTTGTTTTGTATTTTGTAGATACAACATTTCAATGCGTTTTTTCTGATTGGTACCGCAAAAATTGCTCCCCGTCTATTTTTATTTAAAATAACACTGCATGCACCAACTATGCATGTATGTTTTACCTCAAATATCCTTTATGTTCTCTTTTTGCTTATCAGTGTCAAATACTATGACATTTGCTTCCAGATTAAGTTGTTCAGAAATGTTCTGACTATATAAGAGCCTCGTTCAAGAGCAGTTATAACTTTTGTTCCGGTGGCTGAATCGACATACATACATACATACATACATACATACATACATACATACATGCATACATGCATACATACATACATACATACATACATACATACATACATACATACATACATACATACATACATACATGCATACATACATACATACATACATACATACATACATACATACATACATACATACATACATACATACATACATACATACATACATACATACATACATGCTGCTAATGAACTGATACTGATAATCAACTCGAGTTGAACAAGAGCCTTCAAGATTTGGAATTGGGGTGTTGCGAATGGGATACGCAAATCAAGTTCAAGAAAGCAACATATGTACACATCCCTAACAAGAAAAATGTTCTCAAGTTTCAGTACAACATCGGGAGCAACAATCTCTGTAAAACTTCTTATTTTAAATACTTAGGGGTGACAATTATGAACAACTTAACGTGGCATCAATGAATAATAACGTAGCATCAATGAAGTATCAATGAATAAATCAATAAGTAAATACATACATACATACATACATACATACATACATACATACATACATACATACATACATACATACATACATACATACATACATACATACATACATACATACATACATACATACATACATACATACGTACGTACGTACGTACGTACGTACGTACATACATACATACATACATACATACATACATACATACATACATACATACATACATACATACTGCCGCGAACCATACATTGGGTTTGTTTATTTGTGTTTTGCTTTTACCGCCCGGCTGCGCCGGTCTGTGTTATCTCTGCGCCAAGGGAAGCGCGTGTTCCATTCTTTCTTTGTTTCTTTCTGTTCCTCATGTGTTATCTGTTGTGATAGGGAGAGCATTCCGATCTAACGTGAACAGCCCAGAATAATCTTCTTGGATCTACTGTTCTCGATGTGAATCGACGTTTCGAGAACCACGCGCGCCGAAAGATAAAAAGCCTGCAGTGCGGACGCCGGGGCATTCGATTCTGCGACGCTCGCCGACGCACGTACGTCACTTTGTTGACCACTGCTTCGCCGCCTCTGTATTCTTTTCAGTTGTTAGGGGAGCACAAGTTCGCTCCAATAAACTTGTTTCTTTTCCAAACAACTGCTTCGTCCTTGGCTACGTGACATCTGGTGGAGGTGCTGGGTACGCACCCTTCATGCCCACTACAACCTCTGGAAGCCGCCAAGCCAGCCCAACAAGAGCCAGCCTCCGCGTGCAAGATTTACCACCCGAGTTCGGTCTACTACCGGAGAAGACGAAGAAGAAAAACGTCGCAACCAGCACCATGCTCAACCAAGCCAATCCTCCTGTCGTTCTGCAGCAGCCACGGGAACCGCCATCATTCCGAGGAGCCCCCGCAGAAGACCCAGAAGAATGGTTGGAGAAACTGGAGCGCGTCCGGAAATTCAACAGGTGGGACGACGCAGAAACGTTCCGGCACGTTTTCTTTTACTTAGAAGATTCGGCTCGCACTTGATTCGAGAACCACGAGAGCTCCTTGACAAACTGGGCTCAGTTCAAAAGCGAGTTCACTAAGACCTTCACTACCGTCGTGCGGAAAGAAAGAGCCGCCCTTTTGTTGGAAACGCGCACGCAACACCCCAACGAAGGTGTCGTGATCTAAGTTGAGGAGATGAAGCAGCTATTTCGCCGCGCGGACCCCGAAATGACGGAAGAAAAGAAGTTGCGCTTCTTAATGCGCGGAGTGAAGGAGGAACTGTTTGCTGGACTTGTCCGAAATCCGCCCAAAACCGTCGCCGAATTCGTGACCGAAGCCAGCACCATTGAAAAAGCCCTCGAAATGCGTGCTAAGCAGTATGACCGCAACTTTGTTGGCGCGGCCAATGCAAACGACTTTGGCAGCACGCGGATCCCGGCCGACAGCCTACGCGAGACTATCCGCGCAATAGTGAGAGAGGAGCTGCGGAAACTTCTCCCAACGCCGCCGCAGCCCCAAGTCGCTTCCCTCGCCGACGTGATTAGAGAAGAAGTGCAACAAGCGTTGGGAACTTCTACGCCATCCGAGGTACCTCGAGAGCCACAAGCTATGACCTACTCTGCGGCTGTTCGTCGACCCCGCCCTGCCCCAACACGCCGTCAAGAGGCCCCGCCGTACCGCCGCCCACTGTCACCCGCCCGACCCCCGGTAGCCCAAAACCAGACGTCGAGGAAGACGGACGTATGGCGAACTCCCGATAATCGTCCTCTGTGCTACCACTGCGGAGAGGCCGACCACATCTACCGTCGCTGCCCATACAAGAGACTCGGACTGCGTGGTTTCTCCGTCGACGCACCTCGCCCTCTCCCTGGCCAACGACCACGTGAGATCGACGAGTATCTATCTGAAACCAGCCGTGGCCCATCCCGTTTCAACCGCTCGCCATCGCCCTACCCGTACCAATCGCCGAACCGTCGTAGCAATGCTGACTTCGCCCGTGGAAGGTCCCCCAGCCCACGCGGGGGAAACTAAAAGCAGCAACTTCTGGAGGTGAAGTTGCAGAACGGCGAAAAAACGAAAACCCTCCAACGACGCATGGCCGCACCGAACACCGTACCTGCAGCCCAACGACTCGATCTAACCCGGACGTGACTCCCGAACCCGACAACGACACGACGCGACGCTTACCCGAAACGACAGAGCCTGCCGCTGAGAAGATGACGAGAATGACGACGCATGGTGCCCGCCCGTCAACACGCACAAGCCGCGATACAACGCCCCGACGCACCAGAAACTCCAGGAAAGCGGCGTCCGACGTCCAGCTGTCCATCGACGGATTTGACGTAGTCGCCCTCATCGACACGGGAGCCGACTACTCGGTAATGAGCGGCTCATTCGCGTCGAAGCCGAAGAAAGTTACGACAACATGGGACGGTCCGCATATACGCACAGCAGGAGGCCATCTCGTAACGCCAAGTGGAACGTGCACATCACGCGTCACCATAGGCGGCACTACGTACCCTGCTGAGTTCGTTATTTTGCCTAACTGCTCCCGCGACGTAATTCTCGGAATGGACTTTTTGACGGACAACGGCGCAATAATTGATCTGCAGACCAAGTCGATAACTTTTTCCTCCGATTACTCCACGACGCCGCAGCCGAACCCCGGTCACCGTGCTGCTGTCAGGATCGCCGACGATCACATCACCCTGCCACCCCGCGCGAGCTTGATGATCGCCGTCTACTGTGAGGATGCTGCTTCTGACATCGACGCTATCGTAGAGAGTGATCGAAGGTTGCTTCTCGACCGCGGTGTCTCCGTCGCAAGAGGGATTGCGCACTTTAAGCAACGCCAATCTCACGTTTTGGTCACTAATTTCACCGAAGAGTACCAGCATTTAAACAAGGGAACTGCAATTGCGTTCCTCGAAAATACGCAAGAAGCAAGTGACGTGATCGCGGTCGCCGACTTTGAACGCACACCCGATGACACCTTCAAGCTTCCGCAGCCCTTCGACGTAAATCCGGCGCTACAGCAAGAACAACGGAACAAATTATTGGCTTTGCTGCGTCGCTATAGCGAATGTTTTTCGTCGAGCGCAAAACTACGTCAGACCCCTCTAGCGAAGCACCGAATAATAATCGAAGATGGAGCCCGACCTACCCGACAGTCACCATACCGCGTCTCTTCACACGAACGGGAAGCCATCCGGACTCAAGTCGACGACATGCTCAGCGACGACATTATACAGCCCTCGAAAAGCCCCTGGGCTGCACCCGTCGTACTCGTAAAGAAAAAAGACGGCACATTAAGGTTTTGCGTTGACTACCGGCGACTGAACAAAATCACGAAAAAGGACGTGTACCCCCTCCCCCGAATCGACGACGCCCTCGACCACCTCTGCCACGCGAAGTACTTCTCATCGATGGACCTGAAGACCGGCTACTGGCAAATTGAAGTGGACGAGAGGGACCGAGAGAAGACTGCATTTATAACCCCAGACGGCCTATACGAGTTCAAGGTGATGCCGTTTGGGCTGTGCACAGCACCAGCGACGTTTCAAAGAGTCATGGACACTGTGCTAGCTGGCCTTAAGTGGCACACCTGCCTCGTATACCTCGACGACGTAGTGGTATTCGCCCGGACTTTCGACGAACACCTTGCAAAGTTGGAGTCTGTACTCGAGGCCATTCGTACGTCGGGGTTGACGCTGAAGCCTGAAAAGTGCCGTTTCGCATACGGGGAACTCAAGTTCTTGGGCCACGTCGTCAACGCCGCGGGAGTCCTACCTGACCCGGCAAAAACTTCAGCCATTGCGAACTTCCCAAGGCCGAAAGACAAGAAGGGCGTGCGAAGATTTCTCGGGCTGTGCGCATACTACCGGCGCTTCGTCGCAAACTTCGCACGCATTGCGGAGCCACTCACGCGCTTGACGAAAGATAGCACCCCTTTCAGCTGGGAAAACGACCAAGAAAAAGCATTCTGCGAGCTGCAAAAACGCCTGCAAAGGCCGCCCGTGCTCGCTCATTTCGACGAAAATGCCGAAACGGAAATGCACACGGACGCCAGTGATATAGGCTTGGGTGCCGTCCTTGTCCAAAAGCAAAGCGGCTGCGAAAGGGTAATCGCCTATGCCAGCCGTGGTCTGTCGAAGGAGGAGAAAAACTATTCTGCCTCTGAGAAAGAGTGCCTGGCTATTATATGGGCGATTTCAAAATTTCGCCCATACGTGTATGGAAGGCCATTCAAGGTTGTAACAGACCACCATGCGCTGTGTTGGCTCGCCAATTTGAAGGACCCCTCTGGCCGTCTTGGGCGGTGGAGCTTGCGCCTGCAGGAGTTCGACGTTACAGTCGTTTATAAATCTGGCAGGAAACACTCCGACGCCGACTGCCTGTCCCGCGCCCCCGTCGACCCACCACCACAAGACTCTGATGAAGACAGCGCGTTCTTCGGGATCGTGACGGAGAGCGACCTAGCCGCCCAGCAGCGTGCTGACCCCGACTTACGCGTCATAATCAAGTACCTCGAGGGATGCAACGTTGCCGTTCCTAGGACCTTCAAACGCAGCTTACCAGCATTCAGCCTGAGAAACTCCGTCCTTGTGAAGAAGAATTTCAGCCCCGGAACAAGAGCGAATTACCTTCTCGTCATCCCCGCGGACCTTCGTGACGAAATTTTGGAAGCGTGCCACGACGACCCGTCTTCCGGACATCTGGGCACAGCCCGCACTATTGGAAAAATCAAGGCGAGGTACTACTGGCCCGGCCTTACCTCTGACGTCACCCACTACGTCCGGAGCTGCCGTGACTGCCAGCGACGAAAAACTCCGCCGACAAGACCCTCCGGACTTCTGCAACCGATCGCCGTCCCATCGAGACCATTTCAACAGATTGGAATGGACCTTTTAGGCCCGTTCCCTACGTCACGAGCACAGAACAAGTGGATTGTCGTAGCGACAGACTACATGACGCGCTACGCAGAGACCGCCGCTCTTCCGAGGGGGACTGCACAAGAAGTGGCGAAGTTCTTTATAAGTCAAGTTGTGCTGCGACATGGAGCCCCGGAAGTCCTAATCACAGACCGCGGAACGGCATTTACTGCGGAGCTGATGCAAGGAGTATTACGCTACAGCAACACGGATCACCGAAGAACGACGGCGTACCACCCCCAAACGAACGGACTAACAGAACGTCTGAACAAGACAATCGCAGATATGCTGTCAATGTACGTTGACGTTGAACATAAGACTTGGGACGAAGTACTCCCGTATGTCACGTTTGCGTACAACACGGCTATCCAGGAGACGACGCAGCTGACGCCGTTCGAGCTTGTCTACGGTAGAAGGCCGACTACGATGCTCGACGCCATGCTTCCGCACGTAGATGACGACGACCTCAACGCCGACGTCCACGGATATCTTCAACGTGCGGAGGAGGCCCGCCAGCTCGCTCGAGTTCGTATAACGGACCAGCAGCTGGTGGATACGGGCCGCTACAACCTCCGACGCCGAGACGCCGCGTACCAACCAGGGGATCGTGTGTGGGTTTGGACTCCCATTCGACGACGCGGACTCAGTGAAAAGCTCCTGCGACGGTACTTCGGACCCTACCAGATTCTAAGACGTGTTGGGCAATTAACCTACGAAGTGATCCCCAGTGGTGATTCCGGCACATCACGACGACGCACGCGACCCGAAGTCGTCCACGTGGTTCGCTTAAAACCTTTCTACGGACGATGACGAACTTTTATTTTCATTTGTTCGGACTGTCGCTTATGTTAGCATCGGGTCGATGCACTCTTAGAGGGGGGGTAATGCCGCGAACCATACATTGGGTTTGTTTATTTGTGTTTTGCTTTTACCGCCCGGCTGCGCCGGTCTGTGTTATCTCTGCGCCAAGGGAAGCGCGTGTTCCATTCTTTCTTTGTTTCTTTCTGTTCCTCATGTGTTATCTGTTGTGATAGGGAGAGCATTCCGATCTAACGTGAACAGCCCAGAATAATCTTCTTGGATCTACTATGTTCTCGATGTGAATCGACGTTTCGAGAACCACGCGCGCCGAAAGATAAAAAGCCTGCAGTGCGGACGCCGGGGCATTCGATTCTGCGACGCTCGCCGACGCACGTACGTCACTTTGTTGACCACTGCTTCGCCGCCTCTGTATTCTTTTCAGTTGTTAGGGGAGCACAAGTTCGCTCCAATAAACTTGTTTCTTTTCCAAACAACTGCTTCGTCCTTGGCTACGTGACAATACATACATACATACATACATACATACATACATACATACATACATACATACATACATACATACATACATACATACATTCATGCATACATACATAACAGCATACAGTGCCCGTACTGCTATTTTCTAGCTCTGTTCTGAATTTATTTTCGTGTGGTGATATTTATTTAAGAGCACCACGACCTAGCAGCGAACTTGCTTGACTCGGGGATGAAGACTGGCTGAATGTCGTTACGAGCCGAACAGGCAATAACAAGCACAATGAGATTTTCATTGTGGAGATTTGGGGATGTTAAGCCTGATTACTACTTCGTTGATTGAAGAGCGTGAACAAGAGAGAAGATGTTTGAAAAGAAACTTTTCATTAGCGTGCAGACGAAGATGTCTATGTGTAGCTGCGGGAAACATCAGCTACCGCTCTACATACATATCAAATCGGGGTCCAAAACGCTATGCAAAAATAGAATGAGAAAACGTTCATGGAGCTTCACAAGAACGTTTCTCTGACCATGCCGATCCTGAACACACAAAAAAATTTTGAAACTCGTGCAAAACAAAATCTATTTACAGTGTCTGTTGCCAAGAAAACTTTCTCTTGGAAAGCAACGTTCCGACAGCCCTGTCACACCAGTCGGGTTGGCTTGGGCTGGCGGTCACAGTCGTCGGAATGAAGCAATTACAGCAGATTGGTGGCAGCTCCCACGGCATGAAGTGCAATCCCATAATAGAGCACAGTTTTAACCATAGCGGCGCTAGCTAGCCGTCTGACGTAAGTAGCAGAAAAAAAAATGGCTCCAATCCACGCTGTGAAGGTGGTAGGAAAGCAAAGCTTTAAACGACATCCACAACAATTGCCCATGTGACGTCACTTGAATTCACACACGTGGCTCCACAGAGATTGAAACGAGAGATTCTGCGAGCCGTTACTTGGAATTCGCGGGGGCGTGGTCCCGAACGCAGCAGCGTCGGCTATGGCCGGGCTAGAGGGGTGCACGCCGCCACTGTAGCCTGGCCGTGCGTTGGCAGAAGGACAACCGAGAGTAGCGTCTTTCGAAAGGTGAGACAGCGGAACCTAGCCATCCTGATGTGCTAGGTCGGGGCTACACCACCGCGCGACACAAGCGTAGACACCGAAACAATTCGGCGTGTGACCATAGTGATTCCCATCTATACCGATTTAAACTAGTTAGTTTAGTAAGTTTGAGAATTGCGAGAAAGCTGAGGGAACTTTTATAATCGCTATTTATCAGGACCAGTTGCTCCTTCCACCTTTTTTAATACCTCTTATAACACAACCGAATTGGTATTCATCAATTTTGTACACGGAGTCCTATTCCTGGCAAGCAGTGCGCAAAAGGTAGTGTTTCTCTAGTAGCCAGATGTCTGTATGTGGTCTCTACATTTTCTTTTCCCGCCCTTCAAACCAATCCTTAACTTATCTTTACCTTCATCATCATCATCATCATCACCAGCCTATCTAAGCCCACTGCAGGGCAAAGGCCTCTCCCTTTATTCTCTAATTACCTCGGTCCTGTGCCAACTGTGACCAGTTTATCCCCGCAAACTTCTTGATCTCATCTGCCCATCTAACTTTCTGCCGCCCCCTGCAACGCTTGCCTTCTCTGGGGATCCACTCTGTTACCCTTAATGACCAGCGGTTATCTTGCCTTCGCATTACATGCCCTGCCCACGTCCATTTCTTCTTCTTAATTTCTACTAATATGTCTTTAACCCCAGTTTGCTCCCTGACCCACTCCGCTCTCTTCTTGTCCCTTAATGTTACACCTATCATTTTCCGCTCCATTGCCCGCTGAGTCGTTCTCAATTTAAGTTGAACCCTCTTAGTGAGCCTCCAAGTTTCTGCCCCGTAGGTGAGTACCGGTAAGATGCAGCTGTCGTACACTTTCTTCTTGAGCGACAATGGTAGGCTGCTATTCATTATCTGAGAATGCCTGCCATATGCACCTCACCCCATTCTGATCCTTCTAATTATCTCTGCCTCATGGTTGGGATCTGGGGTCATAACTTGGCCTAAGTAGATATATTCACTTACCACTTCCACTGCCTCGCCACCTATCTCAAACTGCTGTGCTGTCCCGAAGTTATTGATCATTACTTTAGTTTTCTGCATATTAATTTTCAGGCCCACGGTTTTACTCTGTTCGCCCAGTGCGGAAAGCATGCTTTGCAATTCGTCCCCCGAGTTACTTAGCAAGGCAACGTCATCAGCAAATCTGAGGTTACTGAGGTATTCTCCATTAACCCTTACTCCCACCGGTTCCCATTCCAACGTTCTGAATACAGTCGAACACGGATATATCGAACACGGGTATATCGAATTATTGTCTATATCGAACTCATAAATTATCCCCTTGAAATTCTGTATAAATGTATAGGAATTCGAACGTTTATATCGAACCGTATTTTTCCCGACATTGGGTATATCGAACGCCGCGCGAGCTGGAAGGTGCTCTTTGGCGGTCGCTGCACCCCCGATTGAGGTTGAGGAGGATGTGGAGGAATGCGCGGGCATGGCGCAGACTGGGTCGCGGAACTAATCCCTCCTACCGGACCGAATTTGCGCTTGCCCAGTCGGGCCCCACTACAGGCCGCCGTAGCATTAGCGGACGGAGCCCAGTATGCTAAATCTCTCTAGGCACACAAGCCCGAACGCTCGGAAAATGTGACAGTGCGAGGTAGGGATGCCCCGACTGCGCACGTCCCTTATTTTTTTTATTTATTTATTTTTTTCGGTTGCGTACGTTCCTCGGCTTGCCGAAAAAGAGTGTTTTTTTCTCTCTCTCTGGGTCTGTCTTCCCCCGATGTCGTCTCGGGAAAGGGAAGAGGGAACGAAGGCGCTGGCGGCCTCCTCCTTCTTTTGCATTTTGCTGCTGTTGCTGCTGTTTGGCGAGTTGTCCCGCACCTTTCGGAGATCACTGTTTCTCTCGGAGATGACCATCGAGAGCGCTTTGTTGGAGTCCGTTCAGAGAGCCTTGGAATTGTTACCTTCAAAGTTCTTGTAGTACGTGCGCGCTGTTCTTTTGCGTGCGTGTTGTGCATGGTGTGTGAAGGCGCAGCATACTGCTGGAATTTTCTATTTGTGTAGCCTCGAGAAGATCGAGACCAGCGTCTATAATTTCATTTCAAGGACGAAAAAGCAGGTCAAGATCAGCGATTTGTTTTCACGGAAATAAAGCGTCCTGTGCGTCGTGAGTGCGGAATTAGTTGTCGTTCTTGAATGCGACGATCGGTAAGTGATCGTCCGCCATAGGTGAGGTATCAGAGCCCATAGTTTTTATATCGAATTTTTCATATATCGAACTATTTCGCGATCCCCTTGTAGTTCGATATATCCGTGTTCAACTGTACTTCTCGTAAGCATGTTGTGAATAACATTGGAGAGATTGTGTCTCCTTACCACCACTCTTTACCTTACCACCACTCAATTCAGTCGGGTCGCGGTTACCCACGAGGTGCTGTCGAACAAGCTAATCAAGCCATGCGAAAGGAGTGCGCAATGGACGCGAAGCTGCGCAAAACAGGCCCAAAACAACCATCGCTAAAGCAGACAACAAAACCGTGCCGCCGACGCGCCCACCGGGGAGCAGGCACCTCCGCGCGGGGAACGCCAGGTAAATTCGCCGCGCCATCTACAGTGGGCTCCGTGAGTGAAACCACCCCACCTGAAACCATTCCTGGAATGACGTCACCACATCCACCAATCCCTTGCAGGCGCAAATGCGTTTAGATTCTACGGCGCGTGCCTCCATAGCAGCACGGAGCCATAAGACACCACACCTTTCTACTTCGCATTGCTATTCCTATCCGACAAAGCCGCGGACATGCAACTACTGAAATTGGTGAACTACTGCAACCTAGTGAACTTACTGGACTGCTGAAATTGCCGACTTATTACATTGTGAATTCCCTTTATTATTTATGAAGATAAGTGCGCGTCGATGGGCAGTGGAAATTAAGGGGCCCGATGCGAACGGCCCTCTCGATGCCGTCACCATGGTTGTTACAAAGAAATGTAGTGGCCTTTCACTCAATGCTTGTTTGAAAAGACGACTAATGATCACGTCGGCATGCATGGTAGTTACCATCAAGAAATTCGAACTCACACCATGCCCATTTTTCTGACGCGAAAAATCGTGTCATATTACATAAACGTCCTTTCATGTTTTCTTTTGTGTGCGTGCATGTGTGCGGATGCGTGCGTGCGTGTGTGTGTTTGGGTGTGTGTGGGTGTGGGTGTGTGTGCGCGTGTTTGGGTGGGTCTGTGCGTGTGTGTGTGCGTGTGTGTGCGTCTGTGTGTGTGTATTTGTGTGTGTATGTGCGGGAGCGTGCGTGCGTGCATGTGTGTGCGTGTGTGTGTGCGGATGCGTGTGTGTGCGTGTGTGTAGGCGGATGCGTGTGTGTGCGTGTGTGTGTGCGGGTGCGTGTGCGGGTGCGGGTGTGTGTGTGCGTGTGTGTGTGCGTGTGTGTGTGTGTGTGTGTGTGTGTGTGTGTGTGTGTGTGTGTGTGTGTGTGTGTGTGTGTGTGTGTGTGTGTGTGTGTGTGTGTGTGTGTGTGTGTGTGTGTGTGTGTGTGTGTGTGTGTGTTGAATAAAGAGAAAGGCATCATGTCGAAGACATCCTAGCTCGCATATTAGCAGACAAAAAGTGGAGTTGAGGCGGAACTGTGATGCGGAGGACGGACGACAGGTCGACAACAAAATCTCTATCCAGAGTTAGCGGGTTGACAAGTAGGGGCACACTAAATACAGAAGAAAGAAATAGGGGCACGCCGAAGACTTGGTGGAAGAATAAGGCGATTTGGGGGCGAAAGGCGAACTCAGGAGACGCGGGACAGGAGTGGTTGGAAGGAAGTCTACAGCAGAAGCCCGCGTCCCCTCAGTAAACAGGATGCAAAGTAAAAAGCTTGGTCGAGTCAGCGGAAAGGAAACAGGGGGAGGATAAAGGGATCCTGGGCATTTTAAAGGCCGACGTAACCCGTGGCGGGTCAGAGCGCCAGCAGCAAAGCAGTCGTCTGTCTCCTCGGCACGGGTCGATTCCCCACGCGGTGACGTTGAGTCTGACGTCAGAGGTCAGCTGCAAGCCTTCGTCCTCGGGGGCCCCGACTTCGCGAACGCTAAAGCCTTCCCCTTCGCCGTTTCTTTTAATGACCGAGCTTCCTAAATTCAGCCTAGATGGCGCGTCGGCAGGCTTTGCCGCACCGAAATGCTCTCGCATCTCGTAGAAAAAGGCGCTCGGGGGCGCCCATTTCGTGCATGTTAGAACGGCTGATTCTTTTTTGTGTGCCTGTCTCGCTGACTCCTTCGCCCTCTCGCTGTGTTCTCACTGTGCATGAAGCGCGTTCATGGCGCGCTTTCTCCGAATCCGTGCATATCTACTAGTGAAACAAAGACAGCGCTCGCGATGGATGCGCCGGGGGAGCCTGGACGCTTATCTTCCGGTCGTCCGTGCCTCGGAATGAATGGAAATCCTTTCTTGAGTGCCACCCCCGCCTCTTTTTTTTTCGCTCACGCTTTGCTCTGGCTTCTTTCGGCTTGCTATCCGCTTGCTTTCAACTTGGCTCCCTCGCTCTAGGTGCCAGCATTTATGTTATCCAGATTTTCTCGCTCTTTTTCCCGGCTTTCGCCGCCGCTGCGAGCGGGAGCGCGGCGGAAGGGCGGGCAGGGGAAGACCGTTGAAAGTTAGCCCGGAAACGAAGCCGCTCATAAATTTCGGCTCCAATCGTTATCGTGATTGCGCGTAAGGCGTCTAGTGGACGCTCATTCACGTCGACTCTTTTGTTTTCGAGCGGAATAGGTTTCGGCGCCTGCATTCTTTCGCTGAGCTAAAAGCGAGGCAAGCCTGGGCAGGCACCGCCGCCATTTTAACGATTAGTCTTCCGACACGTCGAGTGAATTTCTTTTTTCCATTAATGAGTAAGTTCTGGGTTAAAAAAACAATATTGTAGGTTAACGAATGAATGACGGTGAATCGCAGAATGTCTCACTAAAAAAATTATCCGCATACGTTCAAGCGCTTACGTCACCGTCATTTTCCTATGCTGGATTTCAAGCTACGCAAATCTGGCGCTTCGTGGCGGGAAGCGCAAGGTAACAAAATACAGTTCGCGTTGAAAGAACTTTGGAATGCGTCGGCGTATCTTTCATTAAAGCAATAAATTATTTGCAGCGAATTTCGTATCTAACGTTTCTTCGTGCCACGCTTTTTAATCCTTTTAGTTCCGCCAGCCATTTCTGTCGTCAGAACAAGGAAGGTGTAACTTTAAAAATTAGCAAGCTCCCTCTGCTTGAGCCAGCCTCTCAATTATTGCGAGTCCTCTCGAGCCATTAATTAATTTGCCTTATGAGCGTCGCTCTCGTTCATCGTAAAAATGTTGTTTAATTCAGGTCTGAAGAGAATCCCAGCCGCTACGGGAAATTACTCTGGTGTCGCAATTTCCTTCACCAATACGCGTATGCAAAAAGGACCTGTAAAAGTATAGAATAGTAAAACGAGCATCGCGGAACGGTGGTGATTAAAGTAACGTGCTGGCGCCATACAGCGCTGTGCCGCAACCCCACCGCTGCTCGGTTTTTGTTGTTCTCCGCTGTTCGCTAAAACACGGAGAAACAATTAGCCCAACGAAGCCTGTACACACGCAACAAGTATTTCGCCGTACATTTTTACCAGGATGGCTATGGCATAACTTGTGGCTATACAACAGTTCTAGCCGCTAGAGATTACCAAAGAAGAAATAAGCTTGTAGTAGTTTTCAAGCGTTGCTGTGAGAAAGCGCCCGAAAACGTTCGGACAAATTATCGCAATTAGATTTTTCGATACGGGAAACGCATACGACTTAGACCAGCACGATAGAACGTGTCTTCATACAACGGTTGGGGGCGCCTGGTCATCCAACGGCGCTTCGTGATTTGCGCATTCTTCTGGCACTTTCTTCTTTGCCCCCCCTGCTGTCTCGTGATATTTAATTTGCAAGTAGGAGCGTGTTTTTTTTATTTCTTTATTTTTGTACATACCCAAGGCGGGTGATTTACCATACCATTGGTGTCACAGAAACAGCTTGGCCTCTTCTGTGGCTAGACAGGTAGCGTTTCGCTTGACGGCCAACTCCAATCCAATACAGTTCCATTTAAATAAATAACGGGCTCATCTCCCAACATGCAGCGCCCCCTCCGAACCACGGCTTCCACAACAACGCGCAGCCGTTCATTTCTAACTCTTTACTTACACACACAAAAAAAAGCCAGCATGCGCGGCCCAGCAAAGAGCGGGTTCTCTTGATGACCAAGAGATGCATGGTTCGAAACCGGCAATCGGGAGAAGCGATTTTGTGTTCCAGTCAGTAAACTACCGTAGGCCGAGCCGCGACGTGGCCGTGCACGTATCACATACCATGGCAGTGTGGGCGAGTAGCCCGAGAACATTTCAAGTTTAAAGCCTGAAGTACTGCCGCCTTTGCTTTTAGCAGTGGCATTCATTGATAAATCCTTAGGGCTTTCGTCGAGGAGGTCGGTAGTATCCTGCCAAGGTCAGTGCTTTTTTTTTTTACTTAGAGTTTTTGCCGCGCGGCATATGAGAGGCGGTTTAAAGATGGGAGGAGAGAAGAAAGTAGGAAGGCAATAGAAAGAGAAGAAAGTAGGGAGAGAGGGGCTGCCAAGAGCACAGATCGTCACGAAACCGATAGGTTTTCGAGTCTACAGGTATGCATGCAGTCCAGTTGCGAGCTGCGAAATATCTGAGTAACTGCAACAGTAAAGCCCATTCAAAACAATAAAGTTCATTCAAAAGATTGACAAGTTAGAATCATGCTGGCACCACTTTTAACGTAAACGTCGCTCAAATAAGCTGTATAATTAGGAGTAAAGGGAATGGTCATGCGACCCACTAGCTCATTTCCCGTAACAGAACCTATGATGTCATACCAGCCAGCACTGCGATTGGCGGAGGCCGGAAAAAGCAAACCCAAATTAGGCACAACTTGTAAGCTTGCTGAACGAGCTATTTGCGCTTAAATTTGGGGCACATTCTTTTTATATCAGTAAGAATGGTGGGACAAACAGTGGTAGTTACGAAAGCACACGTAAACATAGAAGTACCGATGCGTACTGCTGTTACCCGCCGCGGTGGCTCAGTGGCTAAGGCGTTGCGCTGCTCAGCACGAGGTCGCGGGTTCGATTCACGGCCGTGGTGGCCGCTTTTCTGATGGAGGCGAAAAGCAAAAACTCCCGATTGTACGAGATTTCGGCGCACGTTAAAGATCCCCAGGTGGTCAAAATTAATCCGGATCCCTCCACTACGACGCGCCTCATCGCCTGCGCTGCGTCGGCGCGTTAAATCCTAGCATCAATCAATCAAGCGTACTGCTGTTGGTACTGCTCGCACTATGCTTGGTTTAGCTGCACAGCACTATGGGGCTTTGGGGTTGTATCAGGTGACACTGGTCGATTGACGCAAGCGACGATGTCTTACGTGACCGAATTTGTCTAGCGAGCTCCATGTTTCACGAAACGATTATTGTCTCCATGAACTAAACAAGCCAGGTTTAAATACGTTCACAAACAAACCAAAGGCAGAAAATGGCTTGCCGCGGTGTGGTGGCGCCATCTGGTTGACTAACAGTAAGCAAGTCGCCGCTCCCGCGGCCTGATACGACTCGGGAGGAGGAGAGTCGAGTCCGGCCGTGCCGCTCCACACCAAGTTTAGCCGAAAGTCCTGCTGTTATGATGTCACTGCAAACGTCGTTCAAACAAATTTTTTGGCGCGAGAATCAAAATTTCAGCTTAAATTGATGAATTTTGCAGTGAATAAAGCATCTTTTGCTTCCGGACAAGCGCTTGGGGCACTATAGAACACGAAATCTTTCGAATAAAACAAACTTGTATTTTTCTTCATGACTCCTTTAAAGGGACCCTGCAACACTTTCTATAAGCGCTTTCACTCTTTCCTTCGCGTCTGGAACCACTGCGAAAGCTATAGTTATCGCTAGCACGGAGCGGCCGGCGTGATTTGCCCATCGCAACAGATACGCCTTCCATTCATGCTTTGGTTTTGTGGCTTTTTTATTAAGTTGCTATCGAAAAGCGTTCATTGCTGCAACTGAAGGAAAACCGGCCAACAGCCGCTACATCTCCTTAGGGACGTAATTGTTGCCGTCGAAGAATGTCAAGACCGGGAAAGAGAACAAATATTTTGAGACAGTTTACAAGTTATCTGATGGCCATAGAGCAGTAATGTTGGCTGAGGTACATTGCGACCCCCTGATTTACACTGGGTGTGTTGGGTTACTACGTTCTACAAGCATTAAGGATTTCAAGAAAAGTTGAAAAAAGTGTTGCAGGGTCCTTTTAATCACGAACAAACTGCAAGTCGTGGTGCGCTCGGCAAGGCTCTGATATTGGTATCCTTTTTTAATGGCTTCATAAAAATAACATGTTGCTGTTGACTCTAGCAAAGCAAAATCGTTCAAGGACATTGCTTCCATAAAGCCCTCATAAAAGTATACAGCATGGATAATATGAACATCACGAATGTTTTTTCTGCATTTGCTAGGGTTGATGTATCCGAAAAAATACTGTAACCTGGTACAGCAGAGTCAGTTTTTGATCTCGCTTCCTAGTTCAAATATGGCATTTATAATGCCTCTTTGTTTCTTTCTAGCCCAAATAAGTATGCTCCTGCGCAGTGCGTTGCCATGCAAAGCTATGCGTAAAATTAGGCACATTCCAAACGCCAACGACCGACCCATTGGGCCACTGCCACCTACACCAGTCACCTGTGTATGCAAAGCTAAGTGTATAATTTGGCACATTCCAAACGCCAACGACCGACCCATTGAGCCTCTGCCATCAGTGATCACATCGGCACGGGAATGTTTCCTCTGTCAGTGCAAGCCGCATATTTACACGAGAAGGCAGCCACAGTAGCCGCACTCGCCGAGAAGCGCCGTTATATAAAGGGAGACCGGCTGTGGTGCGCAGATGCCCGCGTACGCGTAGCGGAAATATGAGAATGCGCTGTAACGCACAGCGGGGCGACCCACGCGATCCTTGGCCCCTGGAATCGATTGCAGAATCAATATGAGGAATGATTGCGGAACCAAGGGCGTTGGGGAGCAATCTGTTGCAGGGCCGGACCTCGGTGATGGTTCGTTGCACAATGCGGAGCCCTCGGCAGTGCGGGCTGCTCCGGGCCGGAAGCGGGAGAAAGTCTACACATGTGACGGAAGGCGGCCGCAACATAATAACGCGCAGAAGTGTCCGCAAGACGGGGGAAAGCCGGAGCGAAAGAACACAAAGGTGGCAGTAAGAAGCCTCAAAAGCCGCAGGCTTTGGCCGACCGGACGGAAAGGTCGCCGCAATTCGGCCAGCCGGGAGGAAACCAGGAAACGCAGTTTTTCGCCGCGGCGAGTCCGAAACCGCGCTAATGGGCGCCGATTCTCCGCCCCGTGCCACTGGGCGGAGGGTGCGCTCCATCTCTCGCCGGGATCGGTGCCCGTCGCGAAGACAAGGTTAGTTCGTCTTCCTCCTTCCATCCATCCTATTTGTTCCTTCGGCAGCACTCTTCAAGCAGGAAACAGCGATCGATTAGTCTGGAAACACGGCGCAAAAAAGAATCTCGTGGGCCCACCAATGAGTGGAGAGCAATTAGGCGGGTCCGTGAGCATGTGGGCCGTGGGTACCATGGAGAGCCCCTGGTAATACCTTCTTGTGTGCTGCTCGGCTTTTTTTTATATACATCAACTTTCTTCTTCACAGTTGCTTTCTGTGAGCTGCTGTTGGGCTGTGTTTTGGGGCACGGGCTGTACGCACGAAATATATCGTAATAGCAGTCTGTGATAAGCTGTTACCGGCACTTGCTTGGTTCTCTTGGAAAAACTAGATCATAGCAAGGCTACGGCCAATCAAAAACTGCGCTTACAATAACTTATGTGTGATCAACTTTTTGTGAATCTGGGCGCTGGTCCTTGAAGGAGCCATGAAGAGAAAACACAAGTTTGGTTCATTCAAAAGATTGTCTCGTTAGAATCATACTGACACCACTTTTAACGTAAACTTCGCTCAAATAAGCTACATAATTAGAAAAAACGGGAATGGTCATGCCACCCACCAGCTCATTTCCCGCAACAGAACCTATAATGTCACATGAGCTAAGCTCTGCGATTGGCGGAGGCTGGCAGAAGCAGACGCAAATTAGGTAGAGCTTACAAACTAGACGAACGAGCGATTTGCGCTTAAATTTAGGGCACATTCTTTACAAAGCAATAAGAATGATGGGACAAACAGTGGAAGTTACGAAAGCACATGTAAACATAGAAGTACTGATACGTTCTGCTGTTCGTACTGCGCACAGCATGCTTGGTTTAGCTGCACAGCACTACGGGGCTTGGGGTTGTCTCAGACGACACTGGCCGATTGACGCAAGCAACGGTGTCTTACGTGATCCCATTTGTCGAGCGAGCACTCTTTCAGGGAACGAATATTTTCTCCCAGAACAAAAACAAGCCAGGTTTAAATGCGGGCAAAAACAAACCAAACGCAAGCCACGGTATGGTGGCGCCATCTAGGTTACGGAACGTAAAGAAACGCGGGAACAAACCAACACCACTGTACAGGGTGGAGACAACCTTTGAACGGTCCCGTGCCGCCGCAATTGGGCCAACGGGCTCAACGCGTTATTCTTTTCGTTTCCCACGAGACCTAGCAACGCGAAACAGACAATATGATTCAAACTTCTTCAGTAAACCGCGTTGCGGCGATAATTTTAGCGCGGTTTGGACGCAATGACTTGCTTCGGCGGCGAGCGAGCAACCGAAAATGGCGGCGCCAGCGTATACGTGTCTCTACCCTGTACGGCGGATGCGTGAATGAAGGTACTCTAGGCTGCAGAGCGGTCGGTTCCTGTGATGTCATTTGGGACCACGAAAACGCACGATTGAGCGGGAAAATCAAATTTTTAACGTAAATTGTTTAATTTCTCAGTGAATAAAGCACCGTTTGTATCCGGACAAGCGCTGGGGGCACTATAAAACACGAAATCTTTCGAATAAAACCAACTTGCATTTTCTCTTCATGGCTCCTTTAAAAGTGGTTTGTGCGACTCGCAGGTATTCGTGCCGATGTGATCTGCCACAAGTGCCCTTGTGATGGACGGAAGAAAGGGGATAGGCGATGGGGCACAGCATAGAACCAAAAAAAAAATGTCGTTAGCGCTGCATAATTAGCAGCCTAATCATTCCGTTTTTTATAGCACGATGCTACAGCGATCATCGCACTGTTCACTGACAATGATGCCTGACTTTTATGTTTACCAAATCGCATCGCTTCTTCGTATAGTTATCCAGATATCCAGTTGCATCGGGGCGAAGCTGGAGCGTTGAATTGTCTCCGACTGTAGTTACGCCATTTAAAGCGTCTGAGTACCATTATGGCGATTCAGATTTTCTCATTCTTTGTCAATTGAAAAAGAACCTCAATAACAGACGTACCGGGCCAAATCCTGATTGGAAGTTTAAAGCATAAATCAGTAAATGCATTTATTCATACAGGAGAGGTCGAACGCCTCATGTTGGGGAAAGGGAAGAGAGGAGGAGGGAGTAAAATGTTTGCAGGTGGAATGGGTTCGTTTCACACATCCGCCCCGCACACGGACCACTTAGTGAAGGTCATTCGGGGGAAAGTAACTTTCCCAGAGAATCAACTGGTGGTTTGGTGGTGTCTTTATATCCGCCCCGAACTCGGACCCCCTCAGGTCCACTGACTAACGTTGTCATCCTTCGCGAAAGACCAGAGGGACATGTACGTTTCTATTTAGTTTTGCTGTGGCTTAATCCATTCTTCGTATGTGAGAACAGAGTGTGGTTTGTGTCTCCACCTTTCTTCATCCAGCTTGTCGCATTCCCATATAAGGTGTCGCATTGCCGCATTCCCATTTAAGGTGTCGCTTGTCGCATTCCCTTATATACAACTTGCGGGTCTGCTGTTGTGACATAGCGTGCATGGACGAAAAGGTGGTGGCGGGGGTATGGTGCCGTCCGGTCTTTTTTTGCCGAATCGTCGCATTTATTCCCACCTCTCTCTTACGTCTGGCGTGATGGCATAGCAAGTCCGCGCTTTGTAGAGTAGGACTTGTAGGCCCCGCAGAATGGTCAAAGGAATGGGTTGGTGTACTTTGTGGCGTACTTTGCTTCAGCATTCGTTGCCTAATTTCATGGCGAAGTCTCCTCGCAATGGCGGCTTCGTTGACATACAGAGTAGGCAATAGGTCACTCAAAGGACATGTACTCTGGAGGGAGGGATTGGCTGCAGATACCCTGTCATGAGCGGCCCCGTTGCCGGGGTTGTTCTGGTGCCCAGGAGTCCATTCCATGAAAATGGGGATCGATCAGTCGTTGCACTGTATTGTGAATGGTGAGGGACAGGCTGCTTGCTGGGTTGGGGTTTTGGAGGTCTTGTATTGCGGATGCGTTGTCCGTATATATATTGATTCGCTTTGGTTTGTGTTTAGCTTAAATTTTCCCAATGTCTCTACAGAGCAAAGTGAGAGCTAGGAGGATAGCCTGCAGTTCTGCTGTGGTGGAGTCCAGTTCAGCTGAAGTGGAGATTGTGACTACTTCTGAGAATGATGGGTCAGAATCATGGTAGACGCTTCCTACTGTGGTTGTTTCTCTTACAGACGCGCCGGTGTAAATGGCATACGTTCCTGGCTCTGTGCAGCGATGTAGCCTCGAGAGCATGGATTTTGATGTCAGTATCTGCTCTGTTCCTTGCGGGACCGAGGTTTTTTCGCGATTGGTTGGGTCCGAAGCCAAGGTGGGGGTGGGGGTGTGGCCGGATGGGTACGGATTGGTTCTGTGCTGATGTTGCGGGTCTCATCGTAATGGGTTAGGTGTCTAGCCTGGGTTATCAGTGTCCTACGGTCTTCATGGATGCCGTTGGCGTATTCTATTAGAGATTCGATTGTTGGCAGCTCGGCGTAGGTGTATAGGTTATCAGTCGGGGTGTGTCTTACGAGGCCGGTAATGCATCTGAGTAGCTTGTGGCACAAGATTGTCAGTTGCTTCAGTTGAGTACGAGTCAACCTGAAACAGGTGCTTCCGTATGGGTTCCGGGATTTAAGGGCAGCACTACTTGCAAGCCGAATGAATTGCGTGCTGGTCCCTCCGAATTTGTTGCCGATTTGTTTTAGAAGGTGTATTGTGGCGTCCACGTTTTTCCGTAGTTCTTGAATCCAGGTAGTGCCGTTGCCTTTGCTGTTGACTGGAACGCCGAGAAGTTTGATCCAGCAATCTTGCGGTTCACAAAGCTCATGACCACCGATAAAAAGGTGAATTTTGTCACGTTCAGAAGCACTGCCTTCTATTTTCAGTACCGCAGACTTGGTGGGGGATATCTGCATGCCAGTTGATGTTAGTAGGTCTTCAAGAGTAAGAGCAGCCTGGAGTTATGTACATGATAATTCAGTGGTGGTGTAGTCATCTTATACAGCCCACAAGGGGATGTCATCAGCGTACATAGTCATGCGGACGGTGCTTCTTCATGAATTGCTATGGCTAGCTTGCGCATGACAATATTAAACAATACTGGTGAAATGATGGAGCCTTGGGGTACGCCTGTATTGTTACCAAATTGGATTGGAGAAGGGTAACCAGACTTGACCTCCAGAGTGCGATTTTCGAGAAAACTTTCAATGTAGTTGTACATCCGACACCCTGGATAGTGGGTGTCTATGTCTTCGAGAATGGCGGCGTGTGTGACTGTGTCAAATGATTTTGTTAGGTCAACTGCAACCAGGATATGAGGTATGCCGGATGGTCGGCCTCTGGTCGTGGCGTTGAGTAGTCGCCGGAGAAGCCATAGACTGTCATGTGTACCCATATTAGGGCGAAACCCGGTTTGGGCAGGGTGAAAGTGCTGTAAAGTCTCCTCTAAATGATGGGTGAGTCGGTTAGTGGCCATCCGTTCGAGCAACTTGCCAATTGTGGACGTTAACGGTATGGGCCGCAGGTTTTCAATGCGGTCTGAAGGCTTGTAAAACTTCCGTTACCTGTCACTGCGATTACACTTCAACCGGTGTCCACAGTTTAAATAGGATTACGAATTTGACTTCCGGCCATAGTAGCGGGTATTTTGGAGTCATAGTGACAAATAAAAATTCCCCTGCATTTCCCCGAGGGGGAGAATGTGAAAGTGCGAATGCACGAGTTGATTGCGCGGTCCGGTGTTGTAAATGAGTAGTCGAGAGAGATCACACACACACACACACAAGTATACAGAAAGAAAGATACATTTATTCACAGACACCTATTTGTATTGTCGTTGTAATTGATTGATCGAGGGACCCGCTCTCGACGGTGGCACGAGCTCGACTGATCCTCCCGCGCCACGCGGCCGCTACGCGAGCGCCCCCACGCGTCGGAAATCCGAAGCGCACGCGAAGCGAGCGAGCGCTCTGCCGCCCGAAGTGGAGAGGAGGTGCCCACGCTCGCAGTGAAACTGCGAGGAGAGAGGAGGAGGAGAGTAGCTCACGCCGCTACGGCGAGGAGAGAGGAGGGGAGAGTGGAGAGGAGGAGCGCACCGCCGCCGAGGCCGCCGCGCCTGCCCGCGCGCCGGCCCGCCGCTCCCCGCCGCAGCGCCGGCGCCGTTGCTAGGCACGCGCTCATCTCCGTTGCTAGGGGAGAGGAGGTGCCCGATGACACCTGCCGCGCCGGAGCGGCGGACGGACGGCGGCAGACGAAGTAGGCTCGACTAAGAAGTGCATTCGCACTTAAAAAGTCATTGAGATGGCAGCAGTTCTTCATGGGAAACTTCGTAGAGTCCAAATTCTTTCAGAGGCGCCCATAATTAGGCGCCTCATAATGTGCCCTTTGTGGTAGAATAATGTCTTTTAATTTCTATGTGTCTTATTTACCCGCCGTTTGACATACGCAAATCACATGATGATCCGCGATGCACGTATTCACCCAAAGACGGGATGATTTGCTTGCTAGAGCAAATTGGAGATGCTAATTGGGGTACTTAAACTGAATACATAGTTGGAAGATTCCAGGTCCGATTTTAGTCATCGTTCTTCTTTCATAACATTTACGTGCACGGGTATCCACAGAATTTAATTTCTCCCTTTAAAACTGAAACTGAGGTCCGATTGTTAAGGATTTTGCCGAGTGGATTCTTCCTCCGTCATTTTATGTAGTAAGCGAACGGGAAGCAGCACCGCGACGTGCGAGGCGTGGACATCCAGAGCTTGAAGCGGTCAATCATTCGAACAGTAATCTATCGCTACACCCCACCCGCAAAACCACGTCATTTTTTTGGGCAGTAACATCATGAAAAATCATGGAAAAAGGATTGTATACTGCGAAAGGTGGGCGAGTTCCCATTCTTAAAAATCACTATTTAAAGGAGCCATGAAGAGAAAACACAAGTTTGGTTCATTCAAAAGATTGTCTCGTTAGAATCATACTGACACCACTTTTAACGTAAACTTCGCTCAAATAAGCTACATAATTAGGAAAAACGGGAATGGTCATGCGACCCACCAGCTCATTTCCCGCAACAGAACCTGTGATGTCACATGGGCTAAGCTCTGCGATTGGCGGAGGCTGGCAGAAGCAGACGCAAATTAGGTAGAGCTTACAAACTAGACGAACGAGCGATTTGCGCTTAAATTTAGGGCACATTCTTTTTTACAAAGCAACAGGAATGATGGGACAAACAGTGGAAGTTACGAAAGCACATGTAAACATAGAAGTACTGATGCGTTCTGCTGTTCGTACTGCGCACAGCATGCTTTGGTTTAGCTGCACAGCACTATGGGGCTTGGGGTTGTCTCAGACGACACTGGCCGATTGACGCAAGCAACGGTGTCTTACGTGACCCCATTTGTCGAGCGAGCACTGTTTCAGGGAACGAATATTTTCTCCCAGAACAAAAACAAGCCAGGTTTAAATGCGGGCAAAAACAAACCAAACGCAAGCCACGGTATGGTGGCGCCATCTAGGTTACGGAACGTAAAGAAACGCGGGAACAAACCAACACCACTGTACAGGGTGGAGACAACCTTTGAACGGTCCCGTGCCGCCGCAATTGGGCCAACGGGCTCAACGCGTTATTCTTTTCGTTTCCCACGAGACCTAGCAACGCGAAACAGACAATATGATTCAAACTTCTTCAGTAAACCGCGTTGCGGCGATAATTTTAGCGCGGTTTGGACGCAATGACTTGCTTCGGCGGCGAGCGAGCAACCGAAAATGGCGGCGCCAGCGTATACGTGTCTCTACCCTGTACGGCGGATGCGTGAATGAAGGTACTCTAGGCTGCAGAGCGGTCGGTTCCTGTGATGTCATTTGGGACCACGAAAACGCACGATTGAGCGGGAAAATCAAATTTTTAACGTAAATTGTTTAATTTCTCAGTGAATAAAGCACCGTTTGTATCCGGACAAGCGCTGGGGGCACTATAAAACACGAAATCTTTCGAATAAAACCAACTTGCATTTTCTCTTCATGGCTCCTTTAAAGGCGATTACTGATCTAACGACAACCTGTGTACCACAAATTTGTGCACAAAGATACGAAAGTTGCCTCTACACTTTCCAATGAAGTCAACCTGTACAGAAGTTGAGGCCTGTCACTTTCAGGCCCCTTGCCGAGGAACATGCACCCGGTCTTCAACGAAGGCAGAAGACGCGCTAGAGCCAAAACACTAACGGACCTGCACGCGAAAGACCCCGGCGCCAGATACGTGGACGCAGCCGAATATGCTGGCCGCAACGGCTTCGCGATTGCCGTAGTCGACTGCGAAGGCAACTTGCGGGCATCCGCCAGCACGTCAAACAAGCAAGTCGAGGAAGCGGAAGAAATAGCCGTCGCCCTGGCCATCGTAGACCAAGAATGCCACACGATCCTCAGCGATTCCAGACAGGCGGTGGGAACTACGCGAAAGGAAGAATTTCCCCAACGGCGGCAGGCATTCTGATCCGACAGGCAGACCGCGACAAGAGGATTCGTATCAAGTGGTTCCCGGCGCACGCAGGCGCAGCGTCGGAGAAGAATGCCAGCCACAACGAAACGGCACACGCCCGAGCGCGAGGACTAACCGACCGCGCCCAGGGCAACGGGCGCCCGCTGTGGTTCAGCGCCAAAGACCGAATGACCAGCTACAACGAGTTGACCAAGGCCTTTCGGCTGGCCCGTAGACTTCTCCCGCCGCCCTGCAAAGGGCTGAGCTGGTCACAGGCCGTGCTGTTCAGGCAGTTACAAACGAGGACGCTTCCGAGCCCGGCGCTACTGCACCGGATGTACCCGGAATCACACCCCGACGACAAGTGCAGAGCGTGCCGCAGGGAGACGGGCCACATTCGAGCACATGCTCTGGGACTGCTCCAAACATCCAAGCGAAGCTAACTCAGGACGTACACCGCCGCAGCTTGAGGAAGCAATGCGGAGTGACCACGAAGAAATGCAACTCCAGGCCGTCCAGCAGGTCATCGAGGCGCTGGCTATAGGCAGGAACCTCACGAGCCGGCAACGGCGAGCGAGGATCCTCGCAGAGCACCCGCCAAGACAACGACGTATACGCCACGTCCGAAGCGCGTGTGCGCGCTTTACTGCAGGCACAATAAACGTTTCTCCAATCCAATCCAAACTGCTTCATCAGCAGCAGCGTTCACACCCCTTAGCCCGTGCTCTTGGATATGCATTTGCGCTCTCGCATGTGCGTGGTGTTATTCTCCTAGTCATCCCGTTACCGGTTTCAAAATTCTAAATGTTCCTTTGTTCACAGCTGTGTCACCAGTTGATTGCACTTGCTTTCGAATAATAATAATAATAATAATAATAATAATAATAATAATAATAATAATAATAATAATAATAATAATAATAATAATAATAAAACTCGCAGTATTTCTAATAAGTTTTCGAATGTACGACGAACAGACAAATTGGACGAACAAAATTTCACTTGAGTTACAAAAACGCTTGCATTCTAAATGCGCACGAAGTGCTTCATTTTGATACATTGTATCTTTCAGGCTAAAGGTATACCAGAGCAGCGTTAGGGATAAGAACAACCCGATAAGGAAACAAAATACCGGTGCGAAACTTAACCAAGTCCCCAGTTTGTCCTGGAGCATGTACTGGGGACTAAAATTCTTAGTTGGAGCAGCAATTATCACTGATGGTAGCTACCTCTGCCAAAAGGTATTTAATTATATGGCTTTGGGGGCACATATGACGTGAAGCAAACATTTTATTCTAAAAGCATAATTTATATCTAATTTTAGCTGTCCCTATCAAAACAAAAATCTTGGAGTTTTACCTGCCGAAGCTACTCGTGGGCTGTGAGGCGGGCCCACGAGGGAGCTTATGAATTTATTTAGACCACCCAGGAACCTTCAGCGTGTGCCTAAATCTCGCCACACTGGTGTTTTAGTTTTTGGCCTTTATCATAGGAACGGCCGCATCGGCCCCTTGGGGTGGGCAGCACAACAACTTAGCCACTGAGACACCGCAGCGGGTAACGCTCGTTACGACCGAGGCGTACGAATGCGGCCCGCCTCGTACAGGTAGTGTGAATAGCGGCTTCCAGAACAGATATTCCTCCGTGCCGACGACTAAGGTCCACAGGCCAAACTTAAACGGTTCGGTCCATGGCGAGAAGAGAAAAAAGACGATAAAACATACTGGGATGCGAGAATATGACAGCTCAGCGTAACATTTTCCACCCCAGACTAACAATGCGCTGATACTGGCCGCCGAAGGGCGAGAAGATAGATATACCCTTCGAAATTGTCATAACCGTCAGTTTGCACACGTCACAGACCCGAATTTTCAAACCGAGTCAAGTAAAACAAGCAAAAACACTCTCACTGAGTTGGACGCAGTGGTAACTCATAAGCGACGAGCAAAGGCTCTTGGGCTTTCCTGCATGCTCTGGGGCGATAACGGGTCGCCATTTGCGGAGCTTGAACAAACGTGCATTCGCGGCCGTTGGCTGTACGCCTGTTTTGGAGCGGCTGTAACGGTGACTCATAGGCCCCAAGTACACGCGTCGCGATTTCCTGGACAGCGTAGGCGACGACGAGGCGCCAGCATTGGCCGAGATGAAATTCCTTTTGGGTTGTCTTCACCGCAACACAAAAAGCCTCCGTGGGGAAGTTCACCGCAGACTCGTTTTGAGGGCTGTTCAAGCATGCGTGCCGCAACAACAGAATACTCCGCAGCCGATTCATAACAGCTCCGTACCGATTTCGGTCGACTCCCTGTGTGTATCAGTGCTTTATGTTGGGGCAGAAAAAAAAGAAATATCCTGATAATCCTCATCATCAAATTTGCCTTCATCCTGCCGTAGTTTAGTTAAAATTAATACGCCATTTCATATTAGCCGCAACAATTACGGGTGATGCGACCCCGTAACAGAGAAAAAAGTAGCACGGCCATATTTTTTTACACTTAAGCATAGCAGAATGATCAAAGCAAATAAAAATTGCTGTAATTTCTGAACTCCCCCCGCCCCCCCTCCATCACGAAACCAGTTAAACAGTGGATGCATAGTAGCGAGCTTGGGCCGCTATACTGGGACGTAGAGGAATCCTGTTTTTTGCGCCCTCATCTCTGGCAGTCTCAGGAAGAAAAGAAAGGGGAAACATGAAACGCTATAAACTGGGAATGCCGTAAGAAAAAAAAAATAGAAGATTGGAATAACACAGAATAGTCTCGCTTCGGTGAGCAGGATAGATGCGGCTCTTCAGAAACTCGGAATTGATCACAGCGCAGACGAGCGATTAAACTGTCATCTCATGAGCCGCGCTTGTGCTCCTCTCCCACGATAGCTGCTTGCGCTGCGGGAGAATGGCACAGCAGCACCGGAAACCCACCGGCGACTTCTCGGAAGACGCAGCTGCCGCCTGGCACAATGGTCAATATCGAAAAGAAATTCGCTCCTTTCACTCTTTGAAAAGGACTCGCCAGAGCGCTTTCCTTCACCTCTTGTTCCACGGCATCCTCCTTTTGCCCATCTGTCAGATGTCCGACTTCATCTCCCGCAGCAGGCGAACAACAGGGGTCCGCCGGCCTGAAGGACGCGGAGGGGGAGAAAAGCGGTGGGGGAGGCACAAGAGAGGCCGGCCTAAAGGGCGTCGTCGTGGCGAAGAAGGCCCCGTGGCTACGTTTGAACAGAGTACTTCTCCCCGCTTCCCCTTCGAGAGACGTTCGTCGCGCACGTCTGCGCTACTTCTGTACGCCTGAACGTCCCTTTCCTCTATTTTTACTACTTCCCTGATCCCGTGTCCTTACTTCTGAACATCTGTGACAATCTTCATTCCCGCAGTCAACAGAAATTGCACTTTATGTATTTATAGACATCCAGAGACATAGTGCGTTAATACACGGACAGTCGCGGTTTCGCCGGAGCCCTTCATCATTTTATTTCTTGGGCAGCTAGCCCGCGGTTATTTGACGGCCCGAAACGAAAAAAAAAAAAAAAAAAAGGTCGATGAGCCGTCCTGCTATTATGTGCGGACGACGAGCGTAAACTTTTGCGCTAAGCCCAGTTGAAAGTGCCACGTCTCGGTGGCGAACGAGCAGTGGTATTGTCTCAGCCCCTGGAAAGAGACTTTGCCCGTAGGCTACGCGTTCCTGAAGTCTACGAAGCAGACCTCTCGACGTCTGGTTGTCTTCCGGCAATCCTGTTTTCTTTTGCTGATTCAGTGGAGCCAGAAGGAAACTAACTGTAGCAGTAGCTCAGTTGTAAAGGTTGTTTAGTCATACTCCTTTTGCCGCATTATTAAGTCGAAATAGTTGGTGTTAAATTCATATTTAACCAGTTGGCGAGGGAACAAAACAATCACGGCAAAAGCTAAGACCGTCCAGACTTTCAAACTCTGCGCAAGGAATCTGAAGTGTATACTAATGCTAATGCTAACACTAATACTAATGCTAATACTTTCGTGGATAGCTGCGCAATCATGAAGACTTATAAGCATGCCAAAACGCGAGCTCTAGGAATCTTCGATGCGTTTCAAATCGCAATTATGGAAGGTACGTTAGTGCGCCCCGGGGGCCTTAACATAGGAGGACATAATACAGTAGAATGTCGATAAACGGAAATCGCTTAAATGGAATTGCCGCTTAAACGGAACAGCTGCCTGGAATTTGGTTGGTTTTTTATTCAGATAACGTAAAAAAACTCTCGGTAATCGGAACTAACATTTCCGCATCACCGTGTAAACGGAACCAGAAATGGAACTTCTTGTGAAATACACTGGCATGACAATCAGCTTTTTACGGTTCCGGCTGTTTCGTTCTTCTTTTTTTTTTTTCCTCCATGCTTTTTTAGCCTTCTTGGCCTCGTAGGCCTCGTCTCGTAAGTGGTTAGCTGTGTTAGCGCAACGAATGCAACATCGCAGTTCTTGTTCCAGTCGTTCGGTCTCGATTCTAGACGCCGAGGCTACAGGGCTCACCTCCTGTCGCCTCGTTCGTGTCATCGTTGTGCTATTCGTCCTTCATAACCACGTTGCCGTCTACTAAATTCGGTGGCTCGGAAGCACTCGGGAAGTTGAGGCCTCTGGCCTCCGTGAAGATGCAGTTGCAAGGACTCAAACAAAAATAATTGACGCATTTTGTAGTGCACAGCGACTCATTGTTGCCAAATCAACTTTGTGAATGCTGTGCCTACGCTTCTTGTAGTTTTCTTGCTTTCTGAAAACTATCAGCTACAGTCACTTTCTAGTGGTTAGAGTTCCATTAAGTGCTCTTAGAAGTGTGTACGCACATAAATTTGCACCTTAGAACATCTCTCTCAGTAAACGGAACTCCTGTTAAACGGAACTAATTTTTCCGGTCCCTTGAAGTTCCGTTTATCGAGAGTCTACTGTATACTTGAAGGCGTCAAGGAAGGCGCAAATTTAAGAATGAGCAGTATCTGAGCAGTGTAATTTACTGTATTGGTTACTGCTGTGCTACAATAAACAAGCTCAATTGTTTATCAGCGCTAGTGTTGCGTACTCTCAGTTGTTAGTCCTCGTTTTTGCGCTATTTTGCAGTGGTACACTAACACACAAGGCGAGGGGTATATATGTGGGCACAATATCTATTCGACCCTACAGGCTACCCTTACACTGCCAGAAAGGTCAGTGAGACTGCGTTGCCGCACAGCACCTGAATGACCAATCAGTACGTCGGAGGCAGAAAATCTCATGAATAATGGGCAGAAAATCCAATGGGTGGCTCTACTTGTCGCGAAAAGTTCACGGGTTGAAGCAATAAACTCTGGTCTTCTAAATTTACGACCTCATTCACGATGGTATAGCAATGTTTCTCCTCCATTGAGGGCAATGATGAAGCCCCGGCCACCTTCTGTTTGTTGGTACTCCCAATTCGAGTGTGTTAAACATTAAGTTCAACTGAAAGTAATTGAATAAATATCTCTTTCAATCTAGCTACGTGCACCCAGGTGTTTTTGCGTATGCGTTTGCGTTGCGGGTAGCGATTTACGAGCAACAATGATTTAACCGAAGGCTGTACTGCAAGTTTCACGTAAATGAGGAGTTTAAAGCTGCTGGGGTGTCGCTGTGAGACGCTGTAATTTCACGCTGGGGTGAGCGCAGCAAAGGCTCAGGGGCAGTTCGTTACAGTGGAGAGAGAGCCTTGATGAGCGGAAACGGCAGCCAAGTCCGTACGCCCATTAAGCGGCATTCACACGTCGGACAAGGAGTCAAATGGAGGCGGCCGTCACAGCCACATGACAGCCATGTGACATCACAGCCACAGCCACAGCCACAACGGTGGTGAGAGACAGTTCATCCTACAAAGGGGCTGCCATTTTTTTTCGGCAATGGAGGGGAGTCAGGGGCTGGGCAGCACGTGCCGGCTCCTGCTGTGGTAGCATAACCGCCCCCCCCCCCCCCCCCCCCCCCCCCCTGCAAGTGATCCAGAAAACTAATCCTAATCTTCTTCCCGTTCGGCCACAGTATATTCTATAAGGAGCTGCTTCTAATATTCAATTGCCTACGATCCTGCAAAGGATCGACGAGTGCATGCTACGTGCACCCGTATACGTACTTTGTGCATATACTCACTACGTATGTATATGTATGTCATGTAAGTACATACTCGACAATATGTATATTACACGCATATACATACTGTCCAGGGCTTGTCCCATACGCGAGTCTCCCTGCGTCAGTTCACAACGGAACAACCCCGAGTGACGTGAACATTCGACTCTTCATAAAATATTTCGGCACTCATTAGCACAATGTATTTAGGGTGGGTTTAGGGTGCATTTAAAGTGCTTTAGGGTGCGCAAGCCCAAACAACCGAGTTTGTTTACGGGTTTTGGACGCTGGGGAGCGCTTTTTCTGGTTCTCCATAAATTCTCTTGTGATGAGGGATTTACACAAAAAGAGCGCCAATTGATGCCGATGCCGTGCACCACTCACGAGGGAGCCTGTCAGTTCAGGCAGTGTTCCGCCCGCTGCCCTCCCTCCCGTTAACAACACTGATCAAGCGTGGTCAGCGGATAGTGGACCAAATCTACGGACTGCTTCCAGTTGCATACCCTGCGTTGCCATCGTCATTCTACTTTTTTTTATTTTGTCTTGACTTCACCATTCGCCGTGCGAACACAGACTACCTGCTCAGACTGCTTCCTCGGGGTGGGCTCTCCAGTTTTTTTCATTAAACTTTAGTTCGCTCTCATTAATTAGGCATTGAACGCCTTAAGCATTACCCCACTTAATTTTTTAGTTCTTTGTGTGTGTGTGTGTGTGTGTGTGTGTGTGTGTGTGTGTGTGTGTGTGTGTGTGTGTGTGTGTGTGTGTGTGCGTGTGTGTGTGTGTGTGGCTTTGCTCATAAGTGCGTGCGTGCGTGCGTGCGTGAGTGCACGTTAAACACAGATTTGCAAAATTAAGTGCACTTGTCGGTAATTGGGACCTAAAGCAGGCGCCGACGCAGGTTCCGAACAGGCAGTCATTACAACTCGGCCGCTCGGCAGGTACCACTGCGGCCACCTGTAACGAAGTCCACGAGTCACAAGGATAATTCACCATGGTTGGGGCTATTTGTTCCAAACGGAACCACCAAGGACAAAGTTAAAGGCAGATAGTAGACCTGCAGGGTCATCCGCTCTGCAAAAAAGAAAATGTACAGCAATACCGAGAAGCGTCTACTCATGCGTAAGCATTCGTATGCCGCTCTTCATTTTAAGCTTTTGTCTCCTTGACAAATGTAGATTTACAATATCGCAACGATTAAAATTGTTAACTTCGCCAACTATACATTTTATACAGATGCAATGTGTTACATGATGGGGGTTGTTTCACAACTTTTTTTTCGTGTTTCGTTTCGTTTTCAAGGCTTCTTTTGTGTTTGGCTTCATCGTGTGAGGGCGTTGTATAAGGTATATATTTTTGTTTTTATTATTCCTGTTTTTTTTGTTTTTCAAAATATCTTTGTGATTTTTTCTTTGTATTTTCATTCTTTTGCTTTTCATGCTGAATTTGTGATTTTTTCTAGCTATGACCACTTCTGTCCATTTACACTATTATAACGGTTACCCGCCGTGACGGCTCAGTGGCTAAGGCGTTGTGCTGTTGAGCCCAAGGACACAGGTTCGATTCCCGGCCGCAGCGGCGAACACACGGGCGAAAACGCCCGTGTGTTCGAGATTTCGACGCACATTAAAGATCCCAGATGGTCGACACTAATCCAGAGCCCTCCACTACGGCGTGCCTCATCGCCTGTGTAGCGTCGGTGCTCTAAACCCCATAATATATCAGTATTATAACGGTTAAATGTATTTACAACGCCAATTATGCCTTTCTGTGTAGATGCACTGCGTTACGTGGCCCGTTCTGCAGTGCACCCGGAAAAGACGGCTTACGCATTAAGAACTGTCCAAGACGCACGCTGAAGAGGGCCGATATTGCATATGCCCATGGTTGATAGACAGATCTGGATCCGTACCTGGCGTCGAGGATACAAGACTGATCCAGGATCTTACATACCGACACTCGGCGCATACCCACATTGAGAAGTGGCAAGAATAAAAAAATTGGCCGCGTATCTGCTCCTTTCGTTGCAAATGTCGTCAAAAGACGATAGTCTTTATCGACTTTTGCCAAGTAAATGCCTCCCTAGCTTTCCCGCTCACCTCTCATGTTGTTCCTCTTGCGTCGCGCTCCTCCCAAGGTAAATACGCCAAAGGTTTGCTTAAATCATTTTAAATTTCCCGCGTTCCACTGCTCCAAACCGGGTGTCTTGATGCCAACGCTGCCGTACGGCGAAGACGCGCGTGAATCGAGGCGCCCTACTTCAACGTTTATAGAACCGCGTTTCCCTACTCCACGTGCGTTGCAAGCAGAACGTGGAACCTATCTAGTGGAACCTTTCGTAACTGTTGCCGGTCGATTTCTTAAAATGGCGCAAGAAGCTATAGTTGCGCGGGCGACAGCAGGCGACGGCGGAGGGAATTTTTTTTCTGCAGTTGATGAAGTATTTAATTTCGCAAAAGTCAAGCATGTATGATTGTTTATAAAGGAACACTGCAAATATCACTTCTTTATTACTTTGTTGTCTTATATTTGCGTAATGCCTTGTTATTCTTCAACAATGTTGAGAAGTATGAACATTACGCCGGACTTAGACGGGTACATTTAGCTGTGACTATATAAGACTATTGCGCAGGCATTGTTTTACTTTGGCCGGGTGGCTGAATCGAGTCACAGACAGACAGACGGACAGACAGACAGACAGACATACAGACAGACCAAAATTTCTGGGTTTAAGTAGCCCAAGAAAGACTATCGTCTTTAAAAATCTGCGCGTCCCATGCTACGAATGTCAGCTAGCTGGCTTGCTCACACGCGTCATGACAGGCTGGCTCCATCCAAAATTTATCTGGACATTCCAAGCACACTGTCACGTCCTCGACTATCATTTTCACCTCGTGCTCCATTCATAACGGTAAACATCGAAGCTCAGTTGTATACTATAGTTTTTGAAGCTCAACTTTTTTTAATGTTTTCATTTGTATGAAAGATAACGAAAGGAAAAGAGGCTTTTAACACACTCGTACGATCTTATCTTATCATGCTTGTACATAGCTATATGCAATCTCAACGTAATTCGCCAACGTCTGTTCCCTGGTAACTACACCGCCATGTAGGTAGAAATACTTCTAACCCTGCAGTAAACATGCGAAGTCTTCTGCTTCCCAGGATCCAACGAGCTGATTGCAGGAAGATGGGAAGGAGGAGGGAGGGCAATTTCAAACCGAAGAAAAGGAAGTACAGATTTTGCCCCCCCCCCCTGCCCCCCCCTTGATTTCAAGAAAATAAAACTTGTGCACGCAAGCACAAATAATAAAGGCGCAGACGGTGCAATGCAACGTCGAACAACACTTTTCCTGTTTTTGGCGACTGAAAATAACATAGCTCGCGTAATATATCTCCAGATTGGGGAGGCGTCGCTGTTCGATTACATTTTTCCTCGCTGTAGACGCGTTTGGCGCACTCCCGTCGCTGCTAGAGTAAGAAGAGGGGCGGGGGACACGCGAGGCAGGAGAACGCAGCCTGAGACACGAGCGAGCACGGATTCCCTGGGGCTGATGCCGGACGCGTGTACTGGACGGCGGCGACCACTGTCGATCCTTCCAAGCCAATTTCTCAGGGCTAAAGAGAGATTGAGCACCAAACTTGGCGCCCCAGAGATCCGTGCTTCCATGTGGCTCAACTTCTTTTTTCCGTGCGTTTAAGCTCCGAACTTCACCATGGCATCTCGCCGATGGCAGCCTTCTTCTCGCCTGTCAAAGAGTCAAAGTTTGATTTACATTTCATTCGCCGGAAGGCTCAGAGTTGTTTCATTTTTGTCTGTTTTTGCCCGCATTTTTCCGGCCTGCTTCTCAACTCGATGCGAGACGGAATTCGCAATGGTGATTTTAAGAAGGCTGGATGGAAAGGAAACGGCGACGACGACGGCGACGACGATGAAACGACGAGGAACTGTCTCCATCTCTGCAAAAAATGAGAGATCAGCTGTCAAGACTGGCCGGTTTGTCGCTGATGAGATTTTTTTAGAATTTTTAGCTTCGATGGGGTTCGTTTGAAATTACTACTTTATCCTTGCTTCATGTCCGAAGTGTCAGCCAAACTTCCGTCTTTTCTTGTAAATCTTCGTTCTCATGTTTTCCATACAACTATTTATGCTGTGTTTTCTCTTTATGAAATAAAAAAAGGCCGATAGTACATCGTTGTGGGAAAAGAGAAGTTTCGGAATCGGAATAACGAAACAGCAATAACGGTTTGAGTGGGAAATACAGCGATTGGGGCAAGAACTGGCTCTTATAAGGAAACCTAGTGGTAGGGATGATGCTTATTGGAAACCCACTTATCCTGATAATATCTGCTTCCGAGTGATCAGGTCAATGGCGATTGATAAAGAAGATAACAACCGAGTTCGAACCAGAGGAAGTATCTACTTGGACCCTTCCGAGACGGCTCGCGGCGCAAGCGTTGCGTAGCTGAGCGTTATGCCGCGTCACATAAATTTCTTTCCCTTTCCCGAAAGTCCGACGTTTATGGACAGGAGACTAGGAGGCCTAAAGCTCTGTAAGACGAAAATTTACCGCGTGCTTCTCCTTGAATGATTCCAGGGGTTTTATTTTGCAGTTTTTGTCAATGGAACGGGCCGACAATGAAGCTGTACTGTAACAGCTTGACAAGCCCTTCAGCACTGACTATAGCACTACCGCTAAAAAAAGAGTTATAGAGATTTTTAAAAATTTTCTCATGGAAAGAAAAAGCTGTCTAGGTTCGGCTTTTCAACCACAGACCACCGGCAGTTCCTGCAACTGAAGTAACTGAGGTGGCCAGTCCTTATTCCCGCAGAAGCGAACTCCTGGAACCACTTGGTAGAATTAGAATCCAAAGGGAAACAAAAAACAGAAAGCGTTGCGACCACCCTGTCGCATATATGATGGCATAAAGGAAGCCTTCGCAGCTACTTCGATCTTCCTCAGGAGCGGTATTACTATGGTTAGTTAACACAATAGCGCAACGGCCTCGGGAACATGGTGTCCCGGGTTGGACAAGGTAAGGTGGATCTTTCTTTCACCGTAAGGGTTAGAGAAAAAGTGCATCGTTTCACTTGTACCATCTTAGCAGCTCTCAGGTTGGGGTTATAATTTTTATTTCTGAGCAGCAGGAAGCTATCAAAATCCCGAGGGACAGTGAACACCATGAATGCAATCCGTAGCTCACTCCTTCATAGAGAGCCTGTTTATATCTTGCAGCCAACCGACCCTGCAGCCTGTCTGCAAATAGCTGTAGTTTTGAAGAACTTTCTTTTTTCTTCAATTATTCCGACCTGAGCTGGTGATAAAGCTACAGTATTAGGTTGAAATTGAGCGAAGACTTTTGTCCATCGTAATTTCTTTTCAATTATCATTCACCCAGAAACATACAACACGGAAGTTGCCTTTATGAAGCAGCGTGCTGTCATCACGGACGTCAACAGCATACCGAGTAACCGGTTTTGCGTCACCCGTAAATCCCAACCCACTGCAAAAAATACTAAATAAATAAATATTTTGAACGGAAGATGTACAAACACAGCACCTGCGATAGCGCGGCGTCAGTGACAAGTAGCCCGGGAAATGTGAGCTGCCTCAAAGCGCAACGGCCAGTTCAACAAAGCAGTCGCTGAAAACAGCCGCTTGGCTAACTTGCATCTATCGTCGGCGTTATTTCCCTCGTGCGCTGTAATGGTAGCGCCACTGATGTGCTGCTTTGAACGCCATCTTGCGAACAACGAAGGCATAACTTCTGAATTCCGCAAGAAGACGACGTCCCGAAGCATGACACTCAACGCAGCACGATTATCAGCAAGACAAAGAACGAATGGCCGCTATTCTGCAATGTGATGCGAACAGCCAAACGGTACTTTAATAAACAGACAATGGTCCGTAAGGGCGACAGGAAAGCTATTCATCACACCAAAACCAGGTGTATACAAGCGCGGGATTGTCTCCGCGCTGCGCGCGGACTCGCAGTCATTTCGCAACAGCTTCAACCGAACACTAGCGGAGCCGCCCTAATGAAAGATAAAAATAAAAAGACGGAAAATCGTGAGCACACTTACGAAGAGAACCAGAGGACTGCAGGAGTGTGCGTGTGTGTGTGTGTGTGTATCGCCTCCCGGAAGCGATACTGTGTGTGAGAGTAGGCGCGATCGTTCCGCCAATCTAGAAATTTCTGTTCCGTGGGGACCCCGGCCCCCGCGAGAGCATTCGACGACGGCGGCGTCCCAACAGCGCTGGAAACGTTTTCATTTGTTTAGCTTTAAGTAGGGGTGAAGGCATAGCTGGCGTAACTAGCAGTTGGTGGACCGCTTAGTGAAGAAATTACCGGCGACGCGACTTTCACGGTGCTTGTAGAAGCGAATTTCTTCAGTGTAAACTCCATGGTTCGTTGTCGGTGCAAGGAGTGTTCGTTTTCTGTGTGAAATCTCGGCGGAATGTTCGTGTACATACTGGACATGCAGGATATGGGTCTTCAAGAGCCCGAAGATTAAGGTATGTAGAGGAAGGTATTTGAAAACACAACTGCGAGGCAAAATGTTACCTTAAACTACTGAAACTACGATGGGTGTTCGTTGCCTGGGCTCATAAAGATATCTCTTTACGCTTTTTATAAATGCTTTCATAGGCTGATAAACGCGTGCTTAACATGCGAATATTTGTGAACGTAGATGCGCATAAGGAAGGTTTCATGAAAACCTCTGAACGTTTATTTACCGTGTTGTTTACTCTTGTATCGCTCCACATAGCCACGGATATGGGCATAGTAGAGCGCATGGCGGGAGCTATAATTTTGCCCAAAATGCTTCCTCTCGCATTCGTAGTGCCGATGAAAAAAATACCATTTGGAATAATGTAGTGTTTCATAGCTGACAGAGTTGTACGTGATGTTCGTGTACCATACATGCCAGCGTAAGTAGTTGCTCGTGCATGTTGTCTTTGTCAGCAAAAATATTTTTGCGCAACAAGCTCCACTTCACCTCATTTCCTTGGCCCTGCTGTACCAGTAACGCAAACTACAAGTTGTACAGGACCGTATGCTTGAGATATTTGAGAGTCGTTTGAATAAAATTGTTGATACGAGTCTCCCAATCGTGGCTTGTGTGTGTCCATCTGTTTATTGTTGTGCCGCTGTGTAGCGCTCCTTTTGTTTTCGTTTTTATAGGCTACCAGTAAACATGGTTGTGGTTCGTTTCACCGAAGTCCGGTGTCGATCAGGAACCCAATCGCCCGGGCTCGGGTTGATTTGGCAGGAGGCTGGCAGGGCGATGGTGTTGAAGTTCTTGGAGACGGCGGTCGAATTGACGAACTCGAGGCGTTGAGGTTGATTAAGTGAAACGGAAGTTTATATACAGCTATTTACAGTAGAAAAAACTGGGTACATGAGTAATGAAAAGAAAAACTTCGAACTTCAGCTAGACGCTAGCTCCGAGTGCGCACAAATCACTCGAGCTCCTCAGCTTCGTCTAACTCTCCTATTCTCTGAGCGTACACAAACCGCTCGAGAAACGACGGCCGAGACCCTGGCTCGCCGCAGGATCCGTCTAGTTGCCCGGTACGGCGCTGTACCCTAACTTCCGACGCGATCCTAACCTCTAGGCTAGGGGGCTCACAAATCCCAACCTATCTTCAACGGTCGAGACTCCTTGTCCCGCCGGGAACTGCCCAGCTCGGCGCTCAGACAAAAACGATTTCTAACGGCCAAGTTTGGCCTTATAACACCTCGAGATCACATTCTCTCGGGAACGCCCCTGTAGCGTTCGTACACGCGTGAGGGAGTGCCCAAATTCACGTAGACAGCTGTCACTCAGCACGCTGCGGAATATTCAATGAGCCGCCGCCATCTTTGGGTCAACGGCACGCTCGCAGACGAGCAGGTGCGCGCGACCCCGCGGGGTGAGAGCGAAAGGCGGCGACGGTGCACTGTGCCGGCCGGGGCGCGTTAACAATGGTGTCTCGCGCGGCGCGCGCTTCGACGCCGGTAATTCCACCACCTCCGCTCGTCACGTCGACGGTTCCCGGAATCCGGCGGCGCCGTCTGCTTTTTCAATGGGGGATTATCCCTGTGGTATGCGGTGGGCCAGACAATCCGTCTCCCGTGCGCGCCGTGACGAATTGGCGACGGCTGCAGCGTAGAGTCTACAGTGCTGGGCCACCAGACAGAGTGGCGGGTTCTCACGCGCCGCCCGGGCGTTTGGCCCCTGACCTCATCAGTGGACCTTACACTACCTGTATATGTTCCCGCCATAGAATTTTTTTGCAGAGTTCGCACGCCAAGTAGCGTGTAGATACGCAAATGCAACTATGGTTATGTTTTTTTTTCTTCTCGGGTACCATGTGCTTCATGCATATCGGCGTCGCAAGCAGCTGATCCGTGTATGTTTATTCTACTTTGGAAAAAACTCCCCCGCCGCTACCAGGTGTTGCCACGTGTTTACTTCAAACTGCAGTGCACGAGGTCCATCGTGGAGCTGTTGCTGAAGCACGCTTTCGATTTAGTCCTAGCGTGGTTCACGGCGTGGGCTTAGTTGGCGCTCTAGGGTTTCGGCGTGTATTGAGGCTAACTTGTGGAAGGCGGCCTCTTGGTCTGCGTGGTTCCGCCGCTGCCTCCATGTTTAAATCGAAAAAGAGTAAAGTGGAGAAGAAAACCAGAACGGTTTATTTGGCATTTAGCTGGCACCTCGTGAGTCCTTGGGAGCGCTGACTTGGTGACAGCGAGTCTTCCAGACCTACTGCGCCTGCGCATCCTGCGTTAATGTGGAAATTTAGGAAAACGAAGAAAAGGAACAAGAACGGAAGAAAAAATTGGCCGCGCATCTGCTCGCATCGCTGGAAGTGTCTTCCAAAGACTATATTGGCATCTTTGCATGCACCTTTACTCTTCTGCCGCTCCTGTCACGTAACTGTCTCTTCTGTCTCATCCGCACACATCTCATGGTGTTCCCCTCCTGTATCCGTCGACCCATTGGTGGTTTTCGGAGCTCAGTTCAGTGTTGCCACGTTAGCAGTGCTGCTCCGTCTGTTGGAGCTGCTGGGGCTGAGCGCGAGGTCCCGGCGGCAGCCTTATGTGTATTTCATGGCTAAATAATTTTAACGCGTTTTTTTATTTGCCCTCACAAAAATCCGGCAACACACAAAGCAGCTGCCGCTCCACTTCTTTCTTTTAAAAAATCTGCATCTGTTTCAAGGATTATAAATGACTTTAAATGACTTGCCATATTTTCCCGTTTGCTTTCTTGACTGCTTACCCTTATTTCATATATATATATATATATATATATATATATATATATATATATATATATATATATATAGTATAAGTAAAGAGTCGGATACACAGCAAGAACAATAACACACAAGGTTTACTTACGTAGCGGCAACGGGACTTGCCTTCATCAAAGTACAGTTACATTATTTTGCTGTCACAAACATTTGGAACACATTTCTTATATAGCTTTGCAGAAAACTGCAAATTTTCACTAATTTTTAGCTTTTTGGTGAAAGCGATGCGGGGGCGGAATAACAGAGAGTAGGTTACCAAACTCTTATATAAAACAAGTTAACGGTTTATTTTGCTTCCATGGTTTTTTGAACTCCCATGCATAACGTGTAAGTACAGTCCAGCCCGCTTATAAAGAACACATCGGGAAAGGTAAATCTGTTAGTTAATTCGTTTTTCGCTATATCTGAACATAAAATTTATGTATATAAACGGTAACGGGAAACAAAGATTTGTTCTTTATAGCCAGGATTTTGTTAAAACCAGGTTCGCTATTAGTGGGATATGCAGTAGATGCAAAAGGGGAATCGCGCCTACCACGAACTTTGCCAACTTTGGTATGGCGCGGCCTTTCATGCCCAGGAAACGCGAATTCTACCTGCATTTTTACTTTACACCACTAACAATCCACAAGAAATGGTACGAAAATTCTGACCGTTTCCTACTAGAGTCAAATCTCGACATAACAAAACTTGCGGTTATAAGCCAGTAAGGCTAAAACGAGGGCTAGTTGGTTATACGCGTTCTTGTACCGTATTAAAACTTGAACAGAGAAGGGAATAGCGCACAATGACCATTCAAGCTGTGAAGAAGACACTTAATTAGAAGAGAAAGCCCAAGCATTTGATGGTTCAGAAAGCCAGCTTAAAGGCAGGGCAATTACCGCCATGCCTCTTTTAGGCAGAATCAGCCTGGAACAAACATCTTTTTTTCCTCCCCTTTTTTGTCTCGCTTTGTTTCCCTGCGCTGCAAATGGGCTAATTAAAAAGTTGTCCGCCCACTTATTTGTCCTCGAGTAGCGAAAGCAATGGTGTAGCTGCACACATGTTTTAATTAATTACTTTGTTGGCCGAGTAACCTTTTCCTCTTTCGCCAACATGAAAGCTTGCGACACCTTCACTAATTTTCTCCGCGTTCGCTTTCTATGTCTCTTTTTGGGCTGGAACAGAATAAAAGTTAATGAAATATCGAACAGTGAGCCTTGTCTGGAAGGCACTTGCGCGGCTGTAGCCGACCTCGCCGAATTGCAGCGAGAATTTGTAAACGGCAGAGAGAACAACAGTGCTGGGTATAAGATTGTCACTTTATTTTGTTAATACTATAAGCATTTGTGGAGGATCCATCCAGAATTCTGTGCCTGTGCTACAGTAGCGGCTGATTTGGCGTAGCTTTTACGTGGAACTTACTTTTAAGAGGAACATAATTAAACAAGAAATGGAGAGGGTGGCACACCAACTAGGACCTGTTATCGTGATTGGGGGATTCCTGCAATGCGCGAAGACGCCAAATAGCTGAGCAAAACCTTCACCATGGTGCCCACCTCCACACCAGCGCCACCCTATACCCTTCCCCATTGCCCAACAAAAAGCCGCGACACAAGCTCAGAGATTATCGAGCCGCAGCGCAGATGTACGCATGTTTAATTCCAGAAATGAGATTTTTCGCGCAGAAATCGGGATTCATGGGATGCCAGCTCACTCCCTTTTTCTCCTGGATCTATCACCAGCATTGAGAACGCTCCTCATATTACACGGCACATCCTGTGCTTTGAACATGTGTCCTCCACCCCATGCGTATTGCTCCAACGCCGAGGAAAAACAACCAGAATACACACGGAGCACCGCACCGAGGCGTCAATTTTTAATTGCTTCCAGAGAGCGTAGTTATAGGAGGTACTCCTTGAAGCTACTGGCTAATTATTGAATGCTATTGGGATCAAACACCAAACCATTTCCCACAGATTCCTTGATGGGGATGATTGGAACACAACGGAGGAGGCCTCGCATCTCTGATTTTTTTCGTGACAAACTGATCCTATCACTTTTTTATGGCCATAGTCAGTGTTCTGGGACTAAATACAATTGTTGAAACAATTTGCCCGACGTTTTTTTTTTTTTTTTTTAAATATGCTCCTCGGTATGTCGCGGACGCGAAACTTGGGGGAAAGTTGTCCCATTTGGCACGTACCTGCCTACTGCAAAGCATGTACTTTCGTGATAAATTAAAATACAAACAACGGAGCGCGTTGCCTTCAGTACATGCCGCGCATTCTGGAGGCGGGCCGCGTATGCGCAGTGCGAACAAGTTACGAGAGTGCAGGACCAACCTTGATATGGAAAGACCGTCGTATTTCCATCGTCTCTTGGGCGTTCAGCACGAAATAGAAAATAAAGGAATATAGCTGCGTGCGCCGTTTTCACTCATCGCAGCAACAAAGTTAGATAACGCTTGCGTGAGCGGGCGCCGAACGCGGTAGGAAGACAAACCAAAATGCCCACACGCCGAACGACGGTGTTTCCATATTACCGTTGGACACACATTCCCGTCACTTGTTCCCTCTGCGAATACGCGGCATGTACTGAAAGCCACGCGCTCCGTTGTTCGTATTTCAATTTATCACGATAGTACATCTGGAAGACACATAAGAGTTAACGAAGTTAGCATTGCCACAAAGCGTAGTTTGCGTTCTGTTCCACGCGTCTGGCCGCGCACGGCTATCTTATCCTGCTCTGAATAGGGGCATGCGCATGGCTGGCTTGCCTAATAGGTGAAAACTGTAAGGTGTTCGCCACTCGCTCAGAATATTCAGGCATGATCGGCAATTTTCTCGAGCTAGTTGGATGTTCGCACAAAGGGCTGCGCTGTAACAGAAACTCATGCCAACCGAACGACGTGCATTCGACTAGCCGTCTTTTAACGTCATTCTGCTTCACTGCGTCTTCGACGTCTGCTCTTTCGGAAGTTTATTTTGGAAAGCAAGCATATTCCAACAAACTTGATTAAGGGTAGAAACCTTGTGCCGTTTGAATTGCGTGTTAGTATTTATGTATTTAAAAACTGTGCCAATCGTGTTTCGCGGGGCCAGAAAAAACACGTTAGAAACATTTCTGACGAATTGAAAACGACGAATATAAAGCTTTGAAAACAAAGTGCATGGCTGTCTTATTTTATTTTATTTACGAAATACTGCTGGCCACAAGAGGCCAAGGCACCAGGACAGAACAATAGAGTAATTGTAAACAAGATTCTGTTACTCGAGCAACGGGAGAAAAGAAAAGGAAGTCATGAGCCATTCCACTGTGTCAAGTTGGATGACCAGCGAAGCTCAGGTAGGCTGACCTAGAACACAGAGTTGTTCAAACGCCCATACTTTCAATACATCAAAAGTGAAGCAAAAAACGGGTAAAATTCGTTAGGAGCGCTGCCATCGCAAGACTTCAAAATATGGCGCAGTTGTAGAATACTCGCTTCACGCGCGGAAGGATGGTGTTCGATTCCCATCAGCGCCGAAGTGTTATATCTCTCTTTTTATAGTTTTTCTTTTTAGTGTCCGCGAAACCTTGGGTAACCACGCTTAAGGGTTACTATATAGACCTTTAATATTTATTTTCTGTTAGGCACGACATGCACAGACAATCCCGGGAAAAGTTGTAGTTTGCAATTATAAAAAAAAAAACAGCACCCAATTTCCTTAGCACCGAATACGTCATACACACATTTACGCCTACCTTTACACATTCAGTTTCATACAAATATTACTGTATGAAACCATGCATATACATGCTTTTGTTCTATGCAGCGTCACATTTGCTGAATCTTCACCTCATAGGTGCGTGTTCATGCAGCAAGATGCTAGTCAGAGCCCGGCAGCGCTTTTTACCAAACGTTAAAAACCGAGGGTAGGTTAGGCGAAGAAACATATATTTGTCAAACTGATGCGCTACCGGTGCATATTTTAGCCGGGAGGACTACTCGCTTCACGCCCGGTTTTTAACATGTATGCGCTGTCTTCAAGCCACGGGGTGCATTCCATGCAACGGCTCCGCGTCGCAGTTCCTGTAGCAGACGACGCGAGTTGTTGGTGGCCGCCGCATGCCAGCGCCGCCATCGCAAGAATACAGGAAATTTCTCTTCCCTTTCGCAGTCGTAATAATAAACTACAATTATTTATGGAAATAAGTATTTTCTTGCTTATATTTTTATATAATTTAAGAATACAGGAAACTTCTCTTCCCTTTCGCAGTCGTAATAATAAACTACAATTATTTATGTAAATAAGTATTTTCTTGCTTATATTTTTATATAATTTTATAATTATTGATTTGTTTGCTTGTTTCTTTTGAAATTATCCACGCAGACGTTGAAGTTGCCACTTACCACCGCGTGGCGGCGAGACAATCACAAGGCTTCAGGGGATTCCCCTGTCGTTACCCAATTCATTTTTGGCAGCTCGTTCGAACCCCTCTGTGTTCTGGTTCACTCTAGCTAAGGTGACACAGAACTACTTCTTTGTCCTGATCGGTGTCATCGTGAAGACCGGTACACACTCACATTTCTCTTTCCTTTCTGGTTTACTGGCGGCAAGATGTTTGATTGGGGCCGCCTGGCTCCTGACGTCAGCTTAGGGAATCGCGCCGCTGTCGTCTGATGCTGTCTGCTTGTGCGGGGCAACAGTTTCTGCGTTCAAACTCTCCCGTTTTAGCGATTGAACAAATGTTGGACGAGAATGAAACCAGGATTGCTTTGTGAACACACAGAAGGCTATAGTGAACTTAGCCTGTTCTTTTTGCGACCTCAGCTGGTGCTTGCCGGCATGCTCACATGTCATGACTACGTAAAGTGATGATACAATACATTTGGTCATTCCGCAAGGTTAAAAATTTTTTTAAAACTTTGCTTTCAACGTTTACTGAGAATGGTGATAATACGTTCTGGCAAAGCCCAAGCAACCTACCAAAGGAGGGCCGGGAATTCATATTGCGCTTGCACTTTCTTGGTTGTCGGTTATTATCAGCTGGCTTGTTCTTCTTGTTTTAAAGATTGGTGATAGAGAAGCCAACGCCTTGTTTTTTATTTGAAATAAAAAGCTCGAACTCTGCCTGCTTCGCACGGGATCGGCTTCGCGTGAAATGGTGTGAAGCCGGCAGTATTTTCCCCGGAGCGGTAACAAGCAAACCACCCTGCCTGAAGTCATGTTTAGAGCGTGTTTATGAGAGCTGTGGTATTTTTTGTGGTAAAACGCTATACACGCGCAAAATATGCTGCGTACGAGCATCAAATGTCAACCCGGCCCAAAGAAACATCATGGAGAGCGAACAACCCTACTTCAAATCATGCCTTGAGCGTGTTTATGCGATTTGGGGTAGTGTTGTGATAAAACGTTATGCGCACGGAGAGTAGGGAGAGGCGCGAGCCCTGGTGAAGCAGACGACTAACGCGAAGCCACGTCACGCAGACGCGTTTTTGAGCACCACCGCAGGTCGCGCTCACCGTCAATGGACACTCGCGTGGACGACTAGCGCCTCCCGAGGAACTGGACGGAACTGGACACGGGGACGTTTCAACGATCCCGCCCCCCTTCCCCCCCCCCCCCCCCCGTTTTACCACGGGGGAGCGGGAGGAAATGAAATTAGGGAAAGAAGCGCCCGGACCAGCGACAAAGAGAGGGCGGTGTGAGCGTCGACATGGCTTACGCCAATCGCACAGTGCCAGATCTTTGAGAAACATGTGAGTCAAAGCAAGTGCGCACCCAAGTAATATATGTGCTACACGGCCGTTTCAAAGGCCCTTTGAAAGCCTTCGAGCCAATTGCCTATTGAATGTCCCATTGTAAATGCATAAGTTAGAATTCCAAATCAACATTGAACTGTCCATTTAATGTTGCCGTGCAGCAAAGGCATAAAACCAAATACGTAAGCACACAAACAAACCAACAATCAAGCAAACAAACAAGCAAGCAAGCGAGCAAGCAAGCGAGCAAACAAACAAAGAAACGCGCGCATACGAACGCCTCGCGCTATGGAACACTTCATGTTTCGAAGACACTTGGAACCTCGGATATATGCTCCAGCTTGGAAGGCTCCCGCCACCCCGGAGAGTTCGGAAACTAGCGACGCAGGAGCATTGCGTTGTTGTTGACGGAGCAGAAAAACACACGGAACCTGAGCCACACTCAGTTTCGCTGTAAAAGAAAGGCGGGGGACATGAGAGAAATAGTGTAACTAAGACAACACGAAATCAGACTTCTGCGTGTGTAGAAGGGTTATCGAGTGCAAACTGCTGGCAGGGAAACAGTTCCACATTTGCGTGGCCTATCAATGGCACTGTCCGTGCCAACGGCTCTGCGGTAACCCGGGACATTAGTCTGCAGCGCGCCCTTTCCAAAACAGCGGCTCATCTTCCGGTGTGCACTGCGGCCTAACAACAGTGGGGTCCGTGGCAACGACGCAGAGCGAGGATCACTTCGAACGCTTTGTAAATGAATACCGGGCCTGAATGGCGCAATCGGGTAGACGTCGACTTTACAACGCGTGGGACCCGGGTTTGATTCCGGCGACGGGAATAAGCGTCTTTTCTTCTCGTGCGCTTGTCTTTTTGGAACACCATCACGAGCTTCCACGACAGAAGTCAGTCAATACAAGCTTTGCTTGAGGAGGTTTAGAATCCCTCGACTAGAAGAAGACTGAAGAATATGTCTGTGGAACACGAAAAGGACAGAACAAAGTGACAATAAAACTTATCACGTAGTTCAGCCCAGGTGCAAAGGTATGGTTCGTTAGTGTCATTGAACGCGCTTCAAAATCCAAGAGAATGGCGCGATAGCATAGATTAGTTTAATCTATAATGACGCGGGTTCGATTCCCGGCCGCGGCGGCCACTTTTCTGATGGAGGCAAAAAGCGATAAACGCTGGTGGTGTGTTAAAGAAACCCAGGTGGTGAAAATTAATCCGGAGCACACCACTACGGCGCGTCTCATCGCCTGTGGAGCGTCGGCGCGTTAAACCTCACAATCAATCGATCAATCAATCAATCAATCAATCAATCAATCAATCAATCAATCAATCAATCAATCAATCAATCAATCAATCAATCAATCAATCAATCCAAAAATAAAGGCATAAAAGATGAGGCTACAGCGAGGCCGCAGAGGTACAGGTGCGTCAATTCTGTGTACACTTGCTATACCAGCCCGAGCTGTTGAAGTCGTGAATCGACATTTCGGCAGTTCAGAAGGGACTGCCGAATGTATTGATGCAGATGGTACCGCGATGCTGATTATTGACGGAAAGTATTGATGGAAATTACATTGGAAGGGCGCAGACGCATAATCACAGAGATGGCGCGCAGACAAAAGGGTTTAATGTCCGGTTTCACCATTGTTGTTCGCGTTTTACTTTAAGACAATGGAAAGACGGTTGGAAGAGAGTAAAATTGGCTTTGACTCATCTTACCGAAGCACTGAAAAGATGGTGGAGCAACGGATCCCCGCCTTGACGTACGCGGACGTCATGGTGTTTCTAGAATATAATGCGAAGACTTGCGTAATCAGGCCGACCTATGTGGTGAAGAAGCAAGAAAACTGGGACTAAATTTTAGCGCCTGGGAACCGCGTCTTATGGTGTTTAACGACGAAGATAATTCCGCGTTAGCAAGTATTCAACAGGAAGCCACACGATTAGTAAATCATTACAAATAGTCAGGGATTTTTGTAAACGAAGGAAAGTGCTATCTGAATAGGCATTAGAAACACCACAAAATGAGAGGGAGGCTAAACGTGACGACAATAAACCTTGGAGCCCTCTTGGGGTTCAATGAGTATGAGGTAGCACCAGGGGCTGCTAGTGAACCAAAAATCAGACGGATGATGAGCTCTAAGAGCTCATGGCAAGACCACAAATGAGGCAAGGCATGGTGATGAAGCCATGCAAGCAAATTCGTTGCGAGGAGGGGCTTAGAAATTAAATATGAATTTGGAAATTATAGGATAGCAAAGGAGGGGGCACCCTACAAGCGGAGACACTCAATGGCGGGAGAGGACAAGAAAGCTGTTTAAAAAGTACAAAAAAATTTGGACGAGGCTTAAGCTTCGCCAACGCGACAGCTTTATTTGGCATCTCTCGCATCGTATCAAAACTTTTCGAGTGGTGAAAATATGCTCTCCTGCTCGCAAGTCATCTTAACAAGGTGTACTGTTGGGCCACTTGGTAATTCATCTCTTGAGGCAACAACTTGTCACTCCGAAGGCTTCAGTGGACGCCACAAGGTGGCGCTACGGGATTCTTCGCTGTAGGGAGCCTACATGTGCGCGCCTCCGTGCCTCGCGCACATGTAGGCTCCCTATTTCGCTGGCACTGATTTTTCGCTTACGGTCAATGCCTCCAACAACGCCGGCTTTAAGGCACATTCCCACTGGCGATTTGTCTCGTCGCGCGACGGCGCGCGTAGCGCGATGAGGCCTTGAGGTGGTGTTCGCACTTGCGATGAGCGATGATGCGACTGCGTTCAGCGCAGCTGCTTCCCGACTTGTACGACCTCGTTGGTGCGTCAACCATTCGTAGTCAAAGAAAATTATGTTACGCGACAAAACCAGGTGGAAATCAAACTAAAACACATGCTACTAACCTGGAGCAATGCCGGAAACATTTGCGGGTTGCGGGAGGAGCAGAAAATAACAAACTCAAGAAGGCTCTTTTCAACATATTATTGCACGAAGAAATGCACATGCTTGCTTTCACGCCACAAAACCTGCATCACGGCCCACAAATGTCGCTCCTTTTCACAGGCGCAAAGCTCTGACGCCACCGAACTCTACGCGTGTTTACCAGTCGCCGATAGAACGATGAGGCTGCAAGTCAACCTACCGTCTCGCTGTCCACCTAGCTCTATACGATGATTACTTGCTTTTACAATCCATACACGCTTCTCCACACTGATGAGTTCCACGCTATTCGTTGATTAGTGCACGCGTACGCTGAAGCCACTGACCAAAGAACAGATGCACACGGGAAGTTGCTTGCCGGCCCGACCCGGCGGGTACAGCGATAACGGGCCAAGCGCCTGGCCGCCTGGCCGAGCGAGCCAGCGGCGGTGGCGGCGGCGGCTCGTCCTCGCCCGCCCGCCCGCAGCGTTTGCATACCGGATGTAAAGAAACGTTTCGTTTCCGGCTACGTCAGCCTACTCCGCGGCCATGATTGGCTTACCGGTTTTGCGGGGCCGTCGCGCGACGAGGGAATTCGGACCGAGAGCGATCGGCTCCGCCGTCGCAAAACGCCGAAAAGCGACGGCCGGCTCGTCGCTTTGCGACATCGCTTTTCGTCGCGCGACGAGGCGCATCGCCAGTGGGAATGTGTCTTTACTGCGACGCGGAGCGTTTAACCCTAAGCGTTAAAATTGGTGGGCCAAACGAACTATCAGGAGCCGTCGAAGTGAGGGAAAGAGAGGTGGCTTGGTGGGCAGAGAAGAGGGAAACGGAGAAGTCAGTAAGGATCTACAAATTAGAGAAAGAAGGAATCAAACAAGAAAATTTTGTTTGGGTCGGTTTGGGGGCCCGAGCTAGCAGTTCGGGAAAAAAGAACTAAGTTACCAAATACTTGGGACAGGATGAGGCTTGTATATACGCTGGGGAAAAGATACGGCACAATATAACACATAGTAATGTAATGCCAAAGTATCCGTCCAGCCCGAAATGAATAAAGAGTTGACCTTCGTGAAGCACTGGGTTTTACAGTTTAGCGTAGGGTCAATTGATCGGTAGTATATATTGGCAAAAAAAAATCCCCGGCCGCCTCCACTAACGTGAAACCTGGGGAGGAGAGAGAGAGAGAGAGAGAGAGAGAGAGAGAGAGAGAGAGAGAGAGAGAGAGAGAGAGAGAGAGAGATCTTTTATGAAGTTTGGCGATGTTAGCTGTGCTAAAATGCCTAACTTGCTACGCCAGTTGATGACGTGATGAAGATGATGACGATGATGTTCAAGAACTTGATGCGCACAGAAACGGCGAGAGGGGAAGCATGCATGTATGTGTATTCAAAGATTGTAAGTCTCTCTCGCTGATTGGGCGCCGGAGAAGCGCTTGGGGAGGAGCAATCGCGCGCTTGCTGAGGCGGGGACGCCGTCTCTTCGTTGAACCGGATTTAAGCAATTAAATGAGAGACAGACTGGCCGTAAGTTGTCTTCGTGTCATACGCCGCAGCATGCTAAGAAGGTTTTAAGAAGTAGCGCGAGGCGTTGGAAAACGAGTGTCCTGGTGTATTCTTTTAGTACTCGTTTTTTCTCATGGGGATGAAACGAGCCCGAGGCGTTGGAAAACGAGTGTCCCGGTGTTTTAGTATCATTAATACATGAGACGATAGGAGACATCGACATCCCGAGCACCTAAGGTGCTTCCCGCTGAAAATCCACCAGCCATTTTACTCGGTGTGGTTGGATGACCAGCGAAGCTGGAGTGCGCACTATACGCGGCGTATATACGGCGACAGAAGAGAAGTAAAATTGAAAGTGTAGATCGCCAACTTGTCTTGACGAGGTGATCGCCTCGAGGAGCAGGAGCTAACTAGACACGCACACGTGGTATTCCCACTATACGGCGACAGAAGAGAAATGAAATTGAAAGTGTAGAACGCCAACTTGTCTTGCCGACGTGATCGCCTTGAGGAGCCGGTGATAACTAGACACGCACGCTCCTAAAACGCCGACAAAGAGAGGGTGGTGTAAATGTAGACCGCTGTGAATGTAAGCCGGAGGTAACTAGACACTCAAGCGCGTGGAATGCCGAGAAAAGAAGGCGGTGTGAACATTGACACTACCGACGCAGTCCGCACAGCGCGAATCTTTGAAAAATCTTTAATGTATACATTGAAATCTAGTTGATACGTTTTTCACGGGAACCGGAAAATAAAACGTTGTATGCGGAAATCGTATTATCCAAAGAGGTTTAAAAAAGGAGGAAAATATGCATACTCCATCAGCAACTCACCTTTATTGAGTAACATGGAAGTAGCTGGTCAATTTGTGCTGCACTTTCTTATTTTCCATGTCAAGGAGTAAATTCTTCTGAAACGCAAAAAGAAGCTGCGGTATTCTTCGCTTCGCCGCACTCTGTTCTGTACTACAATCCGTGTTGTGCCTTAAATCGATGCAGCCAGCCCGTGATTGCCTGGAAGTCTTCAAGGTTCAGGAAGAGCGTGAAGTTGTGAACTATTTTGCGTAAGACTGACCCGTCGGCGTTCACTCCTGCTGCTCTAACTTCCTTGAACGATGTAAACAGGACATCTTCCAATAGCTGATGATTCGCACGTCGTGTTTCTTTTACACCGGAGCCCAAAATTCGCAGCTTCTTTCGAAGTTCCTCTTGCTGACGGACAATAAATAGGGCTGAGTGTTGCCACTGGCAACCCTAGATCGCGTGCCAAGTCCATGCGCTTCCTCTTCGGGTTCTTTTCAAATTTACGTGCAATTTCCACGTTTGTTTTACACTGAACGCCTTGCGTTTCCTCGACATTGTCACAAGCCTGGAAGCACCATCGCTCACAGAAACAGGGCAGCCAGAAGAGAACAAAAAAATAGTCTTAGAACCACAACATCCTCACCGAACACAGCAACAAGGCAGAAGGAGAACAAAGAACAGCGCGGGAAGCACGGAGCACGGCGAGGAGTCTTACTGGGCCGGCACGAGACGAGCACGCTTCACGCGCCTTCGACGTTTGATCGTCGTCGTCGGCGGCGGCGTGCGTCGGCGAGTCTCGGCGGGCCGTGATTACAACAGCCCACAACCATCCGGGGGACATGCATCGACCTCTTCAGCAACTTTAGGGTTCATCCACTACGACAGCCCTTGACTTTATATTTCACAGACCATAAGGCGGTCATAATCAAAGCGGAACTCCAACCACAGCTCGACGTCACCTACGTTGAACATGATGATGATAATGCCTAAATAAAGACAAACTCATACCATGGAAACCAAACGGTAAATATAACGGTAGCTACGTACCTTAACCTAACGGAAACGACGAACTGAAAACTAATGGGCACTTGAATCGACCCCAGGCTGCTTCGCATACTACTCAGGTTTCCCCTACGGGAAGATGGTGTAATTTTTTTGCTTTTCGCCTCCATCAAAAAAGCGGCCGCCGCGGCCTGCAATCAATCCCGTGTTCTCGTGCTCAGCAGCACAACGCCTTAGCCACTGAGCCATCGCGGCGAGCAAATAGGAGCACTCGCCCATTGTGGCTGGGAACAATGTGTCAAACAAAGAGGGTTGCTGGCGCATGCAGGATCGCGGCGCCACATTTTCTTTCGTGGCAGTTCATAATCGCGATGTTTCGCGGATGAGAGGGCACTGTCAAGCGATAATGCACTCTACCTTGATGATGAAACATTAAATCATGTACAGCGGCTTCAAGAACCGCATCAGCGAAAGAGCCGAAATCACCGTTCCTGGGGAGCAGGCAACGCTCGGGCACTGAGTGATCATATGGTATTGATATCACGATGAATGGTTTTTCCAATGATCCTGAGGTTGTGGAAGAGACCGCATGTGTGCAAAAAGGCTGTTTGATAAGGGAAATCGCGTTAGTGCAGCGCACATACACTGCTTGAGACAAGTTTATCTCTGGTTTTGACAAACTACAACGAAGAAAACATTGAAAGCCATTTCGCCTTTGAATATGGTTCACTAAGAAGCGGAGCTGGAAAGTCATTGTCACTAGCTAATGACGGTCTCAATGGCCCTGTGACCCTTCGCTACTAAGTGATAATGACTTTATTGTCGTTAGGATATACACTGATCGGCATACTGGCAACTGTGGGCGCGTTCTTGGATAATGTCAAATGGATGCGCGTACGCCGCTGGGTGGTCGGAGGGCCGGATCTGGGTGGCATAGCAAGACAAATGGCTCCCACACAAAATACGTAAACCACTCCCTTCTTGATCGTGATACATCCGCATTGAAATGAACGACTATGACCACAAGGGTAGGGTCATCGCAACTACACCGCGGTACGAGTACTATCCAGGAATTCCTACTCACTTCTGAAAAGGGCCATGAAGACAAATTACAGGTTTGTTTTATTCGAAATATTTTATATTTTACAGGGCCCTCAGCGCTCCCCCCCCCCCCCCCCCCCAGAAACGATGCTATATTCACTGAAAAATGAAACAATTTAAGCCGAAATTTTTATTCTCCCGCTGAATCATGTGTTTCGTGACGTCTGCGATTACGTACCCAGGGTAGCTACATAAGTGAACGTTAGTATGATGAGTAGGGCTGCAGCGAACGGTGAAACGCCTTGTTCACCATCAGTCTTCGTAGATGGCGCTCAAGACCGCTATCAACACTCGCTTTGTTTTTGATCGGATTTGTACCTGGTTAACTGTGTTACAGTTGATAGTAATCATTTTGCGAAACATGGGTATGCTCGACAGACAGAGTCACAGTTTAACGTGCGGGACGGCTGTGCAGCTACAACAGGCATAGTGCGCACAGTAGGCTCTGGTGCTTGTGTGTTTACGTGTGCATTCGTAACTTCGATTGTTTACGCCGGCATTCTTACTGCTATATATATAAAAATAATATGCATTAAATTTAGGCACAAATAGCTGGTTCAGCAAGCTTATACGTCCTGCCTAACTGGCGTTTGCTTTTGCCGGCCTCAGCCAATCGCACAGCTGCCCGTAATGCGTTATAGGTTATAGAGCGGGAAAGGAGCTAATTGGTCGCATGGACATTCTCTGTTTCCCTAATTATATAGTTTATTTGAGTGAAGTTTGCGTCAAAACGGGCGCCACTGTTATTTCAACAAGGCAATCTGTCGAATGAACCAAACTTGCATTTTGTATTCATGGCCTGAATGCAAAAGCATTATATCCAGTGTATCGTCTTGAAAGCGTTCGATAAGAGTCGTTTCTTGCCGCTTGGCACGACTTGTTTCGCTATCCGCTTCCGCTTTAAGCTTTCCAACGCTGTTAGATCTGTTTCCTTCGCGTTGTTCAGCTGCTTGTTCCCTTGGTTACTAATGAGAGAAGGTTCCCCAAGCTCTCGCAGAGTGACATTATAACTTCGTAGGTAAATACTTGTGGTCAGAAACGGAAGGTTCAGTTCGCGCTAGCCTCCAGATAACGATCACCAACTTGGAAACGCGAAAGGCGACACGGCGCAGTGCACGTGGTTTGGTGCTGCCTCGTGGGTTGTTCACTAGATGGCGCGAGCTAGCCTAAGACGCGTAGTTTGTAACCCATCGTATGGTAGGAGTGGCGCCACTGTCGGTATCATGGATTCTTCATCGTCTCAAGATCAATCGCTCGGGCACTACCGCGTTCTGTTCTCTAAAGAACACGGTAAAAAATATCTACACCTTTTTAAAGACGATAATCTTTCCTAGGCTACTTAAACTCAAAAATTTTGGTCTTTCAGTACTTCGATTAAGCCGTCCTGCAAAAAAAAAAAAAAATTAATTCTTGAACGTGACGTCTATTTAGGCAAAACTTTTCCAAACTACTATATCTGGTGGCATTGTTCTTACTTGTCAACATTGTTGAGCAAAAAGAAAAAATAGGTATATTTAGGCAAATCATCAATACATAAGTGATATTTTCAGTGTTCTTCTAATTAAAAATACATGGCTGGTTGATTTTCGGAAGAGCAAATAAAAAAATGTGCCCTGAAAAAAAAAAGTTTTAACCCAGAAATACAAAAAGCGCTCGCGGAGACTCCTCGGTGCGGCATTCCAAGAAGTTCAACAGTAACAGCAGGTTCCAGTAGATGGCGCACGAGCAGTGGAACGCGGCAAAATTGAATTAACTTCAATGAACCTCCACTGTGTTTATCATGGGAGAAGCGAGATGGGAAGGGAAGAGCGCGAGAAAAGAGCGGGAAAGAGAAGAGAGGCATTTACGTGGCAGGAGCGACAAAAGTCAATCGTCTTTCGACGACATTTGCAGGGGAGATACGCCGCCGGCCATTTTTGCTTTTCTTTTTTAGCTCGAAGAACCACTACAAGCACATTCCGGATAGACGGGCGTGACCATGGTGCAAAATATGGGGCTCTGAAATAGTTTTAGTATTAGTTTATTTCACAAAAGGAGGACTCATGGTCCAATTTGGGGGAGTGGATGATTACAAAATGGGGATGGTAATTATCCCAGGGAGTTTGTGGAATCGGTCTTGGGTGATGGCGTGGTTTCTCTCGTAGCTCTGTCATGGTGTGTGGAAATTTTAATGTGAGCGGCGCTTTGCGTGGGCGAATTCGTCTGTTTGAACAGCTGCGAAAGCAGCTTGACGAAGGCAGGCGTAGGGCCGTAAAGCTGAAGCGTATAGTTCATCTCACTGTGCGCGTTTCTCGGCGTCCTTTGTGGTTTCTTTCACTGTTTGTTTTCAAGCTCGCACGAAAGCCTCGGTGTGGACGTTATAGACTCCTTGGCGTATTTTTACACGGGCCGGAACGCCGGGCCTTTGTGCTTTATGAGGTCTAAACTCTCTGACGAAAACAAACTTTTTGTCGGGACGTTGGCACCGGTATGGAAGGCTCGCCCTTTCAAAGCGAGGCTTTGTATGGCCAGGATTACGTACGTTTTTCATGCGCGCGAGGGATCTTGCAGCGAAGCCAAGTTTAATGCCAATGCTCAGTAGAAAACTGCTGCCACGCTTCGTTTTAACAAAGCTTCCCCATGGGCAATAACATAACAATCAGCAGCTGAGATGACAAATGCTACTCCTAGTTTCATTCGCTTGTGAGGATTAGTTATAATTAGTTATTTCACACTGTAGTCGTTAGCGTTTCAGAATTTACTTTCGGCTGTCAATGCGTGGGCGTCTACTGAAAGAGTATTCTTACGAAAACCCCGCTGTAACTTTTGTTTTATCGAAACTTTACCAAAAAATAATATGACAATTGTGCAGTAAGAGGATTCTTTCATTATGCCGAGTTTCATTTAATTATAACGATTAATTATTTCTTAGTAATTGAGTTCCTACCTTTGTTCGGAAGTATGCGTCACCTTTGTGTCGTGTGGGAAACAGCTTCGATGGTCATGTACCTTCACGATGTAGAATGTCTCATGGTGCTTTCAAAACTTTTCGTTTGTTGTAACCATAATCGAAATCTTGTATTCCTACCTATCTTTGCCACTAAGCAAAGGCGAGTTTCCGACACACCCGCCGTGGTGGCTCAGTGGCTAATGCGTTGCGCTGCTGAGCACGAGGTCGCGGGTTTGATTCCCGGCCGCGGCGGCCGCTTTTCTGATGGAGGTGAAAAGCAAAAACGCCCGTGTGTGCGAGATTTCGGCGCACGTTAAGGATCCCCAGGTGGTCAAAATTATTCCGGAGCCCTCCACTACGGCGCGCCTCATCGCCTGCCTTGCGTCGGCGCGTTAAACCCCAACAATCAATCAATCGAGTTTCCGACACTGAAGGTAGGCTGTTAAAGGGACAGACAACCGATTTTTGTCGAGTATATATTCTCTATCCCAAATGAAAGGGCATCACTTAAAGCACCTTGACGAGAAACGGTTTTGCTGATAACGCCCTAGAACTTTTTAAATCGAATTTTTTTATCTACGAGTCGTATGTGTCCCTCCCAAAACTAATGCTGGCAACCATGACATAGAGTATCTCGGCAACATACTTTTGTCTGTATGCGAAATAAAAAACAATATTTAAAAACTTGTTCCCAGCTAAAAAAGTTTGAATCGCAGACTTTCCTGTTCCTTTGTGTGTTTTTTTAAGGTTAAGTCTCCTGCCACGCGCGTGGCACGAGCTGCGCCCCCCTGGTAACGGCTGCTGCCACGCAGAAGTGACGTCAAGCTAAAGTAATTACGTGACTTCCTGTGACGTCACAAAACAAACGTCATATTTACGTTATTTGATCATGCCGCTTTTTTGTGTACGACGACGACGACGGCAGCCGGGTGTTCACGTCTTGTGTCCCGATGTTCTCCGCCCGTGGTTCGAATGGCAGGCCTGACGCATTGTTACGTCCTTATCTCCCTGTACAGCGGCTGCCTCGGGGCGCTTTTTTATTGTTGGGAGGTGTGCTTGTAATTATTTAGATTGGGTATTTTTTGTGAACTTGCTGTTGCACGTCTTGGTAAGCCTAACGCATTGTTTTCTGCACGCTGCTTCGCCCCGCTTTTTACATGCTCCTAGAACTGTAGTGTTGTCGTTTAATATTTTGTAAGCTTCACGTTGTTTTGCAGTTCGCGTGTTATCGGCTTTACGCGCCTGCATTTATTGTCTACTTGTGCCTCGCTTCTTCTATGCCAAGCCTTGTGTTCTAATTCTGGAGTGGTGGCTCGATTATAAAACGTGGGGATCAGTATTTTCCATCGCGTCGCGCCGTGGCTAACGAGGTAGCTGTCTTTGATGACATGCCAACGCTAGCGACGTAGTGAGCGTGTGCACGAATGGAGTGTCGTCAGGTAGCGCACGGCATCATCGAACGCAATCCGACCTCGCATGTAGCTTCTGCAATTTTTCCCCTGGGGCAGTAGTACTATCGCCGAGAAATGTATCCTGACTATTCCGCAGAAACGATCTGTGCACGCGGTGCTGCAGAATCCGTGCAGGGAGCGCAGCTTCACTTCCGCGGGTGCAGCCCAACTGCCCGTGCAAAGATATCTACTCAAGATACCACTGAAACCATTGGCTGACTGGCTGGCTTCTTGTGCAAGGAGGCTCAAGCTCCAACTGTGCGAGCATGGGAGAAGTGCAGCCGATAAGATCGCCGTGTGAGCCAAGTTTGGAACTTCTGCTAATAGTCCTTTAAAATTATGAGGTCTCTTCGATTTTACTGCACTCGCTGCACTCATTCAGGTAGTGCAGCACTCGTCTCTTCGATTTTCGAGTGCAGCGCGCGGCGCCTGCACTTTTCTCTTCGATTTACCGACGGTGCAGAGAGTGCAGGATGAGTTCACGCTTTCCCTGCACCTCCCAGGGAGGAGGTGCAGAAGCAGACGACAAAAGTGCAGGACCGGTTCTGCAGTGGCGGCGCCTGCGCTGAACTGGCTGAACTCATCCTGAACTCATGCAGAAAGTGCAGGCCAAATCGAAGAGACCTATGGTGTGCATAAGGTTAACAAGTGACAGTTCAGTTATTGTTCATCTATGCTCAGATTTGTTCCTTAGAGTACCATTGTGCTTTCAACTTAGAAAGTCTTAGTGAAATGATAAGCAAGGCTTAAAATTACTGCTTGGCTTTTATTTCCCTTTCCTTCGCTCCAGTACCTTTCGCCTCCTCTAACCTGGTTAGGCAACAAAACTGCCTCCTGCATCTGCTTTGAGTATGTATTTTGATAACGTATGGGTACGAGCTAGTTGGTACTCCATCTAAACACCGTATAGCGCGGTAGGCAAGACACAGGACGAAGGGGACACAGACGAGCGCTAACTTACAACTGAATTTTATTAACAACACGAAAACATATAAATAGGAAAGATTATCACGCTCATGTGATCACGAAAGGTTGCGAAGCCACCTCGTCATGCAGGCATAATCAGCAGCGTCCATCCAAGAAAGCCAGCTCCTTCGAGGTCAAAGATATGGACGTCGTGCTTACGCAGTCACCAATCTTCTGCATTTCCGCTGCTTCGATAATCTCCCGCGTGCGCTGATCAGAGTCTCGAAATAGCACAGTGCATGCATCGAACAAGGGTTCACACTCGCCGCATTCGTGGCAATGAATTGCCAGATTGCCCTCCTTTCCTTTCTGCACTTTGTTGTGGTGCTTCCGCAGGCGCGTGTTGAGGCATCGACCCGTTTGACCAATGTACGCTCTTTTACAGGAGAGGGGTAACTTGTAGACAACACCTTCCGCGCAATGCACGTACTGGTTTTTGTGGTTGACGGAGCATTTAGTCTTTCCCTTCCTCACGGGGCACGTTCTGCTGCAGAGACTGTTTAGACTATTTAGATGTATTTTGATAGGCTCGTTCCTTCTTTACTCTTGTGTTGGGCTTGGTTGGAACTGAACATAACCAGCCACAATACTTCAATTCACTCTCAGCAGGATGGGCTAATGAGGATGAGAGCTTATCTCGGAGGCTTGCAGTCTATGCACAAATTCCATGTGGCCCATCCCAAGCACTCTGCGGAGTTCAACTTGACACTAATGCTTGTATTCGCAACTGGTGAAGCGTGCTTAAGCGTCTATTGTCCAAGCCTTTGGGGTAGTGAACAGGAAGAGTTTCCAATTGTGAGGGGACGTTTCACATTCTATTGCTTTTTAATTCCGCACTGTGTAAACTGTTTTGGAAAATTGCTCAAGTGAATTTACCTGTGGTAAGGGGCATTATAAAATGTCCCATATTTCGTTCACAATGATGCAAGTCTCGTCAGAAGCCAGCTGCTAGAAAACACATTCGCGGGGTGTGTGTTGTGTGCCCATTAGCTGTTTCTTTTTCTTCCACAAAATGGGCACTTAAACAATCCTTTAAGCCAACAGGCTTAAAAAATGGTTCATCAAGTACAACTTCAGGGTAATGGTTGGTGTCGAGCGTGACATTGCCCACTCCTGAGAGTACTTCTTAATACCTTGTGCAAGAACTGGAGCCAAGGCCATATGCCTGGATGTGAATGTCTGTCGGTGTTTGTGAAAGTTGCAGTACAGCTGGAAGGTGTATGGATCATGGGTGGCTTTAACAATAAAATGACTGCTGAACGTACTTTTGCTCTGGTATCAATGAGCAGCATGTGAGCATTGATAAGTGCTTCACTGTTGACGTTTTTGTTACACAAAAGCATGGGATGTTAAGGCCCCCTGGCAAATATTCATGAAAAACACGACCAAAAAGCTGCCAACACATGGAAACCATGTTGATCACGGCACATTTCCTAGTACTTCAGTACCGTTTATCAGTGCTGTGTTTTTTTCCCCCCAACTAGTAAACTATCCCAGCGTTGCACCTTAAGCCAGAAATCAAACACTTGCTTGTCAATGACAAGTGATCTGCCAAACTTCCGTGTCTATACAAAAAGTGAGTAGCTCTACTTTCTGTGCACTGTTTGTGCTGTGAAGCTCTGTTTCTAAACAAAATACCAGGGTTCTTCAAGATGCACAGCATTAAAACCTCAACAAAAAAGGAATAAGCAAGCGATACTTTCTTGCACTACACTAGAGCCCTGCGGGAAAGCCAAACCAGCAAGTGATCTTTTTCTACAAAGTGCTGCAGAGGAGCCAAGAAAAAGATTCCTTTTTGCGGACACCAAAGCTACGCTGGAAAGCCAAAATGTGTGGTGTCTGTTACTGCAGATTAGCTGCAAGACAGGCATGTTCACGCAAAAATTTATGAACCAGGCTGGCGGGGTAACAAAATCATTGAATGAGGTTACAACAAAATGTGCTATGAAAAATGATATAATACTGTTTGCTATAAATAGCAAGTAAAGGTATAAAATGGTTTTGACACCAATTAAATGGCCTGTTGGAAATCATTGGCAAAACCTAAAGGGCAACATTTCATACAGCTGCAATTGAGAAATAGCAAAGCGTGGTTGGGGCCTGAATTCAGCAGGCATGCTCCAGCTGAGAATGTATAATTGCAGAGCAAAACAATGATAAAGGCCTAGGGAAAAGGTGAGCTTAGTTGAGTTACCACCAAGGTATTTGGTAGAGAGAATAGTTACAAAAATAAAGAAGCAACATGGGAAGCTTTACTTTCCCTGATTTAAGTTTATCAGCACTGAGCTTCATGTTCTGCATGTGCCATTGAAGAATGTTACACCTGCATGCACTCGGCACATCACAGTTTACTTCTAACATAGGTAAATAAGAGAATATTGCATAAGCAGTTCATTTATACGTGAAATAGAAACAGCAGGGTTTTTAAAACGAAGCCCGTAAATGTGCTGAATGAAAGGGACCAATGATGAGTTTATGTTGTCACTAATAACAAATTTCAACGACCTTGTCAGAAACAAACCTCTTCCATGGAGGGACTGTGTGTAATCATAAGATTTTTTTTTATAAAAGGTTGTAAATGCCCTGTAAATGTATGTCAAAAGGTATTTTAACACCCTAGTCATGGCCTATGAGTCATGGGCGCTTTTTTTTGGTGTTTAGATGATCAAGGGCTGTTGTACGGGATCCACCTTCTCTTCTCACTTTGGTCACCATCTTTCTTTGTCACTGCATTCATGTGCTTGGTCAGGGAGCTAACAAGAGAGGACGAAAGTCGGCACCAACTATCAGCCGAGTTCCTTCAGGCTGGGACAATTGCTGGAGAGGCTAAACAATGTTTTTAAAATCCCTAACTGAGAGCTTTCACTTTTTGTTTTGTTAAAGAACATTTAGGCAACCCTTCAAGAACTGTCCGAAATAACAAAAATGACTATTGTGCCCCTAAATGGTTATTCTACGCACAGTGAACGTTTGCATAAAAATCTATCAATGCGAACCTACCCTTTGAACCTGCTTAATATTTAGCAGAGACTCACTCCATTGGCTGTTTTATGGCACTGTGTGGGTGGGCTACTGGTTTCCACCTATGGAGCCTGTGGGCCGCGCTAGTTTCCAGTCCTCCTGTCTAATGTTTTTGGAGACTGGCACTACCCTGCAGTGTACGAGCCATGGATTCCTTGGGGTGGCCATGGGAAGTTCTAGTGAATGGTTACGAGCCACCAAAGGAAGTGAGCATTTGTTTATCGATCACTGTTTTGTGGCTACGAAAAGTTTCGTTCATTAAAAAAGACTAACAAATGACATCAATTTTATTGCAAACTTCAAACAAATAATTGGTATTACAGAAAATGTGTAAAGCGCCCAGAGCTCCACAACCACTTTCCAGCTATTTCTCCATGCCATCACAGAATTTTGTTTTTGCGACTAACAGATACCGACCAATTCCAATGCAAAGAAATATAACTGGGCGATTGCAGTAGGGCCTCTAGTTCCGTTTGATCATATCACTTGAGTGTTTACGTACAGTTAATATACTGATGACTGTGTTTATAGTGCATGCACATATAAAATCAATGTAGTTTGAAATTGGGATCTTTTTCACCATTTCTTTTTGTTAAATTCGCCCCATGACACCCTTGACGTTTGCCTATCAATTACATTTGCAGCATGCTCGCTGCTTATACCTGTTTACACAAACAATCCGTAGATGCTTTCATGTTCCAGGCACATCTTAAGATTCTCTTTGACGTTGCTTATTGAGCCTGTGCAGAACCCATAGGTTTTCGTATGCTGGAGTGCATGTATGTGTATTAGACATGAAGGCCGGCCAAGTGTACACCCTTCCTATTACCGTCTGTGCAGCCTCTTCTCTGACCCTATCGTCTAGGTGTCCTGAATTAACTTCCTCTGCATGATGGACTCAGTCAAGTCTGGCCAACATAGCGTATACCATGGTACAGTGAGACGTGAAAGTTACCAGTGCAGTAGCTATGATATGAAGCGCCTAGCTAGTCTACCTTTTGAAGGTCGCAGGTCCTAAACTGTCGTAGAATCATGTATTCTACTACAAAATCTTTGGTTTCTACTAGGAAATCTTTTTAAGCGCTGAATATCACGCAATTATAATGCTTGTGGCGCATGCTCACAAGACTTTTCTGCTCATAAAACGTATCGTGGGTGTAAAACAAATTTTAAGCTACAATTTCGCCCACTAGAAAATAAGAACTTCCCGATTTTCGGAAGTTTTCCTTGCTAATATTTCAGAAGAGGAGATCTGCTGTAGTGGTACGTGCGCGGTACATGTGTGGGGACACCAAAGATTACCTTTCCCATTCTTGGCGCAATTGTCTCTAATTGTAATGCGCACATGTGCCTAGTAAAAAACAGTTGCCGCCACTACCCTTCGTCCTCGGCACTGTACATTCCGATTATCTTTTGGCGCTGCTTTCATTTAGAGAACACACACCGCGATCTCAGGTCGCCCATTTAAGCATTCTGAACTTGCCGTGGTGCAAACTGTTGATAGCAGATGCCGCCGCGCCGACATGCGTCGGAAGGTTCACAGAATTACGCTCGGACGGTGTCTTTTCTTGTGTGGAACGTAGCTTGTTCGAACGGGACCAGTCAGCTGTGCGATGTCGCCTCACGTACGCTGAAACTGTACGCAGGTACCATCGGCGTACTACACCAAGCATAACAAGCGGCCACAGGTCAACATTACTCGAGAGCGGCTATTTTGCTGCGGTCTGGAAAGGCTGGCTGGGTCCCCACGCAATACATAATCACAAGCAACCTTCTCACGTTTTCAGATAGTGCTTCTAACAATATGAACTCCGGTTTATCTACGTTGTCGGCCCGAGAACATCGGAGCTTCGTCCCGCTTCGTCACGCGATACGGCAGCTGGCAGCAGCAGGGCAGCAACATCGCCGGCTGCTCCCGCAAGAACAAAAATTGTTTGTTTAGAAAAGTTTTAGCAGTTCAGTGGTGCGTTATTTTGTACTGCAAATAAAAAAATGTGTATTTCGGACTGCACTACACAAAATAATGACAATTAATAATGTTATGACGTCATTATGACGTCACGCGTGGCAGCAGCCGTTGCCAGGGGGGCGTGGCTCGTGCCACGCGCGTGGCAGGAGACCTTGCCTTTTTTTAATGCAACGGTCTATTTTGCCCGAATGCGCCATCTGTTGGGATAGACGATAGGTAGAATCTGGCTTCACGTTGTGGAGGCGGGAAGTTCGATTCTCCCCGAGCGCGACGGTTTTTTTTTTTTTTTAAGCTGCCGTTGGCGTATTTGGAAACTGAAATCAAATATTTTGGCAGAACAAACGCCTCTGCCTCAGGCAGAATCGTCAAAGCTCCTTCACTGGGCCTGTTTACTGAACGCTGCCGTTGATTCTGGGCATGGAGGCTCAGTTAGCCACACTGAGAGCAACCCAGCGGCGGCGGGCGGCGTGTCTCAAAAAATTTCAAAATAATGCTAAAAAATACATATACAATTTAAGCTTTTATAAATACATGTGTTAAAAGGTTTCCAATACTTAAATAAACATTTAGGCAGTTACAGTAGCTGCTAGGTTTGCAGGTCACGTGACAGGGACACATATTGTAGTGCCAAGTTTCGACACTACGAACCGCCACCCTTCCGTTTTCAGGAAGTTTGCTGCCAAATTAAAATTATTTCCGCCAGTTTGTTTAGAAATTGCTTGTGGTTACCGGGCTATATAAAACGCTGGCTTTCATATGAGCTAGAGAACATATACGCGACAAAAATCGGTTGTCTGTCCCTTTAAGAAGTTATTTTTCGCCCTAATTTCCTATACTTCGCGAAGCTTGATATACCAAAATAAAAGAAAAATCACTCCTAAATGTTTCTCCCAGGACTGGCAACACCTTTACGCGTAACGTCAGAACCTTTATAATATCTTATTTACAGTAAATGTATAGTTTAGTATAGTACTTAGAGTATAGAAACGATTTACATTAAAAGCGGTGGTAGTAGGAATCACCAAGTGTAACACTATATGTTCCTATGGGCACAACAACAAGCTATCCCCCCCCCCCTTGTTTTGTTCAGCGTCTCTTTATATTGGTGTCTTTTTGTATATCATTCACCCACAAAGAATTTTTGCTATATTCCAACACTGTCCTAATTTTGTGCCTGCAGAAACCGAACAGCTCCGTAGAATTCCCTGTTTCACTTAGTTTCGCTGCTCATGTTCTATCATTTAAACTACACCGATGCCCCCAAAACTGAAACGTTCCATGGTGTAGCAATCACGTCCTAAGAAATTAAAAACTGTCTAGAAATTTCTCCGTGGTTTTCTTCAAAGTGCCGAACTACGAATAGCAGTGGAGATGACACCGTCCGCCTCGACGCTTCATCGTTAGTTTTATGACTCTCTCTCTCTCTCTCTCTCTCTCTCTCTCTCTCTCTCTCTCTCTCTCTCTCTCTCTCTCTCTCTCTCTCTCTCTCTCTCTCTCTCTCTCTCTCTCTCGCTCGCTCGCTCGCTCGCTCTCGCTCTCTCTGGTCTACCACCAACCCTTCTCTTATTTTAAACACCAGTTTAGTGTGCGTAAATCAGGATTAAGATAGAATGTGTAGTGTCTAGAGTAATGGAGGGTCTTAATTTTAGCGAAGCCGCCCTGTCTATACAGGTACAGCTAAAGCTGTCCCACCAACCTGTTCAGTAAGATCCAGAGGCAAACTTTAATGCCCGTTGGAAAAACAACGAAAGGGCAAAATTCCTGGCGCCATGGCGAACAAAGTGCATAAATACAATAATCAGGATTGTCTGCCCCGACGAATCATGGCTTGACAGGTGCCTTAGGACGATGGGGTCAAAGCACCAGACATTGATATCAAAAACTTTTTCAAGAGCCCCTCACTAACTGATGCCAGTAGATTTTAATGCTACGTGTCTCTCGGTGAGTACGCACCATTTGCGGCCGCCTGAAGACGCTGTAAATAAGAATGATCATGCTGGTAGTCGCTAAAGCGAGTTAGAGACCGTCCCATCACTACATTTATTTGTATTCCGAGGCAAGTGTATACTTAGGCAAGTGTGTCCTTATAGAAAAAAAAGAAGAAAAAACTTTACAATTAATGACAATACATGATTGTCAACTGGCACTCAAGGCAGGGCATCTATTTACTTTGCCGTAATCAAGTCTGTGAAACTAAACACAACTGGAACTTAATGCATAATGTACTTTACATGGTTTAGAGTGATGATCTTGTTGATGATGAGTGGACTACCAGTGATGATGAACGGACTACCAGAGGATAGAAGAAACCAGCTGAACATTGAAAAGAAAGGACTAAGTGTTAACTAAGAACTGACCGGCACACTGCTGGGGCCCCTCTCACTTGCTGGTGTCCCTGCTAGTGCCCCTGACAACAGCAGTGTCCCCGTCACTTCTTAGTCAACACCTAGTCCTTTGTTTTCAATGTTCAGCTGGTTTCTTTTAAACTTAATATGCACCAATTAGCCCAGCAACAAACCCTCTTGTCTACCAGAGGATACGGGGCTATCCATTGCAGTGGTTGTGAGTGCGAAACGCTGTTCGACCTCAGCAGTGCGTTAGGTGTACGAAGAGTAAAAAATTAAGTTCCACGAGAAATAGTAAAGACAGCCAAAATGGCTCGTGATGGCAATGTGTTAGCGCAAGCGTTTTACTTTTTTTATTCTTTGTCAAGAAGCTTCATTTTTTAGTTGAAGAAAGATCTCAGAAATAAAGTTAAGCCGTCACCTGCTTATTTTTGGGTTCCTTTAAGTGTCACACAAATGTTTTTCGTAATGAAATGAAATTATAATTTTAGATGTAGGTCGCTCTTCTTGTTCAATTTTTCAAAATAGAGCTAGTTGGAATTAGGTGCCTGCTTTTACGTGTCCCTTTTTTTGTCTTCGTCTGTGTTGCGCTGGGAAGAATGGGTAATAATATTTTAGATATGATTTTGCTGCGTATATGGCCTAGGTCGTCGAGGTCCACAGCGACGAGTCCGCACCATTCGATAAGAAGTAACGGCGTGTTGTAGCCACGTTTATTAATGCCGGCCAACACGTTTATTAACGCCGGCAAGACAGCGCTTAGAAATTTACTCTACTGCCACCATTAATTCGTTATAAAGATGTCCTACCAATCAATTTTTCTGTGCGATCGCCGGAACAACATTCTTCACTCCCTTGATCCTGAGCCTGCTTGTTTGTCTCACTCACTCACACTTCTTGAGTCGCAAGGGTGTTTCAGTTTGTATTCCTTGAACTTCCTGTTGCGGTTCAGGAAAAGTTCAAACTATCATTGGAAGTCGAAGACATGCAGATGGGTAAGCAAAGATGTCCCGGCTTGAGTTGTATCACTGGTTTGAGATTTTTCGAATTATCCGTTCGTGCAATGTGGTTTGATTGGCGTGAGCTTGCAAACAGCACTAGAGAAGGTGGGAGGAAAAATACTGCCATTATTTTCATTCATGGTTGCCTAAGACTCTCCTCTCTTTCTCTTTTTCTTGATACTTGGCGTTACACAAGACATTGAATCCCCTTTTTGCATTCCCTTTTTATTTTTTATTTTTTGCGAGCGACTTCCCCCGGAGTCCCGAATAGCCTCGACTGATGAGTCGCGATAGGATGACACTACTCCTTGAGGACATCTCCCTACTTCCTAACCAAACAAACTCTCATGCAATGATCCCGACTTTGCGTGCCCTAATCAGGATAAAAAAAGTCTTAAAACCATGAAATTAGTCCCCTCAATCGGCTTATTTTATGCGACCGTTTGGTAATGATAGCGACACCTCTCTTTCTCCCTCCGCATTTCTTGTATTCCTGTTCTTAATCAAAGTATACTGGCCACCACAGACACATCAGTTTGATGTTTCGAGTACATTTAATTAATGCGCGTTCCTAGAAACAAGCTCCAACGTTGTTAATGATTTCACGCGCACAAGCCGATGCAGTAGACCCCAAGGCATGCAGTGGTGTTGGGCTGCTAAATAATTTAGGACACCTGATTTTTGTTTTGTCCTCCCCAAAAATGTTTTCAAATCAGGCGTCTTGCGTAAACAATCGTGCAAGTGAGCATTACGTGGCACGTTAAACTAGGAAACAACCCATGCTAGTTCTTGAACGCGTGTATGACAGCGAATGTTTAACGGACGGCACCAGCAGGAATTTTCCAGTTTCCTTAACGGCGTCACGTGCGGCCTATGCCAACACAGTACGTGCAAGAGAAAACACCGAGAATCGGAACCACTGGAGCATAATGACAAACTTCTATCCCCCGACAGCGCGAGCTTATTTCAGTCGAAATGTATGGGCTGATGTGCAAGAACAAGAGAGGGACACACGAACAAAAATGAACGGCATCGTGTAAACAACAAATACACGCTGTGTTTTCGCATGCAGCGGCACGTGCTCGACGAGAAATGCTGTAGTGACACGACAGCTTTCAGCGCGGAACCGGCGCGCGAAATATATAGCGAGCGCGCAGACGGTTGGAGTACGCCAGCTCACGGTCCCTTGCCGACGGCGGCTTCTTTTTCGGATGCCAAACTGATTTATTAACTGTTTTCCGGCCGACTTCAAGACGGGCTTCACCGGAGAGCGTGGCAATAATGGTTCGAGGGTGGAGGAGGGGGTGAAGGAAGAGAAGGGCAAAAGGAAGAATTGAACTACGAGCCGTTTCGCGCGCACTGCGCACACAAAATTCACGACTTCGTTGAAGGCGAAAAGCAGAAGGCGACAGTGGGACGAGCACTGCTATAGGGAACAAGCTGGAACTGCCACAGCTGCGTGAGTTATTGTGGGACGCCGCTGTTCTCAAGAAAATAAAAGCGGGACCGACGGAAGCCGAAACCCGACCGCAGAGACTGCCATGTACCGTTTTAGCCATACCCGCGACTTGCCGTGCTTTGCACAGCGCGCGCTCCGTCTGCTCGCAGAAATTATTATCCTAGAAGGTGGCGGAAAGAACCGAAAGAGAAAATCGCTTGGCTTAAGGAAAGCAGTCGTGGCTGTTCTTTTACTTTTCGAGCCATTCAAAGCTGAAGCTAGAATTTTCCAGGTCGATTGTTCTCGTCACCTGTATGCCTTTGAAACGACATAACATATTTTCGGCAAACTTGCGTCGAAAGTTCGTCCAGTTTATCTGCTTGTTGAAGTTGAAGTTTAGTTGAACTTCATTTCCAGTCATGCACAATTGCTGAGGATGTGGGAAAAAAAGCTGCAGTATTCGCGCTTGACGGTGCACCCGCACCCAACGCACAGAGCATGGCATAGAAGAAAGAAAAAAAGCTCGAAAGGAAAGCCAATAACAAGAACAAAAAGACAAATCCCAAGCACTGAAAGTTTGTTTAAAGCAGCTAGATAAAATTGGAGCGTCCATGCCGAATTGTAGAAACATCCACCGGGGGTTCCGTATGATGTAGATCGGACTGATATGTTGTCAAAATCATATTTGTTAAGTGTTACAGGCAAAGTCACTAGCATCGCCTGATGAAAATATTACAAAAGGAAGAAGAATAGTCAGCCATTCCACTATGGGGAGGTGGATGACCAGTGAAGCTTTTTAGCAAGCACGCGAAATAGAGGCGACACAGAATTCAGCCAAAAGGTATAAGCGTTGAACGTTGAGCCTTGAGCGTTGACGGCGGTTATCCCTGAGAAAGACACATATATACATGCACAATCTTTTATTTTGACTCTAGTGATCTTGAAAATGGGGCCTATTATTAACTACTCTACTCAAAATCCGTATTTAAGTGATGAGACGTATAGGCTTGGGGTCTAAGCCATGTTTTGAACGGCTTGCGACTACGGTGGTAACCGCGTACTAATAGCACACCCACACTGGGAGAATAGTTTTCCAACGCCTCGCGCTATAGAACTCCTCTCCATTGAAAGACAGGAGACTCTTCGTTCGCAGACAGTGCAATACATAGAACTCTGGCCATATGTGCTTCGTTTGAAATGGATGGGTGGTCTTTCAGATTGATGCAATGAGGCTGCGCTACCGCTGAGATTCCTGTGGTGTGACAGATTTGTGGTGACGACCCGAATTCACTTCACCGCCTTCTCTCCCTCCCACCTCACCCACAGCGCCTTCTGAAAAACTTCAAACTTTGTGGCTGTTACTTCCCCTTGCATTGCCTACGTCACGCAGAACAGTCCTAACAGAAGTTCCGTGCAGAACGTTCAAACTTCAGACTCAATCAGCGCTCTTCCATGTCGTTTATGTGTCGTACTATACCTCGTTCTTTATGCTGATTTATTTTGTTTACTTTACACACATCAAACCAACTGGTCTATCATTATTCGCTCATACGATATAAACTCGATCGCAAGTCAAACCGTCTCAACCCCGAAAAATATTTTCTCGTCACTGTTGTTTTCTTTCGTAGCCCCCTTTAAAATACAGCAGATGCGGTAACTCGTGTGAAATTACGTAAACGCCCTTTCAATCTAATTGGAGGGGAATAAACATATTGCCCTTCCGAGGCTTGAGCCCTGCCGTTGTTTTACGCTTTGCAGGCTTCAGCAAGACTAAGGGTGCGGACGGCTATTTAAGCGTACGCGTTGTCCCACTTAGCAGTGAGACCAACTCTTCACTTAGAGAAGTTTGATTCTCCCGCATTACTTAAATAACGCAGGGAAAGCGAACGGACCAAAGACTTGTGTTGCTTACCGCGAGAAATTCCCGGCATTCATCTGCTGCTTACTCAGACAAGGGAAAGTGGCAGGGGCAGTGATTGAAAAGGTAAATAGCGAATGTCAAGAGCTCTTTAACAATGCTTGCCGGTAATGGCCATGAACCACACAACATAACAAACTGGAATTGTTACACTGCTAAGAAAATGCGTTCCGGAGGAATGTTTTCCAACGGGATTACACTAAGCAGTCCATTATACCTCAGTTCAGGAGCATATAGGTGCCAGTCGATAAACAATAAATGAGCACATCCTACAGCTGCTTTTTAGACTGTTCCTCGCATTTTCCGCTGCACATTATCATCTGCAGTGCCAGTTATGTTGAATTTGTTGCAGGGGGTGAATCCCGCGTGCACAGGAAACGAACGGAGCGTAGCAAGACCGCCTGGAAAGGGGAAATCCCCCAGTGCTGCATCTTCTGCAAACGACGGACGTCCCGTCAGTAGGAAGTTCCGCGCCTCCCATTAGTCGCTGTCTTTTGCAGCTGTTGTTATCTAACATGGAAATGAATAGAAGTGCACACCCTGACTTCTTCTCTTCAAATCTCTATCCACATAGGATCTACTCTGCGAAAACGTTCCAGTGAAATACTTGGAACGGTGTTCCAGCTATTTAAACATTGAACAGTAAGTGGAACAGTGCGCAACGTATTTGTACGAAAGAAGGTGTAGGAAACTATCTGCCAAATAGGAGTATCTGGAACAGTCTCCCACACAAAAGGATAGCTGTAATCTCTGAAACGTTGTTCCACATAAAACTGTTCTGGCGTTACCAGGTGCAAAGTCCCAGGATATCCCAAAATTGTTTTTTTTTAAAGAGGAGCTAACAACTGGTTAGAAAACTGTAATTTTAGTCACAGTGAAAATATTTATTTTAAATATCGCCTCTTACACGAGCTAAGGATACATACCAGGCTGTGCGCAGCTATGCTGGGAAGAACCACAAAATCGCTTTCCCTTTTTTTGGACAGCACAGCCTGTTCTGGAATCGTGCCATCAAGTGGGAGGTCTACATTTGAGCAGCGGTGTGGGCCATGACAGTTAGAAACAATGGCCCATTATAACACAGTTTTATACGAAAAGTAGGTTTAAGTGGGTAACCCAGAGAGCCACAGCCAAGGTTCCACCCCCGCCGACTGCCTTTCTTGTTATAGACTCCAGCTTCAAGTCATCATCATCAGCAGCAGCCTATCTACACCCACTGCAGGGCAAAGGCCTCTCCCATTATTCTCCAATTATCTCGGTCCTGTGCCAACTGCGACCAATTTATTCCCGGAAACTTCTTGATCTTATGTGCCCATCTAACTTTCGGCCGCCCACATTTGCTAGGTATCCACTCTGTTACCCTTATTGACCAACGGTTATCTTGCCTTCGCATTACATGCCCTGCCCATACCCATTTCTTCTTCTTAATTTCTACTAATATGTCCTTAACATGCGTTTGTTCCCTGATCCACTCCGCTCTCTTCTTGTCCCTTAAATGTTGCACCTATCATCTTCCGTTCCATTGCCCCCTGAGTCGTCCTCAATTTAAGTTAAACGCTTTTAGTGAGCCTCCAAGTTTCTGCCCCGTAGATGAATACCGATATGATGCAGTTGTCACAGCTGCATCTTACCGGTGCTCACCTACCGGTACCAAGTAAAAGAATTGAAATGCCAATGAAATGAATTATCAAAAATAATTCACACGGTTTATCGATGCTCTGCTCACAGAGCTGCAGCATAGATACACTTGAGATATAACATTATCAAAGGGTGCATAAAATGGCTGGCTTTTGAAGAACACACATCAGACCAAAATCCTAGGCTCCAAGCCGATGCAATTCCTCCGCACAAAAGTGACCTTACCTCTCTACAAAAGAGGTGACAAAATGCATAGGAAGCAGGTGCAACATGGTTTTATTCGCGGGCATGACTACGTGTTGTTTTGAACTGAGTGCGTGTCATGCCTTGGGAAACTGCGCCGCCTGCCTGGACCCTTGTTGGATGGCTACCTGGAACCGGGAGAAGGGGGTGTTCGTGGTGAAGGGGTGCTTGATGTCCTATGTTTCTGGATGTGCGGTTAAGAGCTGACGCCACGCCGACTTCGAGCTTATTCCTGAATGCCGCGGTTACGAGGATCCCTCCTGACGCTGGCGGCAGGCTACTGCGCGTTGACATCTTCTCCTACGGCGGGTATGTGTAAAGATCGGCGCGGTCGTGTTAACTTCCCGCTACAATGGGCCGTAGACACAGGCGGAATGTTGCCGCTGCATCCCTCTATTCTGGTGCTGACGGATGAAAACATTCCAGCCTGCCCCCCAGCTGTACCGGATAGGATGACACGGGTTGACGACGGGCGTGCGCCAAAATTGTGAACTCGTTCCGGCTGAGCCTTGTAGGGCTCTCCCGTCGGACGACTCAATTGTACCCCCTTTTTGTTCTCTGCCTCTTGTCGCACTAACAACGCCGACGGGGCCGATCCTTCACGCTGTGGGCACGTGGACGGCTTTGGCTCCATACGAACTTGTTCGCGTGTGGTGCGGGGTGCCTTGGACTGCACCCACGGGCTGGAAGAAACACCGTTAGTCTGGGGAACCACTTCGGTATATACTGTACCGAGCTATTCGTACCTGTCTGTTGTATTTGTCTCTCTTCACTTCGCCATGTACACAAACGTTACTCTCGTTCGAGTCCTGCCTCCTCCTCGATCCATCGCGGCTGGGTACTGTTCAGTTCGGCAACCCATCGAAGACTCCATCTTCGCTGACGCAAGAGGCTATGTTCTATCGTATAAAACGTAGGACGCCTTCATTATGCTTGCGCAGGACGTTCAAAATCCGGGGGAAAATGCTTATATTTCCTCATGAGCCGAAACAAAAGAAATGTAACATATTAAAGGTGTAAGTTATGAGACCTGGGAGTGCTTATAGGTGTGCTTAAAGTCTATAGCTGGGCTTAAAGTCTATGTACAGAAAAGCCAAGAGCGGGAAAACGCTTAGTAAAGACTAAACTGAGAGCATTGTGGAATATTCTCTCACATTCAGGCTTGTTGCGAATGCAGGCATGGTTGCATCTTCTGCCTGATGGAACATTTCGGGCAGAACTCAAGGGACTAATTAGAGTAGAGACTGTATGAATGTTTAATGTCGCTGTATCTATGCGCGCACGCATAGATGCAGCATTTGGGCATATAGCTGTGTAATGCTTAAAAAATGCGTTAATTTCAGCCCTCTGCCTGTCATTGAACAGTGCCCAGAAATTCTTTATGTTCTGTCAACACGGGAGCGCTGTGCTTTCAGACATTATTACAGTTTCCCCCAAGTCATGCAGCAGCGTATCACCTGGACTGCGCGGTGCGCCATTACGTAAATCTTCAGCGATTCATAGCGTCTTCTTTTGGAATTTTCAGCAGTTTTATTCCCCCATTTTTTTTCTGAAGCAGCAGCTCATATTTGTCAGGCTCCGCGCCCGTTTCTGGTTGACTTTTTTTCCTATAGGATATATCGATCTCGGAAAACCAGCCGTTCTTCTGCTTTTTCTCTAATCACATCATGGCCGCCATCATTTCTTCTTATGGGTTTCCCAAGAGACGGCGGAAAAACTTCGTCGGAATGGCGTCAACGATAACTCAATAGAGGTTAGTGCTTCGTCGAAATGCAATTTCTATGACCGTGAGACTGAAAGGCGGTGGCGCAGGTGCAGGTCCCGTATACGCCCCCGCATAGGCACGCTGGCAAGCATGCATGCTTGCAAGCACTTCACCTTGTGCGACGGACCTCTTGAGCTCGCCCAACTGTATATTATCGCCAACGCACTAATTTTTTCCTCGCCAGAGGCCAGTAAATTCACGGCAGTGCTGCGAGCGGGAAGCCGGCCGCTCCATATCTTCTCCCAGAAATAGTCCATTCGACTGCCCCGCTGTGGATGGCGTCGGGTTTAAGAGTACACGCGGGGGGCAAGCAGTGTGAGTTGCACTTGTCGGCCACCGCAGCCACGTCGGCGATGTACGTGCCCTCCAGCACGTTCCAGCGTGGGCGCCGTCAGGCAGCCGTGTGCGGCGAGAGCAGCTCGCGAGTGGAAATCGCGCACCACGCCCGTGCCTGTCTGCGAGGCGCCCGCGGTTCCAGCGCGTTTCGCTTTCGACCCGAGAAGAACTAGGGGCTTAGTTGGCTCGGCCTGGTTTGCGCCGAGATTTCTGCGCCCGACGGAGGGAGGGCCCCGTTGAGAAAAGCGGCCCACTATATTTGCATACAGGCATTTGAATAAGAACTCCCTCGGCCGGCCATGTTGGCTCCGCCAGAACGAAGAGCAGGCCGCCTCTGTAGAGCAAGACGGGGAAAAAATCTAGTTTTCCTTCCGTCGCAGTTATCTCTAATACATTCAACTCTTCTTTCTCTTCATTTATTGGCGAAAAAGATTTTCGAAAGTCGTGCGCAGACGGTATACTTAAAGAAAGAAAGGAATAACAAAGAAAAGAATGGAAAAACTTTGCGAGCTTTCAAAACTGCAGAGATTTAGCACGTACCTAAACAAACTCAGTATAGTCAAAGTTTTTGTTGCTCTTGATAACACCATACATAAAAGCCATAGAGAGGTGAAGAGGTTTTAAATAAACGAAAACTGGAAAGAAAAACGCTCTATGCGTTTATGCCTAGCGATTCTACGAAATTGGGAAGCAGTGATTCAGAGGAAATCTGTTCGTAATGATTTTTATTGTCATATTTGATTCGTATACGACGTGAAAATCGTTCTTCTCGTGGGACCCCAACCAGCGTTGTTTCAGCGCGCTTCGACACGAACACGGTGGGTTACCCACTATACTCTAGCAAAAAAAAAAAAGTGCTCTACAAAACTAGAGCAATCTATCCGTGCACATTACAACTGCATGTTATACCACGGCATTCCGCTGATCCCAGTCTTATTAGATGCTTTCGAATACGGAAATGATGGCACAGATGCGATGCCTGCTCTGGATTAGCTCTGTATGCCGTAAGGATGCGCTATTGCACCCACGAGAACAACGGCAAATTTCTTGTCTGCGCACCAATCACGCGCGCTCACTGCCTCTCTCTGCAAACGAACGTTTATAAGACGAGGCGATTCGCCGAATCTCCTCTTTCTTGCTTAGCGACACGAATTTTCCCCCGTTGTATAAATTTTGTACATTACAAACATCCCCATGCCGTTAAAAAGAAAGAAAGAAAAAAAGAAAGAAAAGAAAAGAAAAAGAAAGAAAGACAGACAGATCATGAGGATGTTTTTTTTTACAAGAAACGGAAGCCACATGAGAGATATAAAGATGATTGCACAAGAACGTGATCCTGCACTGTTGGTAGTTCAGACATCCACTAGCGAAAGAAGCTAGATATTCACGGGGTCCAGTACAAAAGGAAGTGGTTTTCTTTGTTGGATGTTTATTGTTTATTATTTGCGTAGAAGTTACCCTTAATTAACAGAAGAAAATAATTGTAAAGAAACTCTCGAAATCTTTAAAGATAACGTTTAGAACGATAGAAAATGAATTACTTTGGAAGTCTACGTAAGAGATGTGAAATTCTTCACAGGTTAGACGAGACGGATAGACGGACGCATTCATTTTCAGCGCTCATTTCAGTTAGAAACAAAGCATGAAATCATTTGTGTTTGCTATGACTAGTTTCCTTATTTCATGTAATCAACACATTCGTCATTTCCTTATTTTTGGGAGGGCACAGAAATAAAGCATTGGAATGGATCCTGAAGAAAACAGATTGAGTGGCTCGCATATGCTGCCTGTTCCATGCAATTTGTTTTCAAGCCGAATATCTGTAATATACCCGGCATATGACATTCATCACAAAATCAACCTCATTTTTTTTGTCTGATAACGTACACTTACTCCACCGCGTAAAATGTACGGAGATTAAATCTACCCAATAACAGGCTAAAAGAAAAAAAAACCACCACATTTTTTAATATCCGAGTGTAATTTACCTTGACAAGCAAAAATGCTTCTCGTAATTGCTGTTGGGAGCGTAAAAAAAGTACATGGTTAAGCAAGTTGAAATAATATGCAAGGCAGTGCGTAATATAATGGCACCGCACGCAAGTAACACGGCTTAAAGTCTTTAATTTCTCTGGCCCCAACCGGCCCCACGCTAGTCGTATTTTCGCAAGAACAGCCGGTAGAATTGCTTCCGCTATTTATTTATGTTCTTCCCCTGCCGTGATTATCCCAACAAACAGGCTTTCTATTGACAGAGCCCCTTTGGCTTGGCTCCCCCTCTTGAGAACAGATTCTCCGGCGCCCTCGTTTTGTCTCTCGTGTTTCACTGCTGTGCCCAAAAACGAGCGCCTTCATGCGAAGAATAATGCGCTAGACTAATTATGGCGACTCTCGAAAAATGAAACAACGAGTTCCGTCAGGGAAAGGAAATTCATTTTGTGGGGTTACTTATTAGGGGCGTTGTTTCGTGGCGGAAGGCAAAGAGCACTATAAAATTAGCCGCACGCAGGCGCACGAAAAAGCGCTCGGGTGATGCCGAAGTTTAAGCGCGCAAAAATTCAAAATAAATCAACCTGTACCGAAAATTACATCTTGAAATCAGGAGAGAGGGCGAGAAAACGAACGGGAACTAAATGTTCGCAGCGAAATAGACGAAAGCACGAATGGAAGTATACGAAAAGTAAAAGAAACGAAAGAAAAACAGGCAGGAACGAGTTTTTCAGTCTTGCATGCACAATAAGCGCGCTGCCCTCGGCGCTAAATGAAGGTTATTTCAACGTCCAGAGGACAGGCCGAAGCCGCGCGAATTATAGATGAGTTCGCCGGCGGCGGCGGCGCACGGGGCCTGAAAGCATAATAGAGACAGCCTTTCAGAGCGAGGCTGTGGCCGCTCCTCGGCCGAAGGGAGAGGCCGCGCTCCCGAAAGCCCTAATTTCAATCATCCCTTTTTGAGGGGAAGATCTTAATAAGACGCGCTCAATGGGTACTCGGTCCCGGGTGACGGCTTGCCGCACAAAACAGTAGCCGATCTCTAGCGTCAATGGCTGCACTTGAGCTGGGTCGGGGCGACGTCTCGTTGGTGAAAAGGCGGCCCCTCCGACCTTACAGAAGCTGTATAGTGGTGTGGAGACTTGTAACACGCGGCGGTGATTACATGCGTTGCAGCGTGGCCATCCGAAGTGGCCCACTGAACGACCAGTGCGCTATTTCTAGGTAGGAAATACTGGCGTGAGAGGGGAACACGTAGTGAAGGAAGTACCGTGAGAAGCTGTGTACCTAACCACAATTTGCCCTGTTTCGCTCACGTTAAACTTCATTACTTCATGTGCGCCGGTGATTTGTGTGGGTTTGCTAGAGAGAGGCAATCCTTCCAGTACTGCGGTCTCTAGCGCGCGCGCCCGCACACGCACACGCACACGCACACCCACACGCACATACACACACACACACACACGCACACGCACAGAAAAATAAGGGTCGGCAGTCAAGAAAGTCAAGGAAAGCAAAGGGGTAAATGTGGTAGGTCATTTATTATATATCCTTGAAACAGATACAGCTCTTTTTAAAGGACGAAAGAAGGTGGAGAAAAAAATCGGCGCCAGTGGAATCAGAACCCACGACCTCCAGAATACGCGTCTGGGGAGATGACCACTGCGCTACCCTCGGGGTTGTGCTCCTCTCCACTTTGTCGGGTAATTGTTTTCTGCGCTGGGGGGTGTTTGCTTCGACTACTCGTGGTGTCGGGGGCCTTCTTTTTAACCCCTCGGGCCGTGACTCGAGTGTCTACGACATGTCGAGAGTGGTCGACCAGCGTTGAACACTCTTAAGCTACCTATGGCACAAAGACTGCCAGAACAGAGACCCTCGCTATGCATGTACCGAATAAGAATTGGGAATGAGGGGCTTGTTGAATTAAGACAATAAGGGTTGGCAGTCAAAAATGACAAGGAAAGCAAAGGAGGGGAGAATGCGGTAGGTCATTTATTATCCTTGAAACAGATACAGTATATATATATATATATATATATATATATATATATATATATATATATATATATATATATATATATATATATATATATATATATATATATATATATATATACAGAAAGAAATGCCGGCAGTCTACCATTCCCCTAATAGTCTAACCATTCCCCTATGATCGTTGCGGTCCTTAAACCAGGCAAGCCGGCAACCGATATAGATTCATACCGGCCAATTGCCCTTTTAAGTTGTATTGGCAAGGTGATGGAGAAGATGGTGTTAGAACGGCTTGCTTGGGACCTTGAAAATCGAGGTGTTTATCCATCGCAGATGTCTGGGTTCAGGAGAGGACGAAGCAGTACGGATAACATACTTTCCCTGGCGATGGATATTTCGCAACAAAAAGCAGCTGGAAACATCACTATAGCTGTCTTTTTGGACGTCAAGGCAGCGTTTGACAGCGTGGCACACGAAGCTATTCGAAGAGAGATGACGTTCGTAGGGCTGCGAGGACGTATGTTCCAGTGGCTTTGCGATTACCTACAACATTGGTACGTCTATATGGTCACCAGTGATGGCGCAACGACCGAGCATCCTGTCACACATGGAGTTCCTCAAGGCGGCGTCTTGAGTCCGACTCTTTTCAGCATATGCCTTATACGCCTGCCAACGGTTCTTCCCCAAGGCGTCAACATTTCGCTGTATGCAGATGACATCTGCATCTGGGCCTCAGGCAAAAACCGCCGAAACATTCGTGCCGTACTTCAGAGAGCGATCCACGCGATGCGAAAGTACCTGAGATGCTGCGGGTTGATCTTTTCCCCTCAGAAGTGTGCAGCGATTGCCTTCACTCGGCGTGACGTCTCACGATATACGCTCAGTGTAGAAGGTACGCAGATACCCTATGTCAAATGCCACAAATTTCTCGGCGTCGTCTTTGACCGCTCGATGTCTTGGACTCCCCATATTCGGCAGTTGAAAGAGAGGCTTTTGTCTTTTGTGCGCATCTTGCGCATGCTGAGTGGACAATCTTGGGGATGCTCCGTGTCCTCTCTTCTTGGAGTCTACCAAGCACTCTTTCTCGGCCTTTTACGCTATAGCCTCCCGGCCCTGGATCAACTGTCTTCTACAAATTTGAAGGTCATCGATTCAGTGCTGGCGAGAGCTCTACGCGTGTGCCTGGGTCTTCCCAAATGCACGTCGACAATTGGAACACTGCGGGAAGCTCGGTGCCTCTCTGCGTCAGTGCTTCAACATCAAGAGTGCCTTCGAACGTCACTACGTCACGTCACTCGGTGCCATGCGCATCATCTGGCAGCCACCACTACATCCCATGTAAAAGACTTGCTTCCAGCAAATTTCCAGCGACCTGTGAAGCCAGCATTGCCACTGTGGATACTTGCACCATGGAATATAATAACGACAATTCCCGGAATAAGCAAAAAGACGTCCATGCCCGCACGTGCACTGAAGTTTTTCACACTTGAGTATTTATTTACCGCATACGCAAGCCACACCCACGTTTATGCGGATGGCTCAGTGACCGAAGAATCATCTGCCATTGGCGTGTGGATTCCGTCGGTCCAGTGCACAATCAGGAAAAAACTGAGCCATAAAACATCATCCACCGCTACTGAGCTAGCGGCTGTAAGGGCTGCCCTTCATTTCATTGGTGCACATCAAGCTCGACGATGGGTGATCTTCTTAGACTCACGGGGTGCTTTGCAAGCTCTAAAAAGGCTGTCCAACCATTGCAGTCAGCTTGTGTGTGAAATTAGTGAAATCCACACAGCGGTAGTGCGCGCGGGCCACTACATTGTGCTTCAATGGCTTCCTGGTCATTCGGGAATAGAAGGAAATATAATATCTGATGCAGCCGCCAGCGCTGGCCACTCTCTGCGTAACACGACACAGCTTCCTTTCTCTCGAGAGGATGGTTGTGCCCTTATCTATCGAACTGGTTGGAGAGAGCAAATGTTGAAGTGGCAGCACCCTCGCAGCGGATATCCACCTCTACATGGAATTGACCCTTTCTGTAAATTCCGTGTTCCACCCGACCTAAGCAAAGCGTCTGAAGGTGTACTGCATCGTTTGCGTCTCAACGTGGCTTACACCCGAAGCTTCAAGTTCAGAATAGGGTGGGAGGATTCACCACTGTGCCCCACGTGCGCTGTGCGCGAGACTACCGAGCACTTGTTGTGCATATGCCCGCGATTTTCCGCTGCGCGAGTTACAGCGGCGAGCTGCCTGTCTCGTGTTCGACGCGGAGCAAGCCTTCAGTTGTGTCACTTTCTTGGACCCTGGGACAACAACAGTGACTCATATTTAGGGACGAAGATTCTTCTGCGTTTTCTGCGAGATTCAGGACTGCACAAAACTTTGTAATAATTTTTCCATTGTGTGCATGGCTACGTCTGTACGCGTTTGCGTCGTTGTGTACGCTTTGATTCCTTTTCCTTGTTAGGCGCTCTGCGTTCCTGGGCTCCATTCGCTCAATTTTTCTTGTCTTTTGCTTAACTTTGTTTCGAGTTTTTTCCTTGCACTACATTGCGTGCCATTTTTATTTAACTTTTGTTTTCTCTCTATTGCTGCTTTCCCGATTTCTCACATTCACTTCACTGCATTGTAATCATCCCCATCTGGCGTAGCAAGCACTGCCGCTAGCAGAGCTGACCTCTCCAGCCCACATTAAAGAGCTCTCTCTCTCTCTCTCTCTCATTCCCCTATGCCTTCTTTGGCGTTGTAGACTGCCGGCATTTCTTTCTGTATTTCATAACGAGCCCCTCATTTCCAAACTATATATATATATATATATTTATATATATATATATATATGTGTGTGTGTGGGGGGGGGGGTGTAGTTCTGATTAGTGTCATTTTCTTTGGCTTTGCGAGAGGTATTTTGAGTGGCCTTTTGTTTTTGTTTTTTAGAGCGAAAGCTCTAGTATGTACTCCTGGTGCAAAACAAGAAAACGCCTAGAAGCGTTAATCTGACCTTCAGGCTCAGCCAAGATCAATCGAGCGCGAGGTGCAGTTGCGCGGAGTGAATTGAATTGAATAACATTTATTGAGATGGGGAAGGTCACATGGCCGTTGTTGGGGAAGGAGAAAAAGGGAAGAAGAGGAGGTGGTGGCGATCAGTGAGTCACGATGGGCCTCGTTGGAGATGATCAGTGATTTCTTGGGAGGGAGAGTATATTCCCCATCTCGCTCTACCCTTTCCAGGCCAGTCTTAATTGAAAAAATTGGCCGCGTATCTGCTCCTTCCGTTGCAAATGTCGTCAAAAGACGATAGTCTTTGTAGACATTTGCCAACGAAATGTCCCCCTTCGCTTTCCCGCTCACCTCTCATGCTGTTCCTGTTCCGTCGCACTCATCCCAAGGTAAACACACTAAAGGTTTGCTCAAGACGATTTGAATTTACCGCGTTCCACTGCTACAGGCCGGGTTCCTCGATTCCAGCGCTGCAGTACGGCGGAGACGCGCGTGAATCAATGCGGCCGACTACAAGGTTTATAGAACCGGGTGGCCGTACTCCACGTGCGTTCCAAGCAGAACGTGAAACCTAGCTAGTGGAACCTTTCTTTGCTTTACATAATGAAAAAATGCGCTAACAGGACGGAACTGAGGGAAGGAAACACAAAACAGCGCAGACTAGCAAACTGAGTTTATTGACCACAGCATATATACTACCACTTATCGGCACGTGGGCAATCAACAAGGAAAGATAAAACACACATCCCTAAACGCACAAGCAGCCACATATCGGTCAATAGTCCAGGAACGCGATTTATTTGGTCGATAGGGATATCGACGCAACGCATATGCAATTATCACCCGCATGCGCAATTTCTCGTGCTTCCATAATCTCCCGCAATCTCCCGCGTGAGCGAGTCACGGCTCTTGGCAATCACCTCGGTTTTGTTAAAAAGGGGTAGCAATTTCTACAATCACGGCAATGAATAGCTAGATGCCCATTGTTAGAGTTCCGGACGTTATTTCTATGTTCTCGTAGCCTATCGTTAACGCATCTGCCGGTTTGGCCGATGTATACTTTTTTACAATAAAGAGGAATCTTGTACACTACTCCTTCGATGCAGTCCACGAACATGGTGCCGTGCTTAGTGCGACAGTCACTCTCCTTCTTGGGTCCGCAATTAATCTTCCGACAAAGCTTGGACAGCTTGTCAGGCGCTGAAAAGGCTACTTTGCCGCCGGTGCGCATGGCAATCCGCTTCAAGTTGTGGCTTAGCTGATGGATGTAGGGGATCACTGCGGTTGTTTGTTTGCGTGCAGGATCCGCCGTACCAGCTGTGCACGTGACACCACGCGCTGCCAGCTTAGCCTCCTTGAGTGCCTTTTCTGCCACCGCCACAACAAGGTGTGAGGGGTAACCTGCCTCGGATAACCGCTCTGCCTGAGCAGTTAGGCTTGCCGTCATCTTGTGCGGACAAGATTTGGAGAGGGCGTTTTTAATGCACAGGGAGGCGATGCCTCTCTTCACCAGTTTCGAGTGGGCCGACCCAAACGGGAGGAGCGGTTTATTTGCCCGAGGGGCATAGGACCAACAAACATGATTGCTGGCGAATTGGAGATCCAAGTCTAAAAAACGAATGTGGGCATCGTGGGGCATCGGTTATCCGAGGCAGGTTACCCCTCACACCTTGTTGTGGCGGTGGCAGAAAAGGCACTCAAGGAGGCTAAGCTGGCAGCGCGTGGTGTCACGTGCACAGCTGGTACGGCGGATCCTGCACGCAAACAAAGAACCGCAGTGATCCCCTACATCCATCAGCTAAGCCACAACTTGAAGCGGATTGCCATGCGCACCGGCGGCAAAGTAGCCTTTTCAGCGCCTGACAAGCTGTCCAAGCTTTGTCGGAAGATTAATTGCGGAACCAAGAAGGAGAGTGACTGTCGCACTAAGCACGGCACCATGTTCGTGGACTGCATCGAAGGAGTAGTGTACAAGATTCCTCTTTATTGTAAAAAAGTATACATCGGCCAAACCGGCAGATGCGTTAACGATAGGCTACGAGAACATAGAAATAACATCCGGAACTCTAACAATGGGAATCTAGCTATTAATTGCTGTGATTGTAGAAATTGCTACCCCTTTTTTAACAAAACCGAGGTGATTGCCAAGAGCCGTGACTCGCTCACGCGGGAGATTATAGAAGCACGAGAAATTGCGCATGCGGGTGATAATTGCATAAGCGTTGCGTCGATATCCCTATCGACCAAAGAAATCGCGTTCCTGGACTATTGACCGATATGTGGCTGCTTGTGCGTTTTGTGATGTGTGTTCTATCTTTCCTTGTTGATTGCCCACGTGCCGATAAGTGGTAGTATATATGCTGTGGTCAATAAACTCAGTTGGCTAGTCTGGGCTGTTTTGTGTTTCCTTCCCTCAGTCCCGTCCTGTTAGCGCATTTTTTCATTATGTCAAGAGACCAACTAGCCCCCCAGATAGCTTTGATGAATCCTTCTTTGCTGTTGCCGCGTGATTTCTCATATGCCGCCAGGAGGTGGCGCGGGCAACAGCAGGCGGTACGCGTTGTTCTGCAGTAGATGTAGAATATCATTTGCTATCGAAAAACCAAACATCAAGGAATTTTTTAATAAAGGAACACTGTAAATATCCATTGTGTACTAATTTCCTGTCTTATATTTGCGTAATGTCTTGTTCTTGTTCAACAAAGTTGACAAGTATGACATATAAACCGGGCTTAGACGTTTACATTTCGCTGTGAGTATATAAGACTATTGCGCAGTAAGAATTTTACTTTGGCCGGGTGGCTGAATCGAGTTACAGACATACAGACAGACCAAAATTTCCGGGTTTAAGTAGCCCAAAAAAAACTACCGTCTTTAAAAACCCCTAGAGTATGTAGGAAATTAGCCTCTTCGTAAGTGGGGTCATCGGGAGACGAATAAGGGGCAGAGCAACTTGCAAAGAATCACGGGAAGATGCGAAAGCTGCGCAGTGCAAGTGTGGGGTTTGAGGTCTGAGAAAACATTTTGCTGACAATGGCGACAGTACAGAGAGGGTGAAGAGTCCAAGTGCAACCATCTCTCCAGTGTGGCGGGTGTGAGCGAGCGGAGTGAGACCATTTAAGCTCTCGTCCGTTCCAATGGGAGGGGTGTGGAGAAGGGGTGAGCTCGCGATTCACCAGAAAATGATAGAGGGAGGAATGAATAAATGAAGCTGTCTGCATTCACGTTCACGGCACGTTCCCGCCTACAGTGCCGAGTGCGCCGAGCTGCGTCTTAGTTTTGTCTGGCAGTGAAATTGCGTGCGCGTTCATTGCGCGCTCTCGGCGGAAAATCTAGCTTTGAGCTATTGCTCGAGAAACTTCGTTGAAATTCGTTCAATCACGGCAAATGTTTAGACGTTGCGCTCAATCCTTGTGACATTCATTCTAAGGATTGTATCTATGTTCCTTTTTTTTCGAGTTATTATGGATAAAAAAATTTGCCGATTTTGCATACTTTCTTTTTACGCGTTAGTGCATATGCCCTCACAAGGAAGATTCGGGTCGTGTGTGAAGGAAGTTGAGCGATAAAAGTTGGTATAGCGCAAGGGATGAGGTCATCGGCGCAGCTCTGACGGCAAAATAATGTACATACGTAATTCTGTGGTCTTGAAGTGACTAAAAATAAGAAAATTAATTTTAGAAACAGTGCGATAAACAATTATACAAAAAATGAGACAATAATAAGATTAACAATGCCGGCAGGAATAAGAGGAAGTACGCTCACGCGAACTGCGGTTTCCCTCCGCGGGGCGGCCCTTAAGTTTTGCACCCTCTTGCTTGCGCTTTGAAGGATGCAGTATTGAAAGAAAAATGATAAAGATAGTAAGTACATAACCTTAAAAGGCACAAACTTGGACGAACACCGCAGAGTGTAAGCGTGCTGCAGGTGACATTAATTAACGAAAAGTGTCGACATTGATGGAGAGGATAGGATGGAAGGACTACACTTCGTGTTACCGGAAGCGAACGTGAAGGACTTACCAATAGCCGGTACCTCTGTATTACGACACGCAAACGGGTGATCATGCATAAACGTGGCGTGATGTACGGTGAGGTTTCAAAATAGGGCCAATGAGGCGATGGCAAACATCGCAGCGAAATTGGAAATAGTTATAATCAGCTCACATGTCCTTGACAACATAAAATTGCGCGGGTTTGTTGACCACGTTCAGCATGCGTTTATTAATACTTCTAAAATGCATTGCGCCAGGAAATCTCCTTTGGGCCACACATAAGTAGAATTTACTTAGGGTTGTTCGTTTTCGGGTTTTATATAATGTCAAAATCGGATGCTATCTTTGAAACTGATTATTGGGGAGAAATCGGAATTTTTTCCTAAAAACATTCCGAAATTCGGGTTTTCGGGTTAAATCTAGAGATGTACCAAGTAATACACCCAGTTAATTTTATTATAAGGTATGACGAGCTTCCTAACTTTAACTCGTGTTTGTTTGAAGCTGGTAATAGCGGGCACATCAGGGTTTTCTAGCAATTACTCTGAATCAGTATCGATGAATCAGTAATGATGACAGTGAATGAATCAGTGATGATGACAGTGAAGGGCATTGAAAACCTCCAAGAAATGAAACATCTCATTCATGGAAAGCTGTTCATGGATTTTTACACGTCCGTGTTTACATACATTATTATCTACGTGTGGAACATATCGGTCTCCGTTCGAGACCTGTTCGATCGTTGAACGCAGGTCTGCCGGTACAAAGTTTTCCCGACGCCACAGCTTGCATTGGCTAGGCACAACAATGTCAGTGCCGAGTTTGCCAGCCTGCAGTGGCGAGCGGTACAGTCATGCTAATACTCAATGAGTTCTAAAGCTGCGCTTGTGGGGCTTGCTTCCAGCAATTACTGCTGGAGAACGGTGTACCTTCAGCGCACGGTTGTGCAAATCGGTACTTTGAAAAGGTCCATTCGCAGAAAAATCGGATTTAACCCGGTCCTCCTGAAACATGTTCGAGGTGTAGGAATATGGTAAAATCGGGTTTTACCCGAAAGTTAGAAACCCTAAATATACTCAACCCGTCGCAGTTGTGCTCAGAAAAGACAAAGAAAAATGAATATGATATTTTCACTCACAATGGCTGTCAATTACATTGACACCGCACTGAAATGCTTAACAGACGCTGTCAGCAGTTTTTTTCATATTGCATATGAAGAATAAGGGCAATCGAATTTTATTGCGGTTTCAAACCCTTGACCTTCCAGCACCATCTGTCCCAGCAGCTCTGCGGTATTGAAGTGCTGCCGTACTCGCCGTGGCTAATGGTTTTACTCGTCGAAGGCAATGCCTGTCGATAAGGATAATCTATATAAACAACCTGTCGATGTCATCCTGCGGGCAAAAACAACCAAAAAATTTGGGCCCGACTTGCACTTGCGGTGCTGCAAGGGTCCCCGAAACCGATAGCTCTCATTTCACCCAGGCTCTGTGAGATCTCCCGGGAGCCGGGAGCGTCTCCACTTACTCTTCGAGCTGCACACCCCAAAGAAAAGCACGCGGGCACACACAAACAAGCGAAAGCTCGAATTGAGCACCGAGCACGTGAGAGAAAAGCATGGGGGCAAAGAAGAAACAACATTGGCTTCGGGCCTCGCGCGCTGTGTCTGTGGCCGTCTTCTGAGCGTGGCGCCTCTTTTTCTCGCAGGGCTTCGAGTTCGGGCGACACGCGCCTCGCTCGCCCGCGGTCATCCACAAAATGCATCCAGCCTGGGTCCCCGTGGAGACCTTGACGCTGGCCATCCGTGAGTGGACTCCATTCGGCGCCTGGCACCGGCACGGGGCGCTGAGGCCACTTAGGCCATTTCCACACCTCTCCCCTGGCATGCACTCTTGACCGCCCGAAGGGCTGCGCAGCCAGGAAGGCCTAAAAACAACAAATCTGTAGTTAACGCCTCGCAAGCCTTGCTCGCTGGACTGGCGACAGCCGTGCAGGCTTATTTGGATTCCACTGGACACGCGTGGTTCTCGTTTAATTTCTCGCTTAAATTCCTGGGAAGCACGCGGGACGGACGGGTACCGCGCCATTTCGCCGGGTTGAGAGGACTCTGGCCAACCGCGATGAAACGTCGCCGGGTGGGCAGTCAGAGCACGCGTCGCCTCACCCGAGACGGCCGTCGTCAGGGTTACGTTACCGATCGCGATGTCGCAGAATGGAGGCTGTCAATGCGCCTCCGAAAGGAAAAAGAGTAATCATTCGTGGGGGCGAATATGTAGTCACCTTGCGTTTCAGCGATGAAAGGTTTGAATTTTCTTAAACAGAAAAAAAAAAGTTTGCGTTTCGGTGGTAGCTGGTACTTGGAAATTGAGCTCCGAAACGGGAAAACAGAAAAAAAAATCAATCGAGAAGCACGAGATAGTTCTTATGTTTAAGGTAGGCGACCTTCAATCTGACACGCTACCTTTGGTCGCTTTCTTAATGATGCGGTTTAGGTGTGCGAGCTTAATCGAACAGAGCAGCTGTCAATAAAAACCGTACGCGCGGTGCCTATATTTACAGGTGCATTTAGTGCCAATCAAGCTTTAACCATGCAATTTCAACGCCAGGTACGTTGGAGTTCACTTTCAAACCAAATAAACAACACTATTATCGCTCTACAAGTTTAGCAGAAAGCTGCAGTAAACACCGAGAGCAGTAGGACACTCTCAATATCAATTTCGTGATGATTTTTAATATCCTCCATGGCTGAAGTTTTGGGCATCTGTACATTATTTGAAATTCCCCCAAAAAGAATTGTGGCATTTGAATCTAACTCTTGAGCACTGGTCCAGCAACGGAAAGATACTGAGTTATTTCATGCGCAGTTTTTTAAAAATCATTTCGCAAAGTTTTAACAATGCCCTTGGCTCCGCTTCACGACAGTGTACGCAAATGATTAATCAATTCGACCAGAAAAGCAAAGTATACCAATGACAAGATCTAGCATGCGATTTCTCTATAAAAATGTGTCTGCACTAGACAATACTCAGGAGAGCACCCTGAAGCACTCTTTCTACTTTCTCTATATCTGAAATGCTTTTAGAATACGGTTAGTAAGAGCGTCACCATCTCTGAAAGTAAGAGCGTCAAGTCCTTAAACTAGGTAAGCACGAAATATTCTAGCCAAATTTTTAGCGCTCTATGCATATCATGTAGCTTAAGACCTCACTCAAAATATTTGTTTCCTATTTTTCCCGCATTCTTTGAAGTCCGGGCTTGCTTTCTGTGCTTATGTAATGTCGCAGAAACAACTTCGCCGCTATTGGTCGCACCTTTGATCAATGGCCACTTCAATGAAAAGCACTACAAGGACAAGAGAGAGAGAGAGAGAGAGAGAGAGAGAGAGAGAGAGAGAGAGAGAGAGAGAGAGAGAGAGAGAGAGAGAGAGAGAGAGAGAGAGAGAGAGAGAGAGAGAGAGAGAGAGAGAGAGAGAGAGCTAGCAATGACTACAGCTTCCGCAAATCCTCTAGGCGTGTAGCAGAGAGAGAAATCATCGTATCAGCACCGCAGCAGGGTTGGTTTAAGCCAAATGCTTCGCATTGCGTGATGTCACTGTGCAGGTAAAATATTTGAGTGAAATCGTATGCACGGGCTTGTTATTCGTGAAATTCATTCCCTCAGTTGCCTCGATTGGGCATTCAAATGCGGTGGGGCAGGACATGCCAAGAAATAAAGCGCAGAACAAAGCCGCGATCAGCTGTACACTGTAGGCACGCCATGCGCCTTGCTTTTTATTTCTTACAGTGGGTTTAAAACATTTTCAAGGGCTTCAAATCAAAACCGCCTAATACAAGCAGGCAGGTGTGACGGGGTTGAGCACGAAAGGTTCGATCTGCGACCATAAAGTTCGCGAAATAAACGCTGAGAGTACAATAGTATTTGAGGGGGCCGGCTGTCTCTATGTGGCGTAAGTTACCGCTTATACTTATCGTAAGATGAAACCGGAACAGCTGTCTTTAAACACACCATGTATACTGCCGTTCCCGTCTACCCCTCTTGCAACAAAGCGGAGCTGGTAGTGGCATCAGAATGCCAGCTTAAAAAACGGGTCTCCCTGGCTGCGCACCTAATGGGCTATGGAAAGGTCTAGCACCTTCAGTGGGAGTCAGATGCCAAAAGTTTTTTGCCGCTCATACTTGTTGCCTCCTTGCATGTCCTCATTGTGGAAAATGGTCACGTTAAATAGTTCGTCGGCTCAGGGTCTTGCATGTCACCTGGGCGCACTATTAAAGATTGCCGGAAAAAAAGACAAGCGCTTGTGGGGCAGGTCACTCAAAAAAGCTGAGCTAGTTCCCACTTTATCTGCAAGTGATTGGCTTATAAAAGGCACCAAAGGTGCGTTCACTCGCTTCGTTGAACGAACAGAATATGTTTACCAAATCTGAGCATCAAGGAACCAACGACATCTCCTTTACTGCAGTAACTTTGCGCAGAAGATAAAGAGGCGCTGTCTGCGTCTTGATTAGAATATAGATCGGGTCATTAGACGCAATAACAAAAAATGTAAGGAAATGTGATACTCGCTTTTCCCACGACGGGATGTCGGGGCATTTGCGGTTGTAAACATAACGTACCAATAAGAAAAAAGAAAAATTCAGCAAGATGGTATTGCGTTGCAGTGTTAAGTGTACCTTTAGGAAGCGCGATCTCCGCATTCAGGCTGTTAAAAAAAGGCGCAGCGAAGTGCACGAAATTTAATTAAGAGAAGTGCCGAGACGCCTGAGCGAGTGTTCCTAGTTCTCTTCTCTCGGCAACGTCATCTCAGCGGAGTCGGGAGAGCGACACGAGCAGCGCGGGTCGAGCCTCTGCTGCTCCATTCAGCGCACTGGTTTTGCAGCCCCGAGTTACCTGAATTTAACTTCATTTAATTCATAGCACCGGAATTGCCCCGACAGCAATCTTAGTGGCAAAGAAAGAAAAGAAAAAAAGCGGTGCTACGGAGCGCAACTTCCAACGAGGTTCGGACCTGACTTTTTTCTTGCTCTCTGAGCTCACAAGTAATTTTTTCATCCTCCTTGTTAGCCAAAAACGGCCCGTTGGCGAAATAAAGAACGAAAGAAATAGTAAAGTGGGTTTGCGTGAAGTGGGCTAGTTGTATCACTAGAACCTTTTTTTTTCTGCTGAAGTGGCCCTGTGTAAACAGATATTCTTGCATGATCGGATTGCGCGCAACTGTGTTATGAGCCGTTTTTTTAAGGCTGGTAAAAGGGTTGAAGAAAGGAATGAGTGAGGGAGAAGCGCGAAAAATGTTATCTTCTTTGCAAAACGAAAAGTTAAAAGAGAAAAAAAATTGTCGCTTACGTATGAACAAAGAAATCTTCATTGTAATCGAGTGGCTGTGCCATTTTCATAAGTCCCTCAAACTGAGAGGGTACTAATAGATTTCCATGCGAAGTTTGCAGTATACAACTTCCATCATGGCGTGATTCACAGCAGAGTACTTTTATCCGCGGCATCACTGATGTCGTTTATCCATATGGAAGTACAAAATTAATCCTTGGAGATTGTACTTTATCATAATATAGCGGTGAAGCTTCTCCACGTGATGAAATATTATTCGGAAATTTTGCTTTCTTTAGTTATTCCTAGCTGACAAGGTCGAGCCAGTAAGGTAGCGATTCCATTGAGAGCACATAAGAGCTGCAGCATACCGCATAAAAATCCGTACAGGAATGGTTTTTCTTGAACTATTTTTGTTTATTTTAATCGCTAAATTGTTGGCCATCCAAGTAAACTATTCGTTTGGTACACGTGTCTTCACGAACATCGGCTAAAGTTTCAGCGACTTTCCAGTAAACAATTTTGGGGCTTGAGAGGTGCCATAATTTTTTGCAAGCTGCGGGATTCGGGATTTTTTTCTTCTTTTTGTTTATTTGTTGGGTAGCGTCAAGACTTGTTCATACGCTGTCGACATAGTCATCCATGAGCTGGAACGCTATTGCAGACACTGCAATGTCGGTAATTCGAGAACGAGCTTGACCGGCTCGAATTAGTTTCGATCGGAAATTATTTGCCTGTCATGCTCCCCGACTCACTCTCTTCTTTCCTTAGCCTTTCAATTCTAACTGTGTTTGCACTACATTGGCCTGAAAAGCACGGACTACTTTCAGCCAAGTGTCGATTTGAAAACTGTGCGTCTACCATTAGAGTAGTTGAGCAACAGTCAGGTAGGCATTGTGATCGGTAAAGCACAAGGCTTTTTAATCATGACGAGGACACTCGGAATATCAAAATTGCTAAGTAATCGTTATGTAAGGATTCATTACTTTCCAGGTTCCTCTGGAACATCAGTTCTCTCTAAAACAGGCCAGAGAAGTTTTGTTCTCTTATCAGGTATACATGACTTGTGATCATTTATATATTTATTTAGTGGCTAAAATATTTTCCAAAGTAAATTTGCACTGAGATGGACTCGGATATGATATTCTCTTAAGGTCGGTAATAATTGATCAATAGGCACGTTCGTACGAACCAAAAATGGGATAGTTCCAGTCAAAGCTCGGAATTCAGTGAGTTATAGAGACACACGCACAAAATTAAGCAAGGAAGTATAGCCATCCTCTCGCGTATTTCATTATCAGTTACCTGCGCTGGGTCTGGGGATAAAATAAATTCAGTATCATAAGCGTTTAACCTCATGGCTATATACACGAAAGACAGTTGAACCAAAAAACTGCGTCGTTTCCTAGAGGACATTTGAGACGGAAAACGAGGAGAATGTGATTGCCCTAATTAGTGATTATGGTTCGACATGTTGCCACCATATTAGGCCTCCCCCGTTACCTTAGAAACATGTTTGTGTACTGACGGATTGCGCACTCACACGCAGTGCTTAAGGTCTGCGAACTGCTGAAGTGCGGCAAAGTGCAGCAAAGTAAGGCAAAGTTATGACAACAGTTGAGGGGTAGTCACTGCTCTGTCATCATGGCAATCAGTCGTCATGGTATTACGCTCAACTGCGCGAAATAAATTCAAGGATGACCCTCCATTTACAGTGCGGTTGAGGTTGAGCTCTAAATGCGGTTGAGCTCTAACCGATGAAGCAGGGTTTACGGCACAGGAAGCCATCGACAATCTTACACGCATTATCACGGAGTGTGCAGTAGAAGTCGGAGGTACGATGATGAGACAGGATACTGGCAAACTTTCCCAGGAGACGAAAGATTTAATTAGGAAACGGCAAAGCATGACAATCTCCACCCCAGCTGACAGAATAGCACTAGCGGAGCTTTCGAAGTTAATCAATAAGCCTAAGACAGCTGACATACGGAAGTATAATATGGAGAGGATCGAGCATGCTGTAAGAAGGGAGGCAGCCTGCAAGCAGCGAAGAGGCGTTTAGGCATCGGAAAAATCCAGATGTATGCCCTTAAAGACAAGCAAGGCAAGTTCATCACGAATAGGGGTAAACTAGTTATACTATCCGGGGAGTTCTATAGAGATCTGTACAGTAGTCGCGAAATCCAGGATAATACCGACAAAGGAAGTAGTTCAGAGGAGATAGACTGCCTGCCAGTAACGACAGAAGAATTAAAGAAGGCTCTGAAAGAAATGAAAGGGGGCAAATCACCAGGTGAGGATCAGATAACAGCAGAAACCTTGAAGGATGGCGGGCAAATTGTTGGCGGGCAAACCTTGAATTGGCGGGCAAACCTGTATACGAAATGGCTAATGGCAGCGAGTGTACCGGAACGTTGGAAGAACGCGTAAATCATCCTAATCCATAAGATAGGTGACACGAAGGACTTGAAAAATTACAGGCCTTACTGTCTTACTGTCAGTTGTCTGCAAGGTACTTACCAAGGTAATCGATAACAGAATATCTGTCACGTTAGAATTCAGTAAACCTAATGAACAAGCAGGGTTTCGTAAAGGCTATTCAACAATGGACCATATTCGCGTGATCAATCAAGTGGTGGATAAATGCGCGGAGTACACTAAACACCTATATATTGCCTTCTTAGATTATAAGACAGCATTTGGCTCGGTCGAAGCCTCAGCAGTCATTCAGGCACTGCGGAACCAGTGTATACACGAGCATTGCGTTAGAATACTAGAGGATATCTACAATGGGTCCACAGTCACCATAGCCCTCCATAAAGACAGAAGTGAAATGTCTTGAAGGAAGGGCGTCATACAAGGAGACACAATCTCTCCAATGTTATTCACAGCATGTTTACAAGAAGTATTCAGAACGTTGGATTGGGAACAGGTGGGAGTAAGTGTTAATAGAGATTACCTCATTAACCTCAGATTTGCTGATGATGTCGCCTTGCTAAGTAACTCGGGTACGAATTGCAAAGCATGCTTACCGCACTGGACAAGCAAATTAGAACCGTGGGCCTGAAAATAATATGCAGAAAGCTAAAGTAATGCTCAATAACCTCGAAAGAGCACCGCGGTTTGAGGTAGGTGGCGATGCAGTGGAAATGGTAAGCGAACATCTACTTAGGTCAAGTTGTGACCCCGGATCCCAACCATTAGGCAGGGATAATTAGAAGAATAAGGATGGGGTGGAATGCATTCGGCAGGCATTTTCAGATAATGAACTGCAGCCTAACATTGTCCTTGAAGAAGAGAGTGTATGACAGTTGCATCTTACCGGTACTTACCTACGGGGCTGAAACTTGGAGGCTCGCTAAATGGGTTCAACTTAAATTGAGGACGACTCAGCGAGCAATGGGAGGGAAGATGATAGGTGTAACATTAAGGGACAACGAGAGAGCGGAGTCGGTCAGGGAACAAACGCGTGTTCGGGACATATTAGTAGAGATTAAAAAGAAGAAATGGCGTGTGGGCAGGTCATGTAATGCGAAGAAGACAAGATAACAGTTGGTCATTAAGGGTAACAGAGTGGATCCCTAGAGAAGGCAAGCGTTGCAGGGTGCGGCAGAAAGTTAGATGCGCCGATGAGATCAAGAAGTTTGCGGGGATAAATTGGTCGCACAGCACTGGACCGGGATAATTGGAGATCTATGGGAGAGGCCTTTGCCCTGCAGGGGGCGTATATAGGCTAATGATTATGAGGATGATGATGATGATGAGGGGGGTGTCCAGAACAGCAGGTCTTTTCCAAATTTTCCAAACCCCTCGAAGAGACTAGCGGCACCCCATATCATGAACAAAGCGCTCATACTACAAAGCTGACTAGGAAACTATTCTAACAAGCTGTCTATGCAGGAAGACAGAAAAGTGTATTCCCAATATGCACCTACATTTCCCTTTCATCAACAGCATGTACGAACCAAAGATGTTATCGTAGTCCACTTTTACATGTACACGCAAACTCCTATCTCTCATAGCATTAAAGAACTACGGTGCACTCAGAGCGCATTTTAACAAGAGAGAAGCAAGAGAAAACTCTCATGAACTTACCTTGTTTATTATGTAATTCTTAATTCTCGTCAGGTTATTTTCGTCAAATACAATCGGAAACGCATCGTTCTCCCTGTTTAAAACTAATAAGAGCAACGTCAGAATTTACATGCACTCCTTATTATGACTGATCAGAAAATTAGGCCAGTGTCGGCGCCCGGTCTACGCACACAAAAAAAAATTGAAAATCTTCAAAATTATTAGAGTTGTGTACTGCCTTCAACCTACCTTTAACCATTCAGACTAACATGAAAAATATACAGGTGTATAAAGCTGTTGTAAAAGACTTGTAGACTAAGGTTGGTGACATCCGGATGTAATTTTAAGTTAGTTTTGTTTTAGGGGTGCAAGATAGGTGGGGGAGGGACCCTAAGGCTTATTATCAGATTTTGAATTTTCAATCCCAGTTATCAAAGGGTTGAATTTAGAGCTTCCTCGTCAGCATTGACTAGCCTTGTGTCTTTCTTTTTTACGATGTGCTCGCAATCTGCATGCCCAGTGTTTCAGGTTTTCGCAGGTGCAACGGGACCCGTCTGCCCTCGTCATTGAAAGTGGCTCAAGCGTCAATGCTAGTCACGAACAAGATTCAACACACAAAAGGGTTTGTTTTACAGACTAATAATTTTTTTTCAACTACACGTGAGATCCAAGGGAAGCGCCAGCCAGTTTCGCGTAATACCTTCAGGTGTATCTTGCCGACGAATGAACTGAATTAATCCCACCGATCATTCCAGACTCTTCGTACACAAAACATTTGCTGGTAATGCGTCATTTCTGGTGGTACGTCAAGATTATACAGAACTCATTCGCATTTTGGTTACACTATACCATAACCTTTGCAGATGGCGAAACTAGGGAGGCCGTTTTTGCATTGAGTGCCGGTGGGTCTATATTGTACCTGAAGGGTCCTGGCGAAACTCAACGTAGTAAGTGGAACCGACCGGCATATTGTGCCCGACTTCATTTTTCGGACGGTTAAAATCATGCGGTTTAAGTATGGACAAAAAAAAATCATAAGACTCATACGCAACTCTTCAAGCTCTTCACGCCGATTTTCTGCACGCATTCAACGCCATTTGCCTTTAAGTCTGGTCTAGACAGTTCCGAAGACACTGAAGACAAAATACAAGTTTGTCTGCATTACTGGCAAAGTTTACTGCCATACACCATACTAGGTGACGACGGCTGGCTTGAAAAATACAAGAATAAAAAGACAAGTGGCGCCACCACAGCTCGTACCCCGCTCTGCGAATTGCCGCGTCGTAAATCTTCGAAGTTTAAGAGTTTATTTGGGAAGCATGTGCAAAGTCTGCGAAAAAGAGAATTTACGCACGGGATTTCGAGCGTACACGGAAAATGCGCTTTGACGGGCTCGCTACGTTGCTTTCGTGTTTGCAGCGGACAAATAGCGTGACGTAGTTGCGATTTGCGACGCCTTTGTCTAAGTGACAAAAATTCTGAAAGAAACGAGAGTAAAAACGTTCTGCTTGATACGCTAATCTTTAAGCATGTAAATATCGGTGACTACGCACGTTCGAACCGGAACTTTGTTTTTATTTAGCGCACTTGTAACCCTCGGCAGATGCATTCATTTATGTTTCTCTTTTATTTTATATTTGAAAGCATGCATTGTTGTCATGGCTGTATGCATGTATTGTTTCGTGCAAAAACGAAAATTATTTTTGCGGCATTGGCATGCCATTTCTCAGCAGATATCATGAAGCTTTTGACGTCGTTTTTATCTTATTATATGTCTATGTAGAAGATGGTTTTCTTAGGAACAGCAAATAATTTTCTTAAAAGTAAGGTAAGTGCATGTTTAACTGTTACCAGATTATTGGACACGGCGTCCATTAGGCAACACAATACCTGCCTAAAGAGCGGTCTAAGTAAAGAGGAAATCTTAATTACTTTTAATTCACGGCACCCGAGGGCGTTTTACAGTTACGAAAATAGAGAAGAGCGTCCATACGCAGGAACCGCGCAATAAAATATTACCGAAAAAAATTCTTGCGTACGCTACAGGAGGAATTTCTTCGCCTCCATGCCTTCCTAGAAGGCCAAACTGGTCACTTTCTCTTTATAGATAGCGTTCCTCTTTGCGTAAAGAGTGAACAGACTCATTTCGTACGCCGCCTATGTGCAGGGCACGTGAAGCTCTCGTTGGCATCCGTAATGGCACGAATCAGGGGTCATGTGCTTCGTTTACGTGCCGTCGATCCCGATTTCGCGCTGAAACAAATAGCCGCTCCGCAGCGAGGCAAACCGTGTCCCGCCAGTTGGAGCAAAAAATTCATACCTCGAATTGTTGGCATAAGTAAGCGCAGCCTTTAGCGCTGGGGCATCCTGCCCATGAGCGCTGATCTGTGGGGATGAACTACGGCTACATTCGGGCGTAGTTGTTTGGTGCACTTTTACTCGACTGTCGTTAGCAATATACTGTGCTGTCTGCAGACTTTTGATGGTTAGATTTGCGCCTATAAAAAGTCCAGAACTGTGAACAGTGTGCAGTGCAATTTTGACAGCACTTGAGAGCTGTAATGGCGCCGGTCTGAGTACTCGTGTTGCAACCTTCGCCGCAACCCTGTTTGCTGCAACGTTGTTATGCTCCATTTCGTCACAGATTAAACAGCTTTCAGTTTGCCATTCTCTTCTCCTCGTCCAAACGGAGGCTACTCTTGTCTGCAACACTTCGCAAGTCACTTCACCTGGACGCGGGCAGGACGGCACTTCAAAACTCAACTGTAGTAGGGTTGTTATTGTGTTTTCGCTTATTCAATAGCCTCAAGGGTTAGTAGACATTAAGCGAGTCCGATCTATATCCGGAAAACTAGATTAGCCTCCCGGATAAAGTCCAGCAAATAACGGTAGCCAGGACCATGAAGCCACCGATGGTAATGCGTGTCTTGCCGCAAATTTAGGCCTTATGCCATCAGACATTTCCTTTGAATGTCCTTTGTTCCAGGTTATGTCCCTAATGAATGGTGAAGGCCTGCCGGTGCCGTTTCATCAAAGCAGGTTGGACATTTCACGTACCCTCGGAAGTCCCCTTTCCATCCACTAATGCGGACAGGAGTAAGAACCACCCCGAACCGGATCCTTCGTAGGACAGCCTCATCCACTCTGGTAAGGTTGAGCGGGAGGACAACCGAACACGGAGGTATAAGAGTACGCGTTCGGCGTCGAAGATCCTCTTTTGGAGCCATACGTGTAGTCCATGGGTCACTTGGGAACTGGGCGACGGATGACGGGGTCGGGCAGTTGTGTGACAGGAAATCAGCCCGTCCTTTTCCAACAATATTGGTGTGATCAGGCACCCATGAAACAATCACCTTTGACGACATTTCGCTCTGGACCTGGTGGATTCTTTGAGAGTTAATGGAAATCTGCGCAACCTATTTGAGATAATGGATCACCTTCGTAGAGTCGCTACGAAGATCGATGGTGGTCAAGGCTCGATTGGATACGGCTGCACACAGCAGGGTGTCGTGTACAGACTCCAATTCCAGCAGGATTCTGGTGCATGTGTCAGAGGCGTAGGGAATACGGTCTTCTATACTGGGATGAGTAGAGGTGGGCCACGCCGTGACTCCACATTTTCCTGTACATGTGGCATCGGTGTATAAGACATTGATCGCCTGGTCCCCGGTTATTTGAGAGGGTAGAGAGCTGTACTTTTCCCTCCTTCGTTCGTCTTTTCTGGAGATGACTTGTCTTGTTGGAGGCTATAATTGCATAACCCCAAGGTAAAATGCCATCCTCACTTTCCGGAGGAGCCAAGGTACCCGGATTGAAGTGGTCGTACAGTGCATGGTGTTCTGCAGACATGAATACTTTGACAGTCACACAGCTCGGCGTTGAGTTATGAGCTCGTCAATTGTATTGAGCTGAGCTTGTTCTTCACGCAAAGATCCGACGGCACATTACCATTTCACTCTTCATTGACATCAAATCGGCACATGACTGTGTTCACGATGATTCTGTCCGGGCAGCACTGAGGTCTATAGGCATCGCGGGACGAAAGTACGACTGGATGTCTGATTAATTCTCTGAGCATCTACATGTCTGTAGCGGGTAGTGAGACATCCCTCCATAACGTGACCCGAGGTGTCCCTCAAGGTGGGGTGTTGAGCCCGACTCTGTTTAATATTTTGATGATTGGCCTTGAGAGATGTCTGCCGAAATCGGTTGAAATCTCCATGTACGCTGATGATATTTACATCTGGTGCTCAGCCCGCAACAGGCGTGTGCTCCAGTCGAGGCTCGAGCGTGCAGTCAGCACGATTTAAAAATGTCTCGCGACACGTGGCCTTTATATATCACCGCCCAAGTGCGCCGCAATCGCCTTCAGAAAGCGGGACGTCTCAAAGTACCAGTTAACCACCGCAGGCATACCGATTCCTTGTGTCACCTACCACAGTTTTTGGGCGCTACCTTCGACCGTCATCTGACATGGACGCCGCACATCGAAAGTCTAAAAGAGAAGTTAACGTCATTCGCGAACATTTTCAGCATGCTTTCCAACAGCACTGATGGATGTAGCGTCAGCTCTCTTTTAAGGCTATACGACGCCCTCTGCGAAGGCTTACTTCGTTAAAGCCTCTCAGCCTTGAATCCTCTCTCCAAAGGGAAGTTTAAAATACTAGAAGGGTTGCAGGCCCGAATACTAAGGATATGTCTTGGTGTCCCGAAGACTATCTCCACAGCGGGAACCATGACAGAGAGCAGGTGGCTTCCGGCCACTGCTTTGCAGGCACTGGAACAACTTCGGACGTGACTGCGCGTTGTGGCAAGGCAATATGGGCATCTTCTTGCTGCCATCTGGGTCTCTGAAGTCCTGTACGATCTTCCTTCCCAGTATCAGCCATTAGCCTCTTCTCCTCACCCTCGGTGGCTCTTTCCTGGAATGAAAATTGTCACCACGCTACCTGGATTTAAGCGGAAGGCAGATATACCAGCTTCAGCTCTTAAGTTCTTTGGCTTGGAGCACATTATAACAAATACAGAGGCCACACTCACGCGTACACGGATGGCTCAGTGACGGCTACATCGTGGGCGATAGGGATATCGATTCCTTCGTCGCTGACTACCATCTGCGCCCTACTTAGCCACAAGTCCTCTACGACAGGTACTGAGCTAGCTGGATTGCGCACTGCTTTTCAGTATATTCTAAAGCAGCCGGCCAATCAATGGGCTGTTTTTACAGATTCCAGGCCAGCACTGGACAGCTTAAAATCGCTTCCAAAAGAACAGCTGGCCTGGGAAATCAATCTTTTGCACTTACAAGCTATACAAAGGGGACACAGCATAGATCTGCAGTGGCTTCCTGCCCACTGCGGAGTTACCGACAACGACGCAGCTGACAAAGCCGCCTCCTCGTCCCATAGTCTCTGCACTCAAGCTTTGCGGATGCCATTCACGAGGAAGGATGCGGCAATACTCGTCTCATGAACCACAATGGAAAGCGCAGATGTCTACCTGGACTTACACCAGGCTGCAATACGCACCTCTTTACGCGATTGATCCTAAGTGCACCTTCAGAATGCCACCTGGGCTCAGCAAGCGCAGGAAGCTGTTCTGCATAGGCTGCGCTTGAAGGTGGCCTACACGGGACATAACCTCTACAAAATCCAGCAGGCATCTTCGCCTTTTTGTTCCACACGTGGCTCACGAGAAGACATTCGTCATGTTATATCCGTGTGTCCAAAGTACACCATGCACAGACAGAAAATAATATTATTTTTATGCAGGCAGCTTGGTGCGGGACTTGAACTGTTTTAAGACCTCGGGCTGTTTTGGGACCTTGGTCGGGCGTCAGTCAGGCAGCACGTGCAATCAAAGCTCTCTTGGAGTTTCTTCGGAGCACAGACCTAGAGAGAGTTTTGTGATTGAAAATTTTGGGCGCATCAAATGACATCTTTTCATTTTTATATTTTTTGTTTTTGTTTATCTTTCTTTCTTTCTTTCTTTCTTTCTTTCTTTCTTTCTTTCTTTCTTTCTTTCGTTTTTTGCTTTCTTTCTCTTTTTTTCTATCATCTAGAGCAGCAAGCCAGCGCAACGGCTCGGCTAACCTCGCTGGTCTTCATTAAAGTTTCTCTGTCTCTCTCTGAGGACCGGTGCCGGGGTAGTGCGAGGGAGGCCGGTGATGGCTCGCATGGCTTCTCGATTAATAGCTTCCAGTTTACCATGTTGTGAAACCGTGAGACGCTGAAACTGGGCTTCATAAACCAATTGGGGTTGGATCACAGCGCACGTGAGCCTCCGAGCGACCTCAGTACTTGCACCAGCCGCTTTTGGTACAATGCAGCGGATTATGCGAATGGTATTTGCCGTCTTTTCCTCACTGCTTTCAGCCATCCTGTACCGGTGCCAGTGTGGTAAATATGCCTGCCCAGAATACGGATCTCTGTTGCTTCAATAAGCTGATGAGTCCCTATGCGTATAGATAGAAGTCGGACGGCGAGCTTCTTGCGGCCGGCTTTGTTTGCGATTGTCATGTACTTAGTCTTCTCGGCGTAGACAGTGAGACCAACCTTCGCTGAAAATTCCTGGATAACTTCCAGTGAAACCTGCAGCGTTGAATACTGCATCTGTAAGTTTTGTGTGTCGACCATACAGTGACATCATCCGCATAATGAGGAAGCGTATGTGCTGCACAGGCTCGAGTTGCCACGCTAAGTGAATAAATACAATATTAGAAAGTATGGGTGACAGCACAGCTCTCTGGCGGACAGCATGCATCGAGTGAAACAGTCCTATCGGCTTCCCCTCTACACAGACAGCGAATGTACGGTTCTTTAAAAAGGCGCCGACATAATCAACCATACGACATGGCAGGCCCAACTCAAGCGTAGCACGAATGATAGCGTCATGGGATAGATTATCATGCGCCTTTGAAATATCGGTTGCAAGTAGCGTGGCTGTAGGAGGAGACATTCAACATGTATTCGGCCAACATTGCCAAATCATTCTCCGTGCTGAGACCAGGACGAAACCCAATTTGGGCTGGGTGATATTTGCGATGGTTTTCAAGTCACCAAAAAAGACCTGTCGCTAGTGTCGTTCTGCTAGTTTGCAGGTGATGGGTGTCAAGGAGGTTGGGCGGAGATTTTCTGATCGATTAGGAGGTTTTCCAGGCTTAGCTAATAGGTTAACAATTGAGTGCTTCCATTCCGCCGGGATTGTTGAGGTTGTCCACGTCTCATTAATTATATCCAGAGTAGTATTGAGAAGATCTCCCTCCAGGTTTTGGTAAACCTCCTGCGGTATTCCATCCGGGCCTGGTATGGTACGTTCTTTGGATCATTCAATAGCGGTGATTAGTTCTGGAAGCGTAAGCGGAGTCTCGAGCCGTCCGGGTCTGCTGTAAGAGGAGGCAGATCTTGGGGAACCGCGTGCGACGCATCGTGTAGAGGGAAGAATTTTCGAGCTGCCTGTTTGACAAATTTCTTTGGAGTCTCTTCAGCCGCAAGGCAGCAGCTTTTCCCTGTTTGGACGGTCGACGCCCGCTTTCCATTGCTCAGAATTTGTTCCAAAATGTGCGATTTCATCTACGGCCATTCATACCGTCGCACCACCGTAGCCACCTTTCACGTGAAAGATCCTTTTGGTATTGTCGGGCTTCGGCTGTAAGACGGTTAACCCTGATCCTGTCCGGGGGGGAGTTCGTGTTTCTCCGAGCAGCGATATCTGCTCTTTTCCGTGCGGCCCACAAATTAAGGAGGTGCATGTCACGGTTCGGTTGACCCTTCCTCTACCCACGTTTCCGTCGTAGCCTTCTTTAGCTTTTGAGTTAGTGCACTGCATAATGTAGAGAGTGATAGCTGCTCGTCGTAGTAAGTGAACGGAACTTGTCCCCGTTGGTAGTACAGGCTTTCCGCTGACCTTGGAGTTTCCCATCCACCTCGTTAGATCGGGAGAATTTGTAGTAGTCGTGCGGGTAGGCCTGAAAGGAACGTTGAGAAGCTGGCACGCCGCATCGAAAAAAGTCCCGTAAAGTTTTGTGCCACGCCGGGAGGTGACTGCGTATCTCCATTCCGTGTGTGGTGCATTAAAGTCACCGCCAGAAGGAATGGGGGGCGCGGCATGGCATGGGTTGGGGCGCGCTCAGCATAGGCATGGGTTGGGGAGCGTTCAGCAAGCACTCGCAGACAATGAACAGTAAGCTACCTCCATCACTCAAAAGGAAAATCTACAACCAGTGCATACTGCCTATGATGACATACGTTGCTGAAACTTGGCGCCTTACTAAAGAATTAGAAAGCAAACTTAGGTCGGCTCAACGGGCCATGGAACAGCTAATGTTAGGAATAACACTCAGGGACAAAAGACGAGCTACCTGGTTCAGATAACAAACTAGATTTGACGATATCATAGTTCAAATAAAGAAAAAAATGGGCTTGGGCTGGCCATGTAGTGAGACGAACCGACATCCGCTGGACAATTAGGATAACAGAGTGGATACCAAGAGATGGGTCTAGAAGAAGGGGAAGGCCAACAACACGATGGAGGGATGAAATAGGAAATTTCGGGGGTAAACAGTGGACTCGAGTAGCGCAGGACAGAAGTAGTCGTAGGTGGACATGAGCCTGCAGTGGACATGAGCCGGATGATGATGATGATGATGATGATGGGGTGGGGGTGGTGGGGGTGGTAAACGGCAGCCTTGCAAGCATTGGCATTCGTGGCATTCTTGCGCCCTTCTGGTATGGTAGGAAAATGATAGCCAAAAAATCCAGGTAGTGGGTTGAATGCGTCATGTTCCTGCAGAGTAGTGCCCATATTCGTAGCGTGCCGTATTGTGCTGGTAATTTAAGTTTTCCATTTTTTTTTTTTTGCGAGGCCCCGGCAATTCCACTGTAGGATGCCTGGGTGAGTTAATGTTGAGAGTTTTGCGTTGTGCCGTATTTGCAGTTCTCTAGGGTCTGCTACCGCCATTGTTCGGGGAAAGGCGATACGAAGTCCAGGAGCGCCAAAACAGCGGTGGCTATCAGGGATGAATGGGATCGAGGAAAAAGCGCACAGCCTCCACGAGAGAGGACACTACCGAACACAGGCCCCCAGTGTTTCTACCGTCTTTTGGTTCGCGCTGATGTCGCAGCGAAGCACGACGAGTAGACATTGAAGTCCGCGTAGTTGGAGCCGTGGCCGGGGCTATCACAGACACCCATGTAGAGGCAGGCGGTTCGAGTAGAATCATGCTGAGCTGCTGGAAAGCGCTCTGCCAGTGCCAATGCAGCAGGGGGCAGCTGCTGTGGCCCGCAATCGCATATTTGTTGCGCCTGAGGGCCTCGGAGAGATCCAGTGGGAATTTGTCTTCGCACTTGCAAGTCATGTGGTTGTGTTTTCTGTGCTTTCCTGATATTGTGCGAAAGCAGCGTGCACTCTACCAAGCCGAAGCTGTTTTCTTAAGTGCCCTAAACGTACTACATGCTTACAGACATGATCATAACACGTTGTATAGGGCGCAAAAAGGCAAAACGAAGCGAAAAAGAGGCAAAACATTGCATGAGCTACTACCAGCCACTGTTGTGCCAGAGCGCCCAGCCCAAATTCGCTGCACGGGGTGACGCACCGGCAGCGGGGCCGATTCGCACCTCGACCAAACCGCCCGCGGCAGGCATGCCCGAACTTCAAGGCGCCACAGAGTCTCATCTCCTTTTCCATTCTCAACGGCCGGGCCGAATCATGCCTCGGACGAACGGCCCGCGGCAGACACGCCGCTACATGCCTGAAGACGGCACCGCTGAGACGGCGGCAGCGTCGCCTTCACTTTCCCCATCGTGGCGGCTCAGCTGATGCAATCGCTTCGTCTTGATTCGTCGGATTCAAACTTCGGCCGGTGAGAGTCCTGAATGGAGCGGTTCAAACTTCTCGGGGCTGCAAGGGACTCCCGGGGGGTATAAAACCCGCCCGTGAGCCCAGCGAGCGCGGCACTTTTCGGAGGCACCGAGTGGAGACGTGCTGTCGCCTTTGTGCGAGCCATGTAACGCTTTTGTTACTCTTGTATATACTGTATATAAATGTTGCTTCAACTCTTCGTCGGCTCGAGGACTTCATCGCTCTGCTCTGCGCCGCGTCGATAGCGGACGGAGCAAGGCAACGTCACAACACAGTTGACTGCGCTCGGGTGGCCAGTCGCAACAGTGGTGACTGCGGTGGGATGGCTGATTCCCAATACCACCCTGCGCTCATCCCGTATACCCCGCAGAAAAGCCGCTGAAGTGCACTCCATCACGCTGGAATGCCATTTTCCAGACACCCATAGGGCATCCCTGTTGATGTTGACGACGGCAAAATTCATCTCCCTAACTCCTTGCCGCAAAATTTGCGCAGTCGTCTGGACTAGAGCCTCATACTTTCACTTCCCAAAATGTTTACTGTTGGCTGGACTAGAGCCTTGACACTTTGGTATATGTGTATATGTGTGCGTATATGTGTGCGCGTTCCGACCAAGGAATAGTGCTTGCAGTGAGAAGCTTTCTCCCGCAATCAACCTGAGACAGCCAACAACAAGCGGTTTGAGCAGAGTCGCCCCTGAGACCAGCACAGCGCCGATCAATTCAAGCCTGGTATGGACGTATACCGCAGACGGCTTGACACGAGCATCCTTGCGGACAATGGCTAATGACCCTTGTCCATCGGGATCTCAATCTTCCCGCAGAAAAGCTGTTATGAATCAGCTGTTGTGTGCGTCGTTTTCATGCCGCCAAGGCTCGCATTCACGCGGAAAGCGAGTGACCATTGCACGGCGGCGCTAACCAAGCCCCGCCAGCTGCAGGAAAGAATTCATCCCTCGTATTTTCGCTACAGGCGAGCGCAGGGTGCTACTCGGGACTTTCTGCGCGTAATTGCGGTTGTGTGCGCGGGATTCGCCGCTCTCCTCGGGCGGAGTTGGCAATTGGTCTGTGTGCTGTTACTTTACTGAGCGGTGAAGTATCATGTACAGTCTGCAAAGTTTCCACTGCCGAGTATGCGACTGTCAAAACTGCAGACGCTGCGAGCAGTGAGGAGTGCGTTTTGTGCAGAGCTCGAGAACTGTTATGCGGCCGCTTTAAGCACTCATTGCGGCGCCTTCCTCTCAAGCCTGCTGGCTGCAACGCTGTTATGCTCTTCATTTCCTCGTGGATGCCTCTCGCTTTTTATTTGCAAGCAGCTCACCCCGACGCGGGACTTCATCGGGTGCGTGGTCGCAACAGTTCATACCAGACTCTAGTCCGCGTCTGCTGGAACCACTGCTCTGTTTCTGTCCTATAAAATAAGGGTTGGTGCGATATAGAACGTTTGTAAAAATTTCCGCCGAAAATGATAATAGAAAAATCGGCAGACATTCATAGAATTGTCTACTAATGCGTTGCATTCTTATGCCGCTTGTGCAGAGTGTGATTCCTTTACAGCCAGAATTGGCTATGAGTAAGCAAAGACGTTGGGTTGTTTTATTGTCCTTACGTTTTCTTTCATTTTGATATCCAATGATGTAAATTTATAACGTTATAGCGAATAAGTGTCTTTATTTTGCCAATTGTGTATCGGAGGTGCAGTGTAGGATCGGTTTGTTCTTGCTATTTTTTATCCGTATTTTGAAGGTTCTTTTCCAGGCTTTTTTAGTTGAGTCTTTGTTTTTTTGAAGGATGTGTATAATTTGCATAGTTTTTATTTGGTCAGTTCATTTTCGTTAAATATTTATTTTTTGTATTTTTCTTATTTTTTTAGTTTTTCAAAATTCTGTTCAACCAATTATCTCCGTTCACAGTACTAGAACGATTTAACCTGTTCCTTCTACCAATTCTGCTGTTTTGTGCAGAATGGCGTTGCATGGGCCTGTCTGTGGAGGCGCTAGGGAAAGAATGCTACGCATTAAAATAACTGTGGCCCTATCTATTGTTGCAGCATAAAAGCGATAACAGTAAATGTAAAACACTGAATTCAGGCTGGGAATGTGAAGCGAGTGATAAGCGGGGTTAGACACGTCTGGCCGAGGAACGACTCAGAGCCCTACTCAGCCCGTCAAAATATGAGGCTGCAATGGACGTTTGTGTCGACTTACAGGTGGACGAACGGACACACGGACCGTAAGGGCTGAGAATCGCGTGCGGGTCCACATAAACCGTTCTACTTTTATTTGGTAATGTATTATAGTTGGGTAAACTTAAAATTCAGTGCCGACAAAACAGGGCAAAAAAAATCGACCGCCTTCGCAGTTCAGATGCGAAGACTGAGGAAACAGCGGAGCTGGTGGCCTTCACTCGCTTTAACGTGACTTTTCTTAGGCCTGCCCAATCTTAAGAGCAAGATGGTTAATATGCGAGCTTTCTCCATGCAAACTGAGTTAAATAAAAGTCCATAATCCAACCTCTTAAAGTCCAAAATCCAAAATTCTAACTGCCAAGGTCCGAAGCCGCAGACCACTTCAACTCAGCCAAAGTCCAAAGCCAACTCCCGCACGAACCCCCCCCCCCCCCAAAAAAAAAAAAAAAAAAAAAAATGTGCCCACCAAATGCGGTAATCGCGCAATCGGTTAGATGCTGGTTGCATAACGCGAGCAACCCAGTTTCGATTCCGACCACGGGAACCGTTTTCTTTTTTTTTTTCTCGAGGCGCACACTCTCAACACCTGCTCGTGGGCTCCTTGCCTCCTCGACGCTTTCCCGCGCACTTCTCGGTCTAGCATTTTCCCCCTCTCCACTTCTCGGAGTGAATTCCCTGTTAACGGTCTGCGCGGACAGAAAAAAAGCTTAAAGAGGTCATGCAGGCAAAATACAAGTTTGTGTTATTCGAAAGATTTGGTGTTGTATAGTGCGCTTCTCCAGCAGCAAACAGCGCTGTATTCCCTGAGAAGTTAATCAGTTTAAGTTTAAATTTTGATTCTCCGGCCAAATCGTGTGTTTTGTGACGTCTGCGATTATGTAACCAGGACAGGTCTTCAAGCTAACGTTAGTGCACTGTTTAGTCTGCAGGCGGGCTTCGGTACGCCTTGTTTACCATCCGTCCTCCTAGATGGCGGCGCCACACTGCGATGGACCGCTGTCCGCCTTTACTTTGTTTCTGACTGTATTTGCACCCGGCTTGTTTTGTTACCGTAGGTAGTAATCGTTTCGTCAAAAATGGGGTATGCTCGAAAAACAGGGTCACGTAGGACAAATTGCTTACTGCAATCGGCCATTGTCGTGTGAGACAACCCCAAAGCGGCGGACTGCTGTGCAGCTATAACAAGCATAGTGCGCGCAGTACCAACAACACTACGCACTGGTATTTCTATGTTTACGTGTACTTTCGTAACTTCCATTCTTCACCCCACCATTCTTACTGCTATCAAATGAATATGCTTTATATTTAAGCGCAAATAGCTCGTTATGCAAGCTTATAAGCCCTGCCTAACTTGCGTTTGCTTTTGCCAGCCTCAGCAGACCGCACAGCTGTGCATATTGCGTCATAGGTTCTAGTGCGGGTAATGAGCTAGTGAGTCGCATGTCCATTCCCGCCACTGAAAGCACAATTTCTCAAGGGACATGTGGGCAGGGAACCAAACAGGAAGAAAAAGGGCTCGGCCAGAGCGCATAAATTAAACCGGGCATTAGCCGCGCTTACAAGTTCCTGAGCAAGGGAATTTATGAGGAGGCGCAGCACGTTGAGTCCATGAGCGGCTGTCTTCTTTATTGCCAAGAAACGGCAGCGCAGCACCAGTGCACGTCTTCCGCTGCGGATGAGCAAAGCATGCATTGGTGATGCGCATTTGCTTTCGCCTTGTGTGGTTTAATTCTGGTATGGCGGCCTCCGTCGGGCAGGTCATATGCCGATTGCACCAGAAATCTCACCGTTCTGACGCTGGTTGTCAAATATAAGTTGACGCTGGCATTAACAGCCAGAGATAGACCTCGAGTTTATGAGGGTAATCCTAATTTGACCTATAGTTCCGCCACAATCCAAAATATTCGACCGAAATCGAAACTGAAAAAAAAAAAAAACATTTGCCGGCACTTGCAGTGACAGAACCTACTTATTATTGTTTAAGATCTGAAGTTCGGGCCCCTAAAAGAACATTTGCTCGGCAGGAGTTCCTGCATACATTTGTTTTTTATGTGTATCTACCTGCATTCCTGTTTGTTTCAAAAAAATGCTCAGGCAAGCTCCACCAGTCGCTTTTCACCATTCACGATTTGCGATGTTACAAATCGCGGGGCAGAAAAGTGTATACGGCTGGGATAACTGTTTTTACGTTCTTGGCATTTTCTTCACTAATACGCAACTGCTGCTTCTGCGAATGGGTTATTCTTATTAACGACACTTTAATCTACCGACATAGACCAACTTGATTCTACTCTTTAGTGCCCCTTTAAAAAGACATAAAAGGCTGAATGGCTTTTTGTTTTAGCTGAAAGATCCCCCTAATAAACTCTGAATGGCCTTGCGTTCGATGGCAAACGCCACTGTTTGTTTAGAAATAAACAATTAAAGCTGTCACATCTACTGTTCCCCTTACATGTTTACGTGACGCAAATGATCCCGTCACACATCGTGAAGAGAGGCTGCCTACAAAGTCATGTCATTCATATTCCGCAAGGGAGGGGCTGTCACCTAGATTCAAATTACTTCCACGGTTGTTTAGCATGGCGCCCGGCCGGACACTTCTCACAGCCCGCAGCGCCAGTAATCTTGGAGTTCTGCCGCTGGTTGTCGTACATAAATAAGCACCCACCGGAAAAGGTGTCAATAGCTCTCGCGTTCCCTCACATAAGCGTCCTGGCGGCACTTACGGCTACACAGAATATTGGACCAGAAGCGAAACTGCAACGAAGCTTGCCAGCTGCAGCTGAAATGGTCTGCTGAAACCTCGTAGTAATGGGACCCACGGACAGGCGCTATTTGTCCGTGTGTCTGTGTGTCCTTTCTTGTTCCCGTCTGTGTGCGCTATTTGTCATGATGCATCAATTACAACTAGGCCGGCTCACAGTTTTGCGTCAGTTCTTGCCTTCTTGAAACACAGATGTGCTCAGTGGGAGTTCCGACATACGTTTATTTTACATTTACATATGCCTGGTGTCATGCTTTTTTCCAGATACGGCTTAATCAAGCTCCTCCAGTCCCCTTTCACCATTCACGATTCGCGATGTTTCAAGGAAAGTGTATGGGGCGGCGATACCTGTCCTCACGCTTTTGGCGTTTTCGGCCTTAATATAAGATTGCTGTTTCAGAGAGAGGTATTTGCATTCACGGCACTGTACTGCCGGTAGAGGGCAACGTTTTTGTAAACTTAAATGGACCCCGAAAATAAAACACTGTGATTTAATAACAATACCACCAATTTTATCCCAAACTTCGAACAAATAATCTAGCTATTGAGGAAAACAGATAAAGAAGTGGCACGTCACCAGCCACTTTCTCGTCCGGTGTTTATGACGTCACAGGATTTTGTTCAGGCGATTGGCCGCCGTCGACCCCAGCCACCGCCATGAAATACGACTGCGCGATGGAAGTCAGGCCTCTAGTTCCATTTGAACGTATGCTAACATGAAGTTAACACACCGACAGCTATGTTTCGAGTGTTCCCTATATTGCGCCCTGCCGACGTCACGGTGCGCGAGATATTAATGTTCTTAAGAAAGCTTCTGTAGCTAGGTTTCCAGGATTTTATGGCGTCCGCGTGCGCCCAGAAAAACGCAATATGGGAAAGCCGCCTAGAAAGACCAAGCTTATCGCCATACCAAACGCATATCGCCGCTCGCGTCGCAGCGGCAATTCTCCCGTACATAATGAAAGTGATAGATCCAACAACAAAAGCAAACGCACATCGGCCTCTCGCGTCGGGGCTATGTGTCTCCGTGAATGTATGATGCAGTCCGGGACGAAGTGTGCGCCTCACGAGGTGACCAAGCGCGCGGCGTTGGAAAACGGCGTCCAGGTGCGTGTTGATTTGCTTAATTGTAGGGTTCGTAAGTAAAGAATTCTCTCACGCAACCGCAGTGGGCCTCATTCTTTGGCATGCCGAAGAGAGCTTTAACGCGCCGATGCAACGCAGGCGATGAGGCGCGCTGTAGTAGAGGGCTCGGTATTAATTTTGACCCCCTGGGGATCTTTAACGTGCGCCGAAATCTCGTACACACAGGCATTTTTGCTTTTCGCCTCCATCAGAAAAGCGGCCGCCGCGCCCGGGAATCCGACCCGCATCCTCGTGCTCAGCAGCACAACGCCTTAGCCAGTGATCCAACGCGGTGGGTCCAGGTGCGTGTGCCGTTAACGCGGCCACCGTCATAGTCGCACGCCGTTAAAAACGGGATTCGGGCCTCAATTTTACACGTCACGTCACTTGGATAGGCATTTTGAATAGATTAGTTATCATCAATAGGCACCATTTTCAAGATCAGTAGAGTGAAAATAAAAGTGTGTGTGTGTATGCGCGCCTATTTTTCTAAGTTTCCGGCCATGAGACCTTCAGAGGAGAAACCAATGCAAGGCGATAAGTATATGCGAAGTCATTCAGCTTGGGCTCAATGCATTCGTATTTCCCAAACTTTTGTTGACATGGGGAAGCTCTCTGCAGATTTTTTCGACGAAACAAGGTATGTGAGTGACGCATCGTCTGACTGTTTTTGACGCAGTTTCTGCTTTGGCCAACGCGGGCGAATAATACTGGCGCCACCTTGATATTTTTATCTAGTTTTCATTTCAGGCGTTCGTTGTTGTAGGGAAGATGACGGCTTTTCCACAAGTCTATGCCCCTATCAGCTTCTCATCTTCATGTGTCACGTGACGCGAGTCGAGATGGGATATTTATAAAAAAATTAGCATAACAAATTAATAATGGGCGACAATTTCTGGCAACTACAACGATAATTTCGGATAACTAATATGATAATTTGTGATAGGGATGCACGTCAACGCTGAATAGTCTGAGGTATGTATAGGGTCAATTATTTTTCCAATGTGCTTGCGACTTCCCTTGAAGTGCTTTATGCCTTATCATTATGGTTTTCTTTGCGGCCAGCAAAGACCAATTCAGCTTTGAAAAGGCGCCATAGTAGAGGACTGCGGAATAATTTCGCCCTCTTGTGGCTTTTTCACGCTGCACACACGGGCGTTTTCCTCTTCGAGGTCCATCAGATGTTCACCATCCGCCGCCTGGAATCGAATCCGCAAACGCTGGCTTAGTCTGCTTTGTCTTCGGGTCACTAGAACATGTAAACCAGTAAACAATGGTAGGTAGGCCCAGAAAAATTTCAGAACTTGGCACTTACAACAGCCCAACTGAGCTTAATTGTTTCTATCTTATCTCGCAATTGTTCTTCAAAAACAGACGCCTTGACATTCATTCCATGTGACCGGGATATTAAGCGCGGCAGTCATATTTCTAGCCATGTGCGTGAAGTGCCAATGAATTGGGCAAAAACAACAACGCAACTAGATCACCACATTGTCGTACAATGGCGGGCACCCCGAGAGAAAAAAAAGGAGGGGGGGGGGGGGGGGTGAGATCGAGACTATGCCTAATTTCAATTAGCAGAAAAAAAACGCTTCGTGAATTGTTCCGCCAAGATAAAAAGTAAGACATTGAAAATCAATACAACAGGACCTCTACTGTAAGAACCGATAATAACGCCTCCATAGGCCCTTTCTGTGCAACGTTTACTTTGCGCGGAATTTTGTACTTAAGGTCTCTGTGGACCCTTAGACGCCAGAAAAGGGCGGCAAAATACCGAACGCGCAACCTTCGTGACGATTTTGCTTCGGGACGACGGCTGTTTCCTATTTGCGCGGCGGAATTCATTAACAATCCCAGGCGAAATTGGAGTTCCGAGGAAAAGGGGGTTGCCCCCAGACACGGCTGTTACCCGCACTCCGCGAGCATAATTTGGAACGGCCTTTGGTGCGAAAGGAAAGACGGGTCGAATTCGCCGTAATTAAGAAAGCAAAGAGTCCACCTCGGTGAAGCGAGGGTTCTCTGGCGTAGTTACCGCCATGCCTATTTGCATAATAAGGCAAAGGCGAAAGAAGAAAAAAACCAAGGAGAGCAGAAACCTTTAAGGATGGAAACAACGTGTTCGAGGCATTTTTTATATTCGCACGTTATATACCACACACGAAAACTAGCTGCTAGCGCCCATGCCTTGCTGCAGCCCAGGGTAAAATCTGACAGTTTCGAAAATCATTCTTGTCAGTGTTTCAACCAGTTCCACGACAGCCTTGGCAGCGAGAAAATAATCACGAGTAGGAATGCTTTTCCACCTATGCGTCACTTTTTAACTTTTTTTGCTTTATGGTACACTGAGGACACCTTCATCCATGCGTGCAGCAGTAAACACGGGAGGGGCACTGGAAGAAGCTTCTGCACAAGCCCAACGCGGTGAGGGTCACAAGTACCGTAGTTAAGCCCTATGGTCCAAATGCTCTTCGTAACCCATGAGTGATATTCATACTGGCATTCAAGGCATTCAATCAGGAACGCCAAAATCCTGGAAATGGTGGTAGTGGGATTTTGGAGGTGGACCGTAACTAATTTTAATTCAACGTCGAAAACTGCAGAGTTTGAAAACAACAAATTTATTTGTGTTACAGTGTAGAATGTAAAGAATCGATGTAGCTGTCGCGATGATAACATTGAAAGATCATCACTCAGCCGAAAAGACACGCACTCGACCGGCGCTTGTTGGGTCCACACTTTTGCGCATTTTCATCAGGCTGTGCCATCTCACCAACTCGACACTTACCCCTTCTAAAATTTGTTGCCTTTATAGAATTTATGCGGCAGAGAATTTAAAGCGGATAAGGTTGATAGCTTGGAGCATGCTGTACACTGCGCCAGAGTTTTGGACGAGGGACTTTCGTGAAACTAGTTTATGTTCAGCAGCAACATGGTGCCCAAACTGCCGATATTCCAAACTGCGTGAGGAAATTAGTAATTTTGAATGCTAATTAAATCTCTTCCATTTTTATGCGATTCGATGTTTTTATGATGCCTATATTCAAATATTCGGTTTTTGTCAGATACTCGTATTTAGTGCAGATTTCCGGCCTTCTGTCGACTTCAAACATGCCTCTGCTAGCTTCTATTGGTGCGGTCGATCCCGACTAGCGCCGAAGATTGAATCATGCCAGGGTCATATATTGGTGAATGCGGAACAGGAAATACCCGTTCTACATTTTTTTAATTATTTTTCGCTTTTATACCTATTAGCATTCATTACGCCCCGAGAGTCCCTACACTTGCAAACGTTCGCATGCTATGAAAAATCTGGTAATGTGAACAAAAGTATTCTACATTCGATTGGATATTCGATATTCCAAGCCAGTGTTTTTAAGTACCCACATTCCATCCGATTCCCAAATTTCTCTATTACAACACCCCTACTTATGTTATAAATTTGTGACACTTTGAACTCTTTTTCTCAATGAAAGTTATAACAACAAGATTGCTAACTTTGTTCCCGAGATAAAACGTTCAGTAGAGACAAGGTTTTCACAGTTTTCATTTTTACACCGTTTTTGTTGGAGCAAGGTGCGAACCCAGTGCACGTTCGTCTCTTACTATTCGCTGAATTTTACGAACGCCTTTCAAAGGCCAAGAGTTATATTTGAACCAGTTCGGTTTTTGATGATGGCTACTGTCTTCACTTTTTGGTGCATTTACTGCCGCAGGCGTGGAGATTAAGCTTCCTCCGGCCAATTAATTTCGTCGAGCTGGTCCTCGGAAATACCTACGAGAAACCGGATAGGGCACCATGCTCCGATCCAGGTGCTTTCTAGCTTCCAGGTTCTCTAACAGGCCAACGAATAGATTCGTAATACTCTGAGAAGTGCACTCGCTTACATAATTTGGTAACTTATTGCGGTGAACTCTCTTCACCAGTGGGAATAGTGACACAAACACATTGCTAAGGAAGAACAGCCTGCGCAGAACTGTGTTTGCGTCCCTAGACGCAATTATAACACTCACGGATGAGTGTAAAAAATACAGGCAGAATTTACCTGAGATCATCCGTAGAAAAATGAAACTTCACTTCATGTCATTTCATTTTATTAAGTGATTTCAATCAATCAATTTCAACTTCAATCATTGGCTTTAAGTCTGGAGCATTCATGGCTTTTGAGAACGAGTGCGAGCATGTTGTCGATGTGTATGCATGCGTGTACGTGTGTGTGTGTGCGTGTGTGTGTGTGTGTGTGTGTGCGTTTGTGTGCGTGCGTGTGTGTGTGTGTGTGTGTGTGTGTGTGTGTGTGTGTGTGCGTGCGCGCGTGCTTGCGTGCGTGCGTGCGTGCGTGCGTCCTTGTATTCTCTCTATCGCGTGTCTTATGTTGAGGGAGACTCACCTGCTAACATTCCTATTGGCTTAGTACTCCTTGACCCACGGGCTTAAAAACCATTGTGCGTCTATATACAAATTCTCCAAACATACAAATTCTCCATACATACAAATTCTCCAAACGGCCTAGTTTGCTTATTTTGGAAATATGTCACTTCTCGACTGAAATAAAGAAATAAAACTCTCGCTTGCTTGACAGCTAGGGCAATCTAGTGAAAGCTAGATAAAGCAAAATTATTTTCTTGTTTACTTTTTGTTTCAGTAAAGCAATGATAAATTTCTAAACAAGCAAACTAGACCGGCGGGAAAATTTTCCTGTATCTGTAAAACGTTTTGTATCGGTACACTATGCTTTATAAGCACGTGGTTGATAAATTAGCAAGCCCCATAAGAATGTGATTAGGTGAGTACCCCTTAACGGGAACGGTTATCACGCATTCGAACAACATGGGCAGGCCTTTTGAAACTGGGATTGAGATCCAAAGTATGCTTGGCGTTATTTTTGGGCGTCTTTATTACGTTGGCAAAGAACTTGAAGTGCAGAATGTGTTGTTCAGTGTTACCCACTGCGAACAGGATTCAGCTGTGAGGCGTAGTTGGTCGCTTTAGTGACGGGGACCATTTCAAAGAGACGCCAGTTGGCGGCTCCCCCGCCACCTGAGCTAGCCTCGTTTTTTTTTTTTGGTATTTAGTTTCTTTTATTTGCTAGATGGGGGGTGTCTCTCGGTGCCTGATAGTGGGGCCTCACAGCAGTGCGTCACTGCAGATAGCAGGGCGTCTACGGCGCGTCGCAGCCCTGGTTGACGTGAAACCTCCTACTCTAGGTGTTCATCGTTTTGTTGATCCCGAAACGTAAAGCCCGAAAACGGGAAGCCTGGAGAGGAGGTTAGAAGGTGGACAGGGGCAGGACTCGCCATTGATTGCCTGATAATTAAGAGCGGATGTCAATATCGTCCTATTCATCTTATCGTCCAATATCCTCTTATCGTCCTATTTACGTACTGCCAATGTTTCGTCAAGGAAAAAAAACAGTTAACCTCCCTGACCTGTCAGTGCGCCGTAAATGTTCTCGTCTGTGTTTATTTCACAAAATATATCACCATAACTCTACCTTAAAAGAACAACTTATTACCCCGCCTCGCTATATTTCATCTCGAACGGACCATTGTTGCAAAGCCGGCTTGCCGTCTTGTCGTACTAACGTATACAATGACTCATTTGTTCCTAAAACGAGTGTACAATGGAACCACCTCCCCGCCGCCATCGCATCCATTACTGATACAACCCTTTTCAAAACTGCTGTACATAACACCTATTGCTTGTAGAATGTCATAGGAGATTGTATATTGTTTTGCTGTTGTGTAAACAGTGTACATTCATTGTTGTCGTACGCGCATCTGAACCATTGCACTGTCGTAAAAACTGCACATTGTATTATCTTAAGTTTACCACTTCTTTCTGTTGTGCCCTATGGGCCCTGAAAGTATCTGTAATAAATAAATAAATAAATAAATAAATATGCGGAGATAAAAAGTTTGTCAGGCGGAGAAAATAAGAAGAAAGAGATAAAACAGACAGAAAAGAAAAAAAAAAGTGAGGAGAGGAAAAAAAATTTACACCATCTTCCCGCGAGGGGAACCATGGGGTAGATGCGACGCATCGGGGGTTGCCGTTGCGTTATTCAAAACATCGGACGATGTCATCGGAGCGCCGGCGGCGGAACGACTGAGCGGAGCGGCGCACTTACCATGTTTATATGCAGCGGAATGAGAGAGAGCAGAGCATAGCAGCGCATAGCAGCGCATGCGCATGTGTTAACCGAGCGCAAGCGCGAGCGCAAGCTGCGCGCTAACGCACAGCTGGCACGGCGACGGGAGCGAGCTGACCGCGCTGACGCACAGATGGCGCGGCGGTGAGAGCGGCGGAGCGCACAGATGCCGCGCCGAGGATGCGGACTACGCCGCGACAACGACGCGGGACAAGGCGAGTTAAAGAGATCCGTTGCATCTAAAAATAACACCCAGTTCATCCGACCTTATTCGCCCAGTGATCGAACACAGTCGGCCCCTGGCGGCGGCGGGACGAACCGCTCCTAGTGTGGATGGCGCTCTCGCGTCGTCTGCTCGTCTGTTCCGCGCGGCGCAAGACGCGGGCTGCACACGATAAAACAACCAATATGTGTACTTGTTTATTAAGGAATGACATAGTTACCTCTCCTTGCGCATTTCCTCTAGAAACGCAATGATCAGCAGCCGTTGCGGGTTAATGCGCTGTTTTAATTCCACAAAACATCTTCGCCGTGGTCACCGCTTGAGTGTGAAACGCTTTATAAACATTGCTTCGACACACTGCACTTTTCTTATTGATGAGTGCAGTCGTTTGCCGTTTCGGGAACGTCAAATGGTGCTTTTTGAAGGTGGCGTGGTGGTCATTTAAAGGATAAAAGTTTAATACACGAACCTGTGCATACCAGTGCATTTGCCACACCCTTGCAAAATTGCGCTGTGTCCTTATAGAAAGACGAAACAAACAAAAAACAATTACACTATACACAACCCGTGCGCTATCACCCATACATTACGGGAGACATATTTTACATTCGCAAGCACCTGTGTGGTAGAATTCGTCCCGTATCTTTTCGAAAATAAATATCATTTTTGGACTGTCGTTGCTTATGCTGTGTTGATAATTTGACGTATTATTTAAAAAGCGTTTCTGTGGATACGCAAGACTATTTCGGAAAAATCTCTCGGTAAAATTAAGCTGTTGTGAGTTTGCGCCTGTCTTGTGGCATTTCGTGTGTCATTGTTATATATCCCATTGTCAAATCCCGAAATTTATCACCTTGTCCAAAAATATGTTTCACTCAGCATAACCAAATGCCTAATATGGTCACGTCTTAACCTCTTAAGGTGGACTTGAGTTTAAAGGAGGAAAAATCGGGTAATATAATGCAAGTTGTTGCCCACTTGTGTGGATAATGTGCGCCATTACTCGCTGGATTTTTAATTTTTCCCACAATGCTCGCTTTCAATACAATTTTGAAAAAGGCGAGCCTCAATTGCTCGACAATCTCGGACCGAAAGGAGGGTTAATAAGTTTTGAAAATACTGGTGTCTATTTGTTGAAGTACTGCTTTTTTCACCGCTACGGAACCTGACGCCTAGAGTACTTTTGATTGTAGCTAATATCGATAACCAACGTTTGAATTTTCGCGTTACATGCATTCTCTTCTCGCTGCGCTTGAAACGTTGGCTGAACCCCCCCCCTCCCACACACACACACACACACAACAAAAAATAAAAAAACGAAATGCACAGAAAACTTTTATGCGTGCTTTTTTTAATCAATCCTGAACAATTAAATGCCAAGACAAAAGCGAGGTTCAGTTAATTAAGCGAGGTTCAGTTACAATACAAAGTAGTTACCGGGAACCCACTGCGCTCTTTCCTACCGAGAAATAAAAATGAACGTTTTACTACATCTACGACAGGGCAACTTCATTTCACATCTTTATAGCTCGTAAGCGACATTACGCAAGAATGCAAACACACCTCGCTGTTCTGGCACCTGTTAGGTTTTAAAAGTACTTAACGAAAATAGTCAACAGTGCAGCCGTAACAGAAAATCTGTGCTCACGGTGAGATCCCAGAAACTTGGTTTACACACTGTAAACCTGCTTGCCACTTTGCAAGACTAACTAAACATGAGGTGTTGACTGTACTGCACGCATAACCAATTTAATTAGCAAGTTAAATTGCGACGAAAGCCTTAAATACGTGACCCGACACCGTTATTCATCAAGCTTGCCTTCAGAGTCGCTAAAATTTCAGTTATATAAAGCTGCGCGCGAAGGATTCGTTATAACGGTTGCATTTATATATCTGCGCTGGTTAAAATTGAGCAATTTTATGTTACCTTTCGAACACACAAAAAATATCGTAAGCGCTTAGAAAAAATGTCGGGGCAGTTAAGTGGTGTTACCATTTCTAGGCATCCCACAAATGTAGAATGCGTCATGTTAATAGTGAAAGCCATTGAAACTGCTGTGTAAACTGAATTCCAGAGATCAAGGCTTCCTCATCTGTTTCTATTTATGCTTACGGCGTACAAGTTCATTTTCATTATTGCGGCAGTTGTGATACTCCCGATGGATCGCCGCTTTTTTGGGGGGTAGTAATGAAAACTTATTGCCGCTTCCTTGCTATACATTGAATGTTGATGAATCGAACTACAGCATACCACTCTCGTCTGCGCCTTTCGTGCGCACATACGATGCGAAAAAGGCAGGAAGCGCGCCCACAGTGTGCCTTCTCCCGGGCCGCTCAGCAGAACATCCCCACTAGCAGCGCGACGCTGTCGCCACCTACATGTCGATCTCGCGGCGAATAGATAAGAAAGGCTTTTCAGGCACGCAACCCAATTTCATAGCGATTCGCCGTACCTTTTTGTTGTGTTTTGCGCAGTTTTTAAAACAAGATGCTGTGACGGCGTTTTTTTAACAACCAGTCAAATGTATATATTAATTAAACAGCCTTAGCGTTGGTTATGTTCCTTTGTTTTATCTCAAATTTTCTTTGTCCCGAGTAGTGTTAACGTATGTATTACCCGTGCCACCGGTGCTACTTATTGCGAAATGAATTACCTATTTATACTAGACATTCGTTGACTCAACACTGATACTTAAGAGGGCAGACTTAAAGTAACGTGGTGGCGGGGTATGCAGAAGGAACATGTCGTGTTAAAATTGCACCGGATAGTGGAAGGAGGAAGAGGAAATACTTTTATTTACCATTCTGAACAGCTCAGGCCACCGTGAGCATCGGTAAGAGCGAGGGCACATTTCAGAAAATAAATCGCGACGGAGTCTGAGGTAGTCATTTTTCTATGTCAGGACGAGTGTGCGTGAGTGAGGGTGAGAGACACTTGAATGTGAGCCTGAGAATTGCATGGCTAATTCGCCAAGGTATGAGTGTGCCAAAACTTAAAACACAATGTTACCATCAAACCTTTGTAGCTGAATTAATAATTGTATTTCTGGACGCAACGTTTAGTTTTTGACTTAAAACTGATGTCCTCGCAGTACGCTTAGATTCTGAATTTTTTTTCAACAATGTACTCGTCCGTTCATTTATATTATTTTGCGTTGATACAGGAGTCCAAATTCCCAAGTTCATTTCTGAACTGGCAATTGAGAAATTTCTCAAAGGTGGCGTGTTCCAACCACCCATCTTGTTCCAACCGGAAAAGAAAAGAAAAAGATGACAGGAAGCAAAACGTTGCTTGTGAATACGCAGCAACGACCCGACCGCTCAGGGGCCAGGATCTTAATGAAGACGAAGGTAACATCTGTTCCTCAGAACTATTTCCGTCTTCCTTGCTCTAGATTGCCTCATTCGGTGCTTCCTTGGAAAGCAATTGGTCTGGCAAAGGACATAAAGCAAGGCGATAGAAAAGCAATGTCAAATAAGTAATGAGAGACGTATTCTCCTGAGAAACACCCTGTCCAATGCGCTTAGAGGAAAAGCAAACAAGGAGAGGGCAACAAAGATTAGGATTGATCCGTCAAGCAAAGTTGTACAAGGAAGCCCCAGAGAAACGAGCCAGGTACCAGAAGACTCGGAGTCAGCAAAGAAGCTTTCGGGAAGTGAAGATGGATTCGAATGGAGTACAGCCGTGCCACGCTGATAAGAACATAAAAAACCCCACAGGGTAAAAAAAAATTAAGGAATGGCCATGGCGATACGAGTTGGAGAGCTATAGGGACAAGATAATGAACCCAATGCACGGCCGACTAATCTTGACAAAACAGACGTGTCTTCCCTGCTTGCTCCTTTATGCCTTTCTTGTGCTTTGTGAAAACTGCTAAGTGCCTATGAAAGCAAAGTCTTGCTGCCACCGTTGGAAGAATCTTTTAAATAATGTACTGAATCATAAGCAGAGAAAAATAGACACTGTAATGTATTATGACGTAAAACGCGAACCACTGTTGATGTATTTCCTGCATGACCGATGCGCAGATGGCTTACATTTCTACAGCGTAGCGCGCTGCCCGCCATCACTCCATCTGAAGTTACCAACCTACCTCCCTCCCTCCTTCAACACGCACGCACGCACGCACGCACGCACGCTCGCACACACACACACACACACACACACACACACACACACACACGCACACACACACACACACACACACACACACGCACACACACACACACACGCACACACACACACACACACACACACACACACACACACACACACACACACACACACACACACACACACACACACACACACACACACACACACACACACACACACGCACACACACACACACACACACACACACGCACACACACACACACACACACACACACACGCACACACACACACACACACACACACGCACACACACACACACACACACACACACACGCACACACACACACACACACACACACACACGCACACACACACACACACACACGCACACACACACACACACACACGCACACACACACACACACACACACACACACACACACACACACACACACACACACACACACACACACACACACACACACACACACACACACACACACACACACACACACACACGCACACACACACACACACACACACACACGCACACACACACACACACACACACACACGCACACACACACACACACACACACACACGCACACACACACACACACACACACACACACACACACACGCACACACACACACACACACACACGCACACACACACACACACACACACACACACACACACACACACACACACACACACACACACACACACACACACACAAACAAGCGCACGCACGCATACACATCGTACGTGCATATAGCGAATAAGAATGGGAAGGAAGGAAGGTACTTGTTTCCTGCGCTTGTGGTGGTATCCAGCGCCACTCTGACAATTCGTGGTGAAGGGTACCTTCACCCCGGGGACTTTTAACCCCGGGGCTGTCATTCAAGCGTCTAATGTAATTCCAAATATTTCGAAGATTAAACTTACTTCAATACAAAAAAGTTAAACGGATGAATTCAATCCTGTTTGCCTTCCTTGGCGTTCTTGAGAGCTGGCCTTAATTTCTAGTTATATGCATACATACGTGCATGCATGCATACATACGCACGGAGATACATACATACATACATACATACATACATACATACATACATACATACATACATACATACATACATACATACATACAAACGTACGTATGTAGATACGTACATACATATACGCACGTACAGGGCCGTCCACTGTTGCTGCGAACACGGCGCAGCGTGGCCGCGCTCCGCGCAGCGTTAGCGCACAAGCCGCGGCCGCACATTGAAGCTAAGCGTCGTAGGCGCATAGGGACTTGGAGGCGGGGCTTCGTGTCGTCTGCTAGCGCGGTAGCACGCCGTGCATGCTTCGATGTGGAGCACGCCTAACTCGGAATGCTTGTAGTAGGGTGCCTCGATTCACGCGCCTGGCTCTGGCATCGAGGCACTCTAGCCTGTAGTGTCGTAGCGCGCCGCGACCGCGTAGCGGGAAAGCGCACTTCCCTTACATACATACATACATACATACATACATACATACATACATACATACATACATACATACATACATACATACATACATACATACATACATACATACATACATACATACATACATGCATGCATACATACATACATACATACATACATACATACATACATACATACATACATACATACATACATACATACATACATACATACATACATACATACATACATACATACATACACGCAGTCAGCAACAGCAGTCGACATTCACAGCATCAAAATGTACTGGACTGGGATAGTAGTGACACGAATGCTTGTGAGAGGAAAACTCACAAAAGTGGATACGTTGGCAGATGCTATATCAACAGTTCAGACCCCGTGGGTAGGCCACATTCTGGGTCACGGAAAGCGTGCTGCATAGCAGCACCGCTGCACGTTCAACCCTCAGAAGGAGCAAAACGTAACGTAGAAGGAGGAGGAGCAAAAGGAGCAAAACAGAAGGAGGAGCAAAACAAAAACGTAAGCGATTGAGCGCTTATTCGCGTGGGCGATATCCTTGGTCAAGGATGTCCTGGTCACGCCCAAAATAAGTATTTCCTTGCTTGAAATCGCTCAAAAGTTTTGCATGGTAGACATTATGTATAATGCGCAGTGTCGCCCAATAGTCTGTATTGCCTCTCACTCTCCCTCCCTCCCTCCCTCCCTCCCTCCCCCCTCTCTCCCCCCCCTCTCTCTCTCTTCTCTCTCTCTCGCTCTCTCTCTCCGGACGCGCGCTCTGTTTCGAATTCTTTGTTCTGTATGCCCTACGAAGGCATAAATCGAATGTCGCGTCGTACAGTTACGTGAGCCACACGCCTCTTGCTATCGGTAGAAGGGGACGGATGAGGAGTAGGGGGATGGGGTGGACTTCGAACAATAGAAGTAAAGTGAATACGTCTGTTTATATCCATGTATACCCCCCCCCAAAAAAAAAAAAAAAAACAGCAGCGACGAGATGACACAAGCCGACAATGCGAGATGGAGGAGGGCCGAGTACCACGCCGTCGCTCATGGATGCTCCCGGCGACCTTCCGCACGTTTTCTCCTCAGGCCGACTGTGTTACCAGCAGCCCCCTTCGTCCCCAGAGCAGACAGCTCTCTCCTCTCGTAGCACTCGAGGTCGTCATCGTTCGCAGCATTATCATGCTCGCCAGCGCGCGGCGCTTTCGCAGGAACCACGTCGAGCCAAGATGCGGGCGACATTTTCTCTCGAGAAAGACACGGCCCACCGACTCGCATCGAGAAAATTCGCTTATAAAGTTCCGCTACACCACCGTTTCTCTTCACCTACGCAGTCTGCGTTCTTTTGGTCCCGCGCTATCTGTGTTTAGCCACGTTTAGTGTTTAGGGGAGAAGGCGAACTCTCCAGGCTTCGTCTTTTCGTAGTGTTGTTCTTGGTTGAATGAGAATGAGCTCCACAAAAGGCAAATCGAGCATTGCGAGGTTTTTGGTTTCTTTTGTGTTATAATGTGAAGAAACGAAAGATCTGGGCGCGCATCTTCTCGAGCCATAACAAAACATCGGTACTGCCTGCTCAAAAAATAAAGAAATGAAATCGGCATGCCAAAAGAAACGGCGCTCACAATAAATGTGCAAGAAAGCTGGGCTTTTATGGGGTGGCCATTCTCGACGGCGAGTAAGGCACCTTTTTTACGAAAGGCTACGCGAGATATCAAATTTTGTTTCCTTCTTGACATTGTGTGACTTTCCCTCCCTTTCACTGCCGCCTCCTCCCCCCTCAACCTCCATTTTTTAAATCCTGCAATGGCACATGAGAGGTCCACTACAGGGCAACAGCGGGGTTGCAAGGCGGCAATGGCGCTGTTCTGGTATATCCTTTTTCTTGTTTCACCTGCCACTCTGAATGAATACAAGTGGCCTCACTTGCACTCGCTGTTCCCCTCCTTGTTCTGTATCGCTTTAGCTCAAAACTTGGTAAAGCCAACAGAGCCTCTCCAGACCTCCAGCTTATAAGTTCTCACACCAGTACACAGGATGTGACCTGAAAGCAGCAGCCCACTCTTATGCCACATAATAATGCAACGAAGGTTTGTTGTGAATTGCGGAGAGAACATGACCTGCCTCCTTCGTAATTTCAAGGGGATATTTTTCTTTCCCTCAGGACGTGTTTATCGTACTCATTGCTCGCAAACTGCTTTGCGATGGTTGTGAAGAGTAGTGCTAGTTTAGGACCAGCTGTAAGGAGTGCATTAATTTGTACTGTTTACACCATAGTGCAAAAAATTTAGCATTAAGACTACTGAGAGAGAGAGAGAGAGAGAGAGAGAGAGAGAGAGAGAGAGAGAGAGAGAGAGAGAGAGAGAGAGAGAGAGAGAGAGAGAGAGAGAGAGAGAGAGAGAGAGAGAGAGAGAGAGAGAGAGAGAGAGAGAGAGAGAGAGAGAGAGAGAGAGGCCGCGACCCCACTCAGTTTGGCGCACACTTCAATCTGAGAACTTCAGGACCAAGCAGCGCGCTCGTTTGTGCGTCCGTATCGAGGGGATGGGGGAGGGCTTCGTTCGTCGGTGTGCACTGTTCGCTAAACTCTGCTGGCGACGCACGCGCGCTCACTAGATGGACGGCTCGGCACGTGCTGTCGTCCTCGTGATCGAGATGCGGTGTCGGTGCGCTCGGCCGCGACGCGTGCTCACTAGGAAGATGGATGGTTGAAGTCGCGTGGTCGTTGCCTTGAAATATATGAGCCCTCGCCGTTCGCTACCCTGCGCATCGTATTCAGCTGCTCTGGGTCGTCAGGGCCTGATATATCTTCTCTTAGTCGCGTGGAGCTAGAGCAGGCTAAGTTGCCAGCGTGCGTCCCCATGCGTTCTCATCTAACTGAGTCAGAGCGCGACGCGTTTTTAGGTAGGCGAACCGTATGCAGTAGTTGCCGTCAGCACAAAGACCTCTGAGGAAACGTCGAGTAACTTGGCGAGAAGATAAAAAAAATATAGTTACACAACAAACACCTTATGTGTGCAGTAGCTATAAAAACAGCTGTCACACAAAAAAATGCAACCACATAAAGCTCTATAAATACAGATTTGTGTGGCAGGAATCAAAGTTGTTTTAAGGCCGATTAGTACCATGAATTGTGAGCGGCAAGCAGGCTGTCATTTGATATTCTCGTGCATTTTGACAGCCTTGTGAGAGCAGCGCAAGGACGGCGCCTGCAGCTGTGGCTTTGGAGCGGACATTGGTACCCGTTGTTCGTATGAATGACGCCTTTTACGGAGCAACTAGGCGAAAGTATCAAATGCAAAATTGTGCCCTTTGCATCGACAGTTGGTACTAATGGGCCCGGGGTAAGGCTCGTTAGTAAACCATCACTTTCGTTGTTCAAGCGCACAGACACAAACAGACAGAAAGTAAAAACTTTAGTTGACCACAGCTTGGGCGACTAGGCTGGCGAAGACTTCTCCGTCGTCCGTCGGACAGCACGGCCCCTTGTGGGCAGGGGTCCGGTGCCGTCGGTCAAGCGGGCCAGGTCTTCTTGAACTTGGGTGTTTGGGTCACGCAGGGCGGCCTCCCAGCGCTCCTCACTGGTGATGGTAAGGAGAATGGGGTGGGATCGGTGCCTGGGTAGTGAGATGCTATCGCAAGCCCATTCAATGTGGGATAGCGATGCGTGAGGGACCGAACAATATGGACATGCGTCTACGTAGGTGTCGGGAATGATCGTAGACATGATGACAGGGGTGGGGAAGGAGCGGGTCTCGAGCTGCCGATAGATGGTCGTGAAGGATCGGGATAGAGATGGGTGAGAAGGGGGAAAAATAGCACCCTTCAAGCGGTAATGGGCGAGGATGTCCCCGTATGTGTGCAGCCTGTCCCGTGGAGTGAATATCTCACTATCATTGGCGGCGCCATCGAGCCCTCGGACGACCAAAGCTCGAGCAGCTTCGTGGGCCGCTGAGTTTCCAGATAGCGCGGTGTGGGCGGGAGCCCAGCCGAGAGTGAAAGAGCGGGATCGAATGTTCTGTGCCTTTAAAAGGACTGATAAAGTTGCTGGGGAAACTCTTGCGTGAAGGAAATTTAGGATGGCTGATTGAGAGTCACTGATAATAGTTATTTGAAGGTGTTGACTCTGGGTCATAGCCAACGCGATGGCGATCTCTTCTCCCGCCGTGGGGGGAAACGCAAAAAAAAAAAAGACGCACAGCGATGCGGACAGGGTTCACCTATAGCTACAACTAAATCTTATCGTACAGAGGGTGGTCATATATGTGATTAACTACCCACAAGTAATGAAATGCGGGGAAGATTACAAGAAGTTGAACTAGCTGATACTACTTCACGCACATCAGCCGCTACTATGAGCAGTTATTTTTTAAAAAAAAACATCAACTCTTTTTTTTTGTCAAACTATTGTCAAATCTAACCGTTTGTGAAACCTATTTTTTTTGTTTAACCTGGCTAGGATTTATAGGCAAATGCCCGAACCCCTAATTCCGATTGAGGCGTGCAAAACTGCCAGGCTGTTCGTTTCCCGGCCGCGGCGGCAGCTTTTCTGATGGAGGCGAAAAGCAAAAATGCCCGTGTGTACGAGATTTCGGCGCACGTTAAAGATCCCCAGGTGGTTAAAATTAATCCGGAGCCCTCCACTACGGCGCGCCTCATCGCCTTCGTTGCGTCGGCGCGTTAAACCCTACAATCAATCAATCAAAACTGCCAGGCTGAGATGATTGTGAATCTAAAAGTTGGCACGGAGTAGAGTGGAAAGTGCCTTCCCAAAAATCTGAAAATCGCAGTTAGACACCGATCGATGCCTGGAGCCTCTGAAAAGAAGAATATTACAGCAGGAGTGAGAGGCACACATACGTCCATGACAGTTTTGTTATCTGAAATCAGCATTGAGTACATGATCTTATCTGCACCATGAAAAGTGTTTGCTCAAATGCAATCTACAACCTCTGTGGCATGCAGGCTTGGCTAAAACGTGTGGAAATGAAGTGGGAAAGTGGGAAGTGTGATGGATGAACTAAACAATATGTTCCTGCCAGCTATACTGCTCGGGACAACCAATGGGTGAGAGAGTGGACAGTAAGGCGAACAGATGCAGGAAGAAAGGAGGAAGGAAAATAAGTATGAGCCGGGTACGAAAGTCTAGTTCAGTATGAAAGTCTAGTAAATATACTGCTCAAGCGTGTAAGGAAACAAATGTAATGTTAAAGGAGATAGGGCAGCCTTCCACCATAAAAATGTTTACTGTCCTTAGAACCTCATCAGCCGACGAATATCAAGCCAGGGGACGAGAATAACTTCCTCTGTTAGGGCATGATTGTGTAGAGTGGTAAAAGAAAATATACAGTGACAAGCGCTTGAATGGCCTCCGCAGGGCTTGCGCAAAACACATCGAGATCAAACTCGGGAGCTCGAAGTCATATAACAGCCGCAGATACCCCCGTGGCCGTTGAGGTAATAAAAATCCCTGCCTTGCTCCAAAATGGCTCCTTGCTCCTTGCTGGGCAGCAGTACCGGGCGATTTACAGGTTGCAGCCATTGGCAACAAGTGTTGCTAGCATAGTGGCTCAACATACGCAGTACGATGGATGTGCCAACTGACAGGCGGGCGGATGGGCTTGCCGATGGGCGGATGGGACAATTCATTTTTGTATATAAGCTCCCCATGAGTGTTAAATTTTATTTGAAAAGACAGCGAAAAGTTCTTATTAAAAAGCAACAGGCAAAAAAGTTAATTCCCGTAATGATCATTAGCTTTGATAGTTTAAACTTGGGCTCCGCAATCACTTTTATTCGAGGGCAGCTGTTAAAGGGAAGCTCCTGGTTCTCACATATATTTCGCCACATAACACGACCATCATTACTGTATCCTCGTCGTTTTTGACGCGGGGTTGGCCAAGAAGACAACTTTCCCCTAACAGCGCCAGCTGTGAGGGGAAAGTTGCAGCTATAGCCTATTTTTCCCCTGGTACGTCGCGGCCACATTATACGACGTCCACGGTACAAATAATGAATGCGACCAGCTAGTGCTGATAATTGCAACCCATATCGTGACCAGACGCGGTTTCTTCCAAAATGTAAGGGGTGGGTAAAATAATGTATCCCCCCGTAGACCTGTGTCCACCACACAGTAAAGTATTGACTGTTATTTGTTAGCGAGGCAAGCACCGTATGAAGGGCTAAACATTCACGCCATAGCAGTGGCAATGGCGGAAAAGGGACGACACCGAAGCGACAGCCCACCTGCATTTAGTCTCAAGCGCCTTTCTCCCTATTTTAATATCCACTCCCCTCAAAACCATCCCGGTCATCAAAGGGCCGCATTTCCACAGAATGTCTATGCAATTGCCGCAAAAGAGAACGAGATGCGTAGGATGTGAAATATGCAGGTTTCAGAGCGCTTTCTGTGTTTTTTTTTTCTTTAAACACAACTTAGCAGCCATTATGGGTTTTCTTTGAATATATAAGCCCTTATTTCGTGTGTCTCAGGCGGAACTCGACTCAAACGTGCATAAATATTTATTGCTTGAGATAACGTATTTTCCTGAATAATTAATGGCGTGGCGGCGCTGTCACTGGCGGCTGTTTTAACGATCAATTAAGATCCAGTTCGCAGAACGGAATGCCCCGGTACGAAAACAGGCTCTCGGTTAATTCTTCGGCAAGACCGCCGCGACGCGGTAGTATAAAGTCTGGCCGTGATTGCTGTGCGGGCGGGGAACTCAAGGTACTTGAGCACGTCCTGCAGCGCCCGCCCTCTGACTGTAGGGTCCTCGAAGGGGCGAGGGCATGCGGCGGAATCTCGGGGTCGATCAAGGCACTCCAAGACACTCCTGCCTTTGTCGAGCCGCTTCGCGCAACGCTCATAAATGACCGATTTAAGTTACCAGATTTCCCCACTGACAGAGCCCAGCATGCGATTTTTCTCACCAGCTGCGCAATGCAAGCGCTAATGCTTGCCTTTCGGAATGTGCCAGTGTAAGAAGCTGTCGAAGATCTTTCAATAGAATATCATCGCTCCCAGCGGAACAGCTAGACTATCTGCCACTGCAATTAGTTATTGGAGAGGTAGTTTCATGGGGGAAAATGTTTCTATTTGGGTTGCTAATCTCTTGTGCCAGCTTCGTCAACTGTCTTTGCATCAACTCTAGTCTCTAGTGTGCGCTATGTTAACTTTCTTTAAACCAACTAAGAAAGAAAAATGAGGAATCCCTTATCAGATTAGTGACCGGCAGGTATCCCTTTGATTAGGAATTTTGTCTCAAAGAAATGAAATCGTACGCTATCCGTAATGATATTTTCTGAACGTACTTCCAATCCTGTTTGGGATTTTCACAGATAGGGAAATACAGATATATGCAGCGCATCCAAGGTTGAAAAGCAAGAGTGTGTTTCGTCTATCCAAGGAAAATGACTTGAACGCATAAAAACAGTTATTCAACTAGAAATAAGGGGTAAATTCACAGCGGAGAATTCGCGAGAACCGAGAAAGAAACAGATTCAAGTATAAGAATACATGTACGGAATTGCAATTGTTTTGGGGAGCAGTGTTCACATTATAAGGCGAGAGATGCCGTCTGTATTTTGGCAACTTCCTAGGCAAAAAATTATATTGCTAACGAAAAGGTTTAAGGGAACTTGGAAGAGCGAGAAAAAATGTAGAAGCAATATTATTTACCGTATGCATGTAGGTTCGCTATTTTTATGCAACCTGGAACAGTGCTTACTGTTAATCTTTTCATCTACGTGCTTTTCAAATAATGTTAGTTATTGTTCTATTGATGCACTGCAATTAATAGAAGCATCCATACTGTTCGATTGTAGCTAATGGCAAAACAATATGTCTGAAGGAATTAGTCTGATACTTGTATTCTTTCAATGAAGGTACGATTATGCTGATTTGGTCTCATTTGCGCGACAGTGAGGTATTTTGAAGCATCAAGTTTCAGATGGTCGTAGAGAACATGTTACAGGAGGTTTGGCCGTGATAATTTTTGCGTAATCCTGTATAGCGATGATTCCGCCGCTTCTTAGTAGTTTCGTTGGTTAGTCAGCTGTACTGTATCAATTGTAGATGTATCTAGTTGCTTTCACTTTTAATATTACTTTTTAAGCTTCAATCTCGAAGTTCAAATCCTGAAATTTATAATCTATGCTGCAGAATTTTCAAACATTTTCTCGGGGCTGATTGGTCCTTGTGTATCTCGTAGACGAATCAGACCAATTTTGCTAAAAGCATCTTGAAATGTCTTGAAGCTAAGATTCGCCTTAATTGAAGAGGCTTCTCAACTAGTCGGCCTTCAGACGTCTCTCGATTATGACACTTCTCACTGGAACAAAACGGATTGAGTTATAGGGTTGACTGCTGGATTTAACCGTTTGTTTCTATATGTGGGATACATCTAAGACCCCACTTGGAAAGTGAACCAAAAATTAATCTCCAACATCCACCAATCCCTGTTTGGAAGAACCTCGGCAGGTGCGCATTGTTTCAGTTGGACTCAGCCACCAGCAGAACAGTTATCATTTCAGTAACAATTCACGCTGGTCTATAGCTAAATTCTCAGTCTGAAAACAAGTGGTGAGTTTGTTTTACTGTGTTTCTAACTGACATTGGCCATGTCTAACTTCCAGTTAGGCTGTGACATCTTACGAGAAAAGATTGCTAAGAAATCATGTTTGCTATAAATACATATTCCTTTAATTAGTCGCTGACCTGCCTATTTTGTAGTTGTTCAACTGGCGCCATAAATGGACTAACTGCCAATAATAAACTTGGATTGTTTTTATTTTGCCATCATCTAAAATTCCACAACGGGTACACTTTGAGCTTTCATCCAGTGTTGGCAGACATAAATGATATTTAGCTGCAGCTGCCTTCTAGAGGGTAGAGGGGACATTCGACACCGGGAGCGTTGTGTCAAGCGCGAGACACATGGACGACTGGTGCACACGATTCGCATGCGACTGGTCGTTACGACTGATCGTTAGGACTGGTTTTGACGTCGTTCGCTGGTCGGAGGAGGCTCACAACGTGCGAGTGGCAAGCCAGATGCAGTCGTGCCATCGTTTAGATCGTCGTGCGGCCACAGCCAATGACCGCCCGAAGGTGTCATTGCTGAGAAAGTTTCTTTCGAAACCCCGAGGAGGCGCCAGTGGTAATTCCCGGTATTTTGTGGGGAGCAGCTCTCCGCCGCTGCCGCCGCGGACCCGTACGCTCTCCGCCTGGTAGACACATGTTGCCAGCGGTATCTACAGCATGGACGAGCGGAATAATAGGTGCTTAATGTTCCCACACCGCTGTACTGTACATATAAAAATGCAATGTATAACGTAATAGCACTATTTATTTTCACTTGCAGTTGATAAATGTTTTCTTTTCCTTCACGGATTTCTCTTGAACATCAGTAAATCGGCCGGCATGCGCCTAAACAGGGAGACCACCATGGAGCGAAAACAGTAGGTGGAGCGACGCCGACGACACAACGCACGCGCACTTTGGAGCATGTCTCAAATCCACGCGTACGACTAGTCATGGCCACCGTCGTTAGGATCAGTCGCATGCGAATCGCATGCACCAGTCGTCCATGTGTCTCGCGCTTCAGCAGCACCATCATACTAGGTGATAAGACAACGAGTAGGCCTGTCTATTTTACGGTTGAAACTAAACCGGACTAACAAACGACAGACTGGCTGTTCAGATACAAACGACATCTCGTTGCTCATAGCAGAGTCCTTCAATGCTTGAAGGGCCCTGCTCATGGTAACCCTTTTCAGACATCGCGATTGTGCTTTAATGAACAAAACACACTTCGGAAGACAAGGCGTGTCGCAGAAGTTTCCGTTACTTTATTTTTCTGTAAGCCGCATGCAAAATAAGAAATTTCCCGCTCGAGCTTTCTGAAAATTAAATCCCTTTCTCATGTGGTTTTCTTGAGTCATCGTTTGGGTTATTCCATGTGCACTGCGCTGCCAAGCCTTCCGGGAAAGCAATCGCCGCAGTCGACGGCGCGTGCTGCTGCTATGCACGTCTCGTCGGCCGCCCTATGCGACAACTGTTGTGATGAACGAGCCGCCAGAGGCGCCGTAATAATATGTGCCTTTGACTCTCTCGGCTTTACGCACGCTCCACACCGGATGCAGGGCCGCAAGCCTGAGAAACCGGCGCGTCTTGCATTGTGCGAAAAAAAAGGTCGCTGCCAGAGTCAAGGCTCCTGGGGAAAGACGTTTAATGATGCTCCAAACTTTGATATATCCGCCCCTGAAGCCGCGCATATTTTTGAAACGTACGCGCATGCAGGGACCCTAAAAAGAAATCAAGTTTTTGTTTTTACCAAAAGCTAGCGCTTTGAAATTCTTCCGCGGCGGAAGACGTTTTCTTTGTTTCGAAATCGCCGTTTGAAGCCTTTCAGAGTTTCACCAAGCGTTAGTTCGATAGCTCTGAATGCGGCCGGCAATCAAACCCGCGACTCCTCAGCGGAGTCCTTGAGGAGTCTTCCGCGGCTGACGCAAGAACCGGGATTGAGCTGCGCTCGAGGGATTTGACGATCGGTGCTTGCGAACACACTTTTGAGAGAAATGGGGATCTTTCTCAACTACGTCGAACCAACGTTCTCACATTAAGCTATTGAGAGTACACATTTTGCCCCATCACAGTCTGAGATGGCGTTGAGGGGCTGCAGAGCTTGAAGAAAGGTTTATGGTGGCCAACCTTTGTCGAAATTACGCCGGGTTCAGACTATTGCCGCAACTGTCGTAATAACTTTAAAGAATGACGCCATTTCACGTTTCAGCCAACCGAACTGCGTGACACGCCCTTTTTTTTACGTGCATAGATCAGGATGGGGATTTTGCGTCAGTAGTCTGAACATAGCATTAGCTTGTCTAAGCGGACTTCAACTTCCGTGGTTGAGGTAGAGCTGAGGTCATGAAATTGGCCCAAGTTTGAGTCATCGTCAAATCTTTGAGGTAATTTGTCAATATTTGATCGCGGTGCTGAGTACAACGTATCCTTATATGTAACTATTAAAACATACTGTGGAATGTGAAAAACGAGTTTTACATCCCAAATTTCCGTTGGCGACGTCCATTAATGGACGTCGCCAAAGGAAATTTGGCATGTAAACTGAATCGCGCAACGGATGTGGGTAATTACGCACATCCGGTGCGCGAATCAGCTACAAACATTCATTTCAATTCTGATTTAGGCACAATTCTTCAGCGCGCTAAGTTTAGACCTGTGTGCTCGATTCTCAAAAAAATGTGGTTGACCTTCTTTCATAAGAATCGGTAAAACACGAAAATGAAATGGGCCTTCACGGGAGCATTTGAATGTTTATTGTGCATCAATACGAACTTACACATCGCTATTTATATTTCGTCGTATGACACCGTTAGACGCATCAACATTAGACACTGGATTACACGCGCCGGAGCATTGCGTAAATCCGATTGAAACATTTGGCGCTCGAAACCGTGCGAACGGAACCGAACGGGTTGTCAGTGAATCGTTTGGTGAAGTCGCATTAAGCCACAGCGAAAGAAGCGTGATTTGCGGTTCGGCAGCACGTCTTGTGGGTGTGCTTGGTGAACGACGTCCTGCTGGCGGGTCGCTTAGGCAAAGGTGCGACCACATTGGTCCTGCTCCGTGGCGTGTACGCCAGACGCTTGCGTTGCGACGAACTCAGCTTGTGGAATGCGGCGGCGGCGTTCCACGAGCTGAGCGTCGTTCCACATATAAGCGGCTGACCGGTAAACACAGCAGCTTCCACTGCTACACGCTGTCCTATCGAGGCGCCAACTATCGGCGCTCATTCGCGTCATAACGCACAACTTAGTTTCACCTCTCCCAGATGGGAGCACCATCTGAATGGACAAGTTAGAGGGAAGGACATAAGGCGCGTTCGTGCAGCAACCCGGGCATAACTTCATGGCTCGGTCGGTGAGCGTTTCACTCCTCCCGTTGTGGCCAGAGTGATCGTGGGCCCGCCGCACGATCACTCCAGAGTTCCAGAGTGCCGCCGTGCCAATGGAACTTTTTCTGGTGATGTCATTTGCGTCACAGATATGACGTGAGTGAGGTTTGTGCACCCCGGCATAAAACACTTTCGTTTTAAAATGCAGGACTGGCCGACAAAGAAAGATTACCAATGCTGTTTCCTAGCTTCGACCAAGCCAATTCATGAAGGCTGACGTATTCCTAAAGTACAACCTAAAGAGCCAAATGCAGAATGATTACGGAGTCGCGACACGCAAATCCTGGACAGTGAGAATAGTGCGGCTTCACACATTCTGTGACATTGCTAAATAGTTGGACGGAAGCTGCAATATGACTTCCGTCCGTCACATTTGTCGGCACGTCTTATGTGAACGGTCAAGCTGGAGGCCCCCGCCGCACGTACAACGTCAAATTAATCGCTCGTTGGGGAGAAACGCAATAGGCGAAGAAAGGAAATAAGCGCGCGAGGGAAATCGAGAGGGCGAGAGAAGAGCGAGCAAGGCGGGTGGCAGTGAAACGGCGCGTGCATTAATATTCCGCGTGCATGGCGGCATGCACGCTCGGAAGTGCTCAGTTACGCGTGCGACGCGAGTGACGTTCAATGCCCGCGGGGCCACGGGGGATAGAAACGGCCGTCCCATTTATTACGCGACGACGACTATAATCAATATGACAGCGCCCGCCTTGATTTGATGTGTCCGCCCCAATTCCCGCGCCGGACAGGTGCGACAGAAACGGCGGCGCTGCTCCCCGCGGCCACGTTATTTACGGGGCGCCGGGACTCGCCGCTACGCATATCTCTCATCCACGTAGAAATGATAAAATCGATGTCCTCGCAAGGAGCGTCTGAGTTTCGATCTCCTTCTCTCCCTCACGTCCGCGCTTCATGATGAGCCCGAGGCGTGCCCGCTAAAGCCTTAGGAATGTCCCTATTGAAGCACGGAGGGAGCAAATGGCATTCGAAATAAAACTGGTGCACATTCAGTAGCTGCCGAAAAAACCTCTACGCTGAGTGTTTTTTAAGTGTGTGTAATGTCAGGTATAAGTATAAATTGTATTCCGTTACTCGATGTCCGCTATATCGATGTGTTCCGTGCACATTCCCATCAATGATAGTGACCGGTAAAAATTACTTCGAAGCCCTAATCTGGATCTGGGGCGTTTTTTTTTTGTTTGCTTTAACCATTGGCTGCAAAATGAAAAACAAAAGCCATGACCCACGAACGGAGGAGCAGCTTCTCGCGAAAGTGTGAGTGGGAGGGCACTCTTCAGCGGAGACGGATGGCGAAGGGTGAGGGGAGGCATTGAGAGAGATGACGCCGTCGCAGCGCGTGCCGCCTTCCCCCTCACACTTTCGCCAGTCGCTCCGACGAGCGTCTCGTGCGGGTTCAGCATACCGCACTCCCCCTCACACTTTCGCCACACTTTCCTCAGCCATTTTCTTTCCTTGTGCTGAGAGGCCACCGTTTGTTATGGTTGAATAGGAACGTGCCACATGCATTACTGAATGAAAAGTTTCGCGTTCATGCAATCTGTCCACAACGGAAGTAATCGCAGTAGGCATGTCAAAGGCCATGGAAGGCATTACATAGAAACGAGGGGTAGGGGCGGCCTCAACTCATACCAAGTTTGCCAACACATAAAAAATGGCTGCGGCTTAGCTCAGCTAACCCTTGGTATGTAAAGCGAAAGTTTGGTTTAGCCTGGTGAGGCTCGCTTCCTGCGTTTTGCTCTTGCTGAATCTCCGACGCTAGCTTCGCGGGCTTGGCATTCCGGACACCCTCCAGTGACGCAGCTAGCTGGGCGATATCCGCGGGGTGGTCAGACACCACTTGCCGACGACGGCTCAGAGAAAATGGTCCGGTCTAGCTCTCATCTCTGGCCAAGCCGAGGAAAGCGAATGCACCAAGCCAGCGGCGGCGGCCGAGCTTGGCGTGGGGAGTCCCGTGATGCGCTGCCAAGGGGGCGGCGAAGCTGCGCTCAAATGAAGGTACATTGCTGGCGACGGTGAAACTCGGCTCGACCAGGTTAGTAAAGCGTTGCTTTAAAAAAGCAGTAGATTGAAGTGAAACACGGCTCACTGACAAAGACACAGTTTACAGTGCGAAGTGCGGGTACAACAGAAAACGTACAGGTGCACGTTTGCAGTTCAGAGAACGCTTTAACAAGGCACACGCGGCATTTCGGTTTTGCACTGTTTGGGAAACAAAATTATTACAGGGCTGACCAGAAGTGGCAGCTGTACATTTTGTGTGTCTATAAATGTGTGCAAGGCATATTGGAGGGCAGACGGGTCGGAAAATGCAATAATGTCCTTGGGTAGCACGTTCCACTTGTTTGCTAAACACCAAAAGGGAATCTTGATTCATTTTTGTTCTTGCAAATGAGGCAGGCACTTTGTATCCATAATCATTTCGGACGGACACATAATGAGCTGGCAAAATGTGAGCAGGTGCAAAAGGTGGATCGCAATAGTAGAGAAAGTGAAAAAAGACGAACAGGAAATGTTCCTTCGCGTGCCAGGATCCGCGAACGATTAAGAGACTGCTTTAACGCAGATGCACATTGGTAGAAAGAGTAAGAGCGGAAAATAAAAAAAAAGATCGTAATGAAATATATCCTCCTCACTACAAGTGCGACGAAGGCTTTCATTAGGGTGAGGCTTTGGGGAGGTGCTAGAAAAAAAATCAAAGCTTCGTTTGATGTATTACACCATGGCGCACCGTCGCTACGCCGTTAAGCCTGAGAAAAGTGCTCTGTTGGGTGAGTTGGTAGTTCGACCTGTTGTCTCCCTTGTCTTGGTCGCAATCAGCGCTGTTACTACTTAAAATGGCCGTTAAGCCATGTGCGCCGACGTCACGGATACTGCAGTGGCGCAGGCTTGTTGGTGAGGGCTGGTGAAAGGGGATGTCATGCCGGTATCCCTAGAAAGCTGCGTAGTGCAAGAAAAATCAGATACATATATTGTTAAGCCTTTTACATTCGTAACACACCAGACGTCCAAACTTAGATTCCGATCACGAAGAGAATGGTAATAAAAAAAAATGTGGCCTCACACATCGAAGAATAAAGGATATTAGCTAGTGAAAGATTAGGTAGGACCCTTTTCTTCCGTTTGGGGACCGAGAAGTCAAAATCAATTAGTATCCCGCTGCACAACGTTTATTTTTGCCGGTAGTACGTCAGTACGGGATAGCCCATAAAATGTAACAGGGTCTCAGGCTGCCATTCTTTACACATTTGTGAAAGGCTGATAACTAAGGATGGCTGTGCTCTCTCTCTTGATATGTATATGCAAGTACAGTGAACTCCCGTTAAGGCCGACTCTGTTAAGACGAATTATATCGCTTATGCCGAACAACGTGGGTATGTTTGTTCGATTTTCCATAGACTTAATACATACAAAATCCGCTAAGACGAACAGCCTTGCACACACTCTTTGGTTAAGACGAACAACTTTTGTGGGGACCACCACTGCTGGGGATTCTGGGTAGCGAGCATGGCAGTTATGGCGGGGTGCGGCGGGGTACTCAAGTCACCACAGGAAAAGAAAAGTAAAAGGAAACCACAGCGCGAAGCGAATTTTCACCATGGAGGAAGGGGGGGGGGGAGCGAGAAAAAAACACGCGGATAAGGATATCACTTCTCCCCCCATTCAACCCACGGATCTAGTGGCAAAGCAAAGAAAAAAAGCGGCGGCAAGTTTTATGGCCCCTCTGCTCTGGAGAGGACAGGCGCAGAACTAGAAGAATAAAAAAATAAAAATTCGAAGGCGGAGACTTCCTGTTCGCGAACGTAGCAGCTCTCCTGACCAATGCCGTTTTCTAAGCGTCGGTTCGCGTCACGAGTCCCACCGCGTCACCGCCGAAAAAACAATCAGTTCCCTCTGTCTCTCTGCTGCGTTGGCTTGAGGTAATGGGTGTACGCTCTCCGTAGCCGCTTGGCCTGTATAAAACCAGGCAAGACCACTGGGAGACAGTGTTCTATTAAATTGTGCCCTCAGATAAATGATTGTGTGGTCCTTTTTCCTCTATGGTAAACCTACTTCACTCACCGCCTTGAAATCGAAAACAAGATATTTCCATGCACCTAGACGTGTTTCCGATTCTCGGTTTCGGAGGGCTTCTGATGAGATGAACAAATTATCATTGCCCTTAGAGTTCGTCTTAACGGCAGTGTTCTCTGTGTGCATAAAAAAAATATATATATATATATATATATATATATATATATATATATATATATATATATATATATATATATATATATATATATATATATATATATAACCGAACCAAACCGGCAACCGGAACCGAACCGGTATTTTTGCCGGAACTGAACCCGAACCCGAACCATTATTTTTTGAGCCGGCTTAACCCGAACCCGAACTGAACCGAAAAAAGAAATAACGGTTTCCGGTTCTCGACAAAACGGTTCGACCATCCCGTTATTTATAACGGGTGGTAAGTGTCATTCGGGGCTTCTTTCTTTCACGCGCCATCAACTTCGCAATCTCTCGCTCACTTTTACCCGTTCCATGAATCAAAACGCTCCGAACACGCTCGTCACGGTCACAACATGGTGACAATTTGATTACTTGATTTATTGTGAGGTTTGTTAATGCGCCGACGCAACGCAGGCGATGAGGCGCGCCGCAGTGGAGGGCTCAGGATTAATTTTGACCACCTGGGGATCGTTAAGGTGCGCTGAAATCTCGTACACACGAGATTTTCTCGTGCACACGTACACACGGGCGTTTTCGCTTTTCGCCTCCATCAGAAAAGCGGCCGCCGCGGCCGGAAATCAAACCCGCGTCTTTCGGCTCAGCAGCACAACGCCATAGCCACAACATGGTGAAACGACTGCACACCAGTATAGCAATTAAGGCTCCTAATTGCAATGGTATGTTGCTGATGGTCGAGCAAGCAGGGTGCAAGGCTGGGAAGAAGAAATGTCAAACTCTTGGCAGCCTGCGCGATGTTTGAAGCACCGAATTCGCCCTTCCCGCGGTCGCCGGTGCGCCTGTCACCACGCCCCCACAAGGGGCCTTAAAAGGCTCAATAAAACGTTTGTCACTCTCTCTTTCTCCCTCATTGGGACAGTGCAAGTGCAATCAGTCCACGAGATTGTTGCACTGTGTACCAGCCAAGGTTCAAGCCCTACATTTGCCTATGCCTATTTGCAGCAGCTAAAGAGTGTTGAAATTTTGGCTTTTAGGTACATGCATAATCACAAGAATTAAAACAGCGCCACAAACGGGACGCACGAAGAAAGGGACGCACATATGTTTGTTATTGGTTCGAAACATCAGCTGTATACAAGACCCGCCGCGGTGGCTCAGTGGCTAAGGCGTTGCGCTGCTGAGCACGAGGTCGCGGGTTCGATTCCCGGCCGCGGCGGCCGCTTTTCTGATGGAGGCGAAAAGCAAAAACGCCCGTGTGTACGAGATTTCGGCGCACGTTAAAGATCCCCAGGTGGTCAAAATTAATCCGGAGCCCTCCACTACGGCGCGCCTCATCGCCTTCGTTGCGTCGGCGCGTTAAACCCTACAATCAATCAAATCTTTATACAAGCGAGGTGAAACCTCACGAAACGAGGAAGAGGGGAAACTAGGGCGAAGGGGCCGGAGAAATAAGATTCTTAAACGTACTGCACGGGGAAATAGAAGATTGATTGATTATGAGGTTTAACGCGCCGACGCTACACAGGTGATGAGGCGCGCCGCAGTGGAAGGCTCCGGATGAATTTTGACCACCTGGGGATCTTTAGCGAGCGCCGAAATCTCGAACACACGGGCGTTTTCGCGTTTCGCCTCCATCAGAAAAGCGGCCGCCACGGCCGGGAATCGAAACCGCGTTTTTTGGGCTTAGCAGCACGACGTCTTAGCCACTAAGCCACCGCGGCGGGTGAGGTAAGCGAAGATACGTGTCTATTCGAAATTCTAGAGACTGTGTCCTTTCGAACTGACAGGTGTGCCCAGCGTTGGGCACTGTACGTTTGGTTTCGCTGATTTCCACTAGCGTCTTTGGTAGTCTCTTGTACAGGTAAAGCTGCTCTTCACAGGCGAATAAAACGCCATGTTGTGTGCGCGGGCGTGTGTTTGCGCGCTTTACATGGAAGTTTTCTTTGTTGATTGTTTTGCAGGCAGCATTCGCTCTTGATTGTCGCAGTAAGCCCGATAACGAAGGGGCCGCAGCCCGTGGTCGGCGATATTTTTCCGCCGCGTGTTCTTACATGCTTGGCCGAGGATCCTAAATGGACCATGAAAACGAAGCCCTACCTTGCCTTATTTGAAATATCTGCCTTTGGTGACTCGTTAAGGACGTTGTTTTTACAAGAAGTGATGAGAAACACCGAAAAAACTTTCAAATTTTCTGCCACCCAGCATCAGCAGTGACGTAACAAGGAAGTAATTGAAGCAAAATGGGCAATGTCTTAAGTCGTTAGTAGCATCCAAGCAGTACAATAAAACGAATAAAGGGGCACCAATAAATAACACACTCATGTCTCTTGGCGGCGGCTTTGTGTAGTCTCTAGGATGACAGTAGGGGTGGTGAAAAAGAGGCTGGTACATGTTCTGTTACACCTGGCCTATATTTTCAAATTTGACAGTAGTATTGCAGCTCATTTTAAAAATTCACTAGTTCGAGTGAAGAAAAAAAATGTTTCAGTTTTCATGAATTTAAAGTATAGAAAACTGATTTTTCGCGCCTTGCTAATAATTCATTTCTGAACCGGTTCGCGAACCGGTTCAACACTCCGAACCGGTTGGCGAACCGGTTCGTGGATAGAATTAGTCGAACCGGAACAAAATAAATTTACCTGAACCCGAACCGTAACCGAACCCGTATTTTTTTCGGTTCGACACACTGATATATATATATATATATATATATATATATATATATATATATATATATATATATATATATATATTGTACATTCCTTCACAAAACTGTATCTGTTTCGAGGATAATGAATGGCCTACCGCCTTCTCTCCTTTTCTTTCTTTGGCAATTTCTTGACTGCCTATCTTTTTTGTCATAATTCAACGAGCCCCTCACTTCCTATTCTGATTTGCTATATATACATACAAGCAACCCCTCCTTATAACGAAACCGCTTTACTCAAAATATTGCGTTATTTGAAATTTCTTCTGGTCCCAACCCAAACGCGCGCATGCATTTGAGGCCGCTTTACTCGAAGAGCGCGAACAGATTGACCCGCTTAGGGCGAAGTGGCGAGTGTAGGCGTCGCCGAGCGGCGGCGACCCAGCGGCGGGTCAGGCTGTCATCATGGCGGGTCAACGAAAGCTGGTGTTTCCCCGGCGATTTTCTCTAGCCACTCATGCTCGATTCGCGCTATACGACTATAAACGAACGGCCCGAATCCGTGGTATGGTCATTGAATTTTGTTCTTAGACATTGGTCAATGGCATGGACGCGACGTTCCGCGAACACCGACACTCTAACCGTAGAAGTAGCAGTGCCGTCGACAACGCGGCGTCGAAAAACTCTCTTTTTTGCTAGCTTCAAGGCTGCACACCTCGGGAAGAAATTACCCAGTGACACTAAGAATCGGCAAATGCTTTTCCTAATTAACAATTGTCCCAGCCACGGGAAGATCGACAACCTCAAGGAGCTTGCTTTACTGCAACCGATGAATCAGGGCATCATTGAAACCATCCGGAAGGTGTACCGCAAGGCTCTGTAGCACTGCATGCTCACAGTGTATGGCGCCAGTAAGAGGTACCACATTGAATTGCTCGGTGCGATCCATTTTCTCAACTTTTCATGGAAGGAACTTGCACCTTCAAAGGTCGCCGACTGCTTTGCGCACGCCGGCTTCTTCCGCACCGTTGTCAGCGACCCTGACGATGGCCAGCCTGACATTGACCGGACTTGCAGCGATATATACGAGGCTGTTCATAAAATTGCTGGCCGAGAGGTAGAAGGTGAATTTGAGACGTTTGCGTTGGCGGACGCTGCGCCTGAAGCGGACGCACCAGCGACGGATGCGGAGATATTTCACGCTGTTGTTGGTGACGCGGACGAGGCTGAAGAGCAGGCGGACGGAAAGTTGCGTGAAGTGGAAACTATGGTGCAGAAGCGGAAGTGCTTGCGGCTGCTGCGAAGTAAAGTTGAATGCATGGGCGGCGACCACAGCCTCATGCAACGCTTGGTCAAATTGGAGCAGGGGTTGCTCGCGCCCGGCAAGAATCTGACAGCCAAAACTCACCGCCATTTTTCACCCGAATAAAGATTTTGCTTCACTGCATACATTTTGCTTTGATTCTTCGCAGTTGTGGCGCAAATAAAAATCTCAACTGCTTTAGCTTTTCTCGAAGGGTCTTCTATATCAAATTATCGCTTACAACAAAATATTTCGCCGTTGCGCTGACTTCATCATAATGAGAGATTACTATATATATATATATATATATATATATATATATATATATATATATATATATATATATATATATATATATATATATATAACACAGACATAAGGGTTGGCAGCCAAGAAAACCTCGGAAAGCAAAGGGGAGGTTGTGGTAGGTCATTGAAACAGATAAAGAATTCGGAAAGAAAGAAAGAAAGTGGAGAAAAAATGCCCGCCAGGTGGGATCCGAACCCACCGTGGGTTCGGATCACACCTGGCGGGCATTTTTTCTCCACTTTCTTTCTTTCTTTCCGAATTCTTTATCTGTTTCAATGACCTACCACAACCTCCCCTTTGCTTTCCGAGGTTTTCTTGGCTGCCAACCCTTATTTCTGTGTTATTTCTACGAGCCCCTCATTTCCTATATATATATATATATATATATAGATATATATATATATATATATATATATATATATATATATATATATATATATATATATATACACACACAATTAGCAGTATAATAAGCCCACTCTTGAATTTCGGCCACAGGGTGCACCTTACATCAAGTCTTAACTTCGCCTTAACACGAGGACGCGGGTTCTAACCCTCCCGCATCGGCCGTTCTTTTAATTAGGGCCGAAAAACGAGAGTCCCGTAGGTCGCAGTCTCTTGGCACGTTACACACCCCTATGCGGTCTAAATTAATTCAAAATATATTAAATCAATGCTGTCAGAATTAATTTAAACTAAATCAATTAATCTAAATTAATTATAATAACCCATGTGTAGCTTCAGCGCGTAAAACCGCAAAATTTAATTTTGAAAAAAAAAATGAATAGTATTTATCAGCATTGCCGATAAAACATGCAATTCCTGTTTGAAGGGTAAGCACTAAGGGCATATCCTAACCACTATAGTATAGGCTATGCCATGCTTCCACAGTTATGTGCAGCGTGTTAGAATGTCGCCCCCTGGTTGGCGTCCGGGTACAGTGACTATTTGCGTGATAGTTGACTACGAAGGGACGAAAATGAGCCAAAGGAGCTCAAAGCGTTTAATATATGATGAGGCGGAGGAAAGCGATGTCTAAGAAAAGTTGTTTGCAAGGGATGTGCTGGCGCAACGAGCAGTGATCAGACACCACCGGGACGCGACCAACACCCCTTGGATATGCAGGTGATAGATCGTCGTCTGGTACTCGAATAAACACATTCAACCATGAGTCTGCTAATGACTAAGAAGGCGCCCGTCCTTGGTATAATACCACCGGAATTCAAGTATACATTGTCGACGTAGCAACTATCGAAGAACCAATAAATTCTTGGCGCGCAGTGTTCAGAAATGAAGTCTCTACCAGGGGTGAAGTGGTACAGCCCGCCAGTGTTGTGCTTCCAAGCGGGCCCGGTAAAAAGACCTGCTCAAGCGTGAACCTGAAACGGCGTGTTCGCTACACCGAAGTCGTTCTCTTTCATTTTCCGTATTGACGGAGGAGAACTGCGAATGCGCCAGCAGGTTCGGGTCCACATGGTAGCGCGCGACACACTGGCGTCTTTTGTTAAGATCGACGCTGCATCCTACCCTTTTATTGCTGACGCATCGCTACCTTCCAGCCTGTGAGACGACGCTATGGTTGAACTGGGGTTTGAGCTGATTACGGTTATCTCGTTCCGGATTCGCCTTGGAAGGCGTTCCCTCCGAGCGACTGAGCTGCGCCTTTAGTTCCGCTTTGACGAGGCCCGGCCGTGGACGAGGGAGCATTGTGCCGGTTGTTTACACCAGTACCGCCGCGTCGTCTCTGTCTGATTCGGCAAGAAGTTGTTCTGTGCACGAGGACGGCTTTGTTTCCCGGGAATTTTTCGGCGAGCCGTGCAAGACGGCTTCGACGACATCCGCCGCGGGTGGCCTATTCCAAAGACTGTTATTCCCTTGGGAAGCCATGGAATCTGGGAAGCTGGCAGAGTATATCAAGTCAGACCTCTCTTTTATTTCTGCCTCTCATCATCTCGTCAAGTAAAGAAACTTTGCTATCATTTCGGGCTCTGTCTTCTTCCTCAGTCCCGCCATGGGTCCCGTCGCGTTGGCAACCCGGCGACGAACGCCGTAACGCGTTGAATGCGTGGTGGTGCCCGCTCTTCGCGCAATTTGCTGGCTTCGCTATAGGCCTTTGGCAAACGCAGAGCTTGCGACACGTAACAGCTGGTTCGTAACAGGCGCTTCAACGCCTGCGACGTTTACGCCCTACACGGTTACCTCTGGCACAATGAACGGCCTGTCGATCCCATAAAAAACCACGCGGACAGGCGCCACCGTTTCGACAGGCGAAACTGTCTCACTTATAAATCTCGCAAACTTGGCACCCTTTGACCTTTCCTCGAAGTTAATTAGCTCTTCCGCTAATTCCCGAGTTTCCTGTTTTCCTTTTAAGCCTTGCTTTTTTATCACTCTCTCGCCGAGGCCGCGAAATGCAGGGGCCTCGGCGAGATAGCGGGCCCAATATATTATTTTTCCCCCTGGAACTCGTGAGGTGTGAACGAAGGTGCTTAGCTAAGCGCCGTAATTTTGTCGTTGAGAGCGCGAATGCGCTTATTGGTTTTCATTCTTTGACGAAGTCAACCTCTGCTAGGCTCGTCTTTTTAGAAGTTTCCGAAAGCGCGCTTACTACTGCTTATGCTATTATGTATGCAAAGACTCAGGGGCACCAGTCAAAGTTGGTTTGCTATATGTTCGATTTTTCTTTTTAATGCTTCTTTTCAATGGCCGTATATAATTAACCACTCTTTGAACGACATAAAGTACAAGATGCATGGGAATGGGATGAGAGATTTTACTTATTTTATTTCTTTACGTCAAATTATCAAAGAAAATGTATCAGGGCTGCACTCACGTTGGGAGCCTGAGAAATTTTTTTGATATCATCTGTGTTCTTTTTCTTGCGTAAGTCTAAGTGCTTGTAATTCCAAGTTCTTGAAAATTTTTAAGTAATGTGGCCCAATTGTATTTAAACTTATTACAGCCTCCGGGCTTCAAATGCATGCACTTAGAAGAGCACCCACAGCTCCAGGTTACGGGCGGGCTTTCAGTTTTCTCCCCGTTTACCAACCATCGTATGTAACACTCATCCGTATACCGTTATCTTTGCGAAGGAAAAACGCATATAGTGAACTCGTAGATTTGTGCAATCCACGAAAGCGAACACGAACGCCTGCAGTCACGAATGACTGAAAAACTGCTTTCGGCGAGTTTAAGTTCCTTGGAAAGCGAATTACGGTGTAGTACCTTTCATTTCGTTCTGCAATAGTATAGTGAAGGTATTTATAAATCTCAATAGGGTGTTGACAATAGAAGCTATTACTGTGGTTTATGAACTGTGATATTTTTGCTCGCGAATTCACTCATAAGCTGACATTCCGACGGCATTCTTAGCGACACACAAACACAGTGTTTCGCCTTCCGGAAAGCTTGTTTTATGTACGCTAAACAGCACATAACATCTGTAATTGATGGGTATGTTGCCAAGATTTTTTTTTCTTCGGCAACGTAAAAACCTAACGGGTTACTGAGTTCCAGTAGTGAACGTTGCGTTCACGAGTGGCACATCTGCAGTATAGAAATTGCCCTCACCTTGGTGCGCTGACAGGACTAAGAGTTTCGAAATCCTAAGTGGATGGAACGCTCGCAATCTCTTTGAATGTAGTTCTATAAACGAGCAATGCGAACGCCTGTTGAGGACCCCGACCGCCACAGAGCGTCCCACCGCCAGCGCATCAGGGCGAATGTATCCAACGACGCGTTGGGACGCACTTGTTCGAAGAGCCCACTGGCTTAGAGGGCGTGCTTCGCCATCCAAGTAGCTACAGGGGGCCGCCATTGACATTTGTTTCGTTTTAATTCCCGCACCGGAGCTACACCGGGGTATGAGGCTGCGGATTAACTGAGACAGCCTGAGGTTCTTTACTCCACGTGGCGATCTTGTACACGTGGACCCTCTAGTTTCTAGTCGCCCTCGCGATAACGGCCGCGTGGACTAGAATCGGGCGCGTCACTTTGCTTTAGCCATTGAGATGCTCAATAATTTAGCCATTGAGAAACCGAGGCGAATGCAATGAGCTTTTAGTTCCAGCTCCAAGACTTAGCCAGGCTCTCACTTCCGTTTCCTCGTGTGTTCGTGCTTTTCGTTCATTCTGCGAGCCCTTCATTATTCAAGTATTTTGCTCACCACCACATCTGGAAAAGTGAAGAGTTACAGAAGCAAGGGTCATACAATCGCCGACGTGGAGAGCTTAAGTCCAATGCACGTGCGTCCTATGCTACCAGCCTACCAGCGCTGCTTTGTGAACCTAGTTTAGAGGCGCTGTCATACAATCGAATCTTTTCTTAGATATAAAATCAGAGTTCACCAGGATTTCAACATGCACCGATACCGGTAAACGGCAGGTGCGCACGCACAGCACTGCGTGGGCATGCGGAATGGAGATGCTGGTATACAATATGGTTAGTGGTACGCACAGTGCCCTCTCAGGATTTCAGGGCAAATTCTCGGTTTAAGCTCTATCGCGTCAAGAGCGATTAACACAAGTTCGTAAGTTGGACGGTCACGCTTGTTGTAGGGCGCATGTGTTTAACATGCGGACTGATCGAGCCATGGGATTAGGGGTGATCAGGAACGCAGGAATGTTGCGGTGGAGGAGGGCGACCTCTACGTCACCGCTGTCCCTTGAGATCGAGATGCTTGCCGTGCGGCCGCTCAATCAAGGCTCCATGGGGGCTGTCGCATGTATGCCCCTCCGCCAACGTTGCGTGCTAAGGCGGGCCGCAACAACGCCGACAGGACGCTTGCTGAGAGACAGGGTGGCGGGGCCCGACCAGTCGCTACGCCGTCTTCGGTGTGACAAAGTGAACGCCGCTGGGAACAGGCAAAGTTGTGCTGAAGCCGCCAAAGCGGCGTTCCGTTGTTCCTGCACTTTGTCCGACCATGAGGGGCACGGCAGCCCCCTACGACGCAATCCGTGCTATTACCACCTCTCTTCGGCTGCCAATATTTTACGAAGGTTAGTGACGCTTAATGATTGTTAGGAACGCGGAATGGTGAGTAAGGAGGCAAGTCCTTAGGCGCCTCCTGGATTAAAAAAAAATTCCTCGAGCCACGAAGGACATATTCATCAACATTGTTCAAAAAGTGCCTACGGTGTGTAAATGAACGGAAACGGAAACGTTCTTGGGCTACTAGCTCAGAATTTCGGGGTCCTGGCAGCAACAAATGGGCCGCATAAATACACGCTAGCCCGTGCTCGTGGTGGGAAGAGTTCTAGCGACGTCACTCATAACACCGAGTTCAGTCATCCGCGACGTTAGGTTCGCCATGTTTTTTAACGAGCATGAGTTCACAACCACGCAGGCCGCCAAGCGCAGGGCTTGCATGCTATGCAAAAGGCCAAGCGTGATCTATACTTTGACCACGGTGTAAGACCGTGACTTTGACGCAGGCGAGAGCTTTAGGAACTGGACGAGTGTGGATCTCATCAGGGTTGGTTTAGCCGGACTCAGCACCCTCCTACTCGACTCCAAAGAGGCGAAACTAGAAGCTCGGAACACTAGAAGACGTCTGATGGGGTGCTCAAAGGCAACTACCCTGACGAAGTTTCACACCGCGAAGCTTGTAACGCCCCTGATCGAGCTACGTGAGCAGTCAATAAGAACGAACCCACCGAAGTTCCAGTGCAGAGAGCCAAGCGGGCAGCCCAAAAGGCTGATCAGGAATAAGGCTACAAGCACGTTGAAGCGACCAGTGCTCTTACGAGAACCAGGCGGAAAGCCTAGAAGACAGATCGCACGGGTTGGAACAAATCGCAGCGACAAAGGCGGAGCGAAGGCTGAAGAGACAAATTCAGATGGAGAAGAAGCCGTCCAGAAGTCGGGAGCCAAGTACGTGGTTCTCGGCCAATCAGCATCCACCTCAATGCTAGTTCTGTGGAAATTCAGGCTCTCTATACCACGTAGTCTGGGAATCTAGCCAAAACCAGGACTTCCCGCCCCCTTTCCCTAACCCCAACTTCAAGCAGTGGGAGACAGCGCTGTCCAGCGCACACCTCGCCGACCAGGTCATGCTGACGGAGAGGGCGGAACGTGCAAAAACGACGCTTGGACTTCTGGACTAAGAAGCCATCCACACACATATAAATGCTGAATAAAAGTTTTTCTCTCTCTCTTTATCTCTATATCTCCGTGGTTTTCTCGACGCAGAACGAACGTGTCTGTGCTGTGCTGCAAACCACATGCGTAACGACGGGCAACGCGAAACCGAACTCGAAACGACTACCAGAAACATGCAGCAGCACACAGCCGAAGAACTCTTTATGTTCTCGTCAGAATCGCAAGTTCCGAAATGTTTTTCCGCCCTCTTTGCACGTTAACGTTGCAATAAGAAATGACTTCAAATCTCCATACCGTGCTATTCATTTCCACAAAAGATACACGTAGAACTATAAGGTAGGAACTAATATTGTTTTAAACAACCGCATATGAAGGCCGGTTGTTAACTTTGAACGAGATAATTCGTTAGTATAGACTACTTTGTCGTGTGCCCGTTGTTGTTTGTTGAGAGTAGGCTCGGTTTGCGATCTTTCATCCCGCCCTCTCTTTCGGTATAGATGTCTACATGATATGCCCTATACAGTAAAAAAATCGAAGGAGTGTCAAGCGATCCCCGGCTGTATTATAGCTGGGCCCAAATATACGCACATTTTTAAAGCAAGCGCACCCAGAGCAACAAGCAACAATAACGTTTCAGAGCGCAGCCAGGTCGCCAGTAAACACGAAAGTTTCGTTGACGTGCAAGCAAAACGCGAGCAAAGCAAAGTACGGCAGCTGCGAAGTGTCTTCGAAGAGCTGAAGAGTGCGCTCCTCTTTACGGCTTTACGGGCGTGCGTAAAACCTTCGAAAACCGTCGCAGCTGACGCCACTTTCGATCATGCGCTGTGTGGATGTTGTCAAAGAGCGCCGTATTCAACGGTCGGCTCCGAAGACGGCTCCCTTTCTCGATTTTACGGAACACACTCTGAGGCCGTTCCCGCTCTTCGCACTTTGCCGCGCAATCCACTGCGCGAAGTTTGCTGACTTATTGCCTCTCTGCAGATTGCACTCGCGTTGCATTCAACGGGTTATTGCGCGTGCCATTTAACTGTATCTGCACCATGAGAATGTAGTGTCGAAGGAAAGAGGAAAAGTGATAGCAAGAGAACAAAGAAAAGAAAAGCAAAGTTGAAAAGACGTCGTAACGCCATGGCAGCAATATACAGGCATGGTGCTTGTTGTTTTCTCGACAATATCCAAGCTTACGGACGTGCATTTGTGTCTCTATACACCATTTTCCTTGCTAGAGATGGGCGCCGCCATTTGCTTTTTCTGACCGGACGCTAGCGCCGTCTATGAAGCGACCGCCGAAACTTCCGCGCTGGGCTGTTAAGTGCTCCGTTCTTTCCGTGCGTCTGCTCGGTACCCGTGCATTACCAAGTGAACCGTAGTGGTTTGGCGTTAAGCTAGCGGTTGCAGTGCTTGTGTGTGTGTGTGTGTTCTGTTTTGTTTTCATCATCTGCGGACGGATTTTAGGTCTTCATTTGCTGCCAGAGCGGAAAATACCGATCCCGGCTGTTGCGAGCAGCAGTAGCAGTGTGGTGGTGGTGCCGGTGGTGCTCCGCAGTTCCGCGATGCAAACGTACCGGTATGGCACCGACTGACATAGAAATCGATATCGGGGAGTAAATACGTGTTTTCAATGCCACCCTGCTCGTTGTGTTCACCGATTAGTTATGTTTACGGAAGCGCGGACGTCGAATGCGAAGCGCGCACAGCATATGTGGGTCACGGTGATCCGTGCTCGCGATGGACTTCCGACGAGGCGATTGCTACGCTGTTGACATTGCAATGTAATATAATCTTTCTTAACTAGCTAGACTTATGACGGTTACGGACGAAACGAAATGGGCGGAAAAATAACGCGACCGCACAACCAGTCAAATTACTATTCGAAGGTTGAGCAGAAGGGTCGACGTTCGGGCGAGTTAATTCTGGTTGATCATGATTGTGATTATGATTGACCTAACTCTGCGCAGCGCATATGTGGCCTGTCGCTGGGAGCCCACCTTTGTGAAACCGCTGCTTGCACCACAAATGCTTTACGCGACCAGCAGTAACTGTTTTGTAATTGTAATTAGATTCCGTGACAACGCAAAAGGATTAGAAGCTTTTCCTTTGACCGCGTTGTGAACAGGTTGAGCTATTTTCCAAATACAGCGTTCACGCGTATCTCGAGCTTCGTTTCCACATTGGGCTGCCTGGTTATCCTGCTATCGACCAGCAGTGTGCGAAGGAGAAAGTTATCCTTTCATATCGTTTGGCAGTGTAATGCGTTGGCCTGAAAAAAAGTAAACAAAACGCCGTGATTTTAAAGGCTAGATTAGATGAAAACGGTATTGTTTAATGCCAATCGGCTGTAATGGCCAAACAATATATGGTATTTTAAATTGACTACAAGGAACCAGAAGTTATTGTAATGTTGTATTGTATCGGCGCTCGTGAAAGATCCCCAGGTGGTCAAAATTAATCCGGAGCCCTCCACTACGGCGCGCCTCATGACCCAGAAGCGTCGGGGCGTTAAACACCATAATGAATCAATTAATCAATCAACCAATCAATCAATGCTGTATGGTAAAGGATAAAGTTGCTTCTAACATTTCAGGGGGTTCCGTTCTCTGTCGCAGCTTTGCGTGTGATAAATGGATTTTGCTCCGTCTGCTTGCCGTCCAAGTGCACCCAACAAACCCTGGAGTTGGTTATTGGTACAAAGTCGTTGCGATTTATCAGTGGCATCCACCAATATCTCAACTCGGTGTGTATTTGGAAGCGATGCAGCAAAAACACGCCGCAACCGCACTGCATTTTCTCCAGGCAGTGTCGTGCACATGCGTGCTGTGAGCGACTGTTTCTCGCTTTCTCTGGTTGTTCAATAACCCACCGCCGCGCAGTGCTGACCAAGTGACGTTTGCGCCTTGAACGGCATCGCAGCATTGGCTAAAAACAGTTGAAAGTTCCGCAAAAACTAAGCACGCGGTGCGAAATACCCCCTGTATACGCAGCGGAGCATACCGCGCCGAGCGATGTTAACAGCCCAGCGCGCACAGGCAACACTGGTCGGCCGCCGAGAGAACTGGTTTGAGAGTATTTTCCTCCTTTCCCGGCTGCTTATGGAAAATGGTGTATAGATCTGGCAACCACACGAGATATTCCGGGCGTTTTGTCGGATGCTCCACTGGCGTGCCATAAAAAATACTGGTGTCTCCTCCCTTGCGTAATCAAAGTGTCTCATCTCCTCGTTGTTGGTTTCTTGTTAGGTTCTTCGTTGCATGCCTCATTTTAAATACGATAGTTTTACTTGGGCTATTTAAACGGAGAAATTTTGGTCTTCCTGCCCGTCTATCTGTTACTCGATTCAGCCACCCAGCCAAAGTAATACAGAAGCTGCGCAATAAGTTTATGTGCCCACAGCCAATTCCAAACGTCTAAGTTCGGTGGCAATGTTCATACTTGTCAACACTGTTGAACAAGAACAAGACATTACGCAAATTTAAGGTAGAAAATCAATACATAAGGGAAATTTGCAGTGTTTATTTATTTAAAAAATCATGGATGCATGGTTTTTTCGATGGAAAAGGACCAGTGCAGTAAAAAAAAAACTGCACTCCATCGCCTGCTGTCGCCCGCACCACTATAGCTCCTGACGGCATTTTCAGAAATCAAACGGCAGCAGTAACGAAAGGTTCCACTAGGTAGGTTCCACGTTCCGCTTGGAACGCACGGGGAGTACGGTAACGTGGTTCTATAAACGCGTGAGTAGGGTGCCTCGATTCACGCGCATCTCCGCCGCACGGCAGCGCTGGCATCGAGGCACCCGGCGTGGAGCAGTAAAACGCGGTAAGTTTAAATTGACTTGAGCAAACCTCTAGCGTATTACATTGGAAGGAACAAGATGGGAGAGGAACAACATTAGAGGTGACCGGGCAAGAGAAGGGGGGCATTTACTTGGCAGGGGCGCCTGTCAAGTATCGTCTTAAGCCGGCATTTTCAGTGAAAGGAGCATATGCTCGGTCATTTTTTTATTGGCTAATCGATAGCAAAAAACACTGCTCTTATTTCAACAACCATTATGTCGTTTTACAAGCCTATCAGCGCGTGTTTTGTTACTTCCCAGGTGTCGCCCAATCCGTACCCAAAGATTTGTCCCAAGGAAATTACCTCAGAAAGCGGGAAACAGCGCAAAGAACGGTGCAAGATAAGATAAAACACGGACACTGCTCCGAGACATCTGTGCCCCTGGGACATCGTTCCCAGTCACGATGGTTCTTTTGGCTAAAGCGTTGCGCTACTGTGCATGAGCTTTCGGGCTCGATTCCTGGTCGCGCCAGCTATTGTTCGGATGATGGAAAAATAGAAAACGACTTTGAGTACTGAATTTTAGAGCCGGTAGATAGACTGATGAGTTTTGAATTAAACTTTCCACCATGGCGTGCCTCACAGCCCAGGTGTAGCTTCGAAGCGCGAAACCGCAATTAGAACGTTTGATTTGAGGCGCCGCCACATTTGTTTTCCTGTTTCACTGAGTTGGCCGCTAACAAGACGTTTACCGAGATAGCGTCTTGTCAATGATTATTAAAATTTATAGAAAAAATAGAGGGCTCAACCTGAGAGTTTTCTCGTCTTTTTTTTTTTTTCAAAATTTGCGCTTTAAATTGTGTGCAGGTTGTTATGGTGTCAACGTGCACATTAAAAATGTCATTGTTTTCTATTGCATCCTCAGTTTGTTTTCTCGTGAATGGAGGATTTGCCTTTAGTACAAAACATGTATAATTTATACAAATCAGAGGGAAGTCGCTGTCACTACAGTACGTCGTAAAGAGCCTGGCTGATGGGGCTCCTCACTTGTGTTGTACGCGCTTCAGAAACCAAGTGATGCAATATGCTTTTGAAGATAATGCAAGCACATGTAAAGACCGACATCTGGGGAGAATTTCAAGAAAATCAAACGTGTTTTTTTTTTAATTAGCGTCTTCGTTTCAGTTTTTTTTTCTGAAAACGGGCGGGCACGTTGCATCTTAACCGTATTTTACACAATTATAATATTGGGTGTGTAAGTTTAGAAACGTAAGGAGCGCACGTGATTGAATCTTAAGGTCGTAACTTGAGAACCTTTTGTAATTTTTAGGCTTAATGTTCGACAAAAATTGGGCTCTAAGGCAACTTTGACATTTTATTTTGAAAATTTTGGGTTCTTGTCAGCAACACAAAATTTTTACGAGAATTTTACACCAGGCGTCAATTGAGCATAAGATTTACGAATCGCCCCTTAGGAATATTTTCGTCGATAGCCGTCGCTAAATTTGGCCGGGGCGCGCGGGCGGATGGTGTCCACCTAAACTCGTTTCAAAACTTTTTACAGTTAGACAATTTTTTTAGAAAATATTGGTAAATTATTACATTACAATGATAAGGGAATAATATAAAAGAATTCAAGCAAAGTCAAGCAGTCGAACAGCCACCCTTTGTTCGATTTTATTTTAAATCGCTGTCGACGTCTTCGAGCTTGTCTCTGCATTCAGCGATCATACGCGGAACTCCTGCTTTCCCCTCTTTCCTCAGCGTACGCTGGCTCCTATCATGGGGTCTATGGAAAGTGTTTTGTGGAGTCGTACTTTTCGGTGCCGTGTGCAAACTCCTTTTGACGGTTGGGATTCATGGATATAAAAAGGGGCTTCGTATCCCGGGCTCGGCTGAGAGCGTTGCTCTGCCCGTTCGACTGCCATGCTGTAAGCACGGCCTGGTGTTGCTCCTGATGCTCTCTTCTCGCCATTCATTGGACCAATTAAGTTCTGTTTTAGGCTCTGCATCTTTGAAACGGAGGCAACTCCCCTTCAATCCGCTCTTCCTTCACGCTACCACGGCATTGACGGAGGTTAGATTTCGGATGCCTTCGCCATTGTAACACTACCCACTAGCTGAGGGGAAAGCTTTATCGAATGTGAAGACTTCGAACACATACACGTCCACAAAACTAATGCCTTATGCGATCAACTACAGAGCCTGAACATGGATCTTAATCAGCTAAGCCCGCTACTCCGATGAATGACGAAGCAATACTGTGATTTCGTCATTACAGTTGACGCTAGCAAGTGCAATTCTGGGCGTGGTCATCCCCAGGTTGATTTTTTTTTATAGTTAAGTCAAATTGAGTAGTTTCCCTTAAAACTAGCATGTGTGTTTCGTTGACAAGGAAATCTGTCGATTTAAAAAGGAAATTTATTGGAAAAGTCAATTTACCGTGGTTACAAAAAATGTCACACGCTCTCGGCCGCTACAGTGTATGAACAGACAGAGGCAAGGGGCTCAGATATCGGATATCACAGCTTTGGCCAGCTATGGTATTCACCGGAACTTTTATAGCACCAGGCAGAATGTGCCATGTTGCGCTTTCATCTCCAAATCAGAAGGAATTGAAATATAATACAGGCACATACTTCTTGTGCTTATGGGTATTTAAGTGAAATATTATGTGAATGATGATGATGATGATGATTATGATGATGATGATGATTAGTGGATTCCCCTTTGTAACGGGGGGGTGTTGCACAGCGGCCTTAGTAGCAACGCCACTGTACAATCACCTGGCCAAAAAATACAAACAAAATAAATAAAAAAATAATACCAAAATAAAAAGAAAATACTTCTACGAAATTTTTGTGCTAGTCTGACTTGTTTGTCCGCATGTCTTCCCAGATTGTTCTCTGCTCTTTTCCCACCAACATTCTAACCTTCTCTTACTAACCTCTACTGCTGTCCAATTCACTTTTCCGCTAACCTTAAAGCCAAGGGCCTCCGGAAGCTGGACGGCTCCCTCACCGAGGACTGGACGGATACTTTTGCACTCCGTTACAATATGTCGCATGGTTTCTGGATCCTTGCCGCAGCCTGCGCATAGTTCTTCCTGTACCGGTTCGCGGATAAGCGTTTTAGCCCGCAAGCAACCCGCCCGGGCTTCAAAAAGCTATGCACTCCCTTTGGTATTATCGAATAATTTTCCCTTGTGATCTCCTGCTTCCCGGTCCGGTAGATATCTAAGGACTTTTTCGCATCCATTCTCTTTTTCCAGGTCGTTGTCTCTGTTTCTTTCACTTCATTTTTTATTGCCTTGGTCGTTTCCCCTGCACTTCCAGGTTTTATATACTTTGTCCTGAACCTTCTGGTTCTTTTCCTCCACTGTGTGTCCACGCTTTTCATGTAAAGATACCGTAACACTTTGGCCGCCCATCACTGGTCATCAATATTTCTAAGTCGTTCTTCAAAACATATTTTGCTCTGTGCTTCTCTCCCTTTGAAGGATGCCCATCCCACGTCTCCTTGCACTGCCTCATTTGTTGTTTTACTGTGCGCTCCTAATGCCAATCGACCTACGGCCCTCTGATTTACTTCTAGCCCTGATTGAATCTCTGATTTGGCACACACTACTGCGTTTGAAAAGGTGAGTGCTGGTACCATTACTCCCTTCCAGATTCCTCTCACTACTTCATATCTGTTATATCCCCACAGTGCTCTGTGCTTCATGATAAAGGCGTTTCTTTTGCCTTTCATTCTTAAATGCTCCTCATGAGTTTTTAGATACGCCTGACCTGCGTTTATCCATATGCCCAGATATTTGTATTCAGTTACCCACGGCATTGCTGCTTGTTGAACGAATACCGATTCGTTACGGGCGTCGTCACTAAAAACCAGGACTCCAGACTTTGCTGTACTAAACTCTAAACCCAGTTCAGTGGCTTCTTCCCCACAGATTTCTGTGAGCTGTTGCAGACACTGTTTGTTATCTGGTAGCAGAACTATGTCACCTGTATATATCAGTCCCGGTATATGTTGTTCCACTTCCTGTCCTTTGCGGCTATAACACAGATTGAAACCTATTTTACTGCCTTCAAGCTTTATTTCTAGTCTAGCGATGTAGAGCATGAACAGCAATGGCGGCAGAGGACAACCCTGCTTTAAACCTCTATTTGTTACTACCGCTTCCGTGCACTTTTGGTCCTCCCAGGTAATTTGCACCTCGCTCTCATTGTAAATTTCCTGCAACAGCTGTATAAAGTCCTGGCCTAATCCCTCCCGCTCAAGTATGCTCCACAGAAGTTCTCTATCTACGTTGTCGTAGGCTCCCTTTATATCGAGAAATGCTATCCATAGTGGTCGGTCCTGAGCCATTGACACCTCTATGCATTGGGTGAGAACAAATAAATTGCCCTCTAAGTGTCTGTCTCGTCTGAAGCCATTTTGCAGTTCTCCCAGGATGCCACTCCTCTCTATCCACGCCTGTAGTTCCGCTTTTATGGCTTGCATTGCGAGCTTGTATGCCACTGAGGTAACTGTTATAGGCCTGTACGAATCGGCATCAGCCCTGTCTCCTTTACCTCTGTATATCATCTTCCTCCTGCTTTTACGCCAATTGTCCGGTACTTGCTTAGTTTTTATCACTTTTTGGATTGCTCGAATCAGTTGTGCCTTGCCTTTTGGACCCAGTAGGTTGACCAGCCGTATAGGAATTTCATCACTCCCTGTTGCAGTATTAGCTGGAACATTTTCTTCGGCTTTTTTCCAGTTTAGATTCTCCAACTTTATCTCTCTATCTGTACGCACCTCAGTTGCCCCACTCCCTAAATGGTGTAGCCCTCTCTCCGTTCTTCTGAACTTCTCTTGTATCATTGCGCGTATGTGAAATACCGCCTCTTCCCGTTTTAGTACCTGGCCTTCACCGCTTATGACATGACGTTGCACTTCTTCGGTCTTTTTCCTTAGTTCCTTTCCATGATTCCAAAACTTTCTCGGCGCGCTTTTATCCTTTGCCCGTATATTCGATACCCATCGCTCACTTTCTCGTTTAAGTTTTTGCTTTACAAGTTTTTGTACTTCAAGCTTCTTTTGGCGTTACCAATTCCACTTCAAAGTTATTTCCTCTGTTTGTATTCCCACTCGCTTGGCCTACCTGTGCTCTCTCGATGCTTGCTGCCTTTGTGTTATAGCTTCCTCCTTGATTTCCTTGTTCCACCAGCTTCTAGGTTTTCTTTTTCCTTTACAGTAGTTGCGTTCTTTCGCGTTCCTTATCTTTCCTTTAATGAAACCAATCAGTTCACTGAAGCCAATCAGAAGCCAATCAGTTCGGTGAAGACTAAAGACTAAAGCGTCCCCTATGCTTTATTGCTTCATGTTTGCATTTAAAAAAATCATTTGCTGGCATAATAAAGACTTATAGCATCTCAAAAAGCACGAAAATTAGAAATTCGGCTGCACCTACCCACTTTTCTCCGCTTTATTTTTCTGGGATACTTAAAATGAAATTAGAAAAACCTTGGGCATCAGCTTACGTATTCGGTGCCCGGCCACGGCGGCCGCTTCATACGTGGGGGCCAAAAAAAAAAACAAAAAAAAAACACTTGTGTGTCGCATTTTCGCATTTTCGCTAAAGAGTCCCAGGTATCCTAAAACAACCCGAAGTGCTCCGCTTACAGCCCACATGTCGCTTCGGAACTGATAAAAAAACTTTATTTGGTTTAATTGAACCTATACATAAACTCGAATGGGCCTACACTCTTAAATACCCCTTGCGCTTTCTTGGTGGCAGACGATTAACCTGCATAATCATTGCAACCGAAGTGTTAAAGTAGGCCACTGACGTGATTCAGCACATGATTTACTAGATAACATTGGTTTGAGCAATTACATTTTGCTTTGTATGATATCACAGCGCAGATCGAATTTTCTTAATCAAATCGTATGTCGGCGTCGTCGCTTGCTTAATACAATCGTCTGGGTGCAGTGCTAGCCGTTCAAGTGCGTCGTAGTGAAGCAGACCCGCTGATGTATAGCAGGGGGAAATCAAGAGGAAAGGGAGCGACTGTATCAGCGAACCATCCGTGTCCCTGTTGGATAAGAAAATCGCGTACCTACGTGACTAGTCGTCTTCAAATCGTCACGCGGCGAAAGATTGTCGCTGCCATACTCACTATTCAGTTGCTATCACCTTTTTTGTCAAAATTTTTTTCCGTATTTTTATGCCTCTTCCCTTCTCTTCCCCTAGTTTTTCATGTATATAGTTTCTTGGGAATTAAAATCGCACAGTTGTTCGTCAGCGCTTGTGTCGTCTATTACTTGCTCAGTCCCGTCTTCCGCGCTGTTTTCAAACGATATGATGTACCAACAAGCCCCTTAGTTCACCCTTTAGCAGGGTTCGATGTATTGCAGGGTTCGATGTTCTTGCAGTGCTGCAAGAACATCGAACATGGACTAAAAGAAAAAAATGCGCGCCAATCCACGCCGTGAAGGTGGTTGGAAAGCGATTCTGTAAACGACACCCACAACGATTACCCATTCGACGCCACTTGAATTCACACACGTGCTCCTACAAAGAGTGAAACCAGAGACAATTAAAAGCACTTAACCACACCCTTCATTACTTCGAAGAGATATTGTTTGCTAAAGTTAAATAAATGCATGATTCATGAACGGAGGCTGGTTGAGTTTTATTGCTGAAGCACATGACTGGAAACTTTTTTTATGAAATTAAAGAAGCTCAAACCCGGTGTCAGACGATCTCACTTCTCCTCCGTCTCTGCCACCGCCGACGGAGGCGACAAGAAAACGTTTATATTTTTTAGTGGTGGGGCTGCACTCCACCGGGGTTTTGTGCCACGCACGACAGTTCCGGACGGGGTCAGCAGATGTACCCTTGGTCCAGGGCTCGTGACATGCCATGCGTTGGTTAATTTTGTAACTCCTAGCGCATGCGCAAGGTCGCACACGGCCGCTACACGTACCCTGTGCGGAGCGGAGCGCACAGTGGCGCGAGAGGTCACTTGACGCCATTACGTGGCATTCAGCGAGTACGCAGGGGGTAAACACGCACATGGGCTTAGTGAGTGCAGCGTCTGTCTCCCCGTCTCCGCGTGGGCTCGTAGCTCAATCGGTAAGACAACGGGCTCTCGCTCCGTGTCTCTATTGGTTCCAAGTTTGATAACTGACGGTGTCACAGTAACTTCTTTTATTTGTTTGCGGGAGTTTTCTGTTGATACCAGTGGTCGAGACAGAACCCTTAGGGGGGGGGGGGGGGGAAGTAGAGGTAAAATAAAAGAAAGGGGGGCGCATGCAGAAGCAACTGCGTTGGGCTCAGAAGCTGCACCATAAACTAATAAGTAGATACAGCGAAACAGAAACAGGCGGGTCCGTTTCAGCGCTTCCTGCTGACATGGCGAAGCTGACGTGGCCCCCTGATCGGACCAAAAAGATCGCCGTGCTAAACAACGTGTTGCACCTGCGCTGAGGGTACAGCGCAGAACTAAGCGTTTGGTGGCTTCTTGCACGGCTCGTAGGACGGTCAGTCGACTGGGGAGTGCGGAGAGCTGCCGCAACCCAGCAAGCAAAAGTGCAGCATTGGTTAGCAAGAGAAGGAAGGGCAAAATCCGATCTCTGTGCAGCCGAAGGCAATGCCCAACAGAGAGAAGTCGTCACTGTTGGATCAAAGGGCCTTGGAGAATGTGATTTTCCGTTAAGTAAAGGGGAAATGCGTGATCGCACGGTAGTTGCTCCTTTTTCCGGGCGCGCGTGGTTTGCCACGCTGGTTCGCTTTTCCCTGACAGCACCTGTCTCTGTGGGCAACTACTAGCGTCAATATTGTCGATTATCGTCATAACCCAGGTTGAAGTTCTGTAAAAATGGCTTCCATAAAGTGAATCTGATCATGTCGCGTTTACTCGGTTGTGCCTCAGTCACGCCATATATACAAGACGCCATCAGATTCACTTATGCCAGTTTATATTCTCAACCTACGCACTCCAAGGCTGGTGCGCAGTGCAAGTTTCTGCATTTCGCCTAAGTTTGATTTAGGCATGCCTTAAATCCTTCTGGCACTGAAATTGGCGTGCTTGTAAAGGGTCGCGCAAACCAATGTTTCGCGGCTGTAGAAGTAAGATACCTGAGATACCTTCATCTAATAGCTTATTTTGATTTTGTTCCGAACGCTACTCATAAGTGCGCACTTTACACTGACAACTTCAGTGCAGTGAAATCGTCTACGCAGTGTACGCAACCTCTTTTTCACCCCCCATTGAACAAGAAGGCCTTCCCCGAGCAGCTCAGGATTGCAACGTGCAGACGCAAAGAATGCGGTGCGCGCGGCCGTTTTCTGCGTAGGCCATGTTTGATGAGCCGGAGGCGGTGCTTAAGCACGGGGCAAGGCTCGCGGGCCAACAAGCGGCGCAGCCAGGCTGTATCTACAGCAGGGCCGGGGGAAGGCAGGCCCGAAATAATGCGAGCCCGTCCGGCGCTGGGGTACCGCTGTTTAGGTTGCGAGCCGTGCCGCCGTCGCGGTTGACTCCGAGCTGCGGGCCAGCGGGGGCGGGCGACGCTGCTCCGATGCGGCCCGCTCGAGCGTGGGATTGCTGCTGGTGACACGCGGTAAATTGCTGCCGCCGAACAAACCCGAGCCCCTTTCACGGAAACACGATTCGGCCGCCGGAGTGAAGCTCGGGCGCGCTGGTTCGCTTTCCCTTGGCAGCACCTGCCTTCGTTCCTTGCGGCTTCCGTTTCAACTTGTGTTGTCACTCCTTGTGCCCCGGCCACTACAGCGCGTTTCCTCCGAGTGCGAGTCTCCTGCGCGTTCGAGTGTTCGCTTGTCCGTCTCGATGGGCGCCGCTGGTTTTCCCCGCACCCGTAGCTGGGCCCACGGTGTCTCCGGGCTGCCGCTGCTTCTCTTCGCGATGCAATGGCGCGGCTCTGAGGAGCCTCTTTCCTCCCCATGCCTGCGTCGTCGCCAATGTGCGGCCGGCCGAGATTGCCGAGGAAATGCGAGCGAAGCGCGCGCAATCTCTTTTCTTATTAGGCGCGAGCGTGTAGAGGACCGGTGAGAGGAAATACAAGAACAAGGGCGCATTCGTGTTAGGTAGTTACCCGGCACACAAAGCTCGAACCTGCAGCTCGACTTCGTGCTCGTGGGAGTTTTATTTAAACTTAGAAACAAAGCGCAAAAACCGATCTCGCTCGCTTTTTCACTTCACGATATATCGGAAAGGCCGGCGTTGTGACCTTACGAAGGCAAATCGGCTTCTGCCGCACTGCGGAACTGTGGGTGCGCATCTCCAAAGGGTATTTTTAGCTGGAGGCTGTAGGGACAGTAAAAGATAAGCGCGACAAAAGCCAATTTTTATTTTCAGAAGCGTTGTGACCGGCTTCAAAGCGTTAAAAAAATCACTCGACGATCTGCTGAACCCAAAGTATAGCTTTGGATGCGACGGTGGTGTGCGCGCTATTAATTGAGGGCAGGGTATCGTAGACCTTGGCTAGGCAAAAGTTTACTCGTCGAGAATGGGATTCACGAAATTTGTTCAATGTTATTATAAAGGCTTGAAATATTGTGGCCGCAATTTTTTCTCATAAAATATCAAAACCGGTGAAGGGGACCGACCGCGATAAATTAAACATTGGCCAGCTTGGAAACGAACTCGTTTCAAAGCGCAATCTGAAGGCAGTATGTATTGAATAACGTTACTTTTGCGATTACAGACGATTGTTCCCCACACGCATAAGGCTGGCGGCACGCGGCGCCGCTGGATACGGTTCAATAGATCTTCCATAAGATTCTTTCAGTTTTTTGTCCGAGCACACGTGAAATTTCATCGTTATGGTCTCAATAAGTAGGTCAAAGTCACAATGAGAAAAAGTAAAAACTCATTTGGTCAGCCCATTCAAGACGGATACCTATACCGGGGTAATAGCCGCATTATTGCGGGCAGATAAGCACAGTGTGCGCTATTGGCGCTCCAGTCTAACACAATGGGCTGAGCGCTGCACGAACAGGCGCCTGTGATACCACAACTCTGGTAGGAATTTCCTGATGGCAGTCGTCAGGCGGTCCTTTCCGGTCGATTAAAGCTGCGCTATTCCCTCTCATTTATCCGCAGCCTCTTCACCGCTGAACGTCACCTACGGCTTCCTTCCAGCCTCTCGGCGTTCCACTTCGGTCCGCGCTAACTCATCGCTGATGAAGCTGTACTCGCGAAGCCTCTCAATTTTCATACCCGGGCACACCGAATGCGAGAACTACGCGTGAAATTTGAGATGCTTGTCCATCTTGCTAGTTAGTGACGGACCTTAGGCAAATTTAAAGAAACGCTGAATGAGAGGTGTACACATTGTATAATCACTTCACCAGATTGGTGAAGTTAAATTTTTTTGCATCCGGCGCATGTTTTTTGCTTCTTTTTTGCGATAAAAGTATCTTTAAAAGTGCTGTTTCCAAGGGACGTCCCCAGTATCACACACTCGCACGTTTACAGGGGTAAGATGCAACATATTTCGAACATATTCTGTCGATGTAAATTATTTGTTTATTTGTTTATTTATAATACCCTCAGGGCCTAAGGCATTACAGGGGGTAGGGGTGGTAGAATACAAGTAAACAAACCAGGAAAAAATAAATTACAATATAAGCTAATTATACAATATGAGCTAAAACCGAGAGAAAAAAACTCACAAACATGACAAGAAAACAGAAAACAGAAAGAAATGATACCCAAAGAAAGAGAAAGTCGATATTAATAACCACATAGGGGAACGTCGATGTGCTGCGGCAGGCTATAGCATCAAACGCCACGACAAACCAGTGTCACGTTGCCGTGGTGTACGTTCGGAGGGTAGCCTCGAAGTCCTCCCGCTGTTTTCACGTTTCCTGAGCTTTAGGATGGAACTCAGGCACTACACTTCGGACAACAGGGCAGTAAGCGTTTGCATGCGTTGAACTACGCAGTTCTATTCAGTGTCCTTTCAGCGTTCACTTCATTTCAGCTATTGCGATCGCGAAAAAGGAGAGCGCTGTCGGTGTCCTCCTGACGCGTGCCTTGTGTTCCCTTCTATCCGCATGTCGTTGTGCAGTGACCCCGTACCTACGTGTACGTTCGTCTATTGTGGTTTACTATACAAGGAGCTACGTAAACTTTCACCTGGCACAGATCGTTTGCGGCGTCGTGCGCATATTGGACGCGACGGGAGGCAAGAACGAAATGTCAAGCGCGCATAGCTTTGCCTCATGGCGAGCGGTGGGCGTCAAAACAAACAGCAACTACAAAAAATATAGTCACAATTATTGAAACCTTTTGAATGTTATGAATAAAAAAAATTGCGCTAACTCGACATACAGAGGAAGGAAGACAAACAATGAGCAACTCACAGCTATTCATTTGCAGGAAAGAAGTTGCCTTAAATAGGCTTCTACATAACAGAAACCATAAAAGCAGATAGTAAAAGCGATAACAACACCCCATTACTAAGAAGCCGCCTAGCGCATGCTGTCTAAAAAACGAAGTTCATTGCTAAAAAGTGATTTATCTCGACTTATCAATCAAGATTTATCAATCAAGAACGGCGTTGGATCACTCTTGCTCATTCATTGCCGTGATTGTGGTCGTACAAGGCGCCTCAAAGAAACTATTATCATTGACAGAAACCGTGACACTGTGGCGCGTGAGCGTTCAGAAGCGTTCTAAAAAAATGAAGAACGCTTCTGAAAGCTCACGCGCCACAGTGTCACGGTTTCTGTCAATGATAATAGTTTCTTTGAGGAACTAAAAGAAAATACGGGAGAGGAACTAAAGAAAATACTCTGTAGCTTCTCTGATGGCCCGGCCGGAGTGCCAAGAGCAGCAAATTATACTTTCATAAGCCCGTTTCACTAGTATCATAAACTGGCGACCAAAAATAAACTGCAACAGTAACGCTGCAATCTGGAATAATGAAAGCGATATTTTGACACGCCAGCTGAACTGTTTACTTTGTTACTAGCACACGAAAAAACTGGCTCGAGTCCACGCTGTGAAAGTGGTTGGAAAGGAAAGCTTTAAACAGCACCCACAACAATTGCCCATGCGACATCACTTGAATTCACACACCTTGCTCTACAAAGAGTGAAACCAGAGATTCGGCCAGCCGTTACCTGGAATTGGCGGAGGCGGCGTCCCGAACGCAGCAGCAGCGTCGGCCACTGCCGGGCTCGAGCGGCGGACGCCGCCGCTGTAGGCCGGCTGTGCGTCGGGAGAAAGAAAACGGAGAAGAGCGTCTTTCGAAGGGTGAGACAGTGGATCCTAGCCATCCTGATGTGCTAGCTTGGGGCTACACCACCGCGCGACACAAGCACAGACACCGAAACAATTCGGCATGTGAGCTTTGTGATTCCCATTTATACCGATTTAAACTAGTTAGTTTAGTAAGTTTGAGAATTGCGAGAAAGCGGAGAGAACTGTGATAATAGCTATTTATCCGAACCAGTTGCTCCTTTCCCCTTTTGTAATACATCTTCAAACACAACCAAATTGGTATTCACCAATTTAGAAAACGGAGTCCCATTCGTGGCAAGCAGTGCGCAAAAGGTAGCGTTTCTCTAGCAGCCAGATGTCTGTATGTGGTTTGTACATTTTGTTTTCCCGCACTGCAAACCAATCCTTAACGTATCATTGCCGTATGACCTCTTAATTCCGTCGGGTACTGGTTACCCAGGAGGTGCTGTCGAACAAGTTAATCAACCGTGCGAAAGAAGCGCGCAATGGACGCGAAGCTGCGCCAAAACAGGCCCAAAACAACCGTCACTAAAGCCGACGACAAAGCCGTACTACCGGCACGCCCACCGGCGAGCAGGTACCTCCGCGCAGGGAACGCCGGGTAAATTCGCTGCGCCATCTACAGTGTGCTCCGTGAGTGAAACCCTCCGCCCCCCCCCCCTCCCCCTTGTCTGCCGCCTCCGCTGCGTTGGGGGTTAATTTCCCCGCACGCCGCGAAAGAACCGTTGGCTGGCAAAGGTAGAAAGCTTTGCTTTAAAAACTTCCATGTTGTCTTCGGGCTCTTCATAGCAGGGTTGTGACACGTAGTTGTTTTATTGCATGAGCAATATGGATGGCGCACGTCGGCAAAAATTTGCGGCATCGATCAGCGGACGAGAGCGACAAGAGAACAGAGAACAACAGAATGCGTGCGAAGAGAGGTGACCTCAAGCCGAGCAAGTACCGAGCTGGCGCAGCACAGGCTGCGGTGGAGCTCCGTTCGCACCGTTGATGACATGGTTGCTATGGAGACGTCAAGTCGAAGAGGCGGCTAGCCCCCTGCCGTACGCCCGGGTTTCCGGCACGCCCCGTCACCGCTTTTAGGCGTCGTAAAACGGAGCGTGCAGCGCGTGGAGCGGCAAGTAGGCCGAAAAATCAGAATAGAATGGCAGCGACGTCGACGAAATGCCGATATCGGCGGTTAACAAAAGGAGTGACAGGCAGCCAATGCCTCAGCTAAAGTGAGCAAACGTGACCACTGAAATGGTTGGAACCCAAAGCACGGTTCGCACGGTGAGCGAGGGGCATGTGAGAAACGCTAGAAACACCTTTTTACGGGATTCTAAACCCAGAGCAGTACGTGCGTGAGCATCGGACCGAGCCTCAAGTTCACGAAGCAGAGGGATTAGATGCTCACGCATTCCTACGGATCCACCAACACATCATTCATTAATATTGTTTTTTGCGGAGCACGTTAATTTTTCTGTTTTCTGTTGTGCACAATGACCGTTTAGAGGATATTTACCATCGCGTTTTGTATAGGCTAACGCATGGTGCCATCAACTCTTTTTTGTATTGGCAGTCACTAATTTCTTCTTGGAATTCGGCAGGGCTATTTACTTACACGGTCATAAATTCTTCCTGAAGGCAGGCACAAACAATAACCCTACCAGCAGACAAAACGAAACAAACAACACCGGTAACTGAGAACTACCCCAAACAATTCAGCGAGCAGCATTAACATAAAAACAACAGCGCACTGTTCTTTGTCAGATCGATAACTCCTGGAGTTTAGACACGGCATCTCTCCAGGCCACCTATGGCTCGCGCCGCAGTGGGAGCTTGGTCCAGACACATTGATCGATGGATTTCTGAGGCGCCCTTATGGTGCTCACCGGATGCTCTATCATGACTTCGCGGTGCCCGCGCACGGGAAGCCCTGACATTCATGCCCTGTATCGCTACCTGCAGGCATGCTAGCAGGATAGTATAACGGCAGCTACCCGTCCCGATGTGCATATACTCTTTTCCGCTTTATTTCTACTACTCGTACTGCGTCATTTATTCTGCTCAAGTAAGCGTAATTGACGGTGGTGAAACCTATATAATGAAAGCCAAGCAGCACCTCCTTACGTTTTTTTTTTTTCCGGCACGGACACTGAATTGCGCGTTACCGTTATAAAACACCGAAATGAGAGGCATACAAATTTAAAAGAGAATGGATAAGAAAAGATTGTAAAGACAGCGAGGGCTGCAAGTTCTGAGAGGAATAAAAAAAATCGGGGGAGGAGAGGGGAGAAAAAGAGTTGGTTTGCTGGGCGGTATATATCGCTGTTTCTTCCGAGAGCTGACATGCACAAGACCCCATGATATACAGTCGATTACTCCAATTCGACTTTTCAGATTTATTCCCTTATTTAAACATGCTATGTGATAGACAGGCCATATATTGCCGGACGACGCAATGGACGCGTCAGCGTCGCGTTCCCTCTTCGAACGCGTATCCAGTTCCTTAAGCAGCAAAAGCTACTTTTTATGTTAAAGAATGGCGACATGGCGCGCCGGTTGGCCATTCCTTCTTCGTCCCCTGAGACCGAGACTGGAAAGATCTCGTGGGTGGTAGCATTGCCGGCTCTCAGTGCTAGAGACGGAAGCTCACACTGCAGCATCTAAAATGTGTTTCATTTTTCACACCGCGTGATGTCAACAGCTAGATCACAAGCTTACGGGTTGCTCGAATGCGCGCTCTATAAACTACCCTGCCTTGCGGCGTCACAGGATCGACCGGCTCCAAGTCAAAATTTTGTAGCGCCAGCTGCACGGCAGCTCTATTGAGATTGTTGGTGATCATAGCCGCACAATCCCGGCACGCCCCAAGCAAACATAAAAAAAAAGTGTCTCGTGGTTAGGCAGCATTGCACCCCCTCATGCCACCGTTGCGCCGACGGCTCCTCCAGCCAGGGTGTGAATAATCACGGCGCACTTGAAATAAACAAAATAAAGGGGTGTCATTAGGGTAGTCGGCGTAGCACCCGTTCATTCCAGTGTAGAACATCCTTGGAACGTCCCGAAATACACCCGGTGGTTATCTAACCCTGGTTGTTTGTTGCCCAGCTGTAACCTTTTCTGGGGCGAGAGCGTAGCGCGGTACTTGAATTTGTTAGAGTTTGATAAAACGCAACCGGCTACCCATGGGAAAGCCAGTGCTGTCCCGGCTCTTGTAGATGTCTACGAAAAAATTGGAAAGTGCGTTGTTGCGCAAGGCCATTATAAGTTAATATCAATATTATCACCCAAAGGCAATTCACGCTACTCCCTGAAGTGTTTTCCCGGGAGAAATAACGACTGGGACGTTGTAGGACGGAAACTGGGAGCGGTTACATATATATGTCGCGCAGTTTTAATAGGGCCATCAAAACAAAGTGCAACTTTGGTTCATTGAAATACTGTTGCGCCCCTATAACAATGATTGCAATTTTACAGCAAACTTCAAACAAGTAATCGAGATAGAAAGGACAAGACATAAAGCAGAGGCGTCTTCCCAGCAACTTTCCGGCGATTTCTGAATGGCGTCACAGAAATCTGGTCTGTGCGATTGGCCCCGCCGGCCTAAGCCGTGGCCAAGAAACATGCCTGAGTAATTGAGGTTGAGCCTCTAGGTCCGTTTGCCCGTATCACTGGAATGCTAACGCGAAGTTCGCACGCTGATACCTATGTTTTCTAGGGCTGGCCCACAATACGCCACTCCTGCTCATACTACGCCATGGTAGCGCGAAATTTGAAAGTTTTTCAATGTTCCCTGCGTTTTTCTTTTGTTAAAAAAGTATTTCGTGGCTGGAACGAAGCTGAGTGAGTTTCCAAAGGCTAGTTCTTTCAAACTGAACAAAGTTGCATTTTGTATTTATGGCCCCTTTAAGATCCATTGCACGAGATTATTTCGATATTTTTTTTTTCATCCGTTATGCTCCCTTCTTCTCTGAATGTCGCCTGTCGCGCCCTTGTCCGTCTTTGTTGGCTCGCAGTCCTTTTTAAAAATACAGCCTTAAACTTTCGAAGCCTTTTATAAGCTAAGGGCCTTCGTAGATTAAAACTTAGGCTAGCCTAATGGACTCCAAGGGATAATGACCCGCTGGAGCATCAAGCTGGAGTATTCACGCTTCTCCATTAAGTTGAGGCACAAAAGTTCACTGAAAAATCTGTCGAGCCTCAGCAAGGAGTGCAAACTTTCGATGCACATCCATTATCGCGAAAACTGATTATCGCCTGGCAGCGAGCTTCGTGTGATGCGGAAATAAAACGGCAAAAAGTGTGCCACTGAAGACAACCATCACAATGGGCGGCCTCTGTGCTCATGCAATAGATCCAGATTCGACAGCGTGTCCGGTGGTTAAAAAGAAGCTCCCTTTCACCACGAGTTGCCAGAGAATCGTTGGCTACCACCTCCAAGAGCAGGATACAATTAAATTTGCATAAGTACTCCCTGGTAGCCTAGTTGGTATGGCATCGAACACATATTAAGAAGGTCGTGGGTTCGGGTCCCACCTGGGTCGCATGTTCTTGTCCACTTTCTATATTTGTTCCAAACGTTTTGAAAAAGTAAACATATTTCAACAAGAAGAAATGGTGAAATACCTCCCATGCCTTCTTGTCGTTCGTGACTGCTGGTTTCTTTTCTGTTCTTCCCGTGTTCATGCAACCAGCCCCTCATTCAAAATTCTGCTTCGCGATATGCACGCAGAACCACACACATGTATATGTGCGCATGCATGTGCGTGTGTGCGTGTGTGTGTGTGTGGGGGGGGGGGGGGGTGCGCTCACCACCTATATCCACTATTTCCCCTGACGTGCCCATTTGGTTTTGCTTATATTGCTTATAGCGGTTATGTATACCGAGACTACTGAAGAACGAATTCATGATATTGCTTTACTCAGAGCTAACTTCCTAAAAAGTAGTGTCAGGCGTCTGAAAAGGCCTAGCGAATGCAAAAAAAATGTTGATCCTTCATTCTCCGGTGAGGCATAGAAGGGGCTAGCCCAGCTGAAATTCCGGGGCATATATTGCTGAGTCCTCATAATAACTTGACGCCATCGGGTCGATCTGGGAAGTCTGGAACTGTTTGAAGCGGCGTCAGGGGGCAATTAGGGAAAAACTCTGAAATTACTCCGCCTTGGCCTCACAGGGTATATTTCAGAGTTTTGCTCTAATCAACACGCAAGAACGGGGATTTTAGAAAAGGTTTGGTGTGGTGCCTTTCTCTATCTGGCTAGGATGGATCTTCTAGAGTTCCGGGAAAATATTCACTATTTCTAAAGATCTGTAAGCCATATGTTCACCTGTGAATCGCTGTCCTTTCAAAACAGCGAGTTGAATACCAGCGCGGCCTTCTACTCGCAAAAAAAAATTATAATAAAGACAACAGTCAAGAACGACGAGGAACGCATTGGGAAACCGTTTGCTGTCTATTCACGCGCTGTAGAGAGCACAGTCTAAGAAGTCACCGTAGGCCGCCTTCGCCACAGCGCTCCAGAATGACCAAATAGAGTGACAAAGTGTGCAAATTCTCGAATGACGAAGCCCAACGTGTGATTTGACTAGAAAACTTTACCGTCCCTTCTTTAAGAAATTTGAGAAAGGTGCGAAAGCTTTCTGACATAAAAACTGCGTCGTAAATGCGTCCACCCTTCGCTGAAATTGCGTCTAATTGATCGCCAAAACTTGAAGTCCTCACAACGTCAAGACCCAAATCGCAAGCGAAGAACGAACATATGCGCCGATTTTTCGCGCACAAAGTAAATGCATCTACCAACGATCTGAATGTACACCGACACTTGGTTTAGCAGTGAAAATCCGATTCTACCTGTTCTACTCCTTCTCCATGATCGATGCGTGTATTGTCTTAGCTAAAACCGTTCCTTTTTGCTATTTTCGAGAAACCGTATTTTCAAGTAACCGTTTTTTCAATTAACTGTTTCAAGCAACCGTTCATTTTCGCGATTTTGAAGTAACACGCGCCGTGTGTACAGAGATCTCATCCGAGCTTTTCGGTCGACCAAACGGTCTACGGGCAAATGCAGTATATTTTTCACAGGATGCCATCCGTCTCACTAAGAAAGATTTTGCTTTAATTAAAAAAATGCATGTGCGCAGAGACAACACGCAACGGTAAATGGCGTTTTTCATTTCGCAATGCCCCTGCGCAGATCGCCTTTTTCATTTAAATTCATTGCTCGGCCACGTCATTCCTCGAACTAACCGCCGCGGTGTCTCAGTGGCTAAGCGTTGCGCTGCGGAGCACGAAGTCGTGGGTTCGATTCCAGGCCGCGGCGGCCGCTTTCCTGGTGGAGGCGAGAAGCAAAAACGTCCATGTGTACGAGATTTCGGCGCACGTTAAAGATCCCCAAGTGGTCAAAATTCATCCACAGCCCTCCACTACGGCGCGCCTCATCGCCTGCGTTGCGTCGGCACGTCAAACCCACAAATCAATCAATCATTCTTCGAATTCGCACACTAGGCCGCTTCGATGGAACGTTCCGGAGCATTGCGGTAAAAATGCTCTACGGTGCTTCTTCACCACAATACTTAGAATGCAAGAAGTACCGCGCCCTTTGCCCCACTGTCCGCAGTTTCTGTTCCTGTAAAGATAAAAAGAACTAAATGGGGGACCGAACCCACAACCTTCCGTTCTCCGTGGCACTGTAAGGCTTCTTTTTTTTCTGATGCAAAAAACGAAAGGTTTTGTTCACCGATAGGCTCAAGTGGTGAAATTGGCAATGAGCTCATCTAGACTTTACCTTCTGCTGTGACAGCAGAAGGGAAAGCCGTAGGTTACGTGTTAAAGGGACAGACAACCCATTTTTGTCGCGTATATGTTCTCTAGCTCATATGAAAGCCAGCGTTTTATATGGCCCGGTAACCACAAGCAATTTCTAAACAAACTGGCGGAAATAATTTTAATTTGGCAGCAAACATCCTGAAAACGGAAGGGTGGCGGTTCTTAGTGTCGAAACTTGGCACTACAATATGTGTCCCTGTCACGTGACCTGCAAACCTAGCAGCTACTGTAACTGCCTAAATGTTTATTTACGTATTGGAAACCTTTTAACACAAGTATTTGTACAACTTAAATTGTATATGTATTTTTTAGCATTATTTTGAAATGTTTTTAGACACGCCGCCCGCCGCCGCTGGGTTGCTCTCAGTGTGGCTAACTGAGCCTCCATGCCAAGAATCAACGGCAGCGTTCAGTAAACAGACCCAGTGAAGGAGCTTTGACGATTCTGCCTGAGGCAGAGGCGTTTGTTCTGCCAAAATATTTGATTTCAGTTTCCAAATACGCCAACGGCAGCTTAAAAAAAACAAAAAAACGTCGCTCCCGGGGAGAATCGAACTTCCCGCCTCCACAACGTGAAGCCACATTCTACCTATCGTCTATCCCAACAGATGGCGCATTCGTGCCAATAGACTGTTGCATTAAAAAAAACACATAAAGGAACAGAAAAGCCTGCGATTCAAACTTTTTTAGCTGGGAACAAGTTTTTAAATATTGTTTTTTATTTCGCATACAGACAAAAGTATGTTGCCGAGCTACTCTATGTTTTGGGAGGGACACATTAGTTTTGTAGATCAAAAAATTCGATTTAAAAAGTTCTAGTGCGTTATCAGCAAAACCGTTTCTCGTCAAGGTGCTTTAAGTGATGCCCTTTCATTTGGGATAGAGAATATATACTCGACAAAAATCGGTTGTCTGTCCCTTTAAACACATCCTCGCAGCGTTCTTTTTTTATTTTTGCTGCAGCGTTCCTTTCTTACTGTCATTTTGAAGGGTGTACTGCAAAAATCTCAATCAAGTGATCGAAAATCCTCAGAGTACACCAAACCCTTTTACATGGCATTTGTAGATTATGAGAAAGTGTTTGATTCCGTACTCGCCCCAGCCGTGCTAGAAGCACTAAAAGACTAGCGAATAGAGGAAACCTACATAAGACTTATAGAGGACATATATAAGAATGAACGGGCAGGATAACCGTCCACAAGCAAAGCGATAACTTCCCGATACGGAAGGGGGTAAGGCAGGGAGATACCATCTCGTCAAAATTATTCACAGCATGTCTGGAGGGGGTATTTAGAAAGATCGAGTGGGAAAACATAGGATTCAGGATAAACGGGGAACACTTGCACCATTTGAGGCTTGTGGAGCACATAGTCTTGCTGAGCGAGAGTGCAGAACACATGCAAACAATGCTTGATGAACTAGAATAAGAAAGCACGGCCGTGGGGCTAAGAATAAATTCGAATAGATCTAAAGTAATGATGAATAAGCATGTTTAAAACGTCCTCTTCAGCTTAGGAAACGAACCGCTACATGAAGTAAAAGAATGCAACTACTTCGAACACATGGTTAATTCTAACCCCCAAACAGGAGAGAGAAATCCGGGGGAGAATAGGCATGGGTTGGGGAGCACTCGGCAAGCACTCCCAAACAATGAACAGTAAGCTACCTGTGTCACTCAAACGAAATCTACAACCAGTGCATACTGTCGGTGATGACATACGCAGCTGAAACTTAGCCTCTTACTAAACGACTAGAAAGCAAACTTAGGTCGGCTCAACGGGAACGAATAATCTTAGGAATAGCACCCAGGGACAAAAGACAAGCTACCTTGATGAGGGAACAAACTAGAGTAGAAGATATCAGAGTTCAAATAAAGAAAAAGAAGTAGACTTGGGCTGGCCATGTAGTGAGACGAACCGACAACCGGCGGACAATTAGGGTAACAGAGTGGGTTCCAAAATATGGGTCTAGAAGAAGGGGAAGGCCATTAAACCGATGGAAGGATGAAATAAAGAAAATCGGAGGTCAACTGTGGACTCGAGCAGCGCACAACAGGAGCGGTTGGAGGTCAACGGGAGAGGTTTTCGTCCTGCAGTGGACCTGAGTAGGCTGATGACGATGATGATGGTGATGATGATGACGACTGCAAAAACAAATGCTTGTGGTACAGAAACTGAGAACTACGGCAGTCCCGGCCTCAATAGGAAGCAAGCATCAGAGCTCGTCCCTGTAATAGACATATTGCTTAGTTTATAGAGCTGACCAAAGCCTCCAATGTTTACGAACCCTCTGCTTACTTCAGTATATACATAGCTCTTCTGCTATCCGATCTGCTAAGCAGCTCTGCATTACAAAAGTGTAGCAGCGGAGCTGGTGCTTAACATCACTAAAGTCGACAAACCGTTACACAGACCTCTTCTTACAGGGTAGAAATAAACCGCAAGATTCAACAAAGCTATCGTTTACCGACACGTCGCTTTTTATCTTGGTGTTACCGGTGACAGAGCTTGTGCTTTGGCAATATACTGAAGTCTTCGTTGGAGCAAATGAGAGCCCAGGAGCGTAGCTGCAACTGTGACGATCATCATGGCTTGCCCATGCAGTGCTCGGAGTGTTGAATGTCTTAATTGGACAGTTTTAGTGTAACCCAGCAGCAGTTGCCACAAAACTGAGTACCTAGCACCCGTGTGGAAGGAAAGAGACCCATTTAAATTCTGAGTGCAAGTTTAAGGACGCACCGAAACTTCCCTGAGTTTCTCTTCCCCTTACAGCAGATTCCAACCATTAGGAAGTCTCTAGCAGGATTACCAACTGGACCCCGTCACCTCGAGCGATATCTAACAAGTCCGGCCATTATACGCCTGTTGCTGCGCTATCAGTAATGCAGCGTAAGCCCAGCGGAAGGAGAACTCGTTCTGAAGCATGAAGCGTGATTACGAAGTCTTCAATCGTTACCGCGAAAGCCGAACTCAGTGCACAAGGCCCCCATGGCTTTCGAGCGGGGATCGGCGCATCGAATTTTCTTTTTCCTTCTCTTTTTCATTGCGACGCCTGTTTGCATTTAGAAGCACTCCTTTTCTCTCAGGAACAGAACGCATTAAATTCCGCCCCTACTAATGAACCCATTTTATGCTGCTACTGCAAAACATGTGGGAAGGGAGAGCTTAGCAGGACCAGACTAACAAAGACTTAACGAAGGTTTAACTGGCCTACTACGTAATATGGTGCGAAAGCAGCATGCATGCGTCCTTATACAGCGTCGTTCAATTAGCCACTGCGGTAATGTGGCCCTCTGGGGGTATACGCAACACTTCGGTAGACTAACAGCCACTGACGAGTTTTCTGCATAGCCGAACGTTTCTCTTTGAAGTCTTGAGTTATCCACTACACAATCGTAGATATGTAAAAGTTTGCTAGTAGAAACTGTCGGGCATGTGCCGGAGCGTAGGCCTAGTTGCGCTTTGAGATCTTACGAGGTCAGCCAAGGGTGCCCATTTGATTCAATGACCGAAATTCCCAACACATGAACTGAGGTCGGAATTAATGCCCTGGATGGTCTTGTGCTCACGGGCTCGGCCACTTTTTAGCTGAAGCTTAATGCATGCTGCTCCATTGCGTTACTGGTGACGCGTTTCGGTTTTGCGCCTGTCTTTGGTCCCCCAACAGTGTTCCCTTTCCACCGGAGGTCCATTTTAATCTGACGAATTCGAAGCTTCTCGCTCTCTGTATGACAGTTCAAATTTGTGTTTTCCTGCGTCATCACAAAAACAGCGCCCTGGAGTAAAACCAGCTACCTTGGACTCACTGGTTGTGACAAGGCCTTAGCCTGTGAGCCGCTGAAGCGGTTGCGCCCACACACCAAAGAAGGCACCATCGCTTGAACTGTTTTCGTAAACTCCGAGCTATCCGCAATGGACTTGACAGCCTTCATTTATGGGTTACTCCTACAGCTACTTCGAATTTGAGGCACTCCAACTCGTTTCAAGCTGTTCCAAAGCACCCATATCGATCATATTTCATCCTTAGAATGAAATTCACTTGGCTAGCCACAATGAATCCTCAAACACGCCCCTTCACAACTTAAATAACAGACTTATACCACGCTCGTCCAACCCAAATTAAAGCACGCTTCAGAAAATTGGGACCACTACCAAAATTACCTTATAAATCAATTGGAAGCTGTTCAAAATCGCGTGGTTAGATTTACGCCTTCCGACTTCTCTTCCTTTACAAGTGTCATAGAACTAAGCAAACGAGCCAACCTTCCTCTGCTCAGTCACCACCGAAAACTTGCGAAAATGGCCCTGTTGCACAGATACTATAATTCGCTCTCACCCAGTAAGAACATTCCTCCCCTCCCGCACACATTATGCCGCATAATAATTGAATGCAAGAATGAAGTCCTCGCCCTCGAACAACCACATTGGGGAACTCATTCTTTATAGCCTGTGCAAAGCTGTGGAATCATCTGCCTAATTATGCTGTACAAATAACAGGCCCAGAACTGTTCAAACCAACGCTGGATGCCATGGATTCATTTTAGTTTATATCAAATTGTGCAGTCAATATTTATCTTGGTGCTTTGTTATCTATGAGTTCTAAAATTTGTACTGTGCTATGAATCTGATGCTGTTGTTGTTGTTGTTGTCGAAAGCGTTTATTTAGAAGAAGGGGGAGGGGAGTTGGGTTGAAAAGTGGAGCAATGGGTGGTCATTCTAATCCGTAGGCCGCGGGCTGTGGCTGCAGTATTCGCTAGGAGAATCGGGCTTCCTGTTGTTAGAGCTGGCTGCAGCGCAGCGCGCGCTCTCAAAGGGGGAGAGAGGGGTGGGGAGGGAGAAATTTGACGAACATGTCTAAACTACGTGGCTGGTGGTGTTGGGAGAGTTGCAGTATGGACAGTTAAATGGGTAGACGGCGGGGGAGACGGCGGGGGAGACGGGGGAGACGACGGCGGGGGAGTGAAGGTGATTGTGATTGTGGTACGTCTGTGTTTGTAGGCGGCGCCATATGCGGGCGTCGGTGGTTGTGAGGGAGGGGGGGGGGGGGGGTAGAGTCGTCGGGAGTTCCGGTAGTGGGCTAAGATGTCGGAGTAAGTTGGGGGTAGGGGCTGGAGGGTTAGGTCATGATGGGCCGGTACGTCATGGGTCTCTTCTGGGAACGTCCGCAAAGTGAGTTCGCTGGCGGTGGCGTGTGCACCTCGTTCCCAGGGAGAGATGTGTGGCCAGGGATCCACACTATGCAGGTCGTTGGGCGTGAAGGTCGGCGTGTTGGAGCTGGTGGGAATGATTCGTCTCGGGCGTAGCGGCGGCAAGCGGACTGGGAGTCGGTCACTACTGTGATGTCCGATGAAGGTGCTTTGGTGATTGCCAAAGCGATTGCAACCTCGCCTTGTATTTTTTGTTATAGTCACTGTACCACTGTTTCTTTGATATTTGCCGTATCCACACCTCATGTAATGCACCTTTCATATGGGGCCCTTGAGGTAACTAAAACAAATAAATAAATATAACGCAGCGCAATTGCATGGGCACAGCATACAGCCATGCCCACTACATCTTGCTGCGTTTAAATTTCAGCCTGATACGTCCGTTCCGGTAGTTCTATTGGAGAGCTTTGTCACGACACCGGCCGATACTATAAGCTGATCCAGCAAGGCGTAGCCGGACCCCTAATTTGTTTTGTACTGCGGTGGGTCTACTTGGCAGGGGAGGGGTTCGCCCTGTTTCCTGCATGCAGGGTGAAATGAACTTCGTCCGTTTTTATAAAGTGGAATTCTGTTCCCAACACAGACCGCCAGGTTACGCTTCCTGGGTTCCATTCTGCTTGCCTTTTATCATCTACCTTCTCCACTTCACACGAGCACTGGGACCGCGACGTGGACACCCCGCGTGGTTTCACCCGCAACATGGTGTTGAGCTACGGAAGGTTTCAGCTGTAACAGTCGTTACATTGGTGGTCACGCGCATCTAGCCCTCCGACGTCCATACTTCCTACCCAACCAGCTCCGCTATGTACAAAGTTTGGGAATTTGTTACGGGCTTGTTCTCGTGTTCCGCTTCCGACGGGGTTACCTGGGAACTGCCGGGCTGCACCGCAGCTAGGCTCAGGGGCAGGATTACCTCCTTCCAACGTTTAGATCCCTCCGTGGAGGCTACTGGGATTTCCCCTGCGAGACTAATTTTTTGCGTAGCTGGTATCATAGCAACTTCGTTCGTGTCAACAACGGAGACATTTTGTGGGACAGAAAAGGGACTCCGCGCTTTTGACTAGACTAATAGTACGCGTACCCCCAGCACTTGCGAAGAATACAATTCAATATTCACATGGGATTGCGAACTTTTGCAAATGCGGTACATGCATGTTCAACCAAGAGGGTGCCCTGCTCTCCTTTAGCTTTTATGTTTTTTTTTTATTTTTTGACGCGTACAAAGAAAAATCTGATAACTTCTCTTTTAGGTCTTTGAATGAAGATTACAATTGCTCTCCGAACTTTCACACTGATGCTCAACTGCACGACAGTGGCAGTTCAAAGAACAGATTTCACCCACTATTTAACGACTTGGTGTTTATTCGGAAACTACTGCCCGGTATACCATTCATCCCAAACACTAGATTCTAGAACACCCAGAGGACGCGGAGAAAAAAACAAAAGTTGACCTAAAATTGCGCCCACCTACCCGCGAGGGGAACCCTGTGTAGATGCGACGCATCGTGGGGTTCACTTGGTGTTTCCGTTGGATTGATTCTGAAATCGCGTGAAACGTGTCGGGAACGCATATGATTATTATGTTTTATGATTGTTATTATGTTTTATTGGCCAATCTTGGTCAATCTCTCTAAGTGGTATGCTTGGGGCTTCGCTGTCGCAACGACCTTTACTCCACCATTGTTGCTGTAAGTGGGAGCTTCTTTTCTTTTATTGCAAGTGTTAATCATTGCCCCATCATGCGTTGTATCAGTAGCTTCTTGACGTAGTTTGAATGAGTCAAGGATATAAGGCGCGTTCGTAGCATTTGATTCTGTGGCGGTTTTGGGGCGCAGTGGGAAGAGCACCATGTACCTCGCGTTCCGCCCACGGGGTCGTGGGATCGAAACCAGGTGCAGCTAACTATTTTTTTTATATAGTGTAGGGGGAGGGGTGTGGACGAGAGAGGGGCATCAGAGAGGAGAGGGGGTGAGCGGCGGCGGAGAGCGCAGCTCGCGTGGCGAGGAGAATGGGGGAGGGGCGGACGACGCCGACGCTGCATGGACAAGGCGAGTGAATGAGATGCAGTCGCATCTAATATTGTCCGGAAATGCATTTGCAAGTTTCTGTGCTAATCGCAACTACCTGGCGTGCGCAATTCATGTTAAGCAACTTCAACAGCGAGAGCATTCTGTTCACAGAAAGAGGCCAGTTCCTAAAGCCGACCTCTTATCCTTTCAATAAATCCTTCTCTCTCTCTGCCTGTCAGTCAAATTAAGTGGTATCAGGGAAGATACTTCATTTACTTGCTAGATATTGACCTGAAACGAAGTGTAACGTCAGGGGAGAGGCGAGTATTAAGTTTAGTGGAAGTATGTGGGGCTCACCCGGGACTGAGGAGAGCATAAGGGACTGAAATGTCAGGGGGGAGGTTGAGGGCGAAGTGAGTTTTCTGCCAAGTCTGCGGCACTAAACCGCTGGGAAAAAGAGCTAAGCGGATTCCCGCCTATGTTGAGAGGTTGGGGCTGAGGTGAGGAAACAGAATATTGACTTGAGGCGAGGTCAAAGATACGAGGGCCGATTTCATTTGCCAATCTCTTCCTCTCCTTGAACGGCACCTGTTTAACCTATGGCTGTGTTCAGCCGAATGAACTTTTTACGTGCGTGTGCTCTCGCATCCTTGCGAAGTACGAAATGGTCGACGAAAGGGGCTGCTTTGGACCGCGGAACATCTTGCAGAAGCAGGTGCAGGCAAGTGAAATAAGCGCCACGGTTTTTGCAGTAGCATGCCCAGCGCAGCCGATGGTAAACGTCGGGGAAAAAAGCTTACCGCTATCCGTCTTACTGCAGGTCCCGACACTTTTCTTTCTTTTTTTACTGCTCAATATTTCTTTCGCTTCCTGTTTTTATACCTAGTTCATTTCCGCCTCACTTCTCTAACTGTGCGCTTGCCTACCGTTCATTTCTATACACTTCGTTCTGCTTCCTGTGCCTTGAAAAGAAACGAGCGCGCACAGAGTCCGTCATTGACTGGTGCCTGCACCTGGGAATATGGAAAGCAGTTGCCCGTATGGGGCGAGATTTTTCTTTCGTAAGGGAGGATCAAGAAGAACCTGGGAGGAAAATATGTTAAGACGGAGTGCAAGAGGGCGCGCGGAATAGAGAAATGGCGATGGCTGCAAGCGGCGGTGCGCCCAAGTATCGGAAAGCTACACGAGCAACGACTAGCTTGTGCGTGACCGAGAGACGCGCAGACGTGAGAGGCAGGGGAAGTGGGCCGCAACGAGAAAAAAAGGTCAGAGGTAGCTGGGTAAAAAACGAGTCTGGAAAAAGGAGTACGGCTCCGAGCAAGCGAGAGCGGCCGTGGCGTGTTTGTTCGCGCGCACCCCTGAGGGCCCTGCACTTAAACGCACCTTTGCTACGCCAGCGTGTTCTGCCAGGATGTAAAGATCGCGCGTGAATCATTCCGCGAAGGGCAGCGCGTTCCCGAACGAGCATAAAGAGCCTCTTCTGCGCTGCCTGCGCTGCTCTGGTTCACGTTTTTGTGGACTCGGGCGACCTCACGCGCACGAGAGTGGTGTTCGGCTGCGTATCGTCATTTCTCGCCGAAACATTTCCTAGCGGTCTTTAGCCGGCTGTGCTCGCACGGACGGTGCGCGCTGCGGGAGTGCATACTCCGCGGGTTGAGTAAAGGGGACCCTTGCGCGCTGCGCTCGCTGACTTTGAAGTTTGCTATCGCTCCCCACTTCTTCTGCAGCCTCAGTTCATCCTTGCTTTTACATTTTTGTCGTGTTTGAATCTCGAAACGCTGTTTTTCTACCTGCTCAACATTTCTGCGGCACTGCGCCCGTCGGTATCTACGCAAGCGTTCTTTTCGGGGAGACGATTTGTGCTCATATGTGCGCACCATAGGACTTTCGCCCCTTGTTCATTACTCGCAATATACGTTTCGCACAGTCTACACAGTGGCAAAGTCGGTGGCTTTACGCGTTCTATTCTTGGTAAAATCAGAGAAGACGTGAATAGACCGAGCACTCAAAGTTTTGGTAACTAAGAAACTGCTAAATATATGTAAGAATCTATGAAATTTGCTTTTTACGAGGCATTTTGTGCTTGATGTGGTCGCACAATATCTATTTTTCTCCCAGCAAAAAGAGCAATGATGTTCAATCAATGCAAATAAACGGTTGTTGTCGTAGATGTTTATATATCCCGCTCACACCATTTTCCAGCGACGACTGTATATAGGAAGAACTGACAGCTGCGGATGCGTGCTCACGTTTGCGTATGCGTACTCAACAAAACGATTAGGCATCCAAAACACATGGCCTACGTTTCGGCCGTGGGGTGATAACCTCGCATGCTCAACCACAAGTTTAACGCAAATACATCTATCGTATTCCTCATGGGAAAAACAAGGGGCGGGGGGCTTGGCAGGGAGGGGGGCCGAAACGCTTTCGGCTTTCGACGTCATTTGCAACAAAGCAGGCATACAGGCATATACGAGGCCGCTTTGTTAATGCAAGAGGGTTAGTTGACTCGGTAGCTCGAAAAGACGCAGTTGGTACAAAGAGATGGCACATAAAGGTCGACGGCTCAAAAAAAAAAAAAAAAAGCAATGTGGTTAAATTTTGTTCTGGGTGGTAATCGAACTCATGCCCTCCGGAATGCAAGACTCGCAGCCCCAACGTCCACGGCTCTAGCTGACAAAAGGGGGACCTCGGGAATGCGCTCGGGTTGGTTGGTTTTCGCTGCATGTCCTACTTCCTGAACATGCAAAAACAGCGCCATCGTGCGGCTTCCACTGCAGCTGAACGGAGCTGCCTCAAAAGACGGCGCGCGAGCCGTGAAAACGCGAGTATGCTCCGGCCTGATGTCAGGCCTAACGTTACGCTTCGAGCTGGAATATCGCCAGCCAGTACCCACCACTTCGCTAACAATACTCTTTCGTTATTGCATGGAGCGATGGAGGGCTCGGCATAACGGCTACGTAGCACTAAAAATAGACATCACCCTGAGAAGGACGATTGGCTGACGCTGTCGATCATGGCAACAGAGAGAAGAAGGAAGGAAAGGACGCAAAGAAAAGAGAATTATGGTAATGCTGAGAGGACACGTGATGTCAGCGCTCTCCGCAACAAGCTTCGCACTTACGCCGCTTCTTCACCCAACGCTGCAACAGTCACCAGCGAACCAAGGCGCTGCGGCGGCTTCCCCGATACCGGCATATCCGTTCCGCAGTCCAAAGCTAATGCGTTCGCATTCACCCCATCGTAAAGAGGGCGTGGATGTTTTCCCAATTTTGCATCACTTCTGTCCTTTAAGCAACGCTCGCGCACATCCACGCAGAAGAATTCAGAGATCAGCCCCCCAAAGAGCATTTCAAGCCTAAAATTCGAAGACTTGGACACAAGACTTCTCGCGTCGTCTCAGGACGGCGGAAGGGCGCCTCACCTCAGCGTTGTCCAAAAGCAGCAACTTGAAGGGAGACTCGCAAGGCGCTTTCGAGACAAGCTGACGCAGCTCCTGCTAAGTTGACAGCGCCGGAGAACGATTCTGCCGCTGAGGCAACGAAGATTGACGGCTAAAAATTGTTAAAGGCAGCCTCTGAATTTCTTTTCGACATTTCTTCACAGCACGAAGAGCGCATCCTTAGCGGAATAAAAGGGAAGAAGGCCGGCACCCCTGGAGGCGATAGGCAGAGGTTGTCTTTCGTTGCTGTTGTGACATCGGGCCCTTTCCTGGAAAAGGTTTTCTAGAATTCTTTTCGCCTTAAAACATATCCAATTTACCCTCGTGCCTGTTGCCCATCTACCTAGGTCAGCTTTCGGGAGATCTTCGGTGGTACGTCAGAACCAGCGATGAAAATTTTAAACGCATGTTCTAAGACCTACGCTGAAATTTTTAGACGAGAGTCTTTCTTGGGCTACCTAACCCGAAAATTTTGGTCGTCTGTCTGTCTGTTTGTCGGACCCCCGATTCAGCCATCCTACCAAAAGTTAGAAGAATCCTGAAAGAAGACGTTTATATCGGAAAAACCTTCTCAAACCACTAAATCGGGTTCCAACATTCACACTTTTCTCCACTGTGACGCAAAAAAAAAAGCATTAGGCGTATTTGAGTCAAGAGCGTCGAGATATAACTGGCATTAGCAGTGCTCTTTTCATTGAAAATAGATGTGATAGATTTTTGCGATAACAAATAAAAAGATATGCGTTAAAAAATATTTTGACTCAGAAATACCAAAAGAGCTCGCGCCCGAGCCTAGACATCGTGGCGGCATTCCAAGAAACGAAAGGTCCCAATATGGGGCCCGCGAGCAGTAGAACGCGGAAAATTTGAACTGTCTTGAGCAAACCTTCACTGTGCTTATCGTGAGAGGAGTGATACGAGGGAGCAAGAGCGTGAGGGGTGAGCGGGTGAGAGGAGGGAGGCATCTACGCGTCAGGCACGGCAGAAGACTGTCCTCTTTCGACGACATTTGCAGCAAAGTGAGCAGACATGCGGCACATTTTTTTCAGTCAATGCATCACCGATAACGTTCAAGTAAAAACTGCGCTTTTACGTGCTGAGGCTACACCTGGACCACAGGATTGATTGATTGTGGGGTTTAACGCGCCGACGCAACGCAGGCGATGAGGCGCGCCGTAGTGGAGGGCTCCGGATTAATTTTGACCACCTGGGGATCTTTATCGTGCGCCGAAATCTCGTACACACGGGCATTTTTGCTTTTTGCCTCCATCAGAAAAGCGGCCGCCGCGGCCGGGAATCGAACCCGCGACCTTGTGCTCAGCAGCGCAACGCCTTAGCCACTGAGCCACCGCGGCGGGTGGACCACAGGACGGGCCGTACTGCAATGCAAGGCATCATTGAGACCACGCAGGGATCTTCAACCGGCGCGGGGATCTGAATGTAATGATCAAGGTAAAACAATATCTAACATTACTGATTACATTAATTTTCTACACATGTGAAACGAATGTCGTCACTCAATCACGTACTCAACAACCGGCACAGCTGCGCGGATTCCTCATTTCTTGGTTGCAAGACTCTCCCTTGATTTTTGTTGAGAGAGGTAGACCAACGGAGAGATGAACCGATGAATGAATTAACAGGCAGATGAATAAAAAATAATGGGTGGTAACATTAAAATCACATTGTCTCCCCTTACTTGACCTCCTCTCCAACCTGTGTTTTTTTTTATGCGTACCAGTTTTCTGCGTACGCAGGACCGCCATATTTTCCTTTTCCCCAGCCATATAAAGCCTCTTTTTGAAAATCTGAGCCGAAGCCCCCTTCGGAGAATTGTCACATAGTGCGTAACATTCATGGCTAAATAGTCCTCACCGCACCTTCTCTTCAGGCTGTTCTTTCTGAGTGCGTGGCAACGCTCACTAGAAAATATGCAGCATTTTTTTTGTACGCCCTACCCGTGCGAAGTCACAGCAGCAGCAGTTGGTTCACGTTGCTTGGGCCACGGAAGCAGCACCGCTCATGCGGGGGTCGGCCACTCAGTGATCTGGCGCCGCTAGAGGCGGCTGCGCCAGAGAGCGCCGGAGAGCAGCACTGTTTTCCTTGTTTTATATCGTTGTGTTTGGCACCGCCCGCAACAGCGCGAGGCAGTCTTTTTTTTGTGTGTGTTTTGTTTTCACTCTGATTTTATCTGACCTCTCGTAGACGCTGTTTTTTAGCTCAAGTTTTTTATTTACTTTCTTAAAACCAGTCGAAAGTAACATTTTAATGTTATTTTATGTACTTCTGTTTTTTTTTCCAGATCTCCCCACGGCTACTCGTGCGCTAACCAATGTTGACATGTGTTAATCATGCCACTAGTGGTAGTAGTTTGGAAAGGTTTTGCTTATGTGTATTTAGTATGCAGGCTCGTTATTGTGAAAGCTGTGTAGGAGGCGTTAGCGGTTTTTCCCAGCAGGAAAACCACTGCACCAGGAAACGCGATGGTGTTCGAACCCCTCAAAACCTTAAATTACTAGCCAAATATTGCTACGTGAAATATGTGAAATATTGCTATACAGCCATGGTGTTTTTGTGGAATTCAGAGCAACGACTGACGACACTGGGACTACTTGTCCTTTCAGGCAGAAAAATTATTTCACGAAGGTAACCTGAAGACTATGGGACGATATATGGCAAAGGGATTGGGCTCGAGTTAATGGCGTTGAACAGCGAAATACCCACGGCCCACCCTGTAGGGAGATAGAGAAATACGGAGAGACAGGAGGAGGGAGAGAGATTAGAGAGATGATAAACCGAATAATTCACAAGATGTATACGCACTTGTTCCCGATAGGGGCATCCGAGTGCCCGGGGGGAAGACGCTACCGCTTTCGTTCTTTGTACTCAAAGCTGCTGCTTATTTAGAACTCGATATTCATTGCGGCACCTGCTCTTCACGAAGCGATACGGACACACGCACAGGCGCGCTACGGCAGGAGGAAGCGACGCCCAAATACGCAATATGTGTCCATCAGCACTCGCGATAGGTGCCTTTCCTTCCTGCCGGCATCGTCGCCGTCGCCTTAGACAGGCCAGTGACAAGCGCACCGGAAGGGCCGCCGGGGATAGCGTGTCGCGCATGCATATTATTGCGAGGAGGTCGCCCGCACAACGATTGCCAAGTCTCGGGCCGCGCGGAGACTGACTTCTCCTCTCCTCGTTCTTACCAGGCCTCCCTCGCCTGAGTGGCGTGGCTGACACGTCACGAGAGGTGCTGATGTGATATATTACAACCCCAGGCACGAATTCGGCTGCCCGTTTCCGCCTCAACTATCGGGCCACCTACCGGTCCCCGTGCTTTCCTCGGAGCCCTTGGCTACGACTTGAGTTACGCGGCTTGAGTCCGATGAAAGATAGCAGATCGCCATTCCGCTAAGAAGACACATGGAAAATGAAAATAGTGAATACAATAAAAGGAAATATGAAAACGTGACTGCAGAAAGAGGAACTGTCTTCGGTGCCAGAACCTCACATGGCACGGAAACGCCCGGAAGCTGCCAGCTAGGGAGATTACAGATACTATCGAAAGAAGCTTCTGTTTGCGCGAGCGAAGGGATGTCTATACTAGAAGTGCTCATACTTCATTACGCACTACCTAAAGGACATGTCTCAGTGCGGGGCAATAAGCCGTTGCGATCACGGATAAGTTGAGCTCAACAACCGTCATAGGCAGCTCAAGTATTGTTTTGGTGCGCCCATTCTTTTAACATGGGGGTCTGCTTGTGCCACGGTAGACTGCGAATGGTTTCTCTAACCTGAGCTTTCTCAGCCCGCTACCGCGACAGTTGGGCATAACGAGCGGTCGTTACCGCTGAAGCGTTCTGACTCGGCGCCTGTAGTTCGGCTGCTGCGCGAGTGGTTCTGCCACGCAGAGAAGGCCGCTTTCACGAAGCCACCCCTCGGTCGTCGTGCCGTGCCGATCCCCCTTGCATCGAATCTTCTCCGGGTGATCGAGCCGCACATTTTCGGCTCGCGTAGGTGGCCCCCGTCCCTCGATTTCCGTCACCCCGTAGGCCTAGTGGGCGCACAAAGCCTCGGATATTCCAAACTACCTGCCTCGTGAGCCAGGCGCGACATCTATTATAGAGGCGGGCGGCCGGAAAAGAGCGACGGGCGAAGCTATCTGCGAGAGGGGTTCAGCCTCTGGCGGATCCCTAAACCGACATTGATCCCCGCCATGAGAGGATGTCCGAAGGGAGCCCAAAAGCAAAGAATAGGGCGCCGAGTCGGTGGCCGCGCGCGCAGAGAGGTCGGTCACTCGCGCCAGGCAGCCCCTATATTTAGGCCGGCCGTTTATCACAGTCAGCTCCGGCGTGTACCACGACAAGGCGGTGGCATCTACGCTGCTAGGGGGACAATCCTCCTCCTTCCTCCGGCGATCCGTTCGAAGTGCGCGCTCCCTTCCCCGGCTCCTACCTGATGTCGGCTCAAGGGGCGCGCGTTTTTCTCCCGTCTCACTTATTTGCCGCTGCAGGGAGGACGCGGGCCCGCTGCTTTTGTCTCCCTTTCTCGCAGACTCGGCGCGGCTGCCCAACTTGTGTTTCGCTCCCTATCACGGCGTTCGCTACGGGCGTTCCTCGTTGTGTGCGCACGCAGCAGTCATCTTCGTCGGTTCGCCTAAAGTTATTACATTCATTTCGGGCCTTACCTGGCCTCCTTTACTGTTGGCCCCCCTCACGGCCTGCGCCCTAACATCAGCCTTTGGCTTCGCTTTGTGTACATTTAAATTGACCAACTTGAGCAAAAGGCGAATTATTCATTCATAAAGGCGGGGTCATTATTCATACTCAAACCGGTTTAAGGTTGCATTGCGGCATAGCGTAGCAGGAGAGAGAGAGAGAGAGAGAGAGAGAGAGAGAGAGAGAGAGAGAGAGAGAGAGAGAGAGAGAGAGAGAGAGAGAGAGAGAGAGAGAGAGAGAGAGAGAGAGAGAGAGAGAGAGAGAGCTCTTTATTGGGAACTAGTGAAATCAGCCCTGCTAGTGACAAGGCTTGCTACCCCAGATAGGTGATGACTAGAATAATGAGTGGTGAATGTTGGATATTAGACTTAAAATAAAATTCCAACAAGGAATAGACCAGGCATGCACAATGCATGAAAACAAATCTTTCAGCAGAGTTACTGAGCACCAGAAAAAAACAGAATTGAGCACGAAATAGTTGACATCGAAATGTATGTGGGTATAGTACTAAATACCGAAAAATGTTGCTCATCATTTTCAAGATACAGTTTAATTTTTATTTGGACTACAAACAAAGCAAATATTAAGATTATGGAAACTCTTTTTTTTTCGTAAATAGGGGCTTCAATAAATTCTTATCCAGCTTGTTCATGTTCGCTTAAAGCAGATCGCCGTCGATTATGAAAGCGTTTTTCCTTGAGGGGCTTTTGTTGCACGACAGCGTTCTGTTTCAGCAACTCTAACAGAGCGAGCAGTACTTCATTCTGAATGCCACCATCCTGCTTCCACTGTCACCCTTAAATTAGCGAACGTGGTTTGGGTTAGCGGCGAACGGAACAATTTCTGAGGAGGATGAGGGTGGAAGGGCGCTCCTTGGCGGCGATGCATGAGACAAGAGTGCGGAAGAGGCAGTGAGAGAGAGTCATAGCCGGGCGTTCCGCCCTCCTCTTCGGCCTTCGCTCGCTAGATGCTCCTCTACGTGTTTTTTTTTTGTTTTGTTTTTTAAACCGTCGCAGCTGTGTTCGGTCCCTAGGTTATCCGGACGCCTACGCCGCGAAACCCAGGTAACGGCTGCCGGAGTCTCTGGTTTCACTCTTTGTAGAGCCACGTGTGTGAATTCAAGTGACGTTGCATGGGTAATCTTTCCGGGTGTCGCTTACTGCATCGCAGTCCAACCACCTTCACAGCGTATATGAGAGCCAAATTTTTTTAGTGGCGCTTTTCCATTCATAACAATAAATGATCTGCGTTTCAAAAACAGCCTTCGGAGTTGGACTATCGAATGAGCTGAACCGTGGCGCAGAGCTGAGATCGAACCCCGATCGTAGTACTGTTCAGCTGCGCTTCGAGAGGTGTTGTGAGTACTAGCTCACTGCTGACATATCATAATAAACGAGGTCAAACTTTATACGCGAATATTTCGGATAAAATTACTGGACTACGGTCGCACTGACTCTTGCCTACAACGCCATTAGTGTACGCAGCTTTCTACAAATCCACTTAAAATCTGCGCTTCGAAAACAAGTGCACATTCACTCCCCATCTATCCTCCTGAGGCTATATGTGTACATGTAGGCTAAGTGTGTATGTGTAGGCTCTATGTGCCTTTGACTGATTCCCAAAGCATCAATTCCGATACTAGTTATTGCATTCAGCGCAGCATCGAGCGTGAAACAATCAACCTGGGCAGACGCATGCCATCATTGCATCCCATCAAGAGACTTTCAATCAATCAATCAATCAATCAATCAATCAATCAATCAATCAATCAATCAATCAATCAATCAATCAATCAATCAATCAATCAATCAATCAATCAATCAATCAATCAATCAATCAATCAATCAATCAATCAATCAATCAATCAATCAATCAATCAATCAATCAATCAATCAATCAAACAGCTTTATTTACTTTGAAAAGGAGGAGTACGGGACTAAAAGCTCGAGCAGCTTGACGAGGTCCCGACCCCGTTACAAGTTAGCAAACAGCAGCATGATTATCACTCATGAACAATGAGTGAAAATAAATTGACAAGTGTTACATAGCATCGAGTAATCAAACATTTTGTAACATAACGCTAAAATAATAGAGTAAAGTTCATAGGCATAGTCATGAAGTGACATGAACATTAAAAGCAGAAATCTAAAAGGGAAGGGGATAAAGTTCGAGGCATGTACTATTCCCGAGATGAAATGAGCTGGGCGAAACGTTTGATGAGATAGTTTGGGTTATATGACGGATCAAAATCTTCATGGTTTAATAAATTTAGCAAGGAAGGTAGTTTGTAAGACAGAGATTGTTCATCATAAGTTGTTCTAGGTGTGGGTAAAGCAAAAATGTCTTTGTGCCTGGTAAAACGAACACTTGAGTTCCCTTTTAACTTAGGAAGTTTTATTATGGTATCGGTACCATACTTAACAAACGCTTTGTAGCACAACATCAACCGATAATCGTACAAACAAAACACAGGAAGAATTTCGTACTGTGGAAACAGATGTTTTGTTGAAGAAGTATAATGCACGGAAGCAATATGACGTATGGCTCTTTTCTACAGTAAATACAGCTTGCGTAAATTTGTGACACCAGTAGTACACCACACTATGCTGCAGTACTGCAACAGAGATGATACCCATGCATTGTAAACCATGATTTTTACCTTTGTAGGGAGAATGCGTCGCATACGTGCAAGGACACCAATTGGGGATGGCAACTTTGAATGCAAGTTATTAACATGTTCATTCCGTGCAAGGTGCTTCGAGAAATGTACGCCAAGAGTACTAACTGAATCCGCCATCTCTAACTGCTGAGAGGCCAGAAATAAACCAGAAACTTGCCTGACAAAGGCAAGCCTCTTTACTTAAACGTTGGCAACAAACGTAGTCGCACCCGCCGCGGTGGCTCAGTGGCTAAGGCGTTGCGCTGCTGAGCACGAGGTCGCGGGTTCGATTCCCGGCCGCGGCGGCCGCTTTTCTGATGGAGACGAAAAGCAAAAACGCCCGTGTGTACGAGATTTCGGCGCACGATAAAGATCCCCAGGTGGTCGAAATTAATCCGGAGGCCTCCACTACGGCGCGCCTCATCGCCTGCGTTGCGTCGGCGCGTTAAACCCTAGAATCAATCAATCAAATGTAGTCGCTATCTTGTTCGACATTTTCTCGTGGGTTCGGATCCTACCTGACGGGCATTTTTTCTCCCCTTTCTTTCTATCCAAATTCTTTATCGCTTTCAATGACCTACCCCATCCTCCGCTTTGCTTTCCGTGGTTTTTTTGACTGCCAACCCTTATTTCTGTCTTATTATATACATCTTATATATGGATTATTATATATATCTTGTGTGCGTGCGCGTGTGTGTGTGTGTGTGTGTGTGAGTCACGACGTCACGAGAAAAAGACGAAGTGGACAATTGCACATGCCGCCATGTTTGCACATCTTCGAAGAAGCTGAAGCACGCCGTGCGACATAGCTGTGCCCACGCCAAGATGGCTGACACCCATTAAATCATAGCTTCATGAAAAATGGCAATCATGGTTCGCCCCATCGTTATTCCGCCACGTAACGTTTTGGTGAATGAAGGTGCGGGGTACCCCATTCTTGCCCCAGCTTCGCACCTTGTCGGCCTGACTGCGATCACCAGGCAATAAAAAAAAACAGGCAATTGCAGCTAACCTAGCTATCCTAAAATAATCGTTCAGACATGTGTAACTGGTGTCGTTGAACGTTAGTAAATACTTGGTTGGACACTGACGTGACATCCCACTGGCATTTGCAGGCAGTGTGTGCTAGTATGTACGTATCTCTTCTATAATATTACCAATTACCAATTCTTTTGTGTTCATTAGTTTGTACGAATACAGGTCATGAAGTTGCCCGAGTGCCCGAATAAGCACTGTCCGATGTTCCGCAGAGAACTAGCTTCCTTAAGCTCACACTTCTCCTCTGTGTGGTCTGATACCAGCAAGAACGGTTACAAGTTGATGGGAATCAAATTATTTCATTTGCAACTAAAAGTGCGAAGTATGACGTGCGCAAACTTAATGTAACACAAAGGAGAAAAAACGCGCCCGCCTTCAATACTCGACAATTGGGCGGAGTTATTAACGCATTTCTATTGAAATGCATCTTTCCTAAGTTCATGCCTACCTATCTTCACGGAGAGGGGAGGCAATATCATGGTGGAAAAAAGCTGTAAGGTGGAATGAGTGGTGATGTCTGCGCAGGAAGCTTTGCGTAATAATCGATTCCAAATAGTCGGGGACAAATTGCCAAAGCTCGCATCGTGAGGTGCACGACGCATTCCGCTAACGCAGAGAGGGCGAAGTTGTAGAGGACATGCAACCCCGAGAGATATGAAGTGCAGGAGTGAAGAGCACGCGTCATTGGGAATCGCACGGGCCTGAAGGGTCACATGAAAGCCGAACTTAAAGCAAGAGGAACGCTGAAAGAGAAAGGGTGAAAGCGGGAGGAAGAGAGATAGATCAGCCCAGGGAGAGGACGCAGGAAAGGAGCGCAGAACATAAAGTGCGAGGAAGGAACTCGTCCTTTGCGCGATATCACGCGGAATGAGCAAGCTCGTCCCTGGTCGAACTCGCCGCCAGTCGATTATCATATTGATGGAAGGAGAAAGCTGGGGCAGCGGGCGCGAAGCGAACGACGCTTTTGTGAAGATGAATGGCACTAGAATCCGTAAAAAAAAGTAACCCAGCGCAGCTCCTCCTCACCCCCCCCCCCTCCCAAACAAAATACCCAACATATCTAGAGCGAAGAGAACGACCTCTATTTCTTCCTTGCTGCTTTCCACCTCCCCTCCTTTAACACCCCCGGCTGACAAAGAACCGCGCAGGAAACGAGGAGGGAGGGAAGGCAAAAGTATGCTGTAAATAAACATGTAATTCGAAGGCAGTGATGTTCGAGTAAGGCGAAGATAGATTAGTGCGGCATTCTGATGAGAAAGCCTCTCAACCATGTCTGTCCTGGGCTGCAGGCCGCTTTTGTTCCGATGGAAAGCCGTGCGTAATATTATTTGGCCACATTTTGGCGCCTGCACCTTTGTTGTTCTTTATCGAGGCGTCAATCAGGCGAATGCCTCCCGGAGTACGCTGCTGAAGGGCCACTGAAGTGCTTCCTTCTGCGCGGAAGCACGTCCACACTATGACCCGCTCGATGGTGCTACGTCACTACAACGCCGCGCACATTCCGCTTACGTCACGGCTACCGCGGATCAGAAATGAAGAAAGGCAACCTCTTCATTGCGAAAACAGTAAGGGAAACAATAATGGGCGAAAAGGGGAACAAGAGACTCAGAATATATCTGTGTGTGGGTGTGGGCGTGTGTGTGCGCGTGCGTGCGCGCGCGCCTGTGCGTGCGTGTGTATGTGTGTATACGTGCGTGCGTGCGTGCGTGCGTGCGTGCGTGCGTGTGCGTGTGTGCGTGTGTGTGTGTGTGTCTGTGCGTGTGCGCGTGCGTTCGTGCGTGTGCGTGCGTGTGTGGGTGTGTGTGTGTGTGTGCGTGCGTGCGCGCGCGCGCGCCCCGCACCCCGCTGGTGGCATGCCCTGCAACAAACCACAATGCAAGGTATGCCCACATATGACCACCACACAGTCCGCCGCCAGCCCGGCTTCAGACTATTCTTGTATTAATGTGAAAGGGAACTGTAACTGTGACTACGCCAACATTCTATACCTGGTGGAATGCACCCTCTGCGGCCAACAATATATCGGCCAATCTTTAACTCTATCAGGACATGTAAACACTCCTGGTCATTCTTTTGAACAGCTGAACGACACAATATTGGAATCTCGTTTTAAAACCCATCACGATCGCGAGGTACGGGAGTCTTGTCTTGCCTATCCTATCTTATCCTATCCTATCAAATCCTATCTTATCTAGCGTACTTTGGCTTCAGTGAATGTTATGAGAAACTTACGTATCTTTGGTTCGAACATAATTTCCGTTCCTCCCTTCCCCCTATATATGAGCGTTTTTTTTTTTTTTTTGCGTAATTATCCAAATTCACCTAAAACTAATTTCAGAAAAAAATTACGTTTCTTACCAGACCTAAAAGCAACGTTGTCAAAGCGATTACATGATAACTTTTACATGTCAGCTAGGGGAAGTTGATGGCCGCAAGTAATTAAAAATTGTGCGGTAAATTTGAGGAATATTGGAGTTATAAGTTTGGATTTGGGTCGTATGGAATTAAAACACTCACACTGATGCGGCATTCTGAAGAAACTTTGTTTAAATCGACTTTCAAGTGTGGTGCACTGGAAGTCTGCCGGAAAAGGCATTAAACATACGCAGAAGGGCTTCATATGAACAGTAGAACTATACATGAAGAGCAGGTGAGTTCTCTTGACAGCATTAGGAGCTCTTTTCGAATTCAACCGTAGGATAATTTTCTTGGGAACGCCTGAAGACACGCACGACGTAAGCAAGCTCTCCATTGCCTTGCCATGAATTTCCAAAACGCTTCACAAGAAGGCTGCTCGTATCTCCTTCTTCACCTTAATGAAGTGGCTCATGCGCAGAGAGGAGGGGGGGGGGGAGATTTTCCAGGGCTTGTAAGCGGCGGCTATTTATTTAAATACTAAAATGGTAAATATTAGGGTACAAAAATATATAACCTCATTTACTCGATAGGGACGGGGGAGACGAGATGAAATGATTGTTTCACATCTCTCAGCTTTATTTCGTTCGCTTCATCTTCCGTTCACTTTGCTGTCGACGTCTGGGGACAGATCTTTCGTCGATCTCCTAATTGCCGTCCGAATTCATGATAAATCAGCTCCGAAAAGCACAAAAAAAAGAGGTCTGAAAACATTCACAAAACAGTCCGAACCGTCAAACCAAAAGCAAACTCCCATTGGGCATATGGATTTGGCTCATTTTGATCCTTGCCAGAGCAGAATCTGTCCCATTTTTGATACGAACTACGACCTGCGTACACGTTTGCAGGGCGCTATCTCACATATTTTCTTGCCGCATCCCTTTTACAGGAAAACTGCCGAGTTTCTTGTCACTGAATGTCAATGTGCCTTAGCTACGGTTTGTGAATTTTGCTCATACTATATATATATATATATATATATATATATATATATATATATATATATGTATATATATATATAGTATTGCTTTCACATGCGCACAGCCCGTCGTAATCATCTGAACCCTGCATCACGCGATCATCATCATCGCTTTGGGTGGGCTTGCTCGCAAAGTCCCCTGTCCCTGGCCTCTAGCCTTCTCGCTATCCTGCTACAGTTAGGAAAATCTCCCCGTGAGCTTGCATCGTTTCATGCGTTTCATGAGATGTCCTGTCGATAACAACATCAAAAAATTTGATTTCTGATGTAAAGTTCATTGTTGTGAAACTTTCCGGCTTCAAATTCTCCATTGACTGTTATATGACACCAGGACATGTGATTGCGGGTAAACGTAGCCACCGAACACTTCGTACCATAAACTCTGCATTTCCCTTCGTAGGAAGGGGTCCGTCACTAAAGTCGTTCCCTTCGCAGCGGTCGGTTGGCTCCTGACGACCGGAGGCAAATGTCATCGGCATAATTTTTTTGCAGGGCTCGTTGGAAAAAAAGGGTGTTCAGAAGACGTATAAAAGCAAGAATAGTGGAAAGTACTTAAACCGACCCTCTGCGAGGACGTACTTGTTTCGTATTTCTCGAATTGTTTTCAACTCGTGAAAAATACACCTCGCGTAAAACTTGAAAAAGAAAATGGCACCGCTTTAAGGAGAAGAATATTGGTGAGCTCTTTTCTCTGGTATAATCAATGAGCGCGAACACACTTTAAATTTTTTGCTCACTTGTGATACAAAGTTTAGAGCCGTGTTATGTTGGAAATACAAGGTTGCCATACGTAGAGAACCCCACTTATAGGACAGATTTAATTCTCACCATCAATCAGGTAGCGTGAAGAAATTCCACAATCCCCAATGGGCAGAGGCGGGGAAGAGGAAGGGAGAGGGGTGCATGGCCTTTCGGAGTACCAATAATGGAATATCCCGAACCTGGACGCAAGAAGACAGGCGTGAAGGGAGCTGTCTTGGGCCTTCTACGTTTCTCGTGCCCTTATTATAGCGAGATTTTGCACCCGCTACAATTTCCGATGCTGCACTTTAATGAGAATTACTCAAAGATTTACCTCTAAAGGAAAACAAGTTTGGTATACAGTATGGTTGAATTAGGTGAGTACTCTCATGTCTTCTCAACAAGTTGTGAAGAAATAATAGGACTTTTGCATAAACCCAGTGACAAGTTTTCGTCTTTTATAATGTCATGAATAAACGTTATTTGATATTTATTGCCTCACTATTTTTATGTCTACTCCAGCAAGGGTATTTTTGTTTGTGTCTGATCAACGCCTGTACAGACAGCATTTATTTTTTGTACATGTTCTGCATATCTACACTAGAAGAACACATCAAAATATTTGAGAAACAACAGAAAGGAAGCCCCTTTTTTTCGGGCATATCGTTGAAAACGTCATAGCGAAACTTAACAATTAAAATGCACAAGGCTAAACGTGAACGGCATGCAATAGCCCCTTGTGGTTGTGTTCTTTCAAAGGATCACATCAGTCGTGTTAGAGATAACTAGTACACAGTAGGCCTGTACCCACAACGCACCGAAATAAGAACCAAAGACGGGTATTACTGTTTAAGGGTGCTGCAATCGCAAGACTTGAAAGTGTAGCCCAGCGGTGCAATGCTCTCTTCATACGCAACAGACCGGGGTTCACATGTCAGACATTGTCAGTAATCTCATTTCTTTATTCTCGTTTGTCTTTCATAATATCACAAAAATCTGGCAAAAAATTCAGGACTAACGTGTGGGGCGTGCAGCAGTCGCGTACACAATATAGCAGGGGCAGTGACACAATTTAGCAGTGGCAATGTAGGGGTTTCCTTGAAACAGTCTGTCGCAGGCAACTCTGTGTGCGATTCAGTAAAAAAAATTGTAGCGTAATTTTCTTAGCAGCTAATTCCAGTGGTTCTAGTTCCCTTCCCCTTCTTTTACTGGTTTCATCCTTTTTTTCCATTGTTCTCCTTCCCCACGTGTAGGATAGCAAACTAGGCCACAGCCTGGTTGACATTCCTGCCTTTGCTTTACTTTTGTTCCTTCCTTCCGTCCCAGTTTCCTCTACTCCTGTTTCCCCTAGGGAATAGACCTGACCTTCATGTCCTTGTGGTAAAACATATTATCTATTGATTGAGTTAAAGAGGTTAGGTCTGCGTATTAGTCCTTAATTAGTACGAAGCACGATGGCATGCACGCGTACCTTGGCGTGGCTAATCTAATTCCCGCATTTAAAAGAAATATTACAAGTATCGCTTGTAGTAGAAAAACAGCCTTTTCGAATGCCATGGTTGTTGCTTGAGAAATTTCGTGCGTTATATTACCCTGAAAAATTTTTCCGCGGGCCGGAAAGAATCTTCAGCGCTCTCGTCAGTCTTAGCTCTCTCTAAATCCAATTAACTGCAAAAATGGGGAATCTTTTTTTGTTGTTTTTTTTTTTGTCTCCGTAATAGGACAAGGGTTGTTTTACAGGCTCCCTTTCGTCTTTCGGCCCCAGATATCACCTTTGGCGCACGCAGCACCATAACTGAGTTACGGAGGTCAGCGCGGAATGTTCCCTAGCTTCAGTGTGTACCGAATAGATTCAGGGGGACAATCCACGTAGGCTCGCCGCGCGCATGGCCTCCGACCTTCGAGGGAAAAGACAAACAATTCTGCAACAATCGATATTGGTTCAGCGCTATCGATTACGCTGCGCCGAGCTAACAATGATGCGTCTCTCGTCGAATATATATTTTCCTACCGCCATGTTTGTCATGATTTAACCAAATTTATGCGGCGCCGATGCTTCGATGGCACACATAAAGACTGGGGCGTTCGATAAAAAAATGTTCCTACGCCGTAACTTTTCAAGCTCAGTCTTTGCAGCCTCCAATGAGCGCCAGGAAGGCAATCACTCGCAGATAAGCATTAATGACTGATTATTTCATCATGCGTTCGCCCCTCTCCCTTGCGAGCCGTTTTAAGCTGAGAGGCACTCGGTGCTGATGAATGCATAGGTTTGCCTCAACTGCCAGCAAAATGCTTTGTTGACGCACTGTTTTTTTTTTAAATACGAACAGCACACGTGCGGGGTAGACACGGGAGGGGCGACACTCGCAGCAGCACACGTGCTTGGTTGTTGCAGAGCTTGAGCGTACGTGGCGGAGTAGAGCGGAGGCGGCTGCAGATTCAGTTCCACGGATTCTCGCACAGCTTACCTTACTTCCTCTCTAACCACTTGAACGAGAGAGGCGCACGCCGGCGAAGCCGTAGGCAGTTGGGACATACCGAGTTCTTCCCGCACAACAGAACGAATTAGCTCCCGTAGAGCATCCTGGCTGGTGGCCAATGCAGCAGACAGCACATCCGCTGGCGCGCAGCTGTGATTGCGGTCATACTGTCTGGCGCGCTGTTCCAGTGTCCTCTCCATTGCCGTGGCTTCTGCCATAAATTCTGCGATGGTGTGCGGTGGGTGGCGTACAAGCCCGGCAAAGAGCTCCTGTTTCACACCTCGCACGAGCTGTCGCAGCTTCTTGTCTTCAGCCATAGCCGGGTCGGCGCGTTTGGAAAAGGCGGTACATGTCCTCGCAGTACATTGCCACGCTCTCATTGGGACGCTGATTTCTGGTGTGTAGCGCAGCTTCGGCCTTTTCCCTCCGGTCGCCTCTTGCATAGGTAGCCAGAAACCTACTGCGAAATTCATCCCAGGTTGGGAACTCCCTTTCGTGGTTCTCATACCACGTCCTCGCGTGGTGGTCGAGCGTGAAATACACTTGTCGCCGTTTCAGCACTGCATCCCATCTATTAAAGCTCGCGACGCGCTCATAGAGGCCAAGCCAGTCCTCAGCGTCCTCAAAGACATCGTCGTTAAATATTGGCGGCGTTCGCGGATGATGGATCACGAACTGACCTGGGACGGAATAGTCGGTCTGCGTCGTAGTTGTGCCATGATGTGTGTTCTCGCTGCCCAGGTTGTCGCCGGCAGCAGTCCGAATTCGGGTGAAGCACCTTGGAGTCGACGACTGGTGCGTTGGTGAACAGGAGTCAGCTCCGTTCGAGGCGCTTCGTCTCCGGCAACGCCATCTTCTTGACGCATGCGGGGTCACAGCCCGCACCCTCCACCAAAAAAACTCTCCCCCACCTCCCCGAAGGGGATCGTGCGGAAATGCGAATGCATTGGGTGCACCGATGAGTGCGCTGCGGCAAGCAGTCACGGAGAGACCCGCGCGCTCCACTGCATTTATGTATATTTTTTCGAGCGCAGTGAGCGGAGAGAGGGTACGCGGAGAGGAGAGAGAGACCCGTGCAACACGCCCGCCCCGCGCGCGAGCTCTCTCCGCCGAGCTCCGCGATGCGAGCGCCCGCACACGCCCGAGCGCGCTCCTCCTCTCCACTCACTCTCCGCTACTCCGCCCGAGCTCCGCGATGCGAGCGCCCTCACACGCCGAGCGCGCTCCTCCTCTCCCCTTGCCCTCCGCTACTCCCGCCCGAGCTACGACGTACTCCGGTTGCTAGGCGCGCCACAGCTGTTGCTAGGCGCACGCCGGCCAACGCACGACAACCCCCGACTAAGAAATGCATTCGCATTTAAAATGTAGCGCCTGGATAAAAATAGGGGCACTTTTAATTACTAAGCCCACGGAGAGTCAAAATGGCGACACAGCTGGAGCAAGAGCACCGGCAAGAGGCCTTCGTCCTTTTCTTCGTCCAGTCCACTCTCGCGCTAGCATTAGCGGGATTGACCGCGTCGCCAATGTAATAATAGACACTGTAACAATATGTACACTTGCTGTACGGAAATATATATGCGCAAAACAAGCACGCTCACTAGATGCGACCGCTGGAAGCACAAGCAAGTTATGAAGGGTGAGCGTCAACGCCGGAGCGGATTCATTAGGCTAGCGTGTTGCTAGAGCAAGAGTTAGGCAAGTTGGAGTAGCTCGCCAGGCAAGGGCCGGTGGCTACTAGCCTTTGCGGAAAAGTATTAAGGGGTTGAATAGAATGCCTCCCAGGGTGTCTCATGGGATGCGAAGCATATAATTAATCAATCGCTTAAATTAAAGACACTTGCCGTGAGCCATCGATAGTCTCGTGATCTGTATGAGTATTATGAGTTAGTTTTTACGAGCTTCGTCTTACGCCCCGGCGCCCTTGGACCAGGAGAATTTAAGCGGAAGGCTAAGTAGACTACTGTCAAAAAGAAGAACATCCGTAGACGAACCTCCATAACCACCGAACGTCGTGCCGCACTGACCAGCAGCAGCGGTGGGGGCAACGTAACCTGGGCCACGAGAGTAGCGCCGCTTATACGGGTAGCGGCAGCACGCAGGAGTTTTCTCCGGTTAATTTCTTGCCGAATAAAACGTCGGCTGGACGTAATTGACCAGATATGTGCGGTTTAAACAGAGCTAACTTAGTTATTGGGGCCGCTGGAGTCGTCTCCGTGATACGGCGTCTTTGTATTTTTAATGCGTAGCAATCTTTGCCAAGTACCCCCACAGCCAGGACCGTGTAACACCCTGCATTTCCACAATAATGCAGATTTCGCATAGTTCCACCTGTAATCGTTATAATAGAGGAAATGGAGATAATTGGTCGAACAAAATTTTGAAGAAATAAAAAAATAAAAAAATATATATAATTACGGAAACTGGCGAACAGTGTAACGCCCTGTATTTCTACAATAATGCAGATTTCGTCAAAGTTCCAAATGTAATCGTTGTAATAACGTAAATGGAGATAATTGGTCGGAGAAAATTTTGAAAAACTACAAAATAAGAAAAATATTCAGAAATTACGGAAAATGTCAAAACGTATAGCGCATGGCATTTCCACAATAATGCAGATTTCGCAAAAGTTCCACCTGTCATCGTTATAATAGCGTAAATGGAGATAATTGGTAGAACAAAATTTTGAAAAAGTAACAAAATAAGAAAATTTTAAAATAATTTCGGAAAATGGCCATCCACGTAACGCCCTGTATTTCCACAATAATGAAGATTTCGCGAAATTTTCACCGTTAATTGTTATAATAGCGCAATTGGGGATAATTGGTCGGAGGAGATTTAGAAAAAAAAATCTCCCACTCAGGACATGTAACATAAGAATTCTACGCATTAGTAGATACTTCCCTGAATTTCTGCAGAATTTGTGTTGTGGTCGTTTTCTTTCGCCTCGTCGACGGCGTTTCTAGCCTACTTTTTTCTTCAGTTTTCGCGGTGAAAACTACTTAGACATGCATTTTTAATTCTCGTTTATGTACATATGTTTTGACTCAAATATAGTGTCTCAAATTTTCTTTGCGCTGAACAATGTTGATTGTTCAAAGGGGCCATGCAGACAAAATACAAGTTTATTTTATTCGAAAGATTTCGTGTTTTATAGTGCTCCCAGCGTTTCTCCGGAAGCAAACCATTCTTTATTAATTGAAAAATTAATCAATTGAAGTTAAAATCTTGATTCTCCCGCCAAATGTGCGTTTCCTCGACGTCTGCGATGACATCACAAGAACCGCTCTGGAGCCGATTGCGGAGCCTCGTTTACCGTTAGTCAAGCTAGATGGCGCCATCGCACCGCGAAGGGCCGTTTTCTGCCATTGATTTGTTTTTGATCGTATTTGTAGCTGGCTTGTTTTCGTTAAGGTCGAAAATAATCGTTCCGTGAAACATGGTGTTCGCTCGGCAAGTATGGTCACTTAAGACACCGTCGCTTACACCAATCGGCCAGTGTCGTCTGAGACAAGCCCAAAGCGCCGCAGTGTTGTGCAGCTAAAACAAGCATAGTGCGCGCAGTACCAACAGCACTACGCATTGGTACTCCTATGTTTACGTGTACTTTCGTAACTTCCAGTGTTTACGCCACCATTCTTACTGTTATAAAAAGAATTTGCCCTTAATTTAAGCGCAAACAACTCGTTAGGCAAGGTTGTAAGTCCTGTATAATTTGCGTTTGCTTTTGGCGGCCTCAGCCAATCGCACAGCTGTGCATATTGCGTCATAGGTTCTGTTGGGGGAAATGCGCTAGTGGGTCGCATGGTCATTCCCTTTTTTTCCTAATTATGCACCTTATTGGACGAAGTTTATGTTAAAAGTGGTGTCAGTGTGATTCTTATGAGGCAATCTTTCGAATGAATTAAACTTGTCTTTTGTCTGCATGGCCCCGGGGCTTTAAGCCGTGTTTGGAGAGTCTTGCCTATACATACTTTGTGTTCCTTCTCTTCGTTGTGGCAGAAATGCTTCTTAGAACCCTATACGGTCACGATATCCCGTTCCAACATAGGTACAAATCGGGCATTGGGTGTGATGCAGAAAGTAAATTAAACGTTTTCATACGCTGCACCCTTCTGCAAAATGACGTTGAAAATGCCAAGCCGCACTCACTGACGAAAACAATGAGTAGAATTGAGCTAAGAGAACATTTTGCAGTAAAAAGAACACAGATCTGCCGAAAAAAAAATGTAGCATTTCTGGTGCTCTAACCCTAAACTATCGAGGCCGAACAGCTGAGTTCTTTCATCACTTGTTCAATAAACAAAAAAAAAAAAAGTACAAGGAGTGTTCCAAGCGAACCGGTAGATGGCGCCGGGCGCGCACAGGAAGTACCTGGCCTGTACCCACAGAGAAACGGAATGTCGCTATACGGCTTCGAAGAGCTAAAAATTTTTGGCTGCCGTTTTCAGTTCAAAACCTGCAGCTCAAAACCTGCTTAAAACTTGCCGAAGCACAAAACCTGCCAAAGTGTGTGCTTCGCATATAAACTGCAACCGAGAAAGCAGTCGATGTAAAAGTCGCGAACGCGCGACGGAAATGGCCGCTCTGTATTGTCTCCTTCTCATGTTTGTTGTTGGGGCCATCAGCTCCCAGGCATTAGAGGCGTCCTCGGGTCGCCATGAGGTGCTACTACGGCCCTCACCCACCAGCGTCCTAGAATGATCTTTTCTTTCGAGCGATGATTGTCCGCCAGCTCAGTACTGAAAACTGTTGATGCTTCTGGCTAGAGACCCATTAACTATACGTGCAGGGGCTGAATTGCGGTGCCGCCGGGAAATTTGTAGTCGGGGCTTTCCGTCCTTCCCATCAGAAAAAAATCTGACTTTTCATTAGCAGGATATCTTTGCCAACAGCAGCACATGCTTTGTGGTCGCTATTTTGAAGCCGATTCAAGCTTATGGGAACTACGTATCGTTAAAAAAGCCCTTCTGCGATATGTAGAAGTTAACAGCTTTCCCAACTATGTGCGGGAAGCAAGTCGTATACTCGCCAACATTTTTCAAAGCCACAAAAACCTGGCCCACCTTTGACGAAAAACCTTAGCGCATATAATAAGTGGCAAAACTGCACACAACACCAACACTAAGGCTGTGACAAGTCGTCTGCAGGAGGCGCACCGCTGACAGCCCGGTCACATGCCCCAAACAAATACTACGCACGGTTCAGCGATTTTGGCCGCTCAGCTCCGGTAGAGCCCGCGTGGTTGCATCTACAAATTACGCACGGTTTGGCTGCGGCAGCCCCGTAATATCGCACGCAGTCTGAATACATTCCTCCTCAGGAAGCGTTGTCGAATGCACCAACGCGGGTGTGTGCACGTATCGGTGTGCGAATACTCCTCCTGCCCGTAGTCATGTTCTGTGCTCCTACCAATGCACTCGGAAAACAAGTTAACCCTGAAGTCCTCGCCGGTTCTTAGGGTGAGAGAGAAAATGCGATGACTTACTGCTGCTACGAGCTGGCTCACTAAACAGCGCACCATCATCCCGGCGTGCGGGAGTTGCAGCATCCGGAAAGCTTGTAGTTGTTCCCAAGGATTCGCAACGGTCAACGCGACGCGTCACCCCAACAAGGGATCAGAATCGTAACGCAACGGGTCTGCTCAAAGTATGGGGAAGATTGAACTACGGGGTTGCAAAGGGTGACGCCACGGGTGCTGCCGTACTAGAATGACCGCAACAGGTTGCTTTAATTGAGAACAGATTTTTACAAGCCGAATTGAATCATATACGTTGGGTTAAGCAAGCGGGGTTCAGTGGCGGCCCTATATTCTCGCGCAGTTTTTACAGTACGGCACATTATTTGATTATTTAATTTCCTTTAACATTTGTTTTACACCATCTGTACTTTTGATAATACGTGTAGCATTGCTTTTCTAAGGAGGAAGAATAAAACTGACGCATCAAAAATTCAAATTACACTCACTAAGAAGAGAAATATATGCAGACGAGACCGAGGCGTATGCAGTTTGAGACAGCCGCCTTGCCACCATAGAAATGAAGAGTAGACGTAACGCTCGTTTCAATGCATGTACTTTAAAACATAACAAATGGCGGCCGACCCCTTAAAGTAATCCATTAGCATTCAAAATTATCCTGAGCTTCATACGCTAGCAATGGTCAATTTAGTCGCAGTTAAATACGACAGTTTTTTTTTTTTTTTTCATCTCGGGTTGATTGCGTGACCGGGAACGCCGATGACCTCTGGATATGCTCACATAGAACTATGGGTGGACGGGATATTCGCGTAGATGAACTACTGCCAGCCATGTCACGCGAACCAGGTTATATTAAAGTGAAACAAATACACGCTCACTCGTGACGAAAACATTTTACGCGATTGAACCAATATATGCATCTCATTCTTCGAGCGACATAATAATTCTTCTGTTTTCTGTTTTCAACCCCATGCTTGAAGAAGAATCGATAAAGCTATTTTTAGCCTCCTCGAGGAATAATGGCTGCAATAATGCTTTTTAAACTTCAGGAAGAACTTCACTTTCACAAAAGAAAACATAATCTCTTAAATGCCCCTTCAGTTTACTCTCTTAAAATGTTTTTTTAGGAAAGTTCGCGATAGCATTGCAGGGGTCAAGCACTTACAAGAACGAAGTGATGAGTTCACTCAGATACCGCTGGACGAGAACCCCGGTTAAAAGGCTCAACGCACAAAGAATTGGCAAGGCTACCAATTGTAACTACTTTAGATTTCGTCTGCCGGGAGGATTCTGAAAATAACCCCAGATGGAGCCGTTCCCTGCTTCTGAAAAGCTGCCCTTGCGCGTCAGCGCCACTGACTGGATTGTCTGCACCAGCCACACACGTGCCTGGAATCAATCCATTCGAAGCTGCGTGAGATCCTAGCATGCTCGTTAAGGCCATTACTCCTACAAGGTACACGGTGATAATGCTTCCGACACGGCCGTTACGCGCCCTCCTCCTCTCCGTACGCTCAGCGGCGCCGCCACGAGCGAGGAATCGCGGCACGACAGGCTGGGTTCAACGCGCGCCATGTGCGCGCACGCCGCCCTTTCTCGGTGCTCCCAGCGCCCCGCGAAAGGGAACAAATAATGACGGCCATTAGAAGCAGCGCGCCCTTGGCGGAATGCGAGTTTTCCCAGGAGCACGCGGCGAGGAGAAGCGAACTTTACCCGCTTTTGCAACGCTGGTTCGCAAACGAAACAACGCTGGCAGCTGTTCGCGCGTTTACGTACACCTACTCTGCGTAAGTCAATGACAATTAATAGCAACTGCCGTCATAATCTCGGCGTTCTCTGCACTGGGACGATGGAGGGCTGAGCGGGAGGATGCTTCGAAAACGGAGAACGATAGTGTTCGGAGAGCGCGGACTTTTCAGGCCAAAAGGACCCCGTGGCCCGGAGAGGCAGGCAAAGCAAAAACAGGGGCCACCAGCAGCCAGGGACAGGCCCAAAGGAGAAAGCGGCCGGGGTGGCATTGTTCGTCTCGTCGCGCGGCAAGAAGAGCGCGCAAACTCTTACGCTCTGGCGAAGAAGAAAAGCACTCCGCCATTGGCGACCGTCCAAAAAGCGAACGCTCTCGGCGGCGGCGGCGGAATCTCGTTTGTACAGCAGCATGCCAGATTCGGGCCGCGGCGCGCTGGAACACGCCGGGTGGGGCCTGCTGGCTTGCCGGCGACATGGGCTGGCGGCGGCGGCCGCGGCTCGCTGCGCCCCGGCCACCGCGACCGGGGGGCTCGCTCGCAGCCGACGGCTGACAAGTTGCCGCTGGCGCACATTGGCCTCCTGGCCTTTACGAGCGGCAACCGCCCAAGACCCGTGCGCCTCTGGCCATGTTTCATACCGCACCCAGGCAGAGCGAATGCGAAACGCCAGAGTGAATGATGACGAAGCTGTACCTTCCACTGGAGCTCATGTGTGTAATGAATGAAAGGCTACAGCATCCAATAAGCATGACGCACATAATCGCCCCGCCGTGCTATTTCCGCGTTTCTTCGCACGCTTTCTCGGGGGGTCTGAGGAGGTATGCGCAGCTCAATTATTTTGTGGCATATCGAATAATATTTTCGGTACAAGGCGGTTCGGTTCAGGGCGTTTCGGTACGGTCTTTTCGGTACACGGGCGTTTCGGGACACGGGTGTTTCGGGACACGGGCGTTTCGGGACACGGGCGTTTCGGTACAGGACATTTCGGTACAGGACATTTCGGTACAGGGCGGTTCGGTACAGGTCGGTTCAGTACAAAAATGAATTTGCGCGAGCGTTCGAGGCAGCAAAATTAGCGGGCATTGTTAACATGGGAGTTGCAAGCATGCAAATCGAACCTGTTTATTACAACTGTCGTTGCTCGTATTTCTGCTTTATTCTAGGTCAGTAAAAGTTTATGCGACCTCCTAAAACAACGGCTACGTATTTGCATAACCGTGGCCAGAAAATGTATGGCTCGTTCATTACTTCGTTTCTTTAGCGATCTACTCTGGCTAGCATTATATAAAACAGATCAACGACACTAACTTTTTTTTTTTTCACTTTCCAGAAAATACAATAACAGCTGCGTAATTAAGTGTAACCGCAGGGGCAAAGGAACCTGTGTCTTCCTAACGTAATGAAGAAGATCTTGCAATATTTAGGCATTCCGTATTTGTGGGCGTTGCTTTCTCCAATGCACATACCACGTCATTATCAATTTATTACCGAGGGCACCTGTTGTACCTTGTCGCACGCTTCTGTCCCGCCCTCATCGTCGTTGGCAGTTACTATGCTGGGTTTACAGTGTTTGTGAATTGGTAGTTGAAAATGCTCTTGTGTAATATTCAAAGGTATATTTTTGCCAGGGCTGCTCTCTTGTGATTTTCAGCGTTCTGCCGCATATATACGCATCATAATTTGGTGAGGTTTTATTTTTATCAGAGATAAACGATACCTGCCGCTCCCATCATCAGTATTTCTTGAAGACGATAGTCTTTCTTGGGCTCATTAAACGCGGAAATGTTGGTCTCTCTCTATGTCTGTTTGTCTGCCTGTCGTTCTGTCCCTCGATTCAGCCGCCCGGCCAAAGTTTATGCAGAGGGGAGCCATTTCTAAACATCTAAGCCCGGTGGTAATGTCTACGCTTGTCATCATTGTTCAGCCAAAACAAAACATTCAGCATATTTGAAGCATCAATACATCAATACATAACAGATATTTGCATTGTTCCTTCCAAAAGAATTCCAAGTGGAGTAGTCCTTGAGGAGATGATTATCTGTATGCTGCAGAAAACATTTCAGCGTTCTCTGAACGTTATTACACAGCGTTTCCAACTTTTGATTCACAAACACTGTACACCCACCGCAGTCCCTGCTAACTACGAAGAAGTCGGGACGGAAGCGTGTGCCAATATATATAGAGAGAGAATAATTTATTGCATGGAAAGAAAACACAGAGAGGTCGGCCTGGTCGTATAGACTCTGAAGGCTGCTACTCTGTGTGGGGGTGGGGAAGGGGGAAAGAGCATAGATGGAGAGGGGGACAGGTATGACGATTATAATAGGCGCCTTCCGTAATGCTTTTTTAAAAACGCCTTATTAAGCATTGCGTTATAAACAAAAGCAACGCACACAAATTCAGAATGTCGAGAAATTGCCCTTCACCATTAAGTAAGTTAAAAAGGCATAGGTTCCTTTCCCCGTGCGGTGGCCCTCATTTCCGAAGCCATTGTCGTAGGGACTCTGCAAAGTGCGAAAATAAAATAGTTACTCTCACTAATTAAAAAAAAAGCGATAATAAGTCGTCAAAAACGAGCGAGGAAACACAGGGATACTGTCACTCATTTGTGATATAAAATACTGGTGATAGTAAGTCGCTAAAAAAGAATAATGAACAAGTAGGTTTTATAAATGCTACAAATATCCCAGCTAATATTCAACAAATAAAAAGAAGTTTTTTGGCAAGGCCGCATGACCAACTGCTGGCCTAAACTAACGCAGAACTGCGAACAAGAACATCTGTGATAATTAGGTACGAACTGCGTGCTTGCAACCACCGTGTAAACAACGCGCGCAGCCCACAGCGCTCGCCGGAATTCGTCTTTGTACCGAAACACACGTGTCCCGAAAGGTCCGTGTCCCGAAACGCCCGTGTCCCGAAACGCCCGTGTCCCGAAAGGTCCGTGCACAGAAAAAACCGTACCGAAACGCCCTGTACCGAAACGTTCTGTACCGAAAAGACCAGAGCCGCTGATGCACTAATATTGTTTGTAGTAGCTTCAGCCACTCCGGTTATTTCCCCCTACACCGGCTTCAATGATGCTTCTTAGTGAAGCTACACTCTGATACACTGCTACTGGTGTGCTTTACCATAACGAACACGAATAGCAAACTAAGTGCCAACCAGCATCCAACCTAACTCGAAAATTACATGTTCCCTCTGACAGGGAGCAATGCGAGACGATATGCGTAATGCCAGCTCACACCACGTTCTTGAGTCGCATCAGGTTTTGCACGGGCAGTGAAGTTCGCCGAATGTGACGGACCATTTACAATATTCGAGTGTGTTGTGGCGAAGCTAAAGTGAGGGGGGGGGGGGGGGGTTGGCTATTGTTACCAATCAAAGTCGCACCACCGATGGATTCGTTGTTACCCGGAAGATCATTATTAGTCTATTGTCTACAGCTAGCCTAGGGAGAGGTCAGGTTAGGTAACGTCATCGTCCAGGTTTCGTTTTAGTTGGGATAGATTTTTTTTAACAATGTAGGAAATGTGCAACACCGCTTTTCCAAGAACGTAAAAACGTTGAACCAAGAAAGCTACATAGTTACTAACCATTGAATAGTTACTAACCTATAATTAGAAGGATCAGAATGGGGTGGAGTGCATACGGCAGACATTCTCAGATAATGAATAGCAGCCTACCATTGTCCCGGAAGAAGAAAGTGTATGACAGCTGCATCTTACCGGTACTCACCCAGGGGGCAGAAACTTGGAGACTCAATAAGAGGGTTCAACTTAAATTGAGAACGACTCAGAGGGAAATGGAGCGGAATATGATAGGTGTAACATTAAGGGACAAGAAGAGGGCGGAGTGGGTCAGGAGCGTTCTCCGTATTCTTAACAAACAAGTGTTAAGGACATACTAGTAGAAATTAAGAAGAAGAAATGGACGTTGGCAGGGCATGTAATGCGAAGGCAAGATAACCCTTGGTCATTATGGGTAACAGAGTGGATCCCTAGAGAAGGCAAGCGTTGCAGAGGGCGGCAGAAAGTTAGATGGGCCGATGAGATCAAGAAATTTGCGGGGATAAATTGGTCGCAGTTAGCACAGGACCTGGGTAATTGGAGAATAATGGGAGAGGCCTTTGCCCTGCAGTGGGCGTAGATAGGCTGGTGATCATGATGATGACAACACTAGGACGCACCTAAAGTGTCCCCAGATTACTTCTCTAGTTCTTTATTTACTCTGTAAACCCCTTTTTCCTTTCGTGACGAGGGGTAAGACAGGAAGTGTGTGCAGTCTTAGTTTCTCGCTCACACATTTCTTGATGGAGATGAACTATTTTGTGCGAAATAAACATACATGTGTACACGGGCTGAAAAAGATTCTCCGTATTCTGTTTATCTTTGCCAAATACGTCAAGGTGAAAAAGTAGTAACCACAAGCAAGAGCGACGTTAATAGCTTAAGAATTTAGTCAGTGTTTCGACGCTTCCTTTTTTTTTTATCATTTTCAACGAGAGTCGTGTGAAAGCGTACACTTGGGGTAACAAACGGATTAGTTCAGCCACATCGGCCGTTCGCTTTCCGCAATGCCGCTCTGAGCCGATGTAGTGCCGGCAACTGCTGCTTTCGCCCAACGCGAAACCACCGAGCGAACTAGTTTTCCGGGGAGCAGGTATAACGCACCAAAAAGGAAGGAAAAAAAAACACGGCGCTTTCCGCGTTACTAGCCATCAAAAGCCGTTCCTGACTCGGCGCGCCTCGAAGCATGCACCCTATAATCTGGCTTACATGCATCCCTCCATAGCTGGAGAACGGCAGACGCAGCGCCAAGCTATCTCTTCCATTCGTTCTATCTCTCCCTCTACTGCGCTGTTTTCTTTTTTTTTTTTCTTCGCCCCGATAGCGTCGCTTCTGCGGTATAAGGTGCGCCCGGGTAGCGTCAAAATCCAGCGCAAGATGTCCTCCTTGCCATCGCAAAACCCAATACCCTGCGGCGGCTAGAGCGGACGGGCCCGGCGTGTTATTCGACAGCGGATCTTTTTGGAATTGGATTGGCCGTCCTCCGTGGCTACCAACAACACGCCACGAACAGAGTTAGCCTAGTACCCGAAGCGCCCGTAAAACCTAAACCCTGTTTATGTAGCTTCCGATGAAGACGTGCGCTAGCGAGGAGGGAAAAAAAAAATCTTTGCATGAGCTTGAGGGCGCCGCTCGCAGAAGCCGCCTCGCCCCGTCTTTCCTTCGTCTCCGCTTTTGCTTCCGTTTCATCCCTCGGCGGGCTCCCCCCGTGCACCGGGGTCCATCCCCTTTGTCCCTGCACCGCCGCGCATTGAAGAGAATCTGACAGTCGTTGTTTTGTTTCTTGCAATGATCTGGCTGCCTGGAAGCGCAATCTGAACTCGGTGGCGTTCTTTAAATTTTAGGCACTTTTATTTTACCTATGCCACGCTTCCCACTCGCCTGCTCCTCGCAGTCAACCGTGGTGAAATCGAAAACCCACGAGGAATGAATCGTGGTTCGTCCAGCCGCGGACAAATAAAACAAAGTCCACTCTGTGGCGATTGACTTTCGCATCGTAAACCGCCGGGGGTCCAGGCACTGGCTTCGGCTTTCCCGCCGGTCAACGCTTGTGTCCCTTCCCTCCTTTTTTTTTCTAATCCCGGCGCCGACATTGATTTTTTCCTTCATTTTAACCACGTATTCGTTGTGGTGGCATCCTTGTGTGCCAACTCGAGAACACTGGCCAGCATGCGCTCACAGAATGTACTCGATATACTCTTTTGAAATATTCCCCGATCTGGGCGTTCTTCACGCGTCGCCTGTTTAGATGAATAGATTTGATTGTAGGGTTTAACGCGCCGACGCAACGCAGGTGATGAGGCGCGCCGTAGTGGAGGGCCCGGGATTAATTTTGACCACCTGGGGATATTTAACGAGCGCAGAAATCTCGTACACACGGGCGTTCTTGCTTTTCGTTTCCATCAGAAAAGCGGCCGCCCCGGCCGAGAATCGAACCCGCGTCCAAGTGCTCAGCAGCACAACGCCTTAGCCACTGAGCCACCGCGGCGGGTTTGAGATGAATAGAAAAACATGTTAGGAAATACACTTGCGGCTAAGGGACTACAAATAATTTACTTGGCTAATTTATTTGGATGTCATGAATTAATGGAGCCGTGAATGATTTTTTCTTTTGCTGGTGTGAAAATTTTCATTCTCCTTCTTGCGCAGCCTCATATTTAAAGTTGACAGCGGTTTCGGTTCGTTCTTCTCATTTCGAATAATAACATGTACATTTATTACAAGTATCTAAAGGCATCCATTGGCCGTGGCAGTTGTGGCTAGGATGTTCAGTATTATAAGGCAGAGAGAGAGAGAGAGAGAGAGAGAGAGAGAGAGAGAGAGAGAGAGAGAGAGAGAGAGAGAGAGAGAGAGAGAGAGAGAGAGAGAGAGAGAGAGAGAGAGAGAGAGAGAGAGAGAGATGAAGTTCTTAGCAAATTGAACATGTTTAACGACAGGCCGGCCTACAGACAGAAACCATACATGTGTGGGCAACCAGGCATAACATACCTTGTTCCCCACAGTAGTAGAATAATGTGACCGTATTAATTCTTCCCTGTTCCCTGTGGCTTGGTCGGGCGAAAGCGAGGCCCGTCGTAACACGATAACATGGTGCCATGCAATGCGCCGGGAACTCGGCGATAGCCATCGATGGTAAAAAAGTTTTGTAACGCGGCCTGTCTTGCAGGCAGTTTCTATGCGCGCTGAATTATAATTATTTCAACTTAACGGTTATTCACATTGAAACTCTTCGTGTGACGGGGGTATTATTTTGACCAAAGGTATTCAAATATAGCTACGTGCTGCATCGTGAATTTCTACCTGAAACGACCAACGGTAAAAAACACAAGTATGGTTGTTCCGCATCGCCCCGAAGTGAAATTGGTGGGAATAAAAATGGGACCCGCCGCGGTGGCTCAGTGGCTAAGGCGTTGCGCTGCTGAGCACGAGGTCGCGGGTTCGATTCCCGGCCGCGGCGGCCGCTTTTCTGATGGAGGCGAAAAGCAAAAACGCCCGTGTGTACGAGATTTCGGCGCACGATAAAGATCCCCAGGTGGTCAAAATTAATCCGGAGCCCTCCACTACGGCGCGCCTCATCGCCTGCGTTGCGTCGGCGCGTTAAACCCTACAATCAATCAATCAATAAAAATGGATTAATGCCGGCAGTCAGAGCGTTTCCCTTTATTAAATTGTGGTCTCACAGGACGAATTCGAGAAATAGCTAGCAACAAAAAAAGCTGACAAATACAGTACTCGCCGCTTTTTGCGTAAGAAACGGGTATATAAGAAGTATAGAACCTGTATAGTACTTATATATGAAAAGTATAGATTTCGTCGTTCGAAAATCTTTTTATCATGCGCCCGATGAAGTCGCATCTAACTACAAATTATGATGGCGCTTTCTATGAAGGTAGGTCATAACCAGCAAAAACTTGCTTCTACCTCTAAAGTATAAGCGAAAACAACCTTTGTGTTGTGCATTCATTCCCGTCTAGACACATCAATGAAGGCGTGCCATGCCAGCATTTCACATCCGCAGTAGTCACGCTTTCATCAAATAACCAGCCCAAATTGGAAGTTCCTGATGCCTAAACTTGTTATCTATTAAACAGCCTTTATTGCAACTCTTGCAAAACAGGTTCGTTTGACTTATAAAGTTAGCGCTATCGTACTCGACCAGCTCACTGTGTGTTTGTGAAAGTGACCCTCTTGAATCCTGACGTAAGTGTTTAGCGTAGCGGAGAGAAGGACATCGACCAGGCAGGACGGGTCTCCGATGCGCAAACATCGTTCCGGAATCATGAACCAACTCAGCCAACAATACACCGTACTAACGTATTCATAATTGCTATTTCTTCGTGCGCCTCGAGCAACGGCGAGGCTAGTGAATCTCTCCCCTGTAAAGGATGCACCACTAAGCAGCGGCAAGCATTGCGGTGAAGTGTTTCTGTAAATGTATGATTTGGTTTTCTTGATGAGAGTGCATGGCGTGACATCGCCTGCGGCTCCTGCTAGTGCACTCACCTCGGCTTTATGTCACTGCGTGTTCAGTCAGTGTGTTAGCGAAAAACAGGCAGCGTAGCGGAAGGAGGTGGGACGGGGTGGGGAGTGGGGGTGGATGAGTGGAATTGGATAAAGGGCAAATATGAGGTAAGTGGGGGAGGGTGAGCAAAGAAAATTGGCCATGGCGGAGGGAACTGAAGAAGGGAGAGGATGCAACGGGAGAGGCGAAGTTGGAGGTGGGAAGCCGGCAGGTGGGAAGCGGAAGGAGGGCTGAGAATAGAAGAGGACGTGGAGAATATGAGGACCAGGGAAAAAGGAGGACGAGGTATAGAAGATGGGAAGGAGAGAATTGGGGCAGCGGCAGGTAGGTGTAGGCCAGGGAGGAGTATGCGAGGAGAAAGCAAAGGAAAGAAGAGCGCTGGAGGAAGAGGCGGGAGAGGAAAGTGAGGGGGGTGTAAGTGTATGAGGGCAAAAACGGTGGGGAGGAGATGAGAGGAGGGCGGTAAAGGTAGGATTGGGGCAGGTGTAGTAAAGGAAGGAGTGGAGAAAGACAGAGGGGAGGTGAATGTGAGGACTGAAACGGTAGTGGAAGAGAGAGAAGGGTATGAAGGGTGGGGGGGGGGGAGATAAAAGGCGTGGCACGCGGCAGAGACGACCGAAGTGCTATCGTCTTTCGACGTCATTAGCAGCAAGCAAGCAGATGCGCAGCCAATTTTTTTTCCAAGCGACATACTCGACGTCACGCATTATCGTGGCGCCATCGAATAGGACTTCACCGCTACTCAAAAAAAGAGGGCGCCGAAGCACTGTATGCGTAGTCCACGAAGAACGCTGCTTCCTTTACGAGCGGTACATGTAAGATTGACCTGAAAAAAAGAAAGCAAAAGCCGCATCTTCGTTTCATTTTGCACTCTTCGTAGACCAAGGAGGAAAGATACCACGCGGGTGAAGTTATGAAAGAGGAACGCTCTTTTACGGTCATCACGGAGACATAGTAAACTGAAGGAAGCAAGGCAAGCCCATGCAAACAAACAGAGCCCAGAACACATTGCGGAGAACGTGAGGGAAAGCCAAATGATATCGGCCGGCGTAGGCGGGCTTCTACCACTACCGGCACGCATGTATTGTATGCGGGCGACGATAAAAAGGGAGCGGCGGCCGTATCGCAGGCACGGAGGATACGCGAAGTCGCGGACGCAAGGGCCCTAAAAGTATCTCGGGAGCACCGGGGGATTCTGAAAAGTGGCCCCCGGGGGTCACGGGGCCAGCGGAGGGAAAAAGGCGCGGCGCACAGGAGTGCGCGCGGCGGCAGATACTATTGCTCTACTCGGCCGCAATCAATCACGGCGCTAACAATGGACGCCGCAGTCGTCGGCCGCACAATGGTGGGGGTTAAGGTTCCGCCCGTCTCTACATCTTCGCTGTTCGCTTCTCCCGCCGTTTTTTTTTTTTCTTTCCTGTTCCCGCTGATTTTAACTGATTTTCGTGTCTTCCGTCTTCGTCGTAAACCTCTTCCAAGCCTTTTTGTTTCTTTCCTTACTACACGTTGCCCGCTAGAAAACGTCGCGTAAAACCGTGGAAGCGGCTCGCCGAAATCGAAACAAAAGAAAACAGCATACGCAGTGCCGTGGTTTTCCCTCGATGCCCGAACTTGCGAAAAAGTTTCTTCGCGCCCCTCGATACGCCTGGGACGGAGGTGAGCGGGAAGAGAAACCGCGCGGTCGGCCTCGAGACTGGATACGCCCAGGAGTCTCGAAGTGGCTGACTGAGATTCGAACTCGTGCTCCTTTTTCCTTGTTTCTTGCACCCAGAAAGGACGGTCCATCTCTACCGCAATTACCCGTGTCTTTTGCCCACTCGTTTATCGCGATACGCACGCACCGGCACTCACGTTAATGCTGGCCGTACTCCGTGTACTGGAGGATGACGGAGAACGCTTCAGAAGCTACATGTGGCTGCGTTTTTTCGAGCTTTAATTTACAGTCGCTATATTATCGTTGCAGTTCAAAGTCCTAGCACCGCGTGAACGCTATTTAAGAAGTCATTTCCTCGCAGCGAGGTTTTAAACGCTGTGGTGATCATAGGTAACCATACGAATACGTTCGTTTTAGTTACGTGTCTTCTCAATAGTGGCGAACGATGCAATATAGACGAGGGCATCAACGACTCCTGTGGCCGTATTCTGAGTCTGTTCTACACTCCATGTGTTTCCTCGACTCGATTGAGTGGAGGATACGGCAATTCCTTTACACGCGAAAATCGTTTTCAAGGATCTCTTTTTCTGGAGGCTCGAGTGGAGGAGGGATTCAGAGTACGGTGGCTAGCCGCTCTCCGCTTTCAGCACGCGTACGCTGTGTTGGCACAGGAAGAACACATCTGCACGCGGGAAACGAAAAAAACCTGAAAAGTTCGAACGCTTTCACTAATGTCCATCTGCTGTTCCAAAGGGCTCCCGCAAAGCCCAGTGCATTCTTTTATGGCGTAATGAAGTCGGTGGAGCTGCCGTAGCATTCCAGCCTGTCGCCGGGGCCTCCTGGTATTTCGGCACGGTTCCCGGACGCGCCGAGCCTGCGCAGGTGAAGCGTGAACCGGTCAGCGTCTTAGCGCAAGGCGAAAAGTAAGTGCGGCGATCGATACTTAATACGTACACGCCTGAGTAATGAAGACAGTTTCTGTGCCTCGTCGCAAAGAAGACGTAGCAAATGCACTTAGTGCCATAAAGTACTTTACAAAGTTTTTTAAGCGGCCTTGTTTTTTGGAGCGACTGCGATCAGCCGTCGTGAACGACTACGGGAGTGCCCCTGTCAACGTTCGCGTGCTCGGCGAGCTAGCTACCGCATTTACTCGCGTAATGATCGCACTTTTTTTTTTTTACAAAAATATGATGGGAAGTTAGGGGTGCGATTATTACGCGAAGTAAAATTTTCGGTAAAAAGTTTCAGCGCAGAAAATGCAAGTTGCAGGTCAGAATGTTTACGATAAGTCGCATGAACGTAATAAACATAACAAATAAAAACATAATAAAAGCTGAACTGACAACTGAATGACCACCGAGGGATGCAAAATGCAGTGTTTCCATTACGGCACGCGGCGGAATTACGGAATTACGGAACGCGCCGGAAAGAGTTGGCTGTGAGGAGAGAACAGGTCGACCAATAAGTGGCTGCTGCTGTCACGGTGTGGGACCTCAGGACACGGCTGCCGATACAGCAAGCCGAGCGCGTTTTTTATATGTTTTGTGAGTACATTATGTGCATTTAGTGAGAGTTTCTTCCTCACCAATAATGAACCCACGCTTGCCGATATCGCTAATATCATCACGTCCTCGGCAATAACGTACCCATGTCCGCTTTGAAAGAGGAGGAAACTAACGTAAGCACGACCATCGTCGTCCAAACTTGGCACACATACGACATATGGCTGCGGCAAGTTCAGGATGCGATCATTCCGCGGGAAATAAAAAAGTGATATTTTGACGACAAACGTCAGGGGTGCGATCATTACGCGAGTAAATACGATAATTGTGAGTTGAAATCGGGCTATCGTTGAAATTAGCTCTCATTTTAAGCCATTATCTAAAACTGCATATACGTAAAAAGAAAATCTAGGACTGGAGCTTCAAACTTATGTTTTGATGAAGTAGCGTAACGCTATTCCTTTGTTAAAAATCCTGTTTCCCAGCGCTTAAAATTTTGCGCGACTTTTTTTTATTTTCGCTTATTTAAAAGTGCTCTCTCAGCACTCGTGATGGGCCCACAGCTCTTTACGAAGTGCGATGTTGCAATTAGAGATCCTGAGCTACGGGCACCATTGCAGTAAGAAGAACAGCGGCCAGAGTCGCCTTTCGGCACGAATAAAGGCCCGCGTATTTACGCTGATATCACTTCCGCGACAGTGAAAGGGTGAGCTCAGAGATAGTGGGTCAGCGATTTTTCAAGAAACCTTTCCCTTCTTATGAGAAAGAAGACCCCGGAAGATCCACTCCGAAAATGGGCCATCATCAGTGACGTACGATTCGAACCCCCCGTCACACCCTTTTTTTTTCACATTGCAAAAACGTCGCTGTGTTCAACGCACCAAGAGCTAACTTTACTTTTATGCAAGGAATAAGGCCTCTCTCCAAGTTTTTCTAAGCGCCCTTTTCTAAACTCCCTGACGTCTTTTTTTTTGTGTGTGAAAATAGGGTTAAAAGTATTCTTTGCGAAGTATTTAACCGAAAAGAGAAACAAGGCAAAATTAGATAGTGAGCTTTCAGTCTGAATATATATGATATTTTAGTCTGGCAGACCGGGAACAATGAGTAGCGAAACTGAGTGTTCCACTTCTTTTTTGACGATCTTTCGCGATACTCCAATAAATAAGTAAAGAGCAAACAAAGTAAAATCGAGCCGGATTCCCAAGAGAGTTTTGATAAACCTTAATGCATGTTGCCTTGAGGAGTAGACTTTTCTAGGATATGAAAGAACTACTCGAATAATCTGGCCCGTATTTTGCACCAGGAAACAGTTCAAACAACCTATGCGCAGCCTGCCGTATTCTGCTGATGTGCAAATCTTCTTCCTGAATATTTCATGCAGTTTTTGGTGACACCAGTATGTACAGATAGGATTGCTTTGAATGCTATTTGAATTCCCCGACACACGCAGCCCCCCTAAAGTACAAAAAAGTCCTCCTCCTTCCCTCCTCCTCGACTATGCTTATTTTTCCACCCTGCGCTCTTTAGAGGGTAAGGAACACACTCGTTGCTCCGTCTAGTGGTGTGCCTCATGTTGGCGGCATTTCAGTCACACCAAACAGTGTGGCCAGCATTGAAGGACTACAAGGCGAAAAAAACTAGGGGATGATGCTTATTGATTGTGGGGTTTACCGCGCCGACGCAACGCAGGCGATGAGGCGCGCCGTAGTGGAGGGCTCCGTGTTATTTTCGACCACCTGGGGATCTTTAACGTGCGCCGAAATCTCGTACACACGGGCGTTTTTGCTTCTCGCCTCCATCAGAAAAGCGGCCGCCGCGGCCGGGAATCGAACCCGCGTCCTCGTGCTCAGCAGCGCAAGGGGATGATGCGAACACATCTCAAATTGCTAGCACCTAAATCTCTAAAACGGGACTTTCATCGCCATCATTTGCCCCGTGTCCCTACGGAAATATAAGGACAGCGCCAAAGCCGCTGCAACATTCCTTGTGCCTCAAACACTCGGTGCAAATGCCAGTCAGTCCGTGCGCCTGCGTCGTTGCCTCCAGCTTGCTTCATCACCTTACACCGACAATACCGGCAGACACACTTTTAACACACGATTTCACCTGCGGGGCTATGGGCCTCGTGCACAGCAATTCGAAGTAAGCACGTGGCGTCAACGTGTAGCGGCGGCGGCATTTTTTCCAAAGAATAAAATAAACATATACAGCGGTTTGCTATTTGGCTCCATTACAACAACCGGTAAATTAGTTTACAAGACATAACCGCGTTTGGTTACATTCGCAGTTGTTATTTCAATGTCACTATTCCTCCTGAGTTGGGCGGGAATGAAGGCTAAAACATTTTAGAAAGCGGAACTTCTCTAATAAAAGCAGACGAAAGTACGCAGATCAGCTGCTTGCAACGCCGACGTGCACAAAGCGCATAGTACCCCAGAAGAATTGATTCATTATAGGGTTTTTACGCGTTGACGAAATGCAGGCGATGAGGCGCGCCGTAGTGCAGGGCTCCGGATTAATTTCGACCACCAGGGGATCTTTAACGTGCGCCGAAATCTCGTACACCCCCAGAACAAATTAAAAAAACCGTATCTGCACGCTACTTCGTATCTGCACGCTACTTGGCGTGCGAAAGCTGCGGAAAAATGTCGTGTATCCAACAAATCGGAACAAGTGTTTATTTTTGTAGCTCCCCATATGGCCTTCCGGGGTCAGTATAAGTGTGCAAGCATCAGAGAATACATGGAGCATCCCAAGTATATCCATGCTTCCATTGTACGATAGTCATACCGGAAAATATATAAAGAAAGCTTTAAAACACAAACAGAACGAACGTAAATGTGTTCGCTACGCAGCGGCACAAAAATAAACTGATTTAAACACACCAGCCACAACTCGGAGACTCCAATCATAGCTTTAATGGAATGTCTCTCAAAAAACTCAAACATATGGTCCTGTACAACTTGTAGTTTGCCTTTTTGGCACAGTAGGTCCAAGCAAACGAGTTAAAGTGGAGCTTGTGCGCAAAATAGTTTTGCTCACACAGATAACATGCGTGAGCACATGCAACTACGTAAGCTGGCATGTTACACAAACAATCATATACGACTCTATCGGCTTTGATACGACTGCATTATTCCAAATGGCTTTTTTTTCATCGACACTACGAATGCAAGAGGAACCATTCGTGTAACATTATGGCGACCGTTGGGCTCTTTACCATGCACAATGCCCCTGGCTATGCCGAGCTATACAAGAGGGTACAAAAAGTTAAATAAGCGTATAGAGGCTTCCGTCAAAGCTTCCTCACGCGCATGAACGTGCAAAAATATTCACACGTTAAAGGAGCCATGAAGAGAAAACACAAGTTTGGTTCATTCAAAAGATTGTCTCGTTAGAATCATACCGACACCACTTTTAACGTAAACTTCGCTCAAATAAGCTACATAATTAGGAAAAACGGGAATGGTCATGCGACCCACCAGCTCATTTCCCGCAACAGAACCTGTGATGTCACATGGGCTAAGCTCTGCGATTGGCGGAGGCTGGCAGAAGCAGACGCAAATTAGGTAGAGCTTACAAACTAGACGAACGAGCGATTTGCGCTTAAATTTAGGGCACATTCTTTACAAAGCAATAGGAATGATGGGACAAACAGTGGAAGTTACGAAAGCATATGTAAACATAGAAGTACTGATGCGTTCTGCTGTTCGTACTGCGCACAGCATGCTTTGGTTTAGCTGCACAGTACTACGGGGCTTGGGGTTGTCTCAGACGACACTGGCCGATTGACGCAAGCAACGGTGTCTTACGTGACCCCATTTGTCGAGCGAGCACTGTTTCAGGGAACGAATATTTTCTCCCAGAACAAAAACAAGCCAGGTTTAAATGCGGGCAAAAACAAACCAAACGCTTGCCACGGTATGGTGGCGCCATCTAGGTTACGGAACGTAAAGAAACGCGGGAACGAACCAACACCGCTACAGGGTGGAGACAACCTTGGAACGGTCCCGTGCCGCCGCAATTGGGCCAACGGGCTCAACGCGTTATTCTTTTCGTTTCCCACGAGACCTAGCAACGCGAAACAGACAATATGATTCAAACTTCTTCAGTAAACCGCGTTGCGGCGATAATTTTTGCGCGGTTATGACACAATGACTTGCTTCGGAGGCGAGAGAGCAACCGAACATGGCGGCGCCAGCGTTACGTGTCTCTACCCTGTACGGTGGATGCGTGAATGAAGGTACTCTAGGCTGCAGAGCGGTCGGTTCCCGTGATGTCACTTGGGGCCACGAAAACGCACGATTGAGCGGGAAAATCAAAATTTTAACCTAAATTGTTTAATTTCTTAGTGAATAAAGCACCGTTTGTATCCGGACAAGCGCTGGGGGCACTATAAAACACGAAATCTTTCGAATAAAACCAACTTGTATTTTCATTTTCTCTTCATGGCTCCTTTAAAGGGGCCATGCAGACAAAACACAAGTTTGGTTCATTCGAAAGAATGCCTGGTTAGATACATACTAACACCACTTTTAAAATAAACTTTGCCTAAATAAGCTATATAATATTAAAAAGGTAATGGCTATGCGACTCACTAGCTCATTTCCCGCAACAGAACCTATGATGTCCTATGTGGCTGCTCTGCGATTGGCTGAGGCCACCAAAAGCAAACGCAAATTAGGCAGGGCTTACAAGCTAGCCTAACGAGCTATTTGCGCTTAAATTAATGCGAACCTTGTTTTTATAGCAGTAAGAACGGTGCGGTAAACACCGCAAGATACGAAAATACACGTAAACATAGAAGTACCGATGCGTACTGCTGTTGGTACTGCGTGCACTATCCCAGGCGGCACAGGACCGTTCGGCCTAACTCAAGCCGATGTACTTTGGCCAGTTATTTTCCATCCGGCCTTTTTCTGCAGACGTGTACGGCCCGTGGCCAAATGTGGGCTTTTTGGCCGTACACGACCGTACTCGGCTATCCAACAGCCAGTCTCCGTAGGCCGGCTAACCGGCTTACATTCATACGACCAGATTCCCGCCGTAGGGCTCCGGCCATTCAAAATCCACCCGTGTGCGGCCGAAGTACGGCCCCCGGAGGTCAGCCGAGATGCGGTCGTCGGACCCCAGCCGGACTAAAGCTGCCGGAAGTTTGGCCATGCCACGACATTGGAGTTCAGCCACAGTACGTTAACTGTACTGAGGCCGGTGGACGACCACTGCATGTAGCGCAAGCAGATGACTCAGTCGCACTGTCAACAGCACAAACCCGCCATTATGGAAGAATTTGTTGGGCGAGTTGGCTCATCTTGGTGAATAAACAGGGACTTAGCGCGAAAAACAACACATGCAGAAAGGACGGGACAAGCGCAAACTCTCAACTAACTTTTATTGGACAGAGCACACACAGATAAGTACACTTGTCTTCTGGTCGCTCATGCGCCCTTTCTACAACCATAGCAATATGTATCCCAAGCGTAGCTGAGCTCAGCATTACACCCCACAACTAATTTAAAATCCACGCTTCGTCATTGACAAAGCTTTGTTGTTATCGCGAATATAAGCTAACACTTGTTTTTAATGGGCAGTCATAAAGCCATATAAAAAATGGCAGCATCTCCACTCCGTGGATGATGGCGAAGGTGCGGAGTACGGGGACACGAAATGACATCCAAGTTGCGTCTCGACCGTCATTCGATTTGAGCCGTGAGTTGCAACTTGATTATTCCCTAAATGAAACTGCAACTCACGGCTCAAATCGAATTTCGCTTGATTGTCGCTTGATGGTGGTGTGCGCACGGATGGACGCGAACGGACATTGGGACGTACTCCAGACCGTTACAGGCGAGGCAGTAAGCCGTTTGACTCTCGTGTACTAACTCACGGTCGTAGCCCAATGGGTAAGGCTACGAGCACTAACTCTGTCTGGTCTACCAGAAACCGGCTCAAATCCTGCCGGTGCCTGTGTGGTTTCTTTGCGATTGTAAATGCTATGCGCGCGGACGCGGGCGGACATTGTGCGGTCCTAAGGCACTCCGCACCTAAAAACAGGGCAGGGCACGAAGTTGAGCGTACAAATGCACAAGCTAAGCCTCTTATATATACTATAAGCCTGTCATACACGCCGACGCTACACAGGCGATGAGGCGCGACGTAGTGGAGGGCTCCGGATTAATTTTGCCCACCTGGGGTTTTTTTATCGTGCGCCGAAATCTCAAACACACGGTCGTTTTCGCTATTCGCCTCCATGAGAAAAGCGGCCGCCGCGGCCCGGAGCCGAACCCGCGTCCTTCGGCTCCGCACCACAACGCCTTAGCCAGTGGGCCACCGCGGCGGGTTACATTATTATTATTATGATTATTATTATTAGTAGTAGTAGTAGTAGTAATAGTAGTAGTAGTAGTAGTAGTAGTAGCAGCGCAGCTGACCTACGGGGACTTCTTAGAGTGCGCAGTGAATTATAGCTGCGTCTCAGCATATCCATACGACGTATCGTGCGCTGGAAGTTCACTCAGCTAGAATAAAAATCAGAAAAGAAAATGTACTGACTGGCCACCTCTTCTTCTTGCTCATTTTACGTGCAATATGTGAAAGGCATAAATAACTTCGAAGCACACAGAAGAGCACCATAGGCACAGTATGCAATGAAAGTAAGTTCTTATAGCTTCTCAGTCCGTTTCGTAAAATCAATTAGTTAACAGCTTTCCTTACATTGTGTAAGCCGACATACTCAACCTCGACCATTTTGTCTGGGGTGACCATATTTTCAAACGCTCGTTTTGGCAGTCTCTGTCGTCTCATCACTTACCGCTCCATCTTGTACTGGCAGCTCTGACACTACTTAGCAGTAACACTGTCAATTAGTACCTCTGGTTGCTTTATTGAGACCCCTTTTTTACCGTAACACTAAAAAAATTGTAGAGGTTATGACACTTCGTCAATACTACATCATAACATTTCTTAATTTTGCTCAAGCCAACCCATAAATGTCTTCAAGGTTCGTTTTTTTTTTTTTTTTGACTCGGCAGAGCAAGATCACAAAGACTTGCGCTGGCGCAGTGAAAACACGAACTACGAAAACAGCTTGCTGAATGATTGCTCACAGCCAGCGAAGGAAACGGCCGGGGTTAACGTTACCTAAATGCCGATTCGAAAATTTGGGAAAGACGGTGTCATATCAGTTCTGAACACTTAATTTCAGAAGTTATTCCCGCCTTGGCACCGCCGGGTCAACTCGCCTTCAAGCAGCACTCTTTAATACACACTCCCCCCACAGAATGCCTTTGCGTCAATGTCACAACGGCAAAACTCTCCAGAGCTGTGGCAATTTTTGTTAAGTTTCCTCTTGTTGGTGCTGCAACACAGCTTCTCAAAGTCGTATAGAGAAAGCCAAAGGGGACATGAGTGTCGTGCAGGCGACGAAATCTCTCGTAAATAACGGCACGAAGGTGGTCGAATGCGGAGTTGATGGCCTTTTCTTCTTGATCCCCAGTCGTTAACCCGTCTCCTTCCGACTTTTAACGAGACGTTTTTTTTTTTTTGTCTTGAACGCCTTCAACATCTATATCCGGCTCATCACAGCGACCAATCCCTTCAAGTGACTCACTCACTGGCGTTTCCCTCTTATCATGAAAATAATCTCGGAGAGCTTTCTTGTCTCGGGCAGTCCCGTAAAAGTTTATTTGTAATCTTGCAGCCTTTTGTTGAAGTAACCTATAGGAACTAATATCTTGTTCTAAGCCGAGCACTTTGATTATTGCATTCAAGGAAAAAAACAGTGCTGATAACCGTAAAAATAAAGCGACAACCACGCCTCTTCTCCGCCCTTGTTGTTATACCCCCGTTATCATCATCATCATCATAATCATCATCGCCGTCGTCGTTGTCGCCGTCGTCACCACCACCTCCATCACCATCATCCACTACCGGCCTGTCTATGTCCACTGCAAGACAAAGGCCTCTCCCATAGACCTTCAACCACCCGTGCCCTGCGCTTGCCATGGAATTTTATTCTCTGCCCCGAATTTTATCAACTCGTCCCTCAGTGGAGTTTTTTTCTACTTCCAGTCCGGTCTCTCGGTAGCCACTGTGTTGCCCTGGTGGTCCATCGGTTGTTATTTCGTCGTATTATATTTCCACCCCTCTTTATCTTAATTTGAGCTATGATGCTTTCGCCTAAATTTGTTCCCTGATCCAAGACGCCCGTTTCCTGTTCTTGAGCATTACTCCTATCATCCTTTGTTCCATGGCTCGTTCGGACGTCATTTTTTCCAGTGTTCAGTACAGCGTCACGTTTCTGCCCAGTGAGTCGTCACCGGCTGCGCGCTTTGATTGTATACCATTTTTTAAGTGCAGAGCACTTAAGGCGCTCGCCTTGTCGCCCTAGCTCGCTCGCTGGAACCAAGCATATAGCCACGGCATTACGGTGTAGCCTGTCACGGTCCCTTCGCCGCGGTGTAACCCAGAGGCTTCGAAAGCCAAGCAGGTATGCCAGGATATGCACAGCGTGAGCAAAGGTTCAGCTGGTTATTCTTAGCTTTCCTGGTTGTCTAGGATTAACTGATCATCATGCTTACTGCTGCTTGTAATCCAATCCAAATCCAATCCAAAACCAATCTAAAACCAATCCAATCCAATCCAATCCTAGCCAACTAAACGTACGAAAATTTCCAAAAGCAACATAAAGACAAGATGCTCACTAGAATAACACAAGGGAAACACTGACGAATCCCTGCTGTGCACTTCCGACCGCTCTCACGTTAAGTGGAACTGCTTTAATTTTTTAGCGGTAGAGGTAGCGTACTACTTTTTATTTGAAACTATTTGCCAAATGCATCGCAGTTCATACCAATTCTGCGTCGGATTTCTTTCTTGTTGTTTAGAGCAGAACTTACCTCCTGCACAAGGTGCTCTTCTTCAGGCAATACATTGCCTAAGCTGAAGAGGATGGTTTCTGCATGTCTATTTATGATTGCTTTCAATTTAATCTTTTTTTTTTCTGTGCCCATGGACATACTCTCTGAATGAAGGTTTCAGGCTTATCTTCGGCGTTCACATTTTCATATCGTCCGCATTCACCAACATTGACAAAGTTTTTATCAGTGAAACGATTTCCTACGAGACGTTTCGGTTCTTACATGGAATTACTGCTAAGCTTATTGTGTTCAGCAAGTTTTTACTTTCCCAGGCTATCCTTTCCAGGCTTTTGGGCCATTTTGGTCCCGTTCATATTTGTGTTAATGGAAGATTTTCAGCAGAAATCAGGCCAATGGTTATAACTGTCGCTGGCGGGGGGGGTCGATAATTTGCAACATTTAGCTCTACCCAAAGATGAAGATCCAGTGGTAAACGCTGTGTTCATTGTATATCAATGGTAAAAACCATGAATGACTCGTAGGCATGACGAAGCCATGTTTCAAAATAAATTGAGCAGGCATGCACTGTTCATGCTTGTCGTTTATATAGTTGTGATATATTACAGAAAGTTAGACGTGATAGCACTAAACAGATACTATCTCCCAAATGAATTGTAACAGACAGGATAACAATAAACGAGTTTTTGAGTTTCTGAACTATTTTGAGACAGTACTCTTGTTTTCAGTTTTACGTTAGTGTAAGCCAATCTTATTGATTGATTGCCCTACACCTGGGGATCTTTAACGTGCGCCGAAATCTCGCACACAAGGGCGTTTTTGCTTTTCGCCTCCATCAGAAAAGCGGCCGCCGCGGCCGGTAATCGAACGTGCGACCTCGTGCTCAGCAGCGCAACGCCTTAGCCACTGAGCCACCCCGTCGGGTAAGCCAAACTTATTCAGTGAATTTCCATTTTGGCTGAAGAATTTGGCTTTAGGTGGAGATTGATTGCAAACGCGAAATAATTATTTATATGACAGTGATTGTTGCTCCAAAGGCGTTTACCCTATTTTTCTAGATGCCACTCGAAGAGTGAAAACCGAACAGTATAGGGCTTTACACGAGAACACCGGGCTCTGGGGAAAGAAACCGCTGGGAAAAGAAACCGTCGTTAATTCAATGAAACAACAAAAAACACGAAATAGAGCAGGAAAAAGGAAGGACACAGAAAACTACTCGTGAACGAGTTCCGAGTGCCTATATAATTCAGTTCGCTCGCCGCGGTCTTCTGAAATTCGTTTATATGAATAAGCTCTATATGCTCTGATGAGCTTCGAGATTTCGGGTGACCGCGGCAATCTCGGAACTATTTCTCTTGGCAAATCAGCATTACAAATGCAGGTAATGGAAGTATACTTTGTGCATGGAAAGGCGACGTCCGTGCATACCGGTAAGAACTCATCAAAAAATCAACCCGAGGCACGTTTGAACATTAAGCTCCAGTGGAGGGCTTTCCTATTTGCCGGAAATATACCTATATCGACAGGTATACCGCAGTCACTGGAAACATGCATTAAAATCTTGCGCACTCGCACTCGGTTAATTCGAAATATTGCTGCCTACCCCAAAGCTTCTTCAAATGCCATACTATTCGCCCGTGTATTCTATGCATTTTTACTGGATAATCTGGAAAGTTTGTCAGACAGTCGACGGCTGACCCTAGATTTGAGTTATTTCCCTCCGAACCTTCTGATTTCATCCCTCCATCGATGTAATATGGACTTCCTCTATACTTATACTTCGGTCTCTCGGCAGCCGCCATGGGTTTCCCTGAGTGTCCACTGGTTGTCAGTTCTCCGCATTACACATGCCCAGCCCAAGTGCACTTCTCGCTCTTTGTTCGAGCTACGCTGACCTCTGTTCGAGGTCGTTCTTTTAGATAAGGTGCCCGCTCCCTACCCGTAACGTTACAGCTATCGTCCTTCTTTCCGTTACTCAATGGGCTGACCTTCAAAGGCGCTTACTGAGGCGCCAAGCTTCTCCCCATAAGTCGTCATTGGCAGTGCACATTGGTTGTATACCTTTCTTTGCACTAACAGAGGAAGCCTACTGTAGCACGCTTTCCGACTGCACCTCTCGCCCCCGCACACACACAGAAGATATTACTTCTGCGCCGCATTTGATTTTCCGGCTGGGATCAGCCCTCACAACTCGTCCGCGATAGTTATATCCATATCGCTGTTCAAGAGTTTTGTGATCCTCACGAACGCTAAAGGCGAGATTTTCTGCGTGCCTGCTTAACCCTACTGGTGATTTTCTCATTTTCATCTTCAGTCATATTAGGAAGCTTTAATAGTGCAGCTTCATAATCACTTTTTCTGTGGTTCTCATATTCATGGAACAGCAAATCACGAGTAAATATTAAGCAGTGAATCCTGACGTACTACGTCTTGACACCTTTATGGGGTTCTTCGTTGCAAGGGAAATGTTTTAACCTCTTCAGGTGACGGTTTTACGGCCCCGCCAACATTTCTTCCCTCAGCATCACGTTGGCCGGACACGACCCGGGTGCTCTTCTCAATAGGCACCCGGGCTGCGTATTCACAATCATTACACCGTAGGGGCCGCGCCTGCTTGAGGCCCATTGGACAGCAAAACCCTCCTAAAGGAGATAGGAATAATCCCATGTGAAGAATTGTGTTGCGTAAGCTATGACTTGAGACTGTGCGATCTTTTGGAAACCACCTGTTCCTTTCTGGGACGGTTTACTGCAGTGCGATTGTGCTCTCTAGTGCTTTTTATTATACGGGAAATCCTTGGTTTTCTCTATAGAGTTCAGCCGTCGTCCTCGCTAGACGGACAGGTGCATTTTGTCTGATTTAGCGCGTCCACGCACCCCTCTCGGAATACAAAGTGCTTCGACCATGCCGGAATGGCGCAGTCGGATGGATGTCGGTTTCATAACGTGCTGGACTTAGGTTAAGTTCCGGCCACGAAAATCGTTTTATTTTTATTCACTTCACTCACGATCATCATCGTCAGAGAAAGTTTGTTTTCCTGTAGTGCGTTTTGGGTGCAAAATAGAAATCAGTGAGAGGGTGATAGCTTCGCTTTAAAAGCCGGTGCCTTCATGGTTTGAACCGTGTTGATGCGATTGCTAGCCATGAAGGAAATCTCTATACTACAAGACCATCCAGGCCGTGTTCGTTTAAACAGAGTGTAAGAAGCAGGTGGATATATGCTCAAACCTGACCATAGATAGCGCCACTTGTCGCAAGCGGCAGCAGCCGTCTGGCTGCTGCCGCTTGCCGCTGATGTTTATGCGCGAAGTCATCACGGTGAGTCACGTGATACGCAGTGCAAGGAGGGAGTGGATGGGTTTTCGCCTCCCTGTGGGCCCCCTATTACAGAGCAGTGGTGGATGGAATGGTCACGAAATCAACTTTCTGCTAGCCAAACTATACATACATACACTACTTCAAACAAGACCACTGTTACGACCCAATGCGGGCGGGTTAGAAGTTTGGTGTAGTGCGGTGAAGTTTCCTGCGTTGCAGCAAAGCCCACTCTCGTCAAACCAGCTGCAACAAGCAGGATCGCGTCTCCCTCGCGAGCCCTCGTTGGGGGCGATTCATGCCCGCGGAAGTTGCAAAATCTGGAACAAACTGGTTCTAGCGGGGTCGTGTTGAGACTAGACTCTGCGAACAGACTGCACTCGCTGAGAGAGATTTCCTCCCTCCCCCCTCTCAGACTCAACGTGCGCCGGCTATCACGAGACCGGGAAATGGTCTTCTTGTGTGCGTGTACTTTCATCGGGCCGTGCGCAAAGCACTGGAAAGGCTGTTTGTCCGTTGGCGCTTCTGTGTATGAATTCCGCCCTTTCAGTCGCCCTTTCTCGTATCAGTCGGCATTAGGGGCTGAACTGAGGGCGTCGCTTTGCCCGTCGACTGCCATGCTGTTCCTCTATCGTCGCGGTTCACCTCTCGCCATACAGTAAAGCATTTAAGTTTTGCCCTGGGCTCTTTGTCGTCAGCACCAAGGCAGCTCCTCCGCTCGCCGCTCGTCCACTACGCTACCACTACATGACGGAGGCGGCGGAGATCGGTACGGGGACGCCTTCTCCGATGTAACAGCACTTAGCGGTCTCTCACATGGTTTAATATTTACGTGGTTGAGCCAAAATATGCTTCTCGTCCCTCAAGTATCCCTCGGAGGGTAGTTTTCTGAATTCTTTTTTATGGCGTCTATAGCGTTAGGGGGCGTGTCGCAGAGAAGCCGGCGTTGTCAGCGGCGTTGACTACGACAGCAAGATCGGCGCGAGCGTTAAATTCCGTAGCGCCACCTAGCGGCACCGACTGAAATCTCTAGGACGGTAAGGCGCTGCCCTAGCAGATGGTGTGCGAACAGCAACAGAAAGAGTGCTCTACTCGCACGCGCCGATAAGGGGTACGATTGCGTTAGTGATGCCCCGTAGCGCTTGTTATATCAAGACAATTAGGTCATTGTGTGACTCAAGAGCATGACGAAACAATGATAAGGCCATGCGAACAGGGCCCGATAACGCCCCACGCTTAAAGGCGAAGCCAGACATAGGCTATATTGGAGTCGGACGGCCTTTCTTATGTGGGGACCGTGGTGCCGTAACAAAATACGAATGCTTTGATGCAGTATTTTTTTATTACACAGTATATTGCCAATGTGAGCAGCAACGCAGGAGCGCGCTGCGCATGTAGAGTAGCTGCACTGCGTCGCGAAGCTACAAATAACCAAATGCGATACCGTCGTGTCGGAAAATGGCAGTAATGGAAACGAGAATAATCGAGTCGGGCGTGGCCAATATGCCAGAATGATGTATCTATTCGGTAATAGGTGGTTTCAGCTGCCTAGAGGCCATGTTACTGCGACCATGACCATTGCTGCACCACTTCGCTGGCATTACTGCGTACGCTCATTGAGAAATAGAAGTCATCGAATGGTTCATACGCACCGCGCTGACGCAACTACGGTTGTAGTTGCGGCGACACGGCCCCATGAAACTCAATGACCCTAATATCATAGAACATTTGCATGCAGTTTGCGACGTTTTTTTTTTCTTCCTTGAAAATTACTAATGGCGAAACGAGCGGTGTATAGGGATCGAAAGTTTGGTGCGATAAGTAAAAGATGGGCATTTAAACCGTACATTTAATGGCATGTTTCATTGTTGCCGTCTTCCTTGCTTCGTAGCGCGTATATCTAAGTGCATGGTTTGCCGAAACCGGAAGCTTTTAGGGGATATTACGCCCTCTTAATAAAACCATCAAATGCAAACGTAAAAATTGATATGAAGAAAAGACCACACTATCCCCCCGAAAGATTTGGTAAAGAAGGAAATATTGATGCAAAGGTTTAGAGCGAAAAAAGAAAAAACCCGATTTTTGTGCGGTAAAAAAAAAAAAAAAGACATGAGTAGAGCAGCTGATCGGGTAGGCGGCTGGTCTCGGAAACATACGCGGCTGCTCCCATACTTCTGCCACAGAATCCAAGGGACATGGCCTGAACGAAAGCCGGACAGGCAATGAAAGAGTAAGGCAAAGGCGTTGAATTGGAAAGGCAAGGTCACGTTGCCTCATTAAAGAAAAGCTTCACCATCCCTTCCTGAAGAAAGTTTAGAGTAGCGCGAAAGCTTTCTAACGTCAAAACTTCGTCAAAGTGCATCCAAACCTGGGATAAAAGTGCGTCCAATCGATCGCCCAACCTTCGAAGTCCCAATAGCAAGCCAAGAAGGAACGCCATGCGACGAGTTTGTCATTGATTGTGGGGAATAACGCGCCTACGCTACACAGGCGATGAGGCGCGCCGTAGTGGATGGCTCGGGATTAATTTTTACCACCTGTGGATCTTTAACGTGGGCCGAAATCTATAACGCACGAGTGTTTTCGCTTTTCGCCTGATTAAAAAAAACCGGCCGCCGCGGGCGGGAATCGAACCCGCGTCCTTGCGCTCAGCAGCACAACGCCATAGCCACTAAGCCACCGCGGTGGGTGCGACGATTTTTGCGCCAACTAAGTAAACGCATCTATGAGCAATCTAAATGTATACCGATTGTACTCCTTCCTCATGATCGATGCGTGTATTGTCTTATCTGGAACCGTTTCCTTTTCACGATTTTCAAGTAACCGTTTTGACACAATTGAAGCCCCGTTCTACGCACGCGCCGTGTGTCCACCGGTCGTATCAGAGCTTTTCGGTCGACCAACCGGTCTATGGGGAAATGCATTAGGTCACACTAAGAAAGCTTGCGCTTTGAAAACCGTGGCAATTCAGGAAAGAAATTGCCTTTGTTTCGAATGAAACCGCAGAGAGCACAGCGACCGGAGGAGGCCACAGCAGCCCGGTGCATATGCCCGGTGCGAAGTAACCCGGTCAAGGTAACTTTGCCTTGGCAAAATTCACGGAAACGTGAATTCTAAGCCCGAGCTTAATGGGCATAGTCTTTAAAGGAGGTAGACAGCCTCCTTCATACTCGCTAGACGTTGATACGTGCAGAATCTTGCTCCAGTAAAATATGCTGTTGGGCTGGTTGGTTCGTTGCTTAAGGAAAATCGAGCGCTACAAACGAGGACAGAAAAAAACGAAGAACGACGGGACAGATGCCCTACTAACAACTGATTTATTCCAAGGAAAGACAGGAATATAAATAGCTTGTCTACAAACGCACAAACATACACAAAGGATAATAGATCTAAAAAAGATACTATAAAAACAAAATAGCCACAGCTGAAGACAACAATCACACCTTTTTATCGCATGTTGTCTAGGATCCGGTACTCCTTCGAAAACAGTGATAGCGATGCTTCATTAATACAGCCTGCGCTGTTTTTTTGGATAAAATGCACTTCGCGCAGTTCTCGCGCCACGGTATCACGACTCTTTCCTATAATGATTGTCTCTGTCAGTCTCGGAAGGCATCCTTTGCCACACTCGCGGCAGTGATGAGGGAAATGCGACCCCGTGCCTCTCTTCACGGAAAGAATCATGTTCCCTGAGGCGGTCATTTACGCATCGGCCGGTTTGTCCGATGTACACCTTACCGCAAGTGAGCGGAATTTGGTAAATGACGTCAACTTGGCAGTCCACGTGCCGCGCACCGTGCTTCTTTTCGCAACAACTTTTCGTTTTTTCTCCGTTGATGTGCTTGCACAGGCTCGCCAACTTGCACGGTGCAGAGAACACGATAGGCACATCGTATTTTTTGGCCACACGCTTAATATTATGGGCCACTTTGTGTATATAAGGCACTACCTCAGGTCGCATTTTCTTTTGCTCCCACTCTTGCTCCCAATCTTGCTCCCAATCTTTTGCTCCCAATCTTGCTCCCACCGCAAGAGCTGAAACAGGGCAGAAATCAACCGCAGGGCCATCTTGCGATGATCTCGCCAAAGAATCAGCTTCTCCATTCAGCCCTGAACACTTGTGACCCGGAACCCAAATGAGTCGAATGTCACGGAAAGCCGCAAGAGAGAGCTAGAGAGAGAGAGAGAGAGAGAGAGAGAGAGAGAGCCGAAGGTAGGAGTAAGCACTGAATTACGCTAATGCACGCGAGCACGCGATTCGAGTAACTAGCTAGTGCTACTTGCCACGTACATTCATCCATAAACAACGGTGAAGAAATCCGCTGGCAAATGAGATGACCAGACTAGCCGCCAATACCGTTGAGAACACAAGTTTCAAAGTGTGTGGCCATAAGGTCAACCACCTGCGCGATTTTCGAGCTACCTGGGTCAAGCGACGTTCAGAAGGGATTCAGAAGGGATTCAGAAGGTTCTCGCCTTGCAGTTAACGAGCCAAGAAAAGCAACTTGACGCGAGCAGCGCCGTGAGGCTCGTCTTTATCACGGGGGTGACGACACGGGGCGGCGCTCGTCCGGCGGCGCGCGCACTTTGCGCAAGAACCATCGTCGTTCTTCGCGCGCCCAGGGACGCGTCCGAGAACGGTCGTCGCCGCGCCCGCCGCCGTCGCCGTGGCGGCCATAAACAACAAGGGTCCCGCGCGCCTTCGGATGAACAGCGTGAGGGATAGCGGCGGCGTGGCTCTGGACAGAGCGCGGCGAGCGGACGTGCCGTCGTGCGAAGCGTGCGCAGGCCGAAGCAAAGAGCGCCACACAAACGGGGAAGTGGAGGCGAAATCTGGCCGTTATTTGTGCGCAACAACCTTAAAGTACTCGGCAAGCCCCGGGAGCGCTGGAAATGTCCCGGTGAGTGGGCAACGGGCGCAGCCGAGTGCGCTGGCGCGTCCGCACGTTGCTCCAGAACTGCGCACCGTTCTTCGCTTCTCAGCTAGTGCTGCCTCCCTCGCACTTTCGCGACCTCTTCTATGTATCTCGTTTTCTTTTTTTTACTCGCTAGCCCCACTTCTGCGACTCGGAGCTGGCACGGGACGTGCGTGGTGCTCGCAACATCGTCTTTTTCCGCATTTTTGGGTACAGCCGTCACAGAATTGACAAATGAAACGGCTCTCTTCTCAGACAATGGTTCAAGCGATTTAAAAATGTTGGTATAGAAAATTTTATGCCCCATGGTCCTTGAGCCCCGAGGTCCATCGCATTCCCTGTTTCTCTCGGGGTTCAATTCTACATTTTCGGGCGCTCTATCCGCATATCCGCATGGCAGGGTGTTTTTTCCCTTGAGGGTAAATAATGGATGGAAAAGGGCGGTGTCTTCAGCCAGGTTAGTATTAGAGTTTTCCCGGGCAGCCAGGACCAATGACTGAATTTTATCCTGTGAGATACAGGGAATTACGCTCGGTTGCTAAAAAACTTGAAATATAGGTGTAAAGCAGCGGTCGGCACCTGCGGCCCGTGGGCCGCATGCGGACTGCGGATTTTATGCGGCCCCCACCACTCATGGGGAGAGCCCACGTACGGACCACCCTGTCACACGTTCTTCCGTGAACGTGTAATCCTAAAAGGGCGGTTAAGTGATTTGCGAACAGTGTTTAGTTACTTTACCAGAATTAGTCGAGGCTCTAGTCAGGTTGACATTTCTGCCTTCCTTTTACCTTCTTCCTTGCTCTCCTCCTTCATGCTCTAAGTTTCGTCGGCCGCTTTAAGCACATTTTTGAGTGAGAAAAGGGCGTTCCAAAGGGCTATCCTCCCCGCTTATTTGTTGACACCGGCTATGGCTATACGCTGGCAAATGCGGAGGCCTACATTTAACGTATTGCGGGCACGCTTAACCTGTACGACATGTGCGTGAACAGACAAAAATTGATATGAGCCACGAAATTGGTGAAAATCATAATTTGGAAGTCTGAGATAACATGAGACCACATTGAAAACCAGCGTGACTTCATTAAGGTAGTTCCGGCGACGGCCGCGAGCGGCACGTGGTGCTTTCTGGTCTTGCCCGCATTGCAGATAAACTAAGCACTATACGTCCGCTAAGCAGTCGAATAATTGAATAAATGGGCTGAACTGCACAATTAAGCTACAAATATGACTGTTACAGTGTCCCTTTTGGGTATCAAGTCTAGTCATGGTCACTTATTTATTAAAATTGGTGCAATACAGCGCATTTTTGCTCTACTCCCATTTTTAAAACGCCTCTCTTTCTCTTTCCTTCCTACTTTCTTCTCTACCTATATCTTTAAAACGCCTTCCATATGCCGCGCGGCAAACACTCGTAATAAAAAAAAAAAAAAAAACTACCGCTGTGTTGTTGGTACCAATCAGACGCTGTGGCGTCACATGTAGCATGGCCGGGACGGCACCGTGATGCTCTTCTGCGCTGAGGTAATAAATGTGATTGGTCTCAATAAACGTTTATTCAGTCAGTACGCAGTAACTCGGATTCCACCCTGACTGGGTGGTGTTATTTGAAGTATGCTATGTGCTTACAAGTTACCAACCTATCTTCAAAATTGCGCGCTTTGAATCTTTTCCGCTGGTAAAACTCAACACGAAAAGTACGCGGCGCCTTCTATAATGCCTATAGAAGATCGAAGGTTACGAAGCAGTGGTATAGTTCTCATACAGAATAATTCCTGGCATATTCATAAGAATTACCAGTCTGGTTGTTGTGGATATATGAAATCAGTGTCGTATGCCAGTCCCATCGGCTTTCGACATTACATCTCCCAAAAGGGATCACGTGAGGAGCTGGGAATTTTAGAGGAGAAGCCCGTTAGGGGATGGGGCTGTTGGCGTCTCCTGTCGTCGTCGTCGTAATCGTCGTTCGTCTAATCTAGTCACGGTACTAAAACACCGGAAAACTCGTCTACAGCTCGCGCTAGAACGTAACGCGTACTAAAAAAACACCATAACAATGGTTTACTAGTTTACGCCTCGCGCTGGAGCGCTTCGTGCTTCAAAGACAAGAGACTTTTACAGCAAATCTGTTTACCTGTACCCCCCAACGCTTTCATCTCCGTTTGCAAAAATGCCAAGGCGTCGAAGAATACACTTATACACCGCCTGTTTCGCCCCTCCCCAGGTTTTACGTTAGTGGAGATGGCCCTGGATTTTTCTTAAACGGGGCGTATTCCTAATTAACAGTTCTTTGCTTACAATCACTCCCGGTGCTTTGCCTCAGATATACCCGATGTTTTCAATGCGTCATAAAATGTCGACGTCACAAAGTTGCTCAGGGATGGTAGCGGATGCGTTATTTGATAGCCTTCATGTACCTTCCGTTCATCGACACACTTGACATCGCGGTTACCATTAAATTATTCTTTCTCATCTACCAGTATGGCCTCAACTAAAGTTTATTTTCTATTTCTCTATCTCTCTCTCTCACACACACAGACGCGCATACACACACGCACACTTGAAACAACAGTTATTTTTACAACTTTCCATACCCTAGAGATGAAATAAGCTTAAAAAAGTGACACCAAACGTCCTGCCGGGGTTCGCCAAAGTAAGCTTCGCGCATAAACGCCGCCCTTTGTCGACAGGTCTGGAGGGCGTCAAGAAAAAAAAAGCTGCCCTAAGCCCTACTCGTAGGCTTGCGTCTGCGCGAGTTATCTGCCTTTCCCCGTACCTGAGTCCCACCTTCGGCAGGCCCTCTGTTGCCCTAGCTGTCCACCTGCCATCAGTTATCCGCGAAACAAGCCCATACCAAGTGCATTTGCTTTTTGAACCTGGTGCCTTTCACCCGAGTTCATTCTCTAATCCAAGGCGCCCGTTCTCCATTCCTGGTGTTGCTCGAATCATCATTCTATGGCTTGTGGGGATGACCCAGGTTTTGTTTCACGGCATTTGGTAGTTCTCTGAAGATTCTGACCCATTAGTCATCACCAGGAGTACGCATTAGTGGTGTACAATACTTTTTAGGGACAGATATACCGTATCATGTCCCTTTGGTTGTCAGTACTTGCTGAATTTACCCCCCCACCCCCCCCCCCCCCCCCCCCCCCACCCCACCCTATACTAATTGTATGCCTGATTTCTTTCGTATGGTTTGAATCAGCACTGGCAACGTGTCCAAATTTGTTATATTCATCTGCCTTTTTCTAGTATATGATTGCTTGTGGGGTTTAAAGCGCCGATGCTTCACAGGCGATGAGGCGCGCCGTAGTGGAGGGCTGCGCTCCGGATTACGTTTGACCACTATGGGATCTTTAACGTGAGCCGAAATTTCGAACACACAGGCGTTCTCGCTTCTCGCATCCATCAGAAAAGCGGCCGCCGTGGTCGGGAATCGAACCCGTGCCCTCATGCTCAGCATTTTTCTAGTATTCCATAACCTAGGCTGAACGGGAGGGTTTTTGCACATATATGAGCGGAAGTTAGATAAATGAAACTACCACCTCAACGGAATAAGCGCTTCACAATTGGTTGGTTTTGTATTAGGGCATCGTAAAAGAACGGTAGTTAATTGGACTAGAACTGACCGACTACTACGGCAGGTGCACCGCCACCGCGGTGAACGTCACTCCCTGGTCTCCGTCACCGGCAGTTTCCGGCTTCTTCGCGCTCTCCGCACACTGCCCAGTGTGCTCGCAGTTGTGTCCAGGTAGGCTTGCACTTTATATCATTTATTAGGTTCTGCTTGCGATATTTAGTCGACAAGTTGGCATCCGATGTCAGCGCAAAAGCAACCTCACAATGAAAGATGGAGATCATGAATGAATTCCACAGCGATCGGTTCATGAAAACGACGCTTGCGACGTAGTACGCAATTCCATAGAGCATCCTGGCCTTTTCTGTGTGCAGCCTGCAGTCGAGTACGGGGGGAAGGGGGGCGCTACTAAAAATGCCACAGTGAGAGCTAAAGCAAGCAAACATGAAGTCTATTTCCATCATCATCATTAGCATCATCATCAGCCTGCTCAGGTCCACTGCAGGACGAAGGCCTCTCCCATCGACCTCCGACCACTTCTGTCCTGCGCTGCTCGAGTCGACAGTTTACCTCAGAAGTTCCGTATTTCATCCCTCCATCCCTCCATCGTGTTATTGGCCTTCGCCTTCTTCTAGACCCATCTCTTGGTATCCACTCTGTTACCCTAATTGTCCACCGGTTGTAGGTACGTCTTATTACTTGGCGAGCCCAAGTCCATTTCTTCTTCTTTATGAACCATAATATCGTCAATTCTAGTTTGTTATCTGAACCAGGTTGTCCCTGAGTGTTATTCGTAACATTATTCGTTCCATGGCCTGTTCAGCTGACCTAAGTTTGCTTTCTAGTTGTTTGGTAAGGTGCCAAGTTTCAGCTCCGTATGTCATCACCGGAAATATACACCGATTGTAGATTTTTCTTTTGAGTGACAGAGGTAGCCTACATTTCATTATTTGGGAGTGCTTGCTTAGTGCTCCCCAGCCCATACCTATTCTGCGCCGGATTTCTCTCTCGTGGTTGGGGTCAGCCCTAACCATCTGTTCGAAATAGTTATATTCTGTTACTTCCTCTAGCGTTTTGTTTCCTAAGCTGAAGAAGGCGTTCGTGGAATGCTTATTCAGCATTACTTTAGATTTATACCTGTTTACGTTTAGCCCCACAGCCGTGCTGTCTGATTGTAGTTCTTCAAGCATTGTTTGCATGTGTTCTGCAGCCTCGCTCAGCAAGAGTATGTCGTCAGCAAAACTCAAATGGCTCAAGTATTCCCAGTTTATCCTTAATCCATCCTGCGTTTTCCCAGTCAAGATTTGCAAATACCACTCGTTTTCCACTGGTCAATAAATCGCAGTTCCCAACTGTATTTTATAGGCAGGATATGTAAGTAAACTATTCACATTTTCTGAATTCCGGTAGTACTCAAATAAAAAAAAAGTATCCCCTTGTGGGGTGATTTTGTGGGGAGTTTGTGCCCATAGTGTACCGCTGTAAGTTTTACCTAGGCTTCGCATTGCGAAATGCTGAACGTATTCTCTCTCTAAAAAAAATTCCTGATAAACGGAACATGTTTTCCCGGTCCCGTGACGTTCCGTTTAACGAGAGTCCAGTGTATACAAGGCGAGATCAAATGAAACTCATTTTTTGCTATACGCCACATATACCAGAAAACCGGGAACTCGACGTCATTTCCCGCAAGCGCACACCACCTACATGGGAGCAGGAGTGCCTTGGCCTCACATGGCTGGTCTGTGTTGGACACCACTGCCAACATGTCTGGCGCGATAAGAAATCCGTCCGAAGGATGTGTCAGCGGGGATCCAGTTCCTGACAGTGAAGAGGGTCGATCAGTCGAAATTCACCGCAGAATGCCGGCTGTATATACCGACGAGTGTGTGTCGAAAACAAGTGACTGAATGGGCGCGAACGTTTTAGAAAGCATGAGAGGAAAGAAAAGATATTCCGCCGTTTGAAGGGGCATGTTGATGCATCCATCTTAGCGATGGCTTCGTCTGCCCGAAACATTCAGACCGATTCAGTCAGTGTAACAAATCCGGGTAACGGAATGTCCACCGAGAGACGGGATTTGAAGTAGAAGAAAACCTGTTAACTTGATGGAGGGTTAAGATAGAGAAATTTTGTTTGAAAGAACGGATTGCGACAGCACAGGATAGTAGAAATTCGAAGGCATTTGGGGAGGACTTCGTTTTGCAGTTGCCACAAAAACACGCGCGTAGAATAGACACAGAAGGATGGCTAGCAGTCAAGAACGCCGAAGAAGGCAAAGAGGAAGTGGCTCACCATTTATTCTTCCTTAATGAAAATATGTTTCGAAATGTTTGAAATATCGAAAGGAAGTCAAGGGAAATATGCTCCCCGGTTGTGAACGGAACCCTTGACCTTCGCAATTCCAGTTCGATGCCATACCAACTAAGCTAATAGGGAGGCGGTGCTCCGCTACACTTTCCTGGGTATTTAGGCGAATGTAATGGTTTCATGCGCTTAGGACTGGCAACCAGGGCCGCACCTAAAAGTCGGGGTGCAGGGGACCTTCTTTTTCCCCGTGCTGTGTTCCCCGTGCCGAGCCTCTACGACGTGTCGAGAGCGGTCAGGCAGCGGGGAACCCTCTTAAGCTACCTATGGCGCCGAGACTGCCAGAACCGAGGCCCTCGCTATGAGTGCATGATCACAGAGGATGTTGAGAGCCGTAATTAGACTTGATGAAATTGGGCAGGGAATGGCGGTAGATGACGAGAAAAAAATGCTGGAACTAGTAAAAGGAAAGAATCCAATCATGCCGTCAGTAAGGGCAAAGGTAACGGAATTTAGGCTGATGCTACAGAAAAAATCTGCGATATTGACCTGCGCGGTCATGAAGGCATCAACGGATCCAGATAAATTGAAGTTTCCGCTCTCCGCGCACATTCGGGTACAAGTGCGCAATATGAGGTAAAACGCCGTACCATCCATGGGCGAACTTTAAGGACTCGTTTCTGAGACCGCAAGAGACATTTCAGAGTTTACTGCAAGAAAATATGTATGTCTCACCACCCCAGTTTTCATTCCGGTGTAGCCGTTTTAGTCGTCGCCGTTTTTATGATCCTCCTCGCCACGGCCAGCCCCTTTTCACAACTGTTATACTTCTCGCAACTACCGATGTCTCTTTCACAAGTTGCACATACGGCTGATAACGGCGGCAGCCCTGTTGTCAGATGATCGGGGACAATGAACACATGCGACAAGGGGCGTCAAAACGACGTAGCCGCGGCCGCAGAACGTTTAGCCACCACCGTTGCTGCCTGATATTCTACCTCGTGTAGCAGTTGCGAAAACCGCCCGGCATGTAGCGTAACTTGCCCACTTGGAACGACGGCGTGATCTCATAATGTTCAGACTCAAAGGCCTTCTGGGCGACATTTTCGCCGCTGGATTTTGCGCCTATAAGAACCTAATCACTGGTTGCCGGTTTATGCATTCATGGTTTGAGGGTGGAAGGAGGGGGAGGGCACACGCAGCCAGGCTTCATGCCCGAACCGATGACACGCCCTTCGTGCTGGCGTGAGATATATACCTGGAAATATCACGACTGAACGCAACCTATCAGCTGTCGTCCATGGTAGAGCGTTTTGAGTTTGGGTCGGTGTGGTGCAGTCCCAGTAAGATGGCTCTGGCGAGAGAAGGAAACGGATATGCTTGACCGATAGAATAAAGCTCGAGTCATTCCAGGTTTTAACTCGCTATGGGACGGACTCATGTCATTTGCAAGAAGAGCGGGAGTTGAGGTAGCGTCGCACCGCGCAGAAGCGCGTAGGCGCGCGGCAACAACGGAGAGCCGCTGCCGCCGCCGTTGACGCCGCATGTTCCAGCTCGCCGAGTAGCTGCAAATTCCTACACAATGAACTGGAACATGCACGCTTGGGTCGTCGACGTGAGCCAATATATCTTGTTTAGCTTGAAGGGCTTTCAGAGCGACACTTTCGCCAGTGACTTTCACTTGAGGCGTGCGCACATCACTGGTTGCAGGTTGAGGCGTGCACGGGTGGGGAGTGAAAAGAAGGGGGGAGGGCTCGCACGTGCAGCTATAGGCTTTGCGTCTTCACTGATGACATGACTGTTGTGATGGTGGGAGGTTTAAACTTGGAGGTCAAACGACCCACTGCCGCCTGTCCAGCGTCCTTCTTGGTCGAGCGCAGTGGTCTGGTGTGTTACGGAGACAGTAAGATGCCTCCGACACGTGATGGAAAAAGCCCTAAGTTTGTGCGCTTGAGTAAAGCTCTAGTCCTTTCCAAGTTTCATTCAGCCGGTTGGGTATAGCCAACTAGCCAATTTGCGATTGCACATATTTCCTAAAGGAAGTATGTTCAATCGCAAATTATACAGAAAAGTGTTTTTTTCGTCTAGCTTCGCAGGTCTTCTTTCTTCACAGAGTGGAAGGGCACTAAATTTTTGTGAAGTAGTTTGTCCGTATTTGTAAGTTGGCTTCAAATTCTCACTATAAATGTGGGTTCCAAATGGCTATATAAAATGTTACTCAAACAAAATTTGATAATTTTTTAGTACTCCATACTAATTCCTTTGTTTAATATTAGCCTGGCTGTCTGCGATGTATTGCCAAAATAGCAGCAAGGGCTCTCTTATAGTTTTAACACTATCGTGAACCGTCGTATACACAGGGTTTTTTTGCAGTAGCGACTATTTGTTTTTTGGTTTTTTTGAAGAAGGCAAACAGAAGAAAAGAAAGAAGAACACGCGCCCAGGGTAGAGATCGAACCCACGCCTTTCGAAAGGCGTGGGTTCGGCCACTGTGGGCGCGCGTTTTGCTTTCTTTCTTTTCTTGTTACGTAAATTTACAAACTGTTAATTTCATTAACCGCAGTAAAAAAAGCCTAATCATACCCCTATGCCTCCTTAGCCGTTGAAGACTGCCACTGCCGACCTATCTCTCTGTATTTCCTCTCGACGAGCCCCTCATTTCCTAACCATATATATATATATATATATATATATATATATATATATATATATATATATATATATATATATATATATATATATATATATATATATATATATATATATATATATATATATATATAGAGAGAGAGAGAGAGAGAGAGAGAGAGAGAGAGGCAAAATAAGGGTTGGCAGTCAAGAAAACAAGAAAACCTCGGAGAGCAAAGGGGGGAATGCGTTAGGTCATAGAAAGAGATCAAGAATTGTTTGAGTCAGAAAGAAAGTGGTGCTGGCGCTGGCTACCACCCCCAAGGGCAGGAAACAAAAAAACAAAAAACCTTAACATAAATACCCGAGAAAGTGGTGGGGAAACAGCCCCGCCGGTAGCGTAGTGGTCATCGCACCAGACCGGTATTCTGGAGGTCGTGGGTTCGGATCCCACCCGGCGGGCATTTCTTCACCACTTTCTTTCTCACTCAAAAAATTCTTCATCTCTTTCTATGACCTAACGCATTCCCCCCTTTGCTCTCCGAGGTTTTCTTGACTGCCAAACCTTACTCTGTCTTAATTCACTGAGCCCCACATTTCCCATTTCTGATTCGATATATATATATATATATATATATATATATATATATATATATATATATATATATATATATATATATATAGAGAGAGAGAGAGAGAGAGAAGGACAGAGGCATGCGTTTTCTATGACCATCGATAGCAGACGCGCGGCTGTGGTTTATATAGGCGACTGAGGGTGTCTGGATTTCTTTCACGGGGCTCATTACCCAGGATGTTAGTCGCGTAACACTTAAGACATTAAATATCGTAGTTTCCCTTGGTTTTAACTGGATTTTTCGTTCTTTGTATGGAATGCAGCCAGAATTCGCCCCGCTGTATGATGGCAAATAAAACCATCGTCATTTTTCACGCTAAGAAAAACCAATTGTTAATTTTATTTATAGCTCATTGGTTTTGGCGAACGCATTACTCTGCAACATTCTCTGGGTTCACGCGGTTGTGAGAATGTGAAAGGCGACTCCTGGATTTTTTCGAGCGAGAAAGAGCGCGTGAACTTTCTGTTACGATCACTCTAAAAGCATTGCACCGCTTCATTATATTAGAGGCTATTGTAGATGAATTATTGGGATTAGGCATGTGGAAGCAAACACATGTAATTCTTGCAAATAGTATTGTTTCCGTATGAAACCACTGTTCTGGTTCCCTTTGTCGCAGTGCTCGAATTGCAATTCTTCGCAAAACTGTCTTTAAATCTATTTCTTATCATTACACGTAGATTCTAACAGTATATGTTGCTTTACTCTAAGACGGTTTTATGGAGAACACTTATAGCTTTTCTAGCTGAAATCTCTGTATTCCTTCTGTTATTACGCTTCGCAACTTTTTATCTCCCACCTACACCCTCACTTCCGATAGCTAAACCTTCGGCAATGTGTACAAAAAATATGGCTAAGGCAAACATTAATGCCCACAGAAGAGTTCATGAAGAGTTCGAAGAAGGCCAAACTTTCAGTATTTTTTTGTGTTGTAACGAAAAGGTTTCTGTTGACATATATAAGTACCGTATTTACATGATTGTAGGTCGACTGTAGGTCGTAGGTCGATAGTATTTACAGGATTACAGGACGAATGTATGTCGACTCCCGCCCATCGCACGTCCAAAGACGAGCGCTTTCCACAACCAAAATTTTTTGGCCACCTTATCTACAGCTCGTCCTCGCTAGTGTCTTTATAAGTACTTCTGCTGCCGTCATAGCTGTTGCGGCCTCACAACCCGTCGTCGTGCAGTGTGGGCCCGTACTTTGCAAAAGACCGCATCACAACATCGCGCAGGATGGCGGACCATGCGGAAAGCACCCACCCGCACAAAGTACGAAGGGAGGCCCTATTCGCAGTGAGCCCGGCTAATATGAGTTTTCGATTGTCCCCTGACAGCCACTCGTTGTATTCGTGGTGCGAAAGGTCCCTAAAAGACTTATTTATGCGCACGTAAATCTTTTGAAGTTGCCCCGTCAGACTACAAGGAACACCAGCATCACCACCACTGGCACGCGACACTGCTCGTGAGAGGGCATCCAAAATAGCCAACGGAAAATGCCACGTGAAATGCCGGGAGCCCAAAAATAGCAGAAAAAAAAGGTATTGCGAACAATCGTTCCGAATATAACTATGTACCATATGCAAAAGGCAGAGTCTGAAAGCAAACGCACAGTTGCAACTACGCCGTTGCGTCCACGAATTCCCGTTTGACTTGGCATCTCCGGTGGTACAAGTTTCAGTTTTGATTGTAGGTTGACCCCTCCCCCATCGAACTTCAGATTTTGAAATTTAAAGACATGGGTCGACCTGCAATCGTGTAAACACGGCACATCGTTCACTCTCACTTTTCTCTAATGTTACTAGAAGTAGGCTGCCTTCACAGCCTTTTCAGCAGCACTCGTACCACCGGCTGGGAGCTTTCTCTGCCTGCAGTGGGTTTCAAGTATAGCATACGGTCTGGCCGAAATAACAGGCCATTCATTTTCTAACTGCCCGCCACAATCAAAACTACGCTCGTCATCATAACACTTCTAGCAGCTTTTGGCCAAACAACACAAGACAAGCGCCCGTATGGAGCGGAATGAAAGAAGAAACGAAGCCAATGCAAACAAATTTCGACAGTCCGAGCAAGGCTTTTGACAAAGCTCCCCGTGTTTTCTAGGCAAGAAAAAGGGGTTTCGGAGTTAAAGGGCTAGCGCAAAAACTGCGGCTTGTTTACCAAGAAGCCCTGTGACGAGCTTCATTAGTGCTTCGGATCAAAGAAACGTTTTGTACTTTGAATGTGCGCTCCCCGGAACAAATCCCTTGAATTATCCGGTCGCTCAGTGAAGAGAAAGAGGGCACAGTTAAGCGCGTGCGAGGCTCCCTTCCGGCCGCTCTTCATCGGCATCTGCAGAGCGGGTCGGGGCCTCCCGGCGACCCACGGCGCTTCATGCGTCGTGCCTCGCAGCGTGGCAGCGCGTAAACATTTCGTCTTGTTTGCGGGTGACGATGGGCGGGAGCAGGAAGCCTGCGCGTTCGGCCGCTCTGTTTAGTCTCATGAGTTTTGAAGCCCCCGAAGCAACGTCAAGACGCTACGCAGGCCTGCCCGCGTCGGCGGAGAAAGGTGCAAACCAAAGGGTGCCCGTAGAGGAGGAGAGAACCCGCTGGGGCGATACTCTTATAGAGCACGGAATGAGAGTGAGTCAGATGGAGATAACGGAGGGAAGAGCAGGAGCACGCTCTCAGAGATGCGGCGGCTGCGCGGGGCTTGGAAGTTGCCGCTTCCGTTTTTTGTTGCTGCGCCCTATATGTCCCGGGAAATGCGTCGTGAAATAAAAGTGCAAGAATCCCTCCTGCACGGACCGACGCTCCTTTGGCGGCCTTGTTGAGGCGAGGGAAAGGACTTAAAGAAACACCGCGGCGCGATGGGAACAAAACAGATTGCCCCGCTGCTTTTGGGACCCCAGCTAAGGGCTGAACATTATATTTCTGCAATCTTTCTCATTCATTTATCCATCTCATTAACCCAGCTTGAAAAGTAATGAATGTCAGCTTATCACATTTTATTTCTCTCCTTGGCTCGCTTTGAAAGTATTTGCTGGAACAGTGAGCACAGTCTGTAAGGTTTATAGCTAATTAAGGTAGCCGTACAAAATGACACACACCCGAAAAATAACTGCCCCTTTGTGAAGAGAAATTAGAATTTCTGTACCCTAGGCTTTGTAAAAGACTATGCATTTTTCCTTTTCGTTTCTGCACCCAACGTTCAAAAAGATTATACAGCTAATGAACCTGTTGCTGCTGTTTGCTAGGCTGCTGGTAGCTATTAAAAAAAGATCTTTCCCCTGATTCATTGCGCTATCGCAAGTGATCTGCACGAGGGGTTTACGCGAGACAAAAGCATGTGTATGGGAACGCAACACTGAAAGTGTCAAGACAACAGCCCCAGATGTTACATAAGCTGATACTTCCTTGCAGTTCACTTTGTAGACAGCTAGCGCAGCTTGGAGCAAACATTATTCAGTCTGGTTAAATAATGATTGCATCCTTTACATCGACCATCCTATTTGCCCCTCCTACACCACAATTTTTCTATCAATCCTCGAAGTTCAAATTTAGGATATTTTTCCCAAGAAGTGATTACATTTTGGAGTGCAACCCATCATCTGGGTCCATAGCAGCTCTGCCACTAGCGGGCCAATGCGATAGTTACATTTATATTCTAGCAGCTCAGGTATAACAGAATTCAATAAGGACAACACGATAAAGTTGTTTGAACCTTTATATATATATATATATATATATATATATATATATATATATATATATATATAGAGAGAGAGAGAGAGAGAGAGAGAGAGAGACAGAATAAGGGTTGGCAGTCAAGAAAACCTCGGAAAGCAAAGGGGATAATGCGGTAGGTCATAGAAACAGATGAAGAATTTTTTGAGTCAGAAAGAAAGTGGTGAAAAAATGCCCGCCGGGTGGGATCCGAACCCACGACCTCCAGAATACCGGTCTGGTCGCCAGACCGGTATTATAGAGATGGCCGATATTATTAGAGTGCCAATAAAACACAAGGTACACCCGTTTCGCTTTACAGCACGCCGCCGGTAGGAGCCCATGCATTCACAGCCGCTAGGAGTTCGTCATTGTGTACAACTTCACGGTGCACTAGCTAATTATGACAAGTAAGAATGAATTGCACAGGTGTTATACGCATTAGTGTAATTAGCATAGTGGTCCTCCCGGGCGTCGCCGGATACTACCGCTAGTATGCTAATATTAGATGCGACGGCATCTCATTCACTCGTCTTGTCCCTCCATACGGCGTTGTTGTCCGTCCACACCCCTCCCCCATTCTCCTCGCCGCGCGAGCTGCGCTCTCCGCCGCTCACCCCTCTCCTCTCTGATAGCGAACACTCTCTCGCGAGGGGCACTGGATTGGATTCGATTGGCTTGGCTTGGGTTGGCTTGGCTTGGCTTGGCTTGGCTTGGATTGGGTTGGATTGGATTGGATTTGGATTGGATTGGATTAAAGTGGATTGTGTTGGATTGTGTTGCGTCGTAGCCGCGCCACGTTGCGTCATAGCCGCGGCAGGGGGTTCACGGCACGTTTCACGCGATGGGAGAATCAACCTAACGGAAACAACAACGGAACCCCCTATGCGTCGCATCTACACAGGGGTTCCCGCGAGGGGAGGGGGGAGTAAGTTTTTTTGCCAGAAATACGTCTCAGGTTTCGCTTGCGCCGAACAATGTAGACAGTGAGCGAGTGAGTGAGCGAGCTAGCAGGGGCGGACCTATAGCTTGCGAGGCGTGCCGGCAATTGCTGCGCCTCAGTTGCACCTTTTAAAACTGTTCGCGGCCAATCATCAAAAGTCACAGAGGTTAGGGTACTTTAGAAAGTTCAGGACAAGGCGTGAGATGTCGCTCTCAGAGATCCAGTGTCCGTTTGTGATAGTATGTCGTTGAAGGAAAAATACGAGGCGGCTGTTCTTCCAAGCTGTTAAATGCTGAGCGCTCCATCGCAGGCACCAGGGCAGACCATGAAAAAAAAAGTATGGCGTCACCAAGCACACCTCACGCAGGACACAGGGGTGATAACGTCAGATTCAGTTTACAAAGGCAAAACAGTGTTCGGGCTGACTTTGTCCCTATGCGGAAGAGTTACGACGCCTCTCTTTAGGTCTTGTTCACCAACTCTAGGAAAACGGCCATAGTTTTAGCTTCCAGTGGCTCCCCTCTCACGCAGGTGTGCGAGGAAACGAAGCCGCTGATAAGCTGGCTCGAGAAGCGCTTTCACTTACTCGATCGTTGGGAATGATACCAGACCACCGGCGCATTATAAGGCAGGTGACTACCGAGCATTTCAGGTCTCTTTTGAGTCCACGGTACCAACCTTACGTTACTAAAGAAATGAAAAGAACAATGTAAACATGCTTAAATCGTGCAAGCAGTTTCCGTAGTTCTAAAATCTCTTGCCTATATATCTTTCCTGTTCAAGGATTCTTTCACCTGCATTTTTTAGGCGTCAGCCATCTTTTGCACCGTTTGTTCGTCAGGGACACCGTATTTTTGACCTACCAAGTTAGCTCATGATTTCGCTTTAAAGAGTATTTTGAGCTCGGTGCTTTAACTAGCTTTGCGCTTTGGTGTTTATAGGTGGGTACGACGAAGTTTCCTTCGTATACTTTCCTTATCTATTTTGCAGTGCATTGCGCGCTCGTCCCTCGGGTTGCCATCTACTGGCCACGAAAAAGGCTGGCTCGGAGGCGTGTCGCGAGCAATGCCATGGGCTCGTTAGCTCCTCTTCGTGGTCAGTGGTCGGTGAACCACCATAGACGGATCTGGAGCGGGCGGAACCAATGTGCCACGAACATATTGGCGCCTAAATCACGGTGCACACCCAAACGCACCCTTACTCGTCTGGAGGTTGGTGTTAGGATATCTTCTGAGATTATCTCTGTAATCGGCTTCTGTGAGAAATAAACGGCGGCAGGTTGGTGATCGTCCCAGCGAAGGGGTGCACGGATGGCAGACTCGGGGTCAAGAACGTTGCTTTTGCACATTAGATCACGGGAAACGGTACGGTTGAGCGTCTTGCTGGATTGAATTTTTTCAGATTTAATGTGCGAGATATGGCGAACGCTTAGTGTTCCCTAGGACGCGTGAGTTGGGTGAATGCCGAAATAATTTTTTAGCCGTCTGGCTCTCAGTGCATACTCGAGTATGCGCGCGAACAGGCAGGATGTTTGATCACGTGCAAGAATATAAATGTTTGTTTGATACTTAATGTTAAGAAAGCAGCAAACTGTCTTGTCTTGATAACAAATAGGCAGATAGTAATGGTGATGATCTCAAAAACTTGCTAAAATGAAAAGTTATTTCAGAAGTTTCTGCACTGGACGATAGTTGTGTGTACATAGGGGATGCTATTTTGTTGTCAGAAACCGCTACAATCTAACTTATTGGTTAATCTGTGAGTCACCTTAAGACTTCCCGCTTTGCGCTGAATCCTGTAGGTTTTATCATGCTGACATCGTCGAGATAGACAACGTTTAATTAATCAAAATGCCCCTTTTAAAGTAAGTCGACTTGTTTCTTTTGATTGCACACGGAATATCTAGCGCTCATGTTGGTGTATGCGCTCTATAAGCACCATGCAGAGGTGATACAGTTGCTAATGCTGCTGGGGCGTGTCAGTGTGAAGTTTGGGTGCTATATTTCATAAATTGTGCAGCATTGGGAAAGCTAGAACGGGAATCAAGCATTAGGGAGAGCGCGCTCGATCAATGGCACAACATGATGAGGGCCGCAGGTTCACTGCCAGCCGTCCGGGAAAGCGTTGCCCGCGGCATCGGACAACACCGAATTGATAAAAAGGCCGTCGCGCAGAATGACAAATGTCATTCCAGTTGTGAGACAGCGAGTACTGTTGCAGGCGTGTACAACAGCAGCTACTGGAGACGACGACCAACAGGAATCGCGAGATCTGCCTACTGCGTGAAGTTTGTCGTTCCCAGAGATGTAAGCACTCAGCCCACATTTTCATCTAAATTATGTTGCTTTTCCGCTCTTATTGAAGAAGAAAGCAAATGACACGGGATCTTTTTGCCTTGGCATTGTTGGTTGTACCTCTTCCCCCCTCGCATCAAGAGTTGCACGAAGTTTGTGAAACTGTATAAAATGAACTGAGAGGGGCTAATTGTAACAAAGCAAGATTTTGGTAATGATAATGCGATATGACGGGAGACTTTTCCTCTTCACAGTGCCTAAAAATATAGTCTAGCTGTCGAAGGTTGCGCTAGTTCAGTAACAAAGCAACAGGTCAGCAGCAGACATGGCGAGGTGTCGAAGTATGTACCCTCTCTCTTCAGAATGGCGCACCGACTTAGTGACACTTTTCTAGGCAGTCGGAGAGAATAGCATCATTCTACCATCTTAAAATGCTTGCGTAAGTTATTTCATCTAGCCTGCCACGGCCAAGACCAGACAAACTTATTGGTCAGTATCCTTCCCGGCGTGCCTTTCGAAGTTGCTCGCGAGAATAATTGGTACGAAACGTGCTTTGCGTGTGGAAAGTAAGCGGAAGCTACAAATGGGCATAACGAAGTTCTGTCCTAAATTTTCTCAATCATATAGAACATTAGCAGAGAGGGTTGGTCCACTGGGGCCTTACTCCTGGATTTCGAAAGGCATATACGACGGCCTTCTACTTATCTTCCAGCGTTTGCAGAGTGTGCCCGTTGCAGTCAAGCTCTGAGTAGGTCAGTGCAAGTTATCGTGTTCATCATGAAAACTGCATCATTGCGTGCAGTAAGGGAGCACCTGTCGGTCGCGTGCGACACCTGATACTCTTTAAATGGGTCATAGAATGAAAACGAAATCGTATTTGGTTAAGTTTGTCTGTGAATAAGTCAGTGAGTGAATTGTTAGGGAACAGGGGTACCTGGCCTTCTAGAGGGTGCTGTCAATTGCTCGCCCCTAGGAGCACAAAACTATATTCGTCCAATCACCACGAGTCCCATAAGTTTGTGTCCTTCAAAAACAGGAGACCAGGCGCAGTGCACACCGCCTAGTGATCCAGTGCCCGTTCGGGAAAAGAATGTCTTCCAAAGAGGCACGCGGGCGGCTCTCCTTCGCAGTTGTTTAAACAAAGCTGACCGCTTCCCCGAATGTTCCAGAGTTCATAAAGAGATCTCTGATGTAGCTTGGTGCACCAGACTTTGCACACATGGGCGATGAGGTGAGCTTCAGCTGGTAAAGCCAAACCGGAGTCCGTGCTGAATGATACCTCTGCCCTTTTCATTTCCTTGGTAGCGCATGGCTGAAAACGTGAGATACCAAGCAAATGAAATGAAAATGGTAGAGGCGCCATTGCTGCACAGTATCCGGAAGAATTCAGCACGAACTCAGGCGGCGATTTTGTCGGCTTCTCAAACCCCCAACATGTTTGCGAAACATCGGTCTTGGGTTCCTGTAAAATGTTCCTGTAAGATGCTTGTAGAATGTGCGTTTTTAGCCGCGTCTCGAACGAACACCTGACACTCGCCTGGCGACGCAAATAGCCAGGACCTCAAGTTAGGAGCATTAAAAAGTACAACACGTTCCGAATTATAACGGGAAAGAAACTGCACACGTTGAAAATAACGCTTTATGTTGGTTCAAGGTTATAATTGGGATTTTCCGCACCAAAGGTAAACTTGATTAATTTAGGCAACCTTGGAAATTATAATCTGCGCGGAAATATCCACTCACGGTCCTTCTAAATGGGCTCTGCAACCCTTCCCATAAACGCTTTCACTCCTTCCTTCGCGTCTGAAAGCCCTGCGGAAGCTGTATTTATCGCCGGCACGGAGCGGCACTGCGTGATTTGCTCGTCGCAACAGGTAGGCTTTCCGTTCCTGCTTTGCTTTTGTGGCCTTCTTTTTAAAGTAGCTATCAAATGCGTTCATTGCTTCAACTGAAAAAAAAGGCGACCAATAGCCGCTACACCGCTCTATTCAAATAATTTCAGCGGTCGAAGAATGCCAAGACCTGGAAAGAGAGAAACATCGTTGGCGCAAGTTTCTGAGTTATCTAATGGGCATATAGCAGTAATTTTTGTCTGAGGTACTTTGCGACTCCCTAATCCAAGTACTTGATGTGTTGATTGACTACGTTCTGCAAGCATCGAAGATGTCGAAAAAAGTTGAAAAAAGTGTTGCATGGTCCCTTTAACGCGAGAGGAATAAATAGTTCATTGAGCAAAAAATTACGGGTGATGCTTAAACTTTCTAAAAATGTGATGGCAAAAGCCTAGTTGGACCTTCTGTTGATCTGCTGTTGGACTTTCTGTTGAACTTTGCGGCCGCTACCCGTCACCACTTGAACAGCCCCCTGGACAGCACCCCCCGAAGCTCGTTTCACTCGCTCGCCATTGCCAGGAGTCATCTGTCCGCCCCAATTGTTTATCCAATCTACTCAACCAAACTACTCATCATTATCGTCCACATCATCATTATACAAAACTGGTACACTCCTTTCTTCGTCAGAAGCTCCAGAGGAATTCAATTCTGTTTCTTAGGCTCGCCTGGTCCTCCGTCGTTGATGGCGGCGCCGTCCACACGCTCACTGCGCATGCGCAACTCTCTTCCTTACACCCACAGCTCCGCGATACTACACTATAAAAAAAGAAGAAATAGTTAGCGGCGCCCGGTTTCGATCCCAAGACTCTCTGGCCGCAACGGGAGGTACGCGGTGCTCTTCCCACTACGCTACAAATCCGGGACAGGAGCAAGTGCTACGTACGCGCCTTATGTCCTTGACTCATTCAAACTACGTCAAGAAGCTACTGATACAACGAAGGCACGCGAAGCTGAACGTCAAGGGAAACGACGAACTGAAAACTTTAGAGGGAAATGCTGAATTTCCCGTGGGAAAGCTGTGGCGGGAAGCGCCACGCGCCTTGCAGCTCAACCAGCCCCGTCCGCAGCGCCTCTGATGCTGATTGTGGCAGGATGCCCCTAGTGATTGGCCAACCAAAGAATCCATCACGAGATAGGTTCGCGTTCAACCACCGTCGTCATCTTCCCGTAGGGGAACCGCCGAAGAAGAAGAAGAACGAGAAGACAAAGCTGCGAAGAGGAGGGCGTGTACATTGCTCTCAGCCGGTGCACCAATGTCAACAACCTTTACCTCACCAAAGCTGACGGAGACTACCGATTCTACCACAGAGACAACATCGACAAGAACATGGTGGACGAGTTTCGGAGCCTCGAGAACCACCGCCTACTCACCGTAACACAACAGCACTTGCGTGCCTTTGCCACTGGTGTGGACCCGGACGCGGAATTCCCTCTGGCGCTAGTAAAAACCAGATCACTCAACATAACGGCAACACAAATAACCACACGGAACCGCCACGATGCTTCGCATCCTCATCAGGGTTCCCCACGGGAAGATGGTGTAATTTTTTTTTGTTCTTGGTTACAAATGAAAGCCTATTACCAACCATTACAAACCATAGCTGAATGGACGTACAGTCCATAGAGTCAGCAATGGATGACCTGCTTCTCACCCATGAAAGGATTGCTGCAGCCATTGATTGACTCCCAACCAACTGTGCACCAGGCCCCGACGAAATATGCAGCAAGCTACTAAAAATAACTAAAGTAGCCATATCTCCAATCCTAGCTGCTCTATTTCATCCATAGACACAAGATGTGCACCATTTGCAAGGAAAATTGCCCGTGTCATCCCCATCTCCAAGTCAGGCGACCCCGTCTGTGCCTCTTTATTACAGACCAATTTCCTTAACCAACATAGTTTGCAAACTTCTAGAGCCCGTAATATAATTTGTCATAATGAGCTACCTAACAAAACACAGCTTTATTTTTTCCAATGAACATGGTGTTAAAAGGACGTTCCTGTGAAACTCAATTATTCGAATTAATTACTGATCTCCGTAATGCTCTACATTCGTTCTCACAAATAGATGCTATATTAATAGATTTCTCCAAGGCCTTCGGCAAGGTCCACCACATCCGCCTGATGGAACAGCTTACTGCTCTTAATATCAACACTAAGGTTAACAGGTGGATCAATAACTTCTTAACCCATCGGTATCAGTCAGAAACCATTAATGACCTTCCAGTATCCAGCAGGGCTAAGTGTTGGGTCCTATCTTATCTTTATATATATATCAATGACATCTGTTCTATTATTCGATTATTTGCGGACGACTACGTTATTTATAGCCAAATTACAAAGCCCGAAGATTCCGTATTCCTGCAAGTAGACCTTGATCAACTGATAAGATGGTGTAAAGATTAGCCACGGTGTAAGAATATTACACCGTGGAATTGGCAGATAGAAATAAATGACTGATTAATTAATTGATTGTAGTGTTTAACGCACCGACGCAACGCAGGCTATGAGGCTCGCCGTAGTGGAGGCCTCCGGATTAATTTTGACCACCTGGGGATCTTTAACGTGCGCCGAAATGTCGTACACACGGGCGTTTTTGCTTTTCGCCTCCATCAGAAAAGCAGCCGCCGCGGCTGGGAGTCGAACCCATGACCTCGGGCTCAGCAGCGCAACGCCTTAGCCACTGGGCCACCGCGGCGGGTGGAAATAAATGTGCTCAAAACTAACGCCACAATATTTAGTAACACTATTACTTCAGAGCTCTGTCACTATTTTCTTAATAGTGTGCCTATAGAAGCCGTAACCATGGTAAAATACTTGGGGCCCACATAATGTCTGATCTCACCTGGAACCATCATATCGATACAATAACCAGCAAAGCATCTAAGTCACTGGGATTTATTTGGCGCAATTTGCATTCAGCTAACACGTCCACAAAGCTTCTTGGCTACCAAACACAAGTTCGATCAAAGATAGAATATGCAACACTAATCTGTAAACCGCATTAGTCGTACCTTGTAAATAAACTTGAGGCACTCCAAATTAAAGCTGCCGGATTCATTCTCAGGAACTACTCACAAACATTAATCGTAACTGAAATGAAAGAATCACTTACCACCTCTAAAACACCGGCTTGATAGTTTTTTATCAGTTTTTCATAGGCTGTACCAGAGCCAGAGCCAAACCTGCTAATCCCGTTTTTTCTCGTCTAGGCGTGCATCAAAGTTCAGCCATTATTCGCACGTATTCACCTATTTTTCTTCTCGCCACTCTTACTTGCTATTCGTCACTGGAATCAGATCTCAGTTAACATCGCCACCCTAAACATGACTCATTCATCATCATCATCATCATAATCATAATCATCGCCGTCGCCGTCGTCGCCGTCATCATCATCATCATCATCATCATCACCACCACCACCACCACCATACCACCATCACCACCACCGTCATCATCATAAGCAATAACAACAGCCTATTTGCAGTCCTGCAAGAGTTGCAGGACGAAGGCATCTCCCATCCGCTCCTGCCCTGCGATGCCCGAGTTCATTCTTGGCCTACAAATTTTCTTCTTCCGTACCTCCGTCGAGTTAATGGCCTCCCCATTCTTCTAGTTCCGTTTCTCGCTATCCATTTCGTTACCTTCGTGGTCCACCGGTTGTCAGTTTGTCTCACTACGTGGCCACAGTCTTCTTCTTAGTTTGAACTATGATATTTTCTACTCGACTTTGCTCTCAGATCCAGGATGCTCGTTCCCTGTCCCTGAGTGTTACTCCTACCGTTACTCGCTCTATGGCTGTTTGCGCCGACCTAAGCCTGCTTTCCAGTTCTTTAGTAAGGCGCCAAGTTTCTGCTTCATATGTCATGACCGGTAGGACGCATTGGTCGAATAGTTTCCTTTTTAGGGGGTAGAGGTAGCTTTATTTGTGAGTGCTTGTCGAATGCGCCCCAAACCACTCCTATTCTGCGCCGCATTTCATCAAATAGTTACAATTATTCCTCAATGTTTAAGTAATTTTTTAATGTTTACGTCATTTTTGAACCTGTACATAGGCTTGTCGGCATTGGATTACAATTGCCCCCTTTTTTGTGTACCCTTATTGTGCAACTATGCACTTAGATATGAATGCGTTTGTATTGTATTTCCGTGAGTGTTGCTGTTTTTCATGTTATAATTTGCCTATTTTTTCGCCCCCACTTCTATGTAACGCTCGTAAGGGCCTTTAGGGTTAATGAATAAAAAAGAGACCGGGACGGCGAAAGGACGGATTGTCTGCGGATATTATTGTATCCAGTCACAGATTACACCTGCGTACAATGCTGTGCGGGGAAGGGGGGGTGGGTGAGGAGGTGGAGTAAAGGTGGAGCTAACAGGATAGAGGATGAAAGAGTATATAGAAGAGGTGGATAGTTTATAGTTCTGTTTACCTCTCTTACTTGTAGTTTTATCCACAAGAGTTGAGTATAAACCTTCTAGATGTTATTCAATCCATTTAGTTGGGTATGTAGGTCGCTTGCTGCGGAATGCATACTTGTAGCCAGAACTCACAGACGCCAGAGAATTGCGGGTTGTACAATCTTCTTGTGTCTGTCGGTTCTTGGGACAAGTATGTATTTGGTACCAAATTTTGACTTCGTTCCCAACAGTCTGATCATGATTGGTATTATGTGATTTTAAAAATTAAACAAATGAACTATGAATGAATAAAAAGAAATTAACAAAAAGAAATGAAAGGAGTTATGGGCTGAGCGGCTGTGGTTGCCGCTTCGAAACCCGTGGGGCCCAGATTCGAACCCTAGTGCGTCGTCCAACTGTGTTTTATTCTACAAATGTACGCTTAAAAAAAAAAAAGAAGACGCTCGAAAATTTGTGGACGGGTTGGGTACTGGTAAATATATTGTATTCATAAAAGAAAATACAGTGATTTGCACAGCTGATTTCTGCTGTTTTTGCCTTTTATAGGGCGAGCTTACGTTTTTTACGTAACGATCATAATACACTTGCTAGAAAATTTTGTGTGTCGGGGGGGAGGGGGGAGGGGGGGGGGGGGCGGGATTGTAGAAATGAAATGGAAAATACCGATGCCACTCCAGGAATTGCACTGGCCTGAGTTTTGACACTCCGAACAATCAAAAGCATCGAAATTAATGGAAATCGCAACTCCCAGGATAGGGGTTGGAATGGAATGGGCGTCGCGATTTACGAACTGTGGGGGTAATGTCTCCAAGCTCATTTAGCAATTTGCTACGTCACAAACTGTGTTCTTGTTTCGCCTTTCTACGAAGGACCTATCAAGTGTTCCCACATTCAAGACCAAATGAAACTATACAGACTGAACTTCGTTGTAGGTGGTATTTTATGCGATTGATATAACGTATATTTTGACGGTCACGCGGGATTTGTGCGTTATAAGCGAAAGTTAGTTTAAGTGGGGCCGCTATATGTGAGCTCGACGGTATTTTCGAAGCACTGCAACACTTCTGTGGGAATTTTTATACCGATTGGCTCACAAAAAGCCTACAACAGCTTCCGAAGGATAATTTCAGTGATTGGGTTTTAGTAAACACGCGCTTGAATGAGATTTAGTGCATGCAGAAGCGACAAGAACACTGCATTTTCCCAAATTCAATGTTTGGCTTTAGTGACAATAAATGCTGCTACCCATATTGTGGTGAAATCTGGACATCTTCAGAATGAATGATTGTATGTTGTTTCACTTACAAATGAGCACCACAGCGCGAAAAAAAGACCAGGGACAAGACGAAGGCTACAAACAAGCGCTGACTTCCAACTAAATTTTAATGAAAAGAAAGGCGCACATAAATATACATTATATCACAAAGGGATGGCAGTTACCGCAGCAGCTACCTGCCGCGGTGGCTCAGTGGCTAAGGCGTTGCGCTGCTGAGCACGAGGTCGCGGGTTCGATTCCTGGCCGCGGCGGCCGCTTTTCTGATGGAGGCGAAAAGCAAAAACGCCCGTGTGTACGAGATTTCGGCGCACGTTAAAGATCCCCAGGTGGTCAAAATTAATCCGGAGCCCTCCACTACGGCGCGCCTCATCGCCTGCGTTGCGTCGGCGCGTTAAACCCCCCAATCAATCAATCAGATACCGCAGCTGCACCACCGCCACGTACACAAAACAGATCAAAACCCACTGAACCTTAGTTCCATACACCCGCTGGCCACTTGCCTTGATTCTCATTAAAGCTTGCCACGACGACCAAAATGGTTATCATCAGAATGCAGATACATAGCTGCGAGCACCCAGAACTTCAGCTGCGCTATTTTTCGCTCATCAGGCCGTGAAACCCGTTATATTACCTACGTCGTATTACCTACCTCGGCTGTGCCAAGCATTAGGGGTCGAGTTTAGTGCATTTGATATAATAAAAATGGGAGGGCGCTATTCATCCCCGCAGCAAGCTCGTGGTGGTGGTAAAACGTGTGCTGGTAAGGCACCGTGCGCGCTAACTGCTCGCGCTTTCGCATCGACTCCCGCAATCACGGTAGCCATTAAATAAAGCATGGTGGCGGCAGGCTAATAATCACTACTAATTCCATTTTTCGTATAATTACACGTGATCCCACTGCCTCTTGCTGGCTCCGACGAGGCCATGGAGCTACGGAAGCAAGCCTGCTCCCCTCTATTTAGGATATTTGTACCTTCCGTGAAAATGTGAACTGCCATCAAGATACACTGGACGTGTACCCATGGACGTGTACCCATGTACAATCGCACGTCACTATAACGTCATTACTTCCGCTGGCGTTGTGCGCCTCCTGCGCTTCCGCTTTTTCAACGTACTTGCGTGGTTGACCGCGCTTAGCCGCAGCAGAAACTGGCGGCACACTCGACGTCCACTCACGAGACACGGCGCGAGTCATTTATGCAGCTCCAATGACCACAGGCAGACGGAAAATTCCCCTGGCTCGCTAGGGAGTCTCGAGGGACGCGCACTCGAGGAGCCGTGAGGGGCTCCCGTTCATTCAGGGGCTGTGTTCCGGCGCACGCACGTGGAATTTGGCGCCACCCGGTGTGCACAACGCCGACTTTTTCGCCTCAAGCGGTCCGTAATGAAATCGCCTTACTAGAAATAAAGCTGCACTTTGGGCTCCGGCCCTGTTGACGCGATGGCAGAACTTTCGTATTATGTCAGCAAGAGCGCCTTAGTCTACATGCCGATGGGTGGATGAAATTCCGCGCTTTGCTGGACGTATCCGGACCCGCTAGCCGCAGAGGATGGCGAGCCTCGCTGCCCAGGGGCTCTGACTAGTCAGATTGGAACCTCAGCCCGCTCGCAAGAGGAAGAAGGTCAAGGCAGAGCCCGCGAGAAGTGGCCACTTGGGTTGGTGGGAAGCCACCGCGCCGGCGGGTTCTCGGCGCGCGCGCGCTCGGCGCGGGGTGAGGACCCTGGTCGGCGGAGGAGGAGGAGGGCGTCCTGCAGTGCGCCGGCGCGCGGGCGGCGCTGCGCGCGTACCAGCGGCGGCGCATCGCTTCGTCCGGGTCGCCAGAGCCGCCTGCTGGGTCTGCTTCGAGCGCAGCGTGCTCTCCGAGGAAGCGAGGAACACGACGTTCTGCTGCACGCGGGGGACCGAGGAGGAGCCGCGCAGGGAGCCCGGGAGGAAGCCACGACGGCGGCCGACCGAGGCCCTCGCCGTGGGAAGCGACCGGAGGGCCATGGATAGCGGCGGCGGCGGCTACCCCGTCGAGCCGGCCCAGCAGCTGCAGGTGCCGGGCGCCGTGGCTCCGGCCGCTACGGTGCCACCACCGGTGGTGGTGCCGCCACCACCCGTGGTGGTGGTGTCGGCCGCCAGCGGGAAACCGCCGGCACCGGCGCCGCCAGTCGTGGTGGCGCAGCCCCCGCCGCCTCCCGTGGTGCCCATGCACCACCCGGCCATGGGCCCGCACCTGGTACAGGACCAGGCGCGCTACTCGAACCCGCCGGGACACCGCTGGATGTCGCAGACCACCTCGGCCGGTGAGCGCCGCCCACTCTTCCCGACGCGCACGTGCGCCCGCTCTTGGCTTCTACGCCCCTTTGGCCGAAGCAATGCGCCACTCTGCTCGCGCACAAGAAGAGGCCGCTTTCGCATAGTTTCTAGCGCAGACCGGCTCGATGTGCACGGTCGCCGCACTCTTCCCTCGGAGACGCTAAACCACGTAACGGTTTTCAGGCGGGTAAACAACATTTAGGGCTGGCGTTATCTAGTTCTTTTTTTACCCATACTCTGATATCAGTTTGTTCTGATGTCATGGTAAGTGGCAAAGAAAGACACGATGCAGAGAAGTATTCAAGTTCTAGTTAATGTATCTAAGTGGTACTTAATGTCCAGCACTATTTCCGAGTTCCTGTAGTTTGTAATAAATAACAGCGAATGAGCCAACAATACCCAAAACGATAGGAGCCGGTCGTACGCCGTTGTTCCGAGTAATCTTACGCGCATGGCACATAATTTTACCGTGGCATGTAAATATATTTAGAAGTAAGCTGAAGGTTTACACGATGCTCCCAGGTTTCCTTGATGATATTCAACGACTGACACTAGGTGAGCTGATTGAGGAGAACATTACTTCTTTCTGCTAAAAGGCGGACACAACCCCCGCTCCTGGTGGCTGCGTCTGTCTTTTTCGCTGCTTTCGCGCATGCCTACAAGACATGTAGCAATTGGCGTCGACGCACTAGATAGGAAAAAGTACAACAGATTCCACAAGCCCACACTCCAATTCCTTCCTTAAAAATAGACTTCAGACGGGATCATGGCTTGCACGTAAGAACATATGCGGAGACGTTTCTGGCGACAGCCGGCATTCCAGAAGCCACCGGGTCGATCATAACCACTCTGTTCTTAAAAACGAAAACGAAGTTTCTGTACCCGCAATGCAGAAGTATTGTACGTCTCGGTGGTGACAGTACGCGACCGATTGCAGAGGGTTTCAGCTCTGACGCTTGCGCGAGAAAGCCGCAGCTTCCACTTAGAGCTTCTCCCCCATGCTTTGGAAGCAGATTTCGCGCGTGATCATGACGAAGCCCCTCACTGTTCTTCTGGTGCTTCCTGGCCCGTCCATACGCGTGTGTCAAGGCTTCGACGGATGGTTTTGTGCGGCTTCATACAGCCGACCCATAGTAATTTTTCTCCCAGTCGACAATGCGCCCGGTGCACTACGGCGAACGTTCCTGTGCCGAGGAGAAGCAGGCACCACAGAGCTACGCCTTGGGATGGGGAGGAAATCCGGTGATGAGGGCACGTAAGTGAAAACGTGGCAGCTCGATTGGTGCTGCTTGTCTTGCGTGGAACCCGAGGAATTGGACGACCTTTCGCCAGCTTACTGCGCCACGGATGTCGACACCACGACAATACGGACCCCATCAAGCAACCCAGTAGCGGCATTGTTGTATCTACATCCTGAAGGTGGTAGAGACAGTTTCTTTATTACGGCAGCAAGTGTTGACTTCTGGGTGAACGTCAGAGAATAAAAACTTCGTCCAGAAATTTTTAACGCGTACACTGAAACGCTCATTTGCTCGATGAATTTGCGTGGGTTCTATAGATTGCTATGACTCAGCAAAGTAATGATCGTTAGTTTCCGCACGTGACTGAATCAATCAATTCAGCTGCAGGAAATCTGACTGAAAAACGTTCTTCTTCTAGAGTTACATTGTGAATAGAGTTTGCACTGTTTTTTTTTTTTTTGAAGGTGCAGTCAACGTGCATTATTTCCATTTGCTGGCCATGGCAAAGCACTTGCAGCTTTCTCTAAGTACGGTGTTCGAGCAGCAACTGAAGTCGAAGGGATCTCAAAGTTGTCATCCGAGACGGTGCCAAAGCGAGAGCTCAATTTTAGCGTCAATATGCAGCTGTCGTCGGTTGTCTCTAATTTTTTTGTTCGCCCGACTAAGGAATTTTGGGGTTTTACGCACTGAAGCTTTGGGGTTTTACGCACTGAAAGGGGAAGGGAAGGGGCAGGAAAACAGCACACAGAAAGGCTTGGACGCTAAACACAAGTAAAGCCGGGTTTGCTACAGTGCATGGAGGGGGGGGGGGGGGAGTGAAGGAGGTGACGCGAGTCAACTGGGACTCACGTTGCTGCCATTCGCTGAATTCCCTTGGGTGGCGGCATGGATTGGTCAATCAACTGCGTTGTGGTGAAACTGATTGATTCATTGAGTGAGTGATTCATTGTAGGGTTTAACGCGCCGACCCAATGCAAGCGATGAGGCGTGCCGTAGTGGAGTACTCCGGATTAATTTTGTCCACCTGGGGATCTTTAAAGGGACCCTGCAACACTTTCGATAAACGCTTTCACTCTTTCCTTCGCGTCGGGAAGCACTGCGAAAACTACAGTTATCGCCAGCACGGAGCGGCACTGCGTGATTTGCTCGTCGCACCAGATACGCCTTCCGTTTCTGCTTCGTTTTTGTGCCTTCATTTTTAAGTTGCTATCAAAAAGCGTTCATTGCTGCAACTGAAGGAGAACTGGCCAACAGCCGCTACATGGCCTTCGTGACGTAAATCGGGCCCTCGAAGAACGTAAGTCTGGGAAAGAGGGAAAAATCTTTTGAGCGAGTTTCCAAGTTATCTGATAGGCATACAGCATTATTTTTGGCTGAGGTACATTGCGATCCCCTAATCTAAGTACTGTGTGTGTTGGGTGACTACGTTCTGCAAGCATTTAAGGTTTCAAAACAAGTTGAAAAAAGTGTTGCAGGATCCCTTTGACGTGCGTCGAAATCGCGTACACACGGGCGTTTTTGCTTTTCGCCTCCATCAGAAAAGCGGCTGCCGCGGCCGCGAATCGAACCCGCGTCCTCATGCTCAGCAGCACAACCGCGGCGGGTGTTGTGGTGAAACCGAGGCACGGCAGTGCGTTAGAGTGTGGAGGGCTGAGGATTAATTTTGACCACCTGGGGATGTTTAACGGGCGCTGAAATCTCGACACACGGGCGCTTTCGCGTTTAGCCTCCAAAGAAAGAGCCGCCGCTGCCGGGATCGGGCCCATATCCTTGGGCTCAGCAGCGCAATGTCTTAGCCAGGTTGTTCCCTTGACTAGCCCCCTTACTTCAATTAAGTGGGTACCCGCCGCGGTGGCTCAGTGGCTAAGGCGTTGCGCTGCTGAGCACGAGGTCGCGGGTTCGATTCCCGGCCGTGGCGGCCGCTTTTCTGATGGAGGCGAAAAGCAAAAACGCCCGTGTGTACGAGATTTCGGCGCACGATAAAGATCCCCAGGTGGTCAAAATTAATCCGGAGCCCTCCACTACGGCACGCCTCATCGCCTGCGTTGCGCCGGCGCGTTAAAACCCCAGAATCAATCAACCAATTAAGTGGGTGCATAAGTAATTGCTTCGCCCTTCCGATTACTTGCATCACCCTATCACGCCATCGAATACGTAAGCGACTTTGCCTGGTCGAAGCGCATGAAACCGAGCAGGCTGGTTCGCTTTGTGGCCGTGCAGATAGCCTGGAGAAAGACCAAAAGCAATATCTTTAGTTCGGTAACTTGTCAGACAATCATTTGGGGCCTCTTGACTTGCTTTTATCCTGGGACGTTTAACAGCGTGCTTGCTTCGCATGCCGGACGGGTAGAAGGCGGTGCGCGTTTGCAAAGATAGTGGGAAACAAAGATAGTGAGGGGAGGGGAATGGGAACAATAGACAGTGTTTTCCCTTTGCACGTTATAGATGTAGCAAGGCGTGAAGCGGAACTTATATTGTGGTTCACACTGTGCTTTAACGGCCAGTTTTCGAGTTCCTTTTGTACTGTTTTAGAAATAGGAAGTCGCCTGTTCCACAAGGAATGCATACGGGGCAGCGTTCGTTTGTCCTGTACAACGAGTACAATAACAAACGAAGTTATTGGTTGCATCGTTATTTTTTCTTCCTAGTTGCGCGCTTCTACTGCCCGATTCACCTTCAGCCCCCCCTTCCCCCCCTCTATTACATCTACAGTGTAAGCAGCAATAACATACACTGTGTGGTTTTAAGTGACTGATTCCAATTTTTCGCGGAAAAGTGACCACAACAGCCTCCACTTGCGCGTCCGGTAACAGTTGGTCGCGTTAATACGTATTACATACGAAAAATAGCGCAGTTACTGACTACTTGCTCGGCAAAAGCACGTCAATTTGTTCTGTGGTGAAGAATCGCATTTGATATTTATAAACGTAAATGGCTTTGAATTCTTAGCGACCTTCAGGAATCTTGTACGTGTGGATTTTTTTGTTCAGTTCCTATCCAGACAGCAGCCATTCCGCCCAGGAACGGAACCCAATACTTCGTGCTGCTCATGAGGATGTCTTATAGCTACTGCCTCCTGCCATATAGTAAAATTTAGTCCGGAGCTAAAAATATATGACGCTTTGTACAGTATGCTGCATCCCTTGGACAAAAAGTTTCAAAATATTTGTTGAATCACTAGTCTTCTGCACTGAAGCGCATAGCTTGCAGAACGCATTGCGTAGTCTTGTTTCGTTGACGCACCCGCCGCGGTGGCTTAGCGGCGAAGGCGTTGTGTTGCCGAGCTCAAGGAGGCGGGTTCGATCCCGGCCACAGTGGCCGCTTTTCTGGTGCAGGCGAAAAGGAAAACGCCCGAGTGCCGAGATTTCAGTGCGCGTTAAAGCTCTCCAGGGGGTCAAAATTATCCCAGAGCCCTCCTTTACTGCGGGCCTCATACGACGCGTTAAACCCCACAATCAATCAATCGATAAATCTTTAACGCGAAGCTATAGATCATTGCTTGCTCAGTCTTTTACTGAAAATGGCCTCGCTCCCTTGAAAATCCGCTGCACACTTTAACAGAAATTACGTCAACCAACCATCTTTGCTTTTACACTTATTGCGCGTGAACTAAGCTTGCTTTAAGAAAGTAGGCCATTAAATGATATTTATCTATCGTGCAAACTTTCACCAAGTGGGCGAGCAATTAGGCAATAGATTTCTTAATGTTTGATAAGAGCGGTGAAGCAACTTGTTGCGTGCATGTTCGTTAGCCTGCCGGGGAAATATAATGGCTAAAATGAAAGCAGCCAGATTGCGGAGCCGGTGTGTACGCGCGAGAATCCTGGATCTCCCGAGTTGTCTCATAGCAGTGGAACATCAGGCGGAAAATGGACGCTGCCATTAACGAGTTCCGGCAAACTTTTGCGCAGCTGCAAGTTAATACACCAGCGTCAACATAAAGCGTGTGTGCCACCAAAATAGGATAGCAAAGAATTAGAGTCCTAAATTTTTTATAAGAAACAATTATATCACGAAGAAGGTGCTCGCGAAACGGCATTTAAAAAGAGATGAGGGAATTTTGTACAAGATGACTTGATATTCTGCTTCAGGATTTCATTCAAAGTTCTTTCCACCGTCGGTTTTAATCCACCGTAAAATAGCATGCGATTGCGTCATGTTAGCCGCGTTTAGAGCGTTGTATATAACGCGAAGTATTTCACCGGGGTTAAACGTGTTCGCTCCAGCAAACTGGCTTTATGATGCGACAAAATGACTAAATTCTCAGCCTGCATTAAATCGATACTAATAAAGTGCACTGCGATTGAAAGCTTCGAGTTAACGTTGAAGGTTATTAGTTTACGCGACTCATCGCGTCTTCACCCATTTCGCGGTATGTCCGCCCCTGTCCAGCCTCTTACACCGAGCCAAGAAATTTGACAGGCAGAGAAAAGAACTTCCGGAATAGTTATTGGTAAAAATCTAAGCCGCGCATAATGGGATGGAAACGGGAGCAGAAGATACTAAGCCACTTAGGGCAGGTAACTGCGGCGTTCCGGAAATGGGAAGGGCCTGTGTTGAAAGTCCTTGTGCCGTAGACGTTCGCGTCACACGACACGGTGCTGAATGTAGTACTGCGTACACATAAATCCGCGGAGGCGCCAGTGGCCATCTCACGCAATGTATGTATGTATGTATGTATGTATGCGGTTAGCATCCTTCAGCCACTTCACTCACTTTGCATCCTGCTTCTCCGGGTCATCTGTGTGTGACGCCTGAGCCCAAGTAGAAAAAAGCGGCAAAGTGCCGATGAGGGTGGAGAGAGCTGATAGGTTGTGAGTAGTAGCGGGGCAGAGGGGGAGGGGGATGAAGGGAAGGAAATGAGGAGGAGAGTAGGTAACTTCGTTAACAGCAATCTCTCACGAAGCAGCAATCGCACCGCAAGCGCTGACCCCGCCGAATCGTTTGGAACGATCACCCCGAGATCACACTGCACCGAGATGCCACCGTGTGATAAGTGCGCGTGCGCAATACCTCTCGCGTGGTAGCAGTCCTTTTTAACACCCCTACTTGAACAGTGGAGGTAAAGTGACGGCGTCGTCAAGCGGTCAGCTAGAGAGAGGCTACTTCAAATGATGAAGTGAAGGTAACATCACCCATTGCCTTTACAGCCCCCCAAACCAACCGCAATCTATTTACGGAAATTATCACCCTCCAAGGAATGGATTCTCTCTCATTTTTGTTCTTTTTGGAGAAATAACGCTTTTATTTTATAATACTTCTTCTGCAAACAAACTCTTGTGCAGCTCTGTAAAAAAACATTATAACGGATCGAGCAACATAAAAGCTTTTCTTGGAGGGCTTTAATTTCCAGGAGGCATGTGACCGACGTAAAAGGTTGACTCACCCTAAAAATTATCTTTGTGTATTTTCGTAGCGAGGGCGAATTCCTGTTGAGTTATGCAGCCTACGTCCTGGCACTTGTTAGTCAGTCTTGCCCTGTAAAGTATAAGAAATCATAAGAATCATTGCGAACCTCGCCTTGTGGGCCCTTCAGCCCACTACAGGGCGTCAAAAAACATTGTTCTTTGAGGAATGTGAAGTTAAAGACTACTACGGAATATATGTTGTCATTAGGTTCATAGCAGAACTGGCATGGTTACCACCATAAAAGTAGGGAACTTAAATGTGCAAGTGACATAGTCACATCCAATGCTCATAAGAAGTTGAACGAACAAACTTAACAGATATCATACATGACAATTACGAACTTTAAACAGTCTCAGAAATCGTGAGAGGAAAAAATCCCGAGCACTTCAATAATAAAATATACCAGGAGCAGCGACGCACGTAAGAGAGGGTGGGTTCGGACTCGCGTGTTTCAAAAGATGCGGAGGGAAATTTCTTAGCACAGATAATGGATCATGGATGGGGGCAATGAACCTACTCCAAGCCGCGCTGCTCAGTAAGGCGAAGTATTTCAAAGCTGGATCATGCACGTGCAGAGAAGAGTCGGTTTATCCCCGAGTTAGTGGGGAGCGCGTGGTAAGGCTGACGATAAACACTAGGGTGGGGATGCTGGGACGTGCATGCGTACGCATCTGCTTCGCAAACAACATCCCCCAGTATCCGCTTCGCGCTTGAAATGCAGTCATTGTCCGGCAAGCGTATTAACGGTTATTCGGTTGCTGAACTGTTCATCTACGGGCGCTAATGCGCTAAACACACTCAGGAAAATAGGCGCGACAATCCCGTCTCGCCCAGGACGTGGTAGTGAAAAGCTTTCCTTAAAGCTCGTGACCGCGCATATAAGCCCCCGAATTAGGAAAACACGGCTGTCCGAGGATCGGCAGGCTTCCATGAAATGAGTTCTTTAAACTTAGATGACCGAATCCTCTTGCAAACTCCATTTGCGCCACGGGGTACATGCCTTGGATATGCGTCATTTCACGAGTTTACTAATTTTTAAAAAATGAGCGATTTTTTGGTGGTGATTTAGTTCTTGTAAATCAATTTCTTTATCTTTATGCGATTCATTCTCTACAAACAAAACAAGCGCTGGTCGCTTTTGAAAGCGCAACGATACAGAAAAGCGTTAGACAACGTTTATATCTACCCTGATCCGAACCACGTAAAATGTTGTAAGCTCTCATACTTCAAGGGGCCATGAATATAACATACGACTTTGCTTTACTCGAGGGATGTTGCAGTTTGTACCTCGCCACGTTTTTGTTAAAGGGGAAAGGTTACTGCCATCACTCAGGAATTAGTCTTTAAAGGGCTACAGTTCAAGTTACTTGCCTACTGATTCATAATGTGGGCTTACCAAAGCGCCCGTGGCGCATATGGAAGAGCACCCCAAACGTGAAGCCAACACACTGACTCGTTGGCAGAGCGGCCGAGAAATCAAAAGTTCGAAACCATTTGCCAAACGTAGCATAACATGTAGCAGGTGTTCCAGGTTCAGTAACCTTATGCGCGTAACAGCGTAGCTATGGCCTTCGTTTTGTTTTAACAGCCAAACTGTTGTAGGTCGAGTTTTTCTGCAACTCTGCTGCAGGTCGTACCCCACGCAGGGGTTGGGGAAGGTTCCCAGACCAGCCGTCCTCGCAGAAACCGGTTCCCATACACATACAGAAGGTGCAGTGGTCTCGCAGGGGCGGGTCCCTCTCCCTCCTGCTTGGGTAGGGGAAAGGGAGCGAGCCTCCCGCCACTGACGTTTAGCTGCCGATTCCTTTGCGTGAACCGTACAGTTCGCGCGGCGACGGCGATGCCGTCCTCGGGCCAACATGCCTTACTCATTCCGTTGTTACGAGAAGGAGGAACCAGTGGTACTTAAAGAGCGGCCATGATGTCCACCACGCGGTCTTCCAAAATATTTGCTCTGGGGCATAACAATGACAAGTGCCTATAAAAAAGCTACAGATACCTTATAGAACGCCGGCACGCGTTCACCCTGTGGCCCGTGGTTCAGAGCTACCCCAGTCATGAATACATGCAGCTGCGTACCGAGGAAGTACTTTGCTGAAAAACGTGTGGAGAAGGCTCTCCTTGAAGTATACTCAGGAAACACCGCACTGAAAGCAAAATGTCCCTCGATTCAGACGCCCGGCCAAAGTTGAAGGAATGCTGGAGCGAGCCGTTTATATATTAGGCAAAACATTTTCAATCTAATCAGTCTATAAAGATGCTCTATATTTCTCAACACTGTTCAGCAAAAAGATGACATTAGGCCTATTTGAGGAAGAAAGTCAGTACATAACAGGTGTTTGGTGTGTTCTTTTAATTAAAAGCAGATGTAGGTTCAAAATTTTCAAAACAAATGAAAAAAGCGCGTTGAATATAACGTTTTAACGCGAAATACGAACAAGGCTGGCGCTCGTGGCTCGAGCGCCAAGTCCCAACATTCCCAAGGGACGGCGCGCGAGTAGTGCGAACGCGGCAAAATTGAACTCAGCAGCACTCCAATGGCGGGACCGAGGCAGGAGGGGAACAGCGTGCAAAGTGGGCGCATGAGACAGAAGAGGCCGTTACGTGGCAGGATTCGACGACATTTGCAGCGACGCGAGCAGATTCGCGGCTAATGGTTTCACTGCAGCCGTTTGTTAGCCGCTTAGCGCTACAGAGCAATTTTATTTTTTGTTTGAAACACTATAAGCTCCGGATGCAATTCCAAACCGTTATATTACTGATCAGTTACCTATGTCAGAATCCTCCAGTGACGCAATACATATGTATCGCGGCGTTAAGTGCGTTAAGATAGCTCACGAGTCGCTCCTCATTGTTACATTTTGCTCAAATATAACTAATTTGTTTAAAATGCGCTTTGAAACTGATGTGTGTGTTACCCCAATGAAGTAATATTTAGATTGGAGAAAAGTTGCACGTTGCCTTCATTGCCCCTTTAGCAAACACCGCCGTTGACATTGCTACCCCATTCGTTATTTCCTACACATACTTCAGAATGCTGGCAGTTAGTATACCCTAGTACTGTTGTACGGCCGGCCGCCGCGGCGCTACAGTCATGGGCCTTCCGGAGGAAAAGAATAAAATCTGAGTCGGAATAAATAGTGTTCGCTGTAGCCGGAGGGCCAGTCTGTTCAGCTGCGCGTATGACAGTCAAAGTCATGTTAAAGATGGTGTGAGAAGTTGTGGGAGATCATTTGCCAGCTAAATTGTTTTGATAATCGACCTGGACAAGGCTGCAAACAAAACGGCCGACGCTGAGGCTGCCACGCCACCCACCTCGGCTGCGCCGATGGCTTCGTTCACGATACAGCCTCCAAAAGCCGTCTGCACATCTCTGTCCGGAATCTGGTTTTCGTCTGAACTGTGAAGGAGTTTGGGTGAGATATATGCAGAAGAAAGGGAAAGTTGGGAACGCCGCCTCGGAACCCAGGTCCTACATCGTGGACATTGGCGAAAGCGTTGTGCGTCGCAGCCGCACCCAACCGGTTGGTACCCTTGCCGCAAAAGCACTTCACGCAACCTGCGGAGCAGGCACAAGCAGAAGCCGGGTCAGTCAACGACGCAGTACGAAGACGCATCGCATGACCGCACCCGAAGCGGCCGCTGCAGAACTTTGCCGAAAACTTACGTAGCTTCTATTCTTTCGGAAGGTGATGTACGCCCGGCCGCTGCGGCGCTGCAGTAGCGTGCATTCGGAAGGAAGAAGAAAAACTGAAGCGGAGTAGATTGTGTTTGCTGTAGCTGGAGGGTCACTGTGTTCACCTGTGCGTACACTAGTCAAAGTTGTGTCAAACAAAAACCACGAAATGTCCATGGGCACACCTAGGGGAAATTTCGACACGGCTGGACACTCCAGTCTTGCAAAGTACTTATAGTACTTATACTTGCAAAGTACTTATAGTAATAAAATCGATTTTTGAGTCATGCGCATTTTTAGTATTGACTATTTAAATATTTTTGCTGCATCAGCTATTATGCAGGGATAGTGAAACAGCATTTTTCTTTTTCAAAGCATCTGAATTTCACTAATGATTAGCAATATCAGCAATGATTTGCAATAAGCAATGATTAGCATCAGCGTGTTTACGCTTTTACAAACCGTTGTACTTTAAAACGAAGCATTCTTTATAAACGCAAGGATTTTCTTTTTGCGCGTTATGAGAGCAATCTTTTTTCGCCTTCGCTTAGGCTGCAGGTATTCAGAGAATCAATTATTTCAATTTTAACGGATTTTACAAATTTGGCAGCAGTGACAGCAGCTTTTATCGGCTAAAACCGGGTACCTACTGTGAACTTCACTGCATACGACGGGCCAGGCGCTTCTTTCGCGTGTAAAGTTCTGGACGGAATATGACAAAATTCTACGGTATATTCTCTCTACACGAACGTTTATTCCTTCGTGAAAATTATACTCTGCACCTGCAACTCAGCGAATATTGTGCTTGGGAACGCTATGCGCGACCGAATACTTCCCAAGCAGGAAATCATCGTGCATACAGTTCCTTTCTACCCTTCCCCGTGAGAAAAGTGGAGCCGCATGTTTCTCTTTACCTCCGGACAACACCAACTGGCAGCGTGCTTGCTACAGAAACCGTGAGGACGAGACAAACTTTGCTTCAATTGAAAGGTTGGAATTTTCATACTTCGTTGCATTCTTATTGACCGTAAAATCTGCGGCCATCGCTGAATAATTGGCGAATAAAGCGCCAGATTGGGTATTACCTGCGCCATCCCCAATAATTTGGCACGTATTTTGGAGAGCTTCCCGGAACTGACAGTCACCTAGCTGACTGCCTTCGCCAAAGGTGGATATTCCTCGAAGTAGGGTTGGGTTAGTGTAAATTTATGTACCGTAACCAATTGTTTTTGTTCTAATAGCTAGAAAAAAAGTTTTCGTTGTAATTAGTCTGCTTGGAAGGCCCTGCACAGTTTTCTTTAACTTGGGTGGCTCTTACCGACGTCGGGGAATCACGTATTTTAACTGTAATCTCATTGGGTAAACTGCTACTGATTCGTCACCACCTTTTTCTTCTGTTATCGGCATTAGCTTGCGTTAGAATTAGTCATGTATTGTTATCCCACAAACTATATCTTTTAATTGAATCTTTCAACTGAAGCATTCCATCGCCGTTATGGTGCCTCTTTAAAGCGACGCTTGTATTGATAGGTTGCGTGCATTACCTACCGATTCGGAATTATCCATGGGTGCACGACCATGTTGCCAAAGCTTGCGGCCCAAAATATGCACCGACTTTTCTTGATATCATACAAAATAACACAAAAAGTGTTACGTCCACACTAAGTTACGTACACAATTGAAAAGTAAAAAAATACACACAATTGTGTACACAGCGCCCACAGCATCCGAAAGGTTTTTTTTTTTTTTGGCTTTATTTGAAATTTATTTTGTTTTTTAAACTTTAGTTGCTCTTTTTATCGGGTTCTCAGTTAATTTTTTTTCTCGTGCTTTCCCACTCTCTCAACCACCCTCCCTACCTTTATCCTGCGTACACCGATGGTTGGCCTTTGTAAACTTGTCTTACAGGATTTAAATATTAGCTTATTTCTGCGTGCAGCTTTTCTCAGAGTGATGCGAACAGCAAATAAATGTTTCGGTTTTAAATGTAAGACTTGGCAGAGCCAGCGTTGACAAGATATGTACGTGTGCAAGTAAAAATAATTCCTGGTCCGTCAACATGGGGAAATCGATACTCTAGCGGCGGGCGAATGCATACACCGCATGGATGCGGGTAAGCTTTCATTCAAGTCGTCTCGACGAGCCATCCTCGCGAAGCTTACGTTCCCCTAGGGCTGACTGTTTTTGTTGACTCGTACCCGGAAAAATAGCGCAGCCGGTTATCCTTTCAATCTGAGTAAGTCTCTTCAATGTAAAGCTTCGGGATGCGGCGCAAATCCGCCGCCACGGAACTTGCATTATTCAGCCGCAGAAAAGGGAATCGATCTCTGTCGCGGTAGGTTTCAAGTTGTCGAGGATGTTTTGAATTCGGCTTCCTGGATTTCTGCCCCCTCTACTTAGATCAAACTGATATAACGTAGTCCTCATGCTAAAAAGCAAAAAAAAAAATCTTCTTTTCAATCTTGTGCTGCCGACTGGTGTGTCCTCTTTTTAAATGACCGTTGGAGACAAACCCTAAAGAGCTGTTTTTGATGCTATAGGTAAGACAGAAGGTAAGACAAAGTAATCTCCCTGAGACGTGCATAGTCCTCGCCTTGAATACAAAAGTCCGACTCATTGAGTTTTGCTTTCAAATCAGAAAGTTTGTAGCGCGCAACCACTGAGGCATCTGTGTTACTTGTGCCATGTGATGTGTCGTCTCGCTGGTGTCGTGGCAGCCATTTACCGTGAACGTTCCGGAACAATGGTGAGGCGCGCAGCATTCGGCTGGGGCGTGACTCAGTGGTTAAAGCGTTGTGCTGCTGCGCACAAGAAGGAGGGTTTGATCCAGACCAAGGCGACTGTTTTGCTGGTGGGGACGATATACGAAAATGTCGGTGTGTTTCGATTGCGGCGCCCGTTAAAGATCCCCAGGTGGTGAAAATTAATCTGGAGCCCTTCTCAACTGCGTGCTGCATAGCCCAAGTGTAGTTTCGGCGCGTAAAACACGGAAATTAAAATTTTCTTCTCTGTGCTCTAAATTTTAGAGAAAAAAAACCTTTATTCGTCCTCCTCCTCTTTCTCTCGTGCCTGTTTCTTTTTGTTGCGCTTTACGTAAAACAGCTGTGAAATGCGTTTATCGCTACAACTGAAAGGAAATAGGCCAAGAGCTGCGGTATGGCTTGAGTGACATCCCTCAAGTCCATAAATAATGCTCAGACCAAGAAAGAAAGCGAAATCTGTTGGACCCGTTTCTAAGCTATATGAGGGGCGTGCAGCAGTAATATTGGGCTTAAGTACTTTGTGGTCACCCAATACGTATAGAAGACGCTTGTGTTGTGCGTTTCATAGCATTTCAGATCTTCAAAAAGTTGAAAATGAAAACTATTGCCGGGAACCTTAAAAAATGATCGCGTATCTGCTCACATTGCTGCAAATGTCGTCGAAAGACGATAGTCGTCTGCCGCTCCTGCCACGTAAATGCCTCTCTGCTCTTTCCCGCTCACCTGTCACACCCTTACTACCCTTACCCTCTCGTCTCGCTCCGCCCGCGATAGACACAATGGAGATTTGATCAAGTGAGTTCCAGTGTAAGCACCTCGTTCCACTACTCGCACGCCATCTACTGGGACCTTCTGTTACTGTTGGACTTCTTGAAATGCCGCCAGGAGGGCTAGGGTCGCGCGAGAGCGATTTTTGTAGTTTTGGGTGAAAACATTGTTTTCAACGCGCGTGTGATTCTTTCTTTTTTTTTTTTTTGATCTCTGAAAAATCGAGCAGCCCCGTATTTTTATTTAAAGGAACACTGCAAATATAACTTTATGTATTGGTGTTTTGCCTCTAATATGCCTAATGCTTTCTTTTTGCTGTACAATGTTCACAAGTACGAAGTGTATTTTCAGATTTAGTGGTTTGGAAACTTGTAGTTCGAGAATACATTTTAACTTTTCGCCGGGTGGCTGAATCCCCAAGCACGGACAGCCAGAGATACAGACAGACAGACCAAAATTTTCGCGTTTAAGTAACCCAAGAACGACTTTCGTCTTTAAAAACTAACGTTATGTCAAACGCAGGCACACCATTACTCGGATGTTGTTGTCTTTTTATTAGATTTAGCTCGCAGTTGTGCGAACTCTTCCGTCAACGCTAAGGACAAGTTTAGGAAGTGATAAAGCAAGTACAAGAACATGCCTGTGATGAAAGAAATATTGAATTTTTTTTTCGCTCTCTCGCACTAACACGAGACGCTTGAGGCCTCTGGATCACCCGAGGACGCGTTGGTGACACTGCAAGTCTGTACTAGAAAAGGGGGGTAAGACAAACAGAAGTCGCGTAGGAGAGTTCGTGATCACAAGAACACAAGAGCACAATTTTGGTTGTCACCAGCTAGGACAGGAATGTCAGAGATCTCATGGGACTGGCGACCTGTTCATTTACTGGTACCTTGTTTCCTTTTCCTCTTTGCGTGAACCTAGACTCGTTCGTGCCGCTAAAAGGAAGGTATTGCCTTGCACGGCGAACGCTATTGAACCTCCGGCGGTTTTTGTGCGCTTTTGCGAACTGACAAGAGCCGCTTCAGAAAGGGTAGCACAGTTCGACTTCAGATGAAATGGCCAGAAAATGGAGGACCGGGAAGAGGAAACTGGAGGAGAGAGAAATTTTCGACAATGCGCCAAGCCTCCTGAGTTTGCAGTGATTTTAGCTACTTTAACAGCTGAAGCAGGAGGCGCTGCGCGTCTACACGCGAAGCCTCGGGTTTTATTTTACGCGGCCGAAGCGGTTGTATTTATTATATGGTCAGGTTTGGTTTATGCTAATGAGCATAATATTTCTGTTTCGTTCACATTTGCTTGACTTTTGGTTCACTTTAATGGCGGCTTTAAGTAAAAAGAATTTCCATACGACTTTCCTTACAGCCCAGAATTATACGTTTCGCAAGTTAAACATTCCTGTAAGGTACGAAAGAGTGCAGTGGAGAACAGATGTTCCGCACAGGGGTGTAAAGGGACCGAGTAGAACCGCAAAAGCAGGCGTACATGAGCTACTCCAATACTGAAACACAAATTATTGCTTTTATTCCTCGCGCCAGATTAACCTCGTCGCCGAAATCTGCTTAACCAATCTGCTTAACAAAATTAACCAACTAGCACAGACCAGAGCCATTTTCCGAAATAAGGATTTTCGCTAGGTTAAGACATGTTCCGAGTGTTCTGCAGCGGTATAAGGTGAAGAGGTTTATTTGTCCATCGAAGCAGTTACATGACATGCCTCGATGGAACTATGCATCAGGGGACAAATACACATTACAAAAGGGAAACACACACAAAAATAAGGTACCTCGGGAGTGACGCCAAAAAGGCGTGGTTATATTGTCTCTTACTGTAGTGATTGCCAATACACGGCCACTCGATATCGCGGCAGATGTCTAGTGGCCGTGCCCAATACAACAGCGACAGCAGAAGCAACAGGAAACAATATAGCGACTGCTTGGACCATCAAAATTGGTCGCAGCAAAGGCCGCCGAGTTTTTATGTGGGCTGTTTTTCTCAATCGACATCTTTCAATATACGTACTTTTATTCTTGCGTTGCTTAATTAGAAACAAACTTTTCTTCCCCAGAATATTTTTATGTCTGAAAGTTATATAATATATGATACAAAATTAACCAAACTGTACCGCGTACTTCACCCGCCGTGGTGGCTCAGTGGCTGTGGCGTTGCGCTACTGAACCCAAGGACGCGGGTTCGATTCTCGGCTGCGGCAGCCGCTTTTTTGATAAAGGCGAAAAACGAAAACGCCCGCGTGTTCGAGATTTCGGCGCACGTTACAGAAGCCCAGGTGGTCAAAATTAATCTGCAGCCCTCCACTACGGCGCGCTTCGTCCCCTGTGTTGCGTCGGCGCGTTAAACCTCACAATCAATCAAATCAAAAACCGCGTACTTCACATATGTTATGGGCTTATTCGCACTCTAAGACGATTCCATGACTCAGCTTCACCACAATGCGCCCGAGTAAGCGCACCAAGCCGCCAGCGAAGCGAATTCCGCGAAGAACAGCAACCTGCACGTCTGGCTCAAAACCGGTGCCTGAGCAGGGGCAGTGTGCAAGGTGGAACGTCATGCGTACAGGGCGGGATGCGACAACGCAGATCGAGCTCACGAGTGAAACCGTATCCTCGGTAGTATGATTCACCGGATTCGCTTTTTTGGCGGCATCAATTGGTCGCACAAATGTTTTGTGGTCAGACTAAACTAAGGCGTAGCGCGCTGAATGATAACCTGCTGTTTCGCTCTCTCTCTTTTTTTTTTTTTTAATATATAGGTCACATGGCAAATACCCACCTGCGTTCTCTAGCGTATACTTTTTTTTTTTTTTTTTTTTGCGGAGGGGGGGGGGGGGGGTTGCACAACAAACACCGCCAATAAACCTGCCGGGGTTCGGGAAAAGATGGTCCCCCATTCAGAAGGTACCCAAGCAAAAATAACTAAATTGGTGGACATAAACTAGAAGATAAAGCAGCGGGCAGACAAAGGTGCGAGCGCAAAGTCATGCGCGTTGCGCTCTTTCCACGAATCAGGGAAGCACTGTCTTTGAACCATGTGCGAACTGCTATAAAAACGGTTTCGGACGTAGTACCTGTACCATCCAGCTAGGTGGGGACCGTGTCATATGCAGTCATGTTAGCATCGCACCATCTAAGAAACGCATTTGTCTACTCGGCAGCCATGATCAGGCGACTGCGTTCACAAAAACTCATTGGCACGAAATAGGGTTCTCATTGCCGTATCCGCTGCCAACCCCAGGGAACTAGGTCAACGGGTACACCGTACACCATTCGGGTACCTTGTGGTCGATGTGGTCACGTGGTCGATGACTGCGCGGGGCGGTTTCGGCGGCGTGGATCTGTTGGAGCCTGCTCCACTGGCGGTTAACTGCGCGAAGTGATCATAATAGTATATATGAAATCCCGGGCCATCTTCACTAACGTGAAACCGGGGGAGGGGCGAAGCATGCAGTGTATAAGTGTATTCTTGGCGCCTTGGCGTTTTTGCCCACGGAGATGAAAACTTTGGGGGGAGGGGGTAGAGGTATACAGCTTTGCTTTAAAGGCTTGTGCCTTTGAAGCACGAAGTGTTCTGGCGCGAGGCGTTGGAAAACGAGTGTCCCGATGTTTTAGTACCGTGACTACATGAAACGACGACGACGAGAGGAGACGGCGACGGCCCGAGCCCGTAAGGGGCTTCACCCCTAAAACAAGGCAGTCTGTTAGGTTCTGCCGCTTGCACGAGCGGTGCAGCTCAATTCCCCGGTGACATATTAACGGCAAAACGCCCAGTAATTGCGCCCCTGCAAGGTCCCAGAGTTCCCTAGTTATGTGCGTAAAGCTCTGGTCGAACGTTTTCTACTTGCGCATGCATTTTGATTCGCTTGGCCAAGGATGCTTCGGTGTAAGTTCAGGCTAGTGGAATTAACCCGTACTAATCCTATCACAACGGAGACAAACGATCACTCAAGTCAGTATGTTTGCGCTGTCGAGTAAATGCAGTAAACCTTAGTCATAACGAAATCACTTTATTCAAGGCCTCGACAAATTCAAACTGTTACACGATCCGCACTAAAATGCATCGAAAGCAAATAATCACCGTCGTTAGCGAAGTCGCTTATAACCAAGCCATTTCGCGGCCGAAGACTTAAATGTTTTGCATGGCCTGGGCAGCCCCCAGGGGTAGTTCCTTAAAGCGTTTTGTTCTGGTCTCGCTTGGGTCTCGCCAATGTGTTTCATCTTCAATCAAACGACGAAAAATATTCCTTGCTAATACACTGCTTTCATTTTTGAGGAGTAACAGTAAGCAGACAAGAAGCAAACTTTGCATATTCTCTCTCTCTCTCTCTCTCTCTCTCTCTCTCTCTCTCTCTCTCTATCTATCTATATATATATATATATATATATATATATATATATATATATATATATATATATATATATATATATATATATATATATATATATATATATATATATATATATAATCTCATTGGAACAAGCAAAGGCGAAGAACAAAAATAGCAGAGAGAAAATTGCTACGCTGCCCCTTGATTTTCTCCTAGGCTAACAAGTAATACTTTGCAAACATCGCTTCAGATTCCCTTACAAGGCCCCGTTTCAATATTTCGGATTGCTTTTATTCAGATTTGGCGTTAATTCCACCTTGGTAGGCAATTTTGTCTTGTTTGCTTTCTTTTTATGGCGATGTTGCGTTATCATTTTACCATCAGCGGTACTCGCAGGATGGAAATTTTATTTTCAGTAGGTGCTATGACATTGAAGAAGGTTCGTTCATTCGGTGGATGCTTTCTCGTACATTTGGTTTATCATCTTGTTGTTAATGTGAGAGCGTACGTAGCGCGCGCTAGACATTGTTTTTCTTTGTGAAATTAAGCTATAGGAACTATTGTGTGGAGCGTAACCACGTTTGCTAAGTACGGAACAACAGAAAAGCGGCAGAGGGCCACGTTACGTTACGATGACTTTTTCGAGCACACTTATGTTGAGGAACTTGAGTAGTCGAAAATGGGAAATGTATCACTTGAAAGAGGAGAAATTTAACGCAAAGGAAATCCAACGCATGTCTGTCTGGTAGAAAATCCGGGGACTAAAAGGAATGCCTAATGGAAAATGCGAGTACGGCGGATACGCGTTCCAGCTGGTTCTGGAAGGACAGAGATATTGCAACTCGGTAAAGAATGAAGGCAGGGAGCGAAGATCGAGAAGACCTAATACAGTCTTCCGCGGAGGCCCTCATGCGGCCATCATGCTGTGGGCGGCACGAGAAGAAGCAGCCGAAGGCCAGTCTGTGCGCGACAGGAAACGACCCTATAAATCCAGGAAAGGTCGAGAAGCTGCGCTTTTGGCCACAGCGAATGATCGTCGCGTGCTGTGTTTTCTGTCCGTGGGGCGACGCGCTCGTCGGTTGCCCGGATCTCTCAGCGACTATACCTGATCACGTTATGGCCGCTGCCTTCAGTCGCTGGGGTGGCTGGGGTGCAAGACAGATGAGTTTCTTCAAGAAGGAAAAAAAAATTATAAGAGATCTTCCGAGCGTTGCTCAGGCGATGCGTAGTACATAGTTGCTGAACAGCGCAACTACATGCTACTCAGGTTGAATGAGAGAAAGCTTCGCGTTTTGACCTTATTTTCTTAATTAGGATAGGGACGTTGATTTTTTTATAGGCTCTACGCCACCGCCGTTGACAGCGAAATACGTTCGGGCAAAACACGCCACGACGGAGTCCCCGACGATCTGCCGCGGTACTTAGCGCGAGCAGGAGAGAGCATGCGCAGAAAGTCCTTCGGTCAGGCAACTACCTCCGTGACCGTCGCCACGTTCGCTCTGATATCTCCGCCGCTTGTTGGACGCTAGGATTTCTCTGGAACAATTGGCACGGTGTAACTGACGCACATGATTCGTGACACCCATCTCGCTCTCTCGGCTAGATGTCGACGCTCGCACCGTTCCTCCTCCGCTTGCTTAGGACGGGGCCTGCGACCCTCGCCTGACGTAGCACACTAGAATAAATCTCCAAACAAGCCAATCTTGCGTTCCAAACGTAATACGAGACAGCTCTTAAAATGTCCGCGACCTTTTTTCGTCAGAGTACACGGGAAAAATCTCGGCGTTCAAGAGGGTAAAGTAGTCAAGTAAAGAGGTCCAGCGTATGACTTGATTCGAAAGATGTGCTCTGCGCTGTGACGTTACGCAATGCAAGCATGACTTTTTGCCTTACTGGGTGTCACGGGGTAGATCATTTATTCGTTCGGCCGCATCGTACGTCTGACCCCGTAATTCGTCTGTTCTGCTCCCTTGATTGTTAGTCAGGCTGGTCATTCAGCCGCATTGGGGAGTAGCAGACGCGTGTTTTTTTTTTTCGTTTTTTTTTTTTTTTTTTTGGGGGGGGGGGGGGGGGTTTGAATGAACGTTGCTGCCAATCCTGAAACATTCTAGAAACAAATGGTTCTAAATCTGGGCTGTTGCCCTTTACTGTAGAATCCTGCCCCGAGGAGGCATTTCCTGTTTCGAGAAAACGATCCGACCTTTTGTAACCTTTAAGGTCGATGGGTTTTTTTTTTTTTTTTTTACATGCGCTGTGGCTGGCAGATATCGCGCACAAGACTCATGACTGCAGTAACTTTTAACTACATTTATATGTGTACGTCCTGTACTGTTTTAGCTAAAGTTCGGGTACCGGAACGCAAGCGTGTTGCCGGAGTCCATTCATCTCTCTAGAGTGTGTAAAGTGTCCCTGGAAAAGCGGAGGCGCTTACTCTTGTCGTGCCATGACGTTCGCTGCTCGTGGCATGCGAACTCTGGTCGCTTATTCATTCCTTCTTCTTTTTTCGGAATGTACGTATGTTGGGGTCACGCTCCAAGTTCAAAATATTTGCGTTCTCCTCATTCATAATTCACGTCAGATGAAACATTGGTATTGCACTTTTTTTCTCGTGCCCGCATTTTCTTGTACGGGAAGCACAAATCGCATCAAAAAATAATGTTTTGCTCCTACTTCCCGGTTTTCGGAGCAGCGCATTTGTGCTCAGCCATCGCGTGCGCAAGATTTTTTTTTTCTTCTGGTGCGAGGTCATAAATCACTCACTCAGCTTTCCCACACAGCAGCCTCCATCAGAGGTCGTTAGACGGAGCCCCGCTTTCGCAGCTCGGAACAAAAACTTCGGTGAAATAGCTTCGGCTCCACTGAGAGGCAGGAGCCAATACCTTGGTCCTGGAATGGCGTAATTTGGTATAGCTAAAAAAAAACTCTAAATTACGACAGGGCCACATCTTGCGTTCCAAGCCTATAAGGCCAGAAATACGGGAAATTGCTCCCGTCTAGGGAGCCAGAGAGTTACCCAATCACCTTCCAAAGAGAAATCTGTCTTGTAGAGGTTGTGGTGGCAAGCTTCCTGAGTCGGCCTTTAAAGGGAACGTGAAGACAACATACAACTTCGCTCTAATCGAACGTTTATTTCATGTCAGAATAATACTGATTTCAGTTTTCACGCAGAATTTAATCAGCTGAGTTATAGTGAGAAAAGAAAAAGAAAGGGCGGCAACTCAGCAGCTACTTTTATGTATAACGAGATTTGTCGAACTTGCGGCATTTTCTGATGCCGACCAAATTAAGCTTTATGGAAGTTTTTGTAGGAATGAAACGAGGGCTCCGTGTTTCAAATGAAAACATAACGCGACTTCGCGTCGGTACGGAGATCAAAAAACAGTTTCATTTAAATACTTAAAGCGAAATCAACATACATCGGAGGCGGACGTTTCCAGCGGACTCAGGGCTGCGGTGACGTTGCGCCATCTATTGAGAAGATCTCTCTACAGCGTGATAGCTTTTGAATTGAAATAGTTACGAAGCAATCGCCTCCGTCGTCGTCGGCGCACTGGAAGCGGCTACAACAGGAATCCGTCTGACTGTATGTGCATTCCTCTATCGAAGCAAGGACAACGTGTACGGCTACGCCATTACGCGGCGTAAGATTGTCGCATGTTGGAGCCCCTGTTATGTTCGATTAGGTTTGATCATGGATTCGAGACTTTCGGTTTATTCAAGACTGCAACGAGTTAGTTTACTGACTGCCCCTTCTTGGCTGCTACCCCAAGGTCGTCACAGCTCTAGATTTTTCACGCCTTAGTAAAGCGTAGTAATCTATCAATTTTAAATCCCGCTTTTTGAACACTGATTCCTCAGTGGAGTCAGGAACGTTTCGGCCAAACAAAACCGTACTGAGGCATGAGCTGCCCCATTTTCCGAATAAGGCAAAGTTCTATGTTGCATTCCCTGGCCCTTTGAGAACATTACACATACTGCCACAGAAAAAGTTGCAGTCTCTCCATAGAAGCGTTTGCATTTTACCCCGTTTGCTAAACGCCTGCTGATGCAGTAAACGAAGAAACAGAAGTCCAAAGATGTCACTTTACATTTTCCACCTGCTTTTTGGGGTCATATCTCGTGCGATAGGGGTAATCGAAATACCAGTTTTGTTGATATGCCACCCTCTAGCCCGAATCATAAAGTGAGACAGCCAAAGAAGATTTGCAACCAGGACAGCTGGCGCCTACTCAGGTCAGTTGCAGTATGAGGTGGGAGGGGTTGTCGTCTCCAAGCAGTTGACAGGAAATGGGACGGAGAAGTGAACGAGTCAGTCCCTTCGTAGAATACTTCGAGGTACAAGATGACAGTATGGTACCCTTGCGCAAGGTACTTTTGCAGTATGCATGCACCTTGCGCACGTGTACCCTTTTGCGATCAAAATGTTCTCTACCCGGCTGCGGTCTCACAGTCCGGCGAGAAAGCTTGCTAGATAGCAGCAACTTTCTGTTTTACCGGGAAGCGGTCGTTGCTTCACGAGCTGCCTTTTTTTTAACCGATAGAAAAGATGAAGGAGCTGAGTTTACGTTCGCTTTATTGCGCTTTTCGCTCCTAGTGACGAAGGGTTAATGGGTTAATTGCGTACACACTCATTCAATGGGAACACGAAATATTGCAAAATTTAGCAAGTGAATGCACACAGCCCTTGAAGGTAAGCAAGCGTAAAATTAAGACACAAAAATCATGCACCATTATACTCCGTGAAGGTGGACGGCCAACGAAGCTGAGGTGGCACAGAATTTCGAACAAAAATATGAACTCTTTTATTGCCTTGGTCGGTGGCCATCATGACGAAAGCTACTCACTCGCAATCATTGTCTTCTTTCTCTAGTTTTATATACATTCGCGTGGTCGAATGCTGCAGCCCCGAGGAGCCAGACGAAACTGGACACAGGTGACGTTTCGACGTATCCGCTACCACAGGAGAGCTGAAGGAAAGGGAAGCAGGCACGCAAACGCTTGGAACGACGACAAAGAGATGGCAGTGCGAGCGTAGACATGGCCGACACTGGTCGCACAGCGGCAAAACTTTGAGAAACCTTTCGAGTTAAGGAACAAACAAACCAAAAAAACAAACAAACCAATGCAAGCGAACGTCCCGCGCTACGGAAGGCCTGGCGCTTCAGAGACAAGTGGGACCTTTGGAGTTTTTGTTTACGCGCAGAAAAAAAATCCTGGGCACCCTAGCCATAAACACCTTCCCTGCAAAAAGCATAAGAACGAAGAAGCATGCCGAGGACGGGAAAAGTTTCATTGCCCTGGCGTGCCTTGCGCTCAACATGACACGCTTGTTCCAAAGAAGTTAAGCTGCCGCAACGTTTCATAACCAGCAAGGTTTTTTAAAAAAAAATTGCTGCGCATAAAATGACAGTTATACACCTTCCTGTAAGAAACAGGAGCACCCATGAGAAAAAGAACGTAAGTGATGAGATGCACGCAACCGCTATTTAAATGACCCTATTCGCTTCACCGCGCGGTCTTTCAAAAGGGCAAAAACTTATGGAGCCAAGTGTCGGCTCCCCTGGAAGTTTTCTCCTTCCAACGCTGGCGCACAATTGGTCGTTGGCGAAATGGCGGCTGGCGAACTCCCATTATTCCCCACGCTGCCTCCCTTGCCGTTTTCTGACGGGAAGCGGCAGTGCGGGTCCCCGGCGTCGGCGCGCTGGCGAGAGGTGTCTGTCCCGTGCCGTGTTTATATGCAAAAACCGCAGACGGCGCGCGACACGGGGGGAAAGATATGAGGCTGGGCCAAAATCGATTACAGGTCGAGTCCAACCGCAACGCAGTAATAACTGCCTCTCGCACTCTTTCGTCCTCCCGATATATATATATATATATATATATATATATATATATATATATATATATATATATATATATGATGCTCCTTCCCTGGCTGAACGAAGCTTTAATTAAGCCCCGCGGGGGCGCGGGGGACGCGTTCTTGCCACGCCACCTCTTCCCCCTGTTTCCCTTCGTCGCACGAGGAAGCGCCAAACTCCTCACACCACCTTCAGCGACGAGATCCAATTTCAGCAAGGCGTGTCTTCATTAACGCCAAAACGGAAGGGCTGCTCGGGCATTATGCTCGAGCCTCACGTTGCGCGTTCTACCGCGTGCGAACGTGTTCGGAATCATAGGGTAGTCCCCGACTCAGATGAAGCCCTGGATGAGCGCGGCCGTCTGTGCAGCCGGAAAAACACAACACATGGGTGTCTTCTTTCCCTTTTGCTGTTCTTGTTTTGTTTTTTTTCTTTTTCCCCCTGGCTCGCGTTGTAGCAGGAACGCAGTTGGTGTATCGTGTTTCTTTTTTGCACTCAGCTTCCCGAAACCCACTGAGAGCCTCATCGAACGACGGCGCTGTCTGCAGCGGCTGAGTCGCATTACTAGGTTTTCGCTGAGCTCACTATAAACGCAACTGCTTGTTACCTGTTGCGAATTGCAATGAGGACACTCTTGATCACACATCGATTTCGGGCCACGCTGGCGCTGCATTGTTCTCGATGATTGAGTGGGTTCGCTGTTGCGAAAATGCATGTCTTCTTTTTATTTCTGGGAAGAACAGGAGCGGGATATATTTGTATCTGCTATCGTTCGTGTTTATCCTCTGATATTAACCACCCGCTTTTGGTTGCAAACTGGGCATTTCCCCCGGAATCGAAGCAAACAAAAAGGTTGCAGAGAACAATTACAATTAGGTCCTAATATTGGAGACGCGATAGCATTTCTTCGTCTTCGAGGGAGTGCTTTGTGAAAGTGCTGCTGCATTCAGCCTCCATGCCCTACAGCTACTGGAGGTGACCTGAGAGAGCGAAACTAGCCGCAGCATGCAAAAACAACGACTCATCGACGCGAGCGGCGACCCTAGGAGTACGAATCCCATTGCGCAGGTGCGCGCGATTGTCGACATCATGCATCCTACCTTTGTTCTCCGCCGTAGTATCTTTGTTGAGGGACCTACCGACACGCCTCCTGCTTTCTACGCTCCTGTTGTCGCTGCGTCTGATTCCAGCTTCAGGCGGCCGCTCCCTTCTCGCTGATGCCATCGTGGTTTCCAGTTGGCTGTGATAACGTCTTTGTCACGGCGTCTGAAAAACACGTTCGAAGAGCATGGGAGCTGCGGACACCTAGTGGCTACGGGAGGTCGCTCAGGAAGCCTACTAACACTACAATAGCGTTAAAAATAAGGTTGCTGCACCCCCCCCCCCCCCCCCCCCCCCCCAACGTCTGTCTGTTCATTTGTCAATTTATGGACAAATGACGTCCAAAATGGACGTCTATCCATTTTTTTTTCTTTAGCTGACAGGTGGAGAGAGGACACACTAAGTCTTGTAGCACCACCCAGGGGTTCAACGGCAGTAATAAACATTGCTCACGGGAAACGCGACGCTTGTGCTCCCGCACCGATTGGGGCCATATGAGGAAGAAATTTAAGAAGTGGCGCACGTGCGACTGTGAAGCCTGGTCATAAAAAGAAGTCGGCCAAGCACCTGACCATCTCGTGTCATATCGCGTGGATCCCACTCGTGGGCGAACTGCGGGGGCTCATATTTACGAGAAATAAAGAGCGTAAACGGAACGGCGTCACCCGGGGTTGGCTTGCGAGAGCTGGCTTTCTGAAGTCATGCCGGCCGTCAGTTTTATTTCTTTCCTCCATAACCCTGAAAGCAGATATATTGGTGCTTCCATTCGCCCAACAGATGGCGTCACAGGCGTGTCCTTGCCGATTCTCCCCGTCCTGCCCCTTCATAAAAATCTCTCTCCCCACTGCTTAAAAAATAATCGCCGCTCGACTTTGCTTTGAAGAAATGATGAATGTATTGCTTGTTGTGGATTGACAAGGGGTACAAAGGGCAGGGGTGGAACAGCTGCGACATTTGCTCCATTGAGCGCCGAACTTGTTTACCTGTGCCATTCTGCGCCTAACTGCCCTTGTTGCGCCAAACTCGTTTATGAGCGGCGTCCTGCGCCACTGCGCCTAATTTGAGCCGTGAGATACGACCGCCATTATGCCCCGTGCCCGAAAACTTGGCTACATTGTGTTTTCGGTTTGATCACGACGTTTTCGGTTTCGGTTTCATCAAGGCAATGAGCGGCTATGGAAGTTGTCTTTGGCTTAGCGGTAAGGCCGCAGGTACTACGCGCCTTCTCCGCCTTCTCTATGCATGTCTGTGTCGCATTTGCACAGTTTCATTTGCCAGTTCCGGCCGCTGCGCCACAATCAATGGAAAATGACCAAAAGTAACATGTTTTATGTCTCATCGCAAAAACAGATAGAATAATGTTCGCATGAGGGGTTGTATATAGTTTATTGGAGGTGAACATCAATTTAGACGCCCATTTTTGACGACCCTAGCTTTGCTGCCCGCAACTTTCCTTAGCTGCATATATTGAACAAACAGGGTGTTGGGCGCTTTGCCATGCCTTGATAACTCGGTTCGCTTTTTTTGTGAGGTAATTACTCATTTCCGTCTGTGAACTTTGGGGTTAGCTTTGCTTAATGTGCTAAGTCCCATCATTCGTTCGCACGATTTCATGTTTTTATCGTTGAATGGTCATTCGGGTGCTCTTCAATGACAAAGAACGGGCGGGATTTCTGATAGATTGTTTTGGTCATGAACTCCGCCCCCCTCCCCTCCCGCTCAGCTTTCTTTTCTTCCGTGGTGGCACAGTGGTTAGAGCTACAAGCAGAATGATCCCTTAAAGAGAGTAAGGCTACCCCCCCCCCCCCCCCCCATTGTCCTATGAATACCACCTATACTGCTACTGCATCCGCTCTTAAGGGGGGGGGGGGGTCATCATAATCATCACATTATGTGGCCTGACTAATTCCTCGCCAAAAGTAACTACTCTTTATTTTGTATTTGTTTTAAAAGATCGTGCGTGAACGCATTACAGAAAACAAAGCTTCGTATTGAATGAAACTACGACTGACCTTGAAGGTGCTATTTTTCCGATGATGACTGCAGATCAATACACGAAATACAAATCAGACGGACAGGCGCAGAAGCCTCACATGAGTATACGGACAACCGCAAGGGCTGGGGATAAGAAGTGGGCGTTAAGAAATAATTACCCTAACCCCGCGCATATAAATATACCTGTAATAATTATTCTACCCTCGCAGCGTGCAACATAGGAAGTATGCGGAAAAATAAAGCACTTCGAAAATAAAGCGCACATTTACGGCGAGAAGTGGTTGAAAAGGAAAGATCCTATAAACCCTGCAGACACGCGACGAAAAAGATGGGTTTTCGCTCACAAACAAAACAAGCTGAGGAAGCACAATGGGCATTCTAGCACGCCAAGGCGCCCGAAAGGCTTTAGGGAGCGCGATAGAAGTGCGCACAACCAGAACGGGAGGGCGCAAAAAACTGCGGCCAGAATGACGCAGGAAAAGGAAAGACGTCGGGGCGCGGTTATTTCGTTTACTGCCGCCGAGTGCTTTGCATCGAACATTTGGGGCGGTCGCCACTGCGCGCGGTGTGTATCACAGCCCAGCGGCCCGCGCGCGGCCGCGTCAGTTCGCAAAGCGCGTCGAACCGTTCGCCGCGCACGCTCGGCAAACAAAGGCTGCCTTTCCCATTCCGCAAATTGCATTATGAAACCGCGCTGCGCTCCTTTGCCGCTGCCTGGCAGTTTCGGCAACGCGTGTGGGCGCCAACGACCGAGAAGCGCCGAGACTCTTCGGCAGCGGCGACCACAAGGAAATGCGCCGAAAAATAAACCCCGAGCAGGGGGGCTTGGTAAACGCCGACGGAGAAACAAAATTAAGGAGTTGCAGCGAAACAAGGGGCGGGAGACGTGTTTTCTTTCTTTTTTTTTTCATGCTTTCTGGGCAGCAGAGGCACATTCGACCGCTTTTCAGCCGCCGAACAACCTCTGTCTGCTCATCGTTGTGGTGCCTCCGCGCGATACTTCCGCGCCATCGCTGCATCTACGCGTATGAGCAATCGTCAAAAACCTGCTTCTTCTGGACATAACTACCCGCTTTGCTGGTACGACGTCCGAGTGAAGTCCGCCTCCCTCTCGCACTTCAACACACCTACATCAGACGCGCACTTAGAGTTGTGCGGTACCGAGCTACTCCATCGTCGTTATCCACGAGGGAAGTGATTTGGTCAGAATAGGGACGTTGCGCTACTCCGGCTAGCGGCTCTCGTTCCGCTAATGCGCTTCTTCCACGGGTGACCGGAACAAACATGCATCTAAAGCCGTAACTGGAGTACATTAAACGCGCAGAGATACCTTTCTGTGCCTCTTGCTCATTGGGTAGAAAGGGCGTCACGTGTGCACCGGGATCAGAAAGGAACGAAACAAAGCCAGCGCCCAGGTAACGTGGGCGCGGCGGTGTGGGAGGTTTTGAAGAGGATGCGAAGTGCAGACCAGCGACTTGCGAGAACGAGCTCGAGAGAGCGTCTGTACACGCGTGGTTTTCGATTTGTTGCGGGCCAACGTGCGCGCGAGCCCAACGCATCTCGCATGGGCCTGTTCCGACCGGAGAACGCGCGTGCGCAGGCCTGCACGAACCCAACACCAGCGCGGTGAAAAAGCCGCATAACCGACGCCGCATTTTCGCCCGATAGGCTGAGGGCGCCCTGTTTCCGCTCCCTCACATAAGCGCGGTTTATTTTGATTTGTTCCGCTTTCTTTAAAGGTCCTCACATCCGCTGAGAACTTAGCGCGCACTGACCTACGCCTAAGGTGACCTTCTGGGTGTTAAACGTTGGACAAGGCCACCGGGCTGTTTTGCAGCCGCGGGTCTGCTCCTATAGCTCGCTCGCAGCCACGAGAAGGCATGCAGGGTGCACGCGATGCCTCGAAAGCCGGTTTCTTCCCTCGCGGATGCGTGCTTTGCTTGCTCATTTCTACCGCGGGCACTTTGTCCATCGTGCCCGGATGGTTCGTTGTCGGCACGGCAGCACTGGGCCGGGAACGCGAGAGGATGAAAGAAGCCCAGGATAACCCTGGCGAACAACGGACCGTTTTCATATTTGTGCGCCTTTGTTTTCGAGTTTCCGGGGTTGTGGGGAGGAGAGCGGTCGTACAAAAATCTAGCCCACGCCCTGGTATGTGGAGCGGCCTGGTCCCGATGTGCGTGCTCCCGCTCCAGATGAACCTCAACGTCTAGGCTGGATAAAGTTGGTTCGATCAAGCGCTTACCGGCGTCAGGCACACTAAACTTCAATCATAGTTTCTTTCCGTTTGCGCCATTGGGGTGCTATATGTATGCCGACATTCTGTGTAGTTCTGAGATGCTCAGAAGTACTCACACGGAAAAAAAAATCTCTAGGACTATGTTTGCTTTTTAATCGGCTATCGGTTGTTCCAAGGGGGTCCCGCTGGTAATAGTAAGAATTTCTGCTTCGTCGCTGCGTAGTTAACTGGGCCGTTCGTTCTTAGGTAACACTCGATATCTCCCCCGGTGTGGTGGTCATAAACATGTAAGTATTTATGGTTCAAAAACGGGCTGTAGCCTGAAATGCCCTTTTTGTTGCTAAATACAAATGTCGGGAAAAAATAACGCTAAGGATGAATACCCAGGGATTCTTCCGAATCGGAAAAGTAGGGCAAAATGATGAGCTAGACGCCTCACGGTTGATTTTAGGGCGAATATTTTTGGCGAGGCCAAAAAAGAACGGCAAACAAACCACAGCGCTGTGGGCTGTACGTCGTCTTTCACTGGCATCGTAAAAATGTACCCTTTCCGCTCACTCGTAAGAAAGAACAACTCATGTTACTGCTGGCTAGGCGGCAGAGGACTCCGCTGGAAGAATGAAAGATTGGTGATGTATCATCTGCAACAAGTTCGTAATACGTTGTGCTCCCGTTGTGCTCCCGAAAGCTCCCTGTTTGTCCACTAGAATAAATCTTGAGTGCATCAAAGTTTCTTTGGGCTAAGTGCTAATTGCTCGATCGCAAATTACAACAAACGTGTTTTGTTTCAGGCATTTCGTGTACTACGTCCAGCTTCGCGTCATCTTTTTTCACAGAGTGGAAGGGCGCTAATCTTTTAAGAGTATAGCTTTCATTTTCTTTTCTTGCGTGTGGAAGACGTCGTTTCATATTTGAGACCGGGATTGTGTAGGATCCGCGTATCTTTATAAAGAATATTTCTGCCCAAAAACCCGAACGTCCTTTAATTTGGCCCACCATGGTGGCTCAGTCGCTAAGGCGCTGTACTGTTAAGCCCAAGGACGCGGGTTCGATTCCGGCCGTGGTGGCTGCTTTTCAGATAGAGACGAAAAGCGAAAACGCCTGTGTGTCGAGATTTCGGTGCGCGCTAAAAATCCCCAGGTGGCCAAGATTTATCCGGAGCCCTCCACTACGGCGCACATCATAGCCCGGGTGCAGTTTCGGCCTGTTAAACCCCACAATCAATCATCGAGTTCATGTGAATAGATTTCACCTTATCAATCTTGCGTATGTATGCCCTAAAAAGCGGCTCTTTCTGCGTTTATTTTGTTTAAATTTTTGCATGATGTCATGCTCAAATCTTCCCCGTTCCGGAAGCACGGCACCATAAATTTTTGCGCACCACTGCACCGAGGTGCGCTATGTAGCGTTATTGCAGCGTTGGCAGCTGGCTCGCTAGCTTGAGCGTGACCTTTTTTCTACGAAGAATGCGCTTCGCTCAACCACGAAATTCACACCGTGACGGCGACGCTGAGAACGAGATGACCTATGCGTCCTGTGCTTCTTTTTTCTCCACACATATCTTTCGCCATTTTCCTGAAGTGCAGTTGCTAAAGCATTGCGGGCCTGCACGTGGAGTCACTGGTTCGATCCCCATCGTCGGACGCTACAAGTTTTTCATGGAGGGAAGATAAAATCGACAGTGCGAATGGTGCGAAATTCGACCGCAGCGTTAGCAACCTCCGGTTGCCTAATTTATTTCGTGACCCTGTGTTACGGCACTACACATACCCAAGGTACACGCTAAACTACAGGTGTACTAATCCTCCTTGCCGTCGGCGTTCTAGATAGGACCGTCTTAGACCGCCGCTGGATACAAGCGACATATTAGGAAACGCGGTAATCAACGTTTGCGAATAAAGACAAAAAAAAAAAACCTAAACCTACCCACTTGGACTCATCTTCCTCACTATGCGTATCAAAAATTTAAGGGCCCTGTGGCAGACTTGGGGCTTGTTAATCGTCGCAGCGGAACGGCATCCTATTTCTTTTTTTTAACTTCTCTTTGTAACTGCACAGTGACGCACCGCACTGCTTTGTTCCTCTGCCCTGTACGAGGTTCAGGATCCTGGAGAATCAACGCCTGCTACAAATTGCGTTCATAGCCTCTTTGCATTGTAAATCCACGCGGCGCGCTGCCATACGTCCTTACGGTGCAGAAGGCGTAAGGATGGGCCGCAGCCATTCTTCTTCTTCGGCACGTCTTTAGCTGTGCAGAATCATGATCCGCGATATCTAAGGGTGCGTTTACAATTCAATCTCTGCGGCGCGGAGGCAAAAATCCATTGCACCTAGTCAGGGCTGGGCAGATATAGTGCTTCAAAAAGTATCCTCGGATAAAAATATCGCGACACATGCATTGGACTCCTAAAATGCAGATTCGTACTACAGTGCATTTAATTTTGACGCAACGGGATATTTCAGAGATGCCTTTGCAGGCATAGAAAAAAAAGATTCCTGAATACAGACAAAAGATACAAAGTGGAAAGCCGGGCTAGTTGAAAATGGTTCATGACTGGATACAGATACAGCTACAGATACAGAAATTCTTTTTTTTATTATTTTTGGCGACCTCTACAACGTTCTACAAAACATTTTTATGAAGCGTTATGTATTTAAAAACCAATACCGGCATGAAACTGAATCACTAACACAATTGAATATTGAAGAGAATTATATAAGTTCTCCTCAATAAAGTGAAGCGGCAGCATGGACCTTACAATCAAGTTCTGCAGGAGCTCATGAAACTTCGTTTGTTCTGTGTTGTTTTTAGTCACCCTGAAATAATTGTCCAGCCTTGCGTGTGGCTGTAACTGGTTTGAACAGTTACAGCACTGAGAGAGCGTATAGGAAAGCAGGCGGTATGGCTCCAACCGAACACAAAAACAAAAGCGGACGTCTTCTGCGCAACGAAAATAAATGTAACGAGATGCTCATACGTGCCAGAGTATCGCATGTTTTCTATACACCGTCAAAGTATTTCACTGCTTAGTTACAAATACATTTTTCAAATGTATTGCGATACCGAATCAGGGATACTCAAAAGCATCTCTGAGATGCTATCGCAATATCATAGTATCGCGATACTGCCTAGACCTGCGCTTGGTCACGCTCGTTGCGGCCAGTCTCGTTGCGGCCGCCTATAAATAGGCTTTGATACGGCACGCCTTACCATGTCTCTCCCTGAAGCATGCGATGGAACACGGAACATGTCGCGTCGCGCCTGTTGCGCAGCAACTCCACCCGTTTTCACTCTGGATCCCGCGCTTACCATCGGGCTATTCGGCCGATGATATTACTGCAGGGAGTCTAGGTAAGAGAACGCAGTGAAAAAATCGCCAAACTCTCCCCGTGTATATATTCGCGACAATCGCCGGACACGTGTCGTAGAGAAGGCTGGATGACTACCACCGCAGATACCGCAAAACGTCGCCAACACGGCTGACCCTGCGAAAAAAAGGACGAAGTGGTCAGCAACTAAGACGCTAGAAAAGATACCCAGGGCGGGCTAACAAAATTTCCGCGACCTTTAAGAGGCCCCTTAAACCGACGCGTTGGCGCGGTGCCACACGCTAGTAAACGTTCTCCCTCCGCCTTCCTCTCCCTGCGTGTGCGTGAGGACGTACAAACGCGTTGCTGTGTTTTCCTTTCGACCGCGCAGGCGCTAAGCTCTCAAGAACGACCTCTGCGGCGCCTTGGGTTCTCGCGAGGGCGGGCGAGAGCGAAACTGACCTAATTAAGCCGGCAGCGTAATCCACTTCGGAAAGTACGAAACTTCCGTATCACTCTGGAAAAGCGGATTGGTGCGGTTTCTCGTCGCATCCAAATCCAATTAGCCGCGGCCATGTGCGCTCGCGGGCACTCCGTAGAGGATGAGGGTGCCCGGCCCCTCGGCCTCGCCGCCACCGGCGCAGGGGAATTTTGAGTTGATGGAAACCACGGTGCAGCGGACGTCATATCGCCTGGCGGGGCAGGCATTCGGCATTCCCTTACGCCGAGTTTTCCGCTCGGGAGTGACCCCGTCGTCGTCAACAGCTCTCCAAACGGTGCAGCACGCGGTCCTTTGCGAAACTTTTCGCTCCGTTTCTTACCTACGTCACGCTGCTTTGTTCTCAACGAGGCTGTAGTTGCCTCCTTTTTATTTAACGATCGTTTTTCTCTTTTCGCAAAGCGGTGCTTTACTGAGATACGGCGCTTCCGCCCTTTCGTCGTGCTTTGAGGAGTAGCTTATGTGCATATGAACGTTACTATGACTGTGGTCAGAATGACCAGATATTGAGATACACGCCCACCTCGAGAACGTCACCCAGGCCACTAACATGCAGTATCCTGGGAGAGCGTAGGTTATACAGAAATCACCATAAAAGCTGTGGTTGATTCCTCTGTCATAGGAATCGGTAAAACACGAAAGTGAAATGTGCAGCGGAATCTGCAGCTGAGCATGATTTGCGGGTCGGTGGCTGTCTTGTGGGTGTGCTTGGCGAGCGACGTCCTGCTGGCGGGTAGCTTCGGCAAAGGTGTATTGGAGTCATTTCCGCGAGGGATGTGACGTCAGTAAAATTTTGGTGTGTCCCGGCATGAAACACTTTCGTCTTAAAATATAAAACCCGAAAACAAACCCGAAGCATAACGTACAGTTTAGTACTAAAGGTTGCTTCCCCGCAATAAGACCCTGTGAGCTGGGGTGCACCCTTTACAGGCCGCTTGCTTCGTTGCAATGGCGTCACTTTCGTGACGGATATGACGTAAGTGAACTCTTCGTGAATCCCGGAATAAAACACTTTCGTGTTAAAAAGGACGCTGACCGCCCCACAACACTTTCCACCATCGTAAACCATGAGTGCTGCGGGATGCCCGTTGTTACAGTATCTACACCACTAACAGGTAAGTCATGTGACGTTAGCCCTACGGAATGTATTCACAGGTCGTATGATGTGTACGGAAAACCAGCAGAACAGAGAAATCAGAAGGATTACATCTTTTGTTGATGGGTTAAACAACACTTTCCTGCAGATGAACTAAGCGGGAATTCTCGCTCATATATTCTGCCTAGCCATGCTCGCTTTAGGTAAACAAAGAAAGAGATAGAGAGAGAGCGAAAGAAAGAAAGAAGAAAAGAAAGAAAGAGAAAAAGGAATAAACAAAAAGAAAGAAAAAGAAAGAAAGAAAGAAAGAAAGAAAGAAAGAAAGAAAGAAAGAAAGAAAGAAAGAAACCTTATTTGACTCATGATAGTGAACACAATTTTACCATCTCGACCCTTAGGCGACGGGTAGTACCTGAGCTCTTGCATTAAAGACGTCATTGGAATGTATGCGAGTCACAACACCACTTGTTTCGACGTTGAAATAATGCAAAAAACACTGTTCCACCGGGAAGACCAACCAATACTATGCAGAAACGCTGCTTCGTCACAATGGTGGCATGAACTTTTCATCAAAAATTAACAATTTGTCTTAGGAAATTTGGCGCTATTTTTTTTTAAATTGGCCGCGTACCTGCCCCCTTCGCTGCAACTGTCGTCGAAAGTCTTCTGCTGCCTCTGGCACGTAAAGGCCTCTCTTCTCTCCCTTTCCTCCCACGGTAAACACAGAGTAGGTTTGCTAAAGTCAATTCCGTTTTCCCGCGTTCGGCCGCTCGTGCCATCTACTGGAACATTTTATTTTACTGTTGAACTTGGTACACTACTCCCACAAGGTGCAGGCTCACGCGAGCTCTTTTTGCATTTTGGGTCAAAACATTGTTTTCAAAGCGAATTTTTCATTTTCCATCGCAAATATCAAGCGCACATTTATTTTCAAATAATAGAACACTGTTGGTACCAGTCGTGCACTGATGTTATGCCTCAAAAATGCCGAATGTGTTCTTTTTGCTCGACACGGTTGGCAAGTATGAAGTGGGTTTCCAGATTCAGGGGTTCGGAAAGGTTTTGAGTATAAAAACTTCTCGGCCAAGAATTCTTTTAACTTTTAGCCAGGTGGGTGAATCGAGGGACAGACAGACATACAGACAGACAGACAGACAGACAGACATACAGACCAAAATTTTCATGTTTAAGTAGCCCAAGACGACTATAGGCTTTAAAAATTATGTGAAAAATATGTCTGCTTGCGCAAAATTGCAGCACGTTTGCGCTTCGCCTTTAAGCATGGGACACAATATCGTTTCGTATTCAGCGATGAGGAAGACTTTGGTGGGCACCCTGATCCACCACACCCAGTGCACCCACCACACGTGCACCAAGAGCGAACGAGCCCTACGACATAGCACTACACCCTAGCGCACAGGTAATTGTACGTAGTAGCGCCGCCCGCGAACGGTCAAAACTTTCCTGTCCTTCTCGCGCGCCTTCTGTTTGGGCAGCGTCTTACGATCCAGGGATTTAAGTGGGCACCGCAAGATGGCGCTACGGGATATTTCATTGACGGTCAACGCCGCCGACGGTCAACAGCACCGACAACGCCCGGCTTTTCCGCGCTACGGGTCCTTAATGCTCCGCGTTAAAATGTTCCATATTGCAGCCACTAGAAACACAATGTTTTGTTTACCACACGCACTTTGGTGGTTTGCTTGCTTGAGTGTTTCTCGATGGGGACATTGGTAAACAGAATAGAAAAACGGGACATTATCTCCGATATCTTTCTCAGCGCAACATATTTTTTAAAATACTTGAGGGGATTTTTCATCATAATGAGGCTGAATGAACAATCACTGTTATCAAGAGGGTAAATCGGTCAATGACGAGGCCATAAATATCGCTCGACTCGAAAAAAGTGCTGATGCAGGCATGACAGCTCAGACCATACTTTAAAGACGACAGTCTTTCTTGGGCTACCTAAATGCAGAAATTTTGGCCTGTCTGTATGCCTGTCTCTCTGCCTGTCTGTGACTCGATTCAGCCGCCCGTCCAAAGTGAAACGGAAGCTGCGCAATAGGTTTATATACCCACAGCCAAATCTAAACGTCAAAATCCGGTGTCAATGTTCATACTTGTCATCATTGTTGAACAAGAACAAGACATAACGCAAATATAAGGCAGAAAATCAATACATTATTGATATTTTCAGTGTTCCCTTGTTTAAAAATTCATGTATGTTTGGTTTTTGCGATAGCAAATTAAATACTGCATCAACTGCAGAAAAGCGTCGACTCCTGTTGCCCGCACTACGATAGCTCCGGGCGGCATTTAAGAAATCAAACGGCAACAGTAACGAAAGGTTCCGCTAGATAGGTTCCATGTTGCGCTTGGAACGCTCGTGGAGTAGTGCAACGTGGTTCTTTAAACGTTGGAGTAGGGTGCCTCGATTTTACGCGCCTCTCCGCCGTACGGCAGCGCTGGCATCGACGCACCCGACGTCTAGCATTGGAACGCGGTAAATGTAAATTGACTCTAGCGTGTTATTTTGGGAGGAACAAGACGGGAGATGCACAGCATGAGAGGTGAGCGGGAAGCAGAAGGGAGGCATTTACTTGGCGGGGGCGCCAGTCGACTACCATTTTTCGTCGACATTTGCAACGATAGGAGCAGATACCCGGCCATTTTTTTTTTTTTCAGTCTAATTGTACCCCTGGCCTTGTTATTCGCCGGATTTGCTCTGTAGAATGCAGAAATTTGTTATTCGGATGCATTGTGTCAAAACAGAAGACCCACAAATATTTTAAGAGCGTAGTTATGGTATAAAAAAGGCTATTTTTAACGCGAGAGCGTGACCAGGCACATGGAGAGATTTTCTGTGGGCGCCAACCGTCACAGCTGCCGTAGTCATCAGCTGCGTCCGCGAAAAGATGTAACCAGCGCCAATCAGAATCACGACGCGGCAGCTAGAAGTGAGCGCCCGCTTGAAGCTGGAATCGGGCGCAGCCACAACATGAGTGTGGAAAGGAGGAGGCCTCTCGGTAAGCTCTTCAACCATGTTGGTCACCAACCAGTAACAAAAATCGTACAAACACCCCCACCCCCCCCTTCCCCTGCACATGGGATCTAGTGCTGGGAAAGCTACCCGACTTTGTCGGGAAATGCCCCAGTGGGAGGGGTCGGAAGGAGTCATAACTCAGGGGTTCGACTAAGCATTCTGACAGCGCCCCATAATGCCATCGTAACAGGTGAGCAGCATTGACTTCAAAACTTGTCTAAGTTGAACCCGTTCACGCAGAAATCGCTTCCATGTGTGGACGTAATCCAGGCACAGTGCCAAAATACTAATAAGGATGGCTTGCACCGTCGCTTTTGGGTCCCCTTCTACGGAGCGCTTCCTCACTTTGAGGAGCATGGCCACTATGTTGCAATACACTGAGAGGCGGCCGGCTTCGTTGGCGGAATGTCTCGGCGGGGTCCGTGCAGTGTCGGTGATGTTAAGAAGTGGGCAGACGTGCAGGAAGACGGTGGTTGTCCGAGGAAACCGGAGAAGCGCTCATTTCCGGCCCCGGCAGCTGCAGCCGATCGCCCGGCGAGGGCACGGCCGCTGCGGGCGCAGCAACGCGTACAGGAATGCAATTGTCGGAGTGGTCGGACGCACCAGCAGATTCCGATCCGCAGTGACGCCGAGTAGGCACCCCCCGCCCTCGCAGGGGCTCGCTGGCTGAATCCTCTGTTCTTGTGCCTCGCAGTTCTTTGTCTCCTGATGCTGGCGTTTTCATGTTTGGTTACATCTGCCGGCCTTGTACTTGTTTTGAGGTCTTGATGTAGTTTTTCACCCGCAACGAGGGCCTTCTTTTCGTTCCCACATGGCGTGGTAGAAAAAAGTGCAAGATAAGGAAGGGAGAAGAGAGAGCAGAACGGGGAGGGAAGGGTGAGAGAGGGAATATGAAAAGAAATTTTGTAAAGCTGTTCCTGTTCATGACATGTCATATCGGTGGCATAACCAACGTAATTATTCTGGTTTAGTTGTCCATAACCTGCGGCACCTTTCACGTTCACGAAATACTTTTTTGTGTGCTGCTCTGCACGTGCACGCGGCTTCGATCGCGGCCCCCTGGACGTTTTGTTGATGGAAGCGAAAAACGAGGACTACCGCGAGCCGAGATTTCAACGCACGTTAAAAATCCCCAGTGGTTTGAATTAATCCCTACGACAACACTACAATGAGCCCCATTGCTCAGGTGTAGCTTCGGCGCGTAATTTTCTGTAAACTTTATTGCTGCAATCCTCGCGAGAAATTTTCACGTGAATAAATCTGTGTAAGGAAGAGTACCAGAATTTTTTTTCGGTGGACAAATGTAACAAATACCAAAAATCGTGTCTTTAGAACCAGTCAATACCCAGTATTAAAAAGGAAACTTCCTGGTTTTAAAGGGCCCTGCAACACATTTTTCAACAGTTGTTTTAAGCCTGAAATGCTTCCAGAACGTAGTTAGCGAACACATGTAGTATCTAGACTAGGGGCCACAAAGTACCTCAGCCAAAAATTACTGCTGTATGCCCATCAGAAAACTTGGAAACCTGCTCAAAAGATCTTTCTCTCTTTCGCGAGCATTGGCCTTCTTTGAGCGCTCGAATCACGTCATTACAGCTATGTAGCGGCTATTGGCCGCTTCCTTTCATCTGAAAGTAATAGATGCATTCGATAGCCACTTTAGAATTAAGCCACAAAGTGAAGCAGAAACGGAAGGCGGATAGTTTTGCTGCGGCGAACAAGTAACGCAGTGCCGCTCCGCGCTGTTAATAGCTATAGCATTGAAAATGTTTCCGGACGCGAAGGAAAGGGGGAAAGCGTTTGTCGAAAGTGTTGCAGAGTCGCCTTAACCAGGGGCACAAATTTTCTCTTAAAGCCCAGGGTAAGGGCAGAAAAAAAATACCACTGCTTTTGGGCGTGTTTAAAGGGAAAACGAAACACCTACAGGTGAATGAAGCTGCAGCAGCGCTTTTCATGAAAAGAGGACACCATACATTTTAGTACTCCTTGAATGAGTCCGAGGCTGAAGTGAATGTAGGAATAAACTTCTCTCCATAGACATGTACGTTATTTTCGAACAAATGAAACAAAGATATGGCTGCGTCAGTTATCGATACAATCAACGCTATTCCCCTAACTGCCAATTGATTGGAGTAGCACCACATTTGTACGTGCGCCGCGATTTTGAACGACAGCTACTTAAAAAGTAAAAAGAAGTACCCAGTTAAACTGCAAATAATTTCATAGAAAAGACAAAATCAGCCCAGTTTAATTAAGGAATTCTCCAAAAGGAATTCTAAAAATTCTAAACCGAATAGCCAAGCAGTAGTCACTGGTCTCAGGCATGTATTATAAGAAACCAAAAAGAGTATCTCAGGACGCGCGGTATGCTGAATAACTGCCAGTGCGAAGGGATGGGTCCTATAATGGCCGGCTTTGACCAGCATAGAGAAGGACAGGATCCCCAGGTTCTCCCAAAGACCTGACACGCGTTTTGAAAAGTATCGCGCACTTCTCGCCACGCTTCGAAACGAACGATTGAGAGAGAAGAAAAAGTAGATACGAAACCAAGTTCGCAAACTGCTTGCTGAGTAGTGAATGCTTTCGCAGATGTCTTGGCGCATTGATCATGGCGCCATTCGACGAGTTGTCATTAATAGACATTTATCGATACTAGTCGGAATACTGGTGGTATTAGTATACCGCAAACTGCGCACAGTTGGCAGACGTGTGCGGGTTAACTATGTCGAAACCAGTTGTAACCCTCTTGTGCCGGCAGACAATAGTGTATGCCCAAGCAGGATCTGTCTGCTGTTATTCGCTGTCTTCTCGACAGGTTCTGAAAAGAATTTGGCTCTCCAAAAAAGTGCGACGCACGTTGTATTTAACATCTCGCGAGCACCCGTAGGGATTATCACGCCGAGCCCGACAGTATTTCGAAAAGAACCGTACTCTCAGGAGACTGGCCGTTTTTCCCCCGCAATAACACCGCTCGTCAACGAGGCCAGTGCTGGCGGAAGTTGCCAGTGCTTGCGCAGTGCTGCTGCCGTCGAAAAGAGGAGGCCGGGGCGAGCGAACCTCAGCCACGATCGCTCAAAATATGTTTATGCGTTAAATGTGTTGCGACCGCTGGCTAGACGCGTGTTACCCTGGCGTGATAATTTTATGACGTTTTGGTTCACTCGGGCGCGTTCTCCAGCGGTTTCGGCTCTCTTTTTACGTTGGATTAACGTTTGTTTGCGACAAAGGACAATGTATTCGGTAATATGTCAACTCACCGCAGGCTAGCAGAGGTTATATTAATTGGTAATAAGTGACATAATTTGCTTCCATGGGCGGATTTCGTTTACTTGGCAAGCATTATTTTAGATATCGTTGATCAATTTTCACACAATAGTTGACTGTCGCACCTTCGCACGCCAGTACAATTAATCGACTGCTCATGATAAGCAGCCGTTAGGAAATGTTTTGCAGAAGTCTTCATCTTATCATAGATCATAAAACTATGTGCGGGGCAGATCAAGGGGTAAGATTATCCCAGATAAGAAATTAATGCACTAGCACACATCGATTGCTGCCAAGATAATCCATCTACCTCTAGAATATGTAAGAGGGGGGGGGGGGTGGGGACACCAGACTACTCTGTCCTGTTCCATGCGTGAAATGCTGCAGAAAAACAAAATATAGTGGTGCCTAATTAAATATACCGTTGTCGATTCGTTCAGTAAGCTGGTCACAGGGTCAGGAGGCTATCGATTATTGTTCTCTTTCAGCAGAAACTTGCAAATACTATTTGCAGGTCACTTCACGGTTAATGTCAGCATGTGCTCGAGGTGGTCTGGAAGACCGATATATGAATTCGGCTATTCTCCTTTTGTCGGTAGGATGGAATAGCCGATATGATCTCGCTTGCAGCAGGTTAGCTGAATTAAATTATTTCGCTTCGCATGTGGGTATGCACAAAAAGATTGCGACGCTCACGCAAGAAACACGAGTCAACGCATTTTTGTATTAGTTACATCGGACCGAATATATCTAGAAGCTAAAATAAAATGGACAGACTGCGTCTCATTCCTTGGATGCTTACTAAAGCAGATCTATTGCGATGAGGAGATTCTAGAAATATGGATCCCACAAGAAGAGAAATAAGCGTTGGGCCAAGTAATATTCATTGAATTGAAGATATCTGGGCCGAATGCCGATCCAACGACGTGTATGATTGATATTAAATTCTGTGGTCACAGGGCAAGTATGAGATCTCGGGAGCTTTCTGTTTCTAATTTATTTGCTAACATCCCCTTGCAGAAGGTTTTGACGATAAATCGTGCGCGAGGTTTGGACAACAACTCAGCGAATGTTTGTGCGACGCTTAAAGGAGCCGTGAAGACAAAATACAAGTTTGTGTTATTCGAAAGATTTCGTGTTTTATAGTGCCCCCAGCGCTTGTCCGAATGCAAACGGTGCTTTATTCACTGAGAAATGAATTAATTTAAGTTAAAATTTTGATTTCCCCGCTAAATCGTGCATTTCCGGGGTCTGAAATGACATCACAGAAACCGACCGCTCTGCAGCCCATTGGGGAAGCCTTGTTTACCGTTAGTGAACTTAGACGGCGCCACCATACCTTGGCAAGCCATTTTCTGCCTTTGGTTTGTGTTTGACCGTATTTAAACCTGGCTTGTTTTTGTGCAGGGAGAAAATAATAGTTTCGTGAAGCATAGTGCTCTCTCGACAAGTATGGTCACGTAAGACACCGTTGCTTGCGTCAATCGGCCAGTGTCATCTGAGACCATTCCAAAGCCGCGCAGTCCTGTGCTGCTAAACCAAGCATAGTGCTTGCAGTACTAACAGCAGTACGCATTGGTACTTCTATGTTTACGTGTGCTTTCGTAACTTCCACTGTTTGTCTCACCATTCTTACGGCTTTAAAAAGAATGTGCCCTAAATTTAAGCGCAAATAGCTCGTTCGGCAAGATTATAAGCTGCGCTTAACTTGCGTTTGCTTTTGCCGCCCTCCGCCAGAAGCAGAGCTGGCTGGTATGACATAATCTATAGGTTCTGTTGCGGGAAATTAGCTAGTGGGTCGCATGGCCGTTCCCTTTTTTCCTAATGATGTCGCTTATTTGAGCGAAGTTTACGGTAAAAGTGGTGTGAGTATGGTTCTAACAAGGCAATCTTTTGAATGAACCAAACTTGTGTTTCCTCTTCATGGCTCTGAAGCAAACACTCCGTTGTCAGAACTCAGAACGCTGAAACGGTAGAGGTAGACGCCGCCTAAATGGCGAATTTTTTTATTCATCCCCGGGATTTTCCTGGTCAGCATTTTCGCACGATCTCGTTGGGGTCTTTAGAATTGTGTTCCTATGTACATTCTCTCTCCCCCCTATGGTACCGAGAGAAGGTATAAGGCGTCCTAAAATTTGCGGGAAAGAGCTCAACGTAGTAGATAAAAACAAATAGAAAAAAAATCCCACGTGTTGAGATGTCTTTTCATTTAAAACTCTGATAGCTTGATGGAGCATTCGTTGAAAGAACATTTCAACACGTCAAACGGGAATACACATATAGTGTTTGCCGCAAACGTGGCGCTGTTGCGACGCCGCTAGGATGCGAAGAAAGAAGGGGGGAAGCAGAAGAAAGAAATGGCAAAGCGCAATTCTGCCAGTCGAGCTGACTAGAAAATCCTGCGCCGACGCGGGAGAAGTTCGAGCACAAAGTAACCGTGCGCGGCGCGAGGGGGGCTGGGGGCCAGATATACAGGGCGACAGCGGCCAAACGAAGTCGCCAATAGTAATGCGATCGCATCTGCAACGAACGGATGCCCGCGTCGATCGTCGCAAGACGGCGAGGCGCGGCGCCGCATCCGAGGCGCTGTAGATGCGGGACAGCGCGGGCGAGAATGCGAAATGTGCCAACGCTCTGGAAGCCTCAGCGGCATCGACTTGGGGCCTTGACGTCACGGTGACGTTTGGGCGACGTCACCCCGAAGCAGCGGAGCGGCGTTCTAAATATAGCTCGGCTGTTTTCCCCCATCAGGTCGGACAGTGAGAGAGAATCGCCGCATTTTGGAAACCAGGAACAAAAGAGAATAAAACGCGAGGGCGAGGGCGAAGGAGAGGGGGGGAGGCAGAGAGAAATGAGAGGAGAGAGAAGGGGATATAACGCTAATGGAAGGGAAAGGATAACGCTCAACCGGGATGCCAGGCTGTAAAGAAAAACATGGTGGGCGGGGAGGAAGCGACGCTAGAGAGGGATGGAAATGAAGTCTTTCCCCGCCGTTCCTGCCTTCCTCCTTCGCCGTACGGCATCGTGTTCTCGGCCGCGTTGGGCGTCAGTTGTTAGGCGCTGTTCACGTTTCCCCTTGATCGTCGCATTTTCCTTTCTGACCCATCCGCCCTTTTTGTTAATTGCACGCTGCTGTCGCGCTCCTCTCCGTCGCTCTCCCAGAGTGGAAGCGTTTTAGCCCTCACTCTGAGATACGTGCGCCACATTCCGCCCTGCTGTGCGGCCTCGTGCATCGCCGCAACGTGCTTCTTTTTTTCCCTACTCCCTTCCCGGGAAGTGGGCTTTTAGCGATGCTTTTAGCCCTCTGCTTTCGAAGCCGAAAAAGAAACTATCCCCAGTTAGATGAACAAGTGCACCCGGCTGTAGGCGCAGGAAGTGAAAGTGTTGTAACGTCGTCTCGTTCTTTCGCTTATTAAGCAGGTTGCGATTCATCTTCTAGTAAAGCGCTGTTCTACCTAAAAATAAAGTGATTCTCTTGTTAGCCTTTGTGACAACATGTTTACATATCTTGTACCGCACTCTCCCTTCCTCTTTCGCCTAAAATAAGATGGGCTAGTGTATGTTTAAGGGACCCCAGTCCAACTGCTCCCGAATTTTTTGTCAAAATTTCAATTAGGCACAGAGACTTTTAGCTCAGGAATTATGTAAGCAATAGAACAATACGGATTTTCGTAAAGCGAGTTGCAGTCATCATTTGCGCTACGTGTAGAGCCTTCGAGCATCAAAGCGTTGACAACGGCAAACCAAGTCCTAGGACATTTCGGGGCACGTATTTTCTGTTGAGAAAGCGCCATCAAGCCGCCTTCCCCGATATTTTTTCTTCTTTTTTTCTGGCAACAGACGAAGCGACATCGTTAAGACGTACGAGAACTGTAAAGGGCAACAAAAGCGCCTGTGCAGCCATGTGTGGAAGAAAACCGTGAATCAAAATGCGGAAACGTTGCCACATTTGTACCAGAGCCATGTACGTCCCTAATGAGCGCCTGGAGGTACGCCTCGTTCGAGTGTCTTGCGAGGGAGCTGGAGACGAAAAGCGAAGGGAGGGGGAAAATTGAATTCCGCGTGTATAACTCCGCTCCAGGCATCTCATGGAGCGCATTTTACGCCCCATTTGATTGCGCAGCGTCGAGTACCCGTAGCGCATCCAAACCGTAAAGCGAAAAAGACATTAGGTTCTCTTTTGTTAGCGCCATTTCTGCCCCACGTAGCGCCGAAGAACATTTTCCACGCTGCGTCTTATGTAGCAGCAAAGACAAGCCACCGAACAAAAGCGAGAAATTTTGTATCGTTCGTTCGTCAACGCACTTTCGAGTCCTTTGAAAAGCTCCTTACCGAGTTATTCTTCCGCAGTACCGACAAACGGTAGCTCTAAAAGGACACATGCGCACGCTTGATAAATGGTATGTCTTGCATACAAGCTTCGCGATTTTGTTTTCCGTCCATTGCTTTATGCGACGCCACAATGAAACAATAAAAATTTACTCTCGAGGCTGTTCTTACTCGCATGCTGAGCACAGCCCGGTACTTTTTCTTTTCATTAATAAACTTTCTCGCTCGCAGAAAAAACCGTTGAAATGTATGTACTGCATTGCAATGCTCTCCGTGAGAATAATTTTTCAGACGTTACAATGCGCTGCAGAGGTCGCACTTGATGTAACGATAAAATGTTTGTTTCCAAAGAAGCCATGAACTGCAAAGCCAAGGCGCGTGTAGGTTTAAGTCACCAACTTTTGTTGCGAAATGACATGACGTGCAAATATTCATGTGCTACTCTGAACGGACAACATTTTTACACTTTACCTTTCGCTTTATTTCGTACTTTAAAAAGTCAAAAATTAGAATTGACAGATACATACAAGTTAACTGAAATCAGGTGGAGTAGAAAAAAGTAGTGTTCCGCTCTCTTTATTTAAAGAAAGGCCAACTGACTAAGATTGCCCACAGAGAACATGACCTTTACAGGTTTAAAGTGTCATCAAGATGACACCATGACCTTGATGACAATGTTTTACAACGCCCAAATATTTACAACATCGCACAAAGGTTACAGGAACAGAGAATATTTGGAAGCATTCTGAATATTATGAGTAACCGCTATTACCCTTTGGGCATGCACCGGGCCCCTATTTGCAAATTAAGGCTTCAGAACACTCGAGAAGAACACAAGCGCTCTCAAGATTAAGCGACCCTGGTTTGAATCTTCCCGAAGCGCACCAGCGGACAAAACCTAGATGTGCGCTATTGTTCAACTTGGCTGACCATGCTGCTTAAAAAGACGGGGAAGCTCAACTGGGATTGACTGCACAGCCCAGCTATTCAGGTGAACTGAACCGTGCGAGAGTCATTCGCGAACCTAAGGAACACAGGAGGCTCCGATAAAAGCTCAACTCTATGGCAAACAACTGGGCGGCCCTAAGAAATGCTTCCTCGACTCTTCCTTTATTTTCTTTGCTGGACTACGAGGCGGCATTGTTTAAGAGACTTGCGGTGGCACCATGCTCCACGTCACACATGCGGGGGGGAATTTAACTTCTCCCGGTTGGCTTCGTGGAAGGATTAAGGGAGCTTCCTGATAAAAAGAAAAACACGTATATGATGGGAGTGGTATCGGATGAAAAAAAAAAAAAGCATAGCTGTCGTTTTTGTTATTCATTTTGCGAGTATATATTTGTTTATCCCTTTCGTCTTGCTTCCGTGAGACCTCTACGAGCCCATGTTCTTGGAAGAACACCGACTGTGGGAATCGGAGGATTTCTAATGTATGAAAAAAAAAAAAAATGGCCGCGTATCTGCTTCTTTCGTTGCAAATGTCGTCAAAAGACGATAGTCTTTATTGACTTTTGCCAAGTAAATGCCTCCCTTCGCTTTCCCGCTCACCTCTAATGTTGTTCCTCTTGCGTCGCGCTAGTCCCAAGGTAAAGACGCCAAAGGTTTGCTTAAATCATTTTAAATTTCCCGCGTTCCACTGCTCCAAACAGGTGTCTCGATGCCAACGCTGCCGTACGGCGAAGACGCGCGTGAATGGCGGTGCCCTACTTCAACGTTTATAGAACCGCGTTTCCCTACTCCACGTGCGTTGCAAGCAGAACGTGGAACCTATCTAGTGGAACCTTTCGTAACTGTTGCCGGTTGATTCCTTAAAATGCCACAAGAAGCTATAGTGGCGCGGGCGACAGCAGGCGACGGCAATGTGAATTTTTTTTTCTCGAGTTGATGAAGTATTTAATTTCGCCAAAGTCAAGCATGTGTGATTTTTTATAAAGGAACACTGCAAACACCACTTCTGTATTAATTTGTTCTCTTATATTTGCGTAATGTCTTGTTCTTCTTCAACAATGTTGACAGGCATGAACATTACACTGGACTTAGACGGGTAGATTTAGCTGTGACTATATAAGACTATTGCGCCGGCATTGTTTCAGTTTGGCCGGGTGGCTGAATCGAGTCACAGACAGACAGACGGACAGACATACAGACAGACCAAAATTTCTGGGTTTAAGTAGCCCAAGAAAAACTATCGTCTTTAAAAAAACAGGAATATACAATGCGTCTTTTTTGGGGTGCGCCCCAACCTTATCTAGGGCATCATCATCAGTATCATCATGACCGTCATCGTCGTCGTCGTCGTCTTTTTATTGCGGCGCTTTCATGGTCCTTGGCAAGCACCGAACGCTTTCGCTCGAGTCTTCGTGAAATTCTGGATAAACCTACAGGCTGGCCACGGACGAGGATGTTGGTATAGGAATAAATATTATTTACATTTCTTTGATCCGTGGCTTTATTTTTGTTCCTTTTTCTTTAGGGGATAACTTTTTGTCACAGCCAAGCGGGCATTGATTCTGACTGCCAGTTTTGCTATTAATAAGCAACAAGAAAGACGCACCACAAGCTATCTGATTATCTTAGAAAGAAAGCGACAGCACATCAGAAGGGGAAGGAAGAGAAGTAAACAAACAGTTGCGCTTGATTGTTTGTCTATACTAAGTACTTCAGCGCAAGTGCTTGTCTACTTCTCTTCCCGTCCCGTTAGATGCGGTGTCACTTTCTTTCAAAGCTATGTACCAAGCAGCTCAAGTTTCAACTCATGTGATCATCTCACCAGCGAAGGAACTGCCATTGCGATGGTGCGCCAGCATGGGAAATGGTGCTTAGTGTAGGGTTCGGATTGGCAGCTTGTCGGTTTCGCTCGGCGCTAATGACTGGACTTTTTGGCGCTGGAGTGTACGCTAGTTTGTTTTTGCAATGTTTTCCGGCTTGCCTCCGCTTTTAAACAGCTGTAATACCTCGACAATCCCGAATGCCCAGTGTGTCTTATAACTTCAGGGCTCTGATTTTCTGAATGTCTCTACGTCATTCGGGAAGTGCTATGGACGTCGTAAGTTACTGTGATTAAGGGGTTAGTTGCAGCCGCACACATGAACCACTTGACGGCATATCTCGGGTGGCAACTGCCTTTAATTGACCAGGCACTGAAGAGTCGATTCGGGTACTTAATTCGGTTTGGGATTTTGTGGTGCAGTTCTCCAAAAAGCATTTTTAAAAATGTTGACTCCTCCTTCTCCTTTCCAAGAAGCTGGTTTTCGATAGATGAGTGCTTTAACCAGGAAATGAACGGTAGATTGCATGTGATGATGATGACGATGGGGATGACGACGACAACAACGACGATGATGATGATGACGATGAAGAATAAAATTATAATTAGAGAACTGGAGGTATGCATTCAACCAATGGGCGTATTCATATGGCTGAACGGGGAAGGGAAAGGTTTAACTGGGAGATATTCTCTAAACCCAGTAGACAGTCTGACGTCTCCCGTAGAATGGCGCCACTTTCGACAGTAGTAATATCAGTTTGTTTATAAACATCTTGTTTGGTGGCACTCATTTAGTAATTTTAGTCTTATGACCCCTTCAGTGACAATAATTGCCGGTATGATAAAAAAACCTAAGTGAAAGTCTGCTTTTGCCGGCGTTGTGGACACATAATGTGTCTGTTAGATCCGACATGAAGCCAACCGGTAACAACAAATTGGTTTAGGTGGGGGTCACAATATTTAGAAACAAACAAACACCCTTATCCGTGCAGCAACTGAATATGCCGGACGGTTCAGTACTGGTTGTAGAAGTAATCGGCTGTACCTTTGGTCACGCATACTCTACACTAAGTTCCACATTGCGTACGTGATTGAAACAATAACGCTAGGCGTCGCCAGTTGAAGCTTTTTAATTGCGAGCTCTTCGCGATAAGAAAGAGGATAAAAACAGTAGTCTGAACGGTTGCGCAGAATGACTACGCAGACTCCAGCTTGTACATGTGTCTCTTCTTTATCGGCCACCGACCCACAGACAGAGGAAAGCTGGAGTATAGATCCCGAGGCAGATACAGACATTTTTTTCATGTCTGTGTAACGTAAAATTGTCGGAGCCGGGGCTCAACTTAGCGAATTTCATATTTCGGTGTTGACGTCGCAGTCTCGCCATAACGTGCAAATGCTGATCGAGCGGCAAAGATGGCAGTCGAAGCCGTTTATCCTTCAGTCGAGTGCCCGAAAACCTTAATTGGGCAGTGAAAAAAATGGCTTACGTGAAAATGTCTGCAATCTTAAGCTGGGTGCGTGTTTCATACAAAAAAAGAAGAAACAAAGTACCGCAAACCGCGACGAGCGTGTAGAGAAAATGCCAGAGCAGCACAGACTAGAACGCCATAGATCGCCTTTGGAGATATTCGCGATGGGAGAAGACCGCGGGTACAGTGCTTACATTCGACAGCAAACCAAAGGCCGGAGATTGGTGCCAAGAAGAGCATACCGCGGGGGGACCCAGCGTGGCTCAGCAAAAAAGGGCGTGTAACGCAAGGATGTGGCGCACAGAGGGACGCCCATTGTGCGCGAGGGGAACAGGAAAGGCAGCAATAGAAGCGGCGGAAACTCGGTTGCATGGATGCCTCGATCGCGGTGCGGGGAGAGAGAAAGGCAGCTTTTTTTTTTCTTCCTTTTGGCATCTACGTTATTCCCCTGTTACTCTCGTCACCTCTTTCCAAATTTTGATAGCAAGCGCTCTCCCATATTTGCTTTTATTTTTCTCCTTTCGGCAGGAAGGCAGCCGTTGTTCGTTTTTAGTACTTGGGTTATGTGATTCTGCCTTGAATGCGATGTTTTGTATTCAAAGTGAAGGAAATAATAAAAGGAAGAGCAGGAGTTGTACAAGGCGTTTTTCTCGTCTCTCCTTCTCAGCTGCGTCTTCCATCGGAGCGGAGATCGATAAAGAAAGTGTGCCACTGCGAAGTAAAATAAAAAAAAAATGTTGTCAAGGCAATGGCGCATCTTTTCCGTTTAGCAACAAGAGAATCAGGGGGAATCAGGAGAAAAAAAGGGACGACCTCTTTCTGAAGAAAGAAAAAAAAAAATGTTACAGAGGTTCCACGAGTGAGGGATCGAAATGCGCGATCGTCGTTTTGTCGTTTGCCCTCGCTGTACTGACCGCGTTAGGACTAGGCGTTCTGCCGACAGCACCCGTTTTCAGAAAAAAGAAAAGAAGGCTGGCATGGCGTAACGCTTCCTGCTTTTTTTTTTTTTTTTTTCGAAAGAGATACCATTAGCCTCGCAGTGCCCTAACTGGCTGTTGTGGAGTACGTTTTAACTTGCCTTGCAACGAGGGATTGTTTCACAAGAATTGGTAGAGCCGAGGAGTGCATCGAGGACGCCCATGCTTGATTACCCCGTCGTCGCATTGTGTACCACGTGTAAACAGGAAGAAACTGCTGGGAACGATATGCTAGAGATATGTACTCGTACCGTCAGGTTTCAGCTATCTCGTAACGCTATCTGAAAGTCCATTATGTCTTGAACACCTTGCAATAAACTTGCGGCCCCTGCAATGAACAGCGACAGCTGCCAGTAGGTGATTATAGAACTTTTCAACTTATTGGTCCTGGGAGCAGCCATTTTATCTCCGGGCTGTGCTAGCGTAAATTTTATTGGCGCAATCGGCAGGACGATATAACTGCGCATGTGCAGCACACTCCAGAACATACGAAGATGCTGAAAAGGTCTATAGGGGGCACTTTTTCTCAGCGTGTGTCTGTCGTCCCGTGTCCATCGCCGAGTAGGTGTCGCTGTTATCTCAGCGCATGCGCGGCTGGGCCCAGGTGGGGAAAGCGTAATATTTCGCAACTTTGGAAATTATGCCTGCCACACCCAGCGTCTCATCTACACTGACTTTCAGTGCTACAGAACACGAGCGACATCGTCCGATTATGCAACAATTTTCACGCCGGTAACAAAAAAGGGTAAACCGTAAACCCGCGTGTGTTTATAGCACGCAAAAGGTAAACGGCCAGGCTTTACGTACAGTTAGTAAACAGCAAAGGACACAGGTCACTTGACAGTAATTTTGTGTGTCAGCTGAAAATATGGCAAGGGAAAAAAAAAAACAACCAGGAAAAAAATGTAAAAAAGAACGGAAGCTCAGTCGAATGAATTTCCTATATGAATTTTCAACATCACCGTTTAATCCCCAGCATTTGGACACTGTTTCACAACCGCGCAAGCCGCATGTATGTTTGTGGTAATGGAACACCGCAAAATTCATCATATCTGATGAGTGCCAACAAGTTGTATTATTACCCTCTGCAGCCTGGCCGCGAGAGTTCTGGCGAAAACTTCGTAACTAACGTTAACAAAACTCAGACGTGGTTCGACTGCCCCAACCTCAGAATATCGTACGAAAGCAGCATACATTCGCACTAATAATGCGTTGTGCAATACCTCATCGAAGGTTTGTGCTGCACTTCGGGTTTGGTTACGGCGGGTGGGCGTGCGTGTTTCGCAACTTGCATCGTGCTGTGAAGGAGTGGTCACCCCTTCTCGATCGGAACAGCTATGTGTCAAACGGTCGGCGATACAAATAAAAGCTGACCGCATAGTGCGGTTGCCGAGCGGTTAACAGTCGTTCCTACCCCGCGCCTTCTTCGGTACATGAAAGAAAATGAACACACGTCGCACAACCCTATAAACACTCTCGAGAGATTAAAAAAAAAAAAAAAAAACCTTCCTCTACCTGGGTTAAGGGATTCTTTAGCTCCGCATGGGCCGGCCTCACTCTCTATCTGCTCAAAAAACAAAACGCTTGACCTAGCGCTGCTCTAGCATCACGGGCTTCGGGGATATTTGGTGATCCCAACGGACGCGGGTTCGATTCCCGGCCGAGGCGGCCGCTTTACTGATGGAGGCGAAAAGCGAAAATGACCGCGTGTTCGAGATTTCAGGGCACGTTAAAGATCCCCAGGCGGTCAAAATTAATCCGGAGCCCTCCAGTACGGCGCGCCTCATTGCCTGTGTAGCGTCGGCACGTTAACCTCATAATCAAATCAATATTTGGCGATCGATTTCATTTGCGCCGTGACTGACTGATTGCACCGTGACTGACGTTTTCATGCACAACACCAGCCTTCTTTTACGCATGGAGCACTTTCCTGGCGCTTTTTTGGCAAGCCCTAGGGATCGGTAGTTGCAGCTGTCTGTGAGATCGTTTGCCGCTTGCCTGGGGTGCTATATTCGGTTGACATACACAGCGCATCGGCACATCTGGCGAGGATTGCATCACCTCTCAGAACCTCTACATCTTATGAACTCTACAGTGCGAGGAAATTCTAGACTACTGCAGCTGGCTCCAAATCGAATGCATAAGAGGTGCGGCAACTGGATGTTGCACGTGGAAGCCCGGGGCTCTGGACAAAAATGAAATTAAACTAGCGTATTCACGGGATCTAGTAGGCTTCGAAGGCATCAGAACGCCCTTAAAAAAAAAAAAAGACGATGGCGGGATTAAAGCTCGAAGGCAAAAAAAACGCCTTTTTTTACAATAATAACTCCGTTAAACCTCGCGCCATAACAAAATTCTTGCGGTAGGAAATGACAGGGACTGTGTGGCTAGATGTGCTACGCACATATGCCAAATGGTGTTTCAGGGCCAATTTAAAAATTAAGGCTCTTCGGTGTGGGTGAGAGAAGCACCATTAGGAATTAGTTCATGTACTCAGCGATGTTTTTCTCAGCCTTCTTTTTTCTTATACCGGAGCGTATTTACATCTCCAAGTTGAAGTTCATACTCTGGCTACACGAAAAAAGAAAGAGTGGTGAATGCAGCCTATCGCCTCCGCTGTGTCTTTTTATTGCTACATCACCCTCTGTGAGTGCACGACTTATATATGAAAGAAAAAATACAAATTATCTCATAAGAAATGGCATCTATTTGTCTCGCAACACTGAGGCTGTCGTCAGCACACTAAATTTAGACCTTCCTTCCCTAGCCTAACTTGCTCTAAAATAGCCGATCCTGAGCTAACCTCTAACATAGTTATACTTAAATGGACAAACAGTTTAGCCTCAGAATATTGTAGAAAAGGCAGGTGTTATGAACCCCTTTCTTTGCCTAGAGAAAGAGATAGAACATAAAAGAGGAAATAAATTACACCCGGTCTTCTAATTAAGTCAAGCAAAAGACCCAAAAGGTAGGTTTTTTTGTTTACTCCCCCCCCCCCCCTCCCGCCTTCCCTTCCGGCCTAATGACATGCACAGAAGCCTGCAATGGTCTCGAGTGCGGGGCGGAACTCTGGAGCGTCTGCTGATCGGGAAGCTCGCCTCTGTTCCCGCGGAATCAGTTTCGCGCCTAAAAGCCGAGACGAAGGGGCAACACGGGCGCGTGTCGAGAGTCGAACGAGTCAGGCGAGCGACTTTCTCTCCAGGCAGCGGCGCGAACCTAGTCATCTGCGTAGATCGCTGGCGTGCGGGAGAGGGTTCAGAGCGCGGGGCTCGTAGCAATCCAGGTACGGTGCGCAGAGCGAGAATGCATGCGCACCGCTTCCGTGCGTTAGCGCCTAAGTGGTGCGGCGAGCGGACACGCTCGACTGGCTGCCTCGTGGGCATTTGTTGGAACGCAGCGCTCGGGCCCTCCCGAGGTTAGGGCGCGAGCAGCGCGGCTTTGGAGAGACATATACATGCGCCGGGCAGAAGCAAACGCGCAAAAAGCGGATGGAAGGAAGGCGCGCTCAGTGCCGCAGGCGGCACACGGCAGGTGAACACGCGGCTCCTCTATCACCGGACGCGCTGCAGCGTTGCCAGATTCGGGGCTCCGACTTGCATCGATCGGGCGTGTGCGCGGTGGCGGCGATTCCTGGGGCCGCACACCCCCCTTTGGCATTTATCTCAAACGCGAGGCAAGGTTTTTTTTCTCTTCCCTCTCTGCCGTACAGCCGGCCCCTCGCTTTCGCCAACACCTGATTCTACAGTGAGCGCTTCGTGTTTTCTCCTATCAGCGCTATAAGGGAAGAAGCCCGGTGCGGAAATATTTGGATTGGGGATTTTCTTCCTCGGCTACGTGCGTGCTGAGCGCCGATGCGGCCCCGTGAACAGCGGTGGCCGGAGGGGCTGCAGTGTAAACATTCGGCGGGGCCCGCTTGTAAATCCTCCCCATATAGAAGGACCGCAAAATATAGAAAGGCCGCCGGGAAGAGGGGGGCAAGGAAACGCCAGTTCACTGGCGAGGAAGGAAACGTGATCGGGCGAGGCTGGGATAACAAATAACGGCGGAACGAATATAGCTGCGAAACAAATACCACCGTTTAGCCAGGCCCGTCTGGACAGCCGCCACATCATGCGTTATTGACAGCGGGGCAGTCGGTGCTGTCTGACCCCGCATTCTAATCAATACTTCAGGTGTTCTCCCATGAGAAGCCACCACTTCATGCGCGAATGTAAGTGAGTGGGTAGCTGAGAACCACAGTTTCTTTTTCTAAAAAAAAAAAAGGAAATATTGAAATTTATGCAGAAAGTTTATTGCATCCTTACTTTGTGAATGAATACAAAGAACATGACCTCGTATCATTTAGGGTGTTTCAGGAGTAGTTTTGATGCTGCTGTTCTCGTGACCAGGCAGTTCACGCGCCGCTTTTCAACGTGTGCGGCCGGTAGTAGGCGCTATCTCAGCACTCCCGTAGCGAACGGCCATGAATTTGCCGATTTAAACGAGTACCCACCGTGCAGCCTCAATGGTTCATGATGCGTTATAGTAACATGTTTGTTCGCAAGAAAAGAAAATAAACAAAAAACAACAGATCCTCTACCCTAACCATTTTGACTCCTAAAATACCAGGTTGAAGACCTAGCTTTTGTCACACTAAGAGCGACCAGAAGGCAATAATCTCAACTTGCTCAAAATTGAGAGACATCGCAATGATACCGCAGCCCAAACTGCACTGCACGTAAAACTTGTACTCGCTAAAAAAAGAGTTGTAGCTTCAGTTTTACCTGAATGATAAGTCCTGGGTAAGTTCTGCGCGCAAAAAAATACGAGAACTCCATGCGCTTGACAGTCGTGGTGCATAATGTCGTCAATAGACAGGTTTTGGAGCTTTTAGACTGGGCTGCACTAAAGAGTGGACTAAATTTTAGCAGTGGACTAAATCTGTCCGCCAGTTATCCGAAGAGAAATGGCTAAAACGAGTGCTCGCCCTATGAATGGGAATAATAACAAAAATACCCTGCTTACCGTCACGAAGTGAACCCCTATGACTTGTTGGGGAACATGAAGCTAAATGGAGTAATGTCGGTCCAACAAAATCGCATCTTTTCTTAGTGCTGTTACTTCTCGTTTTTGGTTTTTGAAGGCTCCGAATGCGCCAAGTTCAGTCTTGAAGATAGGAAACTTTCTGACATAGGAAGATAGCGCTCCGAAAGGCAACATACCGGCGCTCCACCCTCTTCGCTTTCCCTGTTCCAAACGCTCGCACCTCGAGAGTCTTCCCCAGTAAGACGTTTTGTCGCCGACGCATCTACGCCATCCCGTCCTAGAACGCCTCCGTCTTCCCAACTCCCCGTCCTCGCGCACTGTGCAGCATTGCTTCGGCGTCGCCGTGGGCTCATCGCGACGCCATAACCGTCACTCTGACAACGCCTGTATCCTTTCTTCATTGTTCCACTTCGCTTGGTCGATTTGATCCTTATAACGGAAACGGAAATGAGTCCGGGGACAAGACAATGTCTGGCTCTTCCCGCGAAAATGGAACGCATTGTCTTCTTTTTGCAAGTTTCCGCTTAGAGACGCTCGTTTCCTTTCGCGGCAGGAAAAGAGTCGGCAGAGAAGGCCGCCAGTGCTAACTGAAGAAAAACGGAAATTCCGCGAACGAGGCATGTCGCGCGAAAAGTGCGATTTCTCCAGGGACGCTCTCTGCTGATCTTTTATTCACGTGCACTGCGGTAAACACCACAAGGCAAACCAAGTCTTTCGAATGAAAAGGATTTTTGAGGCAAGGTACAAACAACTATCTTTAGCAGCTGCAGTACAGATGTCAAGGTACATAAATTGCACCGCTGCGCTAAACTATACCGACGTTTGGCGTACCCAACGTTGCAGGACATGTATGCGAAAATTAAGAAACACCTGAGCATGTGCCATTGAAACGGCTACTTGTGGCAAGATGGCTACAAATATTTTCACTTCATGCTAAGTCAAGAGCCGGCTTCTAGGTGTTCACAACTTCAGAATGGGGAGGTAATGAAGTCAAGGGTACTGGAGTCACACAGAGGCAAGGGTCGTCATTTTGAATAGCTATGGGAGACTGACCGGCGTATGCTTTGCGCCCCAGCCCTGGTCTTGAAATAAACACTCTCTTGATTTTGTTCATAGCCTCACGAAACCATACCAGTAACGAGCTACGCCCCCTCCAGGGTGGTGCAATGTGTGGGAGTTATGAAGCAGGAGTGATAGCACGTACGCATGGATGTTCAGACGCATTGAATTGAAACCACATCCGACAACGAACACAGCCTTCGTTTCTAGTCCAGGCAATAGAAAGTGTAACCAAAACATGTACATTGCGTTGCCCTGTTTATATTTAATGATATACATAAAGTGTGAGCTTATGATTTCGAAATTTGTGTATTTTTATAATAATGCCACGAAGTGAGAGGACGCACCTAGAGCTCTGCTTGCAATAATTGCAGAGTTGTCACGGTATGATGAAAAACTGGTTGTAGTAACTTTCTTTCTACCAGTAAAATGCGGCATAAAGAGTTTAAGGAGCGCTTACATACGTAAAACATAAACGACGAACAAGGTGCACAGTTTCAAAAAGTGCATGCTGAGTAGAATTTTGCGCTCGCTGCTTAGCGCGCGTTGGATACTTCCAACACTCAGTCAGATGCACTGTATTTATTCAACGAATAAAAGCTGCTTCTCCCACAGTAACAATCGAAACTTCAAAGACCCCTATGGACTTCTTACGGGATGAAAATTTGAAACCATTCGCGTCCAATAGAACATCTGAGACACTTTGCTTCCGCCGGCGTTGTCGAAGGGCTTTGCCCTCTTGCCGCATGGGACGCTTTGCTTCACCATATGCTTCCGCCCTAACGCTTTTGAGCGGCTTCGATCTGACTTTATTGCGCTTTATTTATCTGACTTTATTGCGCTTTATGATCTGACTTTATTGCCAATACTTTCGCAATGTCATGGGAGAGTTTACGACGATGGGGAATTTGTCTGTCTGTCTGTTTGCTCCTTTGGCTGCTTTCTTCCGCTTAACCTTATCTGCGCTGTAATGGTGGGAACCGCAACTCTACTCCTACTCTCTACTCCTGTGTTAAGCTCGCGCTATGAAACGACTCTCAGGCATGTGGGTTGGGAGCTGTTTCACTGCTTCGAACGCCGATGCCTACACCGGCTTTTTTTTGCTCAGTGACCATTTAATGCTTTCTTATTAAAATCAATTTATTTTGTCGTCCACTGACGTTGAGAATAAACCTATTCCTGTAAAGCGTGCTTTGCCTGCACAACACACATGATGTGCGGCATAGCACACTGTAAAGTAGAATCACAACGGATTCAGTCCGTGCGAACGCTGCAGCTCGCGCTGTAGCTTCCTGGAAAAGGACGCAGCATTGAATATTTAAGGAACAAAATTTATGGATGAGGGCTGGGGAAGGGGAGAATACATAAGTGGGTTGGGTAATGTGGCCAAAGGGATATCTGTAGAGAAAGTAGAAGAGCCGAACCGGCACGTTTCCAATTATTCCGCATTTTGAACGCGGGAGGTCTTTCCTCTGCTCCTTAATGCGAAAATTTTGGTATGTGTGTCCGTCCGTCCGTCCGTCCATCCGTCCGTCCGTCCGTCCATCCGTCCATCTGTCTGTCTGTCTGTTCATCGATTCAGCCGTCTCGCAAAAAGTTAAAACTACTCCTGAACGAGACGTTTAAAGTCAAAACATTTCCGAACAACTAATTCGAGAAGCCCACTTAATATTTGTCGACATATTTAGGGATAAGGAAGCATTTTTATGTAGACCGGACGCAGTTTTCGCGATAGCCAACACAAAAAAAAATGCCTTCGAAACGATATTTTAGCCCCAAGATACAAAAAAGGGCACGTGCAGGAGCTTCGGGCTCGTGGCTCGAGTCTTAGGCTTGTGGCCTGAATTTTGGGCTTGTGGCTCTAGTGCCAGGCGCAACTTCAACAAAAGGTGTCAACAGAAGGTGCGCCAGAGGTGCGAATGCGGGAAAATTGAAAACAATTGAGTAGACCTTCATTGGGTTTATCACGGGAGGACCGAGACAGGAGACGAGCAGCGTGAGACGTGGTCGGGGGAAAGAGGAGAGGCAGTTACGTGGCAGGGACAGCAGTAGACTATCGTCTTTCGACGACATGTGCAACGTAGCGAGCAGATACGCGCCATAATTCTCCGTGATGACGAATTCTTGATTTTATTTTGTTTCCCATCTATGTAAGCGTTCCTCCCCGTTTGAAGTATAATTATTTTTGCTACTGCACTACTGCTTACGTTGATACCATGCAGTGTTCTCAGCGCTGATGGTGATTTTTCGGGACATGGTCGATCCGAGGACACTGCCAACTTCGAGATGCTGGCATTGTGACGCTTAATTTAGGCGTCGAATTAAAGGCCCTCGCACGAATATCGAAAAAGTTTCCAATTTTAGTCAACAAGGTGTTTCTAGATGCCAGCATGAAACAAAATACGTGTGAAAAGAACTACAGGCACAGAATGCACTCGCGATCAAAGTTCACATGCAATCAAGTGCTTTCGCGATCAAAGTTCACAAGCGAAAGCAGTGGCGACTTGGTAGGAAAAAAATCGTAAGTGTTACCAGCGTTACTTCTTATTTTTTTGTTTGCTTTTCAGCTGCACCCTCTTGTCGCGGCCTTTTTTGCCCTCCACATATTTTAGTTCTAGAAATCAGGCAGCTCAGTCAAACTCGAATTTATTTTCTTTGCCGCCTCGCATCGGCGCGTTCTCTGAGCAAGCTCCTTCTTCTTGCTATTTGCCTGCCTATTGCGTGTTCTCCAATCATTGAAAACCGGCAAAGTGTCGCGGATGCTGCCGTAAAGAAACTGGGCGGGCATAAATCAGCAGCGCACCGTCATTCGCTGGCGCGGAGCCAACGGCGGTTCAAACATAAAGCGGTGAACGGACGTCGTGCGAGCAGCAAAACACGACAGCGCCGACTTTCTTACTAGAAAGTAATCGTGCCTCGTGACGTCACTGTTCGCGCTAAAATGCCAAACAGACCGGGAGAGGCGCCACAAAGGAAGAGATGCGAGGAAAGGAAAGCCGGCTGGGGGAACAAAATATGGATCCTGTTCTGCGCGTTCGCTCGCCTTCTTCCCGGAGGCCTGCTTATCCCGTGACCCCGTTCAGCTTTTTGTCCCTTTTCACACTGCTCTTCCTCGTCATTTGTTTTTATTTTTCCTCTGTTTGATCCCTAAACGGGCAGCAAGCGCAAACAGAAGCCATCTGTCTTCATTGCAGTCGCGGCATTTCAGAGCTCACTGCGAGGTATACTTGAAACTTCCTTCAAGGTTTGGGCTGTCATGTGCTTCGCTTAATGCAGTCAGAGTCCCGTCTCTCTCTCTCTCTCTCTCTCTCTCTCTCTCTCTCTCTATATATATATATATATATATATATATATATATATATATATATATATATATATGTAAATATATATATATGTAAATATATATATATGTAAATATATATATATATATATATATATATATATATATATATATATATATATATATATATATATATATATATATATATATATATATATATATATATATATATATATATATATATATATATAACACAGAAATAAGGGTTAAGACCGGCAGAAATAAGACCGGTATTCTGGAGGTCGTGGGTTCGGATCCCACCTGGCGGGCATTTTTTCTTCACTTTCTTTCTTCCTTTCCAAAATTCTTAATCTGTTTCAATGATCTACCACATCCTCCCCTTTGCTTTCCGAGGTTTTCTCGACTGCCAACCCTTATTTCTGTGTTATTTTCAACGAGCCCCTCATTTCCTATTCTGATTCGCTATATATATATATATATATATATATATATATATATATATATATGTGTGTGTGTGTGTGTGTGCGTCTGTGTGTAAATATTCCATAGGATGAGTAAGTAAAAGGCCGGAAACCCGTTTAAACAACACCAAGAAGGTTTACTTACGTGCCCCCTTTCTTGTGTCTTACTCTTATGATTAACGCGTGCCCACTGAGCGATACGGAAGCAAAGCTTGTTGCTGTTACTTACTCGGGTGCCTGAATTTTTAAGTATGCAACTTTTCTGCACTTTTTGTGAGTTTGCTTTGTTTTTATACTAACCGTATATGTAGCGCATGCCACTAGTCACTTTGACCTAAACGGGGGTCTACAAATACGCGCCTGTGGGTCCTAACGGGCGTGTCCTTCTTTAGCGCAAGCTCCTGTACTGTCTTGAACTCCTGCCTTGCACGATTTGAAATAGTTGTCAATGCTCGTTATTATAACGCAATCAAAAGATATGAACACGACATCTAGCCTACATTTTCCACATTCTTATCACAGGATACGTATATAAGTATATATATATATATATATATATATATATATATATATCAAGGTTGCAGTCGTCATTGCCAGTGCTATTCGGCTTTTTTCGAAATATTTAATAGGGCCGAATGACGTGTGCTTGTCACGTTTCTTTGATTCATTGATAAATAAGCGAAAATATAAGTCGAGAAAAAATCCGCCGTTTTTCCGGGAGCGGGACTCGAACCCACATCTCCGCATAACCGGTGCGGTGCGTTCGCCATTACGCTATCCCACAGCGGCTTCTCTCTCGGCTTTAAAGCGGGAGTTTATATTTACGAGAGCTCTGAGGCCAGTCAACTAGCGCCGCCCCTCGACTACCGCGGGAGACGTAGAACGTCTTCTTTCCCAGCGGCCGCCACGTAGAACGTGGTCGGAGGTCGGGGTTAGCAATTGGCATATCCGAACTGCTGGAGCCAGTGCCTCGTAATGCATGTAGCAGAACAGAGAGATACGGGACGAGGGACTCGGTAAAGATACATATCAAGGTAGTCGAGGGGCGGCGCTAGTTGACCGGCCTCAGAGCTCTTGTAAATATAAACCCCCGCTTTAAAGTCGAGAGAGAAGCCGCTGTGGGATAGCGTAATGGCGAACGCACCGCACCGGTTATGCGGAGATGTGGGTTCGAGTCCCGCTCCCGGAAAAACGGCGGATTTTTTCTCGACTTATATTTTCGCTTATTTATCAATGAATCAAAGAAACGTGACAAGCACACGTCATTCGGCCCTATTAAATATTTCGAAAAAAGCCGAATAGCACTGGCAATGACGACTGCAACCTTGATATGTATCTTTACCGAGTCCCTCGTCCCGTATCTCTCTGTTCTGCTATTTATATATATATAAATATATATATATATATATATATATATATATATATAAGGACACCCGCTGCCACAGCTAAGTGGTACGTGGGTAACATTCGTGGCCTCAATTCGGGCCAGCGTGCCACATGCGGGGATTGCAGGACGTGGCATGAAACATCCGGGCCTTAATAGGGTCCCTTGTACTTAGTAGTTAAAGAGCGATTGTAAGTTTTACTATGTAATTAAAACTAACAATTTATAACAAAAGTTACCAGCACCCGCCACCCCTTATCTCCTTAATTAATTCACTGTGAGTGGCCTGACATATCTCTTTCAAGTTACCGCTTATCTCTTTGTTGCTCCGTCCTTAAATTCTTGTTTACTTAAAACGTATATCTTTTTCATAAAAGCATTGTTTAGCTACGGGAAATTATGGTCTGTACAAATTACTTACACAAAGCATGCAATAATACTTGCAATGTGCCGAGGAAGAAGCTATGTAACCAGAAAAAAATACTGATTATGCAAACCTGCTTAACGCCTCTACCCGCATTTTGGACCTACTGAATGTAGAAGCCGCTTAGACAGCAAATAACGAACTAATGCTTCAGAAGTTCCTCCTCTGTGGTGCAACAAACTTAACGAACAAAAAAAAAAAACAAAACAAAAGAAAGGTATTGCGAAGTCTTTTTTGAGAGGAAAAAAGGCGCCGTGCCACTAAAAAATGATTTAGGTTTGAATTTCAATGTCGCGTTTATTTCAGTTGTATTTTTAATAATTTTTGTCAGCTGAGGATACGTGACAAAGGGGACAGGGATTACGTTGCATGCTGGACCGATGCCCCTGGCAGCACTGGGCTAGCGCTTTGAGTGAGCACCCGCTAAGAGCAGTGCAGCCAACTTTCCCTCTTCAAAGGCCTGAATACCATTGAGAGCAAAAGCGGGCCCCGTCTCTCCAGTGAAGGCCAGCGCCGAAATGTGTTACCGCGAAACCGCGAACCTGCGGAGCCGGCCGGGCAGTCCGGCTGTCTGAGTGGCTCCTTTTTCGGTGGGCCGCGGCCGATTAGGCTTTCCCGCTGTCGCCATGGTCGCAGGGCCTGTTATGGGCCTGGACCCCTGGCGCAGCCCAGGGTGAATAATTGAACGGTCCTCGGATCCTCGCGGCTGATATGACCAATCTGGTGAGGAGAAAGCCGCACAAAGCCGACGAAAAGCCTCTTGTGTGCTCAGGCGAGATGTGCCCACCACCACTTGGGCTGCGCGCCCAATCAATGGGGCCGTCGAAGCGAAGGGCGCTGCGGGGTCTTCGCCTATTTAGGAACGTTGTCGCCCGGCGTTCCTTCAGCGAGGCCCCGCTTTCATCACTGCTTCCCCGCCGGGCGGCCGGCCGGCCGGCCGCCGAGGCCCAAGTGAAAGTCCTTTGTTGCGCTTCAACCCGAACCGAGTATCAGTTTGTAGCTAATGGCCACAACAAAACCCGCTGTGATGCTGAAATTTTACTCAAGTGCCACGAACGTAGCATTACGCGGCGGCACACCCTTGCCTTTACGCTGCTCCTTTGGGACCCTCGTGCTTCATAATTTGAAGTCGTTTTAAATAGCGGGAATTCTGCCATGAACTTTCCAAGCCCCGGACGTTTTCGCTGGGCTAGCTGTAGGGAGGTACCGGCGCTGCTCAGAGGGTTTCCCGTTTGGCTGCGACCGCTTTGGTTAGCGGACGCGATTCACGCGGAATAGTCCGACGGGCAGAACTCGGCACGGGTAAGCACGAGGGCGCCAGGGAAAAGTTCAGCGAGCGACTGCAGCCTTCCCATTAGGCAGGCGCGGCTTTGTGCGCATCGTTTCTGGCGTGCATCTGAACGCCGCAGACCAACGGTTGGCGAGCTTCTGGGGCAAACGCGCACAGAGGGGAAGCCGGTAGATGCAGCGGGCACCTACGCAAACACGGATTAAACAGGATCTCGGTCCAAATCAGTGACTTCATGTTGCAATCATTAGCGGCCCCGTAGGCTAATTAGAGCCAGCTCTCGTCGAGGCCTAGTTTCCTCGATTAGGTACCGCAGACGCGTTCAGGCGCGCGCAACGGGCGCGCTCTGTCAAGCAGATTGCGAGCGGAGATTGTGAACTGCGACGCCGACGCCGGGTGCTGCAACCCGGATAGATAAACGGCGCCATTGACAGCACAGCATGGCATATCCACGCAAGTATCTCCTCTCTGTCAAGCGGCAGTTAGAACATTCGGCTGTGAGTAATCTGCTTGAATGTACGACATTACGTAATGGCCATTTTCATGCGGCTCACAAGAGGAATATCTGAGGCAGATAGAGCACCGTTCAATGAGTGCCATAAGGACGGGCCTGGGCTTTCTTAGTGGCATTGACCTCATATGTAAGCCCTGTGCGGTTTGCGCAATTTCAGGAGGCGCCTCGCAGATTGCTTGGACGCCAAAGTTTGACGGTTGTATGTAGGTGCGTTCAAGTCGGATGGAATAGCTCTCGCGCGATCAACCTATATGATCAAGTTTCGGGCTTTGCTTTCTTCGATTATGTCCACGCGGAGCGGTGGTTCTTTATCTCACGCCGGTTTGCAGCCTACATTTTTTTTATTGAATGCAAGGTTGAATTTTTTGTGTGTGAATTTCTTTTTTGCTTTTTAACGAATGGCCATGCATTTCGTCAGCTTTTTCGCGTTTTGTTGCCTATATATAGCTGTAGATGAATCCAAAAAGTGGCTTTTTTTTTCAAATTGAAGAATTTTTAGTGTGTTAAAACCAAATTCAATTTGAGTTCATTTCGAACCCAATGGGGTAAACAGAAATATAAACATTTTTATATTCGAGCAGCTCCCATCGCTCCCGAAGCGGCGCAACTTACGTAGCAGCTACTTGATTGCATCCGCGACGACCTATGCTGAATATACCTTACCTACGCTTGAACAAAGTTTAGGATTTTTCATCACTTTTAGGTGCCATAAAAATGCACCGTGAGCTCCTTAATGTTTTGCCGTAGCATAATAGGCTGCAATCATTTAGGCTTGATTGATCAGTGTTAACGTGCAGAGGAGTCTTGTTTATTTGACCTCAGATTTTGTTAACAGACTCGGTCAACGGCAGAGCGGCAGAGCTACTTCTCGCGCGAACCGTGGCTTTCTTTTTCTCCAGTTCCTTTTGGAAGCGCGTGGTGGTATCTCTCAACCAGCACTGATTACCAGGGTTGCTATTTTCCCTAAGTAAAAAAAAAAATTGACGATGTCTCTATTCAAAGCTTTTCTGTAGACCGACGAGCTAGCGCTTGCGTGTAATGTGGAGTACACAACTTATTCTATAAAGGGATCGGCCTACGTAATCCCTACACGCATGCTTTTTTCCCTCAGAAGTGTGTAGTGTGCCCTATTTCCACCAACTGCTACGCACGAAGCCGCTCGTTTGGAAGGACGGCAGCCGTTTTCCTGTCAGAGCAAAGAAGGTCGTGCCCTATAGTCGCGTGTTATGTAATGCCAATCAGTCCAAATTAATTCAAAACTTCCTATGCCCTCCACACAGACGTACCTTGTTGCGGGGATGTTGCTTCGGCGAGATTAGCCCCGAATGTTTCTTTGAAAGATAACATTAAAGATGATATCCAACTTGGTATTTGATATCTATCTAATGTACTATCAAGGGTATTAAAACTGGTATTGGCGGAGCGACGGGAGGGTTTAGTGGTGATTACATCCACACCTGGCTTTTGTTATTCAAGCCTTGCGCTCACTTTTCTTGTGGTAAGCGAATTTACACAGATGCCGCTTCTAGAGATTTTTCTGTCGCCTGGAATGTCACTGAGACCAACACGTCCGCTTCTGCTCTGCATTGCTAAGCCGATGTCCGTGCTTCCGTGGAAGGGACAACGGAGCAACCAGTATGTCCGAAGGATCCAACAGCAGAGACCGGAACATCGTGTGACAACGCGTAAGCAAGTCCGCACAAAAATTGCTTGCTTTCAGGGTTATGTCAGTGGAGAGGTCTGTCGTTGCGAAGATAAGCAAAAGCTTTCCTCGTGCATTGTTTTGGCTACGAGGGCATAGTCATACTCGGTCGCCCCCAAGTTAGCAGATTCGCTTGGAGCGTTGCTACCAGCACAGAATCGGCAATGCAGATTAGGGGGGGGGGGGGGGGGGGAAGAGCGCCTTTTGAAATTGAAAGGGAGAATGGTCTAGCCAAGGGCAGTTAATCAGACAGCCTAAAACTGAAACTTGCCCTTTAGCTTTATTGAGACGACCATAAAAAATGTCTCCTTATCTTATGTGTGAAAGCTGTTGTGACTCGGTCAACTCAATTCTGACATGAAGGGCGTTGGTTCCACCGGAATAACAAAGCCCAAATTGTTGAGGAACTTTGGAATTTCGCTTTAGACAACCTAGGCCGTGATGCCATTGGCGAGGTACCATAAAACGAATAATCGGTATATTCACTCCACGCAAGCGTTCAAGTGGCACTCTCTTTCTTTTTTCCTTTCGACAGTTAAAAAAACCACACAAAACAATTTGCAACAAAAACAACAATTTTCAAAGCAATAGTTCGTTATTAGGCATTCCTTGTTTTCAGTCGTCTGAACCCCACGACACCTAGGTTCCTACTCTATACAAATCTGAGAATTTCCACCCAAGCCACGATACTGGCATGCATTCCGCAAGTAATACCAGTGATTATTTCTCTCCGAATGACACCTTACTTGAATTTGACACCCCATAAATTGCTTCAGAATCAGAACTTTTCAATTGGTTTGGGTCTCTAGTGATTTATGTGACGTGGGACTTCATTCCTCAGCCCTTCGTTCTGCCGACTTAATTAAGGAAGCACCGTTTAATCGATCCGCCTCGTTAGTTCTGCAGGAAAATTTATGTTGATTCATAGCAATAATAAGAAAGTAGTGAGAATAGATGAAGAGGAATGCGAGGAGGGATAAAGAAAGAGCGCGGGAACGCGGTGCATGAACGAACAAAAAGCGGACACGTTCATTGTGCAATTAAGCTAATCAACTTCCGGAGAACGAGGGCTCCTTCCGTCTTCGTTTCACACGGCTGTGGCAGCCTTCCACTCAGGGTTGTTCCTGCCCTAATGAACGCGCTGTCACAGCACCATTTGAGAAGCGAAAGGCAACGGGGGCGCTGTCAAATGGTTTCGTAATCCTCGCCCTCTATTCAGACGCATGTGAAAGCAAACCTGAAATAATCATTATGATCCAGAGGGGAGCATAACATGTTTAGGGGAAAGTCGACGTGGTCGTTTACACCACCAATTTCTCAACCGAAGCAATTTTATTACCATTGAAGAGGAATGTGAGAAAAAAAAAGTTTTGGAATGGCTTTTTTGAAAGGGCAGTTGCAATTGAAAGTATACACGAAAGCTTATTGTAATTGGGATACAGATTAGCGTTATAGTAAAATGTCGCACAATTTCGGTTCTGCTAGCGACTTTGCTGATTGCAGAAGTTCACAAGCAGAACATCTACCTCAGCACATTTAAAAGTTCGCTCGGTTCTCCTATAGAGTTAATTCGCGGGATAGTTTGAAGCTTCACTATAATGAGTGTTAGTACAGTGGTAGGGTTGGGGGGAGAAGCTGTATAAACAGTCGTAGTGAGTACCACAGTTCAGGGACAATGATAGAAGAGGAATGGAGAATGATAGAAGGATACGGAATTTTTTATTTTTGTGTAAGTGGCCGTCCTCAGTTCACGGTTATACCCAACTAACATCCCCATTTTTTAAATGCAGAGCATTTCAGTAACTCACGATGTCACCCGCGTTGACGTCCGTAGTCCGCAGCGTCGTTGTCTCTACTATATAAAAAAAAAACTATCCGGCGCCCGGTTTCGATCCCTCGACCCTGCGGGCGGAACGCAATGTACACGGTGCTCTACCAACTGCGCCACAAAGCCGACACAGAATGGGACGCTACGAACGCGCCTTATATCGTTGACTCATTCAAATTACTGCTGACGAGCGCTCTCTCGTCAGCAGTTGCCATAAGTGCAACAACGTTAACGTAACGCAAACTACTTAACGTCGTACTCCCCCGGAAATGCTCTGCATTTGATCGTGCCCCTCGCGAGGGGGATGTTTCACTGCGTCTTCTCTCGGTCGCGGGACCCGTGGCGCCATCTGGCGGAGGCGCGGCACAACTCGTAGCACTTTGAAAAGATGCGGCGCCAGCCAGCTGTGTGTGTGCGTGCCGCACTTGTACAAATGGCGAGTGCATTGGCTGTCCACAGAGCAAAGCGTTCGTGCAAGTAAGCCGTTGCAGTCAGTCAGTCAGTCAGTCAGTCAGTCAGTCAGTCAGTCAGTCAGTCAGTCAGTCAGTCAGTCAGTCAGTCAGTTAGTTAGTTAGTTAGTTAGTTAACAACTCCGCATTCTTCCTGAGCTCTCTCTACTTTTTCTATGGCGTCTCCCGTACAGCTTTTGAAAAAAAAAAAAAACACTTCGAGGACACCTGACTACTCATGAGTTGGGAATGCGAAAGCAATAATCTCGAACTGAACGCCGCAGAGTTCTCCTTCAAGTGAATATGTCGACGTCACAGCCAATGGGAATCGGTGAATCGGCCATGAGCCGCTGACGGCCGCTGCCTCGTCACAGGCCGATCGATCCCAGCGAGTAGGTAGGGGAGAATTTTTGTTGGTTATGTTGACGTCGCAGCCAAAGGGTAAACGGTAAGTCGGCCCTGAGTTCTGGCGGCTAACGCCATCATAGTTGGTCAATCCCCTTGAGTGGGCATGTGAGAATTTGTATGTTTATGTCACATCCGAATGAAAATTGGTGCAACGGCTGTGAGATTATGACAGCAGCTGTCACCACCACTAGCCAATCTCACTGAGTGGGTATGTCATTGTGCCTATATTTAGCTGGTTACCTTAATGATGACCATAGCGACGTGCCAAGCAAAGCCACACTCAGTGTATCTGGACATATTTGATTTAGTGAATGTAATATCATCAATACTCTCGGGTGAGACATCTACGCCGCAATAGCTGATAGGTGCTGGAGCGCCTTCTGCGGTTTGGCACGATGACTGCACTGCGACGTTCTTTCTACCAGTGACCAGAGGCAGGCTATTAGGAGCAAGAGGCTGAAGCACTATAGACTTGTTCGTGAGCTCAAAAACCTCCCCGCATAGTTCTTCACTGCAAAACGGACACTCCATATCGATAAAACGGTCGCCTAGCCACTGCGCCGTGAGGAGTAATGTGCCATCTCACCCGGCTGCTAAGGGAGGCCATCTCGTCCAATGCGCATATGTCGCGTTGGCGCGACACTCAGCTGCAGTGCGCCTCCCCCTAAGCTGCCAGCCTGGAACGGACATTTTGTTTTCCGCGAGGTGTGGAATGATACAATCGATTTAGTGATTAATAGCCTACGCCTGAACGTTGCGTTTGCCGGCAATTTGCTTCGCAAGATTGGATGCGGAGGCCCGCCATGTGTGGGCAGTGCTCGGCGCGTCGAAAGACATTAGCCATGTTTTATGCGCTTAGGCTAAGTTTACGTAAGCATCAGCGCTGACGCGATGGCCGCTATGTGGAGAAGAGCTCAGAGTTAAATGCTTGGATAGGTGCAACGGCGCTGCCATGGTCACACATGGGCCTGTACACTTCCCTCGGGGGCTGGGCCTTAATAAGGGCATACTTTAAATGTCTGTGCGTGCATCTCTCTCTCTCTCTCTCTCTCTCTCTCTCTCTCTCTCTCTCTCTCTCTCTCTCTCTCTCTCTCTCTCTCTCTCTCTCTCTCTCTCTCTCTCTTTTCAACGTATCTGAGATGTCTTGCAACATCAAAATCAACGTTTAATGAATAAATTGAGGTAATCCCTGCTGATAACGAACTTGTCACATTGACAACGCTGACATATACCCTTTAAATTCAAATCCAGTTTAATGGCCTTGGCTTTTTTTTTTTTTTGCTTTTGCATTAACGATGGAAGCCGCAAACGGCACCGCATGAAAAACAGTCTATGACGTGCGTCTGATTGTCTATGTGTATGTTAGCCGTAATACCACCTCGAGCGTTCTCTGATCAGGGAAGTAACCGTACCAACGCTATCAACGCAAGTAGCCGAGGGCGCATTGTTGTAATTTAGCCGTGACGTCACGGCCTATGGAAAGCACACACACAAAGTATCGCACATATTTAACCTACGAAAACGTACGACTGAAAGTGCGGCGATGCACCATTCTTTCGAGGTTGCTCCTATTGGTCGCAGTAAGGACGCGCAGTCATAAGGCTACGAGAAGCGTACCCCATTATGCAATCCAAGTGCAACGCTTTATATGGCCATCACCGGAACATGTCCCTGCATCCACGCAAAGAAAGCGGCCAATGGAGCTAGACCACAGAAATAAAGAACCCAAATACCGCCTGCGTCGCACCCGCTGCTCGGTTATATTGTGCGCCTTACGATCGCTTTCGCAAACTGCCTCCGGTCTCGATCGCATCTCTCCTTGCAGTGACGCGCGTGCGCCAAAGATCAAGGCCTGGCGGCATCTGACGGCTCCGCCTTCCATCCTTCTATGGGAAGCCCGCCGAATGAACGTAAATTTTGGAAGAGAAGATGGTCTTGGAAAAAGCCCGAAACCTCGGCCTCGGCGGCGCGCCCTGTATAGGAAGGGGCTTCGAATGGTGCTCCGGATGGGCCCAGGGCACGGCTGAGAAGCGCGGTCGTAAAGAAGGCGTAATAAACATCCAACAACTAAATTCCCTCTTTTCTAAAGCGTGCCGCCGGAACGAGGCCAGCGGCGTATGCGGCGCTCATCCACGGTTCGATGCTTGCGAGGTCCGGGGTATGGTCAACGGCATGGTTGCCAGGAGAGTGAACAAGAAAATCGCCTTTGGGTTACAAGCTTCCGGAAGGATCCCGATAAAGCCGGGGCGCCAGAGTAACAGTGCTCCTCCATTGTGCGTCCGTGGGACCCTTGCAGCTTTCCCCGGTCGTTGCGCCTTTTCTACGCGCAGATTTTAAGGTGTCCTGTTTCTTGCAAAGACAGAAGAGATATGGAGACATTTCGGAATTGCCACCGCGCACCGATAAATTTCGAAACACAGGTGCAAATAGCAGGGAAACCAGATGGTACGAGGCGTGAGTAAGAGGGTTACGCAGGGCTGTTTCAAGGGCATGAGGTGGCATAAAACAAGGTGACAAAGACTAAGGTAACATTTTTGAGGGCTTAGAGTGAAAAGAGAATTTTCACCATAAAGCAAACTGCGCTGGTATTGCGAAGTACTCGGCAAGTAGGCAAGCATCGTTGCCCCTCCTGTATCCTGTCTGCTGCAGGGAACAAGGTTATAGGCTCGTGGACTGTAAGCACCGAACTGTTCCTCGGCAGAGCGGGCAGCCTTTTAATCTTTCCTTCCTTCCCCGCTCAGTGTTGTACATCGACATGACACGGCCGGAAAAGTCTCGAGGCGGCAGGAAATTAGGAGACCTTCGGGAAGCGCTAACGAGGAAGGAGCGGCCGGGTTCTCCGCCGCGAACAGGGCCACGTCCCCCGTCCGAACCGTTTGTCTTTTGCCGCCATGTCCGAGACACGCGCCTGAGACGGACCGGCGGAGCCGCATTTTCGGTGCAGGACCCTCGTGCGCGCACAAAGGACGCGCCGTGTTTCTTGCCCCTTGTTCTCGCGCCTGTGCGCCCGGCTGCCACGCCAGGGGCGAGCACTCCCGGCTGGAGTGAGCTGGCAACATGCGGCCGCGACACGGCTCTTCGACACGATAAACAAGAAGGACCAGCGAGCGCTCCAACGACTCCGAACAAAGAGAGTCCATCGAAACACAAAGACACGTTGCGGCGGCGACGTCGTGTACAAGCGTCGGCCGTCAGTAGAGGGGCTTCTACGACAGAACACGCCGGCCGCCACGGAACAGGGACGCTATCGGAAGTCAGCCAGCCGCACCCTGAGGGCCGCATCTTCCCCCGCTATTGCTTGCTCGAGTTGCGCAATGAGCGCGACTCGAGATGGGGGCCTCTCCCTGAACAGTATTCGCCGTTAACGTCAGCGGGTGTTCGCTGTAAGTTGCGAGACCGATGGAGGCGAACGAGGGAAACTTAATTGAGCGCTTGTCGAGCTCAGATATGTCTCTGTAAGGAAGAGTGGCCACCATTCTTACACGGGGGTATTTTTACGGGGGGTAAAGGGGGGGGGGGAGAGAACGTATTGTTTGAGTATCGCGATGTTGAAAGAACGGGTAGACCTTTTGAGCAGTATAACATCTTGTGTGTAGCTGGTTGTAGCCAGAAGATTGCACTTCTAGTGGCATATCCTATTACCCAATTGTCAAGTAATGCGCAGAAGGCTTTTCGTGATCCTATTTGGTACCCCTTGACTCAAATATAGGGCCTTTGTGAGGCTGCACCAATCAGATCGACAAACTTAATGCACGTAAAAAATGATGTCGGTATTTGATTTCTTTTTGTTTAACGTAACCACTCTTCGTGCGAGCCATAAAAGGAGGTCGTTTTTTCTTAACTATCATTACTTACCGTTTGCTTTAGCATCGTAGACAGGATTGATTAGACATCAAACTGAAACGATAAATATCGGAGCATCGACCACCATTCGAGCATCTGGCGGCACGCTCGAGGGAACTCAACTGCAAAAGACAAACTGCATTGTTAATTCAAGCATTCGTAGCAAAATACTAAACTTTCACATCAAATCGCACTTTCTTCGTCGGCATTGATCTTCCCGCTGGCGTTTTGTCAAGTGCAGCGTCACTGCACGTGCATGCGTATTTAGAGTGCACGGAAAAGTACTCTCGTTAAAGAGTCGTTTCGGTATTGCATCGAGCGAACAGTTAATTTAGAAAACGTTCTTTCACCTCTTGTACTTTACGTTTATTCTTCTAATCTTAATGGTTATTTTCCTTGTTCGTTTTGATTTTCGCATAAGGATTTGTTTCTAAGTGTCCTCCGAAAAACTGCACTGCGCAGCTAAAAAGATTTATTGATGTTCTTGCTGGTCGCTCTACGATCGTGGATTTTCTGCACTCAAAGCATATTGCAGAAAGGCTTCTTGGCCCGTCGCGCTAAAAGCGCCATCATTTGTAGATCGCCCTTGTAAAAGGCTTGCTTCATTCGTGTTTCTATTTTTTGCCGTTGCTACTTCACTCAATACACGCAAGGCTTCTCTACTAAGTACCTACGGTAAGATAACACTTTTTAAGCTCGTCGCTAACTCGCTGCACAAGAAGAGCACCCGCCATAAGCATCACTAACGTAATTAGGAACAACTTCGGAACCCTCTAAAAGCAGAAAGCGACTTGCCCCGGCCAATTTTGGGGACCATGAAGAAAAGCTTACAATTTTGCTTTAGTTAAAAGACTGCTTTAGCACCATAAAGATATGACAAATTTAACGAACATTACAGTTAATTGGGTGAGATAATTAGGAAAAACATGGATAGGTATGTGACGCCAGGAGGTGTTTCCTACACTCAGTGAATCATGTCATAGGGTGACGTAATATGAATTGCCTGATGATTTTGACAAAGTTGACAAGTATATAACACCGTCTCTGTGTATTTCTTGTAAGAGAGAGATGATTGCTCCACGGTGAAAATGCGCAGCCAAAAGCGAAAGCGATATCAGTAACCCGCGTCGTCTGTTTTCTGGGTGAAACGCCAAGATTTCAACCGCGGTGTAGTTATCTTATTCCAGTAGAATGTAAGCCTGAGCTTTAGGTTGTTCGTCTCAAGCAAGAACGCAACCCCAACCTTGCCCTTGCAGAGGTGAAACGCCCATTAGGTTTTGCTACGTTGAACGCCTATGTTTGCTTCCTCTCGTAAACGCCGTTTAACATTTTGCCAGCATAGTGACTATCCGTTCTTGTACCCTCCCCTTCGCATGTCGCAGGGGAATTTCGGCGCGTAGTAGGGTTGGGAAGGGACCGAGTAATTTTAAATGCGTCTTTTTAAATGCAAAAAGCACCTTTCCTTCCCAACAAAACCACAATAGGTATGAACTCTGCAGTTTTTCGAATAATACGATGTTACATGTTGTCATCATCTTCCGTTTAAGACAACATGCTACGTATTCCAAGCAGTTTCTAATTTTCTGCTTAGGTCTCGTCAGTGCATTTATATGTTGTCGCCGTAAATACTAGCGTATATTAGCACGACTGTACACACTAAGCGGATGCTTAGTTTTGTTTACAGAACCAGTTAGGGTTGTGTTCTCACAATTGTTGTCGATTCTAGCTGAAGCACCGCATTGCTGCGCGGTACCTTATACCTTTACGGTGCGTAAAGGTATGTAGGGTAATACCAGTGCAAACAAAAAATCATGCACCCCTCCGTCTAACGACGACGATGGCGAAACGCGAAGCTTTCTAGTGAGGGATTCCTTGGTTGCCGTCTGAGTTTGGACTTCGTCTCGCAGACAGTTCGGACTTTGACTTGTTGAGCTTTTACTTTGACCCGCACGCAGTTTGGACTTTTGATCGCACCGGCTTTGACTTTGACCGTGCGCCATTTGATTTCGCACGAAGAAAGCTTCGCGTTCAACTATCACCGTCGTTGAACAGAGGGGTGCATGATTCCTTTCTAATTTTTCACGTCCATGCACCTTTTTCTAAATCACAAATTGCTTCGTGCATATCGGAATTACAAATCGGATAGACGTCGGCTTCATAACACGAGGGCCCCAGGTTCGATTCCGACGATAGGAAGTGTTCCTTTCTTTCGCTTCACCCACGATCAACGTAATCGTCAGCGAAAGTTGGCTTTACAGCAGCGCGTTTTCGACGCTACAGACGCCATCAGTGAGAAATCGAAAGCTTCGCTTTAATACGAGCCAGCACCTTGGTGTCATACTGTCATTTTTCTTATTCTAGGATCCTGAATAAACCTTATATGCATTATCAAAATGACGTACACAAACGAGTTCTGGGTTGGTGCACCATAGCCCCAGTTCCCTGACGGCCACGATTTTTATTCTCGTTACATTAGCTTTTTTGTTTACATTGTTTTATCCCTGTTTTAGGGACCTGGGTTTATCGGCCATATGGAGAATAATGGGTATGGAAGTCGCTATATGTAGCATTTAGCTTTGTAGCGACGCCATCATCATCATCTTCACCAGCGTCACAATCATCATCAGAACTATCGGCCAGCTCGCGCCTAGAACAGATTCGGCACACCTCGGGAACGGCACCCTCGTTCTACGCGCCTCGTCCTGTCCATGGCACAGCCAACGCAACCGCAATAAACGTGGGCTCGGCCTCACCACCTCGTCGGCCACCTACAATTTTGTGACCCGGACATGCGGCTACGCCATGGCATCGCACCGATGCTTCCCCAGCCACAATGCGGACAACGGCACGCGAAGAACGTCCATCGCCCTCCCAAAGTTACCCGCGCTGATTCCGTCTGGATCAATTCGTCGCCACCACACCGCGTGGTTCGTGATCCTGGAGAGTTAGAAATTTCTATGTCAATGACATCCAGTCCCAGGAAACCAGGTACCTCGTCACTTTAGAGAAGTTACCTGCGGACCTCACTGAGCTCATCCAGCTGCCGGGCCCAGGCCCAAGTGCATACGACGATCTGAAGGCCGCTGTCCTAAACCACTACGGTATAGGAACGCCTTTGTCTACACCACCACGCCTTCCTACGGCATCCGTGGATTACATGTTGCCGGCAGGTCCACCCTCACCTGACCAACAAACGCGAGCCCCGACTACGACTTGCGGCATTTCCGAGTTGGCGTTTCACTTAGTCAACTCGACGCAACACCATGGCGCAAACCCACACGTTGTTGCGTCTGCTGCACAAACCCACCCAGGTGTCGATCGCTTTGCCGCTAATAACTGGGAAACTTCACCGCCTTCGCCGCACGGCACGGGTGAGAAGGATCTTTCAGACCCTTCTCCTCCCCGCACACGCGAGCCCTCTCCCCCGTCACCGGTGGAACAGCTTCCAGCAGTCAACAACAGCTCGAGATGCTCGGAAGTGCAACTTACACTCGAAGCTGATCACACTGCCCCCGACAGTCCTGACACCCTGGCTACGATAGAAACACCAGAGAAACGATTGCGGGACAAACCTCCCAACAAACGTCACCGAAAAAAGAATTTCTTGTCCCTATGCAATCAGACGCGCCACAAACTGGTCACCCCACCTCGACTGATCCCCTGCTGCAGGAGAGTATTCGGTATACGGTGTCCCAGGCGCTCTGCTCTCCCACCCCGGATGAAACCAGCACAAGTGCACTGCACGACGGGAAAGCGACACACCGGCCGTTCGAGAAATGCTTGTCGTTGGCGCCCTCCGCTGCTCCATTTCTCACGGCGCGTGCGCAAGTTGCCCAGTCAGCGACGCATCCCCAGAGCTCACACCACAGCGCAGCCAAGCCCGCACTTTGGCCGTCAGTGTTCAGCATCACGCTTCATCTCATCGCTGTCCTTCGAGTTACCCCTGCGGTTCGCTCCGCCATCCATTGTAGCCGTCGCCCCACATCCCGCAATGCGTCCGCGGCCGCACTCCCAGCCTCGTCCACCAGAGGTTTCCCTACATCCCGGACGCTACCTCGCCAACGACCAGGACCATGCCGTTTAGTCAACCCCTGCCACTTGACCACTAACTGCCCACGGGCTCTTCCTGACTACGGACAAATTGTACGTAGCTGTCGATATTACTTATGGCGATCAGCACAGCCCTCTCCGCAGTTGCATGCCGCTATGTACTTTCGGCATTTCTATATTAAACTGTCGCGCTCCTATCCCGGGCCGGGTAAAATGTCCTTCGGTTTCTTTTTATCGGGCTGCGCGGCAGGTGGAGGGGAAGGGGGGGGGGGGGGGGGAGGGGAGCCTTGTAGCGACGCCATCATCATCATCTTCACCAGCGTCACAATCATCATCAGCACTATCGGCCAGCTCGCGCCTAGAACAGAATCAGCACACCTCGGGAACGGCACCCTCGTTCTACGCGCCTCGTCCTGTCCATGGCACAGCCAACGCAACCGCAATAAACGCGGGTTCAGCCTCACCACCTCGTCGGCCGCCTACAGCTTCATTAAACGGACGTAGGAAAGTTCTGCAAAGCAGACTAATGTGCGAATACTATCGAGGTAAACCACTTATAGATCATGCTCGAAACGAACCAATGTCACTTCACGTACGCGCCTTTTCTTACCTCCGATTACGGTACGATGGCTAAGGTGCTGTGATTAGGAAGCCCTAGGTCTTGGAGTACCGGATGTCTTGGAGTGCCGCTCAAGATGGGCAGCATTTCCGGTTCGTGAACACGCATGTGCCAAGATAACCACGCGCGCAGGGGCAACGGAGATTGTCCTAACTCTTCCGAAAAGCCATTTACTACTGGCCCTCTCGTAGCCCAGCTGTTTCCCCTTGGCGCGAAAGTCGTATTATCATGCTTGCGCTTGCACCCGCACTCACTTACAAAAGGGCTGCTCCTTTGGTAATAAGGAAACACACTTGAGCGCAACGTACATGGTGGAATTATTTATGGCGCTCGCTTCCATGATGCGAAGCTGCGGAAATCCACTGCTATTGAAGTTGACGGCAGTTGAGGACACGCAGACTGGATGGTTAGAGATGAGGGTGAGAGTTCCGTTTTTGTGCAAGCAATTAAGCAATCGGAGGAATAACTAAGTCCTCAGCCACTGCCGGTAAAAAAAAAAAGTGCGATGCACATAAATAAAGCGGGCGAGATTTATTTATCGCGGCAAAGCCGGACAGCGAGGGCGAGTAGTGGCTCCGGAGTTGTTTCCCTGGCAGGCTGTCCGCCATTAGGAAGAAAAAGCGTGCTACTCTGCAGCAGCCGTCGATAAAGGTCTTCGGGCCTGGGAAGGGAATTTCGCAGGGCCCGTCCAAAGAGAGCGCGCAGTCGACTGGAAGGAAGAGGCTGCCGGGAGCAACGGAAGAGCGCGCGAAGCATGCGAAGAGAAAATGCCCACAACGACGCGAGGAAATCGAACGAAGGGAAGGGGGCAATCGGACTCGCTGCACAAAAGTCTTCTCTTTCTTATTGTAGACCTTTGACCTTCTCTGAGGCGTCGACGTACACTGCACACGAGTGGGTGGAGAAAGGGGGGAGGGGGGTTACTTTTGGTTTCGACCCTGGACGAGAGGAAGGCGGTCCGTGACGGCGAACTGCCGCGCATCTGTGGCCAAAAGAAAAAGGGAGAACGTCCCCATGGCGCCGGCGAAGGGGAGATGTGGCAACTGGCGCGTACAGTGCTCTGCACTTTTTCCAAAGCTGCCCCTGCACTTTCCTGCCTGTCGTAAGCGATGCTTCGAGCGCAGGCGCTCCCTTGTTTCGGGTACGAGTATAGTGCTCCGTTGTAGTACATACATGACTCGCCGCACCAGCCACGAGTCGCAGGAATGGCTTAAAGTTGAAGGACTTTCGCTCCTTTTGCCGCAGTAGCAGTATTTACTGTGCGCTCTGCTGTGGTAGACGACGGACTGGTAGAAAATGAGCGCCTTTGGCGTTGGTCGACGTTTTTCGAGTGCCTTACGCTCTTCCACCGCTCTGGCTGGAAATGGGCCCGGAATTGTGCAGATTGCGTGGGTTCTCCAATAAAAACATAAACAATGGTTTTTGGCTCTGTATTTTATTATTGTCACCACAACACCGTTACAGTACCATCATTGAGAGTGCCTTGACTCGGCAACTACACTCCGTTCATCAGTCCTTATTCTCTATGCTGCGAAAATGAGTATGTTGAAGAAGGAGGGATATAATCAATGGGTATCATAAAGTCAGCCCTCCATATCCATAATTCTTGTATTGCTGCTTCAGATGTATGGTTGAAATTCACACGAGCATTGACTGAAAGACGGAAATAATACTGCGCAAACACGAATATACAAATAAAAGAAATGAGAAAACTAAAAGTAATCAGCAGGCCTCCAGTTCAGACGCTTTTGTGAATAGCAAATGCATTCTCATACCTTGAACCGCGTTGTTCAGGGTGTGAAACATTTGTGGCCGTGTCGACATTTCCAGGCTGCCCCAGAAGCCTAGAAATGTTGACACAGATGATTGCTGACGTGCGACAAGTTCAATGCCATGGCGAACACTGCAAACAAGAAACAAGCAGGGATCCCAGTTACCCATTTTTAAATAGAAAGTTTCTCGTAAACACAAGACTTAGGCGCAGGCTATGCATTGCATCCTCCATGTATTTGGGAAGATCTCACCGAATGTGAAACTTGACTTACCGGTCAGCAGTGTAAATGTACGTGTACTCTTATCACCGGATTCTAAAATTCCTGTAGTTGCGTTCGTCCAGCACCCAGTCTGTATCTGCAAGAATTAGGTGCATGTAGAAATGTGGTTGTCATCCTTTTACCACGTAAACGAAGCCTTACTGCGTCCGTGTAGTGAACGCCCGCTAGTAACCCTAACGCCATGGCATTTCTTGAACTCCTTGTTGAGTCCTGCTAACCGCACAGAATTATCTTGATGATTTTAGAGTGTGTCTGGAATAATGGATGCGGGACTTGCGCCTGCGTGAACATCTGCACTAATTAGAAATACGCACTCGGAAAAATCGAGAGATATAGAATTCTAGTCCTCTTTATAATAATTAATGGGACCATATAAAATATAGGTTAGAAACGAGCGCAATGAAGCCTCAACTTTGCGCGTAGGTGTTATATAAATTCTAAGGTTGCTTTCGTCGTCACTTTACAGAACTTCTTTTGGCAAGCGAGCCTAGACTTTGTTTACTGGCTGCTTGCATCACTGGACTGGAAGTACTTTTTCTTCCCATTTTACTTATTTTAATCTTGTGCTGAGTTTCTTGTTCTTTTTTTAATCTTTAATATCTCAAACATACAGTAGACTCGCGATAATTCAAACTTTTGGTCATTCAAGCAAGTTTCAAGATTTTGCTTGGCCCGCTATGTTTTCAATGTGTCTTAAAAAGCTGCTTAATTCAAACTGCTCCATTGCGTAAATTCAGTTAATTCGTACTTTTTGCTTGTACTTGGTGGAAAATATCAGTTGCATTTGCCGCTTCTAGCTGCATATTTGCATCATTATATCACTAATAGTCCCAACTAAAGCCTATTACCTGCATACAGGCGTCAAAGCGGAATTTCGTGCCCCAAAAACCGCGTGTGGATTGAGGAAGAAAGAAAAAAACTGCTTTGGACTCCCATGCAAAGACAAAGCAGTCGTCCAATCGCAATTTTTTTTTCAAAGGATGAATAGCACTTCAGTATTGTGTGTGAATGTTGTATTACCGAATATATGTGAATGTTTCATTACAACACAAGTTGGAATGTTGCCCCAACTCATATTTGTGAGGACTCCTGATAATTCAAACTTCTCATAATTGAAACAAAATAATGGGATTCCTTCGAGTTTGAATTACCGCGAAGCCTGCTGATGTTCGTGATGGCGGTCGTCAACAGTTTCTGATGTTATTTCCACTAACTTTGTGCATCAAGACGACAGCGACTGACATCATTATTCGTCGGCTCTTCAACGTTTCTGGGTCTACGGTGCCACCTCATATCCTGCTTTGAGCACTGCACTGCGTTAAAGTGCAGTGAGTAGTTTATCTTTTGTAGCTTATCCTCCCCTTCCATGCTTATCCTCTGCATTTTTGAAATCGGCACGCACGATGAGCGGAATCATGCAGTGAATCCGGAACGGGATCACTCAGCGGAGAATTACGCCGAGCAGTCTACGCGGAACAGAATTACGCCGAACGGGAATGTGCGCAGAGCTATCGCGGGAAATGAGGTGACGCATAAAGAAGCGCGTTCATAGTCATGAATAGCATTACCACCTGACTGCCTTAACGCAGCTGAATTTCGCTGAACGTTAGCCGAGATAACTAATAATCGTAGCATTTCGCTGCCGGAATTCAGAATGAATCACTCACTCACTCACTCACTCACTCACTCACTCACTCACTCACTCACTCACTCACTCACTCACTCACTCACTCACTCACTCACTCACTCACTCACTCACTCACTCACTCACTCACAGATAAACAGACAGAGGAAGGGAGAGGGGGAGAAAAAGAGAAAAAAAGAGAAATAAAAAAAGAAAAAGTAAAAAAAATGAAAGGATGGAAAATAAGGAAGCAGTGCGATGCCACTCGTTAATTTCGAATAAATTTGGTAGAAGGAATCCATCCGCTCCGTTCCACATTTTGCTTTGTCCCTCGCAATCTGTACACCTTTACCGACATTGTTTAATTATTGTTGCAGTTTCACTTTCCCTATTCTACGTTGCTTAGGTGCAACTAAAATAATATTTATTTGTATAACATAACACCCGCAGCTAAACTTAATCAACCAGATGATACGACGTATAATGAAGCAGCGGAAAGCGCAATAAGAAACGAGCATCGCCTTTCCGGGTAGGGTTTCTGCCCTCGGCCTCGTGACTGGTGTCGACCACAAGGGCAGCAGCGCCCGAACGCGTGCTTTCTCTTGTGACAAAGGGCGGATAAAGAGAACTGGGCCACGAGGCGGCAGCAACAAGAAGCCGTGCCGCGAAAATCGCGGGTGGCCAGTTCTCGAGAGGCTGCATCGGGCGCCGCCAATGGCTGTTGTAGGCACCGTTATCGCAGCGACGCACCGAAAGAACGATTTGGCCAGAGCTTATTTGTCGCTTGAGCGAGCGACGACGACCAAGACGACGAGGGGTGGGCCCGATCCTTGCTGCCGCAGCGATGCGCACCAGAAGGCGAGAACAAAGGGGGACCCTCTGCGGCGTGGACAGAGAAAGCGGCAAAGCAGACGTCTCGCGGCACCGGGCGCCTACAGCCGGCTTGTCCATTTCATTTGCTTAGAAACTGGCCAAGACTGATGGGGGCCTGCTTGTGGGAATTTAGCAAGGCGGCCAATTGGGGCCGAGGCGGCGCGTAGTTAGGTGAAAGGTGGCAGAACTTTACCAACACCTACTCGATAAGAAGGGGCTGCTCACCCGCTTGTTTGAGATTTAGGCGCACGTTAAAGATAAATTGGTCACAGTTGGCACAGGACCGAGGCAATTGGAGAATAATGGGAGAGGCCTTTGCCCTGCAACGCCCGTGTGTACGAGATTTTGGCGCACGTTAAAGATCCCCAGGTGGTCAAAATTAATCCGGAGCCCTCCACTGCGGCGCGCCTCATCGCCTTCGTTGCGTCGGCGCGTTAAACCCTACAATCAATCAATCAATCAATCAAATCAACCTTTGCCCTGCAGTGGGCGTAGATAGGCTGGTGATGATGATGATGAAAGATCCCTAGGTGGTCAAAATTAATCCGGAGCCCTCCACTATGTCGCGCCTCATCGCCTGTGAAGCGTCGGTGCGTTAAACCTCACAATCGATGAAGAAGGAGCTGCATGACTCGCCCCCCCCCCCCCTGTTCCCGTCAAGTGAGCGACTCGTCACGTGGCCTGTTTCGACCGTTGCATGGTGCTGACTGTTTTGTCTCTAAGTTGGGACGCTGAAACTAAGCCCGAGAACGATGCCCGTATGATGAGAACGACGACCCAGGGACACGAACAACTCTTCCTGATCCTAGGGGGCTGCACCTGTCAGTCAGCATTCTAAGCTGCCTACGTTTCTTTTTCGCGCATGAAATTTGTAAATATGCCTATATATGTCGCTAGATATATTCATATTCCTCTGACCGGTTCAGGGGATTTCGATAGAATAGACAAAAGATGGCAGCCGCACAAAACCTCACAATTGTTGTGCCAAAGCGCCTGGCCCAAATGCGTTGCACGAGGCGACGCGCCGACAGCGAGGCTGAGTCACGCCTCTCCCTTTCGTCGCTGCGGCGCGGCCGAATCCCGCATCTCAGAACGCTGCGGTGCAGCCGAATCCCGCATCCATCTCGGAACGCTGCGGCGCGGCCGAATCCCGCATCTGAGAACGACCAAACAAGGGCATGTCGCTACGCCCGGAGGCAAGGTCACGGAGACGGCGGGGGCATCGCTCTCCCTTTCCCCATTGGCGGCGCAGCTGACTCACCGCTTCGCTACCATTCGTCGGAATTCAAACTTCAGGCAGCGAGAGCTCTGATTGGAGCTATTCAAACTTCTCGGGTCCCCAACGAACTTCCCGGGGTATAAAAGAAGCCCGGAGGCTCTCATCGTCGGCATTCCTCGGCGGCTTCTCTCCGGCACCAGTCTCTTCGGAAGCATCGAGTGAAAAGGGTGCTGTCGCCTTTGTGCGAGTCATGTAACGTTTGCTTACCCTGTACATACTGTATATAAATGTTACTTTAACTCTTCGTCGGCTCGAGGACTTCGTCGCTCTGCTCTGCGCCGCGTCGATAGCGGACGGAGCAAGGCAACATCGCTACACCGGTGACTGCGCTCGGGTGGCCAGTCGCAACACAATGTAGATGGGCGTAGGGGTTGAGCTACTTGAGTACATCTACCGGCTTTGATTAAAGAGATTCTGCGAGTGACACTTTCGGTAAACGCTTTCACCCTTCCGTTCGCGTCGGAAAGCATTGTGGAAGCTATAGTCATCGCCAGCACGGACAGGCACTGCGTGATTCGCTCGTCGCAGCAGACCCGCCTTCCGTTTCTGCTTTGCTTTTGTTGCGATTTTTTTAAGTGGCTACCGAATGCGTTTATTACTGCAACTGAGAGGAAGCTGGCCAATAGCCGTTGCACCACTCTAATGACGTCATTCGAACACTCGAAGAATGCCGAGACCAGCAAAGAGAGAAAACTGTTTTGACCAAGTTTCAAAGTTATCTGATGGCCATAGAGCACCAATTTTTGGCTGAGGTATTTTGTGAACCCTTATTCCAGGTACTAAACGTGTTTGTCAAGTACGTTCTGGAAGCATTTAAAATTTAGAACCCAAGTTGAAAAAAGTGTTGTAGGGTCCCTTTAATACTGGTAAACGCATTCCGTGATTTCCTCTTCATAGGCATGATAAAGCGTGCCTAATTTTCTACTCTTACAGCCACTCGGTTGCCGGTGCATTCTATAGCCTGAGTTGAAACCGCGCTGGGACAGAGTCGCCAGCACGCTTGAAACATCTTAGCAGCTCTGCTGAATGAGAACGTCTCTACAACTTTTTTTTTTATTTTACATTCTAGTTGTAACCATTTGGTTACTTATCTCTCCTACTTACGTTATGGTTGATGGTTTCGACCGGCTGAGACTTTGGAACAGCTCGAGCTCGATCTCTTTTCATTTTAGCGTTTTCTTTTATCTCGCCTCTCTGCGACACCGTCTTTAACGAGTTCCTGTTGTATTTTTTATAAGCAAATCCAAGAGGCATTTCTAATTAACGGGACCCTGGTGTTTTTAGATGTGAAGCATCTCTTGCTCGGGGGGATGTCCCGCGTCCGTGCCCCGTCCGCAGTGCCTCTGATGATGATTGTGGCAGGATGCCCCTAGGGATTGGCCAACCAAAGAATCCATCACGAGATAGCTTCGCGTTCACCCACCGTCGTCATCTTCCCGTAGGGGAACCGCTGAAGAAGAGGAAGGAGAAGACAAAGCTGCGACAAGGAGGGCGTGTACGTTGTTCTCAGCCGATGCACCAACGTCAACAACCTTTACCTCACCAACGCTGACGGAGACTACCGATTTTACCACAGAGACGACAACATCGACAAGAACATGGTGGACGAGTTTCGGCGCTTCGAGAACCACCGCCTACTCACCGTTACACAACAGTACTTGCGTGCCTTTGCCACCGTTGTGGACCCGGACGCGGAATTCCCTCTGGCGCTGCTAAACACCAGATCACTCAACATAACGGCAACACAATGGAACCACACGGAATCGCCACGATGCTTCGCATCCTATCAGGGTTTCCCACGGGAAGATGGTGTAATTTTTTTTTCACGTTTTTCCTCGAATAACCCTGAGCTGTCCTTTGCGCTTAAAGGAGTACTGACACCAACTTTTGACGCCTAAAAAATGATATAATTGGCTTCATTAGTTTGTACAGATGCCTCACAGAAATTTTTGCAGCGTTCCGAGGCCGGAATCACATCTAAAAGCGATTTTGATTGTCCCAGCCGCGACCTTCCACAAATCGGCAGCACTAGCGAAATTGCTTTCGGCATGACGAAACATCGGCCGGCGTGTCTGTCCGGTTCAGGGTGACGTCATATAGTCGTTTTCGGAACCGGAAACGATATCCTGCGCTGCTGTTGTCGGTGGTATTCGTTTGGGCAGAAGACGTACGGGTGTAGCTGTGTGAGCAATGCTTGTAAACTTTGCGCACTTTGCGTGTTCGACGTCTTTGCTCTTCAGTTCGTGGCCGGCGCATGGTTTTCCCTTGCACTGGTGCCGAAAACTGCGCGGTGCCGGCACCGCGCGGTGCGCTTCGCCGAGCTCGCCCAAGTTGGGCTATGGCAAGCTCGCGGAATGCAAAGTACTGCTCGTGGAAGCCTGTCCGAGCAAATCGACGACGACTCCAAGATTCATTATTTTCCACGCGACGACATGCGGCGCTAAACGTGGACTGAGTTCGTGCGCGGCGGCGGCCGCAAGAACTGTCGCCCAAGCCAGCGGGCTCGGCGTTGATCGGGTCAGCTTGGGTGTTGGGAACTTCAGGCTTAGTATCGTGGAGAATATTTGATCGCCGGCATCTGTACAACTGCGAATGACCATCCCTTACACAACTTTTCACCACACTAACATCCCCTTTTTCGCATACTGAGCTTTATTTTGGCGATAATTGCCGTTTCAGCGATCGGTGACCAACACATCTGCCGTGGCCTGTTTTGATTCTAGCGCACAGGTGGCGCCATCTTTCGGCCGCTCGCCGCACCGTGGTGCCGGCAGTGCTGGGTCGGAGCGCCGAACCTCCGCTGCCGGTCAGCGTAGGCTTACCATCGCGGCAAATATCTGAACTCCGCTTTTAAATTCAGCGCTGATAACAACCCCTAGCACAATTTTTCACCACACTAACATCTACTTTCTCGCATGTGGAGCTTCTTTTTCGCGATCAGATTGATTATAAGAGTGGCGACAAGCTGTTGCTATCACGGTCTGCGCCGGTTCGAGCCGCAGTGATATTAAAAAACGGACGACGGCGAAGACATCGCCGGCGTAATCGCCTGGCCAAATAAAGTTGCTCTGTCTGTCGGGTGGCAGCGACTCAACCGAGTCTGACGATCCAGACGACATGTCGACTTCTCGGGCGAGTTCGGACCATGTGCAATCGTAGCAGACGATGCGGCGAACGTCCCTGACGTCACGGGTGAGACCGTGACGTCAGACTGGCCCGCTTGCAGGCTGGCCTTCGAACGGCCATTTTCCCGCGCGGCGACTGAATTTGAAACTGGTTGCAATAAACGTGCTATAAATAATTCTGTGTTGGCGGCTGACGGCTTTCGGTTCGATTTTCGTAATTACTGGGCCAATAGGTATTCTTTACAGCATAAAAACTGAAAGCGAGAAATTTAGTGTCAGTACTCCTTTAATGGCGGGCACATGCATGAACCATGGCAACAGTTTGTCTTCATATGGAATTAAATGGTATTGCCTTAATTATTTGTGTCCAAACATTCTTTCAACTGTATTTTGGCCGGGTGGTTGAACAGAGTGACGGACAGACAGGGAGTAAAACACCCAAAGTGGCACGTGCACTTGGCAGCTTCAGGCGTCCCGCGGTGGGGAAAAAAAAGAAAACATGTTCTGGCTCAACGGCCTCGTCGAATGCTGCAAACTGTTAGCACCAGGACAGAGATTCTGGCGTTGCTGCAATACTAACGTGCTAACTCTGATTATTTTGAATCATCCTGATTATTTTGAATTTGAATTTTGAATTGGGTAAAAAATGGTTGCTGAATTTTGCGTATACCTTCGAGATGGGGGGCAGAGCATTCATTTAAGAACCGCCATAGTCGGTTGGGTACGATTCGTAAACAAGAAATCGCCATACTACAGCTCCCCAAAGAAAATTAAGAATTTAGTTGTGCTAGATTTGCCACTACTTTCTCGGGTGAATATTCCTGACGCTTTCTGTTTTTAACTGGAGGCAATGAAAATGTGAATTGTAGAATTGTGCATCCCAAATTAATTAGTTTTAAGAAGAAGCACTTATTTATGCGTGCGGGAATGGTTTAAACACGGCGAAAACACGGAGGAACTTGTATGTTAGCTGTCGCATTGAAAACCCGTAAACAGCCTAGTGCCATAGTGCAAGTGCAGCGCTGTGTGTACCTATATGAAATTGCGTAATACGCTGTGTTTTACGTTCTTAATCTATAACTGATTACTGGCTCAGTCCCAAATTCCGAAGTACAGAGTTACGCAGGTGAAGTTCTTTAATTTCAGACACAAAGAGTTCAAAATTTCAAAAATTCAAAAAATTCTTCAGTGCGTCCCGCTTAATCTTAACCCTTTATAAGCTTCGAACATTTGCCGCTCATTGGTTGCTTTTCATCTCGTCCCGGCGTAAATCGTCCGACAGCTTTTACAACGCTCCGCACTGCTTCCGCAAAACGACTGCACGCAAAGATCACGGGACGAACAGAGGAAGACGTGTGTTAAGCAAACATTTCCCGCGTGCTCATTTTCTTTGGAGCGGCCGACGAAGTTCCATTCACAGTTCTCAAACAGGATTCCCGGTCAGATCACGAGAATCCTCGGCGGTGACCAGTCGAGCTTTTAGAAATCCTTCGCGCAGTGTTTTCACTCCGGCTTCGAAAGAAAGGAGTCGCCGCGTCGTTTAGTTGGGCGAAATGGCATCATCATCTCTTGGAGCCCGCTTACTGTTATGAGGGGCCGCGGCGGAAGAAAAGGGCCGGAAGGGAGGCGCAAATAAAGGTGGGCACGAAATCCTGGCCGCCACAGTTCTCCCCCCCCCCCCCCCCCCCTCCCCCTCTGCTCTTGCACATTTCTGGGCGTCGGAGATACTCCTGCTGTATTTCTTCCTGGCTCGGCTTTAAACCTTATCGGCGCTCAATTCAGCGGAGGCGGCGCGATCGTTCCATTAACGACGGGGACTCGCGCGAGGTCTATCTTCCGTGAGGGACTTTGATTCCCGGGGGAGCCGCGCTGGGCGGCGATACAAGGCCCTCGGCGGCGGCTGCCGTGGGGCCCTGAGAGGGCGGCCATTTCGCCTGGCCGCCATCACTGCGTCCTGATTCGAACAAAGCACGCGAACAGCGCCGGTCCCTGGCAGCTTATCGACGCAAAGTCCGTCGCGTTTGGTTTGCGCGGAGGACACGTAGCCTAATTGAGATGGGCAAGGCGATTCATTAGCGAAACGGCCCCGGCGGCAACTCTATAGACTTCGCTGCGCGCCGCCCAAAGTAAACACTAAAGTATGCCTCGGAACGAGGACCCGTGCGCTGCCTGAGCGGCCGCTGAAGGTAAGTGGGCCGCCCTATTTGCCTCTCACCTACGCCACGCTCTTTTATTACCGGAAAGTGCGCCGCGAGCTAGCCTTGCCTAGGAAGTGCAAGCACCAACAGGTGACATTTGGGCACACAATCGAGGTAGAGTTTACCGTACCGAAGTGCTCTCACGTGACTGCTTTCGGTTACTTTGATTACAAAGAAGGCTTGTGCCCTCCTCTTAGAATAGGCAAAAGAATTAACGGGGTTTCTTTCTTTTTAATGCCCTCAAATCTGTAACGCAAACAAAATGAATTTGTCGTTACTGCAAGGGAAAAGTGGTAAAAAAACCAGTTTAAATCACCGAAAATTTTGTCCGTTTTGTAGCGGCACGGCCATTCATTCCATAACTATGCGCAGAATTTTGTGCACGAATGGCAGTACATGGCTACAGTTTGTTATATAACTGGTCACTACCGCCCCCATTAAAGCCATGACTCAGGCGTAGCTTCCGTGCATTAGGCCCAGTTTGAACGCAACAATGGGCAGCTGGCTGGTATAACAGAAGTTCTTAAGGGAGCGTTGCGTTGCTGAGCACGAGATCGCGGGTTCGATTCCCGGTCGCGGCGGAGGCGAAAAGCAAAACCTCCCGTGTGTACGAGATTTCGGCGAACGTTAAAGATCCCCAGGTGCTCAAAATTAATCTGGAGCCCTCCACTACAGCGCGCCTCATCGCCTGCGTTGCGTCGGATCGTTAAACCCTAGAATTAAAAAAAAGTTCTTGAGGGAGCTTGTAGGTCTTTTGAATCAATAGGAAGTTCCATTTTAAGAAGCTGACAGCAACCACTGTTCTTGTGCTTTACGCAAGTTCAAGCCGCATTAGTTTTCTCCCGTGTTGTTAAATAAAACAGGAAAGTGGCCCCGAGGACATAAGCATGCAAATATGCGGGCCATTCTGGCTTGTTTCCTTTTTCCGCGATAGTGTATGGCGGAACGCGTGGGCATTCCTCGAGAAGCGAACCATAACTGGACCATGGCTCCCCTCGCAGTGCACCCAGGGTGTGCCGCATACTCATTGCTTAGCGCACATTAGAATCGCTTGATTTATGCACGCAAATATGAGCGAGGCTATAGTTATGGCCGGGCCGTCATTCCCCGGATCTTACTTCCGCCTACACCGCGGTGCGCGCAAAAATACTGGCGCACTAGCCGAGCCAGCAGCCATGAATGACATTCCCATTAAGGCCCGCGGATGAGTGGTGTGCGCGGAAGGAGGGAACGAGGCACTCGCCAGCACACGCATCGCGCCCGCATGCCCAGCCCCGTGATGCACTCGAGGATGCCGGAGATAAGGCTATCTGGCCGTAATGAGCCGTGCAACGTGATGAATCACTCTCCGGAATCACACTTTCTTTACAAACTCCGAGGGAGCGAAGCGCCACCAGTGCGCATGCTCCAGCCGCTCCAAACTTTCGTCACAGCAGGTTATTAATGCATCGATGGCGCTGAGCACCGAGAAGAATACATGTATTCCACCCACTGAATACGAGGAAAGCTTTCGGGATGCGCTGCGAAGTTTCTTGCTTCTTTTTCGCCATTCCTTTTCCCGATGCGCGATTCTGTTCTCTCGAGTTCTCTCGAGGAACCGCCCACTCGACGACAACAGCGTGCAGCAGGAAAAAAAAGAATAAAAGGAAAGAGGCAGACACCCGGAATTTTTTTTTATTGTTATTCGGCGGAAGCTTGGCACATCAATGGAAGCTCCGGCGAGGTTAGAGTTTGTGTAAGGCGCTTAAAAAAGCCGCTTGAGCTGAAAGAATAACAGAGTCCTTTCGGTAACTCTCCATGTTTTAAGCCGAGAAGCATTGCATTTTAAACAGTCTCGTGCTTAAATTCGTTTCGCTTGCGTCCGTCCTTACGCAGTGAACTTGTGCGCATGAACCGACGTGTATTTTCGTATGGATCCACGCGTACTTGTGCTTAGCGTGAGTGGTTGAGGAACTGCGGATTTACGGGCTGGCGCTCGTTTGTGTGGGTGCATGTATGCTGGCCCATATACGGGTGATCGCACATGCGAGTCGTAGTGAAAGCCGGGTCAGCTCCTACGAGGATGTAAGTTGTAGCGAAGTTTCTGGTGTATATATTGTTAATAGCGTTGACATAATCATGCCCTTCGTGCACAGTTTCATGCTTCATTCTTTCTGCGAGTGCTAAATACACGCTTTGGGATGCGCTATAAACAGCGGTAGAAGCTCGTGAAATCACATAGCCGCCTCAAGGTTATCAAGCAATATAAATATATTATTACATATATGACCACGTCACGAAAAGGCACTTATAAAGGAAACTAAGGTGAGGCGAATACAAAAACTTTGTTCTGCATTGTTGTGTGCCAAGGGGAAGGGGGGTGGGGGGGACGAGGGATGTACGCGCGTCACAAAAAAAGAGAGATTCAGACGATCAAGGCAGCAGTTGACTGAAGCTATCTGTATAGGATTCATTAACGATCCGGGTGGTGCAGAAAGGAAAATAACAGTTTATTGCGCGTCGGTTATTTTTACACATAGCGGGAGAGGGGGCAAGCGCTCTCCAGATGTAAATGCGTATCAATAACAAGTAAGAACTCTTTTCACGCATACAAGGTACACCGCATACGATACATCTTTCCTCTTACAAAACAAACAAAGAATGTAAACTAAAAAAAATTATCGCCATCCCGCCTTGCGAAAGTAGCCACCGACGCTGTTGTAAACCACTAAAAATGCTGATGGTGGCGGTATGAAATGTTTTTCGTCGTCTCGGAGGGCTTGGCTCTTGCGCTCGGCTTCTCCTCCAGCAAATCCTGGTTACTGCCTAGCCTGACGTATGCGCTCGCCGTCTTGGCCAAGAAGTGCTCCATTTAGTGACACTAGTCCTGCCCAGCCTTCACAAGTAATCTGCAAGCATAATCTTCACCAGGAACTCATAGCGGGGAGGAGGGTGGGCTTACTATCCATAATGCGGTTTCGATGCTTGTTTTGCGTTTTTTTAAAGAATACTGAGCTCCATGCTGTAAGCCTGATTAGACTGACGCATGCGCTCGGCGTCTTAGGTGACCCCTGCTGGTTTCTGCCTGGGTCTTTTTGTTTACGACACGAAATTTTTCTACCAACCAGAGGCTAACAGCTTCGCTGTGAAATGCGCGGCAATCCACCCTGTGAAGGTGGTTGGAAAGGGAAGCTGTAAACGACACCCCCAACGATTGCCCATGCGACGTCACTTGAATTCACACACGTGGCTCTACAGAGTGAAACCAGAGACAATTACAAGAACTTAACTACACCCTTTATTACTTCAAACACATATTCTTTGCTAAGGTTAAATCAATGCATCGTTCACGAGCGGTGGTTTTTGAGTTTTGTTGGTGAAGCACATGAGTGGAAACTCTTTTTTGTATAAAATAAAGCTCAAGCCCGGTGTTAGACGATCTCACTTCTCCGTCTCGCACCCGCCGCGGTGGCTCAGTGGCTAAGGCGTTGCGCGGGTTCGATTCCCGACCGCGGCGGCCGCTTTTCTGGTGGAGGTGAATAGCAAAAACGCCCGTGTGTACGAGATTTCGGCGCACGTTAAAGATACCCAGGTGGTCAAAATTAATCCGTAGCCCTCCAATACGGTGCGCCTCATCGCCTGCGTTGCGTCGGCGCGTTAAACACTGTATACAATCAATCAATCAATCAACTTCTCCGTCTCTGCTGCCGCCGACGGAGACGACGAGATCGGCGGCAGAGACGGAGAAGAAGCGAGATGCTATGTGTTGGTATGAGCTTCCTGTTATTTTTATAACTCCCAGCGCATGCGCAAGGCGCGCACACGGCCTCTACACGTGCCGTGGGTGGAGCGCACAGCGGCGCGAGAGGTCGCGTGACGCTATCACGTGAATTCAGCGAGAACGCATGGGGTAAACACGCAGATGTGCTCGGTGAGTGCACATGCACCGCCCGTCTCCCTCGTATCCACGCGGGCTCGTAGCTCAATCAGTAAGACAACGGGCTCTCACTCCGTTTTTCTATTCGTTCCAGGTTAGATTCCTGGTGGTGCCAGTAACTTCTTTTGTTTGTTTGCGTGAGTTTTCTGTTGACACCAACGGTCGCGACAAAACCGTAGGAAGGTGGAGGTAATAAGCTTCGCTTTAAAACAGCAGCTGCTTTCCTTAAGCCATCTGCTCAAAGTTTCGGCCGTATTCTAAGCGCCGTGGGGGCCCCCGTTGTCTTTGTGATCTTAACACCTGTGCACCGGATACTCCACTTTCACTTGACACGACTACCGGGCCCTCTTGCGATGCTACGCTTTCTTCGGTTTGGCCTCGCTGTCGTCTTCAGTCTCGTCTGCTGGTTCGCGCATATATGGAAAGCGCTCTACAGATGTGCATGCGTATCAATAACCAGTACGAACGCTTTCCGCGAATACAAGGTACACCGCATGCGATGCATAATTGCGTAATTACTAGACGTAGTTACAAAAATTTCGCCAAAAAGGCGGGCACGGATGAAGTGAGGATAGACACGCAGAGCAAGAATGCAGAGTCTGTCTGTCCTCACTATGTGTTCCTGTCCTCACAGTGTCTGTCTGTCCTCACTTCGTCCGTGTGCCGCACCCAAAATTGGTGAGAGGGTGCTAGCTGGGATACTGTATTGGGCGGCGACGTTCTCCTTTCTGGGTGGCATATAAAATTTTGAGCTTGTCTTGGAAAGGCAAATGGGTTTCGTTTTCTGGCAGCAGAAACTATCACTGACGAACCGACACCACATACAGCAGTGGAGGCACGCGACTACACGCCGATAGGCAGGCCTAGCACCTAACGGACACCGTATTCACATGGGAAGCGCACGGTAGTTTGCGGTGCGCGCAAAATTCGTTATGTAGTGCATTTCTCAAGCCGATTTTTCAGAAGAAGTGCGAAGAACAATGGTTCATCAACGTAGTGAATTCGTTACATCAAGGTTAACCGTCGCAACGCCTTCGTTACATACAGGTCGCAAACACATGGGTTTCAATCGGGGCTGGCAATGGAGAATTGAAAAACTTCGTTAAATCCAGGAATTCGGTACATAGAGGTTTGTTACACGTAGGTTTAACTGTATATATAAGTTGATGCGACGGCAGTGGGCTAACGCGACCATCTCTGTGTGCGAGCAGACCTGTCGACGCAGCTGCGGTCGTGGTCGTGGTAAGACCATTGCGCGAAGATAAAACACCGTACTGACCACACACGGCGCTCCAACGAATCTCGCAGCATTTGGAGAAGCAGCTAGGGAACACCGGAACGCAACGGGCACGAGGGAGAAAATGGAGCACAATGGAGCACCGACACGAGGATGGCGGTGCACGAGATTACAAATGGCTTACTGAAAAAAGCAAAAAAAAAAAAAAAAACTGCAGTACCTGGGTACTTAAAAAAAAGTGAGAAGTGAGACGCTACTAAAAAAGCAAAACGTGCGCATCGGCAAAATAAAAACGAAAAGTGAAGCCCGGGTGCCAAAATTAACCTAGTCGAAACAGCAAGGCTAACTACTACAGACTTCTCGTTAGTAAAATTATCTGACGTTTTCACAGCGCTGCTAAGGGTAAATAGCACAACGACATTTTTGCCAAGCCGCGTGCAAAAGGCTCCCAAAATTACTCAGTTAGATGATCCCTGCTTTTGTGTAATACCAGGGTCATTTCAAGGGGTTACGCGCATTAGCGGTTTTCCACACTGCAGCGCCAGGTACGCAGGCACAGCCAGTTGTTAACACACACACGCCTATTAACAGCAGAGCTGTTGTAGCTAGCTCGAACATTTTCGCAAGTCTGCTGAATGTGCGTCACGCAGGGGTAGGAGCCCGTTCCCATACCCGCCTGAGGCCTCGCAGAAACCAGTTGTCCGGCCCACCGATGGAGGGCGCTGTGGTTTCGCAAGGGCAGGTTCCTCTCCCTCCCGCTATGCGAGGGAGTCTCCCGCCGCTGACGTTTGGCCTCTAAATCTCTTGTGCGAACCGCACAATTTGCGCGGTGATGGCGCTGCCGTTCTCGGTCGAGCGCCCATTGACGTTCGAGTTGACACAAGAGAACCACAGCTCCGCTGTTTCCGCAGACTTCGTAGTGGGTTGATCTGGGTTTAGTTTTGGTTTTTTTACCCTTTAATCTACGAAGACTTACTAGTGGCCATATAACACGAGTATCTTAATACTACATAATACTAATACAGCGTGAAACCCCTAACCCCTTCCCCCCATACCCATGTCATGAAAGGTATGGATTCCGATATACAAGCAATGCAGAAAATTCCCTCAGGCTCAAGCGAAAAGAGTTCTTTCTAGTTCGCGAAGGCATGTTTCTTCAGTGTATTAAGGTTTCAAAGATAGCTCTGTCGTTTGGGTCGATCATACGCAGGTCAAGCGGCACTTTGCATTGAGAGGCTGATAAAGCATATATAGCTGTGCGCACGTAAACAATTGGCTACGCCGGTGACCTTTGCGGTTGCACTGTGCAATATTCAAAGGTCTGGCAACCTTTAATGCACCATGCCCTGTGTAACCTGAAGGACACAACCATGACAAGGGCCAAGGTGCGTGAGCGCGTGTCGCAGCCAAGCCAGCGCTACATTTCTACGTCGCCCACAAGAGAGAGATACGTTGTGAAGGCTTCTATGACAACGCAAGCGGGAGTGGCCTTCTGTTCGAAGCGCGATCTGGGACGCTGCGGACAAGGCGGTGGCAGGTGTCATGTGGGACGGCGGAGAGCGCCATCTGTGAACTCTGTGGCGAAGAAGAGGAGTCGATAGAACACGGCGTGCTGTCCTGCCCGCGGCTGGAGCCCCAACAGCACAGTGGGGTGTCGCTGGAGCAGGCATTGGGGTTTGGACAGACTGGGCCGTCAGGGGACGCGGCGGCTACAAGTGATGGACGTGATCGAGAAGCAGTGACGGCCATCATCGACCGGACTAAGCGTAGACTGGAGATGTGGAGGAGCCGGACAATGGCGTGGGTGGGGAACAATAGGGGTGGGGGGCCAGGTGCAGAAGTGTAATCAACCTGCTATGACACTCACGGGTGTTCTCGGGGAGTGTCAACCCGTTTCAAAGGGGTATAGCTACAGATCCAATCCAATCCAATCCAAAATGGCGCTACGCCGAAGCAGTGACCAGCTGAGCAGGGAAATACGGAGGGCCGTTTCGATCCTGGGCGCCAAGAGAATTTCGTAGATTGTGCTGTCAGTGCTGCGATCAGAAGAAAGCTCAGAATAAAATATTTTCCCAGTCATACAGGATACTCCTTGCTCGCCATAACCTACAATGTTGTAATATGCCTGGACATTTGATTCCCAATTTTTATAGCAGGGAGGCGACATACGGAACTAGCGTGGAGTAATCGCCCCAGTGTTCTTTCTGAAGTTTTATTATCACATGTATGTATTAGAAGGATAACGAGGACGTTCGAACAAGTTTAGGCTCCATGGGACTGCAGCTAGGTCATGACAAAATGGACAGTGAAGACAACATGAGTGTTTGCTTCAGTCGAAACAACGGCTCTCATTTGGCCCTTCCAGCGTTTACTCTGTGGCGGAGCATTCCTTAATTGCTGCAAAATTGCCCGCTAAAGAACCTGCTGCCCTCCCGTCGTTTCATGAAGTTGCAAACAATGTACAGTGTAGCCCATTTATAACGAACCCACTTACAGCGATATAGCGGTTATAACGAAGTGATCTTGATTTCCCGTCCCAATTATAGCGGTCTTATAATAGTCCAGATATAGCGAAAAAGCGGTTATAGCGAAGAAATTTCAGATTCCCGCTTACTTCGTTATAACCGGGCTACACTATATCGGAAAACTGGTAGCGGGTGAGGCAGTGGTTGTATTGGCGGTTTTTATCGGATCACCCAATAACAGGCATCTGAAAAGTATCAGCATGTTCCACGTCGACAAAAATTGCGAGATACCGCGTTTTTTCGGAGATATCTGATTTTGACAGCAGTGGAATTGTCGCGGAAGCCTGCGGGGAACGCGCTGCAGTTTGGCGACTTCCCACCCCGGTAAAGTCCTCGCACCCGGATAAAAAAACAAAATCAGTTTATTTTTTTATCGGGACATTTACTATTGCCTAACTTTTCTTTGATAGGTTTTACCGAGGTTCGCGTATTTTGGGTCCACTGACTGCACGAACCCTTCGCCTAAGTTCTCGAAAATTCCCTCCAGTGTGCTTTACCACAATGCACCGACGTGATCAATCATGCCCCACCATACAATTGTACTCGAGAAATGTTACTTGCGCTACGGCATTGCCCAATGCAGACGTAACGTTTTCCATTGTGTAATGTCACAGTGCAGGTCGCCTTTTGGTAAAGTGGTACGTCTGGTATCGCCATTCGTCGCAAAACGCAGCGATGGATCACTCAGGTGCATTGTGGTGAAGTAGACCCACAGCTTCATTTAAATGAGCATACTTCGTTGCCGCATGCAGTGCTCTCCGCAGCGCAGGTATGCTTACTGTGGACCATCCTTTAAAGGCGCACTTTAGGATTTTGTATTGCGTTGGCAAAACTATTCCCTGGCTCTCTTCCGTGGTGCTTTGGCAGTTAAAAAAGAAAATAGAATACCCGCTTGTTATAAAAGACAGTTAAACAAAGCACGCCTTTAAAGAGTGCGGTACCTATAGTCATTTCGCTCACATCAAGCCACTCGCCGCGCTCACCAGACGGCTGCTTTCACTTCGTGCACATTCAAGCTACCATCCTTTCCCACCTAACATGTGAATACCCAGAGTAGTCCCGTTTTGTTATTAGCCGTACGTTGTTCATTTTACCCAGATTCCTTGGCTAGCAAAACACGCATGCCCTAAATATCACACCAACGACTACTGAGACTTACTAGTGTAGCCGCTCTACTCTAGAAGTGACGCCGTTCACTGAAAATGTATAGCCCCAAACCACCTTCTTCCAAGCACCTTGTTGGGGACGTAATGGCAGACACCGGCACAGCCGCGATGTGAGCCAAGACGACGGCTCACAAGGCGGGAACACTCCGGCGTCTACTCGGAGCGAAGGCTCTGCGCCGTAATACCGATACCCGGTATCCACATCGCGCGGCCACCGACAGAACCTTCCTTCTACCAAATGCCCTCTCACACCGCACAATTGGAAACCGCTCTTTTCTGCGGCTCAGCGTACAGAATTTTAGGGCGCAGCCCTTTGGCGGCCGTCTCTGGGCTGAGCCGCGCTGTCGGCGTAACTGAGTGAACGATGGCAGGAACGGCGAGTGAAAGAAAAAGCGAACGATGAAAGAAAGCAAAGGCGGAGGGTGTCCTGAAATTGGGAGGGGAGGGCGGTTCGCCGTGGCGGCTCGAGCCAGCGGTCTCCGAAGGGGGCAGTATGCTGCGCTCGACGGCGCGATGCTTGGCGAAAGCGTGAGGGTGACGTGGGCGTGACTATGATGTGCGTTCGCTTAAGACGCAGTCCGCGGTTCCTTCCTGTCACTCCGCTCCGCCGACGCTGTCTCATCATCGCTGCCGTCGAGAAAACCCACGAGTGAGTGCTGCCTCAGCGCACTGTTGCTGCGTCCAAATATCTCATTATGGAGTATCGTAATCACCAGCCAATTTTTTAAACAGACATTTTTAATTTGTGCTGTTTATTTCCATCGCACGCAGCGGAAGTACTTGCACTGGCGCATGTTTTACATAATGTCGAAACCACGAACACCCACCCATGTCACTAGCAGTCCTAGATAAAGTGCACATCAGATCGAGTGTCATATTCAAGTCAAGTTATGTATTTTTTGTTATAGGCCTTTGCTTGCGGCTATTGTTCCTTTTTATTTTTTGTCGCTACTGGCGGACTGTCTTCTCATTCAGGTGGCCGCACTGATTCTCCTAATTCCTCCCATAGCTTTCTTCAAAGTCACGATGACCGACTGCATGTTAAGCTTATCATTCTGCTACTTACATTCCACAGACATTCGATTGCAAAATGTCAACTCAATCAAAATTCAATTAAAATGCGAGTGCGCTTCTATCTCAACTGAACCTAATGTACACTATGCTCAATGCTGATGTAGCTGCACCTGCCCAGAAAAGCAGAGGTGGACGGCGCGGCGAAAATACTTTTTGCGTGATTGTGAACACGCGAACACAGCTTTCCGCGTGCGCAGCTTCGTTCCTGGCCATGATCTTCGTGTCCCCAAACATAGGCAAGCGTTTTGTCAAAGAGTTCCTCATCGAGTTCCATCCTTAGCTGATCTAGCTTGCGACTCATGAAGGGAACGTTAGAGACAACTTTATTTGAAAACAGCCGTCAAGAATTACATTTGTGCAGGCGTGGCTTGTGATGCAATGCGTGTGAAATACAAGAATGTCCACCACGAGCAACAGTCTGCGCACCGACGCTGTTTCTGTCCGCAATGTGCCTAGGTCATCCAGCATAAACTACAATTCATGATCCAAGATGTGCAGAAGCCTCACTTATAATTTGTAGAACGTACTCTAATTCTAAATGGACCCATTCGGGTTTTGACACTGAAACCCTGTCTCAGGCAAAGCAGAGGCTGCGAATTCTTCCCGAACAATCCACCGTGGGTTTTCTATTGCTTAGAGAAGCTTACTGCTCCGGGCTGAAATTCCAATAAGATAAGACTTCATTATTGCATTTCTTCTGTCCGCTGGGAGGTCAGCTACATTTTCTCGGAGCAAGTGAGTACCCGAATGAACTTTCGTGGCAGACTACATCCTCTTGTGGTGAACCTTCGTATTCTTCCACTTTCCCAGCCAAATCTTGAGTAGTCATTCAGAGCGTCTGTCATGCGAAAAAGCATGCTTAAAATGTGCAGATTGTGTGTTGGTGTATGCAATTTGACGAAATCATCGCTAGTGCAGTTTCAAACTACGCCGCACTGCACTGTAGGGAGTCGGACACCGAAACTAAAACTCGTTTCTTCCCTTTCTTGCAGTTGCTCGCTGTAATTTACTCTTCCGTATTGCATACACTGGCTTGTTTTCAATGAGTGGGCACTATAGTCTTACCGTTCAAATATCCAGCCGCCCCTCGCTGAAAGTTTTTTTTTTCCCACACCGGCTCCGTGGCCTGCACAAAGCCGGCCTGTCAGTGGCATCTCCCTTTGGTGAGAAGCTTGAAAAGGCCACGTTTCGTGGAGGGAACGGCGTGCGCACGTTTGAGAGAGACCGCTTGGCGTTTAATTATTGAAATTACTCGGCCTTCGCAGACGTTCGCTCTCGTCCGCGGAGAGATGTGACGCAGTAGGGTCGCACTGTGGCGCACGAACAAAGCGCCCACCATCCCCGGCGGGCGAAGCTTCCCAGACGGAGATGAAAGGTCATTTATTACGGAGGGAGCCTTTGTTCTCTACTTGGGCGCGCTAATGCGCTCTTTTCATAAACGAAGCGTGCTACCTACCCGTGTGTATTCGCGTGATTTGGGCCGCTTCTTTTCTTGGCGGCCACCCGTCGTCCTCGTCGTCGTCGTCATCCTCGCCGTCGGCCGCGCACCACTTTGGTTGTCCGTGGCGCCGTGTCCCGCTGGGAGCGGCGGCCCATCACCGGAGCGCAGGCGACCGCCAAGCCTTTCGGTGCCGCCGCCGTTTGGACGCCGGCCCCGAGCTCGGCTGGGCCTTAATTAGCAAGCACCTCGTCGCGTGGCTGCCATTATTCTCAAAACGACCGCCCCTCCCCTCCTCGTGCTGCCTGCCGGCACGCTGGTCTCGGCTATTGTCACACGCTCAGGCTGCTGCTCCCCCCTTCTATTTCTTCCTCTCTCGCGCACTTCTGTTTTCTGTGCTGGGAGAAAATTGCCCGCTTTTTATGCTTCTCTTGGCGGCGCTACACTTTCTGTTCCGATGGTTAGTTCTCTTCTTTCCTTTTTCTTTGGACGTTTTAGTTTGCCAGTTGTCGTCTTGCTCCAGAAGGAACGTTCCTAGGGTAATTGTCATTCCTGTTCCTTTGTCTTCTTACTAAGCCGCCAAACTCGCTCAGGAACTTTATATTGATTGAGGCGCGGCGACTGAATAACGCGCTGTATATTTCCTTGCGTTCGTTACACTATACTGTTTCCCTTAATTTTCTATCAGGTATGTAGGTTTTTTTTTTACCTCTGTAGGGTGACATCTGTCCGCGCAATTTTCAGTGAGCTTACCGATATTTTTTCCTCGTAACCCTCGGACAAATCTTTTATTCACAACGAGCACTTTTTTGTAGCTTTTAAGCTTTTTTTTTTCTCGCAAGCGCGACAGGGAGGGGTTTAAGCGTACAACGTTTATAGATTGCCAAAAGCTAAGAAAATACGTCCGTTCTTTTATTTCAATTTGGCGCGATGGAGGTGCCCGAAAGGCTAATGGCTCAAATGGTGACTACGTACGGTCTTTCAGTACCTACAACCGTAAATAATTCGGAGACCTTAATAAGCGGGCAATGGTTTTGTGCGCTAGCAACGACATTCGCATGGAGCACAGGAAGCACACAAAAAACGTTTTTTCCTCTAGCGACTTCGGGACAAGTTTGTTAGCCCGACTAATCATTTCCGCCATTCGAATATTTTACAATGTCGGCTTGGTTTTTGCAGCTAAAAAAAAAGATAGCAGAATATTTTTATTTTCGCGAACAAAAAAAAGGAGATGACTTGTTTTGCAAAACATGAACCACACTTATTCTTCTCGTTTTTTTTTTGCATGATGTGTACCAGCATTCGCCATACGTTTGTTAAATTTGTAGAAGTAATCGTCATTATTGAAAGCATTTTATTGAGGCAGTTATAGGGATATCGTTCTCTCCCACAGTATTAAGAGACTTCTTATGCTGGCCAATAAAAAACAGAGACAACTTTTTACGCTTTCATAGGCGCGTCGTTTAGGGAAATTTACTCTACGTTAGATGGTGTACTGCACTCCACGATAGAACTAGAGGTGTAAGAAAGCTTTCTCTCGCGATGGGACACTGCGCGAGTACCACTTCTCGCTGAGTTATGTCGCCTAGTTGTGTCCCTCAATTTAGTTTCGCTGAGCGTGGTGCTGCCGAGTTTAACGTTGCTGAGTCCATGATGTCGCGAAACACGCGAGAAAGCAATTCTTAACGCGAGAGCATTACTATGCTCAATGCGCGATTTTGTGCGGGCGTTCTCCATTCGGTTTTCAGCCGGGCTCTTCAGGGACCTGACGAAAGACGTCAACACCGTCAATGGGAAACAACGACGCACCCGCCTGAAGCTAGAGTAGGGCGCAGCGACAGCTGAAGTGTTGGAAGGAGTAGGCTTGCAGGTAGGCTTGCCGACAATAATACGGTGGCGGAGAAGATACGGGGTTTCAACAAGCGCGCGGTGCCTGCGAAACGAAGTTTGTTTTCCCCCGTCGGTACTCGCACGGGGCTCCGCAGACCTATTCCTGAGCCACGGCCGCTCTGAGCCACGGCCGCTCGATGGAAACTAGTTTCCATCGAGCGGCCGTGCCTGAGCCTTGCCTGGTACTGAAGCCATCATATTAAAGCGACCCTCCCACCGGAACTCAAACCTGCGCCAACATTACTTTAGCCAACTGCAAAAAGTGGCCAAAATGTACGGTAGGCCCTGAAAAGCCACTGGGAGGTCCATAATATGAACATGAACGAACTAAAATATGTCTTTATTAGAAATTTTGCTCATTAAATTACACGAGTTTGCAGCTACTTTTCGAATCTTACGCGGCCAGCTCACCGCTGCAAGCTGTGCCTTCCAAACGATGGATGGCGCCACGCGGCCAAGCGCCGGCCTCGCCACGACGCGCACAAAACGTACCCTACGAAACGCTGTCGCATTCTCACTCAGACTAAGCAAGCAACACCCCGCAGCGGCGCACTCTCGCGCTTAAGCCACACAAGCGTAAATGTGCTCAGTGTTTTTACTTGAGAATAGGCCTCCCTGCAATAGACAATGTGGAAAATCTAGCATTACAGAGCCAACGCTTAGCACCGAGCTCTTTTAAGGTCCGCTTCACTACATTTCGCAAATGCATTACTGGGAAAGTATTTTTATACGGGCGATATAAGCATTCATATCCCGATATGTAGACCCTATGGCTATTTTAAGCTTAGAGAGAAATGTTCCCTGATATTCCGGACGTGCTGGCGGATTGCGCCCAACTGAGGGCGTTGCGTATTTCTTTCGCCTACTGAGCCACGTAACGCGTGAATGATGGTCACGCAATATTAAGCTACAGAGAGTCTGCACAACCGAACTATCGTTTGGACAGGCATGTGCATCGTATTTACTCGCACGAATGCTTCAGAGCAAGCGAGCTAACTTGCCGCTCGGCGGCACGTCCCACGCAGCTTCTGCAGCGTCTTTTGCCCTGACAGCCTCTGTGCCGCTCAGAGTGGGCACTTTTTCCGATCCCAACATTAAGCCGTATCCCGATCCTGAGCTTCGCAGCAGCGCGTATTTTCTTTCCCAGCAGCAGTAGTACACGTTTCCTGCCTCAGGGCACAGCTGCCCTGGACCAGAAATTGGAAATTATCGGCTGTGCGTTGAAACAGTAGAGTTTGAGTCCCCCGGGAGAAAAGTACAACTTGCGGGCGATCGATAGTCGATTTAGCGAGTTTCCTTGCCGAAGGCAGCCAGAGGCGTCGACGCTTCGCGGCCTCCTTGAAGAGTTGATTCGCTTGCTCCGGATGCTTGCCGTGCGTCGGGCCATCCGGTTTGTTGTAGCTCGGAAATAAGCACGTCGCCGCCGCCGCCGGGCTCTCGCGACTGCAGAGACACGGGAGGGCAGAGAAGAAAGGTGCAGGCTCGGCTGGCAGCGGAAAAAGAATAAGCGGGGAAGCGAAAAAGAAGAGCGAGAGGCGCATCGCTGTCTCCTCCTCTCCTTCTTCTCTTAAAATAATTTCTTCGTGCCTCTCGGAAATAGCTCGCTTGAGAAGAAATGAAAGCAGTTCTCGGAGGCATTCACCGAGTCTGCGCCGGCGGGCCAACAAAAGCACGGGACCACGCGACACCGCTGGCAGGGAACTCGACAAAAACGTGGGCGCTCACAACAATGCGGACTCGAAATAAGGGCACCAGTGAGGCTGAATCGGCCGGAGGAGAATAACGCCGACGGTAAAAAACAGGAAGACAAGAGAATGGAGACAGGGGTGAAAAGGAACGAAGAGAGGCAGAGGGAGGTCGGCGAGCAGAACAAATAAGCCGTTCCCATTCGCAATGCCCTCACATCGGCAACACATCTTCGCCGTGTTGTCTCTCGCGGTGTTTCAGCGCTGCGCCTGCAAAGCGGCTGTTTTCATTACGGCGCACGCACGCGAGCTACGAATCCTGGCGTGGGCGAGCGATGCCGCCCAGCCGCCTCTTCCTCCGCCTCGATATAGGAAGTAGCAGCTGCTATACTATATGGACTCCACGATGAGTGCACCACAATGGTCGGCGCGTGCACTGGGATCCTTTGACTTGCAAATTCGCAGCTCTTCGCATAGATGTTGCTCATTTCGCGAACCTCATTCTTCAAAAGGGACGTACTTCTCTGCGATACACCGCGTGTGCGCTGCTCGACAGCCTTAGTTTACACAAAGGGAAACAAGGGCACGTGCGCAATCGAGGGGAGCGAAATAAGCGCGACAAACCCCAGTGCAGCTGTGTGCCCCGCGCTCTGCTGGTGGGATCTCGTTCTTTCTGCGCGTGCCCTTTATTTGCCCAATGTAATTTGAGTCTTACGGCCGGAGCTTCCCAGTTCGTAATGCCCCCCGTTCTAAGAGCCACGCGTGTGCGTGTAATAAAAGAAGAAATGCGCGCCCCAGGGGACAGAAAACGCTTGCTCCTGTTTGTCATTCAGACCGGGATAGCTGAACTGGTAGTATGAGAAAAGCTCAAAATGGGCCGACGGTACGTGTATGCATCCACGATCACACCCGCAAAAAAAAAATAATAATAATACAAGAAAAACGGGTCTCTAGCTTCTAGTGCGGAAGGGTGTTCTGCCGTCTCAACGCCTGCGTTGTCCGCGTGCAGACTTGGGCTCTGTTGGCAAACAAGTGGTTTAACTTCAAAGAACTTGTTTGACATGTTGGCGGTTCGTGATTCGAAGTGCCAAAGGCGTAGTACAGAAGGAGAAAAAAAAAAGAGGGGACAAAAGCTGAGCAGTTTCAGAATTTTTTGTGACAAGAAATTGAGTTTTGGAGGATGTCACATTAAAAGACAAAGTTCGTAACTTTCGGAAGCCATCACAAGATTCCCCGTTAGCATAAACCTTGTAAACTCGCCGTGGTGGCTCAGTGGCTAAGGCGTTGTGCTGCTGAGCACGAGGGCGCGGGTTCGATTGCCGGCCGCAGCGGCCGCTTTTCTGATGGCGCGGAAAGGAAAAAAACGCCCGTGTGTACGAGATTTCAGCGCACTTTAAAGATCCCCAGGTGGTCAAAATCAATCCGAATCCCTCCATTACGGTACGCCTCATCGCCTGCGTTGCGTCGCTACGGTAAACCATACAATCATAAATAAACCTCGTAGGCATTTTTTTTTTTTCATCCAGGATCAAAGCCTAAATTTGGCTGCTACACAGGATGCATTGTCCACGTACAGCTTTTCGGAGTGCCGTCATCTCACCAGCGCTGAAGTCAAATGAGACGACATGTAAACAATTCAGTTCTTGCAAATTTCTTTCCTTTCTGTTTTTCCTTCGTTGTTTTTTTCTCCCGCACGTTCTGATCACAAGAACACTCAGAAATACAAAAATGATCCGTCCTGTATGTGATGCGCTTAGCAGCGCAGCGCGTGCGGCTAATGGGAAACATCTGAAAGATATAGGTATCTGCGGTGAACAATACAAACAAACAAACATCTAATCTATAAAGCGATGCATCATCGCAGAATTGGAACAGGCGGTGTGATCGAGGCTTTTTATATATATCGATGGAATCACGAGATTACCAGGGACATTAGAGCACGCAAATCCTTACACGGCCAGAGAGCTTAGAGGAGCAAAAATTTTTTTTTGTAGACACGACGTCTGGCCATGTGTTGCATAATAATTTATGCTATAGTAACGCCAGAAATAACCATGCGTATTTCGCCCCATTTATAGAAACGTAACGTTACGTGTATCACATGATAGCAAGAGTACTCGAAGCCACAGCTATTCCGCCGCATCACTGGTGCATTATTAGAAATATTGCAATATATTCAGCGATTCCTAAGGCGCGACACAAGCTGATCTGGTTGGCGAGGCTGCATCGGAAATACTAAATAAAGCACAAAAAGGAAATTATCTTGCGGCCCCTGCAACATTTGCGATTGCGACAACAGATGCGCTTTCGAATCGAAACACACGCCTCCCTCATATCGTGCGGGGCGTGACTTGCTGACTAAGCTAAGACAGCGCTGACAGAGCGAGGGGGAAGACGCGGAAAGACGCGTGCATGCTGGCGACGGGGAGCGCCTCGGATACGACAAGAAAGCGCGCCTGAAGAATTTCTGTGCCAAGCGTTTTTGAAGGCGCGGGCGACGAAAGTGCAGAAACGGCTGGAAGGAGATTTCTAATATGTTTTCGCGCCGGGAGGAGCGATCGTTATCATTTTTGTTCGACTTCTTACCCCGTTGCCGCTGGCCCACTCTACTCGGCGCTCGAGCATTTTGCATCCTTCTTCGACAAGCTGCATTTTCCGCAGACCTTGAGACAGAAAGTCCCCGTGAGAGGGAACGCAGAGAGAAAAAGAAATGTTGCGTGCGCGGACACGCGAGGGAAAAGAGTCGTCACGGGGTACCCAAGAAATGCAAACTGGAGCAGGGAAAGAAGTACGAGGTTACGGAGATGGTGATACACTCGCTTTGTATGCGGGCACGGGAACAAGATTAGAGGAAAAGATTTATCGATTCATCGCTGCTCCTGCTGCGAGTGGTGCCGCGTCGACGCGGGTTCTCCTAGAACGGTCCGGAAATTTAGTTTTGCCCTCGGCCCTAATTGAATTTAAGCCGAGACGGGCGGAACGACAACGGCACGAGGGGGGGTGGGGGACCGCGCGTGTCTCCTCATATAGACAGTGGGAGACACGTTTTGCGCCTGACACGGACGCTGCGGCGGTGGCGACCGCCTGAGATATGCGCATATTCGCCGAGACAGGGAGATGTCCTCGCCCCACGCATGGCGCGCATGTCCTAATGAAATCGACGGCATCATACGAGTACAGGGGACCACCTTGAAGGAGGCTGACTTGATTGGAAACGAACGACACGGCGGGCCGGTGCTCCTACTTCCGAGAACTTCGAAAGAACTTATGCACAGCGAGAACGAAAAAAAAAAAAGAATTCAACTTATCCACGAGGTTTTTAGCACTGAGGATGGACAAAGGGCAAGTTGTATCGCCGCTACGCGAGCTCATGTGTGCAGACGGTGTTGTATATTGTAAACCTTGTGTACAGAGCATGACGTGCGCTTTTTTCACTAGCCGGATTTGTGCCTTTTTTTGTGCTTTTCGGATTTTCTTCTACATTTTTATGATACTGTGAGGGAAAAAAATTAGCTGCGTTTCATTTTTTTTTTCTTTTTACGTTTGTAATGTTTTTTTTTTTTTTGCACGTATTCCCGTTATTAGTTGCAAGTACGCATGGCACTGAGCGGATTAAAGTGTTATGCCAGGAAGTAACTTCTGGAAACGGGCTCTGCTCTAATTTCATTTGTTCCGAAACGCGCCAAAACCACCGGATTGGGTTGTATCGCAAATTTGGGTAGTATTTTAGACAAAAAATTCTGCAAGTTATCGGCATTGTGCAAGATTATACCGTCAGATGGTTGGTATATTCACAGAGCGTCACAGGCATTATTCCACTTTAGACAAACTATGCAAGGAAATGCGAATGCATGACAACACCGGTTTTTATTAATTCTTTAATAGCAGTGCTTTATAAGAACACTTCGAGGTGTTCCAGGTTGCTTAGCTACCTTCGCAAAGGTCACGTCGATACACGTCTCATACCGCGTTGTCGGCCATTTTATATCACCGGCCACGTGTAAAAGTGCACTAAAAAAATATGTCGCCCTGGATTCTAGAAGGACACCATAACCTGTATTGTCTTCCGTACATATATAGGGCCCGGCCCGGCCGGGAGATTGATGCGGGGAGGATCTCAAGGAGATTGAAACCACAGAGGATGTAACTCTTGGTGGCACCCGTTAGTGTTGCTGGATCTCTTGCGAATATTGACGAGGAGTAGACCCACAGAGAGTCGCCTACCCAGCAAGGACAGGAGAGCACGAGCCGAACCTTCCATCTTCTCAGCGAGTAAGCGGCGCCATGGCGGTGACGCTGCAGGGCTCAGAGAACGGCGAGTGCTCAGACTACCGATCTCCTCGGGGCCTATGCCAGCTCTTCGTCTAGCTAGATGTACAATGCTGCAGGTAGAAATAGTTTAGTGGCGCCGAGGTCGCACCAGTGGCGATGGCACTTTAGCGAACATCGGGCTTCGGTTCGGGCAAGACCCCCCCGGGAGGGGAAATCAGGCGTACTCTGCCTATCATCAAATAGCGTTCACTCTGCCTGTAATCAAATCACGACTGCCCATAAATATTTTTCAGCCGAAAGCTGCGCAACAGTCTTACGCGGCTTCGACGTCTGCTGTCGCAACAACGATCAGCACATTGCTAATGCCCCTGAAGTGAAGCGAACGTTAACAAAGTCAACATGTAGAACAAAACATGTAGACTACGCTCACGGCATGCCTGAGTTTTATCATTTTTATTTCAGTTGTTAGTTAAATATTTAAATAAAACACTCTTGGAATTTCGGATTCGGTCTTCTTTTCTGTGCCTTTTCACGTTTTTTTGTTCTTTCATGTCTTCTCTCTGCTCTTTTCGACGTCGCCCCCCCCCCCCCCTCTTCCCCTTCTCCCTCCTGAAAGCCACTTCCTCCTCCGTCAGCTTTCCCTTTCCCCAGCTGTGGCCTCTTTGATCAACCCGTTTCCTTTCGCTCACACTGCGGTGTCGGGTGCGTGGAAATAGGGTGCGCATGCAGCGCATGAAGGGAAATGTGCGTGGTGGCAGGCATCGTTACCCATTGCGGCTTAGAGGGAAAAACGCATTATAGAAACGCCAAGTCATTGAAGCACGCCTTAGTAGAGGGATGCGCGAAATAATTAACAGTGAGGAGCTCAAATCCCCCATTCGTGGAGAAATTTATTCTTTGGCTTCTACTTTAAAACTGCCGTACACTGTGCGTACACTCTTAAAAATGTCCGTGGGTCTGCTTCACCACAATGCACGTGAATGACCAATCACTGCAGCCAAAAGTGTAAAGTGGGCATTTACGAGTCCCTGCGCGTGATCTGCTTCAAGAAAAGTTAGTCTCCGGTTTGAAACACAACTGCGCAGAAACTACTGCAGAAAGACTGAAAGGCGCAGAAACGCTGCGAAAAAGAAAACTGCTCTGGGACAGCGCTAACCAAGATATGGACACGGGCAAAAAAGTATGGCTAGTACATGATAAGATTAGCATTGATAAAAAACTTTATTGTTGGGACGACACTTCTAACTCCCGCAAAGCTATGCCGAGGACGAACAACCTTACGTCAACAAACTAGCGACTAAAGCAGCATGAACTTCGTCTGCTTGTAATTAACGCTAGGAGCATCATTAATAAAATAGATAAATTGGAAACGCTTCTTTTGTCAGATGACCCTCAAATATGTGTTATAACTGAAACTTGGCTTCATGATCAAATTAGTGACGACGAAGTCGTGCCGCCTGGCTACAGGCTTTACAGACGCGATAGGGGTTCCCGCGGTGGTGGCGTTGCGGTGATAACTAAAGATAATATTGAGGTTACGGTTGCTGACCAAGTCTTTGATCATGAAAGTCTGCTTTTAAGGGTGTCGGTGCAGGGAGACACGTTTCTCGTCTGTGCTGTTTACCGACCTCCGAATGCTGATGACTTGTTTTTGAGTAGGCTATACGACCACCTGCTAAAATTCCGGGACAAACACCTAATGATAACACGAGATTTTAACTTACCATCGATTGATTAGAGTAATATGCAATGTGAGTATTCCGTAGCGGCTGACGCTCTAGTTGATATAATGCTTATATTTAATCTTGATCAGATTGTGAGAGATTACACACGCGGGAATGCAATTTTGGATCTCATATTTCTTTCGGAAAAATTCAGCTCGGGAACAGTGCAGGTTGAACCTGGGATTTCTGACCATAGCCTAATTTACTTCTGCTGGTCTAGATATACCGAGATGCAAAAAGAAAAAAATCATGCAGCTACAGTAAAAGACTATAATAGAGCCGATGACGTAGCTGTAATTGATTATTTAGAAGAGCATCTTGTTGTTACCACCAATAACGTTGAAAGTTTGTGGCAGAAGTTTCATTCTGCAGTTAATTTCTGCATTAAACATTTCATTCCATCCAAAAGACTGCAAAAGCACCGTAAAAACCCCTGGATTAATCGGGATATAATACAGACCAAAAGAAAGATTAGGCGCATGAGAAAGAAGAACAAAACGTTCACTCCACAATTTATGGCGCTAAAGCTTGATCTTCAAAGTAAAGTTAAGCAAGCGAAAAACAATTTTTTCAGCAACACTATTGCAGAATTCATTAAAAATGACCCTAGAAAGTTCTGGCGCTACCTCAGCCAGAGTAAGAAGGAGATTAAAAAAGTCAGGGTTGATGATAAAATTCTGGATGACCCAACTTCTATTGCAGACACGTTTAATCAGTACTTTCAATCTGTTTTTTTTTTCAATACATGATGAATATAACCTGCCGAATGTTTCTCCTGTATCCGAAAACGAGTTTGATATAACTAGTGAGGGGGTTCTGGCCATGTTGTTGAAGCTAGATAATAAGAAGTCCACTGGCCCTATCGGACTGTCAAATTCCTTTTTAAGACGTTATGCACAACAAATCTCTTTTTTTTGACCGCATTGTTTAACTTCTCAATAACGTCTGGTGACGTTCCAGCTGACTGGCGAATAGCCCGCGTGGCGCCCGTCCATAAATCCGGTGACCGGCTGCTTCCTAAAAATTACCGTCCTGTCTCTGTAACTAGTTCCTGTTGCAAGCTTTTGGAACACGTAGTCGTGACGTTTATTCAGGATTTCGTTACTAAAAACAATATTTCGTCCCCCCATCAGCACGGCTTTCGAAGGGGCCTATCTACAACCACGCAGCTTATTTCGACGGTACACAAGATATCGAGTGTACTTGATCAGTCCGGTCAAATTGACGTTCTGTTTTTAGACTTATCGAAAGCCTTCGATAGAGTGCCTCATGGAAAACTATTGTATAAATTAGAGGGTATAGGGTTACCTTTGTACATAATTCGGTGGATCGCCTCGTATTTAGCCGATAGAAAACAGTTTGTAGAAATTGATCATTGTTCCTCTAGTGCACTTTCTGTTACGTCGGGCGTTCCACAGGGGAGTGTTTTAGGTCCGCTGCTGTTTCTTCTGTATGTAAATTATTTGGTGGATGTAGTGCCTCATGATGTATCCATAAGTTTGTTTGCGGATGATTGTGCTGTTTTTAAAGAAATATCATCCACAAATGATCATTTCCTGTTGCAAAAAACTCTCTTGGCAATTGATGATTGGTGTACGCGTTGGGGTATGGCGCTGAATTCAGAGAAAACTGTACTTTTACGGGTCACAAGGAAAAAATGTCCTAGTTCTTTTTCTTATATACTACATCAACAGCCTGTATTAGAAGTTTCCCAATATAAGTACCTATGTGTGACTCTTACGAGGAAGCTTACTTGGTCAGAGCATATATTGGATATTTCTTCATCAGCCCTGCGCAAGCTATGTATCCTTAAAAGAAAACTTAAAAATGCTCCAGTTAGTACTAAGATGTTAGCCTACAATACATGCGTTCGGTCAAAACAGGAGTATGCTGCTCAAGTATGGGATCCCCATTTTAAGAAGGATGTTATGCAGCTTGAAAGAGTTCAACAAAAGGCAATGAGATTTATTTTTTGGTAAATATAGAAGGCATGATTCGCCATCCTTGTTGATGAAGAAGTACAACGTATTGACTCTCGAGGCTCGCCGGAATGTTAGTCGCCTTGGGTTTCTTCATAGCTGTCTTGTAGGGAAAACTAAATTATTACTTCCTAATTGTATAAAACCTTTAACTTCACGGACAACTTATCGCCAATTTTCGCCAGAACTGACACTCACAAGTACACATTTTTTCCCCGAACTGTGTCTGAATGGAATTCTTTGCCAGGAGAGGTTTTTGAACCTGCTGATATTATGAAAGAGCTTGAGTCCCACATTTTAAATTTTGATGGTTGAACGAGTATAGTCTTCGTGTTGCCTTGACTGTTGTTACTAATCTTCATTATATTGTATGTATCCTGTGTAGCCCCTCCTGCCAGGGCCAAAATACTGGCCTGCAGTATCGTTAAATAAATAAGAAATGCGTTTTGAATTGCTTTAAATCAGAGTACAGCTTACATTCCATGAGTTGAACCGTATGTTTGCCCTCGTTGTTCGTTAGATTTTCTCCCTGGATGATGCAATGAAAGCTTACTCAGGTGCACTATGGGAAATTAGACCCAATGAAATTGCTTAGAACGTCTTATACCCCTGCTACACTAGTGTCCGAATGTCATTTGAACCAAATGTCATTTGACTCAAATGCCAAGTTCTGCTGCTACACTAGGTTTTGAAATGCTATTCGGCTCAAATGACATTTGAGCCAAATGAGCACCGAGGGAGACATTTGGGATTTCAAATGCCATTTCTAGCACTCTCGCGCACAGCGTTCCAAGTCAGCATAAACAAATACATTACTGGCGTGCTTAAAACAAGCAAAATATCCTTAATTGTGGGACTTTGTTTACTCCTCGTTCACTTAAATCGTGATATCAAGATGTAATAATTCCGTACTCTCAGCACCAGTGCGAGCAAGCTACGAACCAGTGTGGCGAGACAGCAGAAAAAACCTCGATCGGGATTCAGAATTAAGCAAAAACCGCTTCACAGTTTACGTTATTAGTAATTTCATATCATTTTAATACGAAAGACTGCAGCTAATATTTGATTGTTGCATTATTGTGTAAAAACAGAACTCGACAGCAGCAGCGCCAGGCAGCACGGCGAGCGGATGCTAAAGCTTTCAAATGCCATTGAAATTGTAGTGTAGCACGGCGGATTCTGAATGGCATTCGAAGCACCCCATTTGAGACAAATGACATTTGGTTCAAATGACATTTGGACCCTAGTGTAGCTGGGGTATGAGAGCCACTGTGTTATCACATTCGCTGTTAGCTAAAATACTTGCCGCTCACTGTGGTCAATAAACGTTGCGCCCTCGTCCTTTTTATGAATTTATCAATAGAAGCCGAGAATACTGATTGTGCTTTAAATTGTCCCGCGAATTCCCCTGCGACTGCTTTCGGCCATCAATACTTGTAGGCAGCCAAGACCACTCAGCGTCGTGCCCTACGATGGCGTCGCGCGACAATAACACCTCTCGCTCAGCTCAATCGGCGGACAAACGACATCGCGCACGGTTGGTGCGATCCCTGCCGTCCAAGCCTCGTGCGGTCCTCCCCACGCGCTCGTATTATCAGCTCGGCGCTGCCATGGGCGCAGTCAGCCACGGTTGTACGGCGTACGCGCACGACGCTTGCGGCCGACGAGCAGCCGAGTTGCCCGAGACGAGGGGCCGCGATCTTTGGGAGCCCAATAATGACGGGCCGGCATGCGCGCACGCCACCGGCCCATAAGGCCGTAATGGCCAGTGTACTCACAAACCCATCGCCGAGGGCCCGTCCCCCTCGGCAACAACACTGGCGCTCGGCACACCCGTCCGACCAGTCGAACACCAGCGCGGCCGTAATTATGAATCCTTAATAAACGCCGCACCAAGAGCACACCCGCGCATTCCGCCCATCGCTAGCGAAATAAGCGGCTCGTTTGCGGGTCTGTAGGACGCGTGATAAAGTCCTCCTTTCGGGTCGGAAACACCGCGTCTTTAATTGATCTCCGCGTTTGCTGCCCGTTTTACTTTATTCATGGCACCCGTTTCCCCCCACGCAAGACTGCGCAACTTAATCACTGGCTGCGCATGCGGGCAACACGCTCGCATGCGGCTGCCTGAGCGTCGCCTCGCTTGATTGCCCTTCCTTTCCCGCCTGGCTTCCCAGAACTGCCGAGCTTGAGGTAGAACGGCGCGGAGTAAGAATTGGAATGGAAATTTTATTCTTCGTCCGCCGCCGATTCTCTGGCGCGTAGGAAATAACTCAGGTGTATGAATGTTGTTCGGGCGCAGGTACAGCATAAACTCTTAAAAATAGTTCCAGGCTAATCGATATTATACAATTACTAAGAGAAATGGCCGTTAGAGTTCTAAGACATTCGTATTATTATGACACAGTTAAGAAAAAATGCTTGTTACAACTACAAAACTACAACGCATACAGAAGGAGTCCAAATAAAAAAAAAATATTATCCCAGACTATCACAACTGGGTGTCAATGACATGTGCAGTTACGAAGATAATTCATGAAATGCAGACTGATGGAATGTTTGTGTCTTGCCGAAGATGTGCATATAAAGCTGGTGTCGTCATAAAGGCTACTCATTCCCGCAATACCTTAAAGCAGAAACGGGTGTGGCCCGGTGCTGCAGACCTGTTTATAAAGTAAGCACTACAATGCGCAAAACGTACGGTGAACGCACCGAGTCTGAAATATATATTCACAATTGGGAATATGAGTTTCGTTGTATGAAAAATTCAAGGCAAGCGAATTAACCCCCCCCCCCACACCTCACGCACACACACACACAATGCCATTCGAACCCATGCAAACGTCCAAACAACGCACCCGATGCTCGTTTTTTTTTTTTTGTCGTCTTGCCTAATGCAAATAGACCTGAAATTGCAGAGTCAAAGTTGCCATTTTTATCGAGTCCAGACGCAGTTTCACTCACCGTCGCTCGTCCCTAACTTTGACATAAAAGTCTTCTACTCTAGATTTCGGTGCACGTTAAAGATCCCCAGCTAGTATAAATTAATGCAGAGCCCTACACTACGGCGCGCCTTATAAGTCCAGGTGTAGCATCGGCGCGTTATACCCAAAACACTAGAAATTTGAAGTCTTCTATTCTTGCAGCATACGAGGAAAGCGGAAGTTACGAAGCAATGTATAATACCTATAGTCAGCATTTTCTATTGGAGGCTCCACACTTTCGAAGACAATTTTTCAGCGTTCGTAGGTATAGTGTTATATAGCATCACTTTCTTCGGCGTAAACAGCAGTTACCTTTTGTAAACTTTTTAGCGACAAGTAGAATCAAACAAATAGATGGTGCGGACACGAAAAAAAAAAAAAAGCATTGAATATGGACATGAAGACCGCAAAGACTGACTGGGAAAAAGTCGTTTCGTGCATTTACGGTAGTTCATGATACTTAAGTAGCAAGAAAGGGCCACTATTACGCTACTACTGCACCCCCAACGGGGTTACATCGTCAAGGGACAGAGGCATGAACGATCGTGACAGGCGCGTTTAAACAAACAGCTCTCCGGATAGAAGTGAGCGTGAGCGGGCCGCGAAAACGCCATTGCGTGGGCTGGTTAGCAAAAGCCGGGGCCCCTGCAGGCCTATGGGCTGATTAATGTGCCGCACACGCTGCCTTGTCACGTCTTGACAAATGACCCTCACCTTGAAAGACCCTCCTCCGGTAAAGCGCGCTGCTCGCTTTCTCCGCGCCATGTCTATACAATGTGGCGCCATACTGAGCGACCGTAAACCCCGCAGATTATTTAGGCGCGAAATGCGTCCGTCGTACTTTTTTTCTCCTTCCGGTACGGGAGCTTTTGCCCTTATTGCTTTCGCTTTTGCCTCCTCCGACACGCGCCGTCATTACAGCCATGTTCCAGGCACTGCAACGCGCCTTTGTTAGTGTGCGGCCAATCGTGCGTACTCGTTAACGGCCGACGCCGTGTTTTCTTTCCGCATGCTCGAAAGCGAAATTGAAATTATGGTATAACGCGGTGAAGGTACACTCGCTATGACGCGCGCCATATTTCAAGGCAGACCCCCTTGCGTATTTCTACGTGCCAATATCGTTTGCATAGCAATTTTTTGTCTCTCCCCACGATCGAAGCCACTGTCCCTGCGGCCGGGAATTGAACTCACGACTGTCCGTTGCACCAGAATGTCTTGGCGGCTACACCAACATCGGAGGTTCTTCAGGCGTCCAGCCATTTCACCCTTAATATATTAATGAAATTGACTCACGATTTTGACAAGGTTCTATCCAGACTGCGCTGCTCATCCACATTTAGAAAAGCCTATTGAATGCGCCAACTGGAACATCGCTAGCACATTACGCTGGTAGAATGGCTGCTCTGAAGGCGAAGTTAAAAAGGTCTGTCAGGTTGGGTAGCATAAGCCCCACTTATATACTTCCCAATAATTGCTGTCACGTAAATGGTGGGCGAAGACTGGGGGCTCACCATGTACGTTCTTCTAATGGTATAGCCTCATAAATGTGACATGTTTCGTACTTCGTGTTGTGTGTCTGCGTGTGCGTGTGTGTATGTGTATGCGCACGTGTGTGCGTGCGCGCGTGTGCGTGCAGGGACTCTCACCCGTGTGCGTTCGGGTGTGTGCTTATGTGAGGGGATAGATCGAGGGGTAGAGAGGGGGATAAGAAGAGAGAGAGAGAGAGAGAGAGAGAGAGAGAGAGAGAGAGAGAGAGAGAGAGAGAGAGAGAGAGAGAGAGAGAGAGAGAGAGAGAGAGAGAGAGAGAGAGAGATGGAGAGGGAGGGGGAACGTGCGGGTATTAGTGCATGTGTAGGCGGGAGGTAGACGTGGGTAGGATGGTGGATGTGTGTGAGCATGGGGATGGATAGAGGTTTCAAGCGAGCACGTCGCCTTCGTTAATCTCTGACATGAGCTATACCGGCTCCACGGCTGAAACTTCGGGATGCTCGTCCGTTAGCACGATGCCAAGAACCGTCAGCGCCAATTTGGCCGCCTATGTCACACGCCACATTATACTTCCGGAGGCACCCCGAGCGCGTGCTTACCCCGTGTTTCTAGAAGTTACGCGAAGCGGCTTGCCGCTGATTGCGAAGTTGAGACGGGGCAAAATATTAGATTGCGGACAGTACTTTCCAAATAAAATATTTTTGTGATTGCGTCCAAAGCAGTATAGGGCAATTTTCAAGCTCGAGAATACACAGAAATAGACGCGCACGCACCCACCCACGCACACGCACATGCACACACACACACCCACCCACACGCACGCACAAATACACAAATAATATTTGAGTCCACCAACAGTTATTTGAAACGCGTCTTTAAGTTCTTTCTTCGCTCCGGGCATCGCATCCATGGTGAACATGTAGGCTGTGGGGAAAAAAGAAGTTTCCTCAATACACGGCTGACTGGAATAATGGTCGGCCGACCAGGGCATGGCAAGACGAAATAAATCGTCAAGATGAAAGAGTCTCCCACCCTTGTCTTACCATTACATATACTTCCGTGAAGCGAAAGTGGGAGGCGGAGCTTGAAGCAGATTACATGAAACGCAGTACTCGAAGCGAGGCAGCCGACATGTTCTCTTCGCTGCCGTCCGTTTCGGGGGGAAGAAGGCGCGTCGACGATTTCACTCTGGTGCGGAGAAGCGTGCTGGCGGAAGGACAAGGATGAACAAGGAAGGTCCTAGGGAACTGTCGTGGTGGGCTCGTGCAGGCAGGCTGTGAGCGAGCGACCAGAGGGGGAAAAAAGTATATTTACGGCAAGGAGATCGAACGAGAGGGAGGAGCCCGGCCGATGCGAGAAGTGGCCGAGTGCCCCGTAATCACGTATCGTCGTCGTCGCCGTCCTGGAGGTTGCGCGGGACGTGCGCGCTCTGGAGAGCGCCAGAACAAAGTGGTCCTCCGTGCCTGCGGGGGCGGCCCGGGACGCGGCGGCGGCGATCGGCGGCGGCCGAGGACGGACGACATCGGCGATCGTAATCACCGCTGAACTTGCGGCCCGTTCTCCTCGCCGGCGCGCCCGTGATGAACGACTCCCGCAGCCCGCTTCCTGGCGACAAGGCGCCAAAGTGAGACAGTTTATTAAGAAGCGCCGATAAGGGTGCGCGCGATGAGCGCTCTCCGCCGCGGCCTAGCCGCCGCTGCTTCCCGAGACAAATGACGCTGAGGAGCAGCTGCTGCTAGTTGCTGCCCGGCGTCTTCGCCCTCCTCGGTCGAGATTATTACACGCCTTGTCCCCACCACTCAGGGAAAAATTTGCCCCTTGTTCGTCGTGCGCTGTCTGAAGCGAACAGTGTCACCGACGGGGCCCGCGTTTTTCCGCACTGGAACACTCGTCTTATTCACAGCGTCGGGAGAACGGTAAGATAAACATGACTTTGTTCGCGTTTGTTCCCGGGCTTGCCGCGCGCTTATCCCGTGTTCTTCTTTATGTTTGTTTGTTTTCTTCGTCTTTCTTGCTAGGGTAATGAGCGCCCACCGACTGGCCCAGCGATGCCTTGGGCGCATTTACTTTTGATGGTTTGGCGCACTGGTCTCTACGAATTTTAGGTTTTACAGAGGGAACAACGTGAATTGGTGAGACAGCGCAAGCTTCTAAAAAAAAGTTATTCGGCTTGTAGGCTACAGTAAAGCAGCACTCTGAGGAGTCGCAGCGGGCCGGCTCCACCACAAAATTCTAGTAGTAGCAATCACTGCGACCGATTGCGCAAATTTGGCGAATGGCGAGGCTCAGCGTAGTACGATTTGAATGAAAACTAGGACCCTCTCAGGGACATAACATAATGCTAATCATCGTGCATGTCTTTGCGCGTTGTCCCGGCGCAGATTCCATTTTTTTTCAGTCAAATCGCTTGCTAGGCCTTACAATTGGCGAAATTTCCACTCTTGGTCGGGGTAATTGGTCCTTCTGAAACGTTGTGGTGAAGCCACCTTGCGGGAGTTTTGTAGGGTTTACTATACTCGGTGACAACTTAAGAACGGCACCGGAAGTTGCCGCTGTGCCTTATCACCGTAGCCGGATGTTTCTCCGCATGGCGCAAGTAGGGCGTTACTGGGAATATTTTGAACATGGCGTGAGCCGTTCCCGTGATTTTTTGGACTTAATATGCTTATAAACGACTCCAGTGACGTCAAACAAACTGCGTGAGACAAGGCAAACGATATCACGCATTCATAGCAAACCCCTTTCAAAACGTGCGCGCACTGACGTCACGGGTCTAGCGCTTTGGCGGAGTGATACACTACATGAGGTGGTGCCGTTCTTGAGTTGTAACCGAGTATAAAGGTTGAAATCGCTCTAACGGGGCGTGTTTTTTTCACTGATAAGATAGGTCACCTAGAGGATCGCTAGAGTTCGGAACAAAACCAAAGATGGTACTAATGATGTTTATATATTTCGCGCAAAGGTCAGTGAGAAGCGTTCGAACGACTCCCTGAAAAGCGACAAAAATTTCAAAACTCACTCCTTAGTAGGGCAGAGGAACCGCAAATTCTATCGAACATAGCGGAGCTCCGGAAAGGGTGCTAGCGGCGGACGATTTATAACTTATGGCGAACAAACGGAGGTTTTCAGATGTAATGCAGCCGTTGTTCGCTCGACGCTGCCAAAAAATGGCTTTCCTTGAAATGTGCCACGCGCAGAGAGAGCGATAAACGAAACGAAAACGTGAAAACTGAAGGAAAAAACGGAATAATAAAACTAAACCAAAATGTGCCATAAAATCTTAACAAGTGCCGCCCTGAAGGTTCAAAAACAAGATAGCCCCGAAGAACAAAGCAACCCGTGAGACAAAGAGCCGGCAGTGGAGCTGTGTACGCGCGCGTGTGTTCGTGAACACCAAGAAAGAAGTCAACTCCCAGAGGGAGATCCATCATTTGGAAAGAGAGCGAATGCCACCGCCGGGCCTTCACTGGACGGCTTCGCGCACACCGAGAGAATATGTCAGACACAGGGATTACGACGCCTCACTGTACCCCGCCCAGACCCACTTTTTTTGCGTGGTTCATTTTTACTGCAGCCTTGAGACTCTCTCTGCAGACTTTAATTTCTGCTGCAAAAGCACCCCTTGTTTCAGTGTTATTTCAAGGAGACGGTTAGTCCTTTCGCAATCTTCTCCGTCTCTTTTTTTTTTATCTTTTCCCCTCTCCTGCACGACGTGCCTCTCCGTAAGCCTCTCTGTGTGATATGCTTCTCGTCTTAGCGAGTGCTATGCTCTCCTTCTTTTTTTCTTTTTGCTGTTTCTGTACGCGGTGAACATTCTCGACAGAAAATGACGAAACAAAGATAATCGATTTTCTCGTCTCATACGAGCTTACGACCCAGAAATAAGGACTGTTATTTATAGACGTCGCTGCAGTATTGATTAAACTGCGCAAACAGGAAGGTGATGAAAACGGATAGCGACGGAACAAAGGGAAAATAGCAGGAAAAATGTAGGCTAAAGATACGAAGAAGGAGTTCAAAATTCTCCAAAAAATTGCAACAAAAATTTGGTATAGATACTTAAGACTTTCTACGTGTAGAAATATAAAGCAGTATATTACCATGTGTGAATGTTTTTCACTAATCTTTCCACATACGTTACTTAGATATGGATATATACCGGCTGCGACTTCGGTGTCGCGGGTATTCTCTGTGTTTTTTTAGCGCGAGCACTTCCACAGTGGCACATCTACCGCTGTGGCGCTAAAGCCCTTTCGCTCTCCGACCCAACCGGAGCCAACCTAATCCCAGCCAACCCGAAGCCAGCCAAACCGGGATCAAACCGGTTTAACCGGAGATGATATCGAGGAGAGCAGCAGCCAATCAGCGTTCTTCAGCAAAGTAGGCAGGCCCGACAAGCCGGCCGTTTACGCCTCCGCGACGGATTGGAACCCTGCGTGTGGCTCTGCACTTGCCCAGGCGTTGCCTACAGCGACGTAAGCGCGGGCACTCCTTTTCATTCTGTCTTATTTCTGAGGGCGTCTCGCGTGCTTGATGACATTTTTGTAACCATCTTTCGCTCACCACGCCGCTGTCTTTTCTCGAAAGAAGACGTGTGAGGCTTTGGCCTAAAATGGCTGCACACTTAGCTCAATTGCAAAAACGCAGTGGGAGCCTCACATTCGCAGTTACACAGCAACCACTCACGCATCTGAAAAGGAAGAAATAAATATCAGACTTCCGATGGAGTTTAACTACTGTAAGGTAGAGATTCGTGGCTAATTCCACTACAACTAAATGCACTCACAAACGCTGCCTATTTTGCAGCATTCAGGTGGGATAGTAACCACAGCGCCAGTGTCTACAGTGGCTATAGTGGGGCCACAGGGGTAAAATACAATGAAGGATAGCTGCGAGAATCTCTTGCTGCACCAATTCTTCCTGCAAGACAGCTGACCACAGTGGAATGTGCCCGCGAGCTCGCGATCACCAAAGAATAGGGCCACATTTCTTTCCTTTTCTTAAAGCAACAAACTACCCAAAAAGCACAAATTCAGATTGGAGTTGGCTATTGTGTGAAGTCCGCGTTGATGAATCAAGAAACGTCATTTCCAGGTTCGGTACTCAAAATGACATCGTGCCTTCTTGTGGACGGCATAAGTAGTATAATTACTCCGGAGTCCAGTTGCGCATGCTGTCGCGTATTGTCGCACCAATACCGGTCCATTAGATAGAAACATTGCTTGACATATGACGATCCCATCACACCGTGCAGATCATGGTAGCTGTATCGATTGTATTGTTTCCACTCTTTTGTGGTCTCGAAGATTCAAGCCGTGGTTGAGTCAGGTAGTTCCAGCAGAACAAGGGCCTCATAACGGTTGTTTTGTTCTTTGAAGGCGACAGCCTTAAGTGCCCCATTCTGTGAAACTCCGAATTTGTTGTTGTTGATGTTGTTGTGATTGCTGTCCGGAATAGAAAATGGCCGCCGTTGTAAGGAGTAAATAAAAAAATGACTGCGGCTTAGCCCCAGATATGCAAAGCGAAAACTTGGCTTGGCCTGGTTATGTCTTGGTTTCACTTGGTTAACCTTTAATTTATCTGTAATTATTATACTATTCGTCCAAAGCCTGCCTTTGACTACGTGTGGGGTCCCACTTCTGGCGTTTTCCGAGCCGAACGGCTCGTTCTTCCTCAGTCTCCGACTTCGAGCGCATGGCGTTCCGGATCCTCTCCAGTGAAGCAACTTGCCGGGCGATGAGCGGTGAGTCACGTGGTCAAGCGGCGACCCAGCTGCAGAGAGCCCATGCGCTAAGCCGGCAGCGGCGGCTCGCGAACGCGGCTGTCGACAGAGCTCGGTCCGGCGAGTCACGTGATGCGTTGCCAAGGGCATGGCGCAGCTACGGTCAAATGAAGGTCAAATTCCCCGCGATGGCGAAACGGCTCGACGAGATTATAAAAGCTTTACTTTAAAGCACATTTAGGTTCATTTGGGATTTTAACACGGGTCTTTGGGGTCGGAGACGAGTGCAGTAGCACCGCGCTATCACCGCACGCTGGCAGCGGTGGAACTGAACTTAGAGCAGTGCGTGGCGCCTAACACGTGAACGTGACGGCACGTGAGAAAATAGGGAGGTTTAAAAGCAGTTCCGCGGCAAACCATCATAATTCTAGCGTTCCGTTTGGAGATCGCCGTTGGTTCCAGGGCAACTTCAAGACACTGCCAGCATCGCGTGAGTCAGTATTTCAAACGGAGTTTCCAGAAAATTATCTTCGAACGTTCCGTGTGAATGGCACATGCTTCCAACTGAAAATAAGAGATAGGGACATCGTTACCGCCATATAAATACCCTTCGAAGCCGCGTATGACCAAGCACGAGTTTACAATTATCGGATCTAAGATGTAACTGAAAATGTTCATCAATGAGAAAATAGTTGCCCCGTTTTAGCATGCACCGGAGCCAAGGGCTCCGACATGCGCGCTAGTGTATATTAAGGAATAACGAGGCACTAATGCTTTCGTGCATGCACTCCTTAAATTGAACTGATGTGATGTGTTTGGCGCTTACCGTTACGTGGATTAGGGTGTTAATGGCAACGGCAGGAGAAGGAAACACACCATTGCCGGTTGGTGCTAAATTTAACCGCGGCCGCTCGATGGAAACTAGTTTCCATCGAGCGGCCGTGATTTAACACACCCGCATGGGCTGTCTCTGGTGTATAGCCTCTCGAAAAGGTTACGAACTCCATTCTCTGTATTCTCGAAAACACGGGTCCGAGGCGAATATCCGGAGCACCCGCGCTTCTCCAGCAGAACGGTGTGCACCGTACGGCCGCTCTTGCTTTCACCCTGTTAAACTATGACTATGAGTTCCACTTTGAGACCATCATTCATTCTTTAAATTTTGGCGTGACCATACGTCTGTTGAAGTCAACGTTTTTTGTCACGCGACCAGGTAAATGTCAGTCGCCAGTTTTAATCTTCGTCCCCAGCTGTTTCACTGTTGTTTGCTTCACTTTTATACGCATTGGTCTGCAGACGCTGCCCCCCCCCCCCCCCCCCTTACCCTTCTTTTTTCTCTTTTGAAGCGAAAATCGGCTCATGACCACCGTACGCTTATAGTTCATACGTCTAATTCATAGGGCAATGGTTGAGAATAACGCGATACACAAGCAAGGAGCGTGCATATTCGGCGCGCCTTAATTATTAGACATTGTCTGCATATCATAACCAAACAAACCAACCATACCGGAAATCAAAAACTTTTCATTCTTCTGTTGAAGCGCTTCCAATACAGCAAGAACGTTTCGTTTTGTTTTTTTTTTTTTTTTTTTTGCGAGAAGATAAACATTTAGAGAAGTGGCTGTGGCCTACAGCGGAAAACTATTCAGAAGCAGAGAATACTAATTGAAATAAAAGAAAAAAAATCCTTTCGTTCAAAGCCAGCTTGCAATTTTTTTTTTGTGGCAGACAATTACCATGGCCCCGATGGAAAAACCGTAAAATCAGTGGTCTGAAAATGATGTATCTGCGCGTGCTAAATCGAAAGAATAATTTTGTTTTCACGCTACCTTGACTCCGGCCGCAAATGGGCGATCCAATTACATGCAGTTCGTTTTTCCTCTCTGCTGAGTCGTTATTCATGGGCCGAGCATCCTCTACGGGCTTCAGATACGTCTTTAAGTTTCGGTACAGCTTTGAAAACGTTCATCTGTAAAAAATGGCGTTGGAACTCGGTATTCTGTGAGGTGAGGGCTGTCGCGTACATTTAAAACATATCGTTTTTTTTTAATCTACTAAAAAAGGGATAGGAAGTGCATCCATGTATTGTGGGTTAAAGGTTCCCGGCAGTGGTGCTGAAATAACGCTTTCTCCCCGTTCCTTCGTTCTAACAAGCGCCGCGAAAAGTATAGTTATTGACAGCAGAGAACGGCAGTCCTTGCTTTTCTCACCACAGCAGATACCTTTTTTAGCACATCTTGCTTTTGATCGCTATTTTTCTTAAAGCGGTTATCGCACGCCTTTATTACTGCAACTGCAACTACGCCGGCAAAAAGCGGTGATATTACTTGCCTGACGCCTCACTTCTACAAAAAAAAAAGCCATTGCTTACAAAGTCGTGCACAAACGACAACGAAACGACAACGATGGCGGAACGCGAAGCTTTCCAAAATCAAGTCCAACACCAAACGAACCAACCCGAAAGCTAGCGGATCCTATTGGTGGAGAGTATGACGTTAGACCCTGCGCTCTTACGCCAACACCTGTTTGTTTCTTAGCGGGACGGTTTACTGCACTGCGATTGTGCTCACTAGTGCTTTACAGATACGGGCATTCACATGGCTTTTCCTAGCGTTAAACTATCGTCATCGTTAGACGGAGTGGTGCGTTTTCTATTTTCGCACGTCCATACACCCGTCTCGAAATGCAAACTGCTTTGACCGTGCCGGAATGAGCAATCGCGTAGACGTCGGCTTGATAACGCGAGGGACCCAGGTTCAATTCCGACGACGGGTAGCGGTTTAATTTTAACACGAAAGTGTTTTATTCCCGGATACACTAAGATTTCGCTGATGTCATATCCGTCACGGAAGTGACGCCAGTACAACGAAGCAAGTGGCCTGTAAAGCGTGCACCCCTGCACATAGGGTCTTCTTGCTGGGAAGCAACCTTTATTACTAAAGAGTACGTTATGCTTAAGGTTGTTCGTTTTCGGGTTTTATATTTTAACACGATAGTGTGTTATGCCACAATTCCCCAAGGTTTCACTGACGTCGTATCAGTCACGGAAATGACGCCAGTACACCTTTGCCGAAGCGACCCGCCAGCAGGATGTCGCTCGCCAAGCACACCGACAAGACAGCCGCCGACCCGCAAATCATGCTCAGCTGCAAATTTCGCTGCACATTTCACTTTCGTGTTTTATTGATTCTTATGGCAGAGGAATCAATCACAGTTTTTTTTTTTTTTTTTTTCACTTCAGCCCACGCTCATCATTTTCGTCTTTGGGTGTATTGGGTGGACGACAGACGACATCAGTAAGACGCTGAAAGCTTCGCTTAAAAAGAAAAAAAGAAAACATTTCGCCGCAGAGCAGTAATCTCTCGCTCGGGTATTTTGGTGGCCACCTAATGTGAGGACAGGGCGGGCTTATTGTCCATGTCCTAAACACGTTTGAGATTTCGAAAAAAAAAAAAAAAGATGAATCTGTAGCAATGACGTTTTAGGAAAAAATCATCGGCTTCGATCCGATTGCGATCCGATTGTGCTTAAATTTAGCGCGGCTCCACGCGGCTTCGCAGAGTATTCATGCCCTTTCGAAGTCGAAAATTATGTCACCTTTCTCTTTCGCAAAGAATTTACCGCACACACGCCAAATGTTTTGAGGTCCGCTTCTGGAATGTTTCCACAACCAGCTAACACGATACTGGCAATTGCTTCAAATCATCCTGGATTGAAAGGCGATTCGGGTTTCTTATTAAGTTGAGTTTCTGTTTTTTGGGGTAAGTCTTCTTTCGACAAAATTTCGGGTCTCTTGTTTCTCGCAATACGCGGGGACCTTCAGCCATTTTTTTTTGTATATCTCTATAGGTAGCACGTCTTCGCTCAAGCATCTCCTCATCGGGGAATCTCTTTCGAGCTGCTATAAAACGGCTTCTACGGCGTTCACACGTTAGCAGACTAACGGCACTTACCTCGCGGCGTGCGCACCTGCAGCGATGTCAGAACAGAGTCACTCCTCGTTACATTAGTAACATCACTTCCTTCCGTCGTACTCCAATAGCGTGCGCTCTCTCCTCGTTGCCACAGGCACAGCGCTGGTCTCGTGGTCATCTCTGTGATAGAGCCGCTATAATCATGATCAAGAAAGAGCTACTATTAACAGCTGTAAATACTTCAAAATGGCCACACGATGACATCGAGAGCGTCGGCTGGTCATTTCGATTTTTTTTTGTGACCCACACCCATACAAACAGATCACTATCCGACATTATTGTTATTTGCTTTTCTTAGGTAACGGGGATTATTTTACGGTCAGTGAAGAGCACCGCAGTGTGCATCACCGCCTTCAATACGAACGCTCTCTTCGGTCACAAGCACGTGCACGCTCGCGAGCAGCAGCCTCTGCTTGCTGCAGGTGTTCTCTGGCCGCCCCGTCTTGCTTCTACAGTGAAGGGTATAGGCAGACAGTTACACGTCCACTTGCTCCGGAGGCGAGAGAAAGAGAGAATAAGCATCTTAATTGCTAGAAGCAATGGGTGGGGGAGTCTTCAATCCAACACTCCTTGAGCTCTCCCCGCCCCTGTAGCCCTCAACAACAGCAGACGCTGATCCTCGAGGACGGAGCATGCTTTCTCCCGAAGCTCGCAAGGAGGAAGGGATTACGCGAGCGTAGTGGGGTGTGCTCGCAACCGCCTAGCGCGTCAGGAGCTTCTGCGGAGCCGCCCTCCGAAAGCGAGATAGCGCAGGTGGTAATACGACACGATCACTTGATCCCCATAGCGCACCGGGTTCGTTGATCGCGCTGCGCATCAACCGCGACTATTTTCCGAGGAAGGGTGGCGGTACCGCGAACGCAGATGCGGTACTCGCCCTGTCCCGGCACTGAGGCCACCTGCAATAAATGGGTTCGCTCGGTTCGTTTTCGATGAATGCGAGGTTGGCACCCAGTACCGGTTGCGCTGTAAAATGGAGCTGTATTCCTTAAAATCACGGTATGCAAAATAAGGGCGTTCGTACAGCGCTGTCAACGGGACACGGAAAGAACGCGCTGCCCGAATATAGCACTTGTGCATACTGCTTGCCGGAATATTTCCCCATCAGTCAAACATGCTTTCCCAATTGCTGTTAAAGCGAAGCTTTCTTGGTGTCACAAATAACGGTGTCATAACCAAAACGCACTGAAGGAAAGCCAACTTTAGACACTAAGATGGCACATGATGGTGATGAAACAAGAAAAGAAAATGTGGTTGACCCCTCTTTCATAGGAATCGGTAAAACACGAAAGTGAAATGTGCCTTCACAGGAGCAGTTGAATGTTTATTGTGCATCGATATGAACTTACAGGTCGCTGGTTCGATTCCCGGCCGCGGCGGCCGCTTTTCTGATGGAGGCGAAAAAAAAATTAGCCCACCTCCCCTCGCGGTAACCCTGGTGTGATGCGACGCTGAGGGGGGTTCAAGCGCAAGCGGAGAGCAACCGTCGACCGAAAGGCCGGCAGAGAGCGGCACACCGGTTATATGCGCAGCGCTCCCGAAGGAGAGGAGACCGCGGAAGAGAGTGTACTGCACATGCGCCGGCGCCAAAGCGTCTGCCGCGGCTATGACGCAACACAATCCAACACAATCCACTTTAATACAATCCAATCCAAATCCAATCCAATCCAAGCCAAGCCAAGCCAAGCCAAGCCAAGCCATGCCAATCCATTCGAATTCAATCCAATGCCCCTCGCGAGAGAGGGGCATCGGAGAGGAGAGGGAGTGAGCGGCGGTGAGCGCAGCTCGCGCGGCGAGGAGAATGGGGGAGGGGCGGACGCCGACAACAACGCCGACGACGCCAAATGCAGGGCCAAGGCGAGTGAATGAGATGCAGTCGCATCTAAAACACGCCCGCGAGTACGAGATTTCGGTGCACGTTAGGATCCCCAGGCGGTCAAAATTAATCCGCAGCCCTCCACTACGGCGCGCCTCATCGTGTGCGTTGCGTAGGCGCGTTAAACCCTAGAATCGAATCAATGAACTTGCACCTCGCTATTTATATTTCGTCGGTAATGGACCGTCAGACGCATCAACATTAGAAACTGGATTACACGCGCCGGAGCATTGCGTAAATTCTATTGAAACCGCAAGCGCTCGCAAACCGTGCGAACGAAACCGAACGGGTTGTCAGCGAATCGTTTGCTGGAGTCACGGCCCGCTACAGCGAAAGGAGCATGATTTGCGGGTCGGCAGCAGTCTTGTGGGTGTGCTTGTCGAGCGACGTCCTGCTGGCGTGTCGCTTCGGCAAAGGTGCGACCACTACGGTCCTGCTCCGTGGTGTGTACGGCAGACGTTTGCGTTGCGAGGAGCTTAGTTTGTGCAACGCGAGAGGCACAGTTCGTAGCTTGGACCGTGAATGCGTGAACGCGTTCCGCTTCCTGCTGGCGTGTGTCGTCGCACCAAAGCAGTCAGAAGAGGGACATTCGCCAGTCGGCGTCGTTTCCTTTGTGCCTTACTGCAACAGTTTTCTTACACGGGGCCATGGTGGCATCACACCCGCAGCATAAAAAAAAATTGGCTGGCGATTACGATACTCCCTAACGCGATATTTGGGCGTACCGGTTCGCCTGTTTGGACTGTGCAAAACATGTTCAGGCAAAGAATTTCACACGGACATATTTATATGGTTACAGTAAACTTGTATTCACAGTGGCTGACGAAGCCTATGCACCGGTTCCCTCGCTCATTGTTCAGACCTCACTCGTGGTTGTGACGTCGGCGGTGCGGAGCCTCCGCTCTGGCAGCTCGTTTAGCTGCAGCGGCTGACGAAGCAGTTACACCAGTTGCGTCGCTCACTGTAAGAACTGGCTGGGAGCGCATGTGCGCATTCCACAACAGTGCTGCAGATGCGCACTACCGGTTCCGTCTCTCGCAGTTCCGCACTCACTCCTGGTGGCTGCAGTGCGCTGAGGCAGCACTCACTCGTGCGTTCTCTCGACGGCATCTATGGTGAGCCTTTGCGTCGGCGGCGCGAATGGCGTCTCAGAAGAAGAACCGCGAACTGCGTCTCAGGAAGCGAACGCACATCATCGTCACGCGCACGCTCCCCTCACGTTTACCCCAGGCGACGCGAAGTTGAGCGTCTCGTGCGGGCACAGCATACTGCACCCTGCTCACCCCCGCACACTTTCGGAGGAGCGTCTCGCGCGGCCACGGTGAATAGTCCTTCCCTCCCAATTTCTCGACAGTCCCCCTTTCTGCTTTCTTTCACTCTTCGGACTTGCCATCGTTCGCTCGGTGACACCGACGGCGACGCCCCCCAGCCCACTAACGGGAGCCAAAGGCTGCGCCCTAACAGGACTGCAGCACCCTATCGATGCGCCAACTATTGACGCTCATTAGCGTCATGACGCACTACTTCGCTTCACCTCTCCTAGACACCGCAGCACCATCTGATTATAGAAGGATATAAGGCGCGTTCGCAGAGCTATGCAGGCTGGAGTTCATAGCCCTGTTCAATAAGGAAAAAAAATCTTAGCCCAGTTGGCAGAGCGTTTCACACCTCCAGTTGCGGCCAGAGTGATCGTGTGCTCGAATCCTAGCGCCGCCGTGTCAATGGAACATTTTCTGGAGATGTCATTTCCGTGAGGAATATGACGTCGGTGAGGTCTTGCTGTACCCCGGCATTTAACGCTTTCGTGTTCGTGTTCGTGTCCGGGGTCGGAATCGAACCTGGTTCCCTCGCGTTATAAAGCCGACGTCTATCCGATTGCGCCATCATATTTTTTTTCTTTATTTAATTGCGCCACCAATCCATTTGGGCCGCTTCATCATTGCGATAGGGTCGCTCAGAATTTCCTTTGGGTTAGTTGCGCGGGCGTTGGTTCGATTTTGGCTGAGTTGACCTGGACTTGGCTTTGGACTTTGGCTGCTTTGATTTTGCACTTTGACTCGCAGTCGTTTGCCCTTTGATCGTTGACGTTTGGGCTTTGACTTTCAGGCGGTTTGATCTTTGATTGTTGAAGCTTTGACTTTGATTGCAGCGGCTTTGAGTTTGACACTTAGCCATTTGATTCTCGCTCGCCAGAAAGCTTCGTGTTTCAACCATCGTCGTCGTTGGACGGAGGGGATTTGAACGTTGTATTTTTTACTCCGTTACTTTTTAAGGAAGTGTAGATTTCAGACAGCTTGCCGTTCAGCTGAATACTGTTCGTTTATTTCACGGACGCAACAAGAAGCATCAACCATGTACTATCAACAGTAGACGGCGTAAGTAAATCAAACGCACCTTCGTCGGACGGAACTTTTAAATGGAATTCGCTCGCCACCCAGTGTTGGTGAATGTGGGCTTGTCGTTCTTTAAATGTCTTTTAACCTGTCATCGGTCGCAGTACTACTGCTTCATATCGTTTAACAAGATATATGTGCGTATCCTTCAATCCCACTCGAGTGGCTTCGAGCATCCCTAATGAAATAAAGGCAGATTCGCAAAATCAGGTTGACGTGCTTGAATATGCCGCTTTTTTTTTACTTTATCCGCGTACTTTAATGGTAGTGAGATGAAGGCACTCAACTCGGCCCTTCTCTTATCCCTGCTATCCATCCACCCTTGTGAATGTATAGCTGTATAGCGCAGCGACCGCCTCTATTATATTCTGCCTCCGAGCGATCACCCGCATCCTTTGTTGCACCGCCTTTGATTTTCGCTGAGTTCCCAACGCCTCGTCTCGCTATCCCCGGTTGGTGGGCAAGCCTCTAATTGTTTCACCCAGCTACTGAAAGTTCCTCCCCACCCGCCTCAACCCTGGCCCAAATTAAAATGGCCACGGAGTGCTCAGCTTGGCTCGTTAAAGTTTCATGCGGGGGACCGTTGAGAGGCGACAGGCTGAGACGAAAATTGCCGCTGACAAAAGGCGCCACTTTGACCATAATTGAGACCAGCTACGAAGGCGTACGGGGACACTTTTCGCGACGTGAAACTCTCTGGATCCGCCGCTGCTGAGCACGATTGTGACGCGTGATGTGCAATACGCGCTTTACTTAAACGGGCCCCGAGGCGTTTCTACACCAGAGGGAAAGCGTTGTTATTGCAACGCGTTGCCGTCATTATTAAGCTGTTCAGCTGCGTTTCTAGCGCCAGCGCCCGTCGACGCGTAAAAGTTATAGAAGTTTACTAATTTTGTAATTTTGTAGAAAGCTGTTCCCCGGAGAAGATTTGCCAATAACAGCCAATTTACGTTCACACATCTACAAACATTACCCTGGTATTTGGTTAGATCTATAAATCGTTTTCAGCAGCGAATTAGCTGTATTCCAAAAATTTAAGAGTTGCCGGTGAGTCGTTCTGGAGTCAATCACGTGTGAAGTGTTTCGTTCGGCGTAGCTAGTGGTGATGCTAAACCAAGGCGGCTGGAATGCTTTGGCCCATTCGATCGAGCGCGGGCAATGTCTGATCCGTGTCGGATTTCTCGTGGGAGCTGTCGATCAAAGACCTCCTGACATTTGTACGCAGCCAAGTATTTCAACAACTAGAAGGCTGAACGGCCCCGTTCACTTACGCCACAGCTCACGACTGTTTATTCTGGGCACGAATTGTGGCCGAAGTGCCAAAGAGAAGTAACAAGACGTTCAATGTCCTGCCGCCGCTCCCGTTACCGCGCGCGGACTGCTAATGAAGTGCTAGCGCAAGGCTTTCGTATTTACGTTGCACTTCCCAGCTCCCCTCCTTCAACCTGTCTGTCTCTCCCTCTGTCTTTCTCCTCTCGGTCTCTCCCGCTTTGTCAAACACTGGGGGGCCGAAAACTCTACGACCGGCTACTATTAGTGGGACAATCCACGCAGACGTAAGTAAACACTGGCACCGCCCCTGGTCAAAGCGTTGCTTTACCAGAGATTCGGTGCCAGAGCCCCTCCCCACCCCCAACCCCCTTTAGAGGGGCACTGTTCGGAAGTCTACTGTTCGCGGGGAGTGAGTATGCGGCCAGATTCCATTACCACACCCCGGAGTGGTCACTCATGAAAACGGCCCAACCTCCGGCCTGGCGCTGACAGCACTAAGGTGCGATCGTGCCCTGCAGTACCTCCTGTGAGGACCAGTGCACACTGAATGGTTTAGCTGACTTCCTGCGCGTATTCCCACTTTTCTCCTCGCGAAGCTAGTTCGAGAAACAAGTGTGGCAGAATTAGTTGGGTATAAAAGTTGTTCCTAAGGCAGCACTGTTTTCTTGGCCTGTAAAAATTGAGCAATGTTGCCAACTAGGGGCGGGTGGAAATGAGTTTCTGGTCGTAAAAGGAAATGGTGTTCATGAATTAGGCTAAAAAGCCTATTGTGTGCATAGTCCGCGAGGATCTGTTCCATGACATCATGGCCTACAATTTTAATAGAGTAATACTAGTTATGATTCGCGCATTTTCTGCCCTAATGTAAGTGGAATGTAAAAATATACGAAATATTTGACTGAAGTCTCCGTATGACGATTACTTTAAAAAACGTGCTTCAAAAAAACTTTTAAAAAATAAAAACAAACTTTTCAAAAAATGGGCCCATCTCCCCGCGAGGGGGACTCGAGTAAATGCGTCGCATAGGGGGTGGGTGTATTGCGTTAAAGGAGCCATGAAGAGAAAACACAAGTTTGGTTCATTCAAAAGATTGTCTCGTTAGAATCATACTGACACCACTTTTAACGTAAACTTCGCTCAAATAAGCTACATAATTAGGAAAAACGGGAATGGTCATGCGACCCACCAGCTCATTTCCCGCAACAGAACCTGTGATGTCACATGGGCTAAGCTCTGCGATTGGCGGAGGCTGGCAGAAGCAGACGCAAATTACGTAGAGCTTACAAACTAGACGAACGAGCGATTTGCGCTTAAATTTAGGGCACATTCTTTACAAAGCAATAGGAATGATGGGACAAACAGTGGAAGTTACGAAAGCACATGTAAACATAGAAGTACTGATGCGTTCTGCTGTTCGTACTGCGCACAGCATGCTTTGGTTTAGCTGCACAGCACTATGGGGCTTGGGGTTGTCTCAGACGACACTGGCCGATTGACGCAAGCAACGGTGTCTTACGTGACCCCATTTGTCGAGCGAGCACTGTTTCAGGGAACGAATATTTTTCTCCCAGAACAAAAACAAGCCAGGTTTAAATGCTGGCAAAAACAAACCAAACGCTTGCCACGGTATGGTGGCGCCATCTAGGTTACGGAACGTAAAGAAACGCGGGAACAAACCAACACCGCTACAGGGTGGAGACAACCTTTGAACGGTCCCGTGCCGCCGCAATTGGGCCAACGGGCTCAACGCGTTATTCTTTTCGTTTCCCACGAGACCTAGCAACGCGAAACAGACAATATGATTCAAACTTCTTCAGTAAACCGCGTTGCGGCGATAATTTTAGCGCGGTTTTGACACAATGACTTGCTTCGGCGGCGAGCGAGCAACCAAACATGGCGGCGCCAGCGTTACGTGTCTCTACCCTGTATACGGCGGATGCGTGAATGAAGGTACTCTAGGCTGCAGAGCGGTCGGGTTCCCGTGATGTCACTTGGGACCACGAAAACGCACGATTGAGCGGGAAAATCAAAATTTTAACCTAAATTGTTTAATTTCTCAGTGAATAAAGCACCGTTTGTATCCGGACAAGCGCTGGGGGCACTATAAAACACGAAATCTTTCGAATAAAACCAACTTGCATTTTCTCTTCATGGCTCCTTTAACGTTTAGTGTTTGGGGGGTTGGTGCTATCACGTGTACACCACGCAGCTATCACTCCGCTAGCACGCCGCTGAGTCGCCAACGCACGCCGCTGACGACGTAGTTTGAATGAGTCAAGGATATAAGGCGCGTTCGTAGCCTTTGATTCTGTGTCGGTTTTGTGGCGCAGTGGGAAGAGCACCATGTACCTCGCGTTCCGCCCACAGGTAGTGAATGCGTTGTATCAGCAGCTTCTTGGCGTAGTTTGAATGAGTCAAGGGTGTAAGGCGCGTTCGTAGCCTTTCGTTCTGTGTCGGCTTTGTGGCGCAGTGGGTAGAGCACCATGTACCTTGCGTTCCGCCCGCAGGGTTGTGGGATCGAAACCAGGCGCCGGTAACTGTTATTTCTTTTTATAGTGTAGGGGGAGGCTGGCTGCTGCGGACGCCGACGCACGGGTGACATCGTGAGTTATACAAATGCTCTGCATTTAAAACTTTAAAAACTTAAAAAAAAATTATTCCGAGCTGCAGCTCAAACAAAATAACTGTGCTACGTCCTACAGTGCTACACCAAGTACTGGTAATATGGGTGCGCATTGGATGTCCACTCTGTGGCAGTTGCGAGTACGCTCCATTGAAAATAGTTTATATTAAATAAAAGTTCGTTATACTGGACGAAGCGCAAAAAAATGTCGAGATAAACTAGGCATCGCACTTCTCATCAGCATTGTAAATGGCTTAAAAGGAAACTCACAGCAACAATGCACGTAGACACGTTTCATTGCGAAAATAGACAACAGAAATTCGAAATTAATTCATCCGTGGAAGTAACTGGTAGGATGTAGCGCCACGAAGACGAAGGTACCGAATAGTTCCAGTATTAAATAAAGCGGAACCGAGCGAGCTTGCAGGAAGATTTGGCAGCTGAAACTCCGTATTGGGATTGTCATATTAAGCGCAGCGTCGTTTGTAAATGATAGTGGCTTACATTAATCTGTACCAGCCTTTAACGCAAGACCGTTGTAATCAACGGGCTAACGAGGCCGCCAACGCCATGGCGTGAGAGGTTGTAATTACTGCCGGATTGTTGGCTTGGACACGTCGACGTTAAAGTCTCCAATGAGAATCATTGGCCCCTTGCACTAATTTACCGAAACGCGGAATGCATACACCGAGAGCATACCGTATTAGGCCCACCGCAGGAATTCTCTAACTTCGATTTTGCATTGAGCCGGGCGTGAGGTATATGAAAATGTACCAGACCAGCGTCGATGCCGGAGTCGTTGATTTAGGTCATACACACTTCGCCCTCACCCCATCGCGCTTGGACATAGTTCGTTACTTGGACGTGCTCGAATGCGGGTCACGTCTTTCTTATATATTGCAACGCCACAGCACCCGTTATTTTTTCTAATCTTCAGTGGACGCATTGCAATCAATTTATCTTAACGGCTCGTTTGTCCATGTTTAGGAAAGGTTAAGTACGTTGCTTCGTGGAAGCACCGAACCACTTTCAGTGTCGATAGTACGACAAATGGCGTCTTCTGTTCTACCAACGCGCGAACGATTCGTGCGCTCAGAAACAGACGGTGTAATTGTTATACTAAACTCACTCTCGTGTTCTCCGTTTCTGAGCCCTTTCAGCTCCCATTCCCATGGCCTAATGCATTAGACACTTCACACTCGAGCGCGGAGCCCTGGGATCGATGCTCACCACATCCAAGTCCTTTAGTGCGACAAGTAACATTCACATACTGGAACATAAAAAAACGCTACTGGTTTTTCGCAGCACGAAAAAAACGCGGACCATAATTTGGGGCTATTCCTCCAAAACCTTGCGTCCTATAGCCAAAGAATTCTAATTAATAAAGTAAGCTGCCAGACAGACAGACAACAAGAAAACTACTTAGGAAATGAAAGTGCGCAGTCGATAAGTATTCGTGAAATTCATCGTTTGGTTACACGGTATCGAGCAACATCACGGTCAGATCGTCAAGGAGCTGAATAAACTTGAAATGGTTCGATTACCAGGCCCACATACGGAGTGGCAAACCACTGTTGTAAGCGTATTCTGCGTGTCCATGTGGTTGACGTGTATTAAACAAAATGTACATTAATGTACATTGATGTACATTAATACTAAACCGTTTTATCTGTTTCAACTACGAACTGGCTGTAAACACTGGCTGTAAACACAGCGAACTGTTCGAGTATACTGAAGAAAGGTTAGAGCAATACGCAACACAATCGCTACAAAAGCAGCCAGCGGGAAAGTTGCGGTGAGACGTTCCAATACCCCAACGGCAAACTCGGGGGGTTGTCCTAGGTGGCGTTCAAAGAAGCGAAAACAAGCACCTGAGCGGTGGTATTCCCAGTTTGAAGTACAATGGTATTCCGGCTGTTTGTGCTCCTGCATGGGCAAAGGCTTGAACGCGCACTACATGTGCGGGCTGGCTCCTTTATTTACCTTGGCGCAACATGATAAATACTAACTTTCAGAGTAGGTGCGTCACATCGGTGGCCGTGGGCTCTGCGCTTCGCGCTGTACTATACCCGCGCGGGTGTAGGTGGCAGGGCAACGCGCACCGTTCGCTTCCGCTCTGTCAGCGCTAGCACGGGAGGCCAAGTATAAAGTAGGGGGTTTACAACTCCAGCTGAGTCAACAGAGAACACTCGACCCAGCACAGCAACGTGGTCCGCTGTTTACCTCACGCCGGCCCCCACAACCGACGACTAAGCCGCGGACTTCGAGCGGTCCCGTGTCAAAACAATGCGCCCGGCCCAGCGGCCCCTTCTCACTAGAGCCGATCGCGCGATTGTCCAACGGCCGTTAGGCTAGCTGTCCCGGGGAAAAGCTGGCGGACTGTCAGGCGCTAGGCTGACGCCACGCGTTTGACAGTGATGCGTGAATAGAACGCGGCTCTGCTACTTCCGCCTGCCGTCACACCAACCCCGTTCACTTTTCCCCGCTGAAGAGAGCAGAGCATGGAAGGCGTGTCGAAAGGGTAAGCAGGAATAAAGAGCGCAGAGTTAATAAAAAAAAACATGGCGTTGGGATCGCTGTTTGTTTGTGCAGACAAGCATAATTCTTTATCTCAGTCATGGTGTTGTATGGCACTGGTAATCGTTTTGCAGTACATCAATGAGCCCATTATACTGAGCTCGTCTGAAATAGGAAGGTACAATTGGCACTACTTGTACGAGAATTGGCTTGGAAACATTAGAAAAATTCAAGCACGACTGAAAGCTTGATACATGGGTGCTAAGTTTGATCTCAAGAATGAACAAACAGCAGCTTTCGTGCTTCCTAGGGTTCTTGGTACCGACTCTGCTGAACAAAGATAAGGAGAATGTCCTGAATACAGAGGTAATACATGCATACTTAGAATAATAAGTGTACAGTTGTTAGATCCGACTAACTAAACATACGTTCTTTTTTTCCGGGCAGTAGGTATATCGAATGCAAGTAAAAAAACGGCGGCTGCTTGGCTCAGCTAACCCTGGAGATGCAAAGCGAAAGTTTGCTTTAGCCTGGTTATGTCTCTTCTCGTTAACCTTTCACTTAGCTGTAGTTATTATGCTTAGGTATACACTCACCGTAACGCCAGGTACGACGGATGTGCTTTTTGTTGTGATCTCGCTTCCGGCGTTTTGCGAGCCGAATGGCTTGCTATTCCTTCGTCACCGATGATAGCTTCGCGTGTTTGGCATTCCGCACCGTCTGAGTGAAGCAGCTCGCCGGGCGATATCCGCGGGGTGGTCAGACGCTGCTTGCCGACGACGGCTCAAAGCCTACCGCTCCCGGGCAACGCTCAGAAAAGATGGCCCGGCCTCGCTCTCATCCTTGGCCAAGACGGCGGCCCAGCTTCCAAGAGCGCATGCGCCAAACCGGCGGTTGTGTCGGCTGCTAGCGCACGCGGCGGTGGAGGAAGTGGGCGCGGCGAATCACGCAATGCGTTGCCAAGGCTACGGCGCCCCCGCGGTCAAATGAAAGTCAAATTGCTGGCGACGACGAAACTCGTCTCGACTACGAAAGCAAAGCAAAGCTTTAATAATAAAGCTTTGCTTTAAAGGATGAGCTGCAGCAGGAACCGGATGTTGGGCTATCGTCGCTTAAGCATGTGATAGAACATTGTAGTCGGATCCAATTGTCTAACGGCGTGACCACTCGTTCCGCTCCGGCTTCGGACGATGACTTTGTCACCCAGCAGATTATTGGGCTGCCACTCGATGCCTCAAGCCCAAGCGGAGATTCAAAGTTTCTAAGGAGCGGGCAGCCAAGGGTGCTTCACCTCGCAGTGTAGGAAGTGCTGCTTTATATGGCTCCCAGATAGAGCTACGTCATCAGCTGTTAACAAATCGTTGTCACTTTTCCGCAATTTTTCCCTCCGTAGTCATTTACTCGTTGCCTTATAAAAGCACTCTCTTCCCTTCTAACCCCATTCGATTTAAATTGCAAGCCCACAATTGTCCTTAATTTAGGTTTTTTTTTAGCGCAATCAGCCAGTCCGTACAAGTAGAACCACTGACATAACTTTATTGATGATTGATTGATTGGTTGATTGTAGGGTTTAACGCGCCGACGCAACGCAAGCGATGAGGTGCGCCGTAGTGGAGGGCTCCGAGTTAATTTTGACCACCTGGGGATCTTTAACGTGCGCCGAGATCTCTGACATAACTTGTATCGTGCGGGTCGTTCGCTGGGGTGCGGCCATCCTTTCTTTTTCTTTCCAGTTTTCAACCTTCATTAACTGAGGTTGCATTAAATCTCATTTTTGTTATTACGTGAAAACGTTTTGAATGACGCCTACTTTCTTTTGAATGACGCCTAGTTTTCTTTATGGTCCCTCTATAGGTTGTAGTCGCCGTAGATAGCTGTGTGTAACAGCATTGTGCCCTAACAAGGAAACTGAACAGAAAAACATGACGAAACATCGAGTTAAGCGGTACTGTATCGTTGTTGATAGTCACACTTCAGTTTCTTGCTTTGCCACAAAAAAAAAAAAAAAAGAAGTCGCACCAAAAAGGCAAACTCATATTTTGGAAAACCGGGCGCGCACGGCGAAATATTAGGGTTAGGCTTATAAGCACCCATCTCGGGCGCACAATGCAAACGAGCTGCGAAAATCAAGAGCCAAACAACAAATAAATTGGCTCGGTTAACATGGTGAATAACCGCACGAATTCTCTTCAAGCTCTTACCGCAGCCACTGTTCCGCGAGAGCAGTTTTATGCGACACAGGAGCGATGCAGGGCACCATTAACGTTCTTGTCGTTTCCGCACTATAGCACTCATGCCGTGTCCTGGCTACGATATTTCCTTTCTTTGTTTCGAGGTTCCGCACTGCTGGTGAAAATAAAGTCTCAAAATTTTAGGGGTGCTCCTTTTTGTGTGCCTCGAATTGAGAACGTGAACAGGCCTCCTCTGGCTTAGTATTCAGGACAGAGGACTTCAACGTCACTGGTAACGATTTAATCTCCATGTACGGGCCACAGAAGCCGTAAAAGTTTGACGACCCGCTAGAAACGTGATTATGTATTTTGGAGCCTGGCTTCCCAGCACTGGTGCCGTTTTGCCTTCTATTATCCCCAAAAGCAATTGCATATGGGCCCGGAAACGGACAGCGCTCGTAATTTACGGCTATATACTTAATTTTTTAGCTGTCGCGCTTATAGGTTGTTGTTTAGAAAATGTTCAAGCGAATTTCTCCCGTTGTGAAACAGAGCAATTCGAAGCTCAAGCATCAAGGCGTAGTTTCTAAACAGCAAAAATTGCGCGTGAACAAAAGGGTGTAACAGAAACGAGATCGCCCGGCTCTCCTTGCTTCACGCTCTGTGTGGTGGGAGGTGGCGCATCATATGGAAAAGTGCTCAGCAGAGTGGCAGAACTGGACAGGGAAGCGGCAGCATCAGAAGAAGGTTAGCCTAGAGCAGCTCGAAATGCTGCTCGTCGTAACCGCCGTCGGGAGGAATCGTCTATGGATGCGACAGCGGTACGACGAGGGCAACACGGAAGTTCCGCAGAAAGTTCAACAGCAGATCAACAAAAGAACCATCAAGGTTTCGCCTTCACATTCTTAGAAAGCTCTAAGCATCCCGTGTGATTTTAGAGCAAATATTTCTATGCCTCACTGATGGCGACCGTCCTGTCACTGCAGGAAAGCGAACGCGCTGCAGGAAAGCCACCTTTACACAATGGGTTTCACAAAACGACGGCGACGATGACGACGAAGACGACGACGACGATGATGATGGTGATGATGATTATGACGATTATTATTATTATTATTATTATTATTATTATCATGTTGATGATGATGATAAGCCATCATCATCAAGCGCCTGAAGAAAAAATGCTTCCAGTCATCGGAATCGAACTTGATTCCCTCGCGCAATGAAGCTCGCGCCTGTGTGATTGGGCCATTCCGACACGGTCGAAGCAGTTTAGATTTAAAGCGAAGCTTTCTCGGTCTCACTGTCCCTACTGGCGACCGTCCCGTCACAAAAACTCCGAGAACCCCTACAACCACAACGAGAGCGAACGAATCCCTAACGAGAAAGATGAGCGTTTCAACCATCGTTGTTGATCGACGAATGGGCGTTAGGTTTTTGAGACATGAACATAAATCGCGCAAACCATAAATGCTATGTCCCTGCATGTATATACGCAGCGGGGTGGTTATTTTTGTCAACCATCGCCGGCTACCATGGATGCGAGCGTGCGATTTCTGAAAAGCTAGAGCTTTCGTTTTTAAATCCGAAATGCGGGTGACTGACACGTACGCGCGTCTTATCCGCCAAGCATGCTTTCTCGGGCTCGGTGATTCGCGGCGATATGGATTCCCTGCATTTAGTCTCCAGAAGAGCATAATTCGAAGACTGCTGGAGCTTCGCGTGCTTGGTGGCCGCGCAAAGCCTTTAATCCGGGCTCTTCGGGTGAAGCACGACTAGTCGCTGCCGTCCTTGACGGTGGGAGCATCGGCGTCGGCGCGACTATATACAGCATTCTCTGAAAAACGCCGAGAGCAAACGCGCGTGTACAAGCTGGCCGTTTTTTTTTTGTTTTGTTTTTTTGCTTTTCTGGTGGCTGTCGCCTGGGCGTCGCCGTCTCAGCAGTTTTCTCCGCAGCCGGCAGGCAATAATGGACTGTATGAGCTTCTCCAACGAGAGCCTTCTCGTGGTCATCGAACGGCACATTTATTAAACATGTAAGGGCACGGGCGCGCGCGGCTCAGTCAGCAGGGTTCGTGCCGTGCCGGACGCCCAGAACGCGGACAACGTACACAGCGCTCACTTGAAATGGGTGCCTCTTGCAGAGCCACATCGTAGCAGACAACGTCGGACAGCGTTTTCCCGCTTCGTCCGTCAGGCGGTTCACTAATAGGGTTAAGGACCCCTGTTTGCCGTCGCATTAAAGCCCCGTACGAACAAAAAAGAGCGGGAATCGTGTAATGGGGTGAGGAAAAAGTGACCTGCGTCATGGCCTCGTCCCGGAACACTTGGGTGCAAGCAGATCTGGCTGGTCGTATGCCGCGCGCTTTGCGAGGGCACTGCGTCGGTTATTCAAGTGGAGAAACGCCGAACGACAATTTCCCCTCCTGGGTCTCATGACACACCGGTCAGATAGGATAATTACGTTCTCGCATTAAGCCTTTCCAGCCTTTGTAATCTGCGAGCATCCTTTGCCGTGTACACCGGCTGCGAAAAGTGTACACCACCTTGTACCTTCACAGAAATGCTTAATTGACGAAGTTGGGAGACTTCGTTATAATAATGTAAATGTAGATTATGTGTTTGAAGGAAAACAAAAACAAACAAAAGCACTCAAAACACAAATAACTACAAATGAGAAAACGACACCACAAAAGCGTATTAATCCACCATCCGCACATTATTGAAACAAACACAAAAACAAAAATATATGTACCTACTCTTCGATATTTTCATCCAAAATATCTGCCCAAAAGTGCGCAATTGACGAAGTTGGGTCGTGATAATGATACAATGTAGATATTGCAAGGGAGTTTATTGGTAGCGAAGCGCAGTCACCGGAATGAATAGACGCGGCTGTGTCGGACAGACTAGTCGTCAGCTTCTTCTGTCTCGCGGCCACTGTTGGCGATGATTCGTGAGGACGGGTGATGGCGATGACGAGTGAGAGGCCGTATGGGTTGGTTGGCCAGTGGTTGCATCAAAAATCGATATACAGCACAGAAAAACTAATAATGGACAAAATAAATCCCAATTGTCTACCAAATCCGTCGCCCTCGGGTGATTAAAGCAAAAATGAGATATCTAAAAAAATGGCCGCGTATCTGCTCCTTTCGTTGCAAATGTCGACAAAAGACGATAGTCTTTCGTCGGCATTTGCCAAGAAAACACCTCCCTTCGCTTTCCCGCTCACCTCCCACCCATGCTGTTCCTCTCCCGTCGCGCTCCTCCCAAGCAAAACACGCTGGAGGTTTGCTCAAGTCAATTTAAATTTACCGCCTTCCACTGCTCCAGGCCGAATGCCTCGATGCCAGCGCTGCCGTACGGCGGAGACGCGCGTGCATCGAGGCGCCCTACTTCAAAGTTTATAGAAACACGTTGCCCTACTCCACGTGCGTTCCAAACACAACGTGGAACGTATCTAGCGAAACATTTCGTAATTTTGGCCGCTTGATTTCTTAAAATGGTGCCAGAAGCTATAATGGCGCGGGCGACAGCAGGCGGCAGAGGGATTTTTTTTTCTGCAGTGAATGTAGCAATTCATTTCGCACAAATCAAGCACTTATTTTTTTTTATAAAGGAACACGAAATATCCCGTATGTATAGATATTCTGTCTTATGTTTGCGTAATGTCTTGTTCTTGTCCAACACTGTTTACCAGTATGAACATTGACACCGGACTTGGACGTTTCGATTTGGCTGTGGGTATATAAGACTATTGCGCAGCTTTTGTCTCTTTTTGGCCGGGTGGCTGAATCGAGTCGCAGACAGACGGACAGACAGACAGACAGATGTACAGACAGACCAAAATTTCGGCGGTTAAGTAGCCACTATCATCTTTACAAAAAAAAAAAAAAAAACCGACAGGAGCACGAAGAACATTCGTCAAAACCCCCAACCCTGTAATGCCTTCTATGCGCCCCGAAAAGCATCATTGCAAAGTTAAAATATTTAACAGTTGTAACCGTGTAAATGCAAATAATTTGTATCAAAATACAAAAGAAAAGAAGCTATAACCAAACGAAACGAAAACTTGTCCTATATCGCTTATACTAGCTGATCGGGGTGTGCCACCAATCGCTCGAACCCATATTTTGCTAAGTTCCCATGGTGTGGCTTGCGGTTGATGTAATCGGGAAAAAGTTTCATGGCATCGGCAGTAAAATTTTCAGCAGTGACTGATTACCAGACAAACTTTTCCTGCCAATATAGGCTACATTTTTATTTTCATGGCCGGGGAACTTCGGAATTAAGGGAACATAACGGCTGCGTTGGCCACGGAGCCACTGTTTTAGTTGTCTATTTACTGTACCAAGGTCTAATTTGTGAGCACGTAAACTATCAGGGATGCCGGAACAGGGGGGGGGGGGGGGGGGGCAGGAGGAGCGTCGGCTGCCCCTCATTTGCAGATGGAGTAGCACGGCTCCGCCAGTCAAACAGCACCTTTAGGCTACTACTTAGCCACAGACAACTCCAAGAATGTTTGATTTCTTTGCAGAAGGCAAAAAGCTTTTGAATCATACGAAACCCGATCCAAATGTGCTAGTCAGTTTTTAAACGACCTTTTTTTTAAACGACCAGTATTTAAAAATCCTTCTTTCTATTCGCGTGCTCGTCATCAAGTGTGTTTTCAATTTTGGAACAAACCGCATGCTGACGCAACTAGAATGGCGCCTGACGCTGCGATTGCCGGCTCACGTTGAAGCAGTTTCACGCACACACTCACACATACGCATGCGCGTACACGCTAACAACAAACGAATGAACGAACGAACGAACAAACCAATGAACAAACACAAGCAAACGGACGAGTGAACAAACGAACGAACGAACGAAAACGAATGAACGAACAAACAAACATTAAAAACAAACAAACAAGCAGGCAAGATCCGCCGCGTGTACTGCAGTGGGCATGGTGACCGTTGCGCTTTCTTCACGGGCCGAATAAAAAATACAGGATAATGTTTCATTGCACTCACAGATATCCCACTTCACCGGCGCTGCTTTGCAGCCCCCACCTTCGTGCCCGCCCCTTTTTCATTTCTCCCCGCTTCCTGCCGATACGGCAGGGGTCACGTAAAGTGGGCGCGAACAAGTCCGCGGGAGCAAGAAGCCGCGGGAGCAATGTATGATCGGTGGCAAGCTCCGCAGTGCTCCCCGCGCCCTCCGACTTCGGGAGATTCAGTAGACGTCAAGAAACACAATAGTGCGGCTCGGCTTCCCGTTCGTTCCAGCTTGGATTCCAGCGACAGAAACAAAGCGACGAAGGCCCGCAAGAAGCCCCGAAGAGGGAGAAAAAGGGCGCCTCGAAGGAAGAAAAACAATCGGCCCGAGCTGCAAACACATCCACTGCCGGGTCGTTCGTCGTCACCCCCCCATCTGAGAAACAGCAGCGCCGGCCAGATATCCCCGCTCAAGGTGGCCGAGCGAAGGGACGAGCCAGTCCTCGCGGCGCACTCGAAGCAGAAACAAGAGATCGGGGCGCGAAAAGCCGCCAGAAATGCAGTGTAGCTGACAGCGGGCAGCAACAAACAACCTGGAATGGGAGATATATGGCAGGCACTCGTTGCCAGGTGTCGAATTGCCGCCGCCTCTCGAGTATCGGGGGTGGCTCGCACAGGAGGTGGTTCGCGCCTCGAGAGAAACGCAGCAACGACACAAAAGTATGCCGCCGCCGGAGTCGCCCCGTAAAGAGGCGACGTGCTCTATGAGTTTCGTGATCTCCTTTCGGGTGCGAAATATCGAAATGGGCGTCCGCCGTGAAGCCGCCTCTCCGCACCCGCGCGCTGCTGCTCGATCCCGAAGCGGCCGCATGAGGGGACGGCGACGGGCCACCGGTCCCGTTGACAGCGCCATCCCTCACCTGCCTCCGGGCGGAAGTGGACCGGCCGTCCCTTCGCTCTCTTTTGCACCGCTCAAAAACGGACCGCACGGCCGGGCTCGAGCACGCTTCGCCGGGCTCCAGCGAAGGCCCATCGCCGCCCGCAGGGTGCGGTATCTCCTATACTGCTGCGCGGTATATATTGCGCACACGCCAGCCTAGAAGCCGGGTTTCGGCGAACTCGGCTTAAAAACTACGCGTTGGAAGCACACTTCCGGCATACATAGATTCATGTACCGTGGGTTTTGGTGTCGCTTACGTGCCGGCGAGATTCGGTGATCTTACTCTGATGACAGCCTGGAGGAAGGCTCAAGACCGGTGGCGGAGGAAAAACACCTTCCGGCGGCGAAATCAGGACTTCGATTTTGCGCAAAGCGCAACTGGTGTAGAATGTTCGAGCAAAGTATAAAGTTCTCCTTGATCAAACAACACTTATCCCAAAGCTAAGGAAAAGTGTAAAGTAAAACGAAAGGATCGACGACGAAAAAAAAAAAAGGCGACGAAGGTGCGAAAATTTACGACAAGGTACAGGAGAAACGACAAGGTGCAGTACGAGAATAATGGGAGAGGCCTTTGCCCTGCAGTGGGCGTAGATAGGCTGGTCATGATGATGATGGTGGTGGTGATGGTGATTATGATGAGGATGATCCCAGTAGAAACATTAACTGAAAGCGCGTAGGCGACAAAAATAGGCGATTTGTATTGCTGATTCTGGTTTTTCGACATATCGAAAAGAGGCGCACACTATAAAAGAAAAAGCAACGTGCTATATAGTGGATAGTTAGAAAAGGAGCCTTTTTTGAGGGTGTTTCTTGTGTCCGCAAGTTAAGGCAGGATCAACACGAAAGCGTAAAAATAAAGCTGATTCACAAACTACTCCGAGGTCCAGCCCTAAACAATCAGGTCACCAGTGACACACACTGTCTGCACACTTAAGCATACGTCCATAAAACCCGCTTCATCCGTCTTTCACGCAGCAAGAAATATAGTGCAAGTCACCCCTCCCGCTCTTTTAGATGCGAAGCATCTCTTGGTCGGGGCTATGTCCCTCCCTTGTTGTTGCGCCGTCCACACCCCCACTGCGCATTCTCTGCTTGCTGAACGCCCGATGGTGCCTTACCCTTTAATGGCTCCTGGAGCGACAGTGTTGCCGGTGTCTTCCTGGCCCGGCACGAGACGAGCACGCTTCACGCGCCTTAGACGTTTCATCGTCGTCGGCAGCGGCGTGCGTTGGCGAGTCTCAGCGGGCCGTGATTACAAGTAGCCCACAACCAACCATTCGAGGAACGTGCATCGACCTCATCTTCAGCAACTTTAAGGTTCATCCACTACAACAGCCATTGAGTTTACATTTCCCAGACCATGAGGCGGTCATAATCAAAGCGGAACGGCAACCACATCTCGACGTCACCTCCGTTGAACATGATGATGGTAATGCTTAAATAAAGACAAGACAAGCTCATACCACGTGCAACGTCTCTCTCCCTCTCTCTCTTTAATGCCCTTCCACTCTAACACCCCCCACCCCCCCTTCAATAAAATTACACCATCTTCCCGTAGGAGAACCCTAAGTAGTATGCCAAACAGTCATGGGGTCAACGCAATTTCCCATTTCGTAGTTCCAGTAAGTGAAAAGTGTGGTAGTTACCATGGACACCAAAGGGCAAATATAACGGTAGCTACGTACTTCAACCTCACGGAAACGACGAACTGAAAACTAATAGGCACTTGAATCTACCCCATGGCTTCTTCGCATACTACTCAGGGTTCCCCTACGGGAAGATGGTGTAATGTTTTTTATGCAGCGCGGGAATAATTATTACTTTTTAATCCATTCACTTCTAGTGAGAAAAGTAAACAAAGCACGAGTGTTAAGGTTTTGTGGATTCAGTTCGACTTCCCTTAGTCTCGGTCGATCTCGGTCCATTTAGAACAAACAAAAAAAGAGAGAATACTCCGACCCGTAAAAGCGTCCCTTTACCATATATTTTTAACCAACAGCAACCAGCATTTCCGCGTTTGACATGTGTAACTTTCTTGGTCAAACGCTGTTTTTGACGGCGGGATATTATGAGTCACAAACCTGAAAATTGCGTAGTTCCACCGTGATCCCTTGGAATGCACGGAGGAGAGGAGGAGAAAAAAGTACAGAAAGGCCGGGAGGTCAACCAGGTGTAGAGCCCGATCTGCTACCCTGCACTGGGGGAGTGGGGTTCTGGGGATAAAAGAGGGGAGGAGAAGAGGAAGAGACAGGAGCGGGAAGGTGCGCACTCAAGTCCCGTTTTAGGCACTATAGTCGGTCCTGTAAACTCGTATCGCTCAGGAAACGTAGAAGGGCTTTTTTCGCTTCTGCGAAGTCAATGGTAGAGATCAGTTACCTTAGATAGTCAGTCTCTACTGTAAGGTGTATATGGAAAGCTCTTTAGGGGTGATTGCACGCGCAGCTTGCAGCCAAATTATTGAAAAAATAAGAAGTCAATGCCCTTCCACTTTTTGAAGAAGGATGACCAACGGAGCTGGAAAGAAGTGCACGAAACAAACACGTAGTAGAGTCGTCCTAGCGGGTAATTTCAGTATTTTTTTAAGATACGTAGATTAGATTGATATGTACAGAAGATTTAATACAAAGCTGGCTTTGCCGCAAGATTGAATTTTGTCGACGCGACTTTTGTCGATGCGAGTCAATTTTGATGCTTGGCTTCGGCTTCCCGCTCGCAAAACTCCGGATTTGTGCGTCGTCGGCGCTGCTACTCTGTGGCGGGATCACGCTGCCACTCGCGCCATGCGGAGTCTATGGGGCGAAAAGACGCGCGCCGGCGATGTACCCTCTCTTCCTCTGGCGCGCGCTCCGATTAGCCCAATCCTATCCCGATGAGACTGGGCCTCCTTCTGGCGGTGTCTTCGGGAACCTGCCCCTGCGTGAAACCACCGGGCAGACGATAAGGCGCGACTTAGAACAGCTCTGAAGTTAAAAACAAACTCGCAATTTGCAACAGCATGACTCGTAGGAGTCGTTCTTCCGCAGGTAAATCGCAAACTGTATTTTATTTTCTTCGTTTGCTTATTCACATCCATATCACTAGGAAAAAGAGCAGAAAGTCACGGATGAAACAGATTCTAGGAATACCACTACTACTGTTTAGGGAAAACAGCGTGTGTTTAATGGCTGCTTTTGAACAAGCCTCGTCCTTCACGTCTAGTGTAGGCTTCTGGCGAACTAAGCTGGAACGACATCAAATGTCTTAAAATTTAGTTTTTATTTTACATCTGTACTCCAATGGGAGCGATTTTTTTTAGGTCGGATAGTTGCTCTCCCCCTCCGTGTTTTGTCTCCCGGTTGTATTCACTCCGATACGTGACCTGCATGCGAAAGATGACCGCACGTGAGGACGAGAAATTTCCTTTTTTATTTGTTCTCTCGATCGAGAGATGGTGGAAAAAAACTTTCATTTCATTCATATGGCTCTCGCTGACCATATCAGCGTAAGATTTAAAAAAAAAAACAGAAGCAAGGGAAACAAGGCGCAAAGAGAAAAGAGCCGGGCGAGGTCAAACACCAACGTGAATAGGAAAACGAAAAATGTCGGCAGATCTCTTTTGTTGCGCCGGCGAAACAGCACCCGTCCGCAGCACGATCCCGTCTAAACGCGAAAAAAGGAAATAAAAGCTGCGACACAAATAGATTTAGAGTAATGTACGGTGGTACTTGAAAAACGAAGGACGAGTTCTAGGATGGTGCGCCGAATCTTTTCTGCGCGTCTGTCTCTCTTTTTTTTTATTGCACGGGAACGGCAGCACCAGAAAAGCAGTGCGTGCGTACCAATGTGGGAGAATAATGATTCAAACAAAATAAGAAGGCGAAACCGCGCTGAGACGAGACTGGTATGTCGGGGCTGAAAAAAATTGGGAGGAAAGAGCCGTGCGTGCCTTGCATGTGCAGAACGGAGGCACAGGGCCCTGGGCTTTAACCGAGACGAATGAGCCGCGGTTTGGCCCAGCCAGGACCGAGGCCCCGGGACGGACGAACACGGCGGCATAATCAAAACGTATTATCCCATGGTAGCGCCTACACGTGGAGATGAGACGTGGTAAGCGGTGTGAATCGGGACCAGGCATTAACGGGGAGAGGCGAGACGGGCAGACGAAATCGATTGATAGGAGGGGGGAAAAGTAGGGAGGAACTGCAAATGGCGTGCACTATCGTCGAGGCGTGCGTTTACAGTTGAGTACAATTTTGCTCTGTTGAAATATATGTTCGACCTTTGGTTATTTCGTAATACTGCTATGGATATGCTCCTGCTTTAGGCTCCGTCTTTGAGAGAATGTATCGAGCTGACATTTCGTCTCGCATCGTTGTTGGCTTTTGATGCGTAAGCATTGAAATGCGCTATTACACGAACATCTGGCTTCCTAAATCGATGTGACCGAGCGATGGTTCCGGAAAGGCTCGACAGAGCGAAGAAAATAAAAGTAAGAAAAAGATAATTTGGGGAACTTAGGTCTGGGATTCGAACCAGGTGACTACACAGTACAAGCCCAGCACGCGCCAGTTACACCACATCGGATCTTTTTTCGTCTCTATTCCATGGAATTAAAAAGACAGCTCCCTCAAAAAAAGTAACTTCACAGCTAAGGGGAAAAAATACGGTCACGTTTGTATCACATACATATATCCCCTATATGCATGACAAATACCATGCACTTTTGCATAAAAATTATAAGTACAATGCGAAAAAAATATATGCAATGTTTCTGGAAAATTTGCAGGAGGCGAGCAGGCAACGCAACATCTTCACTCAGTCAGCAGGCTAACACACCATAGTAATTCGCATTCTGCGTTCAGCACTACTATACGCAGTTGGAGTACATGTAATACCAAGGTCTATTTGCACGTATTTACAATGCAACCTATAAATCCCGGAGGGTAACGAGTTTTTGGATATCGTAACTCGGGGAAGGGGGAAAGGTAGAGGCGGGGGCGCACTCATCGCTGTAAATTCACACTCTGCCTGGCACGAAAGTATTACCGGGGAGGGGGGGGGGGGGGGCACGGGCGTCAAGGTGAGCGTTCCTATCTGGTCACCGAGATCTCCAGACACTGTACATACCGAGCAAACAAAAAAAGGTCGTATGGCACGTGACCACAGGAACACACAACGATGTGCCGTACAGAAAGAAAAAAAAAAAATAGGCGTGGCGTTCGTCCACACTCCACCCGATCCTCAGCTCTAGCTAACCAACGGTGGATCTTGTGAATGCGCTGTGGCCTTCGATCTAGAAACACAGGTTAGGGACTTGTGCTGAGGCGCGCAGGCGTCATTTGAGAACTTCTAATTACTGTAGGAGCAAGTCACGTTTACGGAAATATAGCACATGTAAGGCTAACAAGGGCAAAACAGAAAAAAACCAAGAGAGAGAAGAGGGCGACGCAACAGGAAAATGATCATAACGATGGTAATGACAGCACACAATCGCGCCAGTGGAGACATACAGGGGCAAATTGAGCATACAAATTACAAAAGGAGCACAGCAAGCTTACGCTAACACCTTATATGTATTGCTAAAAATGACGATTGGTCAAGCCTCTCCTCCAAGGCAATACAAAGCAAAAAACGACGCAATGGGCAAAAGATCAAGACCCTTTCACTTTTTACTTTTTACTTGGCTTGACTAAATTTGGGGCAGAGTTCATAGCTATCCCTTGGATGGGCCGTTTACCACTTTGTAAAAGGGAGGGGCTCCTGAAACGAGAGCTGCTGGCTCTATCACTGACATCCGCTCTTGTTTTCCTTTAAACGCGCAGCGTTAAGGGCCCCGTGGCGCAGAAAATCCGGTGGCATTGGCGGCGTTGAACGTTAGGGAAAATTCACTGAAACCTCGAGATCGCAATGCGCTGCCCCAACAGATGGGGTGTGAGCATGAATGGGAAGTTCTGACCGCTAGCAGGCGCCGCTAGGTGGTAAGGATGATGACATCAGCACTGGGTGTTATACGCCGTAGCCCGCGCTTGCTTTTGATACACGCGTTACGGATGCGCCGCCGTATAGCTGCACCGGGACACCACGAAGTCTTCCTCATCACCAAGCACGATAGCGCTATCTAAATTCACTAGCTGAAGCTTATTTAGTGACTCTAGTGCTATCCCGTTCCGCGCTTAAAGGCGAAGCTTGAGCGCACTCCAATTTTCTTAAGCCACTGTTTCACCTCGACGGTTCCGGAGGTCGGAAAATCTCCATTGCTGATGTTGCCAATAGGTCACAGTGTAACGTCTGCCTCCTCTTAAAGAAAAGGACTGCGAGTGCGCGCGTTCCTCTTCCCGTCTCCTCCTTTTCCACTCCCCCCTCCTGTATCCCCTGGACCTCACTCCACCAGTGCAGGGTAGTAAACCGGACTCAACACCTGGTCAACACCACCCTGCCTTAATATTCGTTTTTCTCCTCCCCCTGTACCTTTTCGTCATTGCAAAGGATATAGGGACTCGTTATCGGAGGGCTACACGGGAAAGTCGAAGGAACGTTCACGTAATGCTACACTAATTTGCGTGTCAGCTGTATGTTTATGGGGTCGGGGGAAGAAAACAACACAAAATGTAATGTTTTCGAGAGTTGAGTGGGCTATGCTTGCAACTGCGTTTACATCTTAAGAGCGATAAATTATTCACCAGTTAATTTGGCATGTTCAAAATAAACAACCTCTAGAAAGAAGGACGAGGAAGGCCTGCAAAAGGCATGTAGGAGCTCTCCTTGCAATGCAAGTCGACTTGCAAGAAGCCGTTTATGCACAACATCGCGCATGCTCAGCTTCACATCGTCCTCACAGGCGCAAACATGCCCGCACCCGTGGACACCCCTAAACCCCAAATGATAAAGTGACAAAATGAAGCAGAATGCACACAACGATGGCGATATTTTTCTTTTCATTACTCCGATCATACGCGTGTTACTGCTACGTGACCATGAGGGATGAGTCCCTTTGCAGTCTCTGCGTGCTTGTGGTGATTCTAGAGCAGTGTTTTTCGCCCACGGGCGTGCTGGGGACCGCTTCTGGGCTCGTGTCACAATGTCGAACAATTTTCTCTCACAGCTGAATTCGACCCCACAACTATTGCGCCGTCTCGATCGCGTCGTCTCGAAAAAAAAGCCGACTTTAAGCATCTGCTACACGGAATAGGCGAAGGTACATGTCATGCGGTAAAGCCAACCTTTCTATGTGTTGACGGCAATGTCTGGCTAAAACGAGAAAAAGGGAGGGCGAAGATGACATCCCCCCCTCCTCCCTCTCTCTCTCTTCCTGCCACTTTGTAAAGGGTATTTCGGGGACCCGAATGATTTGAAGCCTAATTTAGGAGGGCACATTCCACTAGGGCTCTAGTACGCCCACCTCAATACAATGTATTGCAGGCTGGACAAAGTTTCGGCATTCTGAATGTCACGGGTACTGGTCGCGCCCAGGTTGCATGTTTTTCTCCACTTTCTTTAATTAACAAAAATAAACAGACTCTTACGCAGGACGCGGGTTTGATTCCTGGCCACTGCGGTCGAATTTATGATGGGGGCGATAAGAAAAAACGCCCGTGTGTTCAAGATTTCGGCGCGCGTTAAAGATCCCCATGTGGTCAAAATTTATCCGGAGCGCTCCACTACGGCGCGCCTCATCGCCTGTGCAGCGTCTGCGCATAAATCCCATATCAATCAATCAAATCAAATCATATTGAAACACGAACAACGGATGAATTCCTTCCCTTTGCCTTCCTTCTCGTTCTTGACTACTGGACTTTCTTTCTGTGTTTCTTCAACGAGCCCCTCATTGATCTCTGTACCTAAATAACTAGCACAGTTGAAAGCTTCCCTTTTTGACGAATGACTTTGCCGGAAATTATCAATTACAAGTTTTAGAGAATATAAAAGTACGAAGACCAGTGTTTCAACCTTGATTTCTTTTTTTTTTGACGCCGATTTCTAACGCGGAAAAAGTGAAGAAATTGACGAACCAAGACACAGCCCTCCGTGCAAATGTCGTCCTTCTTCACTATGCTTTTTCTTTCTGTGCGTGTTGTGGGGGTGAATGGGCTATAGGGGGGAAGCTACAAATTACAGCTTAGCACGTACCAACTCGTTCTTGTTTTAGAAGAAATTTTTTTTTTGCGTGGTTCAGCAGAAAGTGAGGACCGCGTTTGAACAGTGGGTAAGTCATATTGTGACAGGAATCAAGTTGCTGTCCGCGAGGAGTACGATATGCCTTCATCAAATGACTTTAAATTACGGTGCACTAATTAAACTGGAACAGGAAATGCTGCACTCGGTGAAAAAATCAAGCAACCCTCCGTTTAACGCCGGCAATCGTTGGACGTGAAATCTTTCTAGTGAGGGCTTCCTTTGGTTGTCGTCTGAGCTTGGGTTTTGATCTGAGCGGCTTTCACTTTGACCCTTCGCTGTTTGATTTCGCACGAAGGAAGCTTCGCTTTGAACGATCGTTGTGGTTAGACGGGTGGGACGTGCGATTTTTCTGTCTACTTTTGCACGTCCATGCACCCCTCTCCAAACAACAACCGCTTCGACTGTGCCGGAGGGGCGCAATCGGATAGACGTCGGCTCCATAACAACGCGAAAGAGCCAGGTTCGATTCCGACCAAGGGAGCGTTTTTTTTTTTAGCCTCACCTACAATACTCACCATCATCAAATTTAGATGAAGGTGGTGTTCCTGCTGTGGGTTTTTCCCGCGGCATACGACGTCAGAGAGACGTAGAAAGCTCAGTATAAATATTTTAACACTGTATATGCGAGTGTATACGGCTGCGAAGAATGCGAATGGATCTCTTGTTTTCTTTAATTTTATTGAGTTGAGTTCAAATTGCATTTTCAATTACAAAATATTACAAAATCGTGTACGATCAGGTAAATGAAGGGTATCCGCTATCTTCAATAAACACATAGTTAATAAATGTGATTTCAGGCGCGAATGGAATAAAAATTCTTTCAAGAAATAAACATGAGGTTCTCGAAAGAGTCACCAACGGCTGCGAATTTATTAGTTTATATTGAATAAAACATGGCACTCCATATTTTATTTTTCTTTGCGTCATCTTACTGTAGGCTAGCCTGTATACCTGTTTTTTTTTTTCGATTTAGCTCATTGGCCTCAACACGGCGTGGTTTCTTAACGGTGATACTATCGCGTATTAAGTAGTTTCACGTGCATAAAAGCTGCACCAAGCCCGCCTGGACGTCGATGTAGACGTAGACGTAAACGCGGAAGGAGGCTTCAACGCCCGCGTAGTGTCTCTAGACGCACATTGCGCACACACTGGTTCACAAACACACGCCACCACGCATCGGCAAAGTGGCGGCCAGCCACATCGACGACGTGAGCGCCACTTTCGATGACGAGGGCAGGCAGGCCCGTGCGGCACCGGCGGCGGGTGCTGAGCGTTCCGTGTGTCGCACGCCCAGGAGGGACGGAGCCCCACCCGGCGCCGCAACATCAGCCACCGCACCACCAGCCGCCCCTTCAGCCTGCGCCACTGGACCCTCAGCCGTCGGCGGTGCAGTACCAGGGCAAAGCGGCCGAGGCGCCTGTACTGCCAGAAATTCTGCGTGCGTAGAAACGACTCACCCGTCTCGCTGACTCGGTGGCGATCTGCTGCCGAACAGTCGGTCACGGGTTCGGTGCACGGTCTCAGTTCTTTCGCATGGCGATTAAATGCAAGACACTCCTGTGCACGGCGTCTTGTATACGTTGGACGAGCCCGCCACGTAGTCCAAAGGAATGCGGACAAATTCACCGCGTTACGCTTTATGGCATGCAGAAGAGTTCCGATTTGAATTTTCCTCGATAAAAGTACTGTGCGGCGTGAAGCCAGTCGGCCAGTGAAGCCACTTGGTGTCTCATGACGATTAGTGGGCAAGAATGAGTGCTATAATCAGCTACTTCATTCGACTGAATTTAATTAAGGCTTTAAAGTTAGTTTGTCAATATGTGTTGTTGCTGCTCATTACGTCTGGGAAAATTAAGAGAATAAAAGCGTCGCAGTTGCTAAAGTTTGGCGCCGATGAGCTCAATTTCATTTTACTATAGCCACTCTAAAGGCAGAAGCCGTTCCCCGGCTATCTATCATGCACGCGGTAGCAAACAATGTCGTATCGATTCTAATCACCTGAGCCTCGTTAAAACTCATAGATGTGCTAGTTCATACTTAATGACTAGACTGCGTTGTTGCAGTTCCTAACTGCCGACGTTTGAAATTGAAGCCACGAGAACCTGGCTCGTAGTATCAGAGCAAAAAAAGTAAAGTCCCTGTGAGGTCTTTGTCGCGAACGAAGTGACGGTTTTGAGCTGGCTAAAAACAGGGGACAAGTGGAGCGTGGCGCGTATTTATATGTATAAATCAGCGCGGGTCCCAGTTTGGAGACTGCTAAAGTGAAATCAATCAGCGCTGCCGCGCCCCTTGTGTCGTCATGCAGGGTTGACGAGCGCGGGCCGCTTAATCCATCCTCAGGAGGCCGGAAGGGGGGTGGGGATGCGAGCCCGGCGCCTGTCGTGCGTTCCTCGCAAAGGCCGAGAGGTTGCGGCGGCCATCCATCAAGGCGCCACCGAGCAAACAGCCTCTTCGGCCCACGCGTTACCAAGTTTCTTTCCTGTTCGGGGCACAAATGGGACGCCCCCGAAACGGGAGCGCCCGGACTGCTCGTTCCGGGACAGTCTTCTCGCGCCACTTTGCACCTCCCACGCGGACGCCTTCCCTGTAGGTCGCCATTCATTCAGCGCTAGTTCGTGCCCCCGCGTTGGCCGCAGAGGGATGCCACCGGGCGTTTGCTGGCGAAAGCACGAGCGAATGCTATTGGTGCGGAAAAATATTTGCCCTCATATATTAGGAAAAAAGTTTGGTTTCTTCACTTCTGTTTTGCTTCGATCAGAACTGTTATAACCGCACACACAAACAAAAACAAAAAGGGATAGCGTCTTCAGCGTAGGTTTTCTTTTTCTTCCATTTTTTTGTTTTTGTCGGCAGCAATTGGCTCAGCTGTCTAGGCTAACTGTTTCAGCGTGTGCTGTGCTTACGAATTCTATGACGTTAAATAAAGTTGTAGATTTCACGGCAATATAAGGTAGCTAATTTTTAACTGAATTTAGACGCTCTTAACATACTGTCACTCCGATATAGATGCGGCACCGAAACATTCGGTCAAAATCAAGCGTACTATTCATAACGGAAGGTTTAACGCAAGTGTCATATTCTGACGTGGAGTGTGGGCAATAGCTATCGGCAAATGCGTAACTCTGGGCAGCTGGCCAGCTCTGGGCGATATCTGTAGTCTCAATTGAGTAAATAAACTGCAAGTACGCATGCCAAACAGAACCGCGTCGAGTAGGGTAAAGGGCATCGTACCAGATCGAAGACGTCGTTGACGCGTACATTTAATGCGAGAGCACTACTTAACACAGTATATCCAAACTCCGGCGTCACAGTAACACAGAAGGCTTACAGAATGCCTGACGGCTCAAAGAATAAAAAACACGCAGTAAATGAGTGTAAACTACAATAGCGGAAGCTTGGGTGTGGGTGGGATTAGAAGCAGGTAACTCCGCAAGCCGAGACGCGCACGCAACCCCAGCACCACCACAATTCTGGGAATCTATCTGACTAAAGCTATAGCCAGGAATGCGTCATGGCCTTTGACTTATGAGCGTGTTCTAAAAACATGTACGGAGGCATACGTGAGTAATTTGAGCATGCTCATCACAGAAGTAGCAATTGGAGGAGTAGGAAAGAAGGTTTCGAGAAATGTCCTCTTAGATAGGAGATGCGAGCGCGGGTAGGTACGGGGCGGGTCATAATAACCGAGTGAAAAAGGGAAGGGCGCAATGAGAAACGGACAATGACAAGAACGAGAGAATACGTTCGGAATTCGGACACCGATGCTTTCGCAATCAGCGGTTAATAAGGAGTGATTAGGTGCCCTCGTGATGTTTCACTGTTTTCTGCGCGTGAGCAGGACGGAGCGCAAGTCATGACACGGGTTCTGCGGTACTTAAGTGCCGCGTTTGAGCTGATTTCTCTCCGTTTTGCTTACACCAGTAAGGATATTAATAAGCTGAAAAAAAATGTGCTGGGTGTTCACATTGGTACTGCACTAACGGCTATACACGGAGAACGAAAACAAAGGACCACTGCAGGGCGTCGTCCTGGGTGTGTAAAATTCAGTACAATGGATATATTTATATCAGTACCAATGTGACTCCACTTCGTGCCGCTAGTAATGAAATATTTAAGTCAAACTCCGGTACTTGACGGAAGGGCGCCCTTCTTTTTCATGAAATCAGCCTTCATTCCAAAAGTCGCTTTCACGGCGAATAGTGGGTGGAAATAACTACCGCATCGTTACTTATCCCCCTGTGCGCATACAAACGTGGATGTGTAACAGGAACGAACGAAAAATACTAAGTGCCCTTCCACTATGTGACGAAGGATGACCAGCGGAGCTTGGCGCAGACAAAGAGGTGCACGAAACAACCACGTAGTAGTAACTCAGTGCGATGATAGAGTCGTCCTAGCGGGTAATGTCAGTATTTTTTGTAGATACCAACAATTAAATTGAGATGTGCAGAGCATTTAACAGAAAGCTGGCTTTGCCGCTGCTGCCATGATTGTTCAAAACTTGTTTCCGGCAAAATGACGGGAAACCGAAAAACTGTTACACGCACGTTTCGCAGCCACGCTGTTCCAAGTCTAGCCTTGTCATCTGTCCTGCGGTGAAATGCAGGGACAGGGCGAATTTTGTCGATGTGACTCAATTTTGACGCTTGGCTTCGGTGAGGTCCCGCTCTTCAAACTCGGAATTCGCGCGTCGTCTGCGCTGCCGTTCTGTGGCGTTCTACCGCTCCCGCTCACGTCATGTGGAGTCTATGGGACGAAAGGACGTGCGCCGGCGACATACCCTCTCTTCCCACGGCGCGGGCTCTGATTGGTCCCCTCCCATCCCGGTGAGAGTGGGGCTCCTTCTAGCGGCTGGTTAGGGAACCTGCCCCTGCATGCCACCGCAGGACAGACGACAATGCTCGACTTAGAACAGCTTCTCTGTTAAAAGTGCGTGTAACAGTTTATCAGTTTCACGTCATTCTTCCGGAAACAAGTTTTGAGCAATGACGGCAGCGGCGATCACCAGAGGCTTGCAGTAGATGCGTCAAAGAGACGTTGTCGATTTCAGTATATAAGTTGTCGCCCGGCTTGAGCAATGGGTGCCAGCAGCAGAATTTCAGGGTCGAACAAACGCGGCGCCGTGGCCAGCCGACTTCGTGGTCCGAGGAACGAAGGACGCCGGGGCGTAAACTGAGAAGCACCGCCCCTGTGCGTCCATTCTGATGGGCGCCCATTAGTCATACAGCTCGTTCGCCGTCCGACGGTCGAGATGTAATTAGGAGTTCCGACGAGGCTGCTGGCCCGAGTTGGGATGAATGAAGATGCCCAGCTATTGCGTAATAAAACGGAAAGCGGAAAAAGAAAATAACACGCGGAAGTGAGAGTCGAGGGCACGAAGACATTAGATGTAGTATTTCTCTCTTCTATATTTAGGGCCGTTGATAGTGCATTGACAATAGTATAGTTTGAAAAAAAAAAGAAGTACAACAACGGTTCGCCAATCGTGTCGCTGTCTGTGAAAATTCATCGACTCGCCTTTTAACGTAACCAAGGCCATGGTGAAAGGCCCCGCTGTACTGATATCGGTATAGGCGTTCCCTACAAGGCCAGAGTAATGCCTAGCCCACTTTGACACTTGTGAGTTCCGTATAGTACCGACCTTTATCTGTGCTTTTGTCTCAAGTCTCTTGTGTTTTCAGGGGACTTTTCATTTACCCACGTTTGTATTTCTATCCTGGCTTTTATTGAGTGCCCAAAACCCCAAGGTTACCGCTAGTGTTCAGCTCCAATTAACACTAAATTGTTAGCTTTTTGTGACGCTACAATGTTTCACGCGGCTTTCTCAGATGCGTTCTGCTTCCGGTATTGGTGTAGTGGGTGTTTACTTTGACGGCCAAGCTTGTTTATCGAAAGCGCCTTCTTTTATATATCGTGCGAGCCACTACGCGACGTAGAATTAATGGCGAGAGCAAGGAAGCGCAGTGCCGCGTCGTTTGTAACGTCGCAATTGCCCTGGCGGCATCAGCGTCGAAGCCAGCGTTATTTGGGACCCCGCAACGGCGGATTGCAGACAGCGCCGGCACTTGCCCCTCCCCCCCCCCCCCCCTATTCCCCTCTCCTCGACTCCTATTTTTTGTTGTTGTTGCATTAGTTCCTGCATCTATAAAGCAATACAAGTGTTGGGGCACTCAAGCTTTGCCATATTATCAGCGTAACTTCCTTGTTCCAGTGTAGCTTCCTGGTTTCATGTATAGCCCTTTTTGGTTCACATATTTATTGTTACCAAACAAAAGGAATTGCGCAAATTAATTTGGTTTTTAAATGCAAGGGTGTTATTTTTTGCTAACAAAATGTGCAAAATAGAATTGTTTGACCATAAATTGCTACGTCGCTTTCTTTATTTTGTTTTGTTCGATCTTTGACTTCCAAACTAAAAAGTTAAACAAAAACGTAGCTGTACATTCTAACTTTGTAAACTTTGCCTCCGTGCTCTACTGTTTCTCTGACAGTGCTTGTTCTTGGGTGCATTGCGATAGTACATAAATGTTCAGGATATTTTTGGTTGCGTTAGTTCATCGCACGATGGCACAAAGGCAGGCACTCGTCTTACGCCATGCATATATCCTTTCTTCTTCCTCGTCCGCCCCTTGCCCATTCTCCCCCGCAACCACTTTCATCCCCGGAGATGTAAATGACCGCTGCTCCAGAGAGCGCGTGCATCTGAGTGGTGAAATATTCAATGGGGCATTTGGGGAATCCAGGCCAGGAGCGGGTGCAAGGTAGTGGGGAGCAGATAAGGCGCAGGGCCTTATCTTCAGCGTTGGCTCTCCGCAGCCGTGAAGAAGAATCGGCCAGCAGGGCCGATCAATCGATCAGGCCAACTGATTTATAGCGGCAGCCACGTCCACGTCACCGCGGCAAGGACACGATAGGGAGACGAGCCGGGCGTCTCCCGGCCGTTGCTTTCGGCGCCCAGCCGTCAGCACCACGGCGCCCTCGCCGGCCTCTTGGCAGGGACGTCACGTCGATGGGAGCGCCGGTGACGCGAACGTCGTTCCACTTGAGAGTGTGGCTTCAGATGGAGCCGAACCGGCGAACCCACGGTTGCGTCAAGAAAACTATGGCCGCTGCCTGAAGATGACTTTTCTCGTTTGGTTTTTGGGCGCTTGCGCTTTTCACACACCCGAGAGAATAAAGGTGAGAAGCAGAGAGGAAGAAAAGAAGGAAATTTGATTCGCGTTCCCCTTTGCGCTGCGTGTTTGAGTCAATCGGGGCTTGCTTTGTCAACTGCATCGACCTTTCGTCGGCACACCCTAGTTGTGCCCGAGAGCGCACTTGTCTGTGAGCATTATTTCATTGTTTAACGTTCATCGCAGCCCGCATTGATGTTTTCTCCCCACCGGACCAAAATGCCCTGGGAGATAGCTGTGACTCTAAGGGAACAGAAATACGCGCCCCACCCCGAAAAAGGAGACTAGCTGCAGGAATGAGTCTAGCCCGAGCAGTTCAGGTCTTGCAGGCAGTTTTCAAGCTGGATGCGGGCATCGACGATTTTTCTTCTAATGTATATTTCTCTCTCGCTCTTTTAAATGGCGCAATTAGCCTAACGAATTCCTTAATTGCCTGCGCCGAGGTGCACTAAATGCACGATCTAATTACTCGGACTGACAGGTGCCCGAAACCCAGATTCTTCCCGTTCTCGTACAAGAAGCGAGCGAAGGCTTTCCAACTGCGGTACGCGCACGTCCTCATTCCGGGTGCACCACGCCACCGTTTCGTTGGGCAGAACATAAGAGAAGAAGTAAATAAAGGGGGCGAAACGGACGAAAACAAGAGCCACACATCGCACAGCTCGCGTTGCGGACTGGGCGAGTTAATTTCGGGGTCCCGCGCCACGAGACGCGCCGGCGCGGGATACTCGGCTCCCTTTCACTTGGGCCTCGTCTTCCTGCAGGCACGCCGGTTCGTTCGTTTCCAGTCAAACGCGTATGTACCTTGTTCTCGTTTGCGTGGTGCGCCGGGAAAGAACGTCGGCAGAAGAGAGCGGAAAGTTGGCAACACGGCACGGGCTCGGGCAGCGGCCGCTGCCGTAATGGGCACCAATCAGTCGATCTCGTTCCTGGTGCTGGCTGCCGGGACAGTCGGCAGGAGGCGGCTATCCCTACATGCCGCGACACTCGATGCCGGAATGGAAACGGCGAGCCTTCGAATTCCGCTGCCTCGATTCTTTCTCCGCGTTTCCCTGCTGGATTTTGTGCGTCTGACTGCGCTGTCTCCTCGAGGGCCCCCGGAACAAGCGGCCACCCTTAGGCTAACGCGGAGGGAGGATGCGGGGGAGCAGCCTGCGGCACTGCACGCATCGAGACAGGATGGGCGGGGACGTGAGGCTTCTCCCAGCTCATTTCGAAGGCAGTACTGGTCGGTTCATTAGCCGCCAGCGCGAGAGAGCGGGCCCTCCAGCGTGCCCACCGGGCCGGAACGCAAAGGTTGCCTTGTTGAAGACGTTGCCCCTCGCGCCAAGCTCTGAAAGCGCGGGCCGATCGAGGGGCCGAGCGGCAAAAAAGCCTACAGTGACGTGGGTTTGCGTCCCCTCTTCCTCGCGCAAACTCCCGTGTTCCGGGACCCTGCCTCCCGCGTGTATACGGCACCAAAGTGTTGCCCCGTTTCCCCGCACTTGTTTACTGACTTGCCCCTCCGCGCTCGAGTCCCGAGAGCAAGAGCTCGCCTCAGACCGAGTATCCTCCACGACTCGACTTGGCAGCGAATTAGTTTCGTCGAACGGAGCACACTGGAGGAAGAACGAGGGGCCAACCAAAAAAACAAAAAACAAAAACAAAAACAAAACAGAAGTAGAGGCGAGATCCTTGTGGGACTTTATCGCTACGACTTTTTTTCTGCGCTATCGCGATTTTTTTTCTCACTTCTTGAAGCTTCCTATATTGAAGAGCCCGGAGGAAACGCCACAAATAAAGTTGTTTTTTTTGTTTTGTTTTTTAGCAACTCCATGAATACACAACTGATAGCTGACAGTAAAATGGAAACAACAAAGAAGCTTTTGCAACGCCCTTTTGGATGAGTTAGCACAGGACGTTGGTGCCTGGCCCCAGAATGCTCGATAGACTTCAGAAAGCAGTAGAATGGGTATGATTCACAAATGTATTAAAATTTATTTAGTAGGCTAACCATGAACACAATGCAGATTACGCGAATTCAATAATACAACAGTTATGTGAAACGCCTATTTCTTGACCGTCTTTTTCAGCTTTCGCAAGCGTGCCGTACGCAAGACTGACAGTTTCTGGTTCCCCTGATTTTGTTTTTTTTTTTAATTTCATCTGCACCTCGATTCGTAAACTTAATTTAAAAAGTGCGCTGCTTAAATCTAAAGAAATGGCGTGCGAAATTTTGTGTGGCCTCCACAAAGTGAAAGTTTGCCTCATGTCTCATTCCGCATGTCTTACTCTCTTTGCAGCCACCGTGTCTGAAGGGCTCGACATCTGTGCCTACATACTCACAACAATCTCGATACTCATCATCATCGCCACGTTTCCTGTATCACTCATTTTTTGTATCAAGGTAAGTCCCGGCTGAAGCCGCCTGCACGCAATCTGCCTGTGCTTCTTGGACCAGTGCTTGCCAAAAAACAGAAACAAAAATTGGAAACAAAAAACGACGAACACTATGTGGAATATAAACAGTGCACGTTGCAGGAAGTAAACCGCAGTAGAGTACCAAGACGAGTGCTGGCCCCTTGAGCACTGACGCAGCAACCAAGTCTATTGTTAGACTCGTGCTCCTTTGCCTTGTGGTTTGCACCGGAGCCATGTTCGAAAAGGGCTTGTGTTTATCTTGCTTCGGCGTGGTTTGCCAACGAGAACCTAGCCATATGGACAAAGAGGAAAAATCACGGAGCGGGTTTTCTAGCTTGGTGGTAGAGAAAAAATTAGCCTACACCGACTTAAAAAGAAAGTGAACAGAACATGAACTAGTATACTGCTCAAATTTGAAGCAGGGCTGCTATTTTTTACAATAAGCGTATTTGTCTTTATTCGATTTTTTCCCCGCGGAACTATGGTCAAGCCTAGCACTTTTCAGTAACGCACGTTGTGAACTTCCCGGTGACCTCAACAGGAAGTTGACAACTGCTCAAGGTGTTGGCTGTTCAGCATTAAGTACAGTTCACCGCTGAGCGCTGTTCGCTCCCTCCGGAGTGTGCGCCTATAGCGACGCGTGCCAAACAGCACGTTCATTGTTCTGGAGGCCATTTATACCAGTGACAGGAGGCGCACCTATACGAACGTCGTTTGAATTCAGCTACGCAAGATAAAGGGGTCTCTCTCTATCTATATAAAAACTCTCTCTCTACCTATATAGAAACATAAAAACTCACACAGAGCGCGAAAAACTAAGGTAAGTAGAGACAGGGACGCACGAGAAAGACATTAAAAATAAAAATAAAAGTTTACTGACGTTTCAGGAAGATGACTTCCTTTCTTAGACTCTGAAGAAAGGAAGTCCTCTGCCTGAAACGTCAGTAAACTTTTATTTTTATTTTTAATGTCTTTCTCGTGTGTCCCTGTCTCTACTTACCTTATATATATATATATATATATATATATCAAGAAAACCTCGTAAAGCAAAGGGGGGAATGCGGTAGGTCATAGAAACAGATGAAGAATTTTTTGAGTCAGAAAGAAAGTGGTGAAAAAATGCCCGCCGGGTGGGATCCAAACCCACGACTTCCAGAATACCGGTCTGGTGCGATGACCACTACGCCACCGGCGGGGCAGTTTCCCCACCACTTTCTCGGGTATTTATGTTAAGGTATTTTTTGTTTTCTGCAATGGGGGGTGGTAGCCAGCGCCACTTTGACTACTCGGGGTGAAGGGGACCTTGTTTTTAACCCCCGGGCCGTGACTCGAGTGTCTACGACATGTCGAGAGTAGTCGACCAGCGTGGAACCCTCTTAAGCTACCTTTGGCACCAAGACTGCCAGAACAGAGGCGCTCGCTATGCATTTAGCGAATCAGAAATGGGAAATGAGGGGCTCGGTGAATTAAGACTGAATAAGGATTGGCAGCCAAGAAAACCTCTTGCGACTCCAATTCTGGCCATACTTTTTTCCTTTTCTGATTTTTCCTTCTTTCTATCTTCCCTTCTTGCTTTTAATGTTTTCTTGGTTTTTTTTCTTTTCTCACTCGTTTCATTTTCCACCTGACGTAGCATGTCAGGCTCTTTGCTGGACAAACCTCGTCAGTATCATTAAGCCATTCTCTCTCTCTCTCTCTCTCTCTCTCTCTCTCTCTCTCTCTCTCTCTCTCTCTCTCTCTCTCTCTCTCTCTCTCTCTCTCACTCTTTCTGCACTGTGACATCACGCAATGAAGAACTTGACGCTTGCATTGCGTAATGTCAGCGTGCAGAGTACATTTCTCGGATCAAATCGCATGCTTAGGTTAGTCGTAGGCCTTCGCGGTTCATTTGGTCACAATGATCCGTCATTTAGGAGCATTGCCCTTAAGCATACCCATAAGCGTTTTAGTGTTCACAGCAGTTGGGAGGACGTTCAATCGTGCTTTTTTTTTTCTATCGCGAAAACAACTCAACTCAGGCTCGAGGGAAAAGCGTTTAGTGCAAAAAATGTTGGAGTTGGTACGTGCTGATACGCTAGCTAGACGGGCGCATTCAGTTACTTTGACAAAAGGCCATATGTTATTTGGGAAAGTCATTGCCGGCCGACAGCTTATTCCATGTCAGCGTACTGGACTTCCCCGCGCGAGGTGCTTCTTCGAGGTGGTCAGGCGCTAACCGCGCGGCGTTGCGCAGACTTTGTTATCGCCACGTTCAAAACTAAGCAACTCTCATACTTAATTTGAGAAACGGTCTAAAAGAAAGCGCAGTCAGCGAGGCACAGAAAGCGAAACCAATAAAGTAGGGCACGGAAAAGCGTCTACCTAGAAATGTGTGCGAACGGAGAAAAGAGCATAGCTTTAGGGCGCTGCCTTCTCTTGCGCTGCAATGGCCGTTGAATCCACGGGGTAATACAGAAGGAAGTTGTACAACGGGGCTCTGGGATAATGGTTTGTTTGTGGTAACACAGCGCAATGAAATTTGCATGGCTCCGGGTAGACCATTATGGGTAGCATTTTTGACTTTCAAGGGGCACATAACAACGAAAACAGAGAATAGCTGTAGATAATTCTGAAACTGGAGGGCCCAGACGTCAAGGCATTAAAGTTTGTTGTGGTAGTTTATCAATATAATACGGTCCACTTAACACAGCAAGGGTGCCTACGCACGTGGCAGGTTAACACCCACAGAGTATTGAAACGAGGATAGCCAATACTTATCATGTTTTACGTGGCAGAATTAGAGAAGCTGGACAAAATTATGCTGGGGTTCAACCTAAAGCAGAGCCGACAAGGCAAGGGCATAGAACATCGTTTTCCGGAAATACTATACGCGGACTACATTACTCTTTTGGCCGAAAACCGGAGAGATTTGCAACTGCTCCCAAATATTAGTGGCCAAGAAGCCACAGCCCTCAGGTTGAATTTCAGGGCAGAAAAGTGGGGCTTATGGTGTTTAACAAGAGTAGCATTGGCACAGTGTGAGTACAGCTTGACGAAATGCGGTCTACGAATACAAATATTTTGGAGTCTGGATAATACAATAAAACGTGATATTGAGCTAGTTGGTACATACTGACTGGGTGGCTTAGCTCAAAAAAGACGAGGACAGTGGCAGAAGAGACACGCGTCTGTCTCGTCTGTCACTGTCCTCGTCCTTTCTGCCCTAAGCCTCCCATTGAGTATGGATAAATGAAGGAAAAACCACCTAAGCACTCACAAGGAGCAACGTAGAAATAAAAGAAAGTGAAACGAGGCAATAATGAAGCATGGAGCGCCCGAGGGTATAACAAACGCGAAGTAGTGCGAGGAGCTTGGAAAAGGGTTAGTGGATCCTGGTCTTACATATTGGGAACGCAGTACTGTGCTTAAAATCGGCCCAGAAATAAACCAAAGAATGGTAGGGCTTTTGATTTTCGGTGCCTTCAGTAAAACAACAAACCAAGCAGTGCAGGGAGATGTGGGCTGGGTGTTGTTTGACGTTTCGAAAGGTCAAAGTAAAATATTCTTAAAGAACACGCTAAAAACTATGGATCCCGTAACTGGACAGCTAAAATGTTAGGTACCTCTATATAAAGTTAGCGGACCCGCAGTGGCAAAAAGAGGCTAGAAGTCTGACGACGGAATATGTGAAGAATACCGAGGAAGCAGAGACAACCAAGACAACCAAGACAACCAAAAAATAGACAAATCAGACGTAAAGGGATAAATGTAGGAAAAAAAATTAAACATAACATGTCGTTAGAGATGTACGGGGCAGGGAAATCAGATATCATAAAGGAAAATCTTTATGATAACTCCAAGGGCAAAGCTTTACTTTTTGAGGCTAGAGCAGATTTCCTGAGATCGAAGAACTTCGTGGGGAAGCGCACCCAAAATTATGGGGATGCGTAGTCTGCGCAAAGTAAACAGGAACAATTCGGCGCATTTCGTCGATTGTGAATGACACTCAGTGTATCCATCCGAATTCATATGAGGAAAATAGCCGCCTTGCAGAAGCTCCGGGGTGCGAGGTAACAGAGGAAGAAAACTGCAAGGCTGTACAGGGGAATAGAAGGAGATTTGATCGCTGGTTGAGGAAAAGCAGAGAGAAGAATATCCTACCGCTAACAACATCGCTAAAATGAAAGGGGTAGTGTAAAACAGATTTATTATTCTCTTTCATGCGATGACACGTCATCACCCCGGTGGAATGGGGATGCCACAATCAATCAATCAATCAATCAATCAATCAATCAATCAATCAATCAATCAATCAATCAATCAATCAATCAATCAATCAATCAATCAATCAATCAATCAATCAATCAATCAATCAACCAATCAAACTTGGAGTTAGGCATACGGGAGAAGGTGTCACGTGGTTACGTAAAAAAGCCGTAATTACCGTTCTAAATCAGTTTCTCAAAAAGATATTCCCATATGGATCACCGCTATAAACAGTACGCAAGCATTTTGCGTAATAACAGATAACAGCAGATCAGATAACAGCAGACCTCTTGAAGGATGGCGGAGAAATTGTACTTGAAAAACTGGCAAACCTGTATACGCAATGCCTAATGACCGCAATGGTACCGGAATCTTGGAAGAACGCGAACATCATCCCAATCCATGAGAAAGGTGACATGAAGTACTTGAAAAATTACAGGCCGATCAGCTTACTGTCAGTCGTATACAAGGTACTTACCAAGGTTATCGCTAACAGAATCTCTGCAACCTTAGATTTCAGTCAACCTAAATAACAAGCAGGGTTCCGTAAAGGTTATTCAACAATGGACCATATTCACACGATCAATCAGGTGATAGAGAAGTGCGCTGAGTATACTGAACCCCTATATATAGCCTTCATAGATTATGAGAAAGCATTTGACTCGGTCGAAACCCTAGCAGTCATTCAGGCATTACGGAACCAGGGGGTAGATGAGCATTATGTAAGAATACTAGAGGATATCTACAATGGGTCCACAGCTACCATCATCCTCCATAAGGAGAGCAGTAAAATACCTATAAGGAAGGGTGTCAGACAAGGAGACACAATCTCTCAAATGTTATTCACAGCATGTTTACAAGAAGTATTCAGAACGTTGGATTGGTAACAGGTGGGAGTAAGGGTTAATGGAGAATACCTCAGTAACCTCAGATTTGCTGATGACGTTGCCTTGCTAAGTAACTCTGGGGACGAATTGCAAAGCATGCTTTCCGCACTGGGCGAACAGAGTAGAACCGTGGGACTGAAAATTAATATGCAGAAAACTAAAGTAATGCTCAATAACCTCGAAAGAGCACCGCGGTTTGAGGTAGGTGGCGATGCAGTGGAAGTGGTAAGCGAATATATCTACTTAGGCTAAGTTGTGACCCCAGATCCCAACCATGAGGCAGAGATAATTAGAAGGATCAGAATGGGGTGGGGTGCATATGGCAGGCATTCTCAGATAATGAATAGCAGCCTACCATTGTCGCTGAAGAAGAAAGTGTATGACAGCTGCATCTTACCGGTACTCACCTACGGGGCAGAAACTTGGAGGCTCACTAAGAGGGTTCAACTTAAATTGAGAACGACTCAGCGGGCAATGGAGCGTAAAATGATAGGTGTAACATTAAGGGACAAGAAGAGTGCGGAGTGGGTCAGGGAACAAACACGTGTTAAGGACATATTACTAGAAATTAAGAAGAAGAAATGGACGTGGGCAGGGCATGTAATGCGAAGGCAAGATAACCGCTGGTCATTAAGGGTAACAGAGTGGATCCCTAGAGAAGGCAAGCGCTGCAGGGGGCGGCAGAAAGTTAGGTGGGCAGATGAGATTAAGAAGTTTGCGGGGATAAATTGGTCACAGTTGGCACAGGACCGAGGTAATTGGAGAATAACGGGAGAGGCCTTTGCCCTGCAGTGGGCGTAGATAGGCTGATGATGATGATGAAGCATTTTGTATCTCATGAACGTCCCCAGGTTAGAAATGCCCTTAAAAGGAAATTGAAAACGTTGTTCCTTTCATAGCCGGTAAAAGGTGCTCCCCGCACATGCGCATTTGCAGCACTGGTACCCTGGGAGCTGGCGAAAATATACTGCACCACAGCCTAATTTTACTTGGAACTAGCCAAATGAACGATCCATCGTGGCGAATGCGCAGTTCAGTCACAATGTTATTCGTTAGCATTGAACGACTGCAAGAGGAATCTAGATTGCTCCGATTTCTTTGTGAGCTGCCAGGTGGAAAAGCCTGGAAACGGGATTCCGTGCTCGGCATTGCTACAATTCTTCGGTTATGAAAACCACGCCATGGCAGGAACGGAAAACAGCCAAAAGAGGTGGCCTGACGTTGTATATGTAGCACGTCTACTTCTTCATGCATTGGACTAAAGGAATCTTTGAGAAGGAAGTGGGCTGTTTTTTTTAAGCTAGCATTTGCAATGAGTCGCAGTTACAGTGGCGCTGGAGTAGTGAAGTTTTCATACCGAATTAATTGAGGATATTAAACAAACTTGGTTCTAACGTATCTAACAACGGTTATTTTTGTCACTATTGTATCGTATGTTTGAAAACGCGACGCTGCTTGCAAGTGTAACTCTCTGGTCTCAATAAATGACCACAGAAAAAAAAAAAGTCGCTAAATTGCGTTTACACACTCGCCAGTGTGGGAAACTAAGTGGGCCATTCATTCAGAAGAATACATGGTGTTTGGCAGTCGAATATTTGAACATATTCAGTATCAAGTTCTTTAATCCGAAAAGTAGAGCTAATGGTTTCGCATTTCAAAGTTTGAATAATTGGGCACCTGCAATTGAAATTACCTCCGAATTTTCTTTATTAACGTACGGAGGCTGCACCTCGACTATCTGACCCGCTTCAGTGCATGGCTACGGGTTAATATTGGCCACCTTGTCTCGTTTGACGTGCAGCTAAATCTCCCACACACGGTCGTTTTAAAGGCGATTGTCCTTCTTTGGCTACTTAAACCCGAAAATTTTATGGTCTGTCTGTCTGTATGCCTCTGTCCCCCGATTCAGCCACCCGGCCACAAAAGTTATAAACCTTCTGAAACGAGAAATCTTTGTAGGTAAAAACCTTTCGAAACGTCTCAATCGGATGCGATACTTCCTACTTGTGAGCACTGTTGCGTTAAAAGAAAACTAAAGGCATATTTGAGGCAAGGCGTCAATATATAACTCGTAGTCGCAGTGTTCTTTTAATTGGAAATATATGTATGCTAGATTTTAGCATCAAATAATTAAAAAGAGCTAAAAATAATGTTTGGAACAAAAAATACAAAAAAACAGCTCACGCCCAAGCCTGGACCATGTGGCGGCATTCAAAGTCCAACAGTAATGAACGGTTCCAATAGATAGTGCGCGAGCAGTGGAACACGGGAAAGTTGAAGTCCACCGTCTTTTTCGTGGGAGGAGCAAGATGGGTGGGGAACAGCGTGAGAGGTGGCTAAGGACAGAAGAGAGTCATTCACGTGGCCGGGGGTGGCAGGAGACCTTCGTATTTCAACGCCGTTTGCAGCGAAGTTAGCAGATCCGGGAACAATTTTTTTTGTGTGCAACGATTTCACGAGGAATTGGCGGTCGTTGCCCGCAATGGGTGCATGACCTCGTCTAAACAGCACTATTTACACAAATATGAGTATTACCGAGGAATTATTACGGAATTATGCGCAACAAACTAAACTAAACACCGTGCAAGGTGCTGTGAAAGTAGCCCTTAGAGCCACCCTGTACCGGAAATCGACGGCCGCGTCGAATCTTAGTGTCTCGTCCGTCGTGAGAGATTCACGGAAAGCAGCATTCGCAGATGGTTGGCGCGTTTATCCCAGGGATCAACCAGGAAGCAGGGGCGTTAGGTTGAGGTCGACTAGATTGCATGCTCCTAATAAAAGTTAGTGATTTGCACCGTGCAAGGATACCGACAACGAAACTAAATTTGAGGCGAAGAGGCCCTCCTTAAGTACCATTTCGCAAAATTATGGGAAAATTCTTTCTTCTCGTGGGTGTATCGAGCCGCCGGGCTGGTCAGCAGGGGGAAGTGTGTAACCTCCTACCGCCGGTCGTGAGCGGAGATTTCTCCCAGAGCAAGGGGAAAGCGCATTGCTATTCGTATTGTGATTTTTTTTATTTGTCACTGTGGCTCGGCGCCGGAGCGGGGGTCACGTACGCTCTCCTCCTTGCTTTGCTTTCGTTTCTTCTCTTGACACGGTTCTGGCCCGTTGGAGAAGGTTCTAGCTACCTCTGGTCGCATGTGTAACTGCACTGGCAAGATGTTTTACTGGCGAGGCCTGGGACAGTTGCCGATGGCGTCAGTATCGGTCGTCTCAGTGTTGTATTGTTCTCGAAGCTGTTGCCACGAGAGGCAGGATAAATACGCTGATAACAGGAATGATGGAGGTTGGTGCTCGGTGCAATAAAGAATAAGACAAACAAACTAAGTAAGCTAGATAAGTCTATTGTTTTATTAGGACTTGTTTGTAGAAAATCAGTACATCTTGTGCAAAGCAGTATATCTCATTGGGATGCCATTGGCCCAAGTGCTGAAGCAAGCATGTTCGTGTCAATTTCACCCAGGGTGTCGAACCAAAATTTTTTCGGGTTCGGTTCGGGTTCGGGTTCAAGGCTTTCGGGTTCGGTTCGGGTTCAGTTCCGGCGCACCATTCCGTTCCGGTTCGAACCGGTTCGAACCGGTTCAAACGGGTTCGAACGGGTTCGGAGAAAAAAAAAGCAGGCATGTTTTTTTCTGTCAATTTTTTTGTGTTCGGTTTTCGTTTCCTTGTCAGGTTTCTTTGTCAAAAACGAAGCCATAATGTAGGTTTTTTTTGTGCAAATGTTTTGTTTTGGTCAAAAACAAGCAACCCTGCTACCCTTTCTTCAACTTTGTTCGAAATCTTGAATGCTTGCAGAAAGTAGTCAACCAACACATCCAGTACTTAGATCAGGGAGTCGGAAAGTCCCTCAGACAAAAAGTACTGCTCTGTCTCCATCAGATAACTTACAAACTTGCTTGAAATATTTTTCTCTCTTCCCCAGTCTTGGCGTTCTTCTACCGCTGGAATGACGTCATTACAGCGATGTCGCGGCTATTTGCCGGCTTTCCTTAAGTTGTGACATTAAAATGAAACCACAAAAGCGAAGCAGAAACGGAAGGCGTATCTGCTGGGACGAGCAAATCCCGCACTGCTCCTCTGTGCTGGCAATAGCTATAATTTTTTCAGTGCTTCCAGATGCGAAGATAAGAGTGATAGCGTTGATCTAAACTGTTGGAGAGTTCCTTTAACTGAAAATGTATTGCAAAATGTTTTCTATAGTAGGTCCACGATTACATCATTAACTGAAGTGAAATGAAAAATTCGCTCGGACACATAAGACTCCGTATTTGTATGAATTTGAAAGCCCTGCTTTTTATGGCCGCAAGTTTATTTTTATTGATTTGGTTTCTTTCATTTTTATAATTTAATTTCATTTATTCTTGGATCAAAACACTGCAGTTTTATACCTCGCAGTTGTGTTCTTGAGGAAGAAAATGACGGACGATTACGACACTCGCTAATGCGAAATTTGAGTGCAGCGCGAACTGTAGTCTTCCCGGCAACGGCGCATAGATGCTGTGCCTCAGGAAGTGATCGCGTCATCAGTTAATGCACGACGGCGCGTGGCATACTCTGTCGTTATCTCGTAAGGGGTCGCCACTGTGAAGCACGTCTCGCACGGTCACGGAATTACGCCTCCCCCTTACACTTTCGCCATAGTTGCAACCTCCGTTTTCCTGCTAGCTCCATCTTCGGTGGCGTCTTCGTTCTCTCGGTTACAACGAGTCCAACGCTGAGGGACTACGCGAAACCACAGGAGCGGGTGCTTAAGGGCTGCGTTCTAACGCATGGCTCTACGTAGCCGCTGTGCAGCCATGTGATCCACTCCCTTCGCTGACAAGTGACGGGCCGCACATCGTCTCCAAATAATGCGTTCTCGCTACAGTCTTATCGAAGGCAAACAGGTAGCCTCCTGACCAGTGGGCAGCACACGGCTGCCTCCGACGCCTCCCCCTCGGTGCATCTTCGCCAGAATCTTCTGGTAATGGGCAGCCTCCCAGCAGACTGCCTATTGCCCCGTCCTACTAAGCAGACGACCCGTCCGTCCACAATCGTTTTAATGCGTACCATTCTTTGCCCACAGCAAGGGCCGTGCAACCCCCTTCATGTCCCCAAAAATACCGATCTCGCGGGAGTTTCACCTGCAATCGCTATAATAGCGTAAATGGAGATAACTGGTCGCACAAAATTTCTGAAAAACTAAAAAATAAAAAAAAGTAATCACCGAAACTGGCAAACCGTGTGACACCCTGCATTTCCAAAATAATGAGGATTTCGGGAAACTTCCACCTGTAATCGTTATGTACGGTAAATGGAGATAATTAGTCGAACAAAATTTATAAATGTAAAAAATAAAAAAATGTAAAATAATTGCGGAAACTGGCGAACCGTGTAACACCCTGCATTTCCACAATACGGCAGATTTCGCGAGTTAGAAATGTAATCGTTATAATAGCGCAAATGAAAATAATTGGTCGAACTAAATTTTGAAAAAGTATAAAATAAGAAAAATATTAAGCAATTAAGAAAAATGGGAAACCGTATAACTGCCTGCATTTCCACAATAATGGAGATTTCGCGAATATTCCATTTGTAATTATAGCAGCGTCAATTGAGATAATTGGTCGGACAGGATTTATAAAACGCTGTCGGACGTACCCGCAAAATTTCTTAAAGATACGTCGGACGTACCCGCAATATTTCTTAAAGATACGTCGGATGTACCCGCAATGTTTCTTAAAGATACGTCGGACGTACCCGCAAGATTTCTTAAAGATACGTCGGACGTACAGGGCCCAGAGTGGCTCGAAAGCGGCGTTGCTCGAAACTAGCGTGGTTATCTCGAACCATCGACGGCAAAACCATCACGCGTTTGCTGTATATAAGCCAAAAATCTAACGATGACTAACCTGACGCAGAATGTATTTTTTTTCCTCGTGTTCTCTAGTTGGACCTTATTTGAAGGGGCGGTTGAGCCTTCGCTGAGGTCAGAGATCGAATGCGGACCACTACGGGTTCTCGCAAGAGGGAAACAAAATCATGTGCGACGCGAGTATCTTTCTTTTTTTTTCCCTCATATGTTTCTGTTTAAAGCCCTAACCACATGGACGCGAAATCACGCGTCGCGCGAGCGTCGGCGTCGTTCGGCGTCAACACGCGGGCCCGCAGGAGACCGGCGAAGTCGCCCGCCAGTCGCTGCGTCGACGGGCGTTGCTTGGCACGTATGCCATCCTGTTGAAGTCGTTTATGAGCAGTTATTGTCGCTTCTTGAACTGCAATTATCAAGATTTTAGCTTTAGCAAAAAAAAAAAATTCACTTGGCGTGTTTATTTATTGCGATGTTGGCGGGCAAATATTGAAATGCTGCGAAATGTACCTCGAGCCATCACGGTCAAATCAGAACAAAATAAGATAGAATGATAAACGAAGACGCACCTCGCACAACTGCTTTAGTTGCTACTTGATTTAACCTTCATGTTGCGTACCGACTGCACGTTCATGAATTCATATTGTAAGCAAAACAAATTGCAGCGCTGCCTTGGTACTGAGGTTACCGCCGAACGTCATTTGTAGGTTGAAAGGCAGGGTACTCTGGCACCCTGTCTGTACCCTGTAAAAAAAACTGATGAAACCCTCACCAAAAAGAAAACCGTTTTTGCTAGGATTCGAACCATGGGCCTTCAAAACAGAAGCCCAGCTCTCAACCGCTCGACCACGCAAGGAAACGAGGAGTTTTGAAGAATTCGGTGTACCAACTCAGGCTGCCCATGAATAGTGTTGGGTGTGCTTTCTTTTGGTTGTATTTGAGAGATTTGAGCAGTGGTAACGCTTGCTTCTTGCGCAGCGATCTTGGAGCCGAGGACAATAATGCTAGTGCTACAAGCGATGTAACCACAGCTCCATTATTTGAGTAAAAAAAAGCTATGCACATCCCCGGTCTCCCCTGCGCAAGCCAAGGGAGCTACGAATGGAATGCAATGCGCCAGAATTCTGGCGTTGATAACGCTTGCTCGTCACGCACCGATCTTGCTGACAAGACACATTATGCTAATACTGGATGCGATGTAACCAGAGCTCTCTCATTTAACTCACACAAAGCTATCGCAGATCCCCGATCTCCCCGATGAAAGCCGAACAAGCCACAAATGGATGAGCGCTTGCGAACAGAAATAGCTTGCAATTTGTCTCAAGGCAACCGATTACCGTAAGTTAAAAAAAATTGATTGTTTTCTGCTGAAAGGAACGACCCCAAACCACACGAAGACGGACGCTGCCGTTCGCTTTCCGATGCTCTCTCGCGCTGCGTCGACGCCGATATCTGGCGAGCGTAGACATCGGCGTCGCTCGAGTTTCAGCTCGCGTCGCCATGCACGCGATGTCGACGCGAGAAAACGCTGAACGTACGCTGCATGTTTGGGCCGAATGAAACCGAATACACCGACGTACTTAAAAAAGTTTCGCGGATACGTCCGAAGTATCTTTAAAAATTCTTGCGGGTACGTCCGACGTATCTTTAAGAAATCTTGCGGGTACGTCCGACGTATCTTTAAGAAATTTTGCGGGTACGTCCGACGTATCTTTAAGAAATGCTGCGGGTACGTCCGACGTACCTTTAGACACAGCGTTTATTAAAAACCAAAAAAATTGGCTGTAGAAACTCACACTGAGGACAAGCGGCATAGGAATGCTACGCAATAGTAGATAATTGTTTGAATTTCTGCAGAAATTTTTTAGTACCCTGGAGTGTTACCATGGACAGTATTTTGCGCCTCCGCCGCCTCCCCCCTCCGCCCGGGCGTCTCGTGGAGGGCCGCCGCTCGTCCCGAAATCACGCATCCTCGCAGGAATCGCCTGCCTGGCAGGCAGCCAGGCAGGCGGGTAGTTTACTGGCGAGCGGGCAGTCTTTTTGGCGGGCAGGAGAGCCTGAGCGCCCAACATCTTTTTTGGTTCCACCAAATGTTTAGGCACGCACGCGCGCATGCACCCCTGTTTTCGCACAATGAGGCGAATAATTTTGCATTTAAATAAATTGATTGGTCTGCTACGCTTTTCATGTATCCTTGTTTCAACGGCGCTTTAGCTTTTACACGAAATCATTAGCACTGCTGGAAGTCGAAAACAGTCCCGCGTCGGCGTCAACCTCTGACTGTCAAGCGTGGCTGGTGGCGTTTAAAGCGATTTCATTCTGCTCATCTTTCATACGCTAACGTACCAGTCAGAAAGAAAGAACGGCTTTAATGACTCATTGGACGCCGTGTACAGGACGGCATTGGATAGGGAACCACCGGAGATAGGAACTTGCTAAATGGCACTTCAGCGACAGGTGAGAGCGGTTGGGCTCTACGAAAGATAATAGCTGAGTGAAGTCACAAGCAGCAGTAGTTATCCCTCGTGAGAGAGGGAAAATGAACTTTAAATAAATCGAGGAAAAGTTTCAGAGAGGCGCCCTCATTCAAGGTGTAGAGTCGACAGTCGTAACCATCAAGAGAAACTGATCTTCCAGGCCGGAGATGGCCAAGGCTTTCTCCCAAATCTCTATGGAAACGTATAGGTTGGGGGGATCAAGGGTGGACTTGTCGCAGCCGCCTACTGTGTGTATGAGGTTCCCAGGCTCCCCACAGAAGCGACGAAATGGAGAGAATTGTGTCCCGTCAAAGAGGTGAAGACTGGTGATGTGTGGGAAGGTGTTAATCCGCAGTGCACAGAATAATCTTTCCTGGTTATTCGCTAGTGATTTGTGCGGGAAGGAATACGTTCTACGGGAGAGCCTATAGTGCTAATTAATTTCCTGGTATGTATACATGATACATGCGCTCGGGCTCGGCTTCATCAGCGCTGGCTAAGCGGGTCAAATGTCCAGCCACGAGGTTGGTGATCTTGTCTGCCGGCGATGCCAGTATGAGCTGGTGCCCATACAATCCTGGCTGGTCTCGTTGGTGGTCTCTGCTTGTTCATTCGAAGTGTTGTAACATGCAATACACTGTTGGCACAGTTGCGCCACGCCTGATAAGAGTCTGTTATGAGACTTTTGGCGGCCCTTTGGCTAAGCGCACGTGCTATCACCTCTTCCTCAGCTTGGAAGGGGCTGTGTTCGGGGCTTGAGATGCTACACCTGTGGAAGGCTGAAGAACGGTAGCACGAAGAAAGAGAAGGTATCGGAGAATGCTATCGGGTGTCTTTCGCATCAAACCAGTGGATCGTTCCTTTTTTTTCTTTCAGTTTAGTTGCTTCCTAGTCTTACCTCATATATATACACATTTTGAGAACCTTTTGGTGAATATAAGACATGCATTAGGCAATTAGGTTTTAACTTCAGTGGGAGATGTAAATCTTACGCGAGAAATAACATAAGAGCGTAATACGTGCATAAAAAAGGCCTTTCATATCATTCAGGTGGTCGACACATAACTTTCCGGCTATTTTGTGCGTAACTAAATTTCCTGATTGGTCGAGAAAGAGAATGCTGCAAAATTTACAAATGCCAAGGACCCCAAATCTATCATGTTTGGTCCAACCCTCTAATCCGCCTTAACTTACCCGCTAATCCCTCTAATCCATATTATTCAACACCGCAGTCCCACTGATTCACATTAGTTCATTCATTCATCATACTAAACCACCCTAGTCTACCCGCTAATCCGCGTTAATCGACTTAATCCATGCATCGAAATGCGATCGCATTCACTTTAAAAGTGAAATTGAGAAGGCCCCAATTTTTTTTTCAATTCTCATGTTCTCCTAGGGCAGTAACCAAAGGACACAACGGCACTGTACAAGAAAAAGTGATGGTGACGTAGAGAACTGTGAGTGTTTGTGTCTCAGTGCTGTTTTTATATAAGTGCCCACTCAAACTAAAATAAGTGGAAGATACGGATTTATTGTTGGTGGTGTCCCTGAAGGCCTTCGCAAGCGGACACGGATGCATTCGAATTAACAACATAAAAAATTCACACGATTTTAAACACACTGCAGATAGAAACCATAAAGAATACCCCATGCGTTCTAACTTATGTTATTGTGAATGCAAAAAGATAATTTGGGGAGATGGGCAATACCTAAAGCAAACTAGTAGTGTATACGGACTTTACATTAAATTTAGGGTAATAATAAGATGGGAACCTTATGGTCCTTGGGAACTGCAGACTATGCAAAATATTGCGTGGTGCCGTCTGGCGAATGGTAAAAATATCTTCGGATGCAAGGTAGGGTACCGGGATGGAAAACTAGAAATCACAGTTTTGAGGCCCCGGAACCGGTTCGGAACGGTTCCTTCAATTCGTTCCGGTTCGGGTTCAGTTCCAAAATGGCGGAAAAAATACGGTTCCGGTTCAGTTCCGGTTCCGGGCAAAAATTCGGGTTCGGTTCCGGTTTTCGGTTCGGTTCCGGTTCCGGTTCGACACCCTGATTTCACCCCATGAAGGCGTAGAGAAATGGGATGCATATTTTAGTTTAAACACGTACCATGCCTGAAAGACCTCGCAGGCATTGGTTACGCGATCTTCCACCGAGAATATGTATCTCTGCAATCTAAATCGGTGATTCGCCTATGAATGGGCAGGCGACAGGGAAGCGGGATCATTCCGAACAATACACGTTCAAAGGGCCTTTTTATGCTGAGGTGCTGTCATGTGCAGCTCCTCCCATCAACAGAATTGAGATAAATGATTCTTACTAACGCTCGACAATAACGCCGTAAACGAACGGAAAACATGGCGCATTGCGGCCATTTCAATGGCGGAAGGCACACAGACGCCTGTAGTAGGGAGGCGCTGCTCGGACGCCCTATTGCGTGTTGGTTGCCGCTTTAGCCGAAGCATCGTCCAAACAAATTTTACGGCAACACCCCAAAGGGGCAGTGAACGCCCTTCGGGGAGCAAGCGACGCACTGTTGTCCCCGCGAGCGCGAGGAAGCACGCATGCGTCCAGAGAAACGAGTATACTCAGGCTGCGCGCCTCCGCTGGTGACGCCTCCACTGGCGAGAGCACCTCGGCGCACGCCATACTGACACTTGGCACACGCTAGACTGGTGCGGAAGACTTACACACTGCACGCCCGCCCGTCAAGTCACGAAAGTCGCACTATAGGCTAGCTGCGAAGCACGCGTTTGGCCACCTACGCCAAGATGCTTCGTCTTCGCAATGCATTGTAGGTGAAAGGCTTGTCTTCATTCAGTTGCATTCGCGGCAGACTCTTACTTCTCTAAGTACTGGAGACAGTTCGCCTACTCTATGTTAAGGGAAGTTGAAGCAAGGTTCATGAGCTGAAACAAAGTACAGAAATCTAGACAATTGACTGCTAATGCGCAAAATTCCTTACACCATTTCCCCGTTTCACCAACCTTACTTTTCTTTGGTCGCACTAAATAGGCCCCGAAACACTTTCTTGCATTACTTTTTTTTAAATCTGAAGGGCCCAAGCGCATTCGATACTTAGATTAGGGCGTCACAAAGTACTTGTCACATATGACTGCTCTCGCCCATTAGATAACTTAGAAACTCGCTCGAAAGATTTTTCGCTCGTTCTTGGCCCAGCATTGCTTGCGCGCTTGAATGGTGTCACTTGAGTGATGTCGCGCTATTGGCCGGCTTCCTTTCCGTTACAGGGATGAACGCATTCGATAGCCACTCTGAAGAAAATCGCAACATACACGGAGCATAAACTGAGAGACGTAACTGCTGCGATGTGCAAATTATTCCCTACCGCTCTATACCGGCGGTAACTTATAGCTTCAGCGGCAGCAACTATACCCATGCACGAAGGAAGTAGTAAAAGCATTATTCGGAAGAGCTGCAGGGCATCTTTAAAGTAACACGTTAATCCAGACAGCGCCTTTCTATTTTGCGTTTTGGAATTTATCTCGTGAGAGCCCTGCATTTGATAGACCTTTGGGATGGCCTAAACTCACATTGTGCTTTTTGTTTTTATTCCTCATTTTGTAGGTATTTGCACGCGGCCGCTGGATAAGATATGCCCGGGTGATTTACGATCGTTCATCCTTTGGTTTTATTACTTGTATATTTCTTGCTTAGCTTTTTGCGATATTAGCCGAAGGTGGTGGACTAGATAAAACTTTGGAATTCCGTTGGTTGATTTTTATTTGTTTTACTTCTGTTCTTTTTCTCAATTTTCCCAATCGCGTGAGGGCGCTATATTTGATCATCTTGGTGAATGCGTTAGTTTATTTTCAGTTTTTCTTTTTATTTGTGTTTTACTTTTCCGTACTTTTTAGTTAGCAGCGCAAGAGTGAAGGACTAGGTATCCCTTTGCAATTTGGTTACTTTACTTTTGTTTCGTTTTTTCGTTTCGTGTGCCGGCAGATGGTGGCCGGCACTCAATAGGCAAATTGGGGGACCTTTTGTTCCTTTGGGTTGGGTTTTTTTTTTCGTTTTTTCCTATTTTTTAAATGCGCTACATCTACAATAAAATAAAGATTAAATGTCCTAACTTCGCCAACCACGCATTTTCGTGCAGATACCAAGCATCACACTGTGTGCGTTGGCGTATTCGACAGAAAAATAGTTGCGCATGATCAGAGCGAAACGCAGAATACGGCGAGCTGTACATGTATATTGGTATTCTCAATATACGTGTATATTGGCCGCCTTGGTGTGATTCTTCCTGCACGTCTGGTCGGCAAATATTCAGGAGTCCTGATTGTAATTTATAGTTTCCTGGTGAACTCCTTGTGAGTACAGGTTTACCCAATTTAGCCGTTTAGCCAATGCTGACCCTGGGGGGGGGGGGGTTGTTCATGCCATCTCACCGTCAGTCCTGATGCTGTGGTGGTACGTTAGTTATCGTATAAATTGACCCTTTGTTAGTTCCTGGCCAGTCCCCGGTGGGGAAACGTTACTTCGGAAGTGAGCCTTCGGAAGTTTCTTAGCCAAACCCCAGAGGGAGCCAGTGCGAAGTGACGAGTTATTTTGCTAACCTCAGCTATGAGATTTGGACCCTATGATATTGGATGGCTGTGAGATTAGGCCGAAGATTCAAAGAACTCGCTTCAGCGTTGGCTTTACTCGTAACCGCAAAGGGGCTTCACATTAGGAGCTATTGCAGCAGCTGCTCGCTGTGTAACTATGTAAGTGAAAAGTGGGCTTGTTTCTGGGTGCTTCGATGTAAAGCTGATAGAGTATGAATCTTCGTAAGGCGGGGCAAGTACAGGTGTAGTGATTTCTGAATTGGACGCTTATCCGGATAACCTGTGTACAACACAAAAAACGCGGCGGCTAAGAAAAAAACAAGAGAAGGGGGGGGGGGGGGGGTGGCGCAGGCCCCGCTTAAGTTAAGGGAAAACGTGAAAGCATAAAAACAAAAATTGCGGCAAAACGAACAAATAAAAAACCATCCAGATAAAGAAACGTTAAGAACTTTTAAACCTTTGCGTGTTTCACGGAGTGAGTAATATTTATGTTATACGTTTTTCTACTTAGGTATGTTTTGAATATATTACTTTTACTATATAGTGGAGATCAACAAAGATATGTTGTTTTTCTGAATGCAGTTGTCAAGAATAATGAATATATTGTAGAAATTGGTGCCAAGAAATAGGCAAAGAAAGGTATACCTCCCGTTTGAGGTTGCCTGTTTAGGTACGCTCTAAAAAATCGCCGCAGGTAGGCTCAATCAATCAATCAATCAAAATGCATGCCTTGCCCTGTCGTCCCTGAGCCCATCCTATTTTCCTCTGAGATCGCATGCTACGCCTCATCATTTGTCAAAGTCGCTCAATCGCCCACGCTTATTTGTCGTTCTCGAGTGCTGTAGTGAAGCCCACCTTCGAAGATTTTTTTAGAATGTAACTTAAGACAGCAATGCTTACGATAAATTTAGCAATAATTCGGATGAACACCCATGATTTCATCGACTTAAGAAGGCTGGCGCAATTTTCTAGTGGATAAGTGACATCTAACAGAGATTTTTACGTATGTCGTACCTTTTCTGGGCGGCCTGTATTAATCTGACAATAAGGAGCTTGGAATGCGTTTCGGCGGTTCCAACCGTGCAGCCTTCGGCGTGCACGCGCCAGAGGTCGCTTTTAATGCGACAGCATAAGTTTACTCGGCACGTCGCAATTCACCGCCCTACGTGGTAAGTAAGAAATGGCCCACGAAATGACCCACGTCGCGTAGAAAATAAAAGTAAAATATTTCAGTTGAATAGAAAATCGGGTAAATTTCGGTCTGAATGGGAACCGAATCCAGGGCCTTACGAAGGCGGTGCGAGAACTCATCACCAACGCCATCAGAAGTCTTCTTTTTTCTTTATTATATAAAAAAATACAGCGCGCCTAAACACCTTTACGATAGAGTGAAACCGAAATTGGAGTATCTGGAAACAAAAATTACGAGGACGGCAGCGCTTTAACTAATTCTGTGCGCAGAGCTGACGCGCTGCCTACACCGGCACATGTCCAGTGGTACCCACGTGTCCTCTCCTTAGTATCATCGTCATCGTCATCATCCCTTTTCTTTTGCGACGTTTTCTTCCCCTTTCGGTTGCTATGACTGAAATGCTCGGCCAATCACCCTTGTCAGCCCTTGTTACCGCCAATAAATGGTATCGGCGGAAACCTGCTTTACTGTTCATCCAATTACTGCGCGTGTTTTTGCTGTAGTACTGTGTAAATGTCCCTAAGACGCGTTTTTAACCACAATGCGGCAATAATTTCGCTAGGTGCATATTTAGTCCCCCGGAATCATTTCAACTGCGTTGTTCCAGGGGTTCCGTGTTGACTCCCATTCCGGAACGCCTTGCTTCGAATCCTATCCAAAGCAAAGTTTACCCAATTTTCTTTTAAACTAAACCAGTTGATTCGCCCAGAGAAGCTTGTTTGAAAAATTTTGGGGGGTTCCGAGCAGTCATAGACTTTTTTTTTCATCATTTGAGCTGTCGCGACCATTTTGTGTGCATTGGACGCCGAATATTCGACTAACACAGGTAACTGATGCTTTCGCATCAAGAACATTATGCGTCTACAGGAAAAAAGGCGCAGTATATAAGCAGTCTGAAGTTTGATATCGGTCTAAAAATTTTCACCCCTCAAAAGCTCGGACACATGCATCAAGCAGACCCTTTTGGGGCTTAGTTTGAGCCGCGCACACGCTGCCTACTTATGCTCATTATTCCCTAAAAAACCTAGCTCGAAAGCTGGACCTATATTGGATGCGTTGGGGCCTTCAACTTAAAAAACGCGTGTTATAGACATGTACGGCGGCCTCCATAAGTACCTTCCCGCTCAATGTCCATTTGCTTGGCGATGCCAACGTAGGTACACACGAACAATCCGGTTCAGCTTCACTCCAATGCACCAGATTGACCAATCCCTTCCACCGAGCATGAACTTTTGGCGCGCGAGAAAGAGCTTCATTTTGGAACCGTTGGGTGAACGACGAGTGGTGACCAGCGCTTGGAGGGCGCCGGTGACCTAGGCTCCTCGTTCAGCGAGTCCTTGCTGGACCCGCGGATCCGAGCTGCCTAGCGCCGCCCCCCAGTTTTGGCGGATGACGATGCCGAGTATACGATTTGACTGAAAAGTGCTCTGTGCTGTGCTCTGGAGGACCAACAGGAAATTGGTCTATAGCAGGAGTCGGCAAACTTCTGAGGCGGCGGGCCGAATTGCACGAAGGCGCCAAGGCAAGGGCCGGACGGCGAATCCGGAAGGGGGCGGGGGGGAGGGGGTGAAATTTGGCGAATTGGCAATAATACACAAAACTAAAATATAAATCATGCTTGTTTTCAGTGCGCATGTCATAAGGTTGCAATGTGCACACGTAGGTTACAAGCAAATAAAGAAAGGTTTTTTTATCTGTTCAAAGAAAGTAATAGAAGAAGAAACAGGTAATTTGATTTCCACACGGAACCCCTAGTACGGAGCTCCCTGCACAGTTGACAGGGCCATATAAGACGTTATCTAGCTAAGCTGAAGATGGAACACAACTCCAGCTGGAAGAAATTTTTCTTTGTTCCTGTCTAACCGCATTCGAGGTCAAAACTGCCATGTTGGCTTTCAGATAGGAATCGACAAAAATATGGGGTGTCCCTGGCGTCGTGCGGAGAGGCCGCAGATTGCCGACCCCTGGTCTAGTTTTCAGGGCTGTGCCCCTTCCGGTCTTATGCAAGGAAATGACAGCGCCTGATTTCCAACCTGTAGGAAAATGTTGCTCATCAAGTGACAGATTTATGATATGGCACAGCGCAAGGGCAAGAACGTCATAACAAGCTTTCATGATTAAGACTGAAAGGCGGTCGCATCCCGCTGAGTTTGTCGAGGGAAGTTTGTAAATAGCGGACACGATATCATCCTCAGAAATGTTAAGAATCTGTGATACTGGCCCCTGGCCCATGAGACCGGAAACCCAGTTCACGGCCGCTGTTTAAGACGTCGAGTGTGCCCAAGAAAAATGACGTGGCAAGAGTTTACATACGCTCCAGTGGTCAGAGAAAAATGTAAGGTTAAGCGTTCGCGTGCGTGGTGAGTGCAGAACTTTATTTACAGCCAGAATTCGTGAAGTTAGCTGGTAAGACAGGATTCAGGGTAGTGGGTAAATGTCTTTTTGTCCCTAGCAAGGGAGTTTTCTCTGAGGACCAACATTCCTTGAAGCTTGCGAGAGAAGACGATTCATGGCGGGCATTGAACGGAGCCTGGCGACAACGCGAGGCGTAAGTAAGCGTCTCAGGCGCTCAAAGGTGCAGTAATGCTTTCGAATTGACGACCTATGAGAAGTGCTTAGGAGCAAACTAGGAATAAGTATTCATCAGGTCGGAAGAAAAAAATCGGGCCACCTTCGCAATCGAGATGCGAAGACTGAGCAAAAACAGCAGAGCTGGTGGTCTTCAATTGCTATAACTTGGCTTTTCTTAGGTCTGCCCCATCCTTAAGAGAAAGATGGTTAAAAACCAAGGCTTTCTTTATGAAACTGAGTTAAATCAAGTCCACGATGCACCTTCGTAAAGTCCAAAATCCAAGCTGCCAAAGTCTGAAGACAAAGTACACTTCAACTCAGCCGAAGTCCAAAGTCCAAAGCCAACGCCCGCGCTACTACCCTAAAGGAAATTTTGTGCGCCCCGAATGCAATAATAGCGCAATCGGATAGACGCGGTTTCACAACCTGAGGGACCCAGGTTCGATTCTGGCCCCGGGACGCGTTTCTTTTTTTGTAGTCGTTGTTGAGGCGTGTACTCCAACACCTGCTCGCGGGCACCTTGACTCCTCGCCCCTTTCCCTCACACTTGTTGGCCTAGCATTTTCTACCTTTCCACTTCCCCGATCGGAATTTTCTGTTAAAGAAACCCTGCAACACTTTTTTCAACTTTTTTTTCGAAGTCCTAAATTCTTGCAGAAGGTAGTCAACTAACACACCCAGTATCTAGATTACGGGGTCGCAAAGTACCTCAGCCAAAAATTACGGCTACATGCCCATCAGATAACTCAGAAACTTGCCCAAAAGATGTTTCTCTCTTTCCCAGTCTTAGCGTTCTTCGACCACGGGGATTACGTCATTACAGTGGTGTAGCGGCTATTGGTCCGACTTCCTTCAGTTGCAGCAATGAACGCATTCGATAGCCACTTTAAAAAGAAAGCTACAAAAGCAAAGCAGCAACAGAAGGCGTATCTGCTGCGAGGAGCAAATCACGCAGTGCCGCGCTGTTCTGACCATAACTGTAGCTTTCCCAGTGCCTCCACTCGCGAAGGAAAGAGTGGAAGCGTTTATCCGAAGTGTTTCAGGGTCTCTTCAACGATCCGCACGGACAGAGCTTAAGCTTGAACAGCTCCGCTGTTAAAACGCGCAATAATTAAAAACGTGCTGGTTCGGCCATTACACCCCCTCTCTACACACGTCTCTTTGGCCACACTAACCAACTCACGTTCATCACTTTCTTCTCTGCCCTCGCCCATAAATTTATATTCCCTGAATTTTAGTCTTCTAAAGTTCATGTGTTCAGGAATGTACAGCGTGAGCTGCGGGGTTCGTACGGGCTGAAGCCGCCGTGATTCTACGTCGCGGTTTGCTATGCCGCACATCGCAAATGTTCTACAGGCAAAGCACGCTTTACAGGCGTAGCTTCACATCTCAACGGAAGTAGACGACAAAACATTTATCGCCTCGCGGTTGAACGCGGTTAAACCAAGTTTCTTAAGTAATAAATCGTTTTGGCGATGGAGTTTTGTATCCGGAGTAATGGAGCTTTCACTGTAAGCTAAATTGGCTCTAATGCGAAGCGAAACCTTAAAGTGGCCTGTTGAGCGAAAAAGCCGGCTTAAAAGTCAGTGTCGTCGTCCGAAGCCGTAAAACAATTCCTTACCCAGATGTCTTGGAAGCGTTGCATAGCACGATGAATTTTATTGCGTGAGCCTAAATTCTGCGGTAGCGAAAGGTGGCTGTTCACAACAGTACACCAAAGAAAAAGCAATGGTGCGGAAGAACACCGCCAAACGTGCAAAAAGACAGACAGCGAAATTAACCGTCGTCGTCAACTTTCCCACTACACGGCGGCAGGTACGAGCACCCGCGCAACGCCTAGAAAACTGATAAAAGCCACTCGAAAACGTTAATGTGGATCACAAGGCAAAGTATCGCGATAGGCAAGATTACAGGGCCCTTCGACAATGCGAGGTGGAAACAAAGCGCTTTGAGCATTGAACACGTTTATTTTATTGCCGCAGCAGAGAGGAAGCCGCCCAATTTCAGCGATAGTGCTGGTGTGACGTCACCTAGGCATGAAAACAATTCCCAGACTTTCAATAACGCCGAGAAACATAAGAATTTTTTGAGCGAGTTTCCAGGTTATCTGGTGCACGTATACTTGGCTCGGGTATTTCATGGCCACCTAAACTAAGCATTGGGTGCGCTTATTAGACATTTCTAAAAGCATTTCAGGCTTCTATAAAAGCGTTACACCGGAACTTTAGGCGGGAATTCTTTCCCTGTCAATTTTGCACGCCCTTCACACCATCTCCCACACCTTCTCGCTTACCCTGTAGTGTGCACCCATCACCCATTGGATACCTCGCGGGCTGCCATGACGATGAGCCTCGTGGGGGGAGGAGGCGGGCGACGTTGCTACGACTCACCGCTGGGCGCAAATAAAAAGGGACTTCCACCACGCATTTTGCAATGTACAATAATAGTTACTTACAATGTACACTAATAGTTAAGAGACTCTCTAAAGTTTTTCGTTATTCTGCAGTCGGGCCTGTCACTGTTCCGGGCCAGCGCGGCTCTGCCTTCCGCAAAGTTCCACAACGTTCCACAAGCGGGGTAGAAATGTGCGCTTTTTTAATATGCAATGAAACAGTTTAGTAATAATGACGTTAATACATTTCTTCGGGAGGAGATTGCTCGGACTGTGCCGTGCGTTGTCCTATGCATCGGCGGAGCGTGCTTCCGGTCCACATTAATTCTAAAACGAAATGACGGGAAAGCTTACAGGTTACGAGGCTAGCCATGGCACCGCATATGTTATTACATTACCTAAAATTCGTTAAAGTCATATATCGTGGTGCTTTTCGCTACCGAATGTCCCGTATTAAAATTCCCGACCTTCAATGAAACGATTTCCCCAATACATTTATCAACGAAAGCTACTAGCAACGTTTTCAATAAATTTACGCGAATTTTTTTAACAAAAAAAATTCTTGCGAAATAGCGCCGTTTCAATTGCATTGCCTCTCTTTCCTATTCGGGTACGCGGAATGACACATGCGCAAATAGAGAGGGCGCTAACTACCGGATTACCAGTATATTTATTATTATTATTATTATCATCATCTCTGCCAGAAGAAACAAAAGGACGGCACTAACCACAAGATAGGTGAAAATTTAAAATCTTAAGTCTCTGAAAGCCTCAAGCGACAAGGCAAACCAGTGGGACGTCACTGGGGTTGTTCGTGGAACGGATGGGGAGGGCGAATGCCTTTTAACAGCGGAGCTATTGTTGGTCGAGCGTTTTAGTAAGCATGCCGTTCTCGGGCGAGCGCCCGTTGACGTTCGAGCCGATACAAGACAACCACAGCTGCGCTGTTTCGACACATTTCACACTGGGCGGAATTGGGGTTTAATGTTTCAAAACAACCTTTTCGCTCTGGCTTGGTAAACGCTGTCATCTCAGTCTGTCTGTCTGCCGCCCAAATTACTCAAGAAGAAAATAAGTTTACAAGATGTTAATGGGAATTCAACCGACGTGTTATGCGTGGAAACAGGGAGCACTACCTATACTGAGCCCCGCACAGCGCATGCCGAATCCACTTGTGGGGATGTCGCTGCAGACACGTCTGTCTGGCGTCATCACGGCGTAGTAGACACAAGCGCTGTCGCTTAGGCCTACAATTCGAAATAAATCGGTATTGTTCGATAGTCTACAAAGTGTAAAATTGACTACGGCTATTAGGATTCAGGGCGTTAACCTGCGCCAACAGAATCGTTACCGTATTTCGACGTCCTTTTCAGTGAAGCAGGCAGATACATTTTGCACCAAACAAATGAGCACTAAATAAATATTGGTGCCTTACATACCACGTACTGCTAAAGTAAAGACTGCAGGAAGAAAGCGTAAAACGAGTCGAGTCGTCTGGTAATGCAATATTTTTTACTGTGTTTTACGAAAAGTGGTTGTTATTTACGATAAAAATGTCGGCGAGATGGATTTTTTGTGGGGTTAAATTCGAGATCAAAGTTATCTAAACATATCTTTGTTACATATTCAAATGACAATATATGTCGGAGATAAAAGCAGTCTGAAATATACCGCGACAAAGGAGTGAGTTCACCATGAACTTACGAAACCATATGGCAATTTATAGTTCGTTATAGAGAATGCAGCTTCCCGGCTCATCGCAGTTTTTAAAGAAGTGGTTATCTGGAATTATTCAGTGTAATGCCAACTACAGGCGAAAGCTTGCTTTCTGCACAGTTTGAAGTCTAGCACTGTGCTCTACGAAGTTCCAGAGCCATGGACTCTTCAGCTTTAACTGTATGGGCAGCAGCTTCGGGCAGCGAATTTCCCGAAAATTGCGCTGCTGAGCACGAGGCTGCGGGTTCGATTCCCGGCCGTGGCGGCCGCTTTTCTGATGGAGGTGAAAAGCAAAAACGCCCGTGTGTACGAGATTTCGGCGCATGTTAAAGATCCCCAGGTGGTCAAAATTAATCCGGAGCCCTCCACTACGGCGCGCCTCATCGCCTGCGTTGCGTCGGCGCTTTAAACCCTACAATCAATCAATCAATCAATCAATCAATCAATCAATCAATCAATCAATCAATCAATCAATCAATCAATCAATCAATCAATCAATCAATCAATCAATCAATCAATCAATCAATCAATCAATCAATCAATCAATCAATCAATCAATCAATCAATCAATCAATCAATCAATCAATCAATCAATCAATCAATCAATCAATCAATCAATCAATCAATCAATCAATCAATCAATCAATCAATCAATCAATCAATCAATCAATCAATCAATCAATCAATCAATCAATCAATCAATCAATCAATCAATCAATCAATCAATCAATCAATCAATCAATCAATCAATCAATCAATCAATCAATCAATCAATCAATCAATCAATCAATCAATCAATCAATCAATCAATCAATCAATCAATCAATCAATCAATCAATCAATCAATCAATCAATCAATCAATCAATCAATCAATCAATCAATCAATCAATCAATCAATCAATCAATCAATCAATCAATCAATCAATCAATCAATCAATCAATCAATCAATCAATCAATCAATCAATCAATCAATCAATCAATCAATCAATTTCCCGAAAACTGTTTGGAGCTCCGTAAAGTAATTTTAATGTGTTTATACCCAAGTCGGCTTGTTGCTATGCGGGAAATATGACTTTTCTGCAATGGTTTTACAGGTTGCTGCCTTTCGAACGAGAAAGCTGGGTAGCGTGTCGTCTTTCTAGGTATTTTTTGAGCTTTGGGTATTTTAGTTATTCGTCATCGCTTATTCGACTCGGATTGGAAAGTTATCCGAGTAGCATAATTAGATCCATGCTGAATTTAGTTCGAGTAAAATGGCTGCTCTCTTCACGCGTCTAGTATTTTTTTGGGATGAAAGACTCAAGACAGCGAAAATCCGCAGGCAGAAATTAACTGCAGGGGATTTCACGCTACCCTTGACAGAATCTGAGGCATTGTCTCCATCCTAGATCTGTTTCGCGTATTCTAAAAACTAATTATTTTATCTGGAGGCTCGGTTTTATATGAGTTCATCTTTTCAAAATCTGTCGGATATTTTAAGAGGGCGAAGGAGCAGGTATAAGTAATATTTCCAGGGAAAGTAGGCATGAAAGTCTCATGAAATAACCTGAACAAACTACGTGGTATTGGGGGGGGAGGGGGGGGGGGCTTGTAGGGGCTAATACCAGTACAACATATTGGTGCCGGTGAAGTGGAAGGTTTGCAGGCCAGATAGTTCGTTCCATAGCGGATGCTTTAAAGGCATACAGCTGCACACATAGGCACAAAGATACAGTAGACGATCATTAAGTATTAAGGCGAGCGCGGTCATAACGGAGTTAATCATTAAGACGCACAACACTCTTGCTCTTTTGTGACAGGCACAATGCAAAATACGGCCGCTTAAAAGATATTCCTGATAATACGAATACGTTTTCCTGGCCCAATTGAGATTCTCTTAACTGGACTTTACAGTGCATTGAAAAAAGATTATCTCAGCCACATTGGAAAGATGTCGGTTGGAAAAGAGATCCTTTATCACGAATCTCACTAATCGTGATACATTTTGTCTCCTGTCCGGAAAGACATCCCGGCTTTGAAAGGAGGACCGATCTGACTGTCTTGGCTGTCCGCCATGCTCCCGAGGAGTGAGAAAAACGGGCGACGTCGAAACATAGGGCCGCACCCACGTACGCAGCGGTTAATAAATGCGGCAATTGTTTCACCTGCGGCAATGTTGAACAGGAACGCGATATTGGAGCAAAAGAAACAGAAGAGGCACGAAGCAAATCCTGAAGTTAAAAAAAAAAAAACGGTGAGGAGTGGACAGCTAGGGGGAAACGACGGCGCAATATTTCAGAACGGCGGTTATGGAAAGTAGCGCCGGATTGAAAGGCATTGAAAAAGCCAGGCGAAGTATAAAGCAGCGCAAGAAAAAGACGTCGAAAGCGCTGCGAGCGTGTGCGTGGGACGAAGCAGGCATGGAGAGCGCGCATATTACGGCGTTCGGGAGCGGCGCGACGCGGGCACGAGCGGCACGCGTCGGCGGGGTCGATAGCTGTCAGACTCGGGTGGTGGCGGCGTCGCAGGGAGCCGTGGCGACAGCGCCCTGCTCCTGCCGATCAGGGGAGCAGCGCGGGTAAACGCTGGCTAAAAGCGAATAAAGTTTGTTTAGTAAGGGGAGATGGGCGGAGGAGGAGAGTGCGCAATCAATTATCGCCTGGGTAGCTTGGTGAAAATCAATTATTGACGCGTCAAAGCGCTCCGCCGAGCCGCCATATCGTCTCGAAGGTGAGGCTCCGGGCAGTAGGAAGAAGCTCAAGCTTGTCGTAATTAGAAGAAATCGAAAGGCGCGCAGCAGAGCCCAACGGCGGTCCCAGAAGCCCGAAGGTGACGGCGGCGTCCAAGCAGCACACCTCGGGGAGTCGCTCTGCCATTAGCCAACGGAATAAAAGAAATCACCTTTCCTGAGGACATTATACGTCTACATTCTCCAAGACGGCTGCGAGAACAGTTTTGGTCTTCTGGCTTTCTCCGAAGAGTTCTTTCTGCCCTCTGCGTTGGCGCGTTGTTGGCGCTAGTGTCTACGTATCTTGGCCCGCGGGACAAGAACAGTTTTACCCGCCTAACAATAGGACGCACGCGTGCGTCCATTTGTTAGGCGGGTAAAACTGTTGTTTAGTTGCTGTACTCATCTTATCAAAGTTTATAACTTGAACCGTCGCTAGGCTCACGATGATTTTTACTCTCTTGCTATACTAGGCATGGCGCAAATCTGCGTGTTCGAAAGAGAAGTACGAGAAAAGCGACAAGACACAACGTACTTATTACCCAGGCAACAACACAAGGAAATGGTCATCGATAAATATAAACTTACGAGACAGCCGCAATACCGCCACTTGCACCTTGACACGACCTTCTCATGGAAGCAAACAAAATAAAAGGCCTAGGCTGTCACCACTACCGCAAATGCGTAGCAGCCTAGAGGCAACCTCTGCTAGCTATAGCTGCAGGAGCCACCAGCAGAAAGTTCTTTCTGTCTGCTGCATTCAGGCAGAAATAACTTGAAATGCAGTTATTTCTGCTTGCAAAGTTGTAATTAGGCCCTGAAAATTTATTGAAATTAGAGAATTGCTGAATATCATACGCCACGTTGGACGTTAGTACTGCCTCATTATCCGGGAGGGGGGGGGGGGGGGGGCTACAGAAGCTAAGTGCAGTTCACGCTTGTGTGCTTGACGTCATGATTTTAGCCCTAAGGTAGACGAACACATGAGAGGTGACAGGAGCAGGAACACAAGAGACTAACCCATGAGAGGTTTTTGCCATTGTGCTTGTCCTGTCACCTTTCACGTGCTTGTCTATTTTAGCGCTAAAACCATGTAGTCCCGTATTCACCAACTCACCCACAAACGAGTTCTTCTCAAGGATGAGTAATGGAGGTGTTTGAAGCGTATACGTTTAATTTCCTAAGCCACGTTTTATGGTGGGGCTAATTGGATTCGTTATTCGTACAGTATTTATGTGGTATCAGTAAGAAATTAACTTCCAGGGTAACTTCACTGGGACAGTTCTGTCCGCCCAAACCCCTCTAATTGCTAGCCCAACTCTAGAGCAACTTTATGTTATTTTGGGTTATACCAGAAACTGAACGAAGAGTCTACCGGTCGCCTCGAGCCCTACGTCGCCGATACGGGGCTGAGACTGACACACATGGTAGCCGTCGCGACGTCTTCCTGTGCAATGCCGTAACCAGCTCGTTTTAGGGCCCGTGCTAGCGGAGCAGAGCTTCAACCTCTAGGTTGATGTCGTCACGGCTTCGCAGGAAAAAAGAGAGGAATATAAAGGCAGTGCACGTATCGGGCTGCATGGCGGTTTTGGCAAGTTCTGTTACTTAAAACTATACGTACGACGCCGGTATTCGGAGATGTTAAAGAGCACATGCAACACTGTTTTGAAAATTTTTTTAAAATCTTAAATGCTTGCAGAAGGTAGCCAACAAACACGCCCAGTAAATTAGGGGATCGCAAAGAACCTCAGCCAAAAAATTATTGCCCTATGTCTATCATATATCTTGAAAACTCGCTCAAAAGATTTTTCTCTCTTTCCCGGTCTTGACGTTCTTCGACCGCTCGAATTACGTCATTAAGGCTATGTAGCGGATATTGGTCGGTTTTCCTTCAGTTGCAGCAATGAACGCTTTTCGATGGCAACTTTAAAAATGAAGCCACAAAACAAAGCAGAAAGGGAAGGCGTATCTGGTGCGACGAGCAAATCACGCAGTGCCGCTCCGTGCTGGCGATAACTATAGCGTTCGCAGTGGTTCCAGACGCGAAGGAAAGAGTAAAAGCGCTGATCGAAAGAGTTGCAGAGTCCCTTTAATGTCGGCAAAAATGTGCCATACATTTTGTTTAGGTTTTTTTTTAGAGCGACAGCCGTTTATGAGAGATCTCCCGCTCACTTGTGCTCGCCGAACACTCTCGCTGGAGGAAATATGAAATGTAGATGCCGTCCACTACTGTTAACGCAACTCAGGCCTTGCTATTTCCGACACTAGGCTCCTACCACAACGCCATCACTGTGCACTTAGTCGCAGCGCAGACGAAGCAATTGGGACGATCAATCAACACTTGCCTCGGAAAGGGGGGGGGGGGGGGCGGGGGCAAGCCAGTTGCACAGGAATTGACAGAGCGGCGACCAGGGTGAGGCTATAAATGGCGGCATTTTGCTCTTGCAGAACAAAAGGTTACCACATGTGCATCGCGCAACGCTAGACAGCGGAACTTCTGTGGATTTCTGGTACCGTTGCTGCAGTTTTTACTTATGGGACAGATTTAGCTTCAGCGCCTTCTCTTAGTGCCATCTTGCCTGCATCGCTGTGGGGATGTTGTAGAGGCAGACAAAAATAAAGCAAATGTTTTTTTCGCGATCCAAGAAAGACCACACGAAAGTTTCTATAGCTAATATATGTGAGCTAAAATATGCAAACCGGCTGCAGAATGCCGGAGTATGGCATTCTTACAGCACTTAGGGCCAGATTGAAAACATCTATGACAGGTGTGTAACTATCGTGGATTGTTTTCTCTGCAAAACCTGGTGATGCAAATTTTCTCGACGAAGTCGGTTTCTGCACAAACAAATAAATAAAGAAAGAAAGAAAGAAAGAAATAGAGAAAGAAAGAAAGAAAGAAAGAAAGAAAGAAAGAAAGAAAGAAAGAAAGAAAGAAAGAAATGAAGAAAGAAAGAAAGAAAGAAAGAAAGAAAGAAAGAAAGAAAGAAAGAAAGAAAGAAAGAAAGAAATGAAGGAAGAAAGGAAGGAAGAACTGCAGGTTGTATACAGCAAGATTTGGGAGAGCTCGAACTAAACAAAAACTCAAATATGTAGCTTAGTTATTTTAGAATTGATGTTTGTGCTAAGCCCAAAGTCGCGGTTGCGATTCCCGCCGAGGCGTCCGTTTTTCTGATAAAAGTGATAAGCGAGACCGGTCTAATAGCCAAAATTTGAATTGATGTTTGTGATAAGCTTGAAACCAGGGTCGCCGCTCAGTTTCCGCTAGGAAGTACAACTTCCGTAAAATTCTGCAGTAGCGGGGGCACGGTCAGATCCGTTTTAGCCACCTGGCATTCCCGGAGACTTGGGGAATACTGTAGACCAGCGTTACCATCCAAAAGTATGTCCACGCGGCGATGAGGAAACAAGTCCCGGAAAAAGCGTGTGTAGTGGTGAAGCAGTTCAACCACTTTGCTCTTTTCGTTTGTTTAGCAGAGTCGCCTAAAAATAAACATTGGAATCGTAAATTCACAGTGGCACTAAACTACGGCCAGGAACAATTGCCTTTTTACTGCTCATTAAAAATTTGCTGCCGCCAAACCGGTGCTATTATTTCCAAACCGACGATAAAATCCCGGTCATTAAGCCAGTTGAGCACTTAGCCGGTTATGGAAAGACTAAACAGCCCCGCGTTTCTCAAAAAATTACCTCGATAACTAGCGATTATTGCGTAGTACTGTGCAGTCGTTCGGAGGCTACCCCATTGTAGAAAATGGTAGGCAGCAAGGAAATGTGATAAGCGTTCGACGCGCTTCTCCGGTGAGCCGCGTCACTGACACAGTCTATTTCTTGTGAGCGCAGAAGAAAGCGTGGCCGCCAGTGGCACCAGGGAAAGGGATGCCTCGTCTATATCGACTAGAAGTGTATTCTGGGCACATGTGCGAGTGCTACGGCGCTCCTGTGGCGTTTATATGCCACAGTCCTTCGCGCGGCACCGTTAATGTTTAGTGAAGGCCTCGCCGAACGACTCCTGTCTGTGCATTTGCGGAGGCGCCCTTTCAGTGTAGCCATGGAGCTTTGGCTTCACAGAAGGCATCCTAATTCCGCCGGATAATTGTTTTTCAGAAATATTTGGTGTTTGACGCGCCTTAGCTGTACCTGGGCTATGAGGTGCGCCATGGTGGAGGGCTCCAGATCAATTCACTTTTCGCCTCCGCCTGAAAAGCAGCGACCGCGGCCGGGATCGAACCCTCGTCCTTGGGCTCAGCAGCACAACGTGTTAGTTAGCCACTGAGCCACCGCAGCGGGTTTCGCATAATGTTTAACGCAATGAAACGTCCAAGAGGCATCCGCAAGCACGGCCTGTAGAGAGGTCGGTTCTAAATATCACTTGACCTGGTAAGGCTCTTGGCTACACTTTTCCGCTAGCCCAATCAAGTCGGCTTCCCCTTATATGCACTTTTCACGCATTGCATTGAGATGGGACCGTGCTCTGTGCGAACGTTGCTGCTCGACGCGGTGTGCTCGACGGTCTGCCTAGGTGTCGGCTCTGCTGATCTGCCGGTCTACCAAGGTGTAAAGCAGCATGATGGCGCATGCTTCGTTTTGTAACCCTTCGTCCAATGCGCCGACTATCCGTTTCCACACGGCGCGCTTTTGCTCCGAGGCTCCTGAGGGCGCGCACCGGCGATTCGCTGCTGACGTCGAACTCCCCCACTGCTCATGCTCGCCGTGCAGGCTCAATCCTTTACGAGGGACAGATCCGGCCTTTTCAAGCCTCATATGCCTACGTAAAAAACACGTGCGAATCGACCGAAAGAGCTGCAACGTGGCCTGCCATTTTTAGCTTTAACCTCGTCAGGTAATTACACAATGTCAATAACTACGACCAGTGTCGTTTGGAGGCGGGCAAAAAGGTGAAAACTAGCGGCCCCATGCGCCACACACGAAATCAACTATCACGACAGGCGAAAGCAAGAAAATGGGCCAGCCTGCTAACTAGAAGGCCTCGCATGTGCCTTGCTCGCGTCTCGAAACCAGGCGCGACAGCGGTAGATGGCGCCACGATTCGTTTCGGTCGGTGCTTGCGCTTTCGACCGACTTTGTCCCAAACTGTGCCTTTGAAAATCTAAGCATAACATGGGGACTTGGTCTCCAGCAAGCTAGAAAAAAAAATATCTCGAGAACTCTGCCCGGAAAATATGGATTCCGGCAAACTTACGTAGCTTTTGAGTTGAAAAACTGGTTGCTCTCATGCTCAGGTTTTAAAATTTTCTCTTTTAAAATTTCTGAACTATACCTACAAAACTCCTACTTTCTGAGGGATTTGCAATTCATGAAGACATCGTGCTGACCGATGACCGCCTCGTTTCCGCTGTCTTCCGTTTAAAGCAGACAAGCTTTTTTTTTCTTCCTCGTGTACAGTTGAGTGCTGTTCGGTAGTCGCTCTCCCTGACTTAGCGTTGCTTCAAATATCCTGAGCTTTCTCTTTTTTTTTTGTTTCAATCGTCCTAATGCCTCGCCGTTCTTAGTGGCCCCTTTAGGTCCAATGTTTTACTGCTATACTTAGACACAAAGTGCAATAGCAGTCATTAATCTTCTTATGTGGCAACGTTAGGAAACGACTCTCAGTTTGCTTTTCTCTTACCTTTTTCAATGCATAGGAACATATTACAAGCACAAAAAAAATAATATCCTGAGTAGATAAAGGTTACTTAATGTGCAGAATTCCGCAACTCCCCATAGGTCCTATGTATGAAAAAGTGGTGACTGGTTTGTCCCTGTACCTGGGGAAAAGAGGGATAACCGGATTACCCGCCGCAGTGACTCAATGGCTAAGGCGTTGCGCTGCTGAGCACGAGGTCTGGGGTTCCATTCCCGGCCGTGGCGGCCGCTTTTCTGATGAAGGCGAAAAGCAAAAACGCCCGTGTGTACTAGATTTCGGTGCACGTTAAAGATCCGCAGTTGGTCAAAATTAATCCGTAGCCCTCCACTACGGCGCGCCTCATCGCCAGCGTTGCGTCGGCGCGTTAAACCCTACAATCAATCAAAACCGGATTAGACCGCTATCTTCTGACAGAAAGTTGAAGAAGCAATCAGGTGTTTGTGCCTGCTTCCGGTAACCACAGAAGGAGCGCACTCGAAAACGATATCAAACAGTTCTAACTTAATGATTCTTCATTTGAAAAGCAGGTTTTCTTTAGTAGGTTGGGATATAAAAAGTAAATGTCTAGAAAATTTCAGTTTTCGTCTCCTGAATGCCGCGCCAATGCGGTTCTCATTTCCAACGAAGGAAGGGGCGGAGGGGGAGGAGGCGTGCGCACGCAGGCCCGGATTCTGAAGCTGAGTTCAGCAACTGGTATTATATTGAAGAAACCTGTTGACAGATGTGGTAGGGGGAGGAATTGCTAATGCGTTCACAGACGAAGAAAAGGCATATCTGCGATCCACTTCGTACTATCTCAGCAAGCCGGAATGGCTGCCTCTCGCTTGTTTTATTGGCTAAAGCTTTGTATTTTCTGTTTTCTCCGGCCGTGTCGGTCTATGGATTGTAGTGCTTTTAAATACGCCATCAATTGGTAGTGTCACATGGTGCGTTTTCTCGCTTTCTTGCACAACAATTTTAAATTCAGGCATTCACTAACCAGCTCGGGTCCGTCACATTTCACAAGCAAGTTTTGTAGGCCCTTGAAAAGACCTCCAGGTGGAATCTTCATTCATCTCGCTTTGCAGATGTTTTCTCACGGGCAAGTGGCGCTTTTCTGCTTGCAGCAATAACGGGAACGAGCCATTGCCATGGATTGAAAGGGCAATTTGGACTGAAGAAAAAACAGAGGGCATCTGCGCTCTTGCGGTTTAAGACGTGCCGGCGCGAGCATGAGGCTGCGGGTAATGCTGGGTTCGTGCAATAATGCGAGTTTTAGTGCGACTGTTTCAGTGTTTCCAAGCGTGGCCATGTAGCACCATTCATCGCTTGGCAAATAAGCTGGTGGCGGTGACCGGGCGGCGGGAATTTCGAAAAGTAATTTGCGAATTTGTGTAATTATACGCCTCTTCCTGGGTATAATTTCTAGACACTTTTTATTTCGTTTTGGATCATATTCTAGGCCCGGTAAATTTTGGCCACCTTTTTTAGTTAGGTGACACAGTGGTGGCGCCGGCATCCGTTAAGGTGGTGAGAGGCGCTTTGGTTTGATGACGACAGTTGAGGGCATGGCGGACGACCACGTCGGCCGAGCGCAGTGATTCTCCTTACCTGCGATTGGGGAGAATGAAATGCACTGCGCAGGCGTCACGCTTGGTGAAATCGAGTGCAGTACTCTTTCTCTAGTCTACGCCGTATATCGTTGTCCTCCTTTCTACACTAGTGTAGTCGCTGCGCTCGATTTCGGCTTCAGGCGAACGCCCGCTTCTTGACGCCGCCGTTTCCGGTTGGCGGTGGTGACGTCCTTCCGTGAGCGCTTGATTCGCACGGCTGATAGCGGGCGACTAGCGCCCACGGAGAATCGCTCGTGGGCCTATTATAGTAACGCTCTCGCATTAAAAGCAATGTTGTGTACGCTGGCCACTGCGCGGGCACGCACCCACGCGGGTGACTGCCCAACAATTTAGATAGGATGGGCCCGCCACAGGCCAGGAATTGCGGCTTCTAAGAGACCTCCGCAGCCACTCCGAGCATCATAGCTAAGTCATTGGGGTGCGACTTCAGCGCTGCCATCTCTCTCGACATTGACCACCCTTTTTCGACTGTCCCATTGCTCGTGTGCCACGAGAGTGTGTAGTCGAACACACGCTGCCGGATTTGTGAGAGCCTATTGGCTTACTATCTCCGCGTCCTGTCGGGGGTGGGCGTGCCTTCAACCATCCGTTAGCTCGTTGGCTTACCTGCATCCTTCCTTGTTTAGTGCATTGCTGGTAGGAAAGCCCCTTTTCACGTTCCATGCACCCCACTGCTCTTTCGCAGAAAGGTACACTGTCACGTTTTCTTTGTATGGGCACAGCCACCATCAGAGGGCAAACAATGAATTCGAGGGGGGTCCCCACTAGGCAAGTTTTTACCCACGGTATGTTATGCATGCGTGGCCCCAGCGAGACCGTGCTAATACCACGACTTCTTTCTACTACAACTTCTGCTCACCACACCCTCTGTGGTGCCGTACAGGCTTATGCCAAACTGTTTAGGGTATTAAGCTGCTACACGCTTTTCTTTTGATTGCGGCTGACGCAACTAGCACGCAAACTCGTTCTTGAAAACGAGGTTAGGATATGGCGTATGTCCGGGTCAACATAACGTTTTTCTATGTGCGTCGCGACCATTACGACCTTCCCTGAGCATGAGAGTATGACCCTATCCGCACTAACGTGCAAGTACTTTTCACACATTTCTTCCTCACTAAGTTGGGAAAGATGTATCTAGCTCCTCGTAAAAGGAGATAGCAGCAGGAATTCACGTTGCCCGCGCTTGAAAAAACCGTAACCCGTGCCAAAAGCGCACTTCTGCTCCGGCAACGCCGGCGTGTTCTAGGTGGCACTGTATCAAATTCGCAATTGTATCTTTAAGCTTATTCCGACGGGCCAACGGGCTTGACTTACGTTCTGCAATGACGTGCGACAAACTCCGCCGAGGTAGGAAGTCGTTTTGGCGAGAGCAGATCAAAAACATATAATGGAGGCATTCGTTGTATTTCAGGTCTAATTTCGACGTCCAAGCGAGCACTTTTTTTCTTACTGTTCTACACGATAAAAGCAAACCATGTTTACTATAGGTACCGAAAGCACGTGTTATGTTGTCTGAATCCCAGCTGGTTTATCCAGGGTTATCCGCAATCGCCTTGCTCGAATGTATTTCATCCTTTGCATTAAACTTCTATTTGGGATTTAGCATGTGCAGAACCAGTGGTGACGCCATGTCAAACGTTAAATCGCCAGACATAAAACCTATGCGTGCGTACATATTTCCTAAGGCGTTGCGCTGATGAGCACGAGGTCGCGAGTTCGATTCCCGGCCACGGCGGCCGCTTTTCTGGTGGAGGCGAAAAGCAAAAACGCCCGTGTGTGCGGGATTTCGGCGCACGTTAAAGATCCCCAGGTGGTCAAAATTAATCCGGAGCCCTCCACTACGGCGCGCGCCTCATCGCCTGCGTTGCGTCGGCGCGTTAAACCCTACAATCAATATTTCCCTAGGCTATGTTTTGTTCGCAACATTTCATTAAAAGCACCAAGAGGCGCAAAATCCAAAAACAAAAATTGTGGTCCCACACGGGGATTAAATTACGAAAGATGCGCGAGGTTTACGGAAAACAAAAAACTAATTGAGTGATCAGCTGATATCTTGACGCAGCGGTATGGCGCGCTGCATGCGCTTCAAAGGCGGGCGTCGTGTACACACAACGGCGTAGCTTTCGCCCGTCCACTGCGAAGCGCTCTCGCCCAGGGCGTGAAAGTTTTGCAGGCGATAAGAGAGTTGTCGCGCAGTGCGCGCGCCGCTCTTTACTTCGGCCGTGGTGCCGGGGTTATAAAACCAAAACAGGCGTTCCGTGGCAGCGGTGCCTGCCTTTTCCTCCCTCGTCCCGCTCTCCTGCTCTTTCGTTTCTCTTTTCAAAACAATGCGCGACTCAAAGCGCGCGAGTGGTTGCGCACAATGGGCCTTATCGCCGAAGACCACGGAGCGATACGTGTTCGGGAGACTGGAAAAGATCGACCTCTGGCCCCGCTGGCGCTGTGGCGGGCCGATCGATAGCCGCAACCATCGCAGCCACGCACATCTAGCCGAGCGAACGGGTGCGATAAGGGCTCCGTTTTTAATTGACGCGTACTCGTGCCCCTCTGCATTTTCATCTTCGCCGCGGCCTCGCAAGGGACGCCGGCGGGAAGCCCGCTTTTTCTACTCGAAACTCCAGAGAATATCCAGCGAGCGAGTATATTTCATAGCTGTCGCGTTCCGCTATATCGCAGGGAAAATGGAATCGACAATTGGTTTCGTATCTCGAGAGACCGATCACTAGGAGGAACTGGATTAAATGCGTAAGCGTGAGCGAAACCTTGTATTCCCATCGCGCGTGTACACAAGGGAATTCAATGGTAGCACCCTGAAAGTTAAAATCAGTGTCATTACAACATGTAAACAGTTATATTTGCTGTGGGATCTCCAATTGTTTGTTATCCTAAACATCAGTGATCTTCGTTTTGCCCATTATTCCTGCTCTATACCTATCAAACTCGACGGTGTAGACATAAGAGTTTTAAAACGCAAAATAACGAGACTCAAAAGAAAAAAAAAACATATGGGCACCCAAGCAATTATATAAGGGTGCAAAGTTGCACTATCGTTGGATACTATTCAGCATAAAAATAACTGTGCACTAACTAGACAGGTGTCTTCTTTTGCTTTCGTTCTGTCTAGTTTGTGTTCTGTTGCTTTTATGATGAAATCTATGTGCAAAGGCGAGAGCATGACGCACTGTGTATCACTGAGTTATAGGTTTACAGCACTGAGGTTTTATGCATTACCGTTGTGTCCCTGCATGTCGCTTCGCACGTTTCATTGCTATGCGAAGGTATCGTACTTCGTAGGCAGTGAACTGGCGTTGCGGTACAGTTGGACCCGCCGCCGTGGTCTGCGCATAGGAAGCGTTGGCCATGGGAGTGCGCGCTCCTTGTTCTGTTGGACGTCGGTTCGATCACGGCCGCGGTGACTGCTTTTCTGATAGAAGCCAAAAGCGAAAACGTCCGTGCGTTAAGAATTCGGCGCACGTAAAACGTCCCCAGGAGAACGCGATTAATCCTGAGCCTTGCACAACGCCGTGCCTCATAGTCCAGGTGTAGCATCGGCGCGTTACAGGGGCCATGAAGATCCGCTTATGAAGACAAAATGCACGTTTGCTTCATCCGAAAGATTGTTTCGTTAGAATAACACTCACACCACTTTCAACGCGAACTTCACTACAATATGCTATATACTTGGGAAAAAAGAGAATGGCCATGCGACTCACTAGTTCATTTCCCGGAACAGAATCTATGACGTAATATGGGCAGCTGTGCGATTTACTGAGGCCGGCAGAGGCAAACGCACGGTAGGCAGGACTTACAGGATTGCAGAAGTAGTTATGTGCGCTTACATTTGATGCATATTCTTTTTAAAGCAGTAAGAACGGTCAGGTAAAAAATGGAAGGTACGTCCGCACACGTGAACATAGAAGCACCAGTGGGTAGCACTGCGTACTGCGCACACAATGCTTGTTATAGCTCCACAGCAATCCGGCACTTCGGGATTGTTTCACACGACACAGGCCAATTGCGATAAGCGACATTGTCTTACGTGACCCTGCTTGCCGAGCATACCCAATGTTTCACGGGGCGATTACTATCAACCGCGACAAAAATAGGCCAGGTGCAAATCCGGTCAAAAACAAAGCTAGGACGTACAGCGGGCTTGAGCGGTATTGTGGCGCCATCTAGAGAAGGGATGGTAAACAAAGCAACGAAATGCGTTTCATCATCCGTGCAGCCCTCATCAACATACTTAGCATTCATTTCAAATACTTGCTCAGGAAACGTCATCACTACGTCACGAAACGCACGATTTAGCAGAATTATAATTTTGGCTGAAATTGTGTAATTTCTCAGTGAATAAAGCATCGTTTGCGGCCAGACAAGCGGGGGAGGCGCTACACAACATCTTATATTTCGAATAAAAGAATCGATTGATTGATTGATTGATTGATTGATTGATTGATTGATTGATTGATTGATTGATTGATTGATTGATTGTGGTAGTTTAACGCGCCAACGCTACACAGGCGATGAGGCGCGCCGTGCTGGAGGGCTCCGGATTAATTTTGGCCACCTGCGGATCTTTAATGTGCTCCGAAATCTCGAACACACGGGCGTTTTCGCTTTTCGCCTCCATCAGAAAAGTGGCCGCCGCGGCTGGGAAACGATCCCGCGTCCTTGGGCTCAGCAGCATAACGCCATAGCCACTGAGCCACCGCGGCGGGTTCGAATAAAAGAAACTTTTATTTTGCTTCATGGCCTCATGAACCAACCACAATCAAACAAATCATATTTTTTCTCTTTGTTATTTCTGAGGCACGCGCTATGGAAGACATCGCGAGCAACGGAAAGAATTCGTGGGCCGTTTTTCTGCCACGGCTTTTCTGCTAAGGGCACACACCTAATTATCGATCGATCGATCGATCGATCGATCGATTGGTTGATTGATTGATTGATTGATTGATTGATTGATTGATTGATTGATTGATTGATTGATTGATTGATTGATTGATTGATTGATTGATTGATTGATTGATTGATTGATCAGCCGGATTCACAAGGCAAAGTGTAAGTTCAAGTTCGTAGAGGTGGAACTATGTTTGTTAATGAATGGCTGGCCGTGGCAGTTTGTGGTTACAAATGAAAGTCTGGCGTCCCGAGGACGGGCAGACGCGACAGGCGCTTAATTCTTTTTACCGAAGTGTGCAGGAATAATTAATTAATTAATTAATTAATTAATTAATTAATTAATTAATTAATTAATTAATTAATTAATTAATTAATTAATTAATTAATTAATTAATTAATTAATTAAATAAATAAATAAATAAAAATTACACCATTTTCCCGTAAGGGAACCCGTAGGGTCGGCTGAAGTTCCCATTAGTTTTCAGTTCGTCGTTTCCATTGACGTTCAGCTTCGCGTGCCTTCGTTGTATCAGTAGCTTCTTGACGTAGTTTGAATGAGTGAAGCACATGCTCCCGTCTCGATTTGTAGCGCTGTGGAAGAGCGCCGCGTACCTCCCGTTGCGGCCAGAGAGTCGTGGGATCGAAACCGGGCGCCGCCTAACTATTTCTTGTTATAGTGGACTGCGCTGACGTCAGCCCCAACGCTGACGGGGCTGAAGAGACGCGCATGCGCAGTAGAGTGCGGACGGCGGACAACGACAACGAGGGAGGGAGGGACACAGCCCCGAGCATGAGATGCTTCGGGTCTAATAAATACCACATTTTTTAGAGGCCTTGGGTAGACAAGATTCCCTAACAAAGAGTCGATTTTACAAATCTGCAAATAAGCAGAAGAAGACAAAATTTGAAACGTGAATTTCTAACAGTACGGAGAATTTGTGCAGTCCGCATGACAGCTTACTCTGTGCTCAATGGATTTTAAGGGGTCCTAGTTCTTTACTGTTGCTGCCATGTGTTTCCTTTCATTCCAAAGGGTGAAGATTTTTTCTAAATTAACTGAAACGCTAAAGGTTATGCGAAGGGAATCACCTAGGGCAACAATGATTCCGGTGAATGGACTACGTTAACGACCAACTGTTCAACAAGCTGCTAGCTATAACGTCCCATAGGATAGCAGCAATGAGGGTTTCGAACTCGCATTGTTCTTCCGGGCCCAGGAGTGACATTATATGAACGTGCAGCCATCACGATTGTCTGGATAATTAACAAAGACTCGTTAACTACCTGCTTTGAACAATAACGGTTCAGCAATTCGTCCCAGTGCAGGGTATTCAGCCCATATCAAATGGGAACAGGTGCGGCTCGTCGCTTCTAAAACAAAAGGTTTCGTATGGTGCAGTTTTCTGGGCACGGAAAACACAAAGGCGTACTCGTACACGCGCCACGTGAGATACTTCGGAAGCGATCATGCGGCTTTCACGCCCTTCGGGCATTCTGTCAGCGCTGTTTTCCCGCACCTGGCTCATCCTTGTGCGTGTTTCACCGCGCGTGCCTGCTTCGCCTCGCTCCCAATATTTTTGCTTTCCCCTGCCTCTCCCGCTAGGCGCTGTAGCATCTATAGGGTCTGGCGGCTGGTGCAGGCGGGCGCCGAAGCGTTTAATTTCGCTCGCCGCACACAAATTGGGTCCCTAATTTCGACTGTAAGGAGAAAGACCGCTCGGTTTGGCAACAGCCAGTGTAACTGGAACCGGAAGCACAACATTTTTCTGTAGGAACGGTTCGTTATAGGCGGGCGTACTGTCTGGCTTCACGTGTGCATAACACAATTGTTCGGCTTTTCGCCAGTCAAGGTGGCGAAAAATAGCGAGCCGCGGTTGGCCTCGAATCGCTCTATGTGCGTGAGGTTCATGTAACTAAGCATGTTTTGAACGCATCAGTAAATTCCGCCCCTAAAAGCAGACTGCTTGGTGCATCAAAACTGCTTTGTGAACATTTTCCGCGGCCTTCATTGTAGTGTATGGTTATGGTTGAGGAAGGAGGGCTTCCTTCCTTTCGGTGTAACGAGTGGGAAAAGTATAGCATACAAAATTGGGCAATAATAGTTTCCTAGCAAAGATAACTTAAGAACCCGTTATACCAAATTATGTGCCCACTGAACTCTCCATTCTTCATAGACTATTACGTGATGAGCTTATTCCCGGCCTCTAGATGCAGACAGACGAACTGCAGTAAAAAGCAGTAAAAAGCAGCTTGTAGAAACTGCCGCTCTCTTATTGTTGACCAGCACATCGGCAACGCAAAAAAGCAAGAACAACGAAAAAAACCTGGCGCTAATCGGCGTATGGTTATAAGGGGATACGTATTGTTACAATTAAAACAGATAACAGCGCAGGTACAATTGTAGTACAATTAATTTTAATAGAATATACACTGTAAAAACACAAATGAGCGTAAGGAAATTGCATTTTTCCGCACATTGCACGTATACGCCTGCACGATGAACATGTAGACAGGTAAAAAATTGTGGAGCACATGTTTATTTAAATAGGATTGGAATAGGCAGTTCACACAATCTTTACAAAGTTTATTCGGGCCGTACGCACTACTTCTCCCTTTGCCTAATACTTTTTAGGAAGTTTTATTTTTTTCACTACGTCAGAAAGTTTTGTTATGCATTTATTGCTCAACATGTTTTTTGTTGAACGCTGAGACTGTGAGACGATGCCAAGAACTGAAAAAGTATGTCGATGCGGGCTTGTTGGTGCATACTTAAAGTTTCGAAAACAGTGCTACAGGACAAGACATTGAAGGCTAGACGATGCTGCAGCGCTGACTACAACGTGTTTATTTCTCCGTAATGGAGCACCCTGGGATATCAGGAAAATAAATGTGCTGTGCTAAAGGCGAGCACTTAATTCAGGACAAGGCACCTCGCAAATATGGCGGCCAATAATCAAGGTATCCAGGCTGTTGTCAATGGAGGCCAAGATGACGGTCGAGTCCTTTCGTGGGTCCATTACGTGGACTTCGAAGACATTACTGGCTTCTAGTTCCTTTTATTCTTATTTTTTTGAACACGTGTCAGAACAATCTTGGGCATGCGTCCACGCTTCGCACAGTGGAGGACAAGATCACTTACTGCCTGTTTCAGCTTTTGGGGTGCATGCGGGGCAACGGCCTGTTCGGCCAGTATACTGCTAGCCGCAAGACAGCGGTATGCCATACACATAACCTCGAAGGGCAACCAACGCATGGACATGCGTATTTGTTCAAGCACGATTTTGTAGCAGTTTTTTTCACGTTCACTCCTCAGTACGAAGCACTTAGTTTGTTGGGAGCGCTAAAAACGACCGTGACTCCGACTTCAGCTGCAATATTTTTCAGTATATGGGAAACTCCGTGAATGTACAGGATAACAGCCTACTTCTTGTGTTCGCCACCTCGCGCTCTTTGACTGGTTCGTACGTGTGTTGTTTAGGGGCGTTTCAGAAAAACTCAACAGCCTAGATGCGAGAATCCAGGGTGTTGCAACACAAATTAGCGCCTTTAAAAATATCGCTGTATTTCGCGTTTTAATTTTTCAGCAATGATACAGGCAGGTCAGTTGCGATTCATTGTTTCTTGCCATTTAAAAACAAAATTTTCTTTCGTTTGTGAGTGCATACAAAGCCTTTTTTCGATTTTTTACGCAATAGCGGGTATTTTTTTAGGATGTTGAAAACCAGCGTACTGCTGCTGCCTGTGTTATTTTTAAACAAAACAAGTAATACATTCAAACCGTTGTGCTAAATTGCAGAGCAAAGGAGATAGCTGCCGATTAATGAAAATTGTACAAAAGCGCTACAGCGGGCACATGTACAAGCATAACCCTGTGTGCTTTCAGGTCACAAATGCTGCTAGTGCGCCTGTTTCAATAAGGATTTTGTATTCTTTTTTTGTTGCCAGCTAATTGAGATAGAGACGAGTGATTATTTGCCGGGCACAGTTTGTGCATTATGTATCGACGTACGTAATATTGGCGTAATAAGCTTGGCGTGTTTTAGATGAGGCAATTACCGTCAATATCATTTGGTTTATCATCGGCTTCAAAACGATTCCTTTTAGTATCGGAATACATCTGCATACTAGCTTTGTTCGTTTTTTTTTTCTTTTTCGCTTATGCGCGCATTGCCGCACCGCATTAGGCCATTCGTAGGTTTCAGCCTTTGATTACCTTTTTTCGTGTAATGGATGCTGTGAAGTATAAATCGCAACCAGAATCGGTGTGCATTCAGTATCGGCCCCCGACTTTTCAATGATATTCTACAGCTAAAATAAACGTACGGTATAAGGACCATCAGCTCCTATGGGTAACGACAGGAGGATTCTCCATCCGAAAGGCGAGCTACGTGCGCAAAATAGGAGGAATCGTTATATAAGTATAAAAAGGGTTATTTCATTACCCGTAATTAGATTTAGAGGGCAGGGGAACGCCGAGGACCTCTGAGCAGACCATCTAGTTTGCTCCTAATCCTTTGTTCATGCAGTAATGCTGAGCAAGGTTCCACGAGGCCTTCAAGTGTAAAGGGCGCAATTACGCGTACCAAAGTAATATCCACAAAAGGTCACAAAAAAAGGTGGCGCCTGGCTGCCGGCTGTGTAAAAATCGAAGCTTGACAGCTGCGGCCCTAAGCGCATAGCTCTCGACTAAAAAGGGTCTGTTCTGGAGTGTACCAGTCAGTGAGCCGTAATAAGCCATGAATACTACGCTAGCTGTAGTATGGCGGCCAGAGGATAAAAAAGGGATACAATAAAGCAACGTCAGCCGTAGTAGCAGACGTCAGCGGAAAGTCCGGTGCCACGAGAGCTTTTGTAAAGCCAGTGTCTCGGGGCTGACGTCTGAACATACCTAGCCGCATTAGGTAATCGCTAGACTCAAGCTTTCCTGGGGTAGAAACTACGAACCACTAACCCGTAGAAGAAACAAAATATATTTAATCCTTAAATACATGACCATCACCCATCGTTGAATTTTGTACCTCGGCCTCCTCTTGTGAAATAAAATAAATGATGATGATATGATGATGGTGGTGCATGATGCAAAATTATAAATTCACGCGCCTGTCTTGCCAGAAAAATAAAACAATAATAATCATTTTTCTTCAACTTTATTTTTTGGAAGTGAATTTTTTCATAGTTTATTTATTCAACTAGATTTTGGCGATTCATTTAGGTCTAATAATTGCCCATTTGCGACCTCGGGTCCTGTATCCGATACCCGAGATTTATAAGCTTCGCATTGAAATCGATGCCTCACATGGGGCCTATAATGTGTAAGGATTTACGACAGCCAGTCGGGACGCTGGTGCGGCCAGAGCACAGCGACCAATCGACCCCGACCAGTCTACGGACGGGCCAGTGTTACGAAATCCCGCCGAACAGCTCTTTCACACTGGCTCGTACTTCACTAGTTCGCTCTTACACCTCGCCGGGCGCCTCGCAAGCCCCATCGCGAATCGCCTGTTTAGGCGTGAAGAGAAGAGGGGCTCCTCTTGACTTATCTATCCAACGTCAGTAACGGTAGATGGGAGAGCTTCCTGAAGACGACGCTTTAGACTGAGGTGTCAATCATTTTTGGAGGACTTTTATCTGAGCAACTTAATCAACGAGCAATTGAGATCTACTAGGGTTGGTCTCATTTCGCACCATCATGGTGGATTCGCGTTCAAGTTCCTTTTTCTGCGTTGGGACGAAATTGCAAGACTACTATGTTTGCCCATAACGTAATATCAATTAAATAGGTTAAGCGGTGACCTCTCCGCTCAAGCTTGATGCCTAAAACGAAATGGCGATAGTAAAACAAGTAGCAGCGCACTCACCCATACACAGACCTTCAGGAAAGAAATTCAACAGGCAGGGAAGGCATAAGAAAAATAGTCTCTCCACTTGTTGCCTGAAAAAATAAATTTTGAAATATTGCTACAAATAAAATGAATAAAAAGTATTCCTAGGATAAGAGAGAAATCCACAAATGTCAGATAACGCTCCCCATGCTCCTCGCCTGTATTGTATTATCCGGTGCTGCCTTCGAATATATATATACATATATATATATATTTATATTTATATATATATATATATATCGATAAGGCGTGTGCGTGCGCATGCATGCACGCAGTAGCACAGGCTAGTGCAAAAAAAAAGGATAGTTCACATTTGAATCGTCCAAAGATCGCGCGCCACGCATCGCCGTCCCTTTATTTGCCCCCATCCCGAACTCAGCTTAAGGAGCGCGCCACTAATGAGAAGTGTGCGTGACAGCAGCCGCTTTCAAACGAGCGCGTTCTCGCTGAACGGGTGTTTCTCGGCTTTGCAGGTAGTTCAAGAATACGAGCGTGCCGTGATTTTCCGCCTCGGTCGATTGCTTCGTGGAGGAGCCAAAGGCCCAGGTAAGAATTCTCGCTCCCTTTATAATCGCCCATTCGGGATCAGTGGTGCTTGCGCCCGAAGCCTTCTGCACAAATTGGAGCCAGCTGCGCGGAAGTGGCTATTCATTAATTGATTGCGCCATTGGTGTTGCTTAAGTGTGGTGTCTGGCACTGAAGCTCCCATATTTTGTTGCCAGGCTGTTAGTGATAATGTCTGTTAGAAAAGCGCAATATCTCTCGTCTTCATGCCTGTCAAGCTCAAATGCTGAGACAAGCACATGTGCACAGTTGGGTTGCGCGGAAGCTCAGTGAGAACGGTACGTTTAGGTTATCTTATTTTCTTGAGATCGAGCTTCAGATGACCGCTTCATGATAGCTGGTAGATGTTGTTGTTTTATATTCCGTGCAAAGTCTTCGTCTGTATGTTTAGCTTTCGACGGATGCCAATATTCTCGCCACAGGAGTAAAGCGCTGTCCGCTGTGTCTTCCGAGCCAGATGTCTTGGTTTGATCAGTACGAAAGCCTTACGTGGTGCTACACAACGACAGTGGTTTTGCAATGATTCTCACGGAAAACTTTAGGTAAGTAATAAGAGGTACACAGTGCAAACAAAAAACAAACATGCCGTCCACATCATAAGCGAGTGGCTTTCGGTGAACTGCTCTGTAAGAAATATTTTAAAGCGGGAACGTATCGGCAACGAATTCTCCCGTGGCATCGAACCGAATGGCGCTCTCAACATGTGCAGCTGCAAGCGTTAGCAAAGGGACAACAGTCATGTTTGGTGTCATTAGCTCACCGCAAAAAATATAAATAAACCACTTGCCTTTCACAGGCGGCAGAAAACGCAGAGCCCTTTCACTCTTTGAAACGGAAGCCAGCGAAGCTGAAGCTATAGTGAGATTTCGAGTGCCCGCGGTACATCTCCTTGTACTTCTCCTTCAAACCAAACACAGACTCTCCTTCGATTCCCCTTTTTCTTCCTCCGAGCGAACGACACGCGTCGCGTATCTGCTCGCGTAACAGCTCTAGCTTTAGAAGCGGTTTCACTCGCGAAAGGAAGAGTGAAGCGTTCAGTGACAGTGTTGCAGAGAACCTTTAACAGAATTACGTACCAAACTTCGTTCGTGATCGTTACGAACTGCTCCAGAGAAGAAATTCTATACACTGCCTTTTTGACCGGCGATGGTGCAGTGAGTTATTTACAAGACAAATCAGTAAGTTCCCCACCGACTGCGCCGTAACGTCAAATAGGATCCCCAACAACGTGCCATAATAAGCATCACCGACGACTACGCCACTCTCCCTCCATTGCAAGACTGAGGACCACCATCTGTTGTCCAGGTCCTGTCCCTCACTTTGAAGCGATCGTGGGGTTGCGACCAGAGCCTGCTTGTCTACCGTGGGGGGCGCATTGCGAAGTGATGCGTTGTGTGCTTGATAAGAAGAAAAACGCAAGTTCCGGTCACAGATTTCGCAGAACGCAAACGCAAATTCCGGTCATAATATCAGCATCTTAACAAGAGCGTATCTCTCACGTTCGTGGAAATAATTAACAAGGCCAACGATGTGATCGCTCCCGCCCTCATTCCACCCTGATCAGACGACACCACCGGCATAGCTACCAATTCTTTGATGTCTGCCCGGCGCTATAACAATAAAAATGGACAAAAATCAGGGCTTTGCCACAGCAGCCCCGCGACAACTTTTTGGTGACTTAAAAGGTCCGTTAGAAGAAGCCCCTCACAAACAAGATAGAACCTGACCTCCCCGACAGTCACACTAGCTGTTGATTTCACACGATCTCGAAGCTATCCTGAATCAATTTGAAGTCATGCTAAACGGCGACTGCATGCGCACATCGGAAGACCCGTCTTGGATGACACGGTGGTGCTCGTGAAAAGAAAAGACAGCACTTAGGTTTTGTGTTCAGTGCCGACGATTCACCAAAATCATGAAGAAGGCGGATATCTCTTGAAGAGATGGCGCCGTGGTCCAGATTTCCCACGCGAGGTATTTCTGGAGGGCGTGGAAGGGGGTCCTGAAACCTAGGCACTATCCATTCGAATTAGACCATATTTAACTCATACGTTTGTTGCAGACCACTGAAGGTGGTAGCAGATTATTATGGGCAAGAAAATCTGAAGACAGGCGTCTGACCAACTCGGGCGGTGAAGCCTCCGCATGCAAGAAGTCGATGTTACCATCGTCTTTAAATGCAGTAGGAACATTCCGACACTGACTACCTCTCGTCCGCACCCACAGACCCACCCACCGCCACGGAGTTTGATGAAGAGGACACGTTTTCAGCATCGTGAAGTAGACTGACCTAGCCGCCTGCCACCGCCCAGCTTAAGAGTTACCCGATCTGATAGACCATCTCGAAGGGCCATGCGAAGGGCTTTCATACGCAATTTACCTTTATTCTGCCTCAAAGACTCCAACCTTGCCAAGAGCTTCGACCCCGGAATGGAAACAAAGCATCTCCTCGTAATCAAGGTGATCTACGTAACGAAAGTTTGGAAACTTTCCATACGGCCTACCTTCTGGGCACCTCTACACAGCACGTACAGAGCATGCAGATAAACGCGAAGTCTTACTTGACCTCTCTACATCACCCGCTATGGCCTCCCGCGACTGCGAACGGCGGAACAGCTGCTGCCGCTGATTTTCGCCGGATTTCTGCAGCCCATCACCGCACCACCCAAGCCGCACGAACAAGTCTGAGTGGAACTAACCGCCTTATTCCCTGCTTAACGAACAGAGAACAAGTGGATTGTTGTAATGACAGACCTGATGCGTTATGCGGAGACAGCCACACTTCCGAAGGGGACTTCGTCCGCCGACTTGTGCTATGGCATGAAGGCCCTGAATACTTTATCGCAGGCACGGATAATGGCCTTAACTGCAGAGTTGGTGCAAGTGGTCTTACGATACATTACAACGGGCCGCCGAAAGCCAATGGCGTGTCATTCCCAAATGAACGGACTAACAGAACTCGTCAACAAATCCTTGTAGATATCCGGTCTATGTAGGTTTGCGTTGAGCATAATACGTCTGGCGAAATCCTCCTTGATGTCACGCTCGCGTACAATACAGCTATCTAGGAAACAACAGCAGATGACCCCTTTACAGCGTGTGTATGGAAGAGCGCCGACTACGACCCTGGACGCCATGCTGCCGTTTGTTGAAACCAATGATTTCGACACCGATGGTCGGGGCTTACATACAAAAAGTCATATTAAATTGACTAGGTGAAAGCGTTCAGTGGGGTCATTTGTTTGGGGCTGATGGCCTCAACTCGGCACAATTTTGGAGACAAGCAGAAGCGCGTGGCTAGGAAGGCCCGGCAGCGGTCTCATAGAAGGATCGGGTGTGCCATGGTGCTAAATAATAAAACTCGGCCACGTCTGCTGCCTTGCCAGAGTGTACTCGAGCAGTTTCAGCGTATCTCGCGACAAGACCCACAGCCGTTACTTTCCACCAGACTGCCTCGCAGGCAAGAGTTTTTTAAAGCCAATTCCGACAGGCTGAAATGGCTTTAAAAGCAGCAAATTGGCTGAAGCGAACTGGGTGAAGGAGTAGTCGAGCGCTTGCGGCTCCGGCAAGAGGCACACAAGGTGACGCATTCTGCGACACTTGTGGGCAGGGTGTGCCAGGTTCAGAAGCAGCGGCTGAAAATGTAGTCACGTCTTCGCAATGCCACAGTGTGCAACAGTCGACTCGCCGTGACAGGATTCCAGAGACGGGAACTGGGCACGACAGAGACCCACTTGTGGCCAGCAGTATGTAGACTGCGGCGTGTAGAGGGTCTTTCTGCACCCGGAATTTACGGAGTGCACGGCTGTTTGGAGGTGACACACAGCCTTAAGGCAGACAACGATGGGGCCGCAATATGAGTCCGCTCGTTGCACAGACAGCAGCTTAGGAAGCCTGGCAACGACAGGACTCGTGACTGGTGCCACAATTACAATTTTCGGGACCCCCAACCCAGCAGGAGGTGAAGGCGAAGACAACGGAAATGGAGACAGGGTGTCTGCTTCATTTTTTTTTTTTTTTTTGCGGCGTCTTTATACGTAACCGTAAAATAATATTGTTACAGGCGGGGTACCCAGTGTGCCAGGCGTCGGGACGAGTTTTTTAGGTAATACAACCAGCAGAGAGCGTGATCATTGGTCACGATAGTGATGCAACGGCCCCAAGGGAATGGGCGGGCCTCTGTACATCGCAAACCATTGCTAGGCACTCTAGCTCCGTAATGCTGTAGTTCAACTCAGCACTTGTAAGGTAGAACTAGCGTAGGCAGTGGCTCATTCCTGTAGCTACGTGTCACGTTGGAAGAGGACCGCCCCAAGGTTACGGCCGCTGGCATTCGTATGGGGTATTCTGGGCCTGGTATCGCCGAAGTGGCACAGAACTGTGCAAGACGTGAGCGTGTTTTAATTGTTGGAAAGGAGGCTTCACATTCGTTCGATCCTTCGACCAATTGTAAGAACGACAGAACGACGGAAGGACGCACAGAACGATGGAAGCAAGTATCGCTGGCGAAAATTTCCCGAAATTTCTTGAGTGAAGCAGACGGGGATAAGTTATTAGAGTGAAGGTCTTGCCAGTATCGGGCTGTAATTTCTGTTTGCTAACGGCGTTGCTCAATACCACCATGGTATTGCTTGAAAGCATCATTTATTCGGATTTATCTAAAGACCAGCGCGGTCAAGGGAAACTAAGACTCCGTGAAGACGATGAAGATTCTCTGAGTACGTTGAAAAGAAGGTAACTATATCGCCCCGGTAATAGAAGCACTGTTTCATTTTAAGCTGCGGAGCACAGTGTCCATCATCCCCTCAAATGTGAATGATCCGAACGACAGAGGTACGAATGGCCTTTCTATTGAACTCACGGAGGCCGTCGAGGCTTAACGCTAACTTCTCTTTTTTCAAACTCGTGAAGTGTAACTTGCCAGTAACGGGACCGGATACCCAGGCAGGAAAAGTAAAGTACTCTGCTCCTCGAAGGCAGTCGCCATTGCGAAAACGAATCAGGAGACGGCGTTGTGAAATAGTGGTTATGGCAAAGGTGGGGGCGATCTCGTCAGATATAGAACTAGTCGTGCCGGACTAGAGGTGTATAACTGACTCTGCCATTGTATTGGGCGTTAATGGGCGCTATCTTTTGGGTTAACCGGAAAATCCCCGTAGCACCCGTAATACCCCGTGAAAGACGAATATCAGCGGGTGCAATTACGAAATCTCCCAGTGTAATGCCCCCAGCAGAAATGCAACAAGAAATGCACAAGTGGATTGCGTCAGGACCAGCAGGCACGACAAAATCCGCTGTCAGACCCAGTGACGCTGTTGCTGACCGGGCAATGACGCAGTGTTCCATATCTGATATGCGGATTGCTAGTCGAGGGCAAGAGGTGGCGTCAGAAGTTGAAGAAAGGGAGAAGCAGCCTAATGGCTTGTAGTCACGGGAAGAAAGCACAACACATAACATGTGGGGAATACCTCCGGTGACCAGCATCCTAACTGGGCAATACCTACAATGCTTGAGTGCACACTCGTCGGTGCCATGCCAAGAAGGTGCCATGCCATATAGGTCGGTGCCATGCCATATAGCACTTACCTGTTGTAACCATGAACACATGTCAGCATCAATAGACTAAATGTCTGTTCCTGTGGGTTTGAAAAGAGCCTAAGCTCTTATGCAAACCCATGCGAATAAGTTAGTAGATGGATGCTCACACACACACACACACACACGCACACACACACACACACATATATATATATATATATAACACAGAAATAAGGGTTGGCAGTCGAGAAAACCTCGGAAAGCACTTTCTTTCTTTCTTTCCAAATTCTTAATCTGTTTCAATGATCTACCACATCCTCCCCTTTGCTTTCCGAGGTTTTCTCGACTGCCAACCCTTATTTCTGTGTTATTTTCAACGAGCCCCTCATTTCCTATTCTGATTCGCTATATATATATATATATATATATATATATATATATAGCGAATCAGAATAGGAAATGAGGGGCTCGTAGAAAATAACACAGAAATAAGGGTTGGCAGTCGAGAAAACCTCGGAAAGCAAAGGGGAGGATGTGGTAGATCATTATATAGCGAATCAGAATAGGAAATGAGGGGCTCGTTGAAAATAACACAGAAATAAGGGTTGGCAGTCGAGAAAACCTCGGAAAGCAAAGGGGAGGATGTGGTAGATCATTGAAACAGATATAGCGAATCAGAATAGGAAATGAGGGGCTCGTAGAAAATAACACAGAAATAAGGGTTGGCAGTCAAGAAAACCTCGGAAAGCAAATAGGAGGTTGTGGTAGGTCATTGAAAGAGATAAAGAATTTGGAAAGAAAGAAAGTGTATATATATATATATATATATATATATATATATATATATATATATATATATATATATATATACACGTTTCTGTGTATTTATGCATGTTCGTGCGCTCGCGGGCGCGCACTTGCGGAGAACTGACAAACCTGTGTGGACCACCATGGTAACGGAGAGGCTACCGAGAGACGGGAATAGAGGTACAGAAAGGCTTGACTCGATGGAGAGATTCTCGATATGGGGAACTTTTGTGGCAAACAATGAATTCCGACAGCGCAGGATGGGAGTCGTTACAAGTCATAGGGAGACGCCTTCATCCTGCAGGGGATATAAAATAGCGTGATGATGATGATGATGGTGGTGGTGTTGATGATGATGGTATACGCACTGTAATTTATGAAACCAACGTAACCTTCTAGCCGCATGTAATACCCTCCCCGCACGCCTTTTAGCGTTATTATGATTCATGATTAAGGAAAAGCGCGAAAAAAACACAGCACGAAAATACAAGAAATGGACTGGACAGCGCTGCTCTCACAACTAATTTATTTTGGAAGAAACGCGGCTTATATACATGCATCAGTCACCCACGTGAGATTGAATCATTTCTCGTCATACTGTGCCGCGTTTTTTTTTTTTTCGCGCTGATCTTTAATCATGAACTATAACCAACGTACTCGCCCAACTAACAGACCTTTTGAGTGTTTGCGTGAACTAAAGGCATAAATATACAGCAGTACGAAAGCTTCATCGCTGCTCCGAACTTTTTACTATTCTGTGGTTACAAATGCTGAACTGGAGAACTGGTGGCGAGAGTTGATGCGGAATATAATTCCTACGAAAAGAGATCACACGTGCGTGAGAGTAGATGTGTATTTGCTTTCATGCTTCGAGCCTATGCCGGATTCCTGCGTAAAATTAAAGGCATGTAGTTTTAATGATATCGCTGTTAAGTGTATTCATAAAAAAAAGAATTTTCGGGAACAAGGAGAGAAGCCGGTTTGTGATCAAGATCTCGCTTGTCTGCTGTTGCAGGTATTTTTTTCATCATACCCTGTATCGACACCTATTGCAAGGTGGACTTGAGGACAGTATCATTCGATGTTCCTCCACAGGAGGTAAGTGTTGCCTGACGGCAGTTTTCTCTCCTAGCGCTGTCCCGTTTTAACACGACAAGAAGCTGCATGGATAAATACAGCCTGGCCGGCGCGGCAGATTTTTTTTTTTTTTTTTCGTGGAAACAACACACGTTTGTAGCTTGCTGAGTAATATAAGGGAGAGGCCACCCAGCGAGCGCATTCCGCACATTCTGCATTCCGGCAACATTGTTGCGCACCTACGGGTTTGTTGCCGGCGCTCGTTCCTCCTCGCGTCGTGTACATAAGCTGTCGCTCCCGACGATGCCCCTCTCAGCGCTCGATACTGGGCGGGGAATTTCATTCCGCTTCCGCGCTCCGCAAACGGGCCTCGCTGCAGCCGCCAGTGTCTCTCGTTTTCCTGCTAATTTCGCTCACGTTAAAGTGCCTGGAATTGAAGCGCTTCCACCGCGCGATGCAAGTGCCGGGCGCCGTTTAAGTTCCCCTCCGGCCAACGCAGGTATGCGCGCTTAAGGGCTACTCCAAAAATGTCAGCAAGAGGGGCAGAATAAAGCACTGAAATGAGGAAACCTAACTGCTGGTGTTGCGGCATCTTTTGCGCTGCCATGCGGAAATTCGGGAATCACAAGAGTGACGCACATACGCGGCGCCCCTCAGGCAAGTGCAAACCAATTCAAGAAGAAAACAATCACAAACACGCCCCAATATAAATTTATATTCCTGTATACAACCAGACGCCAGCTCTTCGCGATATTTTGCAGTTGTCTTTTTAGTCACTGGGCAAGAGAGTGCACCACGCGGATGTGCGCATAGTCCTAACAGCAGCGGCGAAACAGAAAGGGGGGGATGAAGAGGCGGTCGACTTGCACACTTGCGAGCTCTTTCAAATTTTTACAAAACTCCTCAACGCCATTAACCCGCTGCACCCGTGTGGCTCTGTACGCCCCTCATTCCGCAGCATTCTCTTGCTGTCGTTGGCGTTTTATTTTCCGTATTCTCATTTCCCGCCTTTTTTTTTTCTCTCTCGAGTGCAAGGCGGGCTTTGGGAATTGCGCGTCCTTTTGTTTCGGCGGCGCTGAGCGCATCGGCCGACGCGGCGGGTGTTTTGTTCACTCACGCCTCGGCGCCGATCTTTGGCCCGTTTGTTTTGAAAACGCAAATAGCGGCCAAACGCGGCAGGCCCCCGAGGCGCACGCGCGACGCGCGCCCCTAGGCCGCCTAATGGACACCAAATCCCATTACGCGTGCGCACAACAGCGCCGCCAAGTGGCGCCCGCAAGCGCCGCAGCGGCTCCCGTTTCTCCGCATCTTTTAAGCCGGCTGCCCTTCGCCCTTCTTCCACGCGCCGCCCTGATCTGGCCTTTCCTTCCGCTAACGCCATCGTAGCGTGTTTTTTTTTTTACGGTTTTGTGGCTAAATCTAACGCCCTTTCCCTATGTTTCCAGCGACAATGTCTTTCTATTGTTGTTATTATTTAACGACCTGCAACTTCTTTACCTGATTGTGAGAAAATCGAGAAAAAAAAATTAGATTGACTGCATTCTTTTTCCTGATACGTGATTGTATATTCTGCCGGTGTGCGTATGCTCGCCCGGCTTATGAAGTAGGAAATTGAAGGGTTGTTTGTTCACTGTTCACTACCTGAAGGCATTGAAGTTATATGGTTGATATTGCCGTGTCTAATCACCATATGTTAGGGAAACTCAGTTCTTGAAGTTTGAGTTTTTCCGACAGATGTTTTCCTGTTTTTTTTTTTCAATTATCCGTGTAGGTGGTATTGCTTTGACAGGAACAAAAGAAATGTCGTCTCCATATTTATTATCGTTCGCAGCCGTGCACGTAGTAGTGGGACCAAGGGTCGTTGATTTTAAAGGCTACCGTTAGTGCCCAATGCAATGTGCCCCACAGTTTTAGGAGGCAAACGCTGCCGGGTTGTTCTTACCTGTCTTCTCGAGGATCTCTATCCCGTGTGTCACTTCCCCCGCTTTGTTCAAAATGTGCTTGAAGGTTGGGTCGAATTCCGGAACTTTTAAAAATCGAGCTATTCTTCAAGGGAAGGTCTATGCGCGCCACAGGCAAATAAACCCTTCAGTACAAAAAAAAAATGAAAATATGGCTCGTGGGGAAGGCGCATAAACAAAGTAAAGGAGTAGCTTGCTATAAGGTCGCAAAAATACAGCCAATGCCATTTTGTGTTGAGCTCACCGTTATATCACCTTGACTGCTTCAGCCCAGATAACCGCAAAAAATAGGAGCAGATGTGGGTCAAAGGCACGCTTCGCGACGGTGCTCGGGTTTCAAAAACACCCCGGCTGGAAGGTTACCTTGGGCGTTGAGAAGGTCCGCAATAAAATAAAGTTTTGAACTGTCACAACAGCATCCACGCTCGTGCGAAGCTTTAAGATTCGTTCCTCTGCTTAAAACGCCGCACTTTCTCTTAATTCTACTGCCGATTTCGTTCTTCGAATTGCACTTAGTGGTGGAATTATGCTCCATACTAGTTTGGTAGCTTAGCAGCTCTTTGATGTGTTTACTTTAGCAGTGGTTTATTCAACTGTCGCATTTACTCTTGCCGCCACCACGACTGGCGCGTTAAGAGGTGTTGGAGGCTTCAAAGAAAGAGAACAGGTATTACCAACACTAAGCCGAACTATACCCGCCGAAGCGGAAATACGAGCAAAGGCGACCATAAGATGACCTCTGAACTTCAGTAAATCCGAACACAGAAAGCACTTATAAGTCTACCACCTTGGCCTTGGTATTATGGTTCCGTGTATAGCACGGAGCCAATTCCGAAGCCACCGAGGACTTGTTAGGCTCGTGGTTATATATTGTTATATTTCAAGTTTAAACCAGCCCTTTCGCAGGCTTAGCAATTAATGATAGTATCGCATATCGGTCGCTTTATCGCTGTACACAGGGGCTCTTGACAGAGCGTCCACTCTGGGCCTTTGTTGGACTCCTGGATAATGAACCACATCCAATTCTTTGCTAAAGTTCTTTACATGTAATACTACTGACATCACGACGGTATCTTGCTGTATCATTTAAACTTACAGTGCTGTTCTGGTGTGGGAAGAGGCTATCCAAATCGCTCTAGACGGTTTGTCTGCGCGCTATTCAAATGTCAACTCTGTGCATCTTCGGGCTTGGTTAGTTCTGTCATGGGCGGTAATTATCACTGAGGCTGCTCCTGCAGCTCAGCCGTATCTGATCCTGTCTGTAGCGTTTGGAAAGTGGCGTACTACAACAGCAATCGATTTCCTACCCGAGACAGTGGCGCCGTTCTCGCTTCCTTGCAGCAGTCACCATATAATTGCCCTTAGCGCCCCGTGAAGAAATCAGTGCAGAAACAGCATAAGCCTGTGGTTTTCTTTTTCACAAAAAACATAGCCCTCAAGAGTGGGAAAACCTTTTGGTTCACGGTGATGGCGGAGCTATGCGTCATATCCGCCCAACTGCGGGGCACTGTAGCTACATTGCTGTAGCCACTGTTTGAAATCGAATGACCGCAGCACGTGGGTTGCGTTCGGCTGAGCCAGGGAAATCTACCATTGTCTGGAGTATGTACTAACGTACACGCGATTCTCTTCGTGGGGCGACGTTTACCCACGATTTTTCTCCCCGGCTACAGAACGAACTGAGGAAATTCTTGTTTGCTGTTTACGTATGGAATGGGCTTCTAGGCCACCCGACAGCCTTCATTTCGTCTCCTACCTCTCCTTTTCATCGAATGTGTCGCCAACTTTCACACGCATTTGCAGGCAGATGTGCACACATTACTTACGTGTAACACATTACTTACGTTCTCAATAAAAAGTATCGGAGAAAAAGGCAGGTTCTTCGTTGTTGCTCTCCTTGTTTGGATGTAGGGAGAGGAAACCTTAATTTTCGGGAAATCAGATAAAGCATCGATCATTCATTTGCCCATGTAACAAAGTCAAGAACGCAGGAGCAACGCAGTTCTCCGTTTCGCTACCGCATTACCACGTAGATTGGGCAACGCAAAATGCCATGCTCGCGTTACGTAATCTGACAACGGATACCTTATTCGGAACCCTGTGTGTAATTTGGGCCTCGTCACTCACCCATTTGGTCCCGTTGGTCGAAATGATTGGTCACTATGGTGCATTGGGGCTAAGCAGACCATTACGAACTCAAAGACCAACAGATGGGTTGTTTGTGAACGCAGTGATTACCTGATAACCAGACTAAGAGCTAGCTCGTATGACTTCAGGGCATACCAGTTAACACGAGACACTTTCAGAATTGTGTTACAAACCGGTTACCGGCATTATGTTTTTTTTGCAAAGTTTGTTTCGGCTGTGGCATGTTGTGAAATTTGGCTTCGAGTTCGATTGCCGCCTTTGAGAGCATATCAGTTCATCAGTTCATTTTACAGCTGTCAGTTCGGGTTACTGTTGGCTCAACAGCCTATTTATGTAATCTCAGTTTGACATTCTCAATCAACTATACTGCCTAAACTTTCGTTTCTCCTCCTGCAGCACAGAGCATGCACACTTGCCGCAGCTGTCACAATCAGCAAGGGAACAAATCTGGCGAAATATGAGGCCCAGCCGTAACTGTTCACTAAAAAATTCAATCCGCGATGGGACGTTACTCAAGAGAAAACGTACCGCCAATGCCTCCCCCCCACCCCTTTTTTTTTTAAATTTTGCATCGTACGCCTTGCAACTCGCCTCATTTATTCCGTTGGCAGAGGGCTTGGTTTTTTGGGTGCTTGCTGCAAGGCTGCAGAGTTGTGGTATTCTTTAAATTTAAGATATCTCACTAATTTATTCAGAATGACAAAAATGTTTTACCTGTTTTATTTATTACTAATATTATTTTGCATGCGCCGCTTTTACTTTTCGGACAGTTGCACTTCTGCAGTGCGGGCCTTCGCGCCATGTCGGACAAAATGAAAGACAAAAATGACCGAAACTTCTGCCCACTTTACCGCGGAAAAGGTACGGCGTTAAAGGAGCTGAGTTTGGAACGATTGATACTGCAACGTGCTGCTGCAACCGTCGTCTTTGCGCTATAATGTGCTACCATACCGAACTACTGCAACGGACGGCGGCATGACAGATTCAATTTCCGTCCTGGGTGGCTCGCTTCCTATCGGGAAGAGAAATGGAACGAGATTGGTCGTGCCGCGCCAGTGCTCCAGTGCGCTTAACGGCCTACGTCGCTCCAATTCACCTCTCTAGTGATCCGGATAGCACAATGTGAGTACACGACCGAGCTCTACAGCAAAATTCGGGATATCAACGGACGGGCACAGACGGCACAAAATCAACGCCGACAGGTCGTTTCTTCACGGACGTTTCATCGACACACAATCGCACATTGACCCTCAAACACTCGATACTTCGCTTTTGGGGCTGTGCTGAAATGTGAGCAATTCCTTAGTGCAGTTTCCTGTTGCATGTTCGTAGCTTTCGTAGTTTCACTTGGTCTTTGCACCGTACCGTGGCGGGAAACAAATATTTAGAACGTTCATTGAGAACAATTAACAATGATTATATGACAAAGTGTGATATCCGAAATAATGCAGTAAAAACACGCCTGCCACTGCCTTACTTCCGCAAAACTAGAACGCAGACAAATTATTTGGATTTTTTACGCACTGCTTATTTACTTTTTAAAGAAAAGCTTTCTACCTCTACCAGCCAACGGTTCCTTAGTGGCGTGCGAGTCAAGAAACTGCCAACGCGGCTGAGGAGGGGGAGGGCGGTTTTCACTCACGGAAAACAGTGTAGATGGTGCAGCGAATGGTTACCCAGCGTTCCCCGCGCGCAGGTACCTCCTTGCATCGGCGGGCGCATCTGTAGGACGGCTTTATCGTGTGCTTTAGCGACGGTTGTTCTCGGCCTGTGTTGGCGTAGCTTCGCGTCCATTGCGCACTTGATGAACTTGTTCAATAGCACCTCCTGGGTAACCCGGACCCAACGGAATTAAGTGGTCGTACGGCAAATACGTTAAGGATTGATTTGCAGGGCGGGAAACGGGAAAATGTAGAGACCCCATACAGACATCTGACCGCTAGAGAAACGCTACGTTTTGCGCACTGCTTGCCACGAATGGGACTCCGTTTTCTAGATTGATGAATACCGATTCGGTTGCGTTTTAAGAGGAATTACAAAAGGCGGAAGGAGCAACTGGTCCCGATAAATAGCGATTTTAAAAGTTCCCTCATTTTTCTCAAAATTCTCAAGCTTACTAAACTAACTAGTTTAAATCGGTATAAATGGGAAGCACTAAGCTTACATGCCGACTTGTTTCGGTGTCTGCGCCTCGGTGCCTGGGTCTGATTTTTAGACGCCTCAGTGTTCCGCTAATGGCGCAATATTATGGTGCAATGGGGACCAGTTTAAGTGCATTGCGTGTAAATGAAAAGCAGTATAGAAAATTGAACACCGCCGAAAAAAAAACACAGCCTTCCCGTACTATGGTCTTGAAGATAGGCAATGATTTTACTTATAACTATGCCTCCGAGAGCCAGAATGAGGCAACACATAGTACATATTTACACCGAGGATTCCTGCTTTCCAGCATATCACCTCCAGGTATCCGCCGTACCAGAAACATGGACTGTATGCTTTTCCCGAGCTGCGCTTTCCAGTCATTTACTCACCCGGACACACAAACGGGATACTTTCTGACATGACCAGTGCACTCGTATGTACGCTTGATGCTTAAGAAGTGTCTTGTTTAACCACGTGCTATTATAAGCCTGGCAGCGTTCAACCTTTGGGTGGTTTGGTTCACTTGTGAAATTACGTTCGCAACGAACGTCACCCACCGCTACGCAACAAGACGGACATAGACATTACTCAAAATACGCAAAGCTAACGCAACCTCTTGCTGTAAATCAAGGGCGGGGAGCAGGGGACTGCTTGACGCATTTGTCCCATCCAATTTAAGGTCCCGAAATCAGTGCGCACCACGCACAGTGTTTGTCAAAATGTTCTAGGCCACGCCATAATTTTTTGGGCTACAACGAATTCAAGGTAGAAGCTCAACGTTCAAGTGTGACCGAACTGTTTTATGACAGTTAGAAAGAAAGGGGCTTTCACCAGTTTTCTGGCATACATCATTTCATTCTCACTCGAGAGGTAAGCTGGTATTTTCGACCTTATGCGGCTTATTAGCTTTTGGAATGGCCTACAAACGTTTACAACGACTGCCCATGCACACCCGTAACCCGCAGTCATACACGTCCGCACCCGACAAGGACGCAAAGAAAGCTGCTGCTTGCATCGTGGTTCCTTCCCGCTTCTTCTAGCCGACAACGCTGTTGGTGGACGCACATCCCGTGAAACGGCTCTCTCACCGGACTGCTTCTCGCGCGCCACGAACCCGCTCACAAACCAGCCCGATCTTCCCTTTCCACAAACGCACGAGGTGGCATTCCTCAGGTGACTTTGGAAAACACGTCGTAGCTGACGATCGTCAGCTACGACGCAACGCTCGGTCTAGCGAGCTTCGCGGCTTGCGTGGGCCCTGTGCTCAGTCACAATGGCCACTTGGAGTACGAAAGCGTTCCACGCCAACGTTTTTGAAGATTCTTTTACATTGAACTATTAGAGAGTTTTAGCACTCCGTATGTTCCGTGTTGCACGGGGTTACCTTACTCACCGAGACCCGTCTCGTCTCTTGCGCATTCGTCGCGGTAGGGTGGATTAGTTCCGCGGGCCGGCCCTCGCCATGCCCGTGCATATATACGACGCGGTGGTGTGCGCCGTCTCTCCCTTTCCGCGCGCGCAGGCGCAGTCGGGTCGCGGTAAACACGGTAACTACGTAAACGACGGAACAGGCGGACTGCTAAAACTCTCTATTAACAGTTGTTCGGTATAGCAAAATCATAGCGAGGGTTGACGAATCCACAGGAACAGGAAACTTGCCCCCCGTCTGACTGCAATAGTAGAGGGCGCACACGAGAGCATCATTAGCTACTTTGGCTATGAGGGATAAAATCAAGCACCATCAGCCGTGGCTGGACTCTGCAGCTGACTGCGATGCGCACGCCAGCGAACGACTCTCCTTCACGAGCACGACACCGCGCATGTAGCGGTCCATCAAACTCCAGTGGTCTTACGTGCGACTATTCCCCCTGCAGGGAACGAGCGCGGCAATAAATCTCCTTCCTGAGCCGGAGAGCCGCCAACCTAACGAGCATTTGACAAGCGCACTTCGAGAGATCCTTTTATACGTCGAGGGTGCGCCGCCGATGACCGCTATACTACGGCGATGTCCGTCCTCACGATTCCCATGTCTCCTTGGACGCGTGTTATGGCGCGCTAAGGAAGCTGTCACGTGCGTCTGCCGCGGTTGTGGGACAATATGGTCCCGGACAAAATGGTCCCGGACAATATGGTCTCATGTAAAAACCCCGACAAAATGGTCACAATACAATCCTTCGACCTCGCAAAAAGCCGTCCATGTCTGTAGCAACTACCTTTTAGGTCAGGGATGTAAACAGCGGAATCATGCGAATTTTTAAGCATTATTTTTGAAGTTTCAAGGTGCTAAATGAAGCTGCAGCAAGGTGGCAAGCAATTCATCTTGCAGTACTCCAGGTTTTCATGCGGGTGTAAGCCCGTTCGTCACATTGCGTTTTGACATGGGCCGAATTGTGATAGGTCATTTGGTCCCATAGGATCATTCACGCACGAAACTCCTTGAGTGGCGCGAAAACAAATGTCTTTTTTATTTCCTGTTTATATTTATTTTTTCAGAAGACAGAAAGCAGTCTTCAGAAAGGTAAAATGAGCCGCGATCTGACGTCGCTCATATTCGCTTACACAGGGCTGGAATGTACTATTGCCGCGGAAAATATTTTGTATTAATAACTGCTACTGCAGTCGTGACAATTAATGTGAAGACATCTCGTAAATGAACGCCGACTGGCTCATAATTGCACTTCAAAAAAATTTGACTCCAATCCACGCTGTGAAAGGAATTGGAAAGCAAAGCTTTAAACGACACCCACAACAATTACCCATGCGACGTCACTTGAATTCACACACGTGGCTCTACAAAGAGTGAAACCTGAGATTATGCAGGCCGTTACCTGGAATTCGCGGGGGACGGCATCCCGAGTGCAGCAGCGTCGGCCAAGGCCGGACTTAGCGGCAGGCGCCGCCGCTGTAGCCCGGCCGTGCGTCGGGCGAAAGAAAACGGATAGGAGCGTCTTTCGAATGGTGAGACAGCGGAACCCAGCCATCCTAATGGGCTAGCTCGGGGCTGCACCACCGCGCGACACAATCGCAGACACCGAAACAATTCAGCATGTGAGCCTCGTGCTTCCAATTTATACCGATTTAAACTAGTTAGTTTAGTAAGCTGAAAATTGTGAGAAAAATGAGGGAACTTTTATAATCGCTATTTATCAGAACCAGTTGCTCTTTTCGCCTTTTGTAATACCTCTTAAAACACAACCGAATTGGTGTCCACCAATTTTGAACACGGAGTCCCATTCCTGGCAAGCAGTGCGCAAAACGTAGCGTTTCTCTAGTAGCCAGATGTCCACGAACAGCCGTGAGGCCTTGGTGCTGGTACACAGATGGATACAGGTAAAAAAAAAAGGAAAACAAAAATTGAAAGGAAAGAACACTTTGACAGCGTATAAAATAAAAGAGTAGAAAAAAATAACTTTTAGAATGTATATTACAAAGTATACCGTACAAATCACTACAAAACGTAGATAGCGTACACACTACATGCAATGAACACAAACAAAATAATAATAATAATAGTAATAATAATAATAATAATAATAATAATAATAATAATAATAATAATAATAATAATAATAATAATAATAATAATAATAATAACATAATAATATTAATAATAATAATAAATATATGGAAACATACCATCAGTTACCAACTGATGTGGGTGAGCTGATTAACCGCGATAATTTGCGCCGAAATGTCTTGCACGTTTCATGCTGACTTGGAACTATTTCTTCCGGGTTTTCACTTGGAACCATATTGTCCACGGCGAAATTGTTCGGGACCGTTTTGTCCGAGGCCATTTTGTCCGGGACCATATTGTCCGTATCCCGTCTACCGCATATCGCGGGGTGTTTGCTTTAATTTCAGGCAAGCACGAGACGGGGTTGCGCCGAGTGCTGCCCAGACGGGATCAAGTGTTGCGCTGTGTATCGCTGTCGAGCATCCTGAAAACCGCCGGAACGCCACAAGTGAAACAAGAATTGGCTCAAGCAGAAAAAAAAACGCACTGATATTGCTAGATGGTAGCAGAACCGATGAGACTATCAATGGTTGCTGGTGAAGGGATCTAGTTACAAAAAGGAGCGATCGATGGATTTACAGTATGTATACCTGGCGGCCATGACCGAGCCCGCGAAGGCTGCCCGCGAGCCGCTTCGTCGTCGTCGTAGGTGGGGGGCTATGCCACCATGGGGCACTGTCAACCTATGTCCCGTCACAGTATTGTCGTTACAAAATCTCGGAGGGCAGCGAAAGGCGAGGAATCATTGTTCGCCATTAACGCGCAGATGGGACAGCAGGAACGGGTTCAACAGACGGCGCAGCTGCCAGATGAAGTCATATCGTATCTCGTTAGCATTTACGGAACCGCGTAGTGTGCACCGCTCTATATCACAGCCACCCGTTGCAGTGGCTCAGTGGCGATGGCGTTGTGCTTGCTGAGCCCAAGACGCGGGTGCGATTCCCAGCCGCGGCGGCTGCTTTTCTGACGGAGGCGAAAGGCGAAAACGCCCGTGTGCTCGAGATTTAGGAGCACGTTAAAGATCCCCAGGTGGCCTAAATTAATCCCGAGCCCTCCACTAAGGCGAGCCTCATCGCCTGTGTAGCGTCAACGCGTTAACCCCCCCCCCCCCCCCCCCCCGATAAATTAATCTATATCACAGCCTATGCGTGCATGTTCTGTCACCTGAACCTTCAATAAAATTCCTCCTCGCGGTGGCGGGGGGGGGGGGGGGGGGGGGAGATCAAGTTGACAAGATATTTATGCGAATAAATACAACATGGTGCATGCCTGATGTACGTCCGTGGATACGGAATGTGATGTTTGCTTGGCCCCTCTCAATAAATATATTCGTGCGCAGATTTCTACGTGCGCAGGTACGAATGTCAAGGCAGCCCCATCGTCATTGTCACCGCCATAATCATCATAGCGAAGACTGCGGGATATTGTCCGCTTGGAAAGTTAACTTTTGAGAAGGGGAAGGACTCCCGCGAACTCTTCACCACACCGTCAATTCCGATGTATTGTTTGATGTTGGAGAACTCTGTTAGGTTTTGATTTGGTTGGGGAGCTGGGATCTACATACGCACATACATACATACATACATACATACATACATACATACATACATACACACATACATACATACATACATACATACATACATACGCGTACGTACGTACAGTCATGAACAAATGAAATGCGAACACCAAAATATGAACCAGAACACGCAAAATTGAAAACTACTGTTCGTCGACGTCCAACAATGGCGCGCTAACGGTATATTTAGAAAGCCGCATTTCCCAACTTTGTTCGTTTAACTAAGCCACACGTCATTTTGACTAGCGTGGAAAGAAATCGCGCTATTTGGGTGTTCTGCTTCACATTTTTGTGTTCGCGTTTCATTTGCCCGTGACAGTACATCACGAGGAGAAATGGCATGCCATTCTACTCGACGTGTAATACGCTACTGTTCATCACCAGGAGAGAAATCCCAGGTTAGCGTCTGCTATGTGGAACAGGATCGATCGTATTCTTGCTCCCTACTCGGTTACTGACGTTAGGGTGCTCCAGGATCATGATGATGCTCACGATGCGTCTGAACGTCCGCACGTACGACCGGCCACATTTTTTTTTAAATGTCGCGGTAGAATCGGCCTGCGGGTATGTCAGTGTTTTATCTCGGAGAAATGCGAAAAAAACAGCCAGCGTTGGCGCTTACGCAGAACTTCACTCCGACGAGAGCGTAGCCAGTCTGTTAGGTTGCTCCCGCCAACGCCACGCATTCTCTTTCGCTTTTAGTCAGCCAGCTGCGTTCATCGGCCAACGGCGACAGCGAATTCTCACGCGCGGGGTTCCCTGTTTCCGTTCCGTCGTTCTTAACGGCGGCAGTGTGGGCGTATTACGAGATTAAATATAAAAAAGAAAACGCATTGTTTTGTTTTTTGTTCGCATGCCTGTGCCTACGTGCATGCGTGCACCACGGAGACCAAACAATAATTAGCGCAGTCCAAAAATGTGGCACATATCTACCATGTAGTGAACGCAAATTCTTCCGCCTTTTGTTTAATTATTATTTCCTCGCACCTGCAAGAGGCAACAGCAGAAAGTGAGAGTAGTTAATGAGCAGGAATTCTATTTGTAGTCTTTTGCACTCATTGTCGACGTCTCATTTGGCGGTGAACGGAGCCTGCTGATGAAAAGTGGAAGGCACTGTGTTGTGCTGGCGCGAACAGCCTATAGCAGACGACTGTCGCCCTGGCGTGAGCCTGCTGCGAACACGCCTGCTCTCGTTGATTGCGCCACATTTCGCCATGGCGTGGCGCTGACAGACACACCGGTCGATGCTCCGTGATATTAAGGCCCGGCTGCACATGTACATACGCACGGATCCCTGTAGCGAGGCATACATCAGTTACGTTCATAGCTGTTATGGGCGCGTTACCATATTGCGAATTACTCCTGAGTTGCTGGTGGCCGAGAGTGTTCGCCCATTCCCACAAATGCGCACAAAGAGCTAGTTTTAAAAGCAAGAAATAAGAAGAGAAATGGTCACATCAGGAGGCGGACTATCCGGAAGTGGTTTTATCTGCTCACAGGCTCGCCAAGGGCCGCTGACGCTGCAGCGTTGTGGCCGCAGGGGCGCATGGTTGCGCGCAGACCACCTAACGACCGCAGTTTGCTCGCAGAGCGTTGTAGGCTGGGGAAAGTTTCGCTCGCGTCATTTTCCGTACCGCCCTGAGCGGAACGAAAAAGTCCGCCGTATACCTGGTGCTGCCATCGCACTCCCGGCGGCCCTTATCGCCGCTCGAATGAGGCGTAGGCGGCCTTATCCTGCAGCACCGACAAAGGAAGCGGCCTTTCACGAGAAGACGGCGACGGCTCCCCAGCCCTCATGGCCGCGATCTCGTTCGCTGGCTCGTGGACCGCGTGAAGACAAGCTTCCATTCTTCAGGCGGGCACGCAGTCTTGTTTTCTGGACTCACACCTTCCCTCGGACCGTTTATTTCTTGCCTTTCTCGTTCTTCTCCTCTCCCCGTTCCTTAGCGTGCGTGTGGGTCTCACTTGGCTAGTCTTTTCCGGCCTGGCCCGGATGTCCGCCTAGTACACTACCTGCCTGGTTCAGGCAGTGATGAGTATTGATCGCGCTCGCAATCTGGATCCCGGTACCTGCAGAACGGGTTGGGGGGAGGTCTCCGGCGCTCATCTTTTTATCGGAGCCTGCTAGATGGGATTCGTAAAACTTTGGCTCGGGTGATTACGTGTCAGGGAAGCTTTTTGTTCCCTATATTGCTCAGCGGGTCGGTGGAGGCAAGGAGTGCGCGTATAGATTTGCTCCTTTCTGTTCGGCTGCTAAGGCCAGGGGCAAGATTGAAATGCATGGAAGGTAGATTGAAGTCGGGCCAGCGAAATAACTAACGAAATAAAGATGTCGTCGTCCCTCGACGGCTGGAGGGAGAAACACGTAGAAGGATACTAAAATGTCATCGACGTCCTGATGTATGCATGAAGTCATCTGTAAGCGGCCTTCTTCTGGATGTTTCGTCGTGTAAGATATGCACGGAGAAGGCCCTTGTTTGCTTTACAAAAAGTATATGAATCTAACATGTCCTTCACGCGACGTTTCCTTGAACCCCTTAACACACCACAATCATATTCAATAGGATGCATGCCTCACAGTGTCTTTCTTGCATTAAAAGACAGAAATATTGACGCAGGTGAAGAAGCAGATTTTGGTGGGTAAGTCTTTTCAAAGCTGAATACATAGAAGTTACCGGCGAGTCATGGGCACGATGTACATAGCCCCTGTCAAACACTCCTCAAAACGCTTAAATAACAAACAAAACAAAGCACACTCTGAAAGCGAAACTTTTCTCGCTTGTTTCACCTTTAGCTAGTCCGTATAAACGATTGTTTTGTGCAATTAGCGTGCTGCATACCGAGCGGGGTGCCTTCCCGGCCAAAGGACAAAGAGTAGCGTAAAAGCGACGTAGGCCTCTAGCGTCGCCCGCAGGACGTTCTGTGTGAAGTCGTCGAGCAGACGACAAGCGGAGGCAACGGCTTCTCGTGGAGGTAGGCGGCAGCAGCTGCGGCATTGTATCGCGCGTCCACTATCGAGTGCGCTGTCCTCGCGTCGCTGGCGGCGGTCGCCAAAATTTGGGCAGGCGGTCGTGTGAGTCCCTCTGGATGCGGCTGGACGCTGACAAGGGCCCGTGCTGTCCCCTCCCAGGGCCAGGCGGACGCCTTCCGGGCGGAGGGGACTCCGGCGTACCTGTCCGCCTTCGTGCCAACCAAGACGAAGCCTCCGCCACCGCTCGCGGAGGACGTGTTCTACGGGACGCCGCCCCTCAAATACTCCTTCGCTTGGGTGCGTGCTGGCCCCATCATTGGCTTCTTTCCTCAGCCCCGGCTATCCGTGCCTCCACTCCCCTCACTTTGGCCGGACAGGGCCGGAACCGCGTGCTGCCGCCGCTGCCGCTTTCTCCTGTCGCGCAACCATCGGCCGCGAACAGCGCCTCCCTCTGCAGTGTCAACAGCAACAGCGGGGAAAGTATCTAAGCAGCAAATCAAAGAAGTCCGATTCTCGTCTTCGCCACCAAATTTTTTTCTAACGTTTCTTTTCTTCCGGCAATCACCCACATAATGCTTTACGAGAACTCTAAACACCCACATAATGAATTCCGAGAACTCTAAACTCGACCTAATAATAGGACAACGCTAAGAGAAAGCGGCCTCAGAAACAACTTTGCGAAATGGCGAATAATTACACGGGATTTATAGAAGATAGAAATTCATATCGGAAGCCTCAAGCTGTGCCACGCTTCGGTGAGAAACCTTTGCATCGCAAACCAGGTTGAAAGTTACGGTTGTATAAAAGCCACGGCGGGCAAAGTTATCGTCTCAAAATTTGTCAAAAATTCCTGAATAGTAATGTAATAATAGCTTCAGGATAAGCAGATTTGTACCGGAAGCTGAAGGAAGCGGTAAGAAATGCGAAAACAAGTTCGTATAATCGCACAGAGTTGATTCTACAGAATTACAGGCACATGGCATAAAATACTTTCCCAACGGCAACCAGCTAATTAAAACATATTTATTCTGGTTTGTTCGAAAGAAGAACAGTAGGAGGTTAAACTTTACTGGTCTAACGTGTGCAGCGTACTTTGTTTAAGTCGGCCGGTTTTTTATAAGCGCCCATGAACAAAAATACGGAAAGAAGAAATGAATTGGGGGCGGCCAGTTTTTTTACTTGCTTTATTTGTAATGTGCAAGTATGTATGTAGTTTGTCCACTACTATTTATTACGTTTACTTCTGCATCAAAGGCACGACGATACGAGGTCTCACGGGTGATTTCACTTGAACAGCGGTAAAGCCCGCGAGGGTAGGGCGAATTAGTGCTTGTCTTGCTCTGGCGTTTCGTCACCTTAGTTCACACGCTTGGTAAGAAGCAGAGGATACAGTAGACACTCTTTAAAGGAGCCATGAAGAGAAAACACAAGTTTGGTTCATTCGAAAGATTGCCTCGTTAGAACCATAACGACACCACTTATAACGCAAACTTCGCTCAAATAAGCTACATAATTAGGAAAAACGGGAATGGTCATGCGACCCACCAGCTCATTTCCCGCAACAGAACCTATGCCGTCACATGGGCTAAGCTCTGCGATTGGCGGAGGCCGGCAAAAGCAAACGCATGTTAGGCAGGGCTTACAGTTTGCATAACGAGCTAAATGCCCGTGAAACATACTGCACATTCTTTTTATGACAAAGAACGGTGGAGTAAACGGTTGAAGTTCCGAACGAACACGCAAGCGTGTGCGCCAATGCGTACGAAACAACCGCCTGGCCGAGCTCGACATCTCGCCGTCGCGCAGACGAATTTTCGGGTTCGAGGCGCTCTGACCTTGGAGGAAAAATGCCGTAAACACCGCGCATTGACGCTCGTATCTTTCTGGTCGAAGCAGAGAGCTCGCGCGAACGGCTTTCCATACACGACACCGGCCAACTGGCATAAGCGATACTGCTACTGAAGTTGAACTATTATTAACCGTAATAAAAATACGGCACATACGTACCAGTCTGTATTCGTCCGTGGCGACGGCGCTGACGAGGCAGCGGTGCCGACGGCAGGGCGTTCGTCTGTTGTGGCTATCGCGGAATGGTCGCTTTCCCGTCCACCGCGTATCCCACAATTCTTGCCGCTCGTGCACTTAGAAGCGTTGAGCGTTCAAGTGGTGTGAGGTTGTTAAATGCAAGCCCGAGCTCCTCGGCGAGAGTTTTGTTCTCCGGATCAGGCGATTCCATGACTAGGGCTGCGGGTGCACTAGGTTTTACTAGTATTTTTAAAATGGCCACCGTCTCGGTCGACTCCCGCGTGTGGGTGCTATATGGAGTCGACATACTAAGTATCTGTTTCATAGACCGGCCCGTGTGACACCATTGCTCACGTCACCAAATGTGCAATTTTAGCGGGAGATTTAAAATTTTGGCTTAAATTGCCTTATTTCTCAGTGAATAAAGCATCATTTGCTTCCGGGAAAGCGCTTGGGGTACTATGAAACACCTAATCTTTCGAATAAAACAAACTTTTGTTTTCTCTTCATGGCTCCTTTAAGCAGAACCTGAAGGAACTAGAAAAATTGATTTTGTTCATCCGGAATTCCATTTACTTGGAGACAAAGGTAAAAGGCACACAATGTGTTTTACTACAGAAGTGCTACTTTATTACAAAAAAGAAATAGCTGGTATTGCTGAAAACATTTCACACCATAAATAAAAAAGCAGGAAGTCAGTTTGCGACTCATATATCACTGATAGCAACTTCCTATATGTATAAAACTGTCTCAGTTATCAAACTGGCTACTATGTTAGTCCCTTACTGGCACTGCATTAAACACCGCAATGTGATAAAAAAGCACAACGAACGCGACAAACGAAAAAAAAATGTTTTGCAGTCACGCGCTGGCAGTATTGCGAACTGTTGAAAGTGACTGCAGCTTTGTTTGCTTCATCCGTCCCAGCCACTTTTCGTTCATTAAGTTCTCTATCTCTGAAAGACTGTCCTTATAGCGTTCCGTATTTTGCTTCTGCTTGAAAAAAGAAAAAAGAAACCCGAGTGCAGTCCCAGCCCTGCTCCCTGTGCAGTCCCGATGGCAGGTTCCGCTAACGCTTCATGTTTTGTTCTTCTGCTGTGTCTTCACCGTTGTATTCACAAAGTTCAGGAACAATGCTCTTCACAGTATTTTCACAGTGTCGATAAGAACGTACTCATTAAAGTCGAATGAGGTACCTCTTGCTGCACTGATTTCGAGCAGGAATTCTGTGGTGTCCGCCTGAGGTGGCTCTTGCGTGCTTGGCTCCTCGGTGAGTTCGGCAAATCATGTATGCCTGAATCACTTTGCTGATGTCCTAGCACTGACTTGCCTCCATGCGTCGTCGAGAAGGAACAGCGCAAAAAGAACGTCAACTTTCTACTCCCGCGTCTGTTCCATAGAGAGCGACATTATTTGTAACAAGCTTTGAGGAAATGTCTGAATTACACTCTGGTCCATGAGTTGAAAGAGAGAAGTGGTGTTGGCTGTCAGAAATTCTAGCTGTATAGATTTCAGTCGTGGTACACTACCTTGCCCAAGGCAGTTGTCCACAAGAAACATTACCTTTCTTTTTTTTTTCCTTGAGAAACCGTCATCCTCGCTACGAATCCAGTCGGCGAATATCGCTTGCGCCATCCACAACTTTGCAGCTAGATATGTACAAAACAGGCACCAGGGTATTCTTGACAATTGCCAGTGGCTTGATGTGGTTCGTTTCTGTCATATTTGCGGCCAACACAACAGTCCCTTGCCCCTGAGTGATCTTTTAGCAAGCGCATTTCTCTTGTTTGAAATAAATTCTTTTACATGAAAGAAGTTTAAAAAAAGGACCAGTTTCATCTGCGTTGTAGATGTCGTCTGAAATAAACTAATGCAGAGTCTGTGGCAGCCACTGTGCTGGCAGCACGCAGTCCCATCCGAAGCAGAGCTTTCCCCGGGCACGGCGCGAAAGTCATGACCATTTCATTCCTGAAATCGTGTTAGCCATCCTCCGCTGCAGGTGAATTCCTCCATGCGGTGATGGAGGGCGAATTCCTCTGCCTTCGCGGTGAGGATGCGCCCTCCGATTGGAACTTACGCACTTTGGGCCTTCCTCAGCCACCATGTCAACAAGCATTCTTCTCATAGTTCACACAGCGCAGTCTCTTCCTCTGCAGAGTGCAAATTAAGAGGGCACTTGAACACTCCTTGTTGTGTAGAAATGGCGAAAGCATGAGTATCCAACTGCCGAACGAGCCTCCCATTGATTATAGAACCATTTACCTTTCGAGTCTTTTTCTTCTCTCCGTCACTGTGAGTCGGCACCTACCCGCGCCCCCACAATAAGCACAGGGGAAATTTGGCACCGAGGTGCATTGCTGCTGGTCTAAATAATACCTCTATAATTAGCATGCCCAAATTACTCATGAAGACCTCAGTAAAATGCATCGAAGACACGTTTCCAAGTCGAAGGCCCCAACGCACTCACTAGGTCAACTTTAAGTCTGCTGGTTTCGTCGAGCTGCTTTGGCGAACATAAGGATGTGCGTACCTGTCTCGCATCGCGGGGGCGCCTGGTTTGAATCTGACCCATATTTACTTAACTTTGTTTTAAACTGAATCACCCTGTTTCTTCGGTGTGTGTGCGCGCCATTCGTCGGTCATTAATGTGAGCTTTCTGCACGCCAGGGTGGCCGGATTTTTTACCTATCGAGTTAAGTATTGCCTTCGGCTATACACTCGCAGAGATGTCCTGCGGCTTTTTTTGTTGTACGATCATGGTGAGGGTGCTCTTTTGGATGCTGTACTTTCCAGCAAGTGCCGGTTTCATTATGCCACCGCTCTCGAATCCACTTATGACTTTTATCTTTGTGTCTAGCGTGAGTACATTGTGCGGGCGTTTCGGTGCTGCCAAGACATGCCACAGAGCGACAAGATATGCCACAGCCAACCGTTAGGATCACTTAAGAAAAAAGAAAAAAAAGTGAAGCGTCAGCCATGACAAACGGAAACAGAAAAAAAAAAGCAAAACCTTGTGTACGGGAATGTTGCTGAACAGGCTGAAAAGCCTGTTTAGTTTCGTTTCTCTTGGTGCTTATGGTTCCGTTTATTACGAAACCACAAAAACGATGATACCGGTTGATTGTTTTAAGCCGACAAGCCTCAAGTGTCACATTTTTCAGGAAGGAGGAGAAGGAACAAACGTTTATTTTACAGATTTAGAGCAGATGGGCGGCCGCCTTAGTCCAGGTAGCCGCGTACTTTTGCTGCTCGGGTGGCCCGCTGGATCAGGTTTTGCTGGTACTGCAGGTCCGAGCTGGTTAGCGCGCATTCCCACCGCTCAGGAGTAGGAGAGACGAGTGGGGAGGGGTGGTGTGGGCATAAGAGTACGAGGGGGGGGGGGGGGGGGTTGTGGCTGGAGTGTGCAGTCACGGCAGTTGTAGGTGAAACAGCTGGCGGAGATATGATACAGGATGGTGCCGTTGTAGAATGTATTTGTTTGGAGCCGTCGCCAGATGCGGGATTCTTCGTTGCTGAGTGCAGGTTGAAAGGAGGGTATTCTAGGCGGGTGTGGCAATACGGCACCAAGATATCGGAGTAGGTGGCTGGTAGTTGGTGCAGCATGTCTGTTATTGTGTCCAAGTACACCGGCCTCAAGAGCAAAAAAAAAAGGAAAAGAAAACTGACGTTACTGTTGTGGCCCGGCATAGAAAATGACTGCCGCTGTAAAGAGTAAATAAAAAAACACGCATTCGACTTCGTATGGGATTCGAACCCCACTCTTAAGACTAGGAGCTGAGTGCATTACCACCGCTATTCCTCAGCACAGCGCAACAACATTTAGTCTAGTTTGTGCGGCGCTGAAGCTATATCGCGTGACAGGTGAACCCATGTGACGGCACGTGAATAGAACAGGTGCACGACCGCCACGGGAAACTCTGATTCTGGAGAAGCTGTGATGGCGTGAAGTGTCTCCAGACTGTCTGTAGAAATAATTCAGGTCAAAAGACGGAAAAACTCAAGCGATAGAAAGAGACGCGAGCACGACGTAGCATTAAAGGGACCCCCCTGCAACACTCTTTGAGCAGTGCAAGTAAACCTGCGCGGCGCTAGCTTACACTACGAGAAATACCTGAGCAAAATATTACACGTGCACGTGAAGCGACGAGTGCACAAATCGCTGTGAAAGACGCGGAAAAACCAACCGCGTTCTCTTCATTTCTCCTTATTATGGACCCCTGACATGGCCTAAACGACGCCATTGAGGCCATGGCTGTCCGACAGGCTGTCACTGGTCCACTTCACGGCTAATATCTCGCATTTCCTGAGACGATACGCCATCGTCGGCGCTGTGTGCGAACCTCTTCTATGCCTGAACCTGTAGGCACAGTTTTGCCGTTTCTTTTGAGCTTTGAGTGTGCGCGGAGTTTGAGTGATGAGCTCAATACTTCCCTTTCAAACAGACCACACGACAACAAACGTTTATTGCTTCAAAAGCGCCCTACCAGCCCGAGCGCACGCTTGCGACCACGCACCCATGCCTGCTTTTTTGTGGCACCAGACCGGAAATAGACCCCTCCACGTTGCGGAGAAAGGGAGAAAACTCCCAGTCATGTGATATATCGAAGGCTGCAGAAGAAAACGCCGCTTGCCGCTCCCCTCACCGGGAGAGAGCGCGCGTTGTCCGAAGACGAGTTGAGAGGGAACGATTATGCGCGATTTCTCATCGCACGTAGTTTCGGTGATAGTGAATGAATTTTCATAATTCTTGCAGGAGGCGACTGCTGGGACAAGAGACTTTACCCCAAAATACATTCCTAGTAGTCGATGGTAACTGCTGCAGGGTGCCTTTAAAGAAGCCTGTCATGAGTATCTCCAGGGGAAGCTATAACGCTTCCGCTTCAAGAGCACCTAAGACGACTGAAGTGCCCAAAGGATTTTTTTTTCATTATATGGCTTCAAAACCAACGAACCCCGATGACGGTGTTACGTTTGAGCAGAACTTTCCGTTTAGTGAGATCTCGCTGTACTTCATGGGGTAACAGAATTGCCCTGGAGGATCAGAATAATGTGCATGTTTTGTAAAGAAAGCCGCGTTGAGAATGAAATTCTGCTTCAGTTCCATTGAGCTGTTGGGCTTTCATCCTCAGGTTAGTGTTTTACATACTGTCAACCGTAATGTTTCTGGCACTAACAGTTCGCTAGCGATAGTGAGAAGACAAGTTATGGCAGTGTCAGAAATTGCCTGGACTTTCTCGTGGTTGGGCTTCATGTCGACATTAAAAGCAGCCAAGAAGAACGCTCTGGGCCGCGCTCAGAAGTCGAGCACGACGCGGACGAAGGCAGGACATTTGCCTGCGACTCTCATTAACTAATGCTAATTACCTCATTAGCAGCACCAACCATTGTCGTACTGAATTGGGCGGAGCATTTTGAAATTACCCCTTCCCATTCCCCGGCAGGCAGTCGTTCCCTCATTTTTGGCATGGCTAGAAAAAGACCGCAACAAAGCACCTACCGCCGCCCCTTTGTTTAACGCGCCCGCATCCCTCTCCCACTTCTCCCTTGCCCTTATTCTCTTCCAATTCTGCTCTTCTTTCGCGGCTCGGTGACTTGCGGACGGTCATTAGGCTCCGAGAACGGCAACAGCCGCCGCACGGCGCAACTCGATGGACGCTCGCTTGACGCTCGTCGAGAGAGGTCTTCCAGTGAAACAGGTTCCTTCAGACAAAGGCTTCAGGCAACCGCACCGCTGTCCCGAAATTCCGTAAATAAATAAATGCAACACGGCACGTCTGCGCATGGTAACCGCGCAAGTGTCCTTACCTGTTTGCCGCATGCGTGGTATACACTTTCAACACACAGATGGCACGAATGAGTGGGAGTAGTTGCGCTCTTGAAGGTAATCGCCTAGGCGAGCTGTATCCCTCCCTCCCTCCCTCCCTCCCTCCCTCCCTCCCTCCCTCCCTCTCTCTCTCTCTCTCTCTCTCTCTCTCTCTCTCTCGCTCTCTCTCTCTCTCTCTCTCACACACACACACACACACACACACACACACACACACACACGCACGCACGCACACCCGCGCGCACGCACTTAAACAGAAAACACTACTTGAACGCCGTGTAAGCTGTCCAGACTACACGCGTAGGCGGTGCGAAAAAAGAAAGGAAACACGTTCGCAAAACATAGCCTGTCAACAAATAGGGAAGCTGTGTCGTGGCACGGGTCATCTTCAATATTCCGTTGACTTGCTTGTATTGGCCAAACAGGTCGATGCGTCAGCGCCCGGTTACAGGAGCGCTGTGGGTTGATGAACTCTCAAATTCTGGTCATCTTTCGTTTCACTGTGGACAGTTGAACTGCGCGCCACTTTAAGGTTAAGGCAGGACAAAACTGAGAGAGAAATACTTGAAGGGTACCACATCCGCAAGCAACAGGAAGGAAGATACATACATCAGGGTTCCTTCTATCTATCTCAGTGATAAATAGGTCACCGTCCTACAAGTCTGAGCTTAAGGTGGGGCGGTACACTAAGGTAGGGCCATTTTTTTTTGGTACGGAGCCCCTTAGGTGCTCGGGTTGTGAGTGTGTCATTTCGTCGCCGTCTAATGTCGTCGTAGTACCATGTAGTCACGGTATGTACTAAAACACCGGGACACTCGCTTTCCAATGCCTCGTGCTAGGACGCTTCGTTCTTCAAACACACGAGACATACAACGAAGCTGTATACCTCTACTCCCCAACGGTTTCATCTCCGTGGGCGCCATGGCTCCAAGAATGCACGTATACACTGCATGCTTCGCCCCTCCCCATGTTTCAAGTTACGGTTTCATCTCCGTGGGAAAAAATGCCATGGCACCAAGAATACACTTATACACTGCATGCTTCGCCGCTCCCCATGTTTCACGTCAGTGGACATGGCCCGGGATTTTTTACCAAAAGTTGTGCATTTTGATAAGAGCATTGTGCATGCGGTGGCCATTGATTGTTCGCAGGCTGTATCATTTTTCTACTATACGACAATTTGTAGTCCAGCGTCTGTGTTGTGTCGTCTGTCCTTCGTGTTTGCGCGTCATTTTTTCGCGGATTTTTTTCTCCCAAACATTTTTACTATTTAAGGCGCAACTGTGACATGTGCATCACGTCGTTTAATGTGATTCGGAGCATAAATGGACTCAAGTAGCGCTATCGCAGTGGTATTTCTTTTTATAATGGGTTCGTAACAGCGGGACATTCTCCTTTTCTCCTTTATTTGGTTTGTATAATAACTACGAACACGTTTCCCGCACTGGTTTGACGTATTATGTCGAAACATCAGGCTGCCATTTTTTAAAGAATAACATAAGAGCTGCAAAAGAGAAGTCAGAGCTTACTGAAGCAGGGAGGTGACAGAGTTTTTGTCAACGAGTGAAACAAATAATAATGATGGAACAAATGCTAAAGTAACAAGAAATTATAAAAACATGAAGATTACTTCTGAACCATTGGGCATTCTGCAAGTTGATTTATGGTGAAATATAAATAAGCACATGAAGTAAAACAGCGTGTGTTCGTTCTGTTTTAGTTATCGGTGACAATTTCTTCAAAACTAGAACTCAAAAGGCGCAGGTCGCAAAAACGTGTGGCTCAAAGCTTAATTAGGAAATTGCAAAGAAAAAGAGCGGCAATACCGAGCAAAACTGGCGGGCGTTGCCAGAGTATTCTTGAATTTTTAACCCATAGAATACAAGTCTTCTGCTTAGGAAGTATTATCTCATAAAAATAAGAGCAAATGCCTTGTGCCCGAGTAGAAATTAAGACTAAAATTAAAAGCAAGATACAAATCAAATTGCTCGGGAAAAACGTACCTAGTTAATTTAGTGCTGATTTCTGCAAAACAGGAAGGTTCTTGTGGCTTGCGCTGTGAATTAAGTTAACGTTCTTCTTGTAAATCTTGCACATGATTTTTGCCCCTCATTTGAATGTTCTTTTTGATATTCACGGCTAGTATCATGAATGTTCGATCGCCTCCTCGTGTGTGCGTTGCCCAAGTGAGCAATCTTTACATTGTGCGGACGTCATCAACGGCTATTTTGTGAAGCCCTTTCGCAGGCGGCGACTTGCGAGCTCGAGTAGCGGTGTCCTTGTGCGCCTCGAGCGTATCTTCTTTCGAAGCGCAGTCCTAGGACCACCGCCGCATTTAAAGGGACAGAGATAGGAATTTATCGAAGCCTTATTCGTGGCTGCGGTGTGCTTATGCTGTTTAATTTGTAGAACAATTTATTCTCCTTTTCAGCGGAAGTCTATAGCGATCGGTTTTCCTGTAATGGTCACATAGGAGAAAACACCGTGCAGCATTCGTGGCTGCCGCATCAACTATCGTAATGACGTAATCTTGTTTACAATCATGTTTTCCTGCTATCTCAATCTCCCAAAAATTGATTTTCTCTCGTATCGGGGTTAATATCAACTTTTTGTTTATGTTATGAACTGGTTGTGCAGATTAAACGTTCTAGCACACCGCTGCTTTTATCCCTGCGGAGCGTTCAGCGTGTCGTCGCAGCCGACGTCAGAAAATCGACGTGGAGGACAACAGTGCGAGGAAAGTGGCACTTAGGGAGCACGTTTATCATCAAACATGTTTGTTTATCGGCCCATAATACTCAGGCCATAGCCTATGCATTCTAGGCTTTAGTCTGATGAGGTAATTAGACAACGTATTCTGTTCACTTCAGTGTTTGTAGAAAACGTAAGGGAAACAAGCACGCAATCTGAACAGGGCGAACCGGGGCGAACCTACGCTTTGTGCGCAAGGCGTTTGTCAGTAGCACAGTCGCTGCTACACTTTTGGGTGTTTGTCAGTCACATCCAAATGAACGATCTTACTCCGGTAAACAGCCTGACTCGCAGGCACAGTCGCTGCCACACTTTTGAGCAGTATTACTCATCCTATATTCCTTTGTGCAACTAAAATAAAGGAAGCTGAAGTTCTGATAGTTTGGCTGATGTGGCGGCTGTTCTCGCTCGCAGATCCTATCCAAGGACTCGGTGACAGTAGCGGTGGATGCCGTGGTGTACTACCGCATCAGTAACGCCACCATCGCCGTTTCCAACGTGGAGGACTACGGACACTCGACCCGACTCCTGGCTGCCACCACGCTCCGAAACGTGCTCGGCACCAAGAACCTCTCGGAGATACTCTCGGAGAGGGAGTCCATCTCGCATGTTATGCAGGCACGCTGCGCTTACTACGCTACTTGTTTAGCCACTGTTCACTTCCTCTGTAAGGGGCACTGTTGCTGAAAGTTCGCAATCTATTATTGAAAAATTTTCAACCTCGGACTAACTACGGGGCAGTTAACTGCGAGTTAAAAGAAATTGTACATGCCTAGTCAAAATACACGTCGCTTATGAGTTACGTTCGTCTTTGCTAGATACGGCAACACGTGGGGATATTTAACTTTAGAATTTTATTGTTGCATAGACGGCAACCTCTTCTCCTTACTTGCGTTGTTTGTAGTATGTGTGCCGTGTGCTATAAATATTTTCCGATAATTTTGGGCTTCCTTTCCTTCTCCGTATCTTTTTGTGCGCTTATGTTTCTTCCGTAATTTAACCTTTTTCTTCAGCACCAGCACCGATGAGCAAGTCAGGAACAGGCGGGTCGTAGTCATCAGCTTCCAGAATGAATCGTCTTACGTAATGATACTCACAAAACCTATGGAGACCACATGTTTGCATATTCGTTCTTCATATTTTCTCTTACGTGCGGCTTTCATTTCTTCGTGAGGCGCTCTGCGGAAACAGACTTTTACGGGTGCCTCTCATCCCAGGGAAGTGAGATGTGACAGTGACTCGTTAGTTTAATTGAAATAGAGAATGAGGTATTTTGTATACGTTTAAGCACATGCCTCGTAGCGGGTGGCGCCCTTCATTGCTGATGGGGGCGCCTATAGCGACCAACACTGTAAAGTCACAACTCTTGTAGCAAAGTCACAAAAAGCAGAGTCATTTGCAATGAAGGAGCTCGGCATGGGCCTCTTGCGAATACAGAGTTAAGGGAAACCTGGTAGTGCCCAAACTCAAGTAACGGCATTGCACAATTGACGCCAGATTTGACTCATTGGTGCTAATACGGCTACTCACCAGAACTGCTGTTTTTTGTGGGCCCATGCAACCAGTCGACGACCTCAATCTACATCGTAATAAAAATTCCTTATCAACCCACACTAGAAGCAATGAGTAAAATACTATACCCTTCCTTGCACCGCCTTCAGATTCATGCGGTGTTGCAGAGAGGTATAATAAGCCTAAAACAATTTTTAAAAATGAGCTCAGCTTCACAAACCTTAGGCGTATATCGCATTTCCCGCACTCAATAGAAACAAAACGTCTGCCTCAATTCCTTTTTCATTATGTCTTTTCAGGCAAGCTTAGACGAAGCTACCGATCCCTGGGGAGTGAAAGTGGAACGAGTTGAGATGTACGTATCACAGTTTCTTCCATATCCTTGTCGACTAATATGTATTTGTTTCAGTTGAAATCACATGTTTTACCTCCAGTGTCTCACTTCACTGGACACTCTGGAGAACAAGTTGACGAGAACATAAACCGAGCTTTCTACACCATTTAACCTTTTCTGAGCCAATATGGAAAGAAGCTGCCTGTAGTAATAGCCGGCGCGATAAGCATATGGCATGCGAACATATTCAGTCTTCCTCACCGAATGAACGCAAGTCTAGTTTTTTAACAGCGACGCGGTTCAGCAAATAGTTTGTGTATGGTGTCCACAGTTAAAAATACAAAAAAAAATGCCGAGCGCTCGTGCACGCGTTCCTCCAGCGCACGTTCGTCAAGCCAAGCATACCCATTTAGGGAGATTGGCCAATATTGCAACCTCCGCCCCCCCCCCTGGAAAAAAAAAAAACTCGTGTTCACCGCGTGCCTCGAGTGCGCGTTAGAAATATTGGCCTAATTGGCCACCACAAAGGTCCAGCGTTCACCGTGTCGTGGCAACACTTGCTCGGAGCGAGAAAGACATGTCATAACGTACGCCCCCCGTTCGTTCATCCTCGTGTCGTCGTGCGCATGCGCTCTGTACCGTAGAAGAGGCACGACTTGAATGTCGAAGCTGCTGTAGGTGATCATTAACTCCACATGACCCGGCCGCGAATAGTTCGCACGGCTGAGAAAGAGGCCCCGCTTCGAGAGGCTCGGCGTGGAAAGCATCCGCTAGACACGATAAGTCGCGCTTGCAGAGTGGCGCACGAAAACGTCACTCTGGCCTTGCTCAACATAAGGTCATTGAAATGGCATGCCGCCGACGTCAACCAAGGCACCACAACGATACTAAAACTCAACTTTGTGTCCGTCAATGATCACCTTTAACAGCTTCACCATTCAAGTCTTGCGCGTGAGTGCAAGATTCCCCGAACTTTTTCAGCCTTTCACATGAAGACCTGAGCAGTTTCTAACGTTTCTATTGTCGATATAGCCATGCTAGGCGCAAATATTTGCGGATTTGGCAGGAAAATATGTCTTAAGATGCAAGCCATGGCCCGCATCTGAAGAGGAACAATACTTTAACGTATCAGTGCTGCTCCTGGGGTCTGAGCTACGCCGTGTGGGAGAGCTGCGGATTACTTTACACCACCCGGGGCTGAATTCTACTCGGTGCCGGAAGGCATCCGGAAGGGCACCGGAAGATAACCGGCGGGGTTGATTTCCCGCGGCTTCTCCCGCGATTGGCGCAGAGCGAAAACGCCACCTAGCATGCGTCACGCGAATAAGTTTTGGCTATAATTCGGTGACGTCACGTAGACCCCGCGGGAAATCGACCCCGCCGGATATCTTCCGGCGCCTTTCCGGATGCCTTCCGGCACCCACTAGAATTCGGCCCCCGGGGACCGCGTTTCGGAAACTGGCTTTTAATTGCGTGCGCAGTTGATCGAGCATGTGGGGGAAAAATTTCGCGTTGCTCCGCAGGGCTGCGTCGAGCTGTCAACAGAACGAGCGATAGAAGATCACAGAAAGACATAGTGGAGAGAGAGTGTGGAGAGAGTTCCTTTCGCGATGAGGCCGACGTTGTCAGGGAGACGTCAAGTAGAAGAGCGGCGCGCTACCTGCCTCTGCACCGTCTCGATGGGTTCTGTCACTCCCGCCACCGCTTGCACGCGCTGTAGAACGGAGTGTGCCGCTAGTGCAGGGCGACTAAAAACAGCAAACGGGGGCAAAGCGTCCGCATTGGGCCGTCCATCACGTACCTAAAGAAGTGAGATGGCCATGCATCCTTAAAAATCCACCAATAAATGTTCAAGTATTTCTTGTCTTACGATTGAACGAGGAAGAACAGCCGTCGCGGCGAGAAATCAAACCCGCGATCTCTGCTGAACAGCGAAACTTGCTCTAGCCACTGAGCCACTCCTGTGAGCCACAGTACGTAAAATGCGGATTACTAACCCATTTGAACCCTCCCTCATAAAAATTTTTACCAACATTGAGTTCAATGTTTGTTGACAAAAGTCGACAAAAGCTACCAACATTGAGTAGACTGTCTACTCACTGTCTATAGACTTCCTAGCAACCGCCTACCAACTTTTTGTCAACCATTGGCCACCGTGTTTGAACTGAAACGTTTCTGTAGACTTTCTACAGAAAGTTTTTTGTAGACTTTATACTCAATCGCTGTTGCTAACCGAAGCGTTTCTGACAGGATATTCGAAACGTGATGCAGTGAGAAAAGCCGGCCATTCCTGGACCGTGGTGTCAATACAGCTTAATAGAACGTCGTCATTATTGATCGTTTAGTGGGAGCAAAAATGAAAAAAAAAAGAAAGCAGAAACAGATTAGGCCTCGGGAACCTCGTCTGCGAGGGTTCACATTTTGCGGAGCCACACATCCACACGCGCACTTTCTGAAACACAACACAACAAACAACACAACCCCAGCTCACAAACGTACTACAATCCGAAAAACCACAAGCGCTTGCAAGCAGGACACCGACACCGCACAAATGCTAGCAGTGCACTTCATGTATATATACCCGCCAGCCGCGGGATGCCGATGCCGCGGTGAGGCGCGCCTCTCATTGCATGTTTACAAAACTACGCGTTATTATTTCCAAAATATAATACCGCGAAACACTGGAACGTAAGCAATTGCACATATCTTCATGTTTACTTTATTGTTGCAAGCTGTAACTAAACAAAACGGAAATCTGGAATGGGTTGCGCGCCGCGTTTCGGCTGCCTCCGGTGATTGACGCGTTTCTCCCGGAGGTACGCAAAGAGGGAGGGGCGCCGCTGGCGGTTGGCCGAGAGCGACCAAAACATCTGCGCCGGCCGTATTAGGTGGGCATAGCAGGCGATTTTAGATTATCGCCGTTGTTGGAGACACGTCCAGTAGTCTGTCGCGAAATATTTACTGGCATAATTCGTTCCTTTCAACCATGCATGGCACTTAGCTTGCGCAAATCAAAACACAGTGACGAGCGGTTGCGCGTGGTTGATGCCGCTGGCTGGCGCTTGTTCGGAACCGCTGAATAGTCATGTTGATCACCGTGAAGAGTGAAAGCGAGCGGGTCGTGAAGTACCAACCCGTGCGGCTGAGGGACGAACTGGTTGTTCCGAGGGAGAAACTGCGCGGCTCGAGGTACGAACAGTGAAACTTGCTCCCTTTTGCTACTTTTTTTTTTCTCGGGCTGCACAAGTGTGAAGATACATGCAGAGAGAGAGGGAGAGAGAAAGATACGTGTGTGTGTGTGTGTGTGTGTGTGTGTGTGTGTGTGTGTGTGTGTGTGTGTGTGTGTGTGTGAGAGTATGTGTGTCTGTGTGCGTACGTGCGTGCGTGCAGGCGCTCGGGCGCGCGTGTGTTTGTGTGTGTGTGTGTGTGTGTGTGTTTAAAACCTGATTCAATCAAAGTAACGTAATTTGGTTAAAGTCAAGTAAATAGTTTGTCCCCAAATATTGTGAACCTGTCCTGGTATTTAGCAAAAACCAATATGAATTAATTGAAATCGGACTCCAGGACGAAAGAAAAATATGTTTGCGTTAAATTCAACTTGAGACAAAGCGTGTCAAAACACTTTTAGTGGTCATCCTACAGAAGCTCGTCAACAGACAAATGTCAACAAAAATGAGGTAGACTTTCTATATACAACCGTCAACAGACAAATGTCAACGTGAATTAAGTAGACTTTCTACATACAACAGTCAACAGATGGGTGTCAACATACATTCAGTAGATTTTTTACAGACGACTGTCAATAGAATGTAAGAGTATGTAGGATAGCAATAAAGTTGGTAGGATGTCAACAGAACGTCTACAGAATGTAAAAAAGCATTTTTGTAAGGGCTATAAAGCAATTCGTCGTGCTTACGTCCTCGAATACTACATACTACACGCTAGCCAAATGCCATCATGACAATGGGTCTGGTCACTATGCTGATTATAATTGGATAAAGAAAAATCCCTCAAGCCAAATTCCTATATTAATATCGCGTAGGGAGACAAAATGAACAACGAAATCTTTTTTACTAACTGCATATTGCTGTTTTCTCGTTTTTTTTTGGGGGGGGGGGGGAGGGGAGGAAGGGGAGGGGGTAAGCCAAACTGCATTGTCTTCGGCCGCACTGAATCTCGCTTGGAAAAAAATAAAATTAAAGGTTCCTAGCAAATGCTTTCCAAATATACAGGAGTTCAATATAACGGCTCAAAGGAGTGAAATAAGAAAATAACCCGCCGTAGTGGCTGAGGCATTGTGCTGCTGAGTCTAGGGACGCGGAAGCTGTTTTTTTTTTGGTAGAGGCGAAAAACTAAAACGCTCGACCGTAGAGTTTTTGATGCTCGTGAAAGATCTACAGGTGGTCAGAAGTAATCCAAAGTACGGCACACTAGAGAGCCCTGGTGTAGCTTTAGCGCGTAAATCCCTCAAAATTTGTTTCCTTTGAAATTTAACAAATTTTACACCAAAAAGTTATCGAACACTTCTTGAGTGAGGAAGGTTAAATTTCGGGACAATTTCTTGAACAGGAGAAATAATCTGGAGCACGAGTTCTCAACACAACTGCGTTCCACAAATCTACATTGCGAGACGCTTCTGGTCGGTCATGTGGTTTACATTTTGAAACAATCTTCATAAGCCTTTCTACTTCCTTGAACCATCAGTGAAAGGCCCTGACGTGACTCGTGATGGTCGTACTATACGGTGGAAAACCTGGCAGCAAATATTTCACCATATCTTACCATGGTGTTCAGTAGTAGCTCCGCTCAAAACTATTGTTTGCTAGCTATCAGCGCTCGGCAAGCCTCTGGACTTCAATTCGGTGCCTAGTGTGTAGACATGCGTTTTCATCCCTGTTTATTTGGCATACCTTGCCTTTAGTCCCCTCAAGCAATCTTTTCACTTAGAAAATGCTCTCACCTTTTGTAATATGATCTAAACATTATCTGCAGGGCGCGAGTCTCCAAATGGGCCCGACGTAACCTTTTATTTCAGAACATAATTCCTTTGCAGCCAAATGTTTGCCTGCTTTGTTCATAATTGCCAATAAAGTCAATTGAGTAATAAATGCATTTGCTAGCGCTAAATTAAGACAGTCTAGTTGGTTCAGGACCGCTAGTGGAGCTTATTTGATTGCAACTTTGGCTCGTAACCCTCGCTACCCAATTTATAATCGAAGGATGAAATATTCCAGATCTCCATTTGCATTTCCCATCTGGTGTTGCATGGGGATATAGAGGATATATACCAGTTCTTTTTGAAATGCAAGGTATAATAGCATAGTGCGGCCGTACTCATCGCTGCAATTTAACCCAAAGGTACCCGTTAACTGTCAACTGCCGGTGACCAACCACTAAACGTTGCTCTTCTGCAGTGGGTGAAAAAGGGCCGTGGCTGTCGCACGGCTACCCTGTAAGCCGCCCATGCCCTATTACATTTGGTTTTGTTTGTCTTTATAACTAAATGTCGCCTTGGCAAGTCCACGGCAAGGTTTTGAAGCAAACAATGCGCTCGCAGTCGTGACGGGGACATTGAAACGGCTGCGCACTGAGGAGGGGGTGATATGATGATGATGATGATGATGATGATGGTGATGACGATGATGCATAAACTTTATTTGAGTCAAGGTGCTGATGTTACGGCACCGGCCCAGTGGGAGGGTGCCCGAACTCCCTCTTTACTCCCCTTAAAATTTTACTCCCCCTTTAAAAAGAGTAATACTTTACTCCCTTTAAAACTCTCCCACAGGGCGGGAGGCCGGTGGGTGGGGGAGTGGGAGGGGGGTGGAGGGGGAGTAAAATTTTATTTGAGTGTATGTGAGAATCCACTGGCACTGTGTTTTATTTCCATATTTACGATATCTTGCAGTAAGGACGTACGACTGCCAGTGCAACTACAGAGGGCCATGGCCGCAGAAGCAGAGGCAGCCCGGGAAGCTCGAGCCAAAGTAAGAATGACGCAGTTGTTTGTTAAATGTAAGCAGCTGTCGTTGTTCACAGGGGGACTCAGATCACCATTATGTGAGCCGTGCCATCTCTGATTTCAATCCAAACAAGGATATGCTCACATGCCGGAACAAAACCATCAGTTGCTCATGATCCTCCAGCTGCGACGGCCAGCGAAGCACATATTCACCAAACTTTACATGATTGTATGCTATAATTGGGGGCCAAACATGGTGCGCTTTGTATTAAATCAGCCGAAATCAAACGGGTATTAAGGCTCTTTTACGCAGTCATGCGCTCCTCACCGAACCCAATGTATTACTAGAAAGTGGGTTCGGGTTCACAAACCGTCGCGAATCGAGCGTTGCTTTAGAGCCGCGATTAAGGCATTAATAATGCGTTGAGGTTAAGAAATTTTCTTGCGGTTATATGATATTTCACTGCCAGACATGGTCATTTTTAGCAGATGAAGTTAGCAGGGTTCGGTAGCAGGGTTACGGCTGTTTTCCGCAACATGTGGGCACGCATTCCGGAAAGTGGGGTATAACTAGATGTGGATGGAGGTCATTTTTTCAAAGTGCGTTTTAAAGTATTTACGAAGTAGCCAGTTTAATACGGCTTTGTTGAAGCGCATATTTTTTACCCTAAACGCACGTGACATGTTTGGCTTTAGCGTATTTACCACATAAAAAGCAAACTATCACCATTTTTCGACCCGCATGCACCCACTGAAGCCATAGACACAGGGGTGAAGTTACGTTAATTTAGTTAACTTTTGTGGTAATGCGTAATCTAGTGAATCTCATGCTACAAAATTTTAATAAAGAGAATCAATTTATTCCTTCCGAAATTACTTTTTGGAAATGGGCATATCTATTTTCCTCAAAAGCAAACGTTTAAATACTCTGCCGTTAATCTTCAGATTTGACCTATGTCAACTATGCTAACGTGGTTGAAAAAGCAAGCTGGGGAGGCCATGAGGGTGGCGGACGTGTGTATTTGTGTGTGGGGGAGAGAGGACGGGGTATCACTCCGAAATATTCCATACTCGTGAACGGGGTGCATCTCTATGAACAATTTTCGGCTTCGACGGACTGTTCCATAGACAGGCGAAGGCTTACAGCTCCTTCGATTTCACGCCTCAAGCAGAGAGGGAGCTTAAGAGAAGTCAAACGCCTACCCATCGTGTTTTTTTATACGGAACATCGCTACGCTGCAACTGACCGCCAGGTCAGAATTAATCCGCCAGTACTTTGTAGAAAAACAAAATTTTAACGTGTGCAGTCAGAGGGGGTGGCTTGATAACGTGCAGCGATTGATGCTCGCACACGTGTCCGCACCTATAAGCGCAGTTGGCGGTTTCGAATGACCCTTCTTGAAGCCACCGAATGATTAGACCTTGTTCGCTTTCACGGCCCCGGATGCGCAAATGGAACTGGAGGTGGTTCTTCAACCCTAGCTCTGATTTATTTCTTCTTTCACGGTAGAGAATCCCTAGGTGGCTGCTTCAGTCACTACTCGTAGGGTGGTCAGTACTCGCTTGGCTTGCCTCGTGAAAAATGCATAGGTTTTATGAACCCCGAAAAACGGGGAATGGGGGAAGGGGGCGTTCCCTGCATTGCCTTCCTATTTACCTTAGCGTACAGCCACATGCACAGTGGAGCTTGTTAGCACCCCAGGCAATTCTTTCTTTTGGGAAGCTCGCAAACATTCCTTCCCACCACCCGCATGTCTTGCGCACCATTTTCACAGTCAGAGCCTGTATGCTAATGCATTGTCCATGCTGCTACCTGTGTTCATCTGTACTTTGAACCGAAGATGCTGTTGGTTGACGTTATTTTCCTGGTGTGGAGCCAGATCTCATGAGGAGGGAATGGCTTGGGGCATTTAGACCATTATCCTCTCTAGGTATTCGCACATCCCCGGTTACGTATTTCTGCCCTTTCGCTTTTTCTTCCTTTGCCTTCTTTCCGTAAGGAAGAATTAACCCGGTGAAACCGTAAGTAAAAATGGATGGTCGTAACAGCGCTGACAAAACGGGACGAGGGAATAGAAACACGTAGGACACAAACGGGCGCTTTTCATGAACATGGACCAACTAACTCGCAGAAGACTCCTGCTAAAAATTGAGGTTTATCACAAGAACAGTGCCTTTTTACGTGCTGCTGGGCAAGCTTCCCACGAGGTTACTGACAAGGGTATATATAGCCGCCGGACATCGCGGTCTCGTTAACTGTACCCTTCTGCGTGACTCTACATGCAAGACACCGAATGTTTAGCATGCCTTCTTTATGATTAGGGACACAAGGCTGCTTAGGTCGTCCAATGATTAAGTGAAGCACTGGAAGAATGAAGATGTAAGCGATCTCAGCATCTTCGAGTGGTGTTAAAAGCTAAAATGCTGTTCGTAAAACACAACCGACCACTTCATTTGTTTGTGTGGGCGGTGCTTCAACATGACAAAGGACTTATTTACTCCTTTGAAGGAAGCCATGATTTACCTTACCAAACTTGAAGCTCTGTTGTTGTCTTCACTGTAATCAAAAGACCTGGGTTCCTAACAAACAGTGAAAATAAGGTATATGTTTCTCGCTTACAAACTGCATAGCAATTGAGTAGTAATGCGATTACTTTTCAAACACTAATTGTAACGCAATTACTTTCGGGAACAGTAATTTTAGTGTACATTATTTACTTTACACCAGTTCTGAGGAAAGTAATTAATAGTGTAACATATTCCTTTTCAATAGCAATATGGCCGTCGGTGCTTGAATCATAAGACAAATTCAGCTTCAAAAAAGGATGGAAAAAAATTAAGAATAGCTCCTGACAATACGCGCGAGTTTCTTGACATAGGCTTTGCATATAAAAACAAACACATCTGTCGGTAGCAGGAGAGGTGGTGGTAATAAACGAACCAAAACGCCCTTAGGCACGAGAGAGGCACACTGGCGATCGTCTGCGCGCCGCTGCCACGTGTTCCTTCTCTGCGCCCAGTGCCGGCGCCTGGGCTCACTCAGTGGTGCTTTCGCAGGTCATTGCGGCCGAGGGAGAACAGCGAGCTTCGCGGTCCCTGAAAGAAGCCGCCGAGGTGATTGCGGACACGCCGTCTGCGCTCCAGCTGCGATACCTGCAGACCTTGGCTTCTATCGCGGCGGAGAAGAATTCCACCATCGTGTTCCCCATCCCGATGGAGCTCTTTTCGGGCTTCATCAACAGCGCCAGCAGCCACGCTGGCGGCGGCCACGGCGGCGGAGGTGACGTGAAGAAGGACCTCGAGGCTTCCGCGTAGCAGAGGGCCCGCCAGTCCCGTTCCAACAGCCTGTTCTGGTACGGGACGGGCCAGAGGCGGCTCTCGCTTATCCTGCCTCCACCGCTGCGCCTGGGCTCGCCCGGCAAATGAGATCGCGCACCGGGTCGACGGCCGCTGCGCCCGTTCACATCGTGGCCGAAGGAGTCCCTGCCCACAATGCGCGCCAATTGCACGGCCGTACGAAAAATTCGACCCTCTGTCACCAGTTGCACCTCTTTTTCTACCTGCGAAAGTGCATCGTCCTTTGAAGCGCCCTCACTGAGTTTCGGTTCTTTGTGTGCGGCTAGAAACAAGTCGGGGGTGACATGCGCCCGATGGCCACATTTATTCCCGTGCTTACCGTACCCAACAAGATGGCCGCGGTCACATTAACCTTCCCGTGGAAGAGCGCGCTCCAGGCTGCACCAAGGTTTTATTGTGTTTTGACGTGCAGAGACGCTCAAGTGTGGTGATCGTTGTACGCAAAACGTGTGGAAGCTTACAAGTGGCACCAGCCTCTGTCATGTGACCGTCTTTTCAGGAGCGGGAAAGCAACCTAACGTTAAGCGGTCGTCACTAGCAACAAAAGCCTTTTTGACAGCACGCTACTAGATCCACTGTTGCGGTTACTTGGGGCAAAAACCAGCCTTGCGGGATACACACATGGCCTCCACAGTAATACTAAGCAGGCGTGTGTTCTCTCTTCTTTCTTTTTGTCTGCCTGTGTTACATGGCCAAACTCTCGGCGCTTTGAAAGACGGCACAGCGGTACTGAAAACAGTTTACCCTTTGGTAGCGGGTGCATTGAGAGCGCTTAAAATGAGATTCCAGGCAGGCGTTTGCACTGAAGTACAGACTCGGTCGAATCGAATGGCGTGTTGCGGTCGACCCCGTTACAGAGAACTATTGCCTCCGATCTCTTGCCAGGGTCGGGCACGCCACGAACGGCCAAGGCCACGATGAGACGAGGGCAGACACAGGCCAGCGGGAAACATGAGGCGAACAACAGAGCAGGCAACCGGACCAGAGCACTGTGCTCTGTGACCAAATCTGAGCAGTGCTGGACTTAGGTCTACTGCTTGACCAGCCAACTATCATGCAGTTGAGGCCGGGTAAGAAAAAAAAATTATGCACATTCAGTCTGTGAGCACACAATTCCAGCAGTATTGCCGTAGTTTATTTTAGACTTCGCTTTTTTCATTTTCTGCGATGTGCCACTGGACGTGCTTCATTCGGCTTGAAAAAGAGGCGGCGGAATTAGCGCAAGCGGTACTGCATCTCGACCACGACTTGCATTCTGTTGAGGAGCGTGCATTTATTTGGAACTTGCGTTCGGTTTCCGTGCATGCTGCCTATTAATGCGGTCTCTTGGTTTTATCAGAGAAAGCTGTTATGTCCACATATATAATCAAGGGACGATATATGTAGGATTTCTCTTAAAATGATAGTTGAAAGATGAAATTTAATCTGAGTAACAAAGGCGCATCGGAAAAAGAAACACAAGCCGACTATGTGGGCGCAAAGACATGAATGAGAATCCCACGCAAGACGAAATTTTAAGTGGCGTAATCATCAGCAGGGTTTCGGCGCAGATTCACATAAAACGAATCGCCGCACCAGGAACATCTCGTATACGTAAACAGCAGTCAACTTCATCGCAGTTAATGACAAAAATTTACTGTACGACGTTGGTGGGTACAATTTACAGCCCTAATTGCAACGGCAAACATACTTTTCCTTTGGTACACCACTAGGGCTCGCTTTTGGCAACACAATGGGACGAAATGTGTTCACTGAGCATATTTTTTCAGAACTGGTTGTGAAAAAAAAGCGCAACAAAAGGCACCTTGCTTCCGTACATTTTTTCATTCATTATTGCGTTTTCCGACAGAATTCCGAGAGAAAGTTGTGCTCCATACTTTGACGAGACACTGTGCATGCCTCGCGAAGTCCAGCCATTTTCCTGGTGTGGCGTGGTTTGTTCAATGTGTATGTAACGTTTAGTAACTTGAACACTGCCTCTCTGGAACAATTATCTTGCATTAAACAAACACACGCGCGTATAACACACACATACACGAGTGTCTGGTAAGTTTACCTTTTAATGGTGCGTTTCATTCGCGACTGCCAGCATGCGAATCCTTTTTATTCCCACGGCCCCAGTGGACGAATCCCTTCTACCCCCGGTGCTGCACGTAACGTACATTTACCGCGCTTGATCAAGTAAACTCTCGGAGAAGCAACGATGTGGTGTAAATCAGTGGCTACGCATTGCTAGGAAAAATTGAGAGGTTCTCGTTTCCCCGTTTTTATTTTGCCAGAAAACTAGCGTAGGTACCGCCCTTTTATCGCAGGTCTTGCACTTTCTTTACCAAGCCGCGAAAAATGCGAGATTAACAAGTTTTCCAAGGATTGAATCGGTTGTAGGATAGTAGTACCTAATCTAGCCAATTCCAGCTATTCGTTCACCATGCTGTCTGGACTGGCCCTCATTCTCGCTGCCGTTTCACTCACCAGGGACAGCTGTCATTAAAATTCGAGTGTATGATGGCTACGGTTACAATTAGACTACGCTTCGTCGGGAAGGTTTAACGAGAAAGTATTAGTTGACTCGGTAGGACGAAAATATGGCGCCGTAGCCAAGAGTTGGACAAAAAAAAAAAAGCTGGGGGATGGTGCGCAAAATGGCCGACGGCTCGAAGAATAAAAAAAGAGCTTGAAGAGTACTTGCACACGAAGTATGTATAGTCAATGCCGTCCCAAACTACTCAAATATGCCGGCATGGCTCATACGTGTCAGCATTGTGCACTGCAAAACATAACTACATAATCGAAAGTACCATGTTCAATACCCGTGGGGTCGTTTCTTGCGATATCCAATTGAAAAACAAAAACAAAAACAACGAGTTAAACACGGCGTCGAAGGTTGGTGAGATAAAAGCAAAATAAAAAAAAATTAGATGTCGGCTTGAGCAGTTCTAAGCGCAACAAAAACAAAAGATGACGGAAAACATGTGCGGTGTCGTAGCAGATGGCACGCGAGCAATGCGAACGCGCAAGAATTGAGCTGAATAAACTTTATTACAAAAAAGATGACCTTTGGTGTATTGGTGAACAGGGAGGGTGGGATAAGAGGGTGTCTACAGGGTAAAAAATGAAAGTCCCAAAGGGAGAAGGATGATGATGATGATAATGAGAGGAGACTTGAGGAAATTGCACACTAATGCTTTCGCATTCGCATCACAAGGAGTGCCTGGGTGACCCCGTATTTTTTTTTCAATAGGGTGGGCGAGAGGGACTTTTTAACTTCCACGATGCAAGAAAAAAGGCTGCCCACATGTATTTCTCCGAAGAGCTAGTCATGTGTCTCGTGTCAAAGAATTTATCTTAGTCTAACTACTTATCCAAGCCGCAGACCGGGAAAGAAAATGGCCTATGCCTGTGTACAACAGGCCTTTTTTCTTCTTCAAGAATGAGGGGAGGTTAAAGAATGGTGGGTCGTGCATATATAATAAGCATTCGTGCGTAAATGGTTTTCCACATGCTCGGTTTATTTAGCTGCGCACTTCATTTTTTTTTTATTTTGGGTGAGATAATCCGACTTAGTCACTTCAACATCTCCACGCAAACCAATGCTTTGCATATTTTTTTCGGAATAAGAGTGCCAATTATCGAAATCGCGTATTCGAGAAGTGTTTCAACAGTTTCTTGCCGTGAAATACCCTACGAAAAGTACGGCAGCTGTTTGCGTAAAACAAAACAAAAAAAAAGACAGGAAAGGCGCTCTATGCATTTTGGGAGGACGTGTATATAGAAAACTTTTTTTTCTTTGAATGGTTACTCGCTGCAAGGAACAGGGAAAAGTGTGTACCTCGCGCAATCCTTCTGAGACCAATGGCTCGCGGCAGTTAAGCCTAACAACCTCGAGGTTGTCCCTTGTAACTATTTATTTTAGGAAACTGAGTATGATATGACTGCAGCACTGTTCCCGCGATTTCCTACTCCTTTCGAGGTGCCAGCGTTTAGAGTTAGTGTTTGAAGCTCACTCAGTTTACGGGCACACTTGCAGCCATGCCATTCGCCTTTGTTTCGGAAATGGGGGAAAATGTGCAGCTTCCTCATAGCGCTTTCCGGAAGTCCGCGCTAAAGATGATGTGACTATAAAAATCCGTATTGCAGTGAGTGCCCTGCGAGAGCGGGTCTACCTTCTCCTTGCGGCACACACTACGTTCTGCTGCACTAGATTCCAGTAACTCGCACTATACCACTATCGTCCATCCAATTTCTTGTTATCTCTTGTATCATATAGGCTACTTGAAGAGAAGTACACCTCCATAGTGTCGCAGAGTTAAGCATTATAGATATAACTACTACATTCATATGAAATATTATAAGTACGGTATATAAATATATATATATATACATAATATAAATAAGCTTTCTCTGCTCCGAAAAGGAACCGATACGATTCCATCGGCCCTCTTAGAGACCTACGACGGAAGTCATGTAAGCTTCAGCGGGAAGACAACACATACAGCGAGAGTTGTGTTGTAAAAAAAAGAAAACACGGGGCTTACGTTCGTCTTCACAAGCGATGTTCAGGCACGTCGTTCACATCTTTAGTGTACATAATATACCTCGTGCTTGATATGTACATAAGAAGTGGAGGGGAAGCAGCTTGTTCCACTCGTGGTCCTTGGTGACTTTTCGTTTGGTGTGCACACAATCCCGGTGGTGCGCATAAGTGCAACACGGAGCGCCGGGCGTGCCCGCTGACGCCGGCTTAGCGCTCTTTACAACATTTCTTCCTCGCAGCCACCCCCACTTAGAGGGTGCATAGTGCACATGTACTATAAAGTGCTGTTACTGTGTGTTCCAGTTCAATAAAAAAAATTGCTATCTGTTGTAAATACAAATATTTCAAGCGTTTCTGAAGAAAAAGAAACACGTTATGCGATCTAAGACAGACAAAACGCAAAAGCTCAATGTGATGCGATACCGTTGTGTGGTGTGCTTGTTAATGTTTTGGCTCCTGCATCGTCTGTTACTTCCGTGTTGTGTTTTGTTACTTTTTTGTTGTCGCTTCGGACCCCTTACTACTTACCCCTTGCTGCGAACCCGGTAGTGTGTTCCACTGCTTGCTAGCCTTTTTCGCAGTCACACGCTTGCTTTTGAGAAGCCAACATTTAAAAGCCGTCGCGTTAAATGGGGTCTCCTTTAGGCCTTTGGTGTAACGCGTCACTCAGGTTACCGGCAGTTGCAGGGGACTTCCAACCGACGACGTAGTCGGAAGGTTTCCGGCAATGGCCCGACTCGGGCGGAACACTTTATAGTCGTACATTCAGAAGCACTCATCCCAATCTTCTCTTTTTATTGTGTGGTTACGTGAGATTTTTATACTTGATATCTCTCCGCCGGACGTAATAGTGTTTTGAGTCCCCAAATGAACAGTCATCTGGTAGTTACACTGTAGCCTATAAGTACTAAGAATTGTCGACGACAAATAATTTGGAATACCGCAGAAGGCTTGATAGCCAAGTCGTCTTATATGGGAGCTGAAGTGTTTTGGTGACTCGTCGTTCAATGACTGTAAATGCTCTTTGTGACCTAGTGCACGGAAGAAGAGGCTCAGTACCTGCAGATGTATTTAAAAAAAAGCTTTAACATGTCGTTCCAAAAAGTGAAGATGTAATCAAGGAATTCAGCGTAGTATTACGCACTTCCTTTTGGGGCATACCGTTTTGCAATCAAGTAACTGAATGACGTCACCGTCGCCAAAATGGTGCTATATTTGGTGGGACATTTTTCCGGTGCACACTACACAGCAAAATCGGTGAAATAAGGCATGACGCGCTACTCGTAATACCACTGCGTGCGCCCGATCGAGTAAGACAAGACATATGTGAATGTTGCAACAAAGTTCCTACGTTCCTGCCTGCGATCTGCATGCGTTCTCGTCCATTCGAGCACAATAAGCAGAAGAAATGATTGCAGATGAGCGAAGACTAGTGTCAGCGTAACGAGGCAACTGACTAATTATTGGAACGTTTGCAATGGTTGGTATACTTCAGTGGGGGCATATGAGTGAGGTTGCAATGCGGCGGTTTTAGTGTTAACCCATTGCTTTTCGAGCTTTGTACCAACTCAGTTACTGTTAGCAAGACATAAACATTTTGGAAATAGTGCCATAGTGTTTTCTCGGAGCCTGCGCATCTTATATTTATTCGACTCTGCGCGTTCAGCCAGGTTAGCGGGCCATACACCTCTCCATAGGGCAGATCTTGCCTCGCTACCTGATCTTACCAAGGAGAAAAGCTTTGTACAAACCAGGAAGGAATATGGCAATGAAACCATGTTTTCCTTGTTAAAACCCACCCTACTTGAGGGGGAAAGGAAAATTTGCTTTTGACACGTCATAAGGAGGTCATACAAATGTCACAAAGCTGTTGATATTTATTTTCTTAAAAGCTCTGCCTTTTTTGCGCAAGCGCATAACATGCTTTCATGCTAGACTGGCCTGCCTTCTTGTTCGGCTGCTCGAATAGCAATGCTCTGTGAGGTGCATGCGGGTAGTAGCGTACCTCCAGCGGATGACATGGCCTACCAGGGGCTTTTAAATATGCACACTCCGCGAACGGCACTGTGCGCATCGCGCAATGTCTCCAACATGCTTGGATTTAAGGGACGCATTTTTATTTAACCGCCCGGTAACCTTGCGATGATTTAACTACACTTAGCCAACGCGGTGAGCACCTTCCTTCAATGATGATGCTGTACGTAATGTTCTCCAAGGTTGTTTGGGTTCTCCACAGCCGTATTATAATGGGTTCCCAGGTGCAACCGTTAGTTGTAGGTCGTCACTCGCAGATTTCCGGCCGTCCCGCTCTATAAGGGAACCTAGCGGAAACTACAGGCCACGTCAATGGCGCCAGTTGAGTCGCGGTTACGTTTCTTCAACACGCAGGCACACTTAAAAAGGGTACCGCGGACTTGTTTTTGTCAATGGAATATTCATCTAGCTACAGAAAAGACAAAAGGTAAAGTATTTATAGGTCTGCGACGCGGACACCAAAGCATTAAAGTACATTCGGGACGAAACAGACTTGCAATCTCCACGTTAAACCTACTCCCAAAAGGGAACTCTCGACGCACTTCAGTGATTCCTTTCCCACGTGAAACAATTTCTGAGTTACTTTGTTTTTTAAATCCAAGCAAGGTAATTTGGCGATTTCTCAGGGAGCAATTCTGCGTGCAGCATAAAATGGCTTGCGTGCTTTTTGGTCAACCATGAGGGGCGCGCAAAGTGCGCTTAGGTTCCCTGCCCTTCAGAACTTTCCTTTGCTCTCTCCGCTTTCTTCCCTGACTTTCGTAATCCTGTTGACTGACTGAACTTGTCGTCACTATTGTGTGCACCGGAAGAATCCTACTAAAATAGAGCTAATAGCAACATCAGCAGCAGAAAAATGGGACGAGCGAATGCTTACAGGTTTGGTCCTGCAGCGCACATGTGTGTTCTGGTAGCACTTCTGAAAGAGTGTCGGGTAGTTGCGTGCCAACTCGTCTGTCTTCTTCAGCGAATGCCCCGCATTGCATGCAACTACATGAAACCAGCAAGTCTAGTGGAGGTATTATTTTCGGGGCTAGAAAAAATACGTTGCTATTTTTTCTCTGGCTGCGTCAGTCAACCTGAGGTACACTGTGAGGGAGCGAAAGAAGTTTAAAACAAAAGAAAAGGGGGCGTGGATGAGAAAATGACTAGGTTGAACAACTGCAATGTTTTGTCAGAGGAGCCTGCGAATTATTAGGTGAGCCAGTAGCGTTTCTTTTCTCGTAGAAGTGCCAAAACTACCACGTCTGGAACTTTGTGGCTGACGCTTGCTTTTCACTTTTGCGTGTTTGTCTGGGTGGGAGCAAAAAAAAAAAAAATGTCTACATCTAATGCCGGTCTTTTTGTTCCGTTGTTGTGATCTTTGATGTGTAAACTTCGAGAGAATCTTTCATTCGACAACGATGTCGCCATGAATAGACCCACAACTAGGTTTCATGCCATCGAAAGCAACGTCAATGTCATTTGAGTGGCGCAGAATGCAGTGAAATAAAAATGGTCAAGTCATATACACGCAGAGAAAATGTGTTGTCGCATTATTTCCTTTGGTAATTAGGATGGTGATGATGATGTTTGGATTTTATGGCGCAAGGGGTAATTAGGATGATAATTGCAAGAAAGTTCTACCTGCTTTTAATTGCACAAAGAAACAAATGAAAATAATACGCACATGCCTGTTCGTCAAGCTCGGTGCACATGCTTATTGATAATGCTGCCTCCGTATGCGAATTAAAAATCGACAGCAAATGGAAGACTTGTGTACGCTCCAACAAAGGCGGTTGTGTAACTTACAAAAAATAGCAGGCATTAAAGAGACACTAAAGTGTAAAACTAAGTTTGCCTGTATGGCTAGATTAGAGTGTCGTGAGTACAAATATGTCCCTCACTGCAGCAGTACCCGGTTATTAACGCAGAATAGGCCAAGAGTGGGAAGGCAGGTATTGCTGCCCCACACATTTTCCCGCACTATGATTTGTGACCTAACAAATCGCGAATGCATGGTGAAACGGGATTGGTGAGGTTTGTCTAAGCATTTCTGAGAAACAAACACTGCGGCTAGGGTATGTAAGTGTGATATAAATGTACGCGGAAACTTCTGCTGATCATGGGCTTTTTAAACGACACAAACCGCGGCTGGCAAATAATCTGAAATAGGATGCCCCAGCATAGGCGGTATGTTTTTCCAGTTTCGATTTTGTTGAAATGTTTCGCTTTGCGTACAAGCGCAGCCAAAATATGCATGCGGGTGAACGCGAAAAGCCTACCGTACCTACTTATCCCTAACGCATATGCAACAGATAATGAAAAATTATTAGATTATTAGTGCGAACGGCTTGAAACTAGACGGCCGTCAACTTTATTGTCAATTGCGTGCCAAATGGTCATTCTTCTGCGCCTGCTACCAGGCGGCACTACTTCGCGGGAACGCTGGGCCATGGGCGGAATGTATGTTATACAGGGGCGGGGCTGAATGACCCTCCGATCTGGAGCGCCGCCTTGACAAGATGGCGTTCAGAAAGCTTACTGACTGACTCAATCTTTGCGGTGGAAGCAAAAGCCAATCGATTGGTTTTTCAATCGATTGGCTTTGGCAAAAGCCAATCGATTGGCCTGTTCTGATCAGAACAGGCTTTCCGGGAGATGGCGACGATCGAGTAAAGTCGAGACTAGAGCCCCGGCTCGTTCTGAGCGTTCTGTGAAGTGCTCTTTAAAGCCCTTCACAGAACGCTCAGAACGTTCAGAACAGGAGCCATGAAGACAATATACGAGTTGGTTTTCTTCGAAAGGTTAGGCGTTTTATAGTGCCCCCGCGCTTGTCCGGCAGCAACGATGCTTTATTCACCAAGAAAGTACACGCAATTTAAGCCAAAATATTGATTCTCCCGATTAATGGTGTGTTTCGTGACGTCAGCGGTTAGGTCTCCACGGCAGGTATTTGAAGCGAATGTGAAGTATGCTGACTAGGGCCGCAGCTGACGACGAAACGTCTTTCGCAGCTTAGTTTACCGTCCGACCTCTAGATCACATCACAATACCGCTCATGGGCCCTCACTTTGTTTCTGACCGTATTTGCACCTGGTTTGTTTTTGTTGTGGTTGGAAGTAATCGTTTCATTAAACATGGATATGCTGGACGGATTGGGTCACGGAAGACAATTTCGCTTATGCCAACTGGCCAGTGTCGTGTGAGACGACCGCAAAGCGCCGGACTGCTGTGCAGCTATAACAAGCATAGTGTGCGCGGCACGCGCTGGTGCTTCTATGTTTACGTGTGCGTTCTTAGCTTGCATTGTTTGCCCCACCATTCTTACTGCTATAAAAAGAATATGCATTAAATTTAATAGCGAATAGCTCGTCCTACAAGTTCATAAGCTCTGCCTAACTTGCGTTTGCTTTTGCCAGCCTCAGCCGATCGCACAGGTACCCACAATACATCATAGGTTGTAGTGCGGAAAATGGGATAGTGGGTCACCCGGCTATTCTATTTTTTCGTATTTATACAGCTTATTATAATGCATTTTGCGTTTAAAGTGGTGTCAGTGTTATTCTAACGAGGCAGCTTTTCGAATGAACAAACTTGTGTTTTGTCTACATGGCCCCTTTAACGTCGGAACAAACGCGAAGGAAACGGGAGACAGAAGTGCCAGCCCAAGTTATTTGATCGTCGGCAAACAAGACATCTTTGTAGTCGAACTAATGCCGAGAGACATACAAAACGCATGTCATTGAATGAAATGGGAAGTGCCACAAGAAGGACATTGTCTTCTACAACAGCGTTCGAACAGAAATAGCTTGGTTCAATTCTCCTTAAGGCAGCCATTTATCGCTAGAAGGAAAAAAAACGTGATTATGTTGGATGGTTTGTGGCTCCGAAAAAGTACTCGCGGGCTCGTCTCTGTCAATCCGCGTTCCAAAGCAAGTCAGTTTTTTGTATCACATTGCCGGTACAATAAAAGTATACTGACTACAAGTTGTACCATACCTTGCTCAACGAGTATGTATTTTTATTTGACGAAGTAAAGCGAAACAAGAGGTAAAATTTGTCCCTACGTTATCATCCACAGTAGTTGGGGCCGTGAGCGTGAATCGCGAGGACCTCAGTCGTTGCAGCCTCATTTTCCTGGAACGACATTTCGTTGACAAGCCATTTATTTCGCTGGAGTAGCGCGAGCCAAGCGCCTGGTAATAAAAATTCACCAAGCGGGAACATGGGTGCACGAGAAGCTTGTAGGGTTGGGGTACATTAAAGAGACACGGATGTCTGAGCAAAAAGAAATCGTGCGGTTTATTCAGATTGCAATTTGGCTACTGCTTCTGCTCACCGAACCCCTTCAGCGGCCCGCCGTTGTCGTTTCACCTGGATATCTAACCGCCGAAACTCAGGATTAGCTCTCCGAGCCCGCTCCCGTTGACGTTCTTGCAGGGCTGTCCGCTCTTCGGCGGAGCAGACCAAGCACGGTCTACCCATTGATTGATTGAATGATTGTAGGGTTTAACGCGCCGACGCAACGCAAGTGATGAGGCGCGCCGTAGTGGAGGGCTTCGGATTAATTTCGACCACCTGGGGATCTTTAACGTGCGCCGAAATCTCGTACACACGGGCGATTTTGCTTTTCGCCTCCCTCAGAAAAACGGCCGCCGCGGCCAGGAATCGAACCCGCGACCTCGTGGTCGGCAGCGCAACGCCTTAGCCACTGAGCCACCACGGCGGGTACGGCCTACCCATGACGGAGGAGGCCTTGAACTGGCTGACGAGAAACGCGCGCGAAGCGAGCTAACCTTCCTTTACCTTCTCGGCACTGAGAGAATGCCTGTGATTCTCCGGGAGTATAGCGGGACCCGGCGCGCCATTTGTGGGTTGGCCGCCAGCTGTGGGTGAAGAGGGAGAGGAAGTGGGATGAGGATGAGGGTTTCGGAGAACGATGCCAACACCGACGGTGACACGAGTCAGGCAATTCAGGCTTTAAAGAAGCAATCCACCGGCCCGTCCCCGGTACACACGGAGCGGCACCCTGCTATGCTAAAGCTTGTTTTCGTCACCCTCAATCTCAAATTTCAAATTTATTTACTTCTTAATGTATTACAATGCTGATAGTAGATACAATGCTGATGGTAGATTACAATATTGATGACAGAACAAATAGCGTGCTGGGCCGCGGATGTGCAGTGCAGTCCCGGAACGAATGTAACACTCGTGCGCTACACGGTATGTTAGAACACTATCGACAGCCGGGGAACATGCGTCGTGTACAGGTGGCGTATGTGGCAAGGCAAGCCTACCGTTTCTCTCCTCAATTCTAGGCCTTGCTTGGAGAATTCAGACTGGTTGACATTATTTTTTATGTTATATCACTCCTTGGGACAGCGTTCCTAAGCGCTATTCTTGATCCTCGTTCGGGTCTTCATTTTGGCAGCGTGGCGTATGTTCCCAAACGTTGATCACGACACCGAGGCGTGCTAATGAAGGAGAAAACTTTATACAAGTATTTACATGATGAGTGTACAGGTTCGGATGCCCCGCCTAGCTTGAATCAAATCGCCCAACGAGCAACACTCGGCGCGCACAACACCGCCTTTTTGCTCACAGCAAAAGTACCAAGAGTTGCCCTAGGAAATTCAACTACAAAAGTATGGTCAATCAAGAACATACAGTTCGAAAACGCATAGGCCCCGCCCAATCTCAAAGCCGTCCCGGATGCTTGCCCACGTGACCACAAGGGCGAGATGCTGTTGGCGGCGCTCAGACGGGAAGACCTTGTGGCGGTACCCCAGCGCGTGCAGTCGTCTCCTGCCACACAGGAATAATCCCCAAGAGCGATGATGCTGGGGCTGAGCCATCATTGACGAGTGCTGGCCATGCGTTGGTAGTGCGGTGATAGGCACGCGCATAGAATAAACGGGACTAAAGACCAGTTCCCTCGCTTTAATGGTGAACAGCAGCGGGAGAAGAAGCTGGGGAGTTAAGAACCAGATGTGCAAACCACTATGGTCCACAGACCTAGCGAAGTCGCCACTTGGCACAAGCTCGGGGCACCGTTCAATGAAGTGTCTCTCTCTCTCGCTCTTTCCTCACGGGCGAAGGCGTTCGTCTTGCAGGTGCAGGTTGCAGGTGCGGGTTGTTGGATGGTTTCTTCTTGAAGCGTATTCTTTCTTCAATAAGGCATCGTACGCAGCACGAGCGAATCCGGCCGCTGGCGAAGAAGACACGCTAATTAGCGTCGACCTCCCTTGTCAGCCGGATCCGGACATTTCGGTGCACGGACATTTTGGGGCAGGACGTCTCGGTGCGGACATTTCGGTGCACGGAATGTCCCAGCAATTTTTGTTTCAGAATTCAGCTTTAGTATAGTAATTTGGTCAGACGATATTATTTTAACGTTCGAGAGTTGCGTGTGGGCCGCACTGCACGCAAACGAATAGTGAACCTAGGCGGAGAATCAGCGTGTAAAAGCCAGTTTTATAGTAGACGTTAAAAAATTAACGCTGTTAACTCTTTTTCAAATTTTGTTATTGAAGTTGAAGTTTAAAGTTTATTTTTCTGGATACAGAAAAACGGAGGGAAGGCAAAAGGCGGCTAGCCTGACAGAGGCCTTCCCTCCGAGCACAGTTGACACGAGGTACATTTTAATATAAACAACACAAAACATGGCAATTAATTCGCAAAGCAGAAGATATCAAGAAAATGTTTTACAAGGAAATTGGTTTACATGCAGACTCACTCTTATCAAAACAAAAAAGACACCGCTGTGTTTTGAAAATAAACGCACATATCACAACGTCATTTTAATGATTACATCATTACCATAAGCACAGTATAACAATGGCAACAAAAATACCAGTTGTACTTGCACCGAAAGAAACTAGTCGGCCCATATTAGGTAAATACAAGGCACAGAAACAACTTAGGTACCCTCAACATTACTTTCCATTACTACAGTTTTAAATGTGTTTTTCGATATCTTCTAAATCTACTTGCATCCCTACCACATTTAAAAGAAAAAGAATTTGGTATTCTGAATGGTGTCGGCCGTAATTGGTTCTTGTCTTTGGTAGCTTAAGCTGTTGCTGGCGAAAACTATATAAAGATGTTTCAGATACGTTATCAGTGATGTAGAGTTTATTTTTGTATATATATTGCAAAAGCGTAAAACAAAAAAAACTTGGTTTGCTTTTAATAATGAGTATTTTATATAAAGGGTAGATCCTGGCAAATGTTCCGCACGACCCGTGTAGCACTCGAGAATGCGCAAAACCTTTTTCTGCAATTTTATCGGCCTGTCATAATTCGCATTGGTGGTTATGCCCCACACCAAAATGCAATAGCTTAATCTTGAATAGAAAAGTGAGTAGTACATGGAAAGTTTCAGCCATGTGGGAATCAATGAGGTCAACCTATACAGGCAGCCTACCGACCTACCCAAAAAATTTTGTTGCTTTTCTTGTTTTAGTTTCACACCCCGAAAAATAATCTCGATGCCATAATTTTTTGGCTTATTGATAGGAGCAAAGATTATGTATTTAGTTTTATCAGAGTATAGTTGGAGCTTATTTAAGGTTAGCCATTCGGATAACTGATTTAAGTACGTATTGACCATGTTTTCCAGTTCAAAAAGGCTACGGGCCGTAAAGAAAATGTTAGTATCACCAACGTACAAAATTACTTTAGTTGTATAAGGTGTGCTACAAAAGTCGTTTACATAAAATAAATATAGCAAAGGTTCAAGGATAGAGCCCGGGGGTACGCCTCTTTTCACTTTGATTTGGTCTGACGTGTCACCGCATACACTGACGTACTGACATCGATCAGTGAGGTAGCTCTCTATTAACTTCAGTACCACCCCCCGTACACCATATGTTTGAAGTTTCGACGCAAGGACATCATGGCACAGAGTCGAACGCTTTGCACAAGTCAACGAATAATCCCAGAGTATATAATCTTCTTTCAAAATTATGGATTATGTCGTGCTTAATACTAAGTAAAACGGCTTAAGCCGATTTTTCTTTCTGAAAACCGAATTGCACATTGCTTATAGTATTAAATTTACTAAAAAAATCTCTAGTCGAGTGTTTATGGCATGTTCGAATAATTTAGACAAGACTGGTAGAATTGAGATCGGCCTGTAATTGTTTAATTCTTTTTCACAACCACCCTTATGAACAGGACAAATTCGCGATATTTTTAAATGGTCTGGAAAAATTCCCGTCTCGAATGTTCTATTAACAATAACTGCTAAAATAGGGGATATGATATCCGTTACATGCTTAATAGGTACGGCTTAGAGATCATCAAAACCCGAAGCAACATTGTTTTGAATATTCATAATAATTTCCATGATTTCATTAGGTGCAACCGGGGTCAATGAGACAGAATTAGCTGTTTGGCTAACTCAGGATATGAAACTCTCATATTCATCGCATCGATCATCAGGCGCAATAGCACTGGCAAAGTGTGTGTTCAGAGTACAAATAGCGTCATATCCGGTTTTAAGGCCTGTAGTTGCCATTATAATTAGACAGCTCCATTCTGTGTGACCACCTCTGAGGTTTTTAATTAAATTCCAAATTTTCTTGGGGTCATTACGTATATTGCTGAACAACCGTTCATAATACTCTATTTTTGCTCTTTTCAGTTTAGCCTTTAGCCAATTTCGGTATTTTTAAAGGCAGCAAAGTTATCCCGGTCTTTTGTCTGCAGAAAGGAATGAAACATATTGTTCTTTTTTTTTAAATCTTTTTTTAGAAGCATTTTGCTGATCCAAGGCTTTGAGTTTTTTTTTTTCATCCTGGTTAGTTCTAACGAAAATGCTTGCTCATAGCACAGCGAAAGTTTTTCTAAAAACAAGGTGTACGCCTTGTTCGGGTCTTTTTCTTTAAATACGCATTCTCAACCTGTGACATATACGAGACTACGAAAGTGTTTCAAAGATTGGTCATTTATCTTTCGAATGAATTTTTCCGCTTGAAATTGACGCCTATCAAACGAGAGTGGTAGTAGACAAAATGCGGGTAAATGGTCGCTTATCTCGGCCGATAGTACTCCAGCGGTGCAAAGTTTGTGACACATTCTCAAGAAGGGACGCAGTATTTGACGTTATTCTAGTAGCTTCAGTAATAACATTTTCCCAAGAATAAGAATTCACTAGTAGTGTAAACTGTCTTGATGAAGGTCATTCAAAAGCTTATTTATATTAACATCACCCATTATCACGAAGGTAAGTCCAGAACAACTCAGAAACTGAAGTACATTGTCTAAGAACTAAAAAAAAAAAACCTACTTGCTGCCAGCTAGTGGCCTATATATTGCAATAATCATAATCCTTTCCACGCGTACGGTGAGGCATACAACATTGGCGGTAACCGTAGAAAATTCTGAAATCAGTTCATGGCTGGCCGGTTTTTTCACATACGCAGCTACACCGCCACCACGGCCATGTGGGCGTACAATACCATAATATACATAGTTTTCAAAATGTGGAGGTTTCTCTTCAGAAGTGAGCCAGGTTTCAGTAAATAGCATTACATCAAAGGAAAACGTGAGTGAACTAAATAAATTCAGCAAATCATCATGTTTTTGACGAATACTGCGCCTGTTCATATGAATTATTGGAAACTTCTGTCTGGTATGAGTGGACAGTACGGTAGTTGCTTGGAATAAATTCAGCCATGCTGTTGATTCAGCATTATTTCTGCCAAGCAATGCTTTTGTCTTATGCCGTTCTTGCCATCCGGGCAAGGTCATTTAGAGTTGCTATCCGTATACATGGGGACCCTTCGTCTTTTCGTGCGAATACCTTTCCCCCGGCAGTCCACACGAACTCCCAGTTCACGTCACGCTTTTTTTGGACCGCAGCACCAAGTAGTTGTTTGCCTTTCCTAGGTAGGTGTTCATTTAAGTACACCTCACTGCTGGTCGCAAAACCGAGTTCTGTGGCAGTGATTTTCACCCTTTTTGGCTTGCCAAGGAATGCGTTCCTCTTTGTTCGTCGCACAAACCGGACAATGATGTTTGTTTTGTCATGCTTGGCAGTTGGTACCCGATGGAACACATCAATATCTACTTCGGTTACCGGTTCCTGAATAGTTCCCCGATTTTTTTCAGTACAGCGACTGGCCATCCATCCAGAGGTATGCCCTTAATTTTCAGGTTGTTGGAGCGCTGGTATTGCTCCAGCTCCTCAAACCGACGGGACAGCCTGGAATTTTCGACCTTCAACTCTTGGTTTTCCTTCAGCAGTTTCTGAATCGCTTCTTTCATCCACTTAACATCCTGCAACACATCCTTGAGTGCCCTCAGCTCTGCTCTCAGTTCCCGCTTGAAATCTTCCAGTGCCTTAGCTGTTTCTTTTGCCACGTACTGCTTAACAAATTATCCGCAAAAACAACGACAAGAAAGGAACGACAAGAAAAGCACGGCAAAAAAAAAAAAAAAATCGCGCCAATCCACCCCGAGAATGTGGTTGGAAAGCAAAGCTGTAAACGGCACCCATAACGATTACCCATGCGACGACACTTAAATTCACTCACATCGCTCTACAAATAGCAAAACCAGAGAGAAGTGAAATGTACTTAACCACACCATTCATTACTTCAAAGAGATATTCTTGTTAAGGTTAAATCAATGCATGAAGCATGAACGGTGTTTGGTTGAGTTGTATTGGTGTAGCACAAGAGTGGAAACTTATTTTATAAAATTAAATTAAGCTCCAACACGGTGTTAGACGATCTATCTTCTCCGTCTCTGCGCCGCGGACGGAGACGACTAGATTTCCGGCAGAGAACGGGGAGGAGGAAGAAATACTTGCGTTCAGATTTCTGAACGGCCCAGAGTGCAGCCCTGGGGAGTGATTCCTTCGTCTGTGGGGCCCATATGCAGTCCGCGCGGCCTGTGTTCTGTCCATCCGCTGAAGCTGAGTAGGTAGAGAGGGCCTGGACAGCAGCATCTCCCATTGCTCTTGTTGGGTAGTTGACGGAAAGAGAGGAGGGTGCTCAGGGCTAAAGTCGCACACCCCGATTACGGGGCGGAGTGTTCCTACTTCTGAGCAAAATTTACATTCAGCGTCGTAGCGATTCGGATACATTGAAGGGGCACTGACACAAAAATTTTGCGTCTTGTTTTTTTTGTTGCGATAAGTAGCTAGTGACCTACTTATAACCTGTAGAAACCTCATTTGCTTCAGCGTGCGACGGTTGTTTAATTAGAGGCATTTTCAATGCGGCCAGTCGCAGTTACGGTTTCAGCGGGTGCCGCAAACGAAGGATTTTGTGTAAACAAAGCTGACCACGTAACCGTCGGAGGGATATCACAGAGCAGAGCTGCCGTAGTACTGTCGAATCCGCATCGCCGGCAGTTTCTGCAAATGCCCCCCCGTACTGATCTCGTGAGACGCTTAATTAAAAAGCGACCGTGGACGTGACGCAGGCGCTGCGAAAGCAAATGCTACAGCGGTTTAAGAACGACGCGCGACGCTCGAGACAGTGGGTGGCAAGACGCGCGCTGGGAGCCGCTGGCCGGTCTGCCTACAGGTCCGCCTACAGATGTGTTCGGCTTAGCACTGCGGCGGATATTCGATTGCCGCTCTCGTAAGCGGTGCAGATGACAATTTTTAATGCACCCCGCCATCGCATCATTAACTCATTTTTCATATAAGCTGTCATGGTTGGAACTTGGGTACAATTTCGTGCAGCGGTAACAAACTATCACTCGAGCTACCTGCGCCAGCCTGGGCCACTTAGCGGCCGTGGCCGCCGCCTGCACAGCGACCGTGCGGCTCGCTCAGCGGGCTTTTCGTGTATCCGACGCGTTCTCGCATCCAATGTAAATAAAAAAGTAATAGAAACAGAGTGCCTGGAATCGCTGTAGAACTTTGGTAGCGGCCAGCTGCCCGATGAGCTGACGAAATCACGGCGCCTCCGCCGCCGATGATCGGGTCGTTCGTTCTCGAGAGCAGAAGCTCCGCCCTCCGGCCCTCCGATTGGAGCGGCGAGCCGGGCGAGCCGGCCAAAAACGCCGGCAGTGCGGAAGCGGCAAACACAAACTCATGACGTGTTTGGATCTTGTTTATTTACACAATATCCACGGGATGTCGATTGCGCGTGGTCCTCTGCTGGCTGCTCGGTTGCGTTTCGCATACTTTAAAATTGATTTTAAATATGTTATAGGCTGTATTCGCCGCTGATATTTTACAGATGATGTATATGTGTTCACACCAATCTATCTCCGAAGTTATCTCGCCTTCAAAATTTTGTGTCAGTATCCCTTTAAGTGAAGACGCGTAGGCTGTGGGAAGGAGCCCGGATTGTACGAGCCGTAGGGTAGTTTGTTGTTTTCTGGAAAGGTCAGGGTAAGGCGAAGGTACGGTCTGTATCAGAAGGCGATAATGCTGGGTTATCTCCCTGAACGTGACAAGCGGGTGACTGTCCTCGTGCAGCTCTATAGCACGGGACGTAAAAGCGCAGGCTTGTTGGGTGGGCGTATTTGTTGCCCTCCATTGAAGCGTGAGGGGATGTCCAGATGAGCTGAATGGAACCGTTTGGGGAGGGGTTTTTTAGCACGCGCAGTGCAGGTCGGGACACCCAACCCTACTGGTAATTCCTGTAGGCTTGCTGGGAATCAATGACTACCCTCCGAACCCCTGGTTGAGCGAGAGCCAAGGTGATGGCTGCCTCTTCTGCTGCCGTCATTTCTTGGGTCCTAAGCGAGGTACACGCTAAGAGGTTGGTTCTGGTGGTGGCCACGATGATGGTGTATTGCTGCCCTCGATGTTTGGAGGCGTCGGTGTAGATAACTGCATTATCCCCACCGAGGGTGGTGTTTAGCGCTTGAGCCCGTGCTTTTCGGTGACCCTCGTCATGTGAGGGCAGACGCACAGCAAGTGATCGACAGTCTCACGCACAGCGCAAGTCCGGCACAGACTGCTTCCCGGAAAACTGCAGCGACCTCCCTCTCTCGTGTACGCCATGGAGGCAGTCTGGAACTTCGTCATTTTCTTGGGCCCTGGGCCACTACTGCTGACAGTACCTTAGGTACAAAAGCTCGACTCCAGTTCCTACGAGACACTGAACTAGACAAATTTCTCTAGATCACAGACAGAGCAAGTGTGTCGCGATATCTACTCTTTCGCACTGTGGCGTTCATCCATTTACTTTGCTTGTGTTGGTGCCACTGGCGTTCATCTATTTATTTTTCTTGGGTTGGTGTTGTTACTCTTTTTCGCGCCGTTTACTTTTCATTTTGTTTCAGTGTTTACATTAACGATTCTCTTTTCAATTGTATTTTTATGTCCGGACTCTGCTGGAAGCATTCGCTTGTTTTTACTTCCCTTTTTTTTCAACGCTTCTTGTTTGTTTTCTTCCTGCTGTAACCCTAATGTCTAATATTCACCACTCATCAACGTAGTAACCCACCATCTGGTGTAGCAAGCCTTTTCCCTAGCAGGGCTAACCTCACCAGTTCACATTAAAGAGCCTTCTCTCTCTCTCTCTCTCTCTCTCTCTCTCTCTCTCTCTCGTCATGTGAGGATTTCATATTTCTAAGCAAAGGGAGCATCTTTAGTTTTAGTCGCCAAGAGTCTGGGAGTACGTCAAGCGGAGTGACATTCTGGGCTGCCCAGCCAATCTGGTGAAGCATGCGGTTACCCATCGCAGATCTGAGTCGGACCTTCTGGTTAGAAAGATGGCTTTCTATCAGCTCTTACACCGGGTTGTGGAGACCCGTGCTAAGCAGCCTCTGTGTGGACGCACTCATGAGAAGACCAATGGTCTGCTCGACCGCCTTTATAATCATTATATAAAGCATCTCTATGTCTTGCTTGTCGAGAAGAAGACAGGGGGTTGGCGTAAGTAACTCTCGAGAGGACAAAAGCTTCAATTAATCGAAAGGTACCGGATTCCTTTAGGCCTCGCTTCTTGGTGGCAACTCGCCTGATCATGTGTATGTTTTGATTAATGCTGTTTTTGAGGCGCTGCAAGGAGACGTCACTCTTGGTGTTAGCCTCGAGATGTAGGCCCAGGATCTTGATGCTGGGGCTTGGAGTGATGGCCTGGCCATCAAGGAGTATTTGAATGTATTCCTTGGTTTGGCGTGAGGGCGGACGACAAGGAGCTGTGATTGTTCACGTGAACACTGGAGGCCACAGGCTTTAGCACATTCGCGTACTAGAAGTGAGATGGCATGCATTGGTGTGAGCTTCCTTTAAATTTTGTAACTCTTAGCACATGAGCAAGGTGCGCACAGGACCGCTAGACGGGCGTGAGTGGTCGCGTGACGCTTTTACGTGGCATTCAGCGAGAACGCAGGGGGTAAACACGTAGATGTGCTTGGTGAGTACACCACCTGTCTTCCCAGTCTTCGCGTGGGCTCGTAGCTAAATCATTTAAAATTCCCTAAGCGTAGTCCGGGGTTCAATTTTAGACAACCACTCTGGTGGAGAGTTCTTCGCCCTCTGAACTTTAACAAACTGTGACACACTTTCCCTAAAATACTGTCTCGTTGGTCGCGCGTCGACATCGCAATGCAGCCAAGCCATGCGAGAACGCCAAATGCTGTGCAGACCTAACAACATAACACTGTCAAATGGTACACCATCATCTCTATCAATGCACAAAAAACGAATACCGTGTGGACTAAGTGGGGGCATGGCGGCATTACTGTGATTTTTTTCTTTGTCATTGTACCTGGTACCTGGTGTTGCTGTCCGAGATGGGTAATAAAGAAAAAAAAAGGCTCGTAGCTAAATCGGTAAGACAACGGTCTCTGGCTTTGTTAGTCTATTAGTTCCAGGTTCAATTCCCGGCGGTGCCAGTAAATTCTTTTAAAGCAAATATTTTTACCTCTACCCCCAAGGGTTCTTTCGCGACCGTTGGTGTCACCAGAAAACTCCCGTGAACAAATAAAAGAATTTACCGCCACCGACAGGAATCGAACCTGGAACTAATATAGAAACAAAGCGAGAGTCTGTTGTCTTACCGATTTAGATACGAGCCCACGTGGAGACGGGCAAGACATGCAGGGGGTGGACTCACCAAGCATGTCTACGGGTTTACCCCCTGCATTCTCGCTGAATGCCACGGGATAGCATCACGCGACCTCTGGCGCCACTCTGCGCTCCACCCGCGGCACGTCTAGCGGACCTGTGCGCACCTTGCGCCTGTGTTAGGAGTTACAAAAATTAAAGGAAGCTCACACCAACGCATGCCATCTAACTTCTAATACGCAAATGTGCTAAAGCCTGTGGCCTACAGTGTTCACGTAAAAAAACCACAGCTCCTTGTCGTCCGCCCTAACGCCAAACGATACATCAAGGAACACATTCAACTACTCCTTGATGTCCAGGTCATCACTCCAAGGTCCAGCTACAAGATCCTGGGCTTACATCTCTAGGGCAACACCAAGAGTGACGTATCCTTGCAGCGCCTCAAACACAGCGTCAATCAAATCATACACATGGTAAGGCGAGTTGCAACGAAGAAGTGAGGCCTCAAGTAATCCGATACCTTTCGATTAATTCAAACTATTGGCCTCTCGAGAATCACTTACGTCAACCGCCTGTCTTCTTCTCGGCAAGGAGGACATAACGATGCTTTGTATAATGATTAGAAAGGCGGTTCAGGCCATTGGTCTTCCCATGAGTGCGTCCACAGACAGAGTGCTTAGCACGGGGCTTCACAACACAGTGGAATAGCTGATAGAGGGCCATCTTTCTAACTAGAAGCTCCAAATGAGCAGAACTGCGGCGGGTCGCCGCATCCTTCACCAGATTGGCTGGGCAGCACAGAATATCACCCGCTTGATCTACTCCCGGAGTCTTGGCGACAAGAACTAAATATGCTCCCTTTGCTCAGAAATATGAACCGCTCACACGAAAAGCATCGCCGATAAGCACGGGCTCAAGCGCTCAACAACACCCTCGGTTGGGATCATGCAGTTATCTCCACAGACGCGTCCCAACATCCAGGGAAGCAGTACGCCATCATCGTGGCAACCTCCAGAACCAACCTCCTTGCGTGTGCCTCACTCAAGACCCAAGATATGACGGCAGCGGAAGAGGCAGCCATCTCCTTGGCTCTCACTCAACCAAGGGTTCGGTAGGTAGTCACCGATTCCCAACAAGCGTACCGGAATTAGCAGTCGGGTCGGTTAATTGTCCCGACCTGCACTGCGCGTGCTAAAAAACCACTCCCCAAACGGTTCCATTTAGCTCATCTGGACACCCGCTCACGCTTCCATGGAGCAACGAATACGCCCACCAACAAGACTGCGCTTTTACCCCCCGTGCTATGGAGCTGCACGAGGACAGTCACCTGCTTGCCTCGTTCAGGGACATAACCCAGCAATATCGCCTTCAGAAAAAGACCCTAGCTTCACCTTACCCTGACCTTTTCAGAGAACAAAAAACTACCCTTAGGCTCATACAATCATACAATTCGGCTCCTTCCCACACCCGACGCGTCTTCACTTAATGCGCTCGAATAGCTACGACACTGAATGTAAATTTTTCTCAGAAGTAGGAACACTCTGCCACATAATCGGGGTGTGCGTCTTTAGCCCTGAACACCTTCCTCTCTTTCCGTCAGCTACCCAACAAAAGATATGGGAGATGCTGCTGTCTAGCCCCTCTCTGCCTACCCAGCTTCCGCTGGTGGACAGAGCACAGGCGGCGCGGACTGCATATGGTCTCCAGTGAAGAAAGAATCACTCTCCTGGGCCGCACTCTAGGGAGTTCAGAAATCTGACTAAAAATATTTCCTCCTCTCCTTCTCCTCCTCCTCCTCCTTCTCCTCCTCCTCCTTCTCCTCCGTCTCTGCCATCAATCTCGTCGCCTCCGTCCGCGGCGGCAGAGACGGAGAAGTTAGATAGTCTAACACCGGGATGGAGCTTCCTTTTAATTTTATAAAAAAAATGTCTCCAACCAATACAATGGAACTCTACCAATCACCATTCATGATTTAACCTTACAACCTTACCAAGAATATCTCTTTGAAGTAATAAAGGGTGTGGTTAAGTGTATTTCACTTCTCTCTGGTTTTACTATTTGTAGAGCGACGTGAGTGAATTTAAGTGACGTCGCATGGGTAATCGTTGTGGGTGGCGTTCACAGCTTTGCTTTCAACCCCATTCACAGGGTGGACTGCACTCTAAGAAAAAAGGGTGTGGTAGTTTCTCCCTTAAGGGTGAAACAGGAATGTATCATATATTGCTCCCTAAGAGGTAGAAAGATTCTCCCTTTAAGAGGGAGGAGCGCGTTTCTACCCCTAGGAGTGGAGGAAGATTTCCCCCTTTCGTGAGCTAATGGAGGAGAGTTCCTCCCCTGGCAGCGTCACCAAGCAAGGCTTGTGACGCGAGAAAGGCCTAGCGAGCTGATCGGTTTGAGGATCGAGGAAGTACAAATAAGTAGGTTACTGTGGTTGTGTACCCTTAAAATGGGCTAAAATAACCAAGAAATTACCTACCGAGCACCAGAACCGCGGTTAGCAAGCGATGTCGCCAATCGTATATGCGCGACTTGCATTCGTCTCGCTGCGCGCCCCGCAAACGCGTTCAGAGCGAACGCGCCGCCGTAAACACAGTAGAAGTCATACCGATTGCTTTCAAAATGCCGCCTTTATTTCCGAAAGGCTCGTAACCCCGCCGTTCACCTCACACGAGATCACAAGCATCCAATGCGGCCGTTTGAGAACAACCAGTTGTTGTTAGTCGCCTTACCTTGCTACAACCGATGCATCAAAACGGGGATCGTCTGCAATCGTAAATCTCAGCGCAAAAACAATGCAGGCAACACAAAAAATGTATCCGACGCTGTCGCATTCTTGACAATGCTCGCCCTCTAGCGTGCTCGAAGTAAAGCAATCGTAAACGTTTTAAAATGACCGATAGATAACGCAAAAAAAAAGTAGGGGCGGGGAGGAGCAGCTACTAAGCATCACCATCAGGGGGCACTTACATCAAGGCGTTTCCTTGGTTTCCTTTATGGATAACGTATACTATTATAGCCAACATCACGGAGGCCCCATGTGGGCAGGCACATATTGGAAAGAAACATAGCACAACACAGCGACACACACTTCATTAAAGGCACTGCCAACGCACAATACACGCAACACACAACATCGCAAGCATAATACACGTATACACCACAACATTTAGTACACTTATCACATGTCCGCATGATCACAAGCCACAACGAAAGATTGAAACGGCGACAAAGTATTTATAACCCTGATCGCCGAGAATGCAGGTAGGAACAGTGAGATCGTTGCTTGTTTCGATAACCCACGGCAGTGCGTAAGCCTTAGGTGGGTTTTGTTATTTCATCAAATGTAACCCGTGCGATTGCAAACTTTTATTAATTTGAGGTTTTGTAAGAAGCAGTAAAATAGCTCAAAGAAGAAAAAAACGTTTCGCGAAACAGTGCGGCAGGTATGTTTGGGTAATGACACACATTGCCTCGCCTTCGCTCTTTTAGCGTAGAGCGCACCACTGGTCTGGCAACCATTCAGCCAAGATGTTACCGAATGGGGGCCTTTTGTTGTTGGTAACTGATGCGTCAATATGCTGCGGCCCGTGGTCGTTGACGAAAAAAGGGGCAGTTTGCTATCATCACTGACCTTTTTTACCCTTGAGCGTCAGTATAAAACGTCCACAAATGCACTGGTAACGTTGAACAGGGCGCAGGCGAGTCGCCCACACCAAGCATGCAGCGGTGCCCACAGAATGCGCTTCAAACACACGGCTTGCGAGCCGTGCGTTAGCGTGGCGGGCACATGGTAATAATAAAAAGAAAGACAGCGAGAAAACAAGCAAGCAGCACACCGCAGGGGAGGTGTTGCTCTTAGTCGTCGTATGCGCCCGGTCGGCGAAAGCCACAGTGCAACGATGAACGGTTTCGTTTTCGGCGTCGGCGCCGACAGCAGATTGCAGACGACAGGGGAGAATATTTCCTCCCCCGTTTCGGTGTTTTGTAGAGGCGGTACAGAGGGCGCTACGTGTAATTAGCTAAAGAGAGAATCTCGCTGATCCGGGGGAGAAAAGCCTCGATTTCCTCCCTTTTTGTACCCTTTTTTCTTAGAGTGTGGCGCGAATTTTTTATTTGTTCGCTGGAGTTTTCGGGTGACACCAACGGTCGCGAAAGAACCCTTGGTGGGTAGGGGTAAAAAGCTTTGCTTTGAAACAGTAATGCGTTCGGCAGCAGTGCACAGTTGGCAGTAACAATACCTAGGTCGAAGGGCACATAGCTCACCTGCAAAAAGCAGATGTCGTCCTTAGTTGCTCTGCACAGTGCACCGCTGCTGAACTGCAACGGCGGGCCAACCGGCGGTCCTTTTCAAGCCAGGCGGTTGACGCTCGCAGCCCTCTGTCGCCCAAGTCCTGAGATACGGGTGCTGCGCTTGCAAACGGACGTCGAAGGCGAGGGGCGGCATCTTCGTTCCGTAGTGCCGGCCGGGTTGATCGCCGCAATCGTGTCTTCGGCGGAGAGAGAGCTGCAAAAAGCAGATATCATCCTTAGTTGCTCGGCACAGTGCACAGCTGCCGAGCAGCCGCAATCCTTTAATATAAGTGTTACTGAAGCGGTTTTATTTCACTTGATGCTGCTGCTACGAACTCTGCTGCCCCGACCCCCAAACCGTAACGAAAAAACGAAAAGGAAAGAAACTAAGCTAGCTTTAAAGCACATGTGCGTTTGCCTTTCATGATTTTCTCTGTCACCCTCTCGTCGTTACATTCTGTGTCAGTTCTACTTAAACATAATCAGCGATGGCACTTACAGTGGCATTCCTCAGTAGCTGGGACCGGTGGGGGCTACTGGGCGCCAGGTACCAGCCTCTTTGGTATGGGAGTGCCATTTGTGCCTCTAAAATGTGTAGACTTGACGCCGAAAACTGAAAGTCGACTGTTGCAGCTCTCGCCACACCAGCCTATTAAAATGTTCTTACTATTATAATGGAAGAAGGCGCGGCGAACTCTGCATCCAACAATGTCCGGAGTGTCGATATGCCCAGCTTGAGGACCTAATTGCCGATGGAGTGGCCGGTGGCGAAGAAGGAGCGATTCCTGGAGCGGGGGCGGTATGACCGCGACGCGGGGAGGGGTGCAACGGGTAAGCTTGTTCTTCTAGGGGGGCGACACTGGGGCCAACGAGAGTGGTCATTCTGTCCTCAGGGGCTTTTTCGGTGGCTTTTTGTAGCACACAAGAGAGATTGTGTCAGCTCATGGTCAATGTATAGCTTCTTCTTGTGTCTTCGCGGTGACGCGTCGGTGACCGTGAACCCCGCTAGGCCTATAAGATTTTCCGGGGAGACCGAAAAAGAAATCGGGAAGACTGAAATTTCAAGACGGGTGCTGTGCCCATGGCTGCTGGGACGAGGAATTGAAATGTGATGAAAATAAGGTTGAAAACATGAAATGAAGGTTGGTGTAGAAGACCTAACTGTACAGATGAAGTATTGAGGGGGCAGGAATGCCCAAGGATCCAACAACGGGTGAGACAGTCGGGCCCTCGCAGTTTTCCTGAGTTGCACTCTTCTAACCAACACGACGATATTCCGTAAAAGTGTCCGTAAAAAAAATGACAACTGTATTTGCAAATCAGTTTCACTGTGACAGCGCAGCCTGCCCAAAACTCTTGATAATATTCTCTTCATTATGGGGGACAACCGTGTGTTTTGTAGAGCTGCTTCAATTGGATAGTGGGAGTGTGCCTTTTTAGAAAAAAAAATACTTGTAGAATCCGTTATGGCGTCGTAAAAACCGGCTGATCTGCGTGCGGCAAGAAAGAAGATCTGCGAATTATTTTAATCAGTTGGCTGCATAAGAGCATAAGAGGAGTTTCCTGAACGAGCTATTAAAAAAAGTATACAAATGCTCAATTTTTAAAAATAACAGCAAAAAGCAAATCTGGCGTCAACCTAAATATACGTTCAGTAGATTGTCTGCCATAACCAACGTTACGCGGAAATTAAGATGTAACGGCTGTTTCAAACAATCAAACACCCGATAATAAGTCCGTTCACCAAGTGGCCGTGCACAGAAATGTCCTTACACAGATGTGTCCGTGCACCAAAATGTCCGCACTGAAACGTCCTCCACGGAAACATCCTGCACCAAAATGTCCTAGACCCCTTGTCAGCATAGGTAAGTCGGGTCGCCAACCCGATCATGACAGCGCCCACCATAATAAGTGCGGAAGCACTCAACGTCTTCGTATGATCGCAATCATAGTACGTGGCAACACTAAGTTTGGGCGAGAATTTTTAGGGCTATTTTGTTCCAGGAGAGTTGGTAGCCAGTATTATATCAGCTTTAAATCTCTGAGCACCACGGACAAGGAATTTACATATTAGGGCAGTTGATGTGCCTTTTTACCGAGAAGCTGTTAATGTGTCGGTTTCTCCATATAGCGTGCACAGACAAATCGACTTAGAACGGAAATTTTTCCTCTCACAGCTAGTGGCTTGTGTTGCCTTCTTGAAGGGCTCCTGGGGTGATGTTTTGACTGATGTCTTTCTCGTCGAAGCGCGGGCACATTGCCGGTGCCCCTTGAAGCGGGCTCAGGGGTGCATGGAGGCGTGCACGTGCAGCCAAGCTTCACGCCTCCACCCGTGATATGGGGAGGTTCCCGTTTGAACCCATTCCCATTTCATCCTTCCCACTTGTTCCCTCCCGTTTCAACCCGGCGCAAAACGACCTTCCCCTTTCGCCCTTTCCGATTTCAGCTCTTCCCATTCGAACCCGTTCCTATTTGAACCTTCTCGTTCGTTCCGTGCCGCTTCAACACGGTACAAAACGCCCTTCCCGTTTCGTATTTTCCCATTTAGTCCCTTCCCGGAATAACGAACCCAGTTTCGACTTAAACGTGCGATTTTCGAAATTATACTTACGTTCGACTGTATTTGAACCTCATAAAAAAAAGTTACGGCTGGCGGAGCCAAAGATATGCAGACGCCCTATTAACCTGCAACTTTTTCTCAATGGTCTGTTTTACGATACGCGGCGCCAATTAAACAATAACACGTAGGTTGCTGAGTTATGTGCGTCCCGTACAGCGTTGGTGAAGTACGTACACCTCAAACCACACCCTTCCGTCTTCTTCTGCGTTTATCGAGCTCTTCGGAACGTGTTGCTCGCATGCGTACTCCGCGGCAGCGGTGATAGTTCCAGCCCCTACGGTTGCATATACGAATGCACATGCACTTATATGCAACACATACAAAAAAGAAAGGACGAGAATTTACAAAATAGAACCTTTCCGTCGTCGCAGCGCCAGTTTGTAGCGTCCGGACCTCTTTCCGAAAATAAAGTTGGGTGTTTTAACAAATGAAACTATTAATTTATTAGGGGTAGTACAGGCCTACTGTTTTATTTATACGCAGGAAAAAGATCTCGCGAAATATAATTACCAAATCTAGCAAACTACAGCAAAAAACGTATTTTATGAACGCGGTAACTATTATGGACCAAGCCAGTGATATGGTAAACTTTAATGTGTGGCCAAGGGTCACTTTATATGCACATACCTGTAAAAGAATGGCCATTGAAGTCTAAAGCTGAAATTTTTGCTTGGAGAAAATGGTTCGCACAAATTTTTCATCCAGGCGTTAAACACCCCAAGCTGTATTTTTTTGCGTGTACCTTTTACGGATAATACATAGGCGGGCACGCAGTACATGGAAAAGCAAAAGCAAACATTTAGGCAGTTAGCCGTCCATAATAGAGAGTTTTAGCATATCGTTACCATGTTTGCGTCACCATTTACCGTGTTACCGGTTAGCACACCGTTTGCAATTAGCGTATTCCGGCCTCCGCGGCGCAAGTAGCGACATCTGATGAATTAATTTCAAGGCAAATCACGCATATTTTTGTTGCTGTAGTTCACAATAACTGTAGTTGTTTTGAGAATACTGTAGCCACCGCCTGTAGAGCTATAAAAAGAAACCGTATCCGTGGCACCATCTACCAAGTAGAGTTAGAGTCAAGGTGAAATAGAATTTGCCCCCGCGCTAAATAATTAGGCAAGAAATGAGTAAAAAATTCCCCGCATTCGCGAAAGAGAGATCACACACACACACACACAACTACAAAGAAAGAAAGATGCATTTATTCACAGACACCTATTTGTGTTGTCGTTGTACTTGATTGCTAGAGCGGATCTCAGCTTTGAAATTTCGTGTCAGTACTCCTTTAAGCGGGTGCATTAGCCCTTCGCACGCCCGATTCCTGGCCAATCCCCCACGTGGGTATGTGCCATGTCAGCGGCCAGGCAGCGCGCGCCCATCTCCCCCCGTTGCCAAGGAAGACGAGGAGATTCCTGGCCAATCCCCCACGTGGGTATGTGCCATGTCAGCGGCCAGGCAGCGCGCGCCCATCTCCCCCCGTTGCCAAGGAAGACGAGGAGCGCGCGCACCCGCAGCTGTTGCTATGTGGACGGACGGCGGTCACCGGAATTCAGGGTCGCTTATAAAGTGCATTCGCACTTAAAATATGTTGTAGTACTTACTCAATAACCTACACGACTGTGCCCAGCGCACTGCGAGCTCAGAAAGTTATCTGAACTATTTGAGGCGGGCGTTTTGGGAGCGGGTTCAAACGGGAAGGGCATTTTGGGAACAGGTTGAAATGGAAAGCGGTTAAACGGGAAGGGCGTTTTGGGAACGGGCGCACACGGGACGGGCCAAACGGGAAGGGCGTTTCGGGAATGGGTTCAAGCGGGACGGGTTCAAACGGGAATGGGTTGTTTCGGTCTTACACCCGTGACATGTGCGTTGTGCTGGTGTGAGATTTCACCGTGCAAAACAGTGCCTATTTCAGCAAGGCAGTGCCTTTTCTGTGGATCAGTGGATGATGATGATCATGAACACAGGATAATGTGCGGCATTATTGTGTGGACCAAACCCCACGGTAATGGTCAGGTTTATTCTGTGGACCGTACCACGGTACAGTTGATCTTTATTCGTCTAAAGTAACCTTAAAGATACTAATCCAAGTTTATTTACATAAATAATGCGTAGGATTGCCTTAAGAGAACAGGTTAAACGAAAAATTCCCGTGTGAAAAAGTACATAACTGCTGGAACTCGAACCCAAGGTGCTGGAACCAAAACCTAAGACTACCACTGTGCACGGAAGACGACGCGCGGAGCCCTTCTAGCAGTAGCCCAAAACAGAGCATAACACTGTGGTCTGGACCAAAAATCAAGCTGGACATTCTTTTTTGGTCTGGTCCCCAGAATAGGCCGCGCGATTCAGCAATTTCCGTTGCTCTGCGACGTCAAGAGAACCAACCAAAGTGCGTACATGTACACTCAGTGGTATTGGAGAGCGACGATGACAGCTGCTGCGAGAAGCGCACAGCGGATTCACAGGTTCATATTGGCTTCGACGTCGACCTACAAGGAGGAGCGCTCCGTGTCGTTCAATTGAGCACTCATACTTTTACGTACACAAATGATTAGAAATGCCTACGAGCTAAGAGACTTCTTGAAAAAAATAATTGTTGGTCAGTACGAGTAAGCTGCATCAAGCGCCTGTATGTTTCATGGAACGCGTGAGGTATAAAAAAACGTTGCGAGATTCGCAGTAGAAGTGTAGCTTGCTGGGTCAGTTGGTTCATGCTGAAGTTTTGGAAAAAAATAGCGATAAGTACGATGTAGACAGAGGCAAAGAAAGTCTAGTCCAACGTGTGTGTTGTCTTTCCTTTACCTTTTGTCTTTGTCGTATTTTACGCTGGTTTTCCGAAATCTTCTGAGGTTCAATCCGCGGACTGTGAGCCCGGGATCGCGCGCTACGAAAGGGAGGGAGCAGTGCGGGAGGCGGGTCGAAAGAGGCGCTCTGAAGAAGGGCGGCGCCACAACGCATGCCGGGAAACGAAAACAGCAAGGTAAAGAATTCGGCTAGTTGGTTTCGCATCTATCGACTGCGGTTGAGGTTAGCACCAGGGACACACTTTTTAAAGAAGACAAACGGACCCGCCGCGGTGGCTCAGTGCCTAGGGCGTTGTGCTGCTGAGGACGAGAACGCGGGCTCGATTACCGGCCGCGGCTGTCCCTTTTCTGATTGAGGCGAAAAGCAAAACCTCCCGTGTGTACGAGATTTCAGCGCACGTTAAAGATCGGCAGGTGGTCAAAATTAATCCGGAGCCCTCCACTACACGCGCCTCAATACCTGCGTTGTGTCGGCGCGTTAAACCCTACAATCAATCAATCAATCAATCAATCAATCAATCAATCAATCAATCAATCAATCAATCAATCAAGAAGACAAACGGACGTAACAGCTGCGCCAAAGGAGCGTAGGCCGCTTCCCCCAACAGCCTCGGGAGGTGAAGGTACCGATGGGGGCAAACAGGATGCTCTAGGCGGTGGCTAGTGAGCGGAACGAGCCTCAGAGGGTGCCGTACAGGAGGCTAGTGAAGTGGTGACGGGCGCCGCCGCAAAGTCTAAGAGTAAGTACAACAGCAGATGAACATAAAATACGACTAGGCTTCCTCCTTCACGTCTTTTGAAAGGTCTAAGCATCCCACGTTATTTTTTGCTTTTCAGACATACGAAATGGTCCCGCTTTTCTGCACTATTACATCTGAAGCGCGGAAATTGAGTGCTCACTGCTCGATCACCGGTGGAAGCTGCAGGTTGCACCCGTCGTAAGATATTTATGCTGTTCCAAAAGCCAAGCCTTTTGTTTCAGTATCAGCACCTATGCCCCCAGGAAGCCAAACAGCCTTTGGATACCGGCTACAAAATAAAAATTTTCATTTTCCCTCCGTGGGGTTGTCTCATGCTCTAACGACTAATATGGGCCCCCTACCCATATTCTTGCTACAATAAAGTCATTCATTCTATTCCACCCCCCCCCTCTCTCTCTAATCAGATAGGTAATTACGCTAGTCGTTTACAGCAGGTACCTTTCTTAGTAATGTGAATATCCTCATGCTTCGAGACTCCAGCATTTGTGCTTTTAAGTCGACCGATGTGTTTGTGACTTCCACGCCACGGCAATCTCGCCTCAAAGCTTTTACACATAATTCAAGGCCCTTTAGATATAACTGGAATTTTAGTTTTTCAAATCCAAGTTTTAACTTTGTCAGTTATTTTAGCAGGATACAAATAATAAGGCTCTTCGCAGTTTTTTTTTTTTAGTGCCGGCAGCATTGCAAATCTAAAAATCTTTTCAGCGCTAAAAAGACATCTCCGCGAACTTTTGAACACGTCCCCTTTAATTTATAGAGCTTCCGCGATAGCCTGCAACAAGATCTCAAGCGACTACGAATTTGAAAATCTGTTGGATCACGCTGAAGAACGGTAATTCCAAATCAAGACTTTGTACATCTTGTGGGTGATTCAACCAAGGCTGCAGTTTCCCCAGACTGCGGGAAGACGCCGCAGGGCAGCAGGTGGCAGAGCAATTAGGCCGACTCTCTCCCTTCGGCCTGGCGGCCTTAGCTCCAGCCGGCGAAAATGAAACCGTTGAGGGTGGCTTCGGACGCCCAGCGCTGACAGCGAGGAAAAAGAGGGGCTGCGGAATCACAGGCGTCCCGACACCGCGCTGCCCTCTGCCGTAGGTTGCTCGCAACGTCCTTCCAAGAGGGCAGGAAGAAGAGCACGAAAGTCTTCCTCTTGCTGCTTTCCTTCACATTGTCATAATAGGAAAAAATTTAGCCTGTATCGTCCTACAGTGTGGACCCGAATTTCACGGGACCATGCAGTCACTTCTCAGGATTCTCTTATTGTTTATCCTACTTATTTTTATTTGGTTGGTGTTGTTATCTTTTGCGCCGTTTACGTTGCATTTTGATTCAGCGTTTACATAAGCGATTTTCTTTTCAATTGTATTTTTTATGTACGTAGTCTGCTAGCAGCATTCCCTCGTATCTCATTTTTAAGCTTTCTTGTTTCTAGCCTCATTTCATTTCACCACTCATCATTGTAGTCACTCCCCACCTGGCGTAGCAAGCCTTGTCCTTAGCAGGTCTGACCTCACCAGTTCCAATTAAAGAGCCCCCCCTCTCTCTCTCTCTCTCTCTCTCTCTCTCTCTCTCTCTCTCTCTCTCTCTCTCTCTTATTGTTGGTCTCGTTTGTATGTTTCTCTTATTGTTGAGTCCACTTCAAGCAGCACAGTTGCTACGATATTCCGCTGTGACAGCTGCGCCGATGACCTCATTTTTGTCGTTATGCGTGCTTTTATGGCAAAGCTTCACGCACCTTCGACGCGAAAATTCACGGTTAGGGCATGTACGCTCAAATGTAAAATTAAGAATTGTTTCACTAAGGGGAATGAGAGCGGTAGCCCTCGAGCGGGGAAAGCACCGCTCGGTCATATACAGTAGCAGAAAACGCACTTCGAACACTGAAACGCCATACACCGACTATCTCGTGTGTTGTCCGGTTTTCTTGCCGGCACGGCATTCGTTCCCTTTATGACCTTGATTGAGAGGCTTCAACTTCTGGAGAACGAGATGGCCTACCAACGCTTCTGGGTGCCGACGATGCTTGCCGGTGGAATGAAATTGCAAAATAATTTTCCGATGGCACACGACTCCAGAAAATATTTAGTGAGCAATTGCTTGAAGTTATCGACCAGTTAAATTCTTGTGTTGATAATCCGTTTCATAAAGTACTGTCTGGTACACCTCTCTGGTATGTGATACTCTGTGGGCGCAGGGTTGGAACACCTTGACACACCGTCATATTTATTTTCCGTTGGCACGTATCCTTAAACATTCGGCTTTATACATCCCGACGCGAATCTTCAAGGTGGAGGCATGTACGCTCATGCGTAAAAGAGCAAGTGCCTGGCGCGTTCGAGAGAGGGGTGAATTCTGTGTTTGCTTGCACCAAGTTTAGACGGCAAGCGGTCGTTGTGAGCTTGGCGATGGCCAGCCGCTCGCAGGTGCACTCGCCTCGCTGCGAGAACGAAGCCGGGCTCCTTTAGCTGAAGGTTTGCTCCCTGGCCCTCGTTATGTTACTTGCATTGCGAGGGCCTGGATTCTGGCCGTACAGGTGCCACAGGTAGCCTACTATGTTCCAGTCCAGTTTGCTGTTCATCGCATTGGCGTAAACGCACTATTTACTGCCGCGGAAAAAAAAAAAAAACTTTCTTGCATCCTGGAGCTCTTGGAGCAGTGCTGTTTGCCATTACTAAGTGCAAAATACGCTTACATACAAAAAAATGCAGGCTCTGCTTCTACTCGTCACTCGGACGTCAAAAGAGAAAAAAAGAAAAGAAAAGGGAGACGGAGCCGCCGCGTTCGCATACGAGCGTGAATTTGGATGTCGGAGTGAAGGGAATTTGGATGCTTTTCCGAATCTAAACTGCGGTGGCTTACTACGCAAAGACTTTGCATGTCTGCATGGCTTTATATTCTTTGCATGTTTTGATGTCGGCATTGTTATCTGTATTTTTGTGTCTGTGCCGTTGTTTTGCCCTTCCCTTTATGTAATGCCCCGCAGGGGTCCCCTGAGGGAAACCACAATTATTACGATGATGAGTAACTCAACGGACCTGCTTGTGAAGTGCAAACGTGTGGTATCTATTTATACGGTACAGTTTGTTTAGTTTTGTTTGTTGGCCAGTGCTAGGCCCATGGCTGTTGTTCCTGCTGACATTTTATGAATGCCCGCCTGCTATGGTCTCGCCCGAGACTAGCAGTATTGAAATTAATTAATTAATTAATTAATTAATTAATAAAATCTCGTAAAAACATAAGGTAATACAGCCGCTTCTATAGCTCAATTCGTAGACCATGGGAAGTGTTACCCTAAGGTGGTGGGTCCGGATCCCACCTTGAGCACCACTCGCAGGGCTATTGCGTAACTCACCACGGGCAGTGACCGGGTTTCTGACAGAACCAACAACCATTGAAATAACTTTCCAGCCCCCAGCCAGGTAGTGTAACCGAGGCTGACGAGTGTCCCCCCCCCCCCCATTGCCCCCCCCCCCCCCCGCAAACGGCAGTGCACCCCCATCCTTAATAAGCCTGATTTTTCGGAGCTTAAGGCCCATATCTGTGGGCCTTAAGGCCCATATGTATGGCTAAGCTAGAAGCTACCACCAAGGCAGCAGTAGAACTGGAGAAGAAAACAGAGACCCATTTTGCCCAGATTGAGCAGAAAGCCGAGAATTCACCACCAAACAATGATGGAAAAATTGAAAGCCGTGCAATAATAATAATAATCAATCAATCAATCAATCAATCAATCAATCAATCAATCAATCAATCAATCAATCAATCAATCAATCAATCAATCAATCAATCAATCAATCAATCAATCAATCAATCAATCAATCAATCAACCTTTATTTTTGGTGCCCAGGAACAACCCTAGGGTCTTGGTACTGGTACACCATATACACGCATTCATAAAAACAAACTAAAATCAAGACAACACAACACAGAAGACCATATATATGAAAGAAACAATAAGGTAAAAATAGTTACAGAGATCCCAGAAAGCAAAACAGCAAAAAAAAAAAGGAAGCCTAGTGTTGGAAGGCATGACACCCGGCCAGCAAAACGTTGAGGGCACGTGAAAAATTGAAAATACACAAGCAAATACTCAATGAACATGACGGAGATAGATTATACACATAAAACAAAGGTTTTGTAACAAAATGTTAGGAAGTTTCAAAATGGAAAAACGAAGTTCAGCGTTACAAGCACTGACACTTAAACCGACAGAAATTCAAGCAACACAAAATCAGGAAAAGTGAAAAACAAACAAGCAAGATGATGATTTGCATAAAATATATACGGAACAGAAATACGGCACATAAATGACATAAAGGCACTTAAGCTACAACAGTTTTCAATTCATTAGAGAACAAAGACAAATAAGAACAAATAATAATAATAATAATAATAATAATAATAATAATAATAATAATAATAATAATAATAATAATAATAATAATAATAATAATAATAATATTAATGCAAATTTATTCCTTTTTCATAAATAGATACAGAAAAAGAAACCGCTGGAAAGAGCTATCATCGACAGCTTGACGAGGCCTTTTTGCTCAACAGCAGCATCGCCACAAAGCAAACAGCAGTTATAAAGGCAACCGGAAAAAGTAACAATATAAAGCTAACAATAAGACACTTATGTACGTTGCACGTAATACCCGTTGTCTTCAACGGGCATAAAAAGAACAGTTAAACAATGAAGCAAATGAGAGACATAAAATGGTTAACACATATACGGTAGCAGTCCCAATAGGATATAGAGAATAATATACAGAAATGCCTTGGTGGCCTTGAGTCAATATTCTCTGCACACTGTTTCACATCGCCCAGCTCTCATTCCTGCGCCTCAGAGGCCAGCCAGCGCCAGCGCCCTCTACTGAGTAACTATGAAGACAACTAGACACCACGTGACACCGAGCACCGTCCCCTCGCAATCGTGTAATAACGCCATCGTTGACGCTGTGGTTTGGCAATGAAACTGTAGAGGGCTTCGAACCAAAAGAAGACTGCTGCTCCAACACCTGCAAAACGTTTCACGCAAACATGATGTAATTCTCCTGCAGGAAACAATGATACCGGTACGCCTCGCCGGGTATCAAACATTCAGTAGTACGACGCACCCACGGGACAGTGCACCCAAGATAGTCACGCTAGTAAACAAATCACCGACGGCCACACGAGGTGCACGCTCACACCTTTTTTTTTTATTTATTGCGACAGTATGCCCTTTGGCATAAGTTCCTACAGGCACAAGTTTGCACCCGTTTCCCGGATGAAGTCCAGAAGACAGCGGTGGTGGGGACCCCACAGCCATCGCTGAAGATCGGGGGGTCTCCCCGGATGCAGGCCTGTGCCGCGAAGGTGCCGGGATCTCGCTGCACTCAGTGAAGGGCACGTCCATAGCAGGTGGTTGGTGTCGGCTTCTTCGGCAGGAGCCGTACAGAAGGGGCAGGTCGTGGAAAACGGGGCATGGTATCGCGGTGGCCACGCCCGGGTTACCGCAGGAGAGAGGGCCACCCCAACTCGTAGTCTACGCAGCAGGACCTCCTCCCAGCGAGCGAGCCCACTGGGAAGGTCTGTTCCACACGGTGGGATGAGAGCACGTGTGGCGCGACGCAGATCTTCCTTTAGTTGGACAAATTGGTCATGTGGGTCAGTTGTCAGCAAGGGCAGGGGCCGTGGAACCGACGTAACGTGACAGAAACTATCCGCCGCAATATGAGCGGTGATAGTATTACGCCGTATCCACGACAGTCGGAGAGGGCAGGGCCACGTGTCCAGCAGGTCATGAATGTCTCTTGAGACAGACGAGTTGGAGGCTACACATCGCAAATCCCGTATGGCCGCCATTGAGTCCGTGTAAATTTGTGCCGTAAAACTTCCAGGAGCTTCAAGAAGTGCCGGTAGGAGAGCTTGCAGTCCGTCCCGGATGGCTGTAAGCTCCGCCAGCATAGAAGGCCAGGTGCGGAGTGTTTCATATGCACAGTTTTGGTTTGCTTCTGGGTGAGAGGGGCATACGATCGCTGTAGTTAAAACACCGTCTTCGGCCCCAGCATCCACAAATGCCTCTACAACCTGGGGCAGGTTCGCAGTCGCTAGTAATGGCACACCCGCGGATTGCTCGACTGCATTTCCCATCGACAGACTGTGGAGTCGAATGAGAGGCCGGTTGTCGGTCACTTGATGGTACAGCCAGGGCGGCCTAGCTACAGGGCGGGATGGTAAGGCGGGTAGAGAACGGCCCATGTAGATCGCCAACGCCGCTGCCTCCGGAACAAAATTTAGTTTGTTCTGGCGTGCCGAGCGGCGTTGATGTACAAGCTCATCCAGGGTGTTAAGTTGAGCTTCGGCCTGAAGAGCTGGTATAGGCGTTATTTGAGGCAGGCAGGTGATCGTCCGCATTGCAGCTCTATTAATTGCTTCAAGTCGGGCCCACTCCGCTTGGGTCATATGCTGGAATTGAGCCTGGTAGACAAGTCGCGGCTGAAGTATTGACCGCACCAAGAGTCGGGCTATTTTGAAGCAGGAGCCTCCAGACTTTTGTGAAATGCGTCGTATAAGGTGTAGCATTTGACCTGCTTGTTGGCGGGCAGATCGAAGCCACAAGGCAGCTGACCCTGATGATGAAATCTCCAATCCTAGCACACGAAGAGAGGTGGCAGTGCGCACAGGCTGGCCGGAGAGTTGTAGCGAGATCGGTGACATCTCCAGTCTACGACGGCCCCAAGCATTGGCCACGGACAGAACGGCCGTCTTTTCAGCTGAAAGCGAGAGACCAGCGTATTCACACCATTTCTGTGTGTCCGTTAAAGCTTGTTGCAGGCTGGTGGCTTGCCGAGACAGGTCTGGGTGCACAGTTCATACTGTAATATCGTCCGCGTACACCAGAAGGTGTAGGTCCGATATGGAGCCAAGATGCCAGGCAAGCGGCAGCATAACTACATTAAAGAGGAAGGGTGAAATCACCGACCCCTGAGGCACTCCACGGACGGCCGTAAAATGGCCATAACTAGTTCCACCAATCCATACGGAAAATGATCTTTTAGTCAAGAAGGTCCGGATGAAAGAGCGGACCTTTTCCGGGACAAGTAGGCTTTGGAGAACTTCCAGGATAGCGCTGTGGCTGACGTCATATGCCTTGTGAATGTCCATGGCAAGCAACGTCCGCACTTTGTGAGATCGGCCGCCAAGTAGCACCATTGATGATAAGTGCTCAAGTCCATCTTCTGTCCCCAGACGAGGTCTGAACCCAATCTGTGCCGGGTGGTACCACTGGTAAGTGTCCATCCTCCACTGAAGTCGCGTAGCCAGCATTCGCTCCAACAGTTTCCACAAGGTGCACATTAATGCGATTGGGCGCAAATTGGGGAGATGCTCGGGTGGTTTGCCTGGCTTCGGTATAGCGACGATATCTGCCCGGAGCCATGACTCTGGTATTTGGCCCGAGAGCCACACCTCATTGATGGAGTCGAGAAGACGGCTCAGGGCCGGATCGTCGAGGTTTTTATAAACCTCGTACGCAACGCCGTCTGGGCCGGGAGATGACCGAAGTTTCGCCTGGTCTATCGCAGCCAGGAACTCTGCCATAGTGAAAGCTGATTGTATTCCACGGACTGCATCATCAGACGGAGAGGCACCCACGTGGCGCGGTAGAGGAAACGGGCACGGGTTGCTAGCCGGGAGGATGTCAAATGCAGGGTACAAGGCGCGAACCACATCGAAGGTAAATTGGTCCGGGTTCTTGCCTGATGCCAGGCACGCACAGGCTGCTGCATCCGGAGTGCGGCCGCCTGATTCCATTGCCCGAAAAGTGCGCCAAATAGACGATGTGGTGGACGAAGGGCCGAGTGACTCGCACCAGCTAAGCCATCGTTGCCGTGAAAGACGCTTCTCATGTCGTCTGGCCGCAGCGGTCAAGCGTTGCAAACGCATTCGAGCCGGCGCACACGAGGAATCTCGCGAGGCAGCCACTTCAGCCTGTTTGCGCTGGGCCCACAGCTGCAAAAGTCGGAGGTCAGGCTTTGGCCGGGACTCCTCTACCCACATCCTCCGACTGGCACTGCTCAGAGCTTCTTTAATCACAGTGGTGGGGTCTATGCTGGGGGCCGTCATGGTTGCATTGATGCTGCACCGGAACTCATCCCAGTTTACTAGAGTGCAGCTTCGCCGAAGTCGACGCGTCGAGTTCGGGGCAATGCCAAGCATGATAGGGTGATGATCACTACCCCAGCAGTCAGCTTCTCGCTGCCAAGATACCACTGCACTCCCAAGCCACCAGGTTAAGTCGGGTGAGTAGGGCGGCATCCGGGGATGAGTGCATCGACGCGTAGGGCTTGCTATATCATTTAGTAGTGCGAATTGAGCATCGTTGAAATGCTCAAGTAACATGCGTCCACGTTCACTTGAGGCAGGGTATCCCCAATTGCAATGGGGCGCATTGAAGTCGCCAGTTACACGTATGGGACAGCCAGCGTTCGAACGGCGCAGAGATGTTAGCCAGCCCAATCGTAGCCGTGGTGCACGTCCGCTGTGAGGCCGCACTTAACACGATACAAGAATTATTGCACACTTGGGCAGTTGCACCTTTACCGCAACCACTTCTTGCCAAGCCGTGCACCATGCTTCTAGTGGAATCGAAGTTTGTGGATACGCCGTGTGCACATAAATTGCGGCTTTGCCTGGTGTGGACGTGGAGGAGCCACAACGCCCATCAGGTATGGAAGGCGTAGCATAGGCTCTAAAATTTGGGAGGCGAGGTAAACCATTCGTCTCTTGGAGCAGGAACGCCCAAGCTCGAAGTTTGCCTAGGCGAAGACGTTCACGAAGCTCACCAACCTTTATTGTGAGCCCCCGGCAGCTCCACTGTACAACATATTGTGGGTCAGGCATGGTAAAAGTGGGTCTAGCGAAGTTGGGCTGCTAACACAGGCACCAAGTTCTGTAGCTGCTTCACCACAAACTGTAGGAGCTCTTGGTGGGCGAGCATGGAAGGGACTGGCTTTTGCTGGTGCAGGCTCGGTGGTGAGAGACGGGGCTGACTGGAATGGCTTGGTTGTTCTGGCTGCTGACGTTGTGACCGACGAATTAGCCGAGCACGGCGCTGGCTGAGCATGGTGACCTCGGCTTGCAGCACAGCCAACTGTTGGTCCACCTCCACTAGCTCGTCCGTAACTGGAGGTGCCTTCCCAGTTTTGTTGTGCTTATTCTGTCGGCGGCTGGAGCGACGGAGCACATCACGGTACGAGGGCTGTGTGTAATCAGCAGGCTCTGCAGTTACTTCCTCCATAGCGTCTTCGTTATCCTCCGCCAAACACTCGAAGCGGTTGGACGTGTGGATTCCCTTGGGCTCAGACCCGCGTCGTCACGCTCGTCGTTTAGCAAGCGCAGCTTCGCATTTCGTAGGACATTTCTTGTCCGTAATGTCATGGTCATCGCTACGACACAGACCGCATCGAAACGTGACCTTTGGCGGTGCGGCCGACGGGGTAGCTGGTGGTTCCGATTCAGAGGTAGCCAGTGGCTCTGACGCCGCGAAGGGGCACGAAGTGCTCATGTGCCCCTGACGAAAGCATCGGTAACAGTGCACCACTCCGGCCTTGAACAGGCGGGGCCGAAGTACGCAGCCGTTGTACAAAAGTCGTTCCGGTGGCTCGAGCGGACCACGCAGAGTAACGAGGCACGTGCGGCCAGAGCCCATGTAGCGGGCAAGAAGCACCTGGTGAGTGGCACACCGGAGGCTGGTACGGAGGACTTCGGGATCCTCTCCCGGGTCTACCCAGAAACGACATATCGCCGGATGTCACTTCCCGACAGCAAGTACACTTGTACAGGAAGCTGCTTTTCAGCCGCGAGAGGAATACGTTGCAGGGAGCATAGCCGCTGGACAGCCTCTAGAGAAGGCACCCACACCGATATAGTGTTGCTGCGACTATGGTAGGCGTAGCCAGTAAAGCCAGAGGTTTCTAGGCAGCTGTCGAGAGTCTGTTGTAGTAACTTAGTTGGAAGAGACAGGATGTTAAAGCGCTCTCGAAATTTGATGGCGACCTTGTACGACCTTGCTGGCTGCCGCTGTAAAGCTCTGCGGAGCGGCGGTCGCTGCACGGGGTGGAGCGGCTGCTGGTGGTGCACTGCGCTCCTCCGACCGCTGAAGTGGCTGGTCTGTGTCCGAGGAACACGCCCGCTTGGCCGCAGGTGAAGTTGAGTCACCAGCAGTGACTTGGGGTACCCCCTGGTCACATGGACGCTTCGATATACTGGAGGGCTCAGCCGGAGGTAGCGGGAACGGTGGCGTTACCTCCATTGGTGGAAAATACTCTAGTGTCGAGTGCGTAGACGCATCTGTAGCAGCGAGGGTCGCCTCCAGTTGCGCTGACATGTGTGACATAGCTGAGCGGTGCCGTACCCGCCAATTGGACTGCGACTGAGGCGCTAGGCGTAGCAGCTGGTGAGCGGGATCCGACGCAGAGGACGTCCCCGAGGGGTCATCCTGTTCTGCGACACCCTGCATATTGTAACCATAGCGCAGCCCACAGTCCTCAGTAGCAGTTTTCGGCAAAGGAATCCGCTGGACGGCGCAACCGAAAAGTTACGTGTGGTGGAGAAAAATTAGGCATCCATTGCTTTACTCAACATGCCAATAACGTTAGTTTACGATGTGTTATATACAAATCTTATATGTAATTTTAGCATCAAATATGCTTTAGAGAATACCATCCACAGCTTTTTACAGATATTCGACTGGTGCACCAGCTCGCTTCTGAATTCCAAAATACGAACCCGCTGATTCACTGTTTGTTTGCTTGTGACCAGCCACCAACCGGCGACTGGAGATGCCCCAAGCTCTCCATGCTCAAGTTGAAGTAAAATCGAGCGACAGACACCCTTACATCGGAGCGATGACCCCGAAGTCAGTCGATGAGTGTGGGCAACAAATTGTGCACACGCGGTCGAGTCGCGGAACGCCAGCACTCCAACGTTGAGCGCTGCAACCTCAGATTCCCTTCCGGAACGAGAAACAAAAAGGCCACCAAAGAGACAGGAATCAACAAGCCGCCCTGATTCACCAGCGTCGTTAGACTTGAAATACGCACTGAGGAAGAATTTTTCCGAGCTGCTCGGTACTCTGACGGTGAAAATCCACGGGAGATTTAGGCCGGCTACACTCGACCATCTAGTTGGCTTAGAAGGAATCGTGACAGATGCGGCCAAGAGGAAGCCTCGCTCTGCGCCGAGCCTTGGGAGAGGAACCGGGGCTCCATACCTCCGATTTTGATGTATCCCGGTTTGATGCACAATTACACACGCTGCCATCTCTTGTAAGCAGCAAGTGCGACTCCATCCAAGACGGTCTTGTATTACTGAAGAATCAAGCTCAAAATGTGAGACTAATTTTTGATGAAGTTTCCAAACTTATGGTTCTTATTCTCACGGTCCCACGTTGTCTGCCCCATCCGAACGATTTTTCAGTGCCTTGCGATGTATGAAAAGTTGCTTTTGAAGGGCAATGTCACAGGAAAGGTTGGCTCATCTGCACCTACTGCCCTTGCACAGCGTACTGACGGCCACTTTGTGCTTAAACTCTTTGATTCAGACATTTATATCACGAACCGCGAAATGATGTCTACGTTTAGCACAACATGACAGTATTGACCAGTTCGAACGTCATCGAACGGTAAATAGAAGAGTGATGGGTAAATACAGTATCGTCAACAAAACCTAAACGAAACTTCGCACGAGGCATTCATATTTGGCACTCCTTTTTAATTTTTTGTCCCACTTGGCGAGACAGCTTGTAGAGCGTCAGATTACGAAATATTAATCAGACCGTGTCTTACTCACCGCCCGGTAGAGAGAGAGAGAGAGAGAGAGAGAGAGAGAGAGAGAGAGAGAGAGAGAGAGAGAGAGAGAGAGAGAGAGAGAGTAAACTTTATTCAGTTTGCCAGCTGTCTTGCTTAGTCGTCGGCCGTGAGCCCTTGGGCTCTGGCAGCGTCCTCAGCCAACTGGACGGCTCCAGCCCGGAAAAACGCTCGGCAGGAAATATTTTTTTTTATTATACTGGCCGAGCTGATGATGAGAACTAACCCTTGCACAATTTGAAGATATCAGTCGTCTTGTAGACCCTGTACTCGAACTAATTACGAAAAACACGCTTATATCTTCAATTCCTGAAATAAACCGGAATGCTACAAATTCATTTCACATGTTGCACATTTTGACAGGCGTAACTTTATTTCTGTTCTTTGTATTTCGCTCGTTTTTTGTCAACGTTCATTGTGTAAGCATTCTTTTGGTGGTATGGATGTGTAGATGTTGTATGTTCGCGATTAGGGGGCGTGCGTAAAGATTATCCGGCATTTTGTGCCACCCCTGTGAGTTCCTTGTTACTGCTTGTAAAGCGTGCAGTGCTTTCTGTACATTGATAAATAAAAGGTATACAACTGCGCGTGACATTGCCTTGTCAACATCGCCTTGTAGAGGGTCCACAGTTGCCATCAAGACACTAGCTGGGTCTTTTACTGCTCTCCAGCGTCTGTGATGGTGATAAAAATTTGATTGGAATTGATTTAGTTTTATATCGGTGACAGGGCTTATTTACATTTAGTCTAGTCATCTGCAATACTGGGAATGCATAAGTGGTAAAGGAAAATAAATGATGATGATGATACAAATGATGCGCGGTGTTTTTTGCTCGCCTAGTCGAAAAATAGTTCCGACGCCTCTGACCGAAGGACAAGGCGGTGACTTTTGGCCGCAAACATCGTTTGACGTCTGTACGAATGACTGGCCAGCGACAACCTCAAGACACCCGCTGGCTGCCTGCCCGACTGCCTCTCGCGACGGTCACGACCGCCACGCACCTTGGCGCTCAATTCCTGATGGCATGGTCCTGCGAGTGTTCAAGAAGGGCTGCATAAGCAATTTCCTGGAATGCACTGAGGGAGACATTCTGCGGGAGGCGGCCAACCAGAAGCAGACCGAATTTTTTCCCCTCACAATTCCCAGCAGCAATGTAAGGGTTGTTTTGTCCTATACTAAGGCTCTTATATTTCGGTTGTTGCGGAGGTGTTTGCTAAAATGTTCCCACTGTTTGTTGCAGGGTTTAAAAATGCGCGTCTTGTGGCCCACCTGCTACATGCCCCTGACTATTGCACAACACAAAACCATAAACAACTATGGTTAAAAAATCTTTAGGAAGGTCACAGTTAATTACTTATACTTTTTCTAGAAGATAACCAACTTGCCCTGGCATATTATGGGCGTGCCTTCGGCAACTTTCAAAATATGAATAGCGAACCTGCCAAATCTCTGTGTGGGAACATTCGTCGTTAGCCAGCGCCCAACTCGTGGGAAGAGCAGTTGGCAATGTGGAATCTGTGGCAGCTTCATCAACGACATCGTATTGTTAGCAGGTGTTTCATCTTATAACGCAAGCGCTACAATGCGTGCAGCAGGGTTTTTGGCCACACGTGTTTGAGTGCAGTGGTAAGTGGTAATAGAAAGATTTGCAAAGTACGACGAAAGACTGCAGTAATCGTTTTAGGTTCGCCTCCTCTATTCCGCAACACCCGTTGGCGATCCTCGAGATGAGCCTCATCGTTTGACTAGCGCTTTGCTCTAGTGAATTGATAGCTTCCCCGCTCTGTCCGTTCATCTTCGTTGGAGCCTGAGGACTCTGGTGCTTCTAACAACGGGAACCGGGTTCCCGGGCGAGACTATATATAATGTTTAGTGCTTCGGTTGAGCTTTCCTGACCTGCATGTGTTGCTTGACAGAGGAGCACTTCTAATTCCTGTGGGCAGCAGTCAAAAGCTGCCGCGGACGCGTAGTGTACCACCCAAAGTGACGTATATTTGCCGACGACACAGCGAATCACGTGACTTAATGCTGCGTGAAGTCCCTTCCACGCCGGGTCAGAGAAATTACAGGGGGGATTACTTTCGTGCTCTTTAATTATTCTTTAGCCTTCCAGCACGTCACACCTGATAGCCCAAATGGCGTGCACCCCGCGTTGAACATGAAATACTGTAGTATTTACTTAGATCAAATCAATTCATTCATTGAATAATTTTCCCCCTCATCTTTCCTTGAAATTACTCTTTCATTCAGCAACAAAATGCAACCAGCTCATTGCCCTCTCTGAAAGCACATGAAATTACCCCGACAACTTGCGGGGGAAGACGGAAGTGGAGCCCCGGATGTGTCAATTGAGCTTCAACAGGTGGCGCCCTGATCGTGCTGCAGCGTCGATATTCATCGGCACCCCTCTTTCCTCACGACGGGACGCTCTCTCCTCCATGCTCGGTGCCACAGAGCTTCCTCCGGATAAAAGAAAAACACGTTGTTTTCGTTAGTTTGTTTGTTTGCGGAGCAGGTACAACGCAGGCTACAGCGGTGTATCCTACAATCTTGATTAACATATAAAGGCGCCCGCCTTCAATGCCGCTGCAAGCAGACTTCGCCGACCGGACCACAGCAACAACTATGTAACGCCCAGCATTTGCTGAAAAATGCCTTATTGGCCAATATTACGTATTTAATCGTTATAATAGCGTACATTGGGAATAAAATGTGGAGTGAAATCGAAAAAAAAGAGAAATACAAGCAATAAAATCGAATTAAAGCATAAAAATGAACTAACAAAATTAAAAATACACACCGACCGAACACGATAAAGACAAAAGTAAAAGCCCCGAAAAACCAAACCTGCACAAATTTTAAAAATCCTATAAAGCACCAAACGCGCAATACCCTGCATTTGCTAAAGATGCGTAATTGGGGAGGTTTAACATATTTAACATATTTAACAAGTTATACGAGTGTAAATGGAGATAATTGGTATAAAAAAATTCAAAAACAGGAAAAAAACGCAAAAAGTAAAAGCAAACTTAAAAGTTATGAAGATGAACCTACGAAATAAAAATATCTGTCTTACAGACCACCCTCGCACGAAAAATACAGAAATAAGAAGTTCAGAAAAAAACAGACACGAACATGAGTAGAAGAAAATCGTGAAGAAGCGCATACCGTGCAGCGCCCTGGATTTGCATAAATCTGCATAATTGGGGAAGTTAACGGTTAACGCATAGTCGAAAGAAGCATAAAAAATACCAGAAATATAAACAACAAAAGAACAGAAAAATGAGCCATCAAAGTAAAAAAAAATCTGTATATTGTGCACTGAAAAGCGGCCGTACTGGAAGATGAACTTACAAAATCTGCTGTACTGGATACAGCCGCCGGTAGCCGTGGCAACGTCATGTTTTGTTTTCATGTTGCATTGACCCGTGGTATCGAGAGTGCATGAAGGCAATTTGCTAGAAGTATGTACGTAACGTAACTATAGAAATATTATCCCACGCTTACTTGAGTCGAGTTATTTGATACAATGTTTGGCTTTATTTGAAGTTGTGCACGGTCGGCAGTGGTCGGCATGCCTTTTGAGTGGGAGGGCCAAGTTGAATAGAGCTGACACAGGGGGGAGGGTGGCGGGGGGGGGGGGGGTGGATAGCAAATCGGGGGGGGGGGGGGCGAAAAATTCCGCAAAATGACAATAATGTATAAAACTGAACCGAAATCATGTTTATCTTAGTGTGGTGCAGGGATTGCGTGCATGGTTTAGGTTACAGTTATTCTTGGTTTATCAACGTACAAACCTCTCTTTCTTTTTTTGTGCAGTTGAAATTTGAAGTTTGGGCATTTCAAGGCGAAGCTTTAGTGCTCTCACTCATGGCGTCTGTAACGCAAAACTCCCTACAGGAGCGCCAACTTTCTCCGACGATGATGATTAATGATGGTGGGTGAAGAGAAAGGAAAAAAACCGCTTCATTTTCCGGAATCGAACCTGGGTCCCTCGCGTTATGGCGTCGGCGTCTTTACGATTGCTCCATTTCGACACGGTCGAAACTCAGTCCAAACTCACACGACCACCAAGGAATTCATCACGAGAAATCTTCGCGTTCAACTATCGTCGTCGTTGGACGGAGGAGGAGGATGAGGAGGAGGAATAAATGTTTATTCCACGAGCGCTGCTGCTGCTGTTAGGGCACCCGCCCGGTGGGGGGCGTCCCTAGTCCGGGATGCCCTGGCCTTGGCTGGCAGTCCAGGCCCTCTTCACCAGTATGCGCTGGGTCCCAGGGTCCGGACTTTTCAGGCAGGCCACCCACTGCTCGTAAGAGGGTTAGGGTTGGGGGGTAGGACTGGGGTTTGTCCGCACTCCCATACTTGGTGGTATAGGGTGCCGGGCAAGGGGCAGAAACTACAGGTGGCCGGGTATATGGTGGGGTAGATGGCGTGAAGAAGGGTGTGATGAGGAAAGGAGTTGGTTTGTATTCTTCTCAGGCTGGTGGCTTCTTGTCTTGATAACTGGGGATGTGCAGCCGGGAATATTCTTCTGATTTTTTTGCTCACGCGTTTGGCAATGTTAATACAGGTGGCGCCGGCAAGTCACTACCTTATCTCAGTCCCCAGCCCGCTCTTTTAGTCGGGAGGCCAGGCTCCTCTGTGCTAAACACCGGAATGTAGAAAGCGATAACAGGCGCGGCAGGCGCACTGCCTGGCAGATGTGGCAGTGCTCTCGAGGAACTGCTGGCAATCTCCGCAGCGGGCGTGCCCTAAACAACGTATTGTGCTGGAATTTGGTTGATCGAAGAGGGTGATAAATTAAGTGCGCAGAGGGGGAGAAATACCCAATTTTAAAGTTCAGGCGTACACTGTGAACACACTTGAACGCTCTGACGTGTGATTTGATTGATTGTAGGGTTCTAACTCGCCGACGCAGCGCAGGCAATGAGGCGCGCCGTAGTGGAGGACTCCGGATTAATTTTGACCCCCTGGGAATCTTTTTAACGCTCTGACATGTGAACAAATTGCGTAAGAGGTAGCACACATGATTTTTATGTATCTTGGTATGCGCAGTGTGACCAAGCCAACAAAACAAAAGGGTCTCGGCTTACAGCGAAGTGCTCATGCCATAGTTACGGATTCGGTGCGCGAGCCGTGTAGCAGTATTGGAAAGCGGCGAAAGCTCGGTTTCGCCATATGGTTCGCAACACGCACTGATCAATGAGCTGCTTTATAGGGCGCAGCTGAGACCTGCAAGGGAGCTGCCGAACACAACAGCGTACTCAATTCCCTTTCACAAAGTGAGTACAATATTCATGAAAAAAAAAGATAAACAGACAAACACGATATCGCGCAAGCGTGCTGCAGGTAACACTACTTTACCAAAAGTGTCAGCGATGACGGAGAACAGACAAAGCCTAAAGATTACCAAAAAGCTCACCCTAGCGACTTGCTTTTGTAACCAGATTATGGTGCCAATAACACGGGACAATAGCGCGACGAATGGAGGGAATTCGAAATAAACTCAAGTTTTCAGCGTACCGTACTTACCCGATTCTAACGCGCCCCCTTTTTCCCGAAAAGTATGCCGAAAAATTGCATGCGCGTTAGAATAGGATACGAAACCGAAACTGGTGAAACAGCTGAAATTTCGTTCCACCCATCGCCATAGCCATCTCAAGATGGCGCCAGAGCTTTTAGCAACAATTTTTCGGATCTAGGCGCCTAGGCTTTTCTATCGGCGTTCTCACAAATCGTCAAATTATTCCACTTGCACGCTTGATAACAGCAATGGCAGCAGCGGCAACGAAGGTGCGCCGCTTCCGCGGCTTACGAGCGGCTCCCACGCGTTCACTACGAGCGGTTGGCTGAAGCGTACGCCTCTGGAGAAGCTCGCGGGATGGGCGTGCGAGGCGTGGGCCACGATCCATCGAACATGGTTGAACGTTCGTTCAGAAGTGTGGCATCGCGAACGCGCTTGACGGCATCGATGACGAGATGTTGTGGTCAGCGGAAGGCGACAACGAGCTCTCGGAGAGCGACGAGGAGTGAGATGAGTGAGATTACTTCGGGAAATGAATCGCCCGTTTATCTCGCATTCGTTTTTCTTGCTCACAAAGTTTCTTGCGCGTTACAATTGCAGGTGCAAGTTTTTTGGTTTTTTGCCTGGAAAATCTGGTGCGCGTTAGAATCGGGGGCGCGTTAGAATCGAGTAATTACGGTAATTGGCCCTACAGGCTGTTCCCGAAAAATTCATATTTGGTAGAGATGACCTAGAGGACCTCACCTCAGGTTCGCGCTAGCTTTTGAATACGTTCAAACTTTTCTTCAAAATCATTCTAAGTACGCATACGCGAATCACTACTGCCGTGAGAACCCGACGGGGCGCGTCCAGGGAACTGGTTGCTTTGCCTGTTTCGAACTGCGCTTGTTTGGGGTGTAGCAGCACCATGAGGGACCACATTTTCGCCATACCATGCACCCTCTTGCAATATGCCGCAAAACCGGTGCCAGTTGGCGCTTGTTATCTCCGTCGAGTAGCAGTCGCCTCTTCCGCGGTGAGCGATGCAGTGCGTTGTGGCAGCTTGCGGTTGCATCTTTGTTTCTTTCATTTATATATTAGGCTAATCCCAGCCTCCAAGTGATGGAGATGATTATCATCTACAGTGGATGCGCTCGCCGTAACTTGAAGCGTGGTAACGGTTCTATCCACATTTTGTAGACTTCTTCGCCCATACCGGGAGGATTCAAGAGTACTCCAGGCTTTCCCTTACTTTAACGTCATTACTTTAAAATCACCATTGGTGTTTTTTTTACTAATTTTCAATCAGCAAAAAAATTTCAGTCGTGACTAAATTTCAATCAGGACTAATTTTCAATTGAGGGGGCACGTCAGCTGGGCTCCCGTCAGCATAATGAAAAACCAATTCTGCTCCTTGTGCAGATACTTGTGTTCGGCGTTACAGCGAAGGCCAGCGTATCGCGCCCAACAGTGTGCTTCATCGTTCCTGCGCCTGGTTCCTACGGCGCCTGGGCGGACGAGCCTGCCCCTGCGCGGACTATGACTGGGACTCGTTGCGCCGGGTCGGAGTAACGTCGACAGCACCAACTATAAAAGAACCACAACCGAACCATCTCTTCAGTGGGCACGTCAGATGGTCTCCCGTCAGCATCATGTAAAAGCCATTTCTGTTCCTTGTGCAGGTCGGTAACTACACTGCAACCACTAAAAAGAGCAATCCTTTCTTTATTCAGCTGACTTGCTGACATGCGATTAGCTCCTTCGTCGAAGATTTTGTATTGTTTTTACGATGACGTGTGGGGATGTTAAACCCAACCAGGGCCCTGAAATAATAAAAAAGAAATGTTGGAGGACCTTCTCAACGGTCAAAAAGACATTCCCAAAAGGCTACGTGAAATCTAACTGAAACTGAAAACTGTCGAGGCGCTTGCATCCAATGTTAAAGGGTAAATTATAAGGTGTCTAGTCTAAAAAAAATGTCCGGAGCTTGGAAACTAAGTTGGTTGATTTAGATAACCGTAGCCGACGAAACAACGTACTAGTGTTTGGAAATGAAGAGAAGCCAGGGGAAACACCTAATGATCTATCGCAAAGTGTAATTGAAGGTGTATTTTAAAAAATGCGCGCCAATCCACCATGTGGTTGGAAAGCGAAGCTGTAAGCGACACCCACAACGATTAACCATGCGTTGTCACTTGAATTCACACGCGTGGCTGTACAAAGAGTGAAACCAGAGACAATTAAAAGCACTTAACCACAGCCTTTATTACTTCAAAGAGATAGTCTTTGCTAAGGTCAAATAAATGCATGATTCATGAACGGTGGTTGGTTGAGTTGAATTTGGTGAAGCACGTGAGTGGAAACTCTTTTTTTTTTTTAATTTAAAGGAAGCTCAAACCCGGTGTTAGGCGATTTCACTTTTCCGTCTATGCCGCCGCCAACGGAGGCGACTAGATCGGCGGCAGAGACGAAGAAGTGAGTGCCATGCATTGGTGCGAGCTTACTTAAATTTTTATAACTCCTAGCGTATGCGCAAGGCGCGCTGACTGCCGCTACACGTGCCGTGGGCGGAACGCACAGCGGAGCCAAAGGTCGCGTGACGCGATCACGTGGCATTCAGCGAGAACGCAGGAGGGTAACCACGCAGATATACTCGTTAAGTTCAACGTCTGTCTCCCCATATCCGCGAGGGCTCGTAGCTCAATCGGTAAGACAATGGGCCCTCGCCCCATTTCTCTGTTCGTTCCAGGTTCGATTCCAGGCGGTGCCTGTAACTTCTTTTATTTGTTTGCAGGAGTTTTCTGTTCACGCCAACGGTCGTGACAGAACCTATGGGGGTAGAGGAAAAAAGCTTCACTTTAAAAGGTGCTGGGTATTCAAATATCGTCTGCTGATTGCATACAAAGGATTGGCAGGAAGCAAAACGCTAGATCACGACCTGTGGTTTGAAACTTACGGACTACTGTAAGGAAGACTTGATTTTTAAAAAAACTGTTCTAAACTTAACGCAACACTATTTTGGTATCGGAGGCTTTTTCAGCAGCTACCAGGCATAAAATAAAAATTATGGGATAGCGCAGCCGAGGCGACAAAAGCGGGTGGAAAAGTAAGACTCGTTTCCGATAACATCAAGATTATTGACGTGTTGTATCGGTGAGATGACGCTGGGAAGTGCAGGAAAGTTGCGGGTGATCGCGACGACAGCGAAAGTTCTAATCAATGAACCGAACCCTCCTTCGTCGCAGCCGGAGTGAGCTCTCGCCCACATGCGCACCCGCCGAATACTGATATATCCATCTTGTTCACGAATAAATACGAAGTGTTGTTCGCAATCGGGATGACTTGCTAAGCGCCATCGATACAACTTCCGCATATATTGTAATTTTGACGGAGACGTGGTTGAACGATTCCGTGCGGGACAGCGATATTTTTCACTCGCAATAATGCGACTCAGTGTTTAGATGTGACCCGTGGATTTGACCGTGCTCGACTGCGTGGTGGTGGGGTCTTGGTAGCTGTATGAGACAACCATCAATGTTTTAGGTCATATATAGCCTCAACCCTAGAGTTTATTTGTGCACGTATCACAGTTGAATTCCAGAAGCTTTTGTTCTGCGTCTGTTATCGAGCATCCTCGGCTCGCGATGGTTCCTGCGGGCACCTGAGTGATGCTCTAATACCGCGCATGGCATGTTTCCTAATCTTCCAGTTTTTATTTTTGGAGATCTTAATTTCCCTGAAATCGTCTGGTCCAACCCGTCTTATGTCATAAGTGACAGGCCGAGTGAGTAATTAGATTTTTTGTTAGTCGGTTCTTAAATTCCATTAACACAGCTCATAAGCGAACCAACTCGGGTAGCACCATCCGCGTCCAGCTAATTAGATTTAGTGCCAACCACATCACCAAATCTTGTTTCAAGTATAACCTACCTACGGATATTAGCGACCATAGCTTACTCAGTGTTACATTAGGCTTACCTTCACGCGCATCACCTAATTAAAAAAAAACTATTCGTAATTATGCAAAAGTCAACTTCGTCGCCATTAACAGCGCCCCAGAGGAATTTATTGACCCATACATGGCCCATTTTAATGAACGTTTGGTCGAAGATAACTGGTCTGTTTACAAAAGTAAGCTCCATAGTTTAAAGTACACACACGTTTCACGAAAAATCACCACTACAAATCGACGTGGTCCATGGTATAACCAAACGCTAAAAAAAACTTGCAAATAAGAAGCGCCGGTTGTCTTCAGAGAGCCCAATCATCCGGAAAGCCTGAAGCTTAGTCAAGGCTCCGCGAGCACACCAGAATGTTTATACAAACTCTTAAAGAAGATGAAAGCATATTTCATACCGTCAACCGTCACTTTGCCGTCGGTGCTAATAAATAATCAAAAGAATTTAGAACGTGATTCTGGATAACTCCTATCATGCCTAGTCAATGGGCCGACTTGTTTAACACAGCATTAAGGTAAGCTTTCCCCCCCCCATCTTAACGAATGCTATCAATGCTATCAAGTATGCTATCAATGAATCCTATCCCTTTTGGCTTTGATGGCGCTGTTAGAATAATTGATCGCCTAAAAATCTGTTCTTCTTCTGTACGGATGATCTTAGCAGTAAAACACTAAAAAAAACATTTATTCTACTATCATTTTGTGCAAACTATTTCAACGATACCTAGGGATTACCCGCGGACTGTTTGATAGGTAAGGTGGTTCCAGCTCACAAACCTGGTAATAATCACATGGCTATTCATTATCGACCAATATCTCTAACCTGTATTCCTTGCAAAATCATGGAGCCCATCACAGTTCCGCACTTAACACGTTTCCTGGAATCATCGTCTTTTTTCACACCGGCACAACATGGATTTAGTAATTTCTTTTAGATGCGACGCATCTCTTTAACTCGCCTTGTCCCTCCGGCGTCTTCTGTCGTCCGTAGTCCGCATCCCTCCCCCATTCTCCTCGCCGCGCCAGCTGCGCACTAACGCCGCTCTCACCGCAGCGTCATCTGCAGCGTGTTAGCACTCGCTCCCGTCGCCGTGCCAGCTGTGCGTCAGCGCGCGTTATCGCTCGGTTAAACATCGAACACATGCGCATGCGCTGCTCTCTCTCATTCCCCTCACCGTTAACGCGCGGTACATATAAACGCGGTAACTGCGCCGCTCCGCTTAGTCGTTCCGCCGCTCCGATGACATCCGATGACCACCGACGATTTTAATGGAGACTAACAGGCCTGCTATCGCGATGGTCGGCGCAACCGTACGTAATATAATGGAAACAACAACAAATTGACACGCTAAATGGAAACAACATAACGGAAACGCAACGGAAACCCCACGATGTGTCGCATCTACCAATGGTTCCCCTGGCGGGAAGATGGTGTAAATTTTTCTTGTGAAACCCAGCTATTAACATTCACTGAGGATGTATTATCCATTTTAGACGAAGGTGTAACGGTAGATGATTTTTTTTTGCATTTATTTAGACTTTAGCAAAGCTTATAATAAAGTGCCGCATAACTTGCTCCTAACCAAATTGACCCTAACATACTAGCATGGATAGAATACTTTCCTACTAATCGCTCCCTGTACGTCTTTGCTAACGATCTCTGTTCTTCTATATCTGTTGCGTCAGGAGTACCCCGAGGATCGGTATTAGGCCCTCTTCTGTTTCTAGTTTATATTAATTATTTTCAGAATTCTGTTACCTCGCCAGTTCAACTTTTTTTCTGATAACTGCGTAAATTACCGAGAAGTCACAACTAGTCACACACTATTCTACTATAGGCTGATCTTGACCACATCTTGGATTGGTGCACTAAATGGAACAAGAGTCTTAACTCAACCAAATGCAAAGTTATGCGCTTTTTACGTCGAGCTGCGTCAGTTGCTCCCATCTATAATATCAACAGTACTGCACTATCGGTCGTTACCTCCTACAAATATCTTGGTGTATTCTTAACTTCTAATCTTACCTGGAACAAACATGTAACTTACTTTACATCAAATGCTAACCACATGTTAGGGTTTTTGAAACGAATTTCAAAGCTGCAACACCGTCCGTGAAGCTTCTTTACAATTCCTCAGTAAGGTATGAGTATGGGGCACCAATTTGGGACCCACACACCAAATTACTAACTAAAGCACTTGAAGCTGTTCAAACCGTGAAGCTTGTTTTATTATCCAGTGCCACCGCCATGAAAAATGCATTATCACTACCCCGTCTTGCTTCGCGCCGAAACGTAGCACGTCTTTGCCTGTTCTTTAAAATTTATCACCGGAACACCGACCTGAAAAATACACTACTAAGCGCTGAACCTTACGTTTCCCAACACATTGATCATTCACGCAAGGTTGGAATTCCGCGTTGTCCAACTGCTGCATATTCCAATTCATTTATTCCCAACACAGCATCAGAGTGGAACCACCTGCCAGTATCAATGGCGCTTAGAAGTGATTTATATGAATTCAAAAGACGTTTGAATAATCTGTATTCTATCAGCTTAGTGACGTATTTCATTCCTTTCTGCCTATCATTCCATAAAAAAAACCTATGTACAATGTGCCATATATTTAGCTACACTACTTTATCTTGCAACTCTTTTTTCATGGGTCATCTGTACGCTGTAGCATTTACACTTGCATTGTCATATCGTATTTGTTTTGTGTAGGTGTTTTAGTACGAGTATAAACACGCTTCTAGAGTTTTGGCTGCATTGCTACATATATATTTTTTTCACTTTGCCTTGTACACGCGTTGCCAAGTTGTCTTATGTTCGTTAGTTTTGGTTGCCGTGTACTGCTCATGTACCACTCCCCTCAGTAATGCCCCTGGCGTCATGAGGGTATCCTAAATAAATAAATAAATAAATAAATAAATAAATAAATAAATAAATAAATAAATAAATAAATAAATTGGAATGCATCCAACTGCGTGAGTTTAGTTTTATGGAATGAAATTATGGCTCCTGTGACCTCAATCTTGGTTTCTAATATTAAGGGATCACTGCCCTGCCCAGGGTTTCCTCTAGAGTTGTGAATTTTCATGGAGTGGTGGCCTGCGCGGGTGTGAGGTCAGGGCTCGGGTCCATTGACAAGCTATTATTGCCAGTGCGGTTCCGCGAGCTGTTGAAGCTGGCTACTGGCAATGCCAATGGCTAGCCTGCGACCTCTGGCGTTTAATTCCCATAACTCCACGAATGGGGGGGCCACGTCGAAATCTCCCTGTATTAACTGAAATCCTACTTGGTTTGGCCATGCGGATAGTGGTTTCCAATTGGTTCCGGAGTCTTTCTTGGCCTTTGGCGGGCTGAATACGTTAAGCACAAATGCACTCGTTTGGTTGTGTCTGACCGGTAAAAGCCCAAGCAGGACTTGCGGTAGTGACGGTGCTTGTGGAGCGAGTGTTCGATGACGGGGATTTGATTGGCTATGAACTTGGTTACCGTTGGATGTCGATCCCCGTCGTTCAGGCTCCAGTAGGCCGGATAAAACGGGAGAGCTGGCGTAAAGTTGGTTGCCTGCTTCGCTGTGATGTCGGGGAAGTGTGTTTATGAAGCTAGGAATTTTGTCAGGGATCATTTTTTTGTTAATAGCCTTTACGATTCCAATGCCATATTCGAAGGTATTCAGGTTAACTGCGAGCGTTCTTCTTAGTTTTGCCGCCTCTATGAAGCTGTTGCCGTGCGGTGTTAAGAGAAGTATACGGTGCCGCGTTATCAGTAAGCGGTGGGGTATCTGAAAACTTGTCCAGTTCGCGGATTGGCACATGCGTGCATGCGTGTCCGCCAGTAGTGATGTTTATTCGGGCCGGGGACTGTCAGATTGATGGCTACCTTGAATGCTCCCGTAAACGGCCTGCAGGTCAGCTGTTGGACCAGATTTCCACGATTCTGTACCAGGAGGTGCTCGTTTTGGAAGGGTTCTTCCTGCTCTTGGTGCGTCAGTACATTGAACTCCGCCTGCTTTTGTCGCAATTCACCAATGGATGTTGTTTGCTGCGGCAGCGCTTTCACATACTTTTGGTGCATGGCGTTTACTTCGGCACGCTGATACTCTACTGTAACATCGATATTCCGTTCCATCTGACATCGAAGTACGTGGAGTGCATCTGCCATTGTTTGTGGTGTTGTAGCTTGAGTGTGGGTTGTTGTAGACGGTGTTGGTGTCGTTCTGGTCTTTCTGGTGTTGGCCAGCGCGGGATGCTTGCGGATGGAATGGGGTGTATCCGTTTGTGTGAGAGGTTGTTTTTTTCTTCTTTTTTTTGATTGCGGAAGTTTGATATTTAGCATAAAAAAAACTAAATGTACAGACATATTCCGGATTTCCGAAGGAATCGGAGCAGGGGGCCATGATGTGAACTTTGTATCCACGCCATGAAATCTGGTGCACGTCCGGGGCGCAGGCTGAAGGAGGCGATGCGCCAAAGGCGTAGGCTCCGCAGAGCGTGGCAGCTCCACACGAAGTGTCCTGCTGTAGCCTGTTCAATAGGAGCGGGGCAGATGGCGCATGCCGAGTCAAACGGGGCATGGTACTGAGGTGGCCAGCTTTTCGTCACAGCCGGCGTGAGGGCGACCCCCCAGGCCGAAGGTTGTTGTTGCGCTTATGCTGGGCCGTTAGTGGAGGCCTACAGGATGCTGTATAAGGGCGAACAGCTCCGCGCAGCTCACATTTAGCCCCGGTTCCTGGTCCCGGTTGGCAGTTCCCTCTGCTACCAGGTGTTATCCCATCCTCTGGACTGGCCCCGGCTCCTCGACCACTCCCGGCTCCTGCTGCGGTGGCGATGATGTGTTACATTGTCCCCAAAGCCCCGCCTTCCCTGTTTCTGCTGCGGGTGCTGTTCGATCGTGGTGACTGTGCCATCGGTTCTGGCCCCACATTGGTGTGCACTCGGGGCAGACTGTGTTGCTCAAGCTCGGGAGGCGTCACCACTCGTTGAGCCCAACTCTGGGTCTCGCTGCGCTGTTGATGGCCTCGCCCGCCATGTTGTTGCTGGGTCATCTCATTTGCTCCAATCTCTCACTTAATATTCGATCCCCTGTAGTTTGTAGAGTTTATCTTTAAGAGAAAACGAGCGGTCGGGGCCGCTGTCGAGAGCTACGTCTCCCTGAGGACATGTGCCTCAGTTCTGAACCGAATGTCACTCGCTGCTGTTTACTTCTTCCCTGGGCAAAAATAAATGAATAAATAACCATTTCAACTTGAGGGCCACAGAAGCGCACAAGCGCACATGGCCGCTTGTGAGCTTGTTACTTGTGTAAAACCTTGTTCTGAAATAGCTTGAATTTTTTTCATTTTTCTTGTATGCATGATCAAAAAAAGAAAAGAGAGAGACGGCGATGGATGGTATCCTGCAATATACACTTCAAGAGGCCTTGTGCCTCTAGGTATGTATGCTTAACATCCGTATGCAATGAAATACTTTGGAATTCGATATCTCAGCAGATGTTATCCTGAGGTGGTATAAATTAATCCGGAGCCCTCTACTACGGCGCTCCTCTTAGCCCATGTGTACCTTCTGCGCCTTAAAGCCCTAATTCTTTTTAAATCAATACATAATTGCTAGGGCCCATGATGCTGTGTCGGCAGTGTTCAGAGGCCCGCTGTGGAATAGAATAACATGAGTCCGGGAAATTCAAACTAAAGCATTATAAACGTAGATAAACTATAGAACTAACTCCCAAAATAGAATTTAGTACACATCACGCAGGCTAACTGATGTGTGTATAAATGTCCAAAAGTAGGATTAACCGATATCGTAAACAGAAAGAAACTAGAAAACCACGCCAAAGCGGGATTTAATTCATATTATGAAGGTTGGTGAACTAACGGGAAGGAGTACTCTTAGTTGAGTTGCTGCTGTTCCTATAACATTTGGAGGAAAACAAGGCGAACTGATTTCTGAAAAGGTTTCTGCAAGGAGAGCTGCAAAACACAAAGCCCGTGCTCCCACGGTCTACGACTTATTTGACACACCCTTGAAATTGGAAAAATTGTTCCGGGTGACTTCGTCTTTAGACGGCCACTTACAGAATGTGCCATCTACATCTTTCCACCAGTTTTACGTTCTCAGGGTGGTTGCAACCTAAACATCTTTAACGATATACAAAGGTATATAGTTGTACCGTTTTGTTCCCTCCAACAAGTTGTAAAGCTTTATATTACTAGTAAGCAATGGAGTAAGGAATGAAGGCTATAAAAGTGCGAGATAACTAGAATGCACCTTTTATATAAATAATCCATAACTCCCCCCTCGCTCCCCTCTGCAAGAACAAAAAAAAAAAATCCTGCCCAAAGACGCTTTTTTAGCTAACGAAAGGCTTTCCTTCTCTTGTTGTGTCGGCGAAAGTTCACTAGGCTGACCTTGGACCCATCGTAACGTGCACGAACACGGAAATGCCCCGGTGGCTCCGTAAATGCCGGCGGGGAAATACCTGCTATACCTTGATACAGTTCGCTTGCCAGAATCGCCGTAGATATGAGGGCTCACGGGTTGTTTTTAGGCCTCGCCGTATTTCTAGGTACTCACGACAGCATTCATGGTCGCTAATTTTGTCGATTTCCAGATAACAAATAGGATGAGGAAGTTAAGAGGCAACTTATCCTTAGAAAGCAGAATGAGTTATTCATCGCACCGCGCTATGGTCTACAGCTCCATCATGCTGAACCCGAATACCTGCAGCCCAGCAGTTGTGGTTGAACTTTCGAGGCGCTGAAAGATATAACCTATTAAATAGCAGGTATGCTCAGTCGGTAGCTGAAATCTGGCAACCACGAGAGCAGGGGCTAAAGTTGACGGCTGTCTCGTGTGGTCACGCTCATCTGGGGTGTACATGTAGCCCAATCTACATAGCTGCGCAGCCGAGGTGGCACCTCGTTCAATAATTATTCCTGTCTGTGGTCCCTTGGTTTCAGTGACTGTTACGACCAGATGCTAACATGAACAGACTGCGCGAGTCGTTTTTACGTGCTCAAATGCTCTCCTCCGTTTCACAAAACCGTTATATATGAGTCACTGAGAGTTTAACATATTTGCAACTATTCTGCGAGCATGCTTTCGGCCGATAACTGAAGGCGACAAATAATCGGCTGTCAGTCGCATCCTTTTCAGTAATCTGGCGCTATGCAACTCTGGAAGTGTTATACGGGTATTCGGTGGACTACAAGCTTTGGTGTGAGGGACACTGACATCCCGCTGCTCCGTACCGTAAGAAGAAATCCTAAGGAGGAACAGAACCATGGCCCATTTAGCGCTATACATCCTGGACAGTAACAAACTCTTGATGTAAGCAGATAAATTCGCCCAGTAATTCCCCAAACATATAAAAAAATATTTCGCCTGAAAGAATTCATAGACAGTCACCGAGACGTTTTGAAATTTAAAGGAGGACAAAACATTAAACCACCTCACGGAAAACCTAGAGTGGCCTTGGGGAAGTATGATGGTCTCACGCCTTCACGCTGCCGTTTGCGTATGATTAGCAGTTTAGCTCATCAGCCGAGCATGAGCTAAACACGGATTTCTTGCCGGAGCAGCGTTACGATGCGGTTTCGGCTTTTGCCAGCTCTATATATGCGCTCATACACCTTGCGTCTACATTCAGATGCGCCGCGGTTTTCTAAAAAAAGCGTCGCAAATGTTAAAATATTTCCGTTCTGCCGGAGTGCTGTTAGTAATTTTATTGACTTGTTCTTAGTACGGAATGGTACTATTGTCTCAACGTTTTGCGATATAACGTTTAGGGGGTGGTTTCTACGTGGCCTGAATCCACTGTGGTCGCGTAGCGCGTTCTGCTGCTCAATGCACGAAATCGCATTTTTGGAAATCAGGCCGTTGGTACTTTCCTGATGGGGAAAAACGAGGGCTCACGTATACGCGGCGTTCAGGACGCGGGATAAAGCTGCAGTATGTTATGACCGAGTTCCCTTCCCAACGGGGGCTTTAGAGACCAGTGCAGGTTCAGTGTATGCGAATTTCAAGCCTCCATAGACCAAGAAAATATTTAGATCTCGTGAGACCTGGTAAATGTGTGGCTAAAAAATGAACGCCTGTATATTTGTTAAACCAGGTGGGCCAAAAAGTATACCTTAGGTGTTGATGTCTTTACTCGTTGATTTTTTTTCAGGCTGCATTAAAGGTAAGTAGTCGTAAGAGACATGCGACGATTGATATAACGATGGTCACGCGGTTGTTATAGAGCTGACGCGGCAGCAATATCCCGAATGGGCCAGTGCCGGTAAGAGCATACTAGATTTGTCCCCTAATGAGCTACTGGCAGGCAAAAACAATGGCCCTATTCACCGCACACGTTGATCGAGTAGTCAAGAAGTAGACGCAGCTGCTATGCCCCAGCTATGTCCCCACTCCAACTGTGTGTCAGCACGAACGTGCACGTTCTCGATTTGCCCCGCTATGCGGGAATTGCAGGCAAAGCCTTCGCCTCATTCTGCGTGTTGCCAGGCGTAAGTCCTTCGAACAGTGCCCGATACGACAATCCGTACGACAATAAACAGACCACACTTCAGACGCACTCCCGAAAAAAATGAAGTCAGGAACATCACCCCAGGGAAACACGCTACTAATGCGTGCACTCGCTCCCGTCAGGCTTTTATAACGTCAATGGCTCCACAAACAATCCCACACCGACCTCACCACTTTTAACGGGCTGTTAAGGTGTTGTCGAGGACGGTTCGCGAATGTGGGCGGAGATTGTTGGGGGTTCCCTGTTCGCCTCGCTGGTGCACCTAATGTGCCTCCTGCCTTGTGGAATAATGGTACGGAACTCAGCCCACGGGAGATCCACGTTCTGCAACACCTTCCGCGCAGCAAGATTTTCTTTCTGCATTATTATGGGTCTCGGGGTTATTTTTATGCGGACAGCCGCAAAAACAATTAGGGGCGTTAAAGAAGACGGCTTGGCGGGCGGAAAAAACGGAAACACGCAAAAAAAAATGCCGCATATCTGCTTCTTTCGTCGCAAATATCTACGAAACATAAGTCTTTTTGTCGACAATTGCCAAGTAAATGCCTCCCTTCACTTTCCCGCTCACCTCTCATGCTGTTCCTCTCCCGTCGCGCTTCTCCCAAAACGCTGGAGGTATGCTCAAGCCAATTTAAATTTACCGCGTTCCACTGCTCCAGGCAGGTTGCCTCGATGCCAACGCAGCCGTACGGCGGAGGCGAGCGTGAATTGAGTTGCCCTAATACAACGTTTATAGAATCACGTTGCCCTTCCCCACGTGCGTCCAAAGCGGAATGTGGAACCTATCTAGTGGGACCTTTCGCTGCTGTTTGCGTTTGATTTCTTAAATGCCGCCAGGAGCTATAGTAGCGCTGGCAACAGCAGGCGGCGATTTTCTGCAATTGATGTCGTATTTCATGTTCTATTGCAAAAACCAAGCATCCATGAATTTTTTTAATAAAGGAACACTGCGAATATCACGTATGTATTGAATTTCCTCCATGTATTTGCGTAATGTCTTGTTCTTGTTCAACAATATTGACAAGTATGAAAATTGAGACCGGACTTAGACGTTTAGATTTGGCTGTGGGTATAAAAGACTATTGCACAGCTTCTGTTTCACTTTGGCCGGGTGGCTGAATCGACTCACAGACAGACATACAGAAAGACCAAAATTTCTGGGCTTAAGTTGTTTACGTAAAATTCAATGGGGCCCTTAAAGCACTCAACGAGGTATCAAGAAAGAACGTTTCTACGGTAACACTAAGGGAAGTGACTTGCTTTTCAAGACCTAACTGATCTCGAAGCTTGAGGTTAAGGACCTACATGAGCAAATACTAGCCACAGGGTGAAGCTCATGTCTGCTGTGTAAAAGAAGCGGGAGCTGGACTTTGTATAGGAATGACATGATATCTATTCAGCCCGAAATACGGAGAAAGTACACTACGTGAATCACTTGGCTTCAACGCTGGGGAACGTGCTAACTGACCTGCTGTGGAGATTAGCAAAAATCTGTTAGATTCTTGATGGACAAGAAAAGCGGGGAAAGAGCGGTTATAGGGCGTCACAACAATACTTAGCTTCAGAGAGCAAATGGAAAAGAACTATGAGTCGGAGTAGAAAAAAAAAATAAACAGTAGTCGAATCGCTTACGCTGGCGCATAAAGCTACGTACTAATACATATTAGAGGGAAATCTGGCGCTGCAATCGCGGGCCTTCGTGGGCGCCGTCATTGCAGCTAGCGACGTTCCTCGCCTACTTGGCTTGGCTAGCCACAAGGTTTCGCTTTAGTCTCGAAACCAAAAACAACAAAAAAGGGTGACATTTTTTTTGTTCATCTTGCATGGAGCTTCTAAATATACCCTAACTGATATATATATATATATATATATATATATATATTGATATATTAGAGCTGTACTTTTATAATAGCAAAACAAATTTGATTAATCTACTACAGTGATATTGTTGCTTTTGTGCAGCCAGAGGCAACTTTTCAGCCTGCTCATGAGCCACGGAACGGTCGGCTGAAGTGCGTCTCACCCAGACAGTGGCCTCAGATTTCCCTCTAGTATACATTAGTATGAAACTCTATGCGCCTACGAGATGCCACTTGCCATCACCTCGATTCAAAAGGAAGCCTTTAGCCATCAACATCATCAGCCGCGAGGAGCGTAGACGATAGAGCCATAGAGAATATGATAGAGCCATCAGAGGCGCCACGATTCACGCGGGGCACCGAGACGGCGCCCTGCGTGCCCATTCCGAGCCAAACCTAAGGCATTTTCGGGGGCATCCTTCATGTTTATCAAACATGATCGGGTGGTGGGTGTAGGATTTAGGCTGCTGCCTTTTCAAAAGCAAAACATTTGTGAGATTATTTGTTTTGGTAGATGTTTTTTATGCATGAATAGGCGAGGATAATTGGTTCGCTATTACCGGTGCCAGATTTGGTCCAACTGGTGAGTGCTTTCGCAGTTATTTCGCGTGGGCTGTGTGACAAAGTTGTGACGGCATGCGGTGCCGGCTTCGTGACAAGTCATGCGTGCGATTAACCCGTGCATGCATAATTCTAAAGAAACGTACTCTAAGAAGTCCCCGTAGGTTGTTTCTACCACAGCGCCCCAGAGTGACCAATTGGAGTGACCGAGTGTGCAAATTCGGCGAATGACGAAGCCCAACATGGGATTTGGCCTAAAAAGTGCACGTGCGCCGGGACAACACTCAAGGCGTGAATGGAGTTTTGCATTGATTGTGCAGTGTCCCAGTGCGGATGCCCTTTTTCACTCAAATTTTATTTTTTTTAGAAAAACCTTACAGGCTCGATTTGGGGCATTGGGTAAGGAGTGGTATACCAAGAAGAGGAACGTGAAGGCATGTAGCCAATACATTGGAAAGATAAATATAAACAAGATTAACAGAACATCATTATACATTTTAATTAAAAAGTAACGGTAAAAATTCACGAAGAATCAAATTAAATTCGTGTCTAGTGCTCCGAATTTGCGCACTAGGCCCCTTTGATTGATCTGGAGCGCTGCGGTGAAGTCGCACTACAGGGACTTCTAATAGTGTAGGGGACGGATGGCTAACATTTTATCGCAGATTTAGACGAAATGAAGAGCTTGTTTACTATTTTGCCGCAATGTTCAGCTTTGCGCCGTTGTGTTGCTTGTGAAGAACTATTACATACCACATTGACGAGGAATAAGCGCCTGTCCGTTGAATAGAAGGCAAATATCTTATACCAGAAAAAGGCCATGCTCAATTATGATCACGTAAATAAAATATTTTGGGTTACAAAGTAACAGGGTTCACTTTCCGCTCACTTCTTTCACTGACAGGTCACCAGGTGTGACAGATGCCTGCAGTGGTCCCATGTAGACGTTGTTTTCTGTTGCCCTACCCAACTATTCTGGTGACATTCTTTTCTTTGCGCTTTTAGGGAGTACTCTTTGAAACCGCGGGCAACTGAATAACTAGTCTTTTACAAGTTGTACGAGCACTTTTGCTGTGCAGTTTGTAACTTCGTACACAGCTGAGTCCACAATGCGCTAGCCTGTCTCTCCATGTTTCTGCAGCGGAAGATGGTCAGATGGTTTGAGCGTGGCGACGGCGCATGAAAACTGCCATCGGCGCCCATCCTCGTCGACAGCGCCCGCTATACGAGAAATCAAAACGTAATCCGCAACGAAGGAGTGGGCGAGCCGCAGAAAGTTGACCGGAGGGGAAGAAAGAGGAGGAAATCTCGGTCATGGCCGCAACACTTCGAGAGAGCCCGAAGTTCCGGCTGCCTCACGATCGGTGCAACTTCGAGAGCGCAGCTATGTGTAGCCTCCTGAAGGAGGCGAGCGTTGTCTCTCAAGCGGCGTTGCGCGCACGCTACCCGCAATTGAGGATGTACCTTGTAATGCATCGCCACCGCCATGATTTTCACAACTCCGACATCTGTCGGCTCTTGTCACTGCACGGAGCATGGGCATTCCGATGCAGTTGCAGAGCAAGAACACACTTTGCTGAGCTGGCGGAATACAAAAAAAAAAAAAAATATTAGCCGCAGCTACACGAACGGTTGGGTCGGTTTGACAATTTTTTATTTGCGTTTTTAGTTGTTTTTTCGTGGCTTTTTAATTTTTTGACTTGGCCGTTCGGTGTCGCGGTGTGCAAAATATTCTTTATTTCGTTTGTTCATTTTCATTATTTGTTTAAGTGTAACATTTTTTCATAGTTTGGTTTTTAAAAAATCCTCCTTCAACAATTACTGACTTCAACAATGGACCTTTTCCATGAGAACCATCTGCGCATGCGCGGCGGGCCGCGCGCAGTGCTTGTTGGGAAGGGCGACGGCCGCCATATGTATTGGTGGCCCTGAGGAACCCCTGAGTGCCTTGAGTCCCTGCGCTCTGCGTTGGCTCAGCCTAGGCCGACGCCTGCGAAAAGCATTTGCAATGCCGCTGCGGTGCTGTGCTGTAGGCTGCAGTAATGTCAGTAGCAAATTTTCAACCGTCCGGTTCTTCAGATTCCGCTCAGCTGCATTTCACGTCGCTAAAAGAGCGAAGTGGGTCGTGGCGATGCGTCGCGTGAACGAAGACGGGTCACCTTGGGCGCCGACTGGAAACTCACGCGTCTGCAGCGAACATTTCCTCACAGGTAAAGCAACTGCCTTGTCTTTTTTGTTTCGTTTAGTGACGGCATAAATCGAGCGTCAGTACGAAGTGCAAAAAGCGGCGAGGCCGGTCAGCCGTGCCTCCTTCGCAGAGGGGCTAGCGTAATGTTCACACCTGGCGTGCGTCTGGCACAGAGGTCACGATTACTGTTTCGCGTCTCGTCAGCTTCCGCTCCTGTCTTTTGATTGCCGTGAACGATACCATCTATTATTATCATTAGGAAAACGGGTGGCTGGCGCTATCATTAATGCACGCTTTGGGGGAATGAGTGGTGGGTGATATGCGATCGCAGCCTCGGCATATTTATTTTACTTGTCGCTGGCAGCGCGCAGTTTGAAATCTCACAGCCGTTATTTCTTTTTTTTTCTCAGGTGAGCCTTCGTGTTTTCCAGCCCACCCGGACTACGTGCCGTCAATATTCAAGCCCAAGAAAGCGAGCCATGCCTCGGCTGTTTCCCGTTTTCAGAGATCCCAGAAGAGACAAAGTAAGTTTGCGTTTACACTGGATTATACTTACGTCTGTCGTTTCTCATTCGAGAGGTATGAACGCAGCTGTTTGTTCACTATGTACCAAATAAATACTGGAACAAGTAGCATTTGTGGACAAATTAAATATTTTTTTAGAGAGGACCAAGATCATTACACATTTTACGCTGTCACTAAATTTTCTCATGTTTTGTGGCAAATACTGCTTTTGACTTTTTCTAACACATCCCCGTTGACACACGTTTGTGTGTTCACGCAGGCTCAGAAGCAGCTGCCCGCCACAACTGCCAAGGATCGAGCCAGTCAACTGGGGACCCTGACACTACACGGCCTCTGCATGGACGACAGGCTGATTTGACTAGACCATCAACAGATGGTGCAGCGGAGAATGCTCATTTTTCGCCGTCAACTCCTCTTTCGGGGAACCTGTCCCCAACCGGAGAAAGTGTAGCGCAGACACCGTTGAGCAGTGGACCACCGGCTGAAGGTCATGTGGAGGTGACTTCGCCTTCGGGTGAAGAAAGCATGTTAGAGAAAGGTTGCCAAGTAGATGATTTTGCGTTGCAACGCATTCTTGTGGAAGCCCTTCTCTCGGCTGAAAGGGAAAAATCAGCAAAACTAGAATCTCAACTCAGTGACGCCCGAGAGAATGCAAAGCAGTGGCAAAATTGTTACTATGGGATTAAGGCTTCCCAGCTGTCTGTGCGCAACATGAAGACAACAAAGGATATGCTATATTACACGGGCTTGCCATCTCTGGCAGTGTTTGAGCACATTTTGCACTTCGTGTCTAGCAGAAATTCACCCCTTAGAGAAAATACTGACAAGAAGTCGCACAGCCTTGAGGAGCAGTTTTTTATGGTTTTGGTGCGATTGCACCCGGGCATGGGAACCAAGGAGATCTGTCGAAACTTTTCTGTTTCTATGGCAGTCTTTAGCCGCATGTTTGCGCAGTGGATTCTTGTGCTGCAGCGAGAACTCACTACCATGACGAGCTTTCCCACACTGGAAGAAGTGCAGTAGTACATTCCTTGGCATTTCCGGCGCTTCCCAAATGCGCGTATAATCCTTGACACAACGGAAGTTCGCATTCAGAAGCCTTCCAGTCTTGTCGCACAGAGACACACATTTTCCCATTACAAATACGCCAATACAATGAAGTGTTTGGTCGGTGCGACACCAGATTGCTATGTAAGTTTTGTGTCGGCAATGTACGGTGGGAGCACTAGTGACAGGGCCATTGTACATCAGTCTGCTGTACTTGACCTCCTTGAGCTAGGTGGTGGCGTCATGGTGGACAAAGGATTTAAAGTAGACGACCTGTTGCCGCAAGGAGTTGCCATTCATATTCCCCCCTTCAGGGTTCCAGGTGAAGCTCAGATGAGTGCACGTGATGTTGAAGCGACGCAAAATGTTGCAAGTGCAAGAGTGCACATCGAGAGGGTTATTCGCAGAATAAAGGAGTTCCACATCTTTGACAAGCCGTACCCGATTAATATGTTGGATCTAGCAGATGCTGTCTTTACGACATGTGCTTTACTGAGCAACTTCAGAGGGCCATGATAAACAATGAAAGGGAGCAAGCGTCTGAAGATTGTGAATAGCAACCTATGCAGAAAACATGGTCAAGTGATGGATGTATGCTTTATTTAACATGCAAATGAGCTATTGTGCAACTTGACAAGTGGTTACTTGAGCTTCCTCAGGGTCAGCTTTAGTGCCTCGTCGTGATGGTCAATGATATTGAAGCCTTCTTTGTAGCGCTTGAAGGAAGCGTAGCCGGCACCAGTGGTATGCAGAAAGCCGAGACGTTTGACGCGCCGTGTGATCAGCTCTGGAATGATGGCAGCTTTGTAGAAGTATACCAGGAATTTCAAGATACCCCTCCACAGCTCTTCATCAAAGTAAATCCGTTCCACGGATATAGCGTTTTGCAAGTCGCTGCAGTTGGTGAATATGACGAAGTCGCACCATGGCTTCTTCGTGACAGCAAGCTGGCCTTGAGCCTGGTAGAAGTATGCGTGGTCACGCTTCAAAGTTATTGAACCATTAACAAACTGCGCACAAAAGTTCCTGTCTTGAAAAGCAATGCTAACTGCTATTCCTGCTTTCGTAGCTGGGCACTTGACCTCGAGAAGGCCAAGTTCATTGCCATCCCTTACTACTCTGCCAGGCGATGCTGCAACACAAATGTAAACCTCATGGACATGTAGTCCAGTTTCAGCGACTTCAATGTTCTTTTCGTACAGCCTCATTAAGGTGATGTAGCTATCTACAGCTGCCACTTCATTTTTGAGGCCGTACATCCGGGGGTTATCGGTCTTGAGCGGTTTTTTGCGGGATATAGAATATCCTTCACAAGCCCATCAGGCTTGTGGCAGTGTAACGCTCTTCGAAAATTTGAGGCTGTGAGACGGCCGACCCTTGTGCCACTCTGGATTGGCACTCTGACCAACAGTGCGCTCGCATACCTCAAACCTTTTGGCGGCAGTTAACGGCACTCCCCTTCAAAATACTCGTCACACAACTACAAACACTTCTTTGAGTGCAGGTCTTCCGTGTCAGCGACACAGCTCGCATTTTGCAGTGGCGCAGGTCTTCCTTCTCGGTAGCGGTTCCAGAGGAGATCCGGGGCGTCACGAGCCATCTTGTCGGCAAAGTCTGCCAGGTCTTGTCCATGTGGTTGGGGTCCATGCACCAGTTTTCTCTTTTTTTTTTGCTGGCACAGCCTTGTTGACGACGTGTTTCCGGAATGGGATTTCTTGCAGTGGTGTTGTTGGCAAACGATTCTGACCTGGAAAAAAAAAAACAGGTTTTGTATAAGTGCTACTCCACCATTGCTAATCATGTTTCCAAGTGAGTTGCGTGTGATAATGCTGGCTTATATCAAGTGCTTTTGAAATAAATGTGCATTCATTCCTCCTTGGCGTTCCTCCCTTGCGACTGGACGGGTCCATCGCAATACACTATACCACAGTGAAAAAAGTACTGCATGCTGCAGCACGTCATTAGGTTTTAAACTGAAAAATGTTTGAAGCTGTACGTCTGTAGATGGAAACGTGTTTTTTTTTTGCATTTGGTGCTGCTTTAGTCAGTACAGAAAAATATGAAAACCGAACGTGAGGCTCAATGCGAAACAGAGTTTTGTGTCGGCAGAGTGAATAAAAAACCTTGTTAATGTTGTTTTCGGCATAACCGTTTATCATTTCCAAATTTTGGAGTACGTATTACATTCCGTTGACTCCACCTAAAGCTTTCACCAGTTGCAAGTTGTTTACTGGTCAGTGTCGTCCTTACTTGCCCACAGATTCAGTGTGTAATGTATGGTGATATGCACATTCACATATTATGCACGTACAAATGTTCTCACCTTGTGTTGGGGCCAACCATCGGGCTGGCACCTGGGTGCAAGACGGTGTCTGGATGCTGCGTATTGCCATCAACAATGCAGCAATGTGTTGACACCTTTGGTCCAGCCTGCGATTGGACATTTAAAAGATGTGAAAAAGTGGTGCAGTATGAAGCTTATGCAACGCGTTCGCGGTGTTTTGCAACCCCGAAAGATTAGATACTTCAATAAAAAGCATTGGTAAACCATTAATTCCAATCCATTATTTTACTGAACTGGAATATTTGTATCAGTACATCTGTATATCTGGTATATCTAACATGAAAAACAACAGCCATCAAATGAAAAAAAATGGTAATGTAAAATGCAGAAGTGACCCAGTCCCTTCAAGCAGCTTACAAAACTCAAGTAATCCTACTTCCGCTGGCCGAGAAAATAAAACGCGAACGAAGACGCAGCTGAAGTATTTAAATCAGTATATCTGCCGGCAATCGCACTCATTAGGATGCGTGCGACGAGACGCCAACTAGCTCTTTACCTAAACTGTTTTGTTACTACCGTTAAACGCAAACATTTCCTCAGCGTGAAACCCCTGACGCAACTAACGCTGAAATACGTTACACATGAAAAGCGGTTTTGTTTTCCGTACGCGTAATAAAAGGATGTACTCACCCCGCGACGCAGTCGCAATGTGCTTGGACAACCTTCGCTGAGCCAGCCACATCTTGAAGCGCGGCTAGCTGTCGGTAGTGGCCGGGCTTCATCGAGCAGAGGCATATGCTCCTCACTGCAACAAACTCACACCCAGGGGAATGCTTGTAGATGGAGCACACAATGCGGCGAATGTACAGCTCTTCTTTCATCGCCCAACCCTTGCCTAACTGGCGGTCACCGAAGTGGCCGTCAATCACACTGCGGCTGATCGCGGGCACAAACGACAAGTCGTCGCTCCAATTTCCTCCTGGATCATGAAACTTCGTGAAGTTCTCAATCGGCAACATGATGTAGACTGTCCCGAAATACACACTGTGTAAAAAATCAGTCCACGTTCAGTTTGCAGCTAGGAAAACGAGAGAACAGGGGGTAACACGCTGTGCTGTCGCTACGGGCGGGGGAGAACCGATAGCCATCCACGGCCGGGCTGGAGGAGCGGCGGGCGCGCAATGAAAGTGTGCGTTCGCCACTCCTCCAGACCGGCCAGCCCAGCCGTGAGCCATCAAACGTGGTTCCCGCAGTCGCCGCTAGAGGCGCCCTTTCAACCCGGAAAAGGTCCATTGTGCATTTTTCCCAATGCAGGGCGTTTTACTGTGGGGTACTCGGTAAAGAAGGCTTACGGATTAACACGATCCCTACGGCCGTGATCGAACCTGTGTCCTCGTGTACGGTAACCCAACGGCACTGGGACACTTCGGCTGACACCAAAGACGACATGGGGCGCATAGTTCTTCTATTATATTTTTAAATATTGGAATTTACAGATGTTCGGAAAGAAAGAAACGGAAAAAACAATGCGCTTTGTGTGGATTTAGAGCACATAACCTTCGGATGACCGTCCGTGCTCTGCTAGGCGCATCGGATGCCGCTGCGCCCCCCGCCAATTTTCGGTGTATTACTCCGAATGAAAGGGAACCAAGTGGGCTTGGTAAATGTGTCCTGTCTTGAGGAGCCGTAGACAGCTTCTGGGTGGATAGGACCTTTATTTTGTCCTCCGCGGTCGCCATGCATTCGAGCGTGTACGCCATGTCAGGAGCAGGCTACTGGCAATGAACCCTTATAGGCAACCTGTCGCACCAAGGGGGCCAGAACTGTGCCCCGAGCTATTCTCTATGGGTGGTCGCAGATCCCAACGTATGCGAAGTGACGCGGCGTGACTGCCGCCACGTAATAATATTTTTCTCTTTGTTTCGTGTTTCCGAACTTTACAGTGTGTCATTGCAGTGAAGAACTCCGGCAACCCTTTCCGTATATTATTTTCTGTATCGTTTTTTTTTTTCGAAATTCCTGTTTTCCCACTCAATAAGTAAGTGACGAAGTGATTCCCCTGGGCTTTCCTTGGCCTTCTTGACTGCTGGCTTTGTCTCCTATCTTTATAAGACGAGCACCCCATTCCCAATGAAATAGCCTGCACGCATAGCGAAGCCTCGGGTAGGTCCCGGGCCGCTGTGCGCTGTCAAATCTGCCATAACCGTGTGCCCAGTGGAGTCTGACATTTCATTTGATTTTTTTTTTGTAAACAGCGCAAGGCGTGGGGGAATGTAGTCATACAGGATGCGTGCGCATTACTGTTTGGAATCAATGTAGATATTTGTGGTTTAGGTGGCGTGTCCATATTTTTGCAAGGCTTGACCTGCTGTGTAATTCTGCCTTGGTTCCTAGTGCGAAGGAGTCGCCACCTGTTGATTTTTCGCCTTCTATTGTAACAAGGCCCATGTCTATGACCGCCCATGACGACCCATGTCTATGGGCCGTCATGATTGCTGGTGTCCGTGAAGACGTGCCTTTCACGTGGTGTGCGTGGCATTTGAGCCAGTATGTATACTGCTCAGATCTTTCCGGTGAAGTATTTTTCAACGTGTGTTCATGTTGTGGTGGAGCTAAAGTTATTGGTTTTTTATTGTTTCACTTAGTTTTACTTCTTTTGGGAATAATTGGGGAAGATTTTGAGGAGTGGTAGGACTAGGAGGTCTTGTCCCGGTGTTATACTTCGTAGGATAGGGACGTTATGTGAAGGCCGGTATTTTAAATGTACGCGTTGAGTGCTACTCATTGCGACTGCAATAGGAAACTTGGTGGATTTCTTGGGGGGGGGGGGGGGTGGTAGTGCGATTAATCCCTCATGGTGTTGCTTGCATAGAGTGCTGTGCGAAGTGACCAATCGGATTAGTGATGCAATCAGTGGGCAGTGAAGTTCTAGGAGGTCGGCTGGGAGTGTGTATTGGCGATTATTCTGCTACTTGGACGAACTCGTCACATTGTCTTACTATGTGCGTTGTGGAAGCGTTCGCCTTCCCGTTGGTGCATAAGTATAGACCGAGTATATTTATCTCCGTGACAATTAGTAAGGGCTGTTGGTCGATGCCTTGATGTTTCGAAGGCAGTGTCTCCTTAAGTGACGTAGTGGAAGGAGGCCAGACTTATCTGGGTTTCACATTAGTCCGATTTCAGCCACTGCCGTTTCGCGTTCCTGGACTGCTTCTTGTACCGAGTCTTGAATTTATCGTGGGAATCCTTGTGTCAACCGTAAAGTGATGTCGCATGGGTAGATCAGGTGTTGAAGCTCTGGAATATCTTGAATCATTGTGCGTATTCAGCGCGACAAAGGGGAATTTTGTCGGTGAAATAATCGTTCCCTCAGGGATGCCTTTCTGGAGGTGTTGATTTTTCTCGGATTGATAGTCGGCGAGTTTCATGGTGAATGTTGTGCTCTGTAAGAAGCTACATATGTAGTTCTACATTGCGTTTACAGTTTCTTTGAGGCAGTTTGTTTTAGAGGGCGTTGTGCTATGCTGTCAATGTTTTTAAATGTCGGCAGCTAGTATTGCTCTTAGTTGTGATGTCCAGGGCCCCTTGATTACTTCCTCGTATAGGGCTATGGCGCCAGAAGGATGTCCCGCGTGGGTATTTTGGGTCAGAATCTAAGGAGAGCTTAGTTGGTTTGTTAGTGTCCTTTAGAGTGCTCTTGTAAGCGTCGCAGTATCTTGCGCTCCAATAGCTTATAGGTGTTCGATGTGCCTGGGATGGGTATAAGTTTGGATGCGTTAATAGAGAGTTTTAGCTAACCGTTTTCGACGGTCCGCTCCGGTATCAGCGGCACGCTCAGCGCAACCGGAGCCAATGCCGTTCGCGGCCAAGCGCGCCACGCATGCGCAATGGCGCTCCCGCTTGCTATCGGAGCGGAGCGGACCGTGAAAAACGGTCAGCTAAAACTCTCGTATTTCTTTCCACGGCTCTGGGGGGAGAAAAGTGTGCGTGCTTTCCATTTACTGTGTTTAGGAGCCTTGATTTCCTTGTATTTATTACGTTAACGCAAATATTCCGGATTTGCATCACTCAGGTTCAGGAGACATGTGGTCGCGATTTAGCCTTATCCCTGGATTTCTGCTTGTCTACAATTTTGCATTGCTGGCTTTAGTTCGTTTAGGGGAAATGGTCCTTCGAGTTTTTTGCTTTTGGAGCTGCTGTGGTCCTTGAACAACGGGCTGCCGCCTTATTACGTGCAGTTGGTTCATAAGTGTTCTAGCAGTTTATGAGGGTATTTCTGTTCACTGGTGAGCTGTACTGTTTGCTGTGAGCTTTCGCTCTACGGTACTGTTGTGTTAACTGGGGAAGTATCTGATGGGCTGTCATGCTTCTTCATCCTGAGCTTCTTGTAGGAGCTGTTACACAGGTCTGTCGATTGCTTCTCTAGGAGGTGATGAGGGTATTCCTCTATGCAGGTATTCAGTTTGTTGTTTCGTTTTCTTGAAAAAATTTTTGATGCCTTTCCATTACGTAGTTGGTGATGTAGATGGTAGCGCTTTTGAATTGTGTATCGCTGCGAAATAAGTGACTAGCATCACCGGGGCCTTATTCACTTCTTTCACAAGTTCTTCGCTGATAGTGTTAGCTCTTTTAGGTAGGAGCCTTGTCTGCACATACTTATGGCTTTTAACTGCAGTTTTTAGTTTTTAGTTTTTTTTTTAGTTTTTTTAGTTTCTTTTTTCAGATTTCTTTAGTTTCTTTAGTTTCAGATTTTTTTTAGGCAGTTTTTAGTTTCTTATTCTTTCCGTTTGGCATTCGCAGCACAGTTATTTCACTCTGTCCCTAGCCATGCGCTTGGAGTCACACCGCACTCCGCCCCGTGTCACGAACGAGCGCGTTGCCTGGAGGCTACGTCACCTAACCTCTGAGCTGTGTGTGTGCGTGTGCGTTTGTGTGTATGCGTTTGTGCGTGCGTGCGTGTGCGCGTGTGTGAGTGTGTGTGTGTGTGTGTGTGTGTGTGTGAGAGAGAGAGAGAGAGAGAGAGAGACAGACAGACAGACAGAGAGAGAGAGAGAGAGACTGTGGGAACAGCGAATCTCCTGGACTTCTTCAAGAGGGACCTCCTATAGGCCTGCGGGGTATGCGTTGTACTCCTCTCCACCTCCCAAGGCACAGTAGCTGGCCAGAGCAGTTCCTGAGGACGACCGTTCATTCATTATATCCATTCTATTTATCATCACATCATTCTATCATCCAGTCTTTCTATACATTAAAGTTTGTGTCTCTCTTGATCGAGATGTTTGCGCGATTTAACGCGCCAAAGTTACGCGCCAGACAAATGTGCCCCAAATTTTGCATTACCATGATGTGCCACCGAGATGCAGCCACTCAACACCCGAAACACCGCCCCCTCGAATTTCAAGTGGACTTTCCGACCCTGCCCCCCCCCCCCCCCTCCAAACAAGAAGGCCACCGCGACAAGCACCCCAGCCAGACATCCAACCGGTAAGCTGGTCAGCCAAAGTTTCTCACTCTTCTGCTCCATTCACTCCCCTCTCCCCACCACCTCCCTCCCCGTTCACTTTCGCTCAAGTCATTACACACACCCAACAGAAAACCAACGAGGTCGTCCTCCAACAGATCTCTGAAATCCCCAAGCAAATCCAAAACCTTGCGGTGAAACCCCTGCCCCCTTCCCCACCATTATCCGTCGACCTAGAACGAATACTCGCCAACATGGAAGAGAAACTCTCTCAAACTGTCAAACAGATCACAGAATCACACACAGCAATGATTACCCAATCGTTTGTTCCTGATCCCCAACACGTTTGTTGAACTGCTGCCCCACCAACCACTCCACCCGAGCACGTACATCCTGGACATATAGCCGTCCCAGGGAGAACTTCCACGCGATCGAGGACGTTCTGCACGCTGCTACTCACATCTAGCAACATGACTTCAACGCCCCTCAGCCTGCTTGGTGTTACCCACGGGCTACAAAAAAAGGTGCATCCTTAATCTGAGCCACACTCAACCACGACCTTGTGTTACAAACTGACCTTTCTAGGCCCACTAGAACCGGCAATGGTGTCACTCGTGACACCATTCCGGACCTCACATGGTCCCAAAATCTCCCCCGTACCGACTGGACCTGCCACTCGGAAACCCTCGGCAGGGATCATTTTATCATCACAATACAGCTACCGGTGCACAAGAAACCACTCAGCAGAGGTACTGTCAAACTAACAGACCGGCCCTCCTTCAGAAAGGACGCCGAGGCCCTTCCACCCATTATGGATGATCTCAATGCCTGGACGGAGGCACTCGAACAAAAAGACAAGCGCTGTACTCATGAAGTGACACTTACCGACGATTACCCAGCAGTCGACGGCCACGTGCTACATATCTGGGAGGCGCTCCGCAACCTCACCAAACACTGGAAGCATCAGCGCCACTATAAAACACTCAGGAAACGCATTTCCCTCCTCTCTATCCAAGCGAAGGAATATGCCTACACGCTTCATCGGCAGAACAGGTTCTCGCCATGCGACCAACTCAAAGGCACGCTAAGCTCTGTTACGAATCGGCCAACGCCGCCGTATTTTCCCGCATTACTCCTCGGCTGGGCGGCGAAGCCACCACGTGCGCCTTTCTGCCGTCAGGAGCCAGCGTGTCGGTAAATCATACTTTCATCTCTCGACATGCCGGGCCAGACGCCTCGCTTTGCAACGCGCCTCCGGCGGTTGCCAGCGGCACGCCCAGGCATGCTTCCTGGACGTGCGCCCCACAGCCGTCAGGTGCCAGCACGTCGGTGAGTCATACATTCACGCCTCGACATGCCCGGCCCAGTCGCCTCGCTTTCAACGCGCTTCAAACTTCGACGGTTGCCGGCCCGGCGAGGCATGTCTCAGCATGTTTCAAGGACACTCTCTCCCCTCTCTCGGACTCAACGTGCGCTGAGGCTACCGATGACTCACGAACTGTGGAAAGAGCGTTGTGTGTGTCTGTGACGTTCGTGGCGTGTTGCCACTTGTTGGCGTTTTGACCGTTGCTGCTTTTGGGTATAAATCGAAGCAGCCCAAGCACTGTATTTCATTCCTGTTTGAGCAGCGAATCCATGTTGTCGCTCTGCTCGAGTCCTGTATTGTAACCTCGCCCGTCGGGGCATTGTTTTTTTTTGCCTTCGGCTCACCTTTCGCTATGAAGTAAACAGTTACGTTAGCCTACGGCTTTTGGACTTCTTCACGGCTGCAACAGCGGCTGGCCGCTCGCATCATACACGCTACCCCTCGTATGTCGGAGGCCACGGAGATCGGATCGGGTGCCCCCGCCCGGTCGCAACAACTGGTGTCAGCGCTGGGATGACACGGTTGCAACAGCTCTAAACGTACCTGGCATCTACTTCGCCACCTACTTGACAGCCCCACCTCCCGTACCCAGAGTATTCACCAAATAGAGAGGCTTATTCGAAACAGTTCTCTTCACCCGAGATATTTGCTCCATGCAGCTCAGACGAACCTCATCGGCGCGCCCGCAACCCCCCCACCCAGACTTACACCGCACTCGACGCCCCGTTCACCATGGAAGAATTACAGGTCATATTAACTTATCTGAAACGTAACTAATTGCAATCGTCGAGCCCACACTTTCTGTGGTTGTTTTCCCCGTGTCACTGTATTTTAGTGATTTTCTACTGTATTTTAATTACATTTATGCTGTAATTTAATGATGTTCCTGTGTCACTATATTTTAATAATTTCCTACAAACCCGATTGCTGTAACGAACAGTATTGTTTGATTTTCGGACAACGTTTCCAAATGCTGTTCAAGCGGCCAGAAACGGGGGGGGGGGGGTCTCCGGCTCCGTCAAGCTGTCATCTAGTCGGCTTTTTATGCGGACGTCCAGCATCATTTATTTACTTCATGCGAATAAAGATCAACTAACTAACTAACTAACCTGGCAAAGATCGCATTACAAACCGCTTCCTTAGTAACCTCGACATCCTTGACCTCGACTCCCTCTTGCAACTGTTGAACACTCACTGGACGAAGGGCACCCTTCCAGAGCAGTGGCAGCATTCGGAAATTAATTTAAACCCCAAACCCCACAAACCTGTTTCGCTAACATCACTACGTCCGATCGCTCTGGCATCATGCATTGGCAAACTGTTCGAGCGTCTTGTACATCACCGCCTCACCGACTACCTCGAAGAAAAGCATTTATACCCACTCACAATGTTTGGTTTTCGCACCACACTGTCCACGCAGAACATTCATTTACAACTTAAGGAGCAGGTGCTAGACCACCGACTACCTCGAAGAAAAGCATTTATACCCACTCACACTGTTTGGTTTTCGCACCACACTGTCCACGCAGGACATTCATTTACAACTTAAGGAGCAGGTGCTAGACCATCTCAGCCGTACCACGCCTCGCACCATCCTTGCGCTGGACGCAAAAGGCGCATTTGACAACGTTACTCACCAAACGGTTCCAGACAAGCTCAACGTCACCCACTGCGGGTCTCGCACCTTCAACTATGTTTCAGACTTTCTCGGAGAGCGCACGGCTACTATCAAGCTTGGAAGTATAACCTCGCCCATCATCAGAACACCCCCTAAGGCCACACGGCAAGGATCTGTAATATCCCCCCTGCTTTTCAATATCGCATTACTTGACCTACCTACTCTTCTGAACAAAATACCCAACCTGCAGCATGCTATATACGCCGACGACATTACTTTCTGGACTACCTCTGGTTCCAGTGGAGAACAGCAAGACGCCCTCCAAAAAGCTGTAGACACCACCGTCAACTACCTGTGTCCCAGGGGCCTGACCTGTGAACCTGCCAAATCAGCCCTGCTCATCCTGTGGGCCCGATCACGTGGCCCCACTCCTCCGCCCACACCTGATCCTGAAGTGACGACTCAAGGCGAACTTATACCCTCGGTGACCACCCTCCGCGTCCTCGGCATCCCCATCCATCGGGACGGCACGGGTACGGCGCTCCTTCCGCAACTCCAGACATCCATTACTCGCCTAACCTATCTTATCCGCAGAATCCACAGCCGACATCACGGCCTCACAGAATCGGAAATTTGTCGTCTGGTCCAAGCTCTACTGATCAGCAAAATCACCGATGCCACACCGTACCTCAATCTTCGACCACAAGAAACCACAAAAATTGAAGCCCTCATTCGTAAAGCTTACAAAACGGCTCTTGGCCTCCCCATTTACACCTCTACAGACAAACGGCTCAAGCTGGGAATACACAACGTCCTTGGAGAGCTTGTGGAGGCTCAGAGAAACTCCCAACTTCAACGCCTCACCTTCATGCCAACTGAACATTCGGTTCTCCGCACGCTCGGCTACCCTACGCCGCTAAATCAAGACCGACCACGACGTCTCTCAACTACCATCAAACACCGTATCCACGTTTCCTTCATACTGCGCCATATGTATCCTACCTTCAACCGAGGCCGTCTGGAAGCGCGGGTCCGCTATCTCATAAAGAAGATCGCGGATGACTCAGTTATACTGACGTCGATTATGACTCCTGCACTCTACGTCCAACTTTGGTCACCCTAAATCACGCTGGCCGATATTCCACGGCTGCCACCATGCACACCAACAAAATACAGACTGCCGAAGCTCTGGCAATCGCCTTCGCAGCCACCACCCACACCAAGCATCCGCACATCCCTGTAGTCTCCGACTCACAGCAGGCATGCCGCCTCTACCAGGCAGGTGTAGCCCCACCCCACGCCATTCCACTCCTCCAGCGTCTACCTGACGAGACCACCGTTACGATCGTCTGGACTCCCGGATACTCCAGCCTTCCGGGGAATGAAGCGGCCCACGTCACCACCCGAGCTCTGCACTTCCGGGCATTCTCCACCGATGGTCAAGTGATCCCGTCACCCCGCACGAACGACCACGACCTCCTCCGAATTCCTACTGATAATACGTACAATGCCCTTCTGTCCCACTACACCCTTACCCGCCGAGTCTACCCCCCTCCACACCACTCCCTAACCAACCAGCAAGCCATAATCTATCGTCGCCTTCAGACCGCTACCTTTTACAATCACGTCATACTCCACCAGATCGCACCCACTATCTACCCCCGTCAATGCCAATACTGCGGCACCCCACTCACCACATTCCACCTCGTATACTCCTGTCCCCACTCCCATAAACCACCCCTTCCCCCACCCTGGAGCAGTGAGCGACTGAGCTGACCAGCCCGGACCCGGCCCGCCAGAGGGCCTTGGTTTCTCGGGCCATGTAGTCGGCCCGGTCAAGAGGCATCCTGGACTACCGACGCTTCACCACCACCCTTTTTCCTTTCCCTTTTGCTCCAAAAAACGTTTACTACACACACCATGATGTGTGGATAAAATTGGCAAAACGTGATCAGTAAGTTTCCAAGCTGCCTAAACACGTCGAAAAATTTCTTATCAGTGTATAGCCAGCTAATCTTGAATAAAACGAACGCAGGCTCTGGTATCTCCTTACTTTTGTAATTCCTTGTTCACCACAAATACAGCCAAAACAGCTGGGAATGGAATCCGCAATCTTGCATGCACCAACTACTACATTATACAGAACGCACCGTTGAGACTGAAGCGACTCAAAAGAATCCAATTGAGTTTTTCACGCGCAGCAGGTACCCGGCGTTCCTATCACAGCCATATTGTTGCTTCATTTCTTACCTTGATTAAATATCCCAAGGTCTTTTTCATTAAGGAGTAATGACGTTGTAGCATTCTTTTTTTGCCAGGGCCATTCACATGTCCTACTCCAGCCGCAATCACATTGCGCGCGGATAACCTTCTAAATGCCATATATAGACCAGTCGGTCTGTGAAGCATGCGTTGTGTATTTGAGCCCCGTTTCCATTAGTCGTCAAAGTCATCAGTTGTATTGCCGTATCAGTGCCTTGCCTTGGCAGCCGCAACCTGCCTCCAAGGAGGGAGAAAAGCAAGCAATTAAGCGGCGTGCGACAATCGGAGATCAAGAATTTCCGCACGCGCCAGCTGTAGCGCTAACCGGTCCGATGAATGATCACCGCGCAACTGTACCACGAGTGAGAGGAGCAAACGCGTGCGCGTTCTCAAGACACGAGTGCAGCCGGTCGCGATACAGGTGCGTCGGGCATTGCCAACAGCACGCGCAGCGTTTACGGAAACGTGCCAGCCTTCGCGAGAATCTCACCCGGGTTTCCCCATGACATGACAGCCAGGGAAGGAGCTTCACGCGTGCGGTCACCTCGCGCTCCCGACATCGCCGTCAAGTCGGTGATGTTTTTTCCTTTCCAGCGTTGAAACCACCAGAGCCAGCGGAGTGCTTAGCCATGTCGAACGTCGTCGAGTACGCGGTGTTCGGCGGGCTGATGTGTGCCAACCTGGGATTCGGACTCTACTTCTCCTGCCTGCGACGGCTGCGGAAGGAGGCCACGACTGACGAAATGTTCCTGGGCAGCAGGAGTTTGCGCATCGTTCCGTTAGCTGGCTCTGTACTAGCCTCCATGCTTTCGGCAATCGGCATAATCGGCTTCAGCGCCCACTACTACGCCTACGGATTCCACTACCTCTGGAATTTCGTCTCGGTGCCTCTCATTGCCGTATTTGTCTCTAAAGTTGTCATCCCGGTCCTGTACGAACTCAAGGTCACATCTGTATTTCAGGCAAGTACCCATTTACACTTTGTAGGGCCCTGGCTCTCAGAGGGCGCCAAATTATTCTCTCGTGGAACGGCTTGGCATTTTCGAGAAGCACTACTGCTTTGTTGTATGCCCTGATGCCGGTCCTGTTTCAGACCTGACCCCAGGATGCCACATTTCTATTACAAGTACCACCAACTTGGCAGTGCTGGTCATTTCTCTTTTGCCGCAAAAGTGGATGTTTTTTATTGTAAATAACAAGTAGGAATGGCTGCAGCAAAGCCAGGAAGCTCTCATTTTTGTGATGAATTACCAGCCTTTCCTAGAACTGATTTTTTTTGTCTTCAAGACAGCCGCATGGAATGATTCAATTGTAATCATTGAAGCAATCGGCAAGGTCTAACGCTCATATTAAGCAATTTCTTATGTCGGGCGTCTCTTTTGGAAACCTGGCATAGCCGTTCCATGAGGACGCTATTTCACATGAGCGAGCTTTCACCTTAAGTACCAACTATGAGGGAGAACTCTCTGCAAATTTCCAAGGCATCCAATTATTCTCCAAAAGTTCCTACCTATAAGCTTGGTAGCTCTCATCTCTCCAGAACTTTTTGAATAATTTTAACACAGAGCAAGCCCGATAGGTGTACAAGAAACATTGCAGAACAGTTGAGTGCGTTACTAGCGAAAGTAATGCAGTTTCCCAAAATGTTAGACATGGTTATGAGCTACGTTTTGTGCTTCCCTTTGAATACCACGAAATGTGGCTGACTACATACTTCTCTTCTGGCTGAAAGCTCTAATAAAGCATCAGGCGTCACCTTTTCTGGGCAGTACATCAGGATTCGCTTCGCGCAGCTGATACGAGGTTTGTTGATACGTTTGGTGAATTTCTAAAAGATGGCGCTACAATTTGTCTTTCGATGTCATCACTGGCAAGCGATGCTCCTCAGTCTTGGTCAGGTCAAGTATCCTCGAGAAGTTTAAAGTGGCTCACGTCCGACCTATACGTTTTAAGTGAGCATGTCAGCACTTGTCACGAAAAGCAAATGAGACAAGTTCCAGCCAGAGATAAAAATGTGTTGTTAAGGGGTGCACCCTGGGCCGGTGAAAGCCTAGTTGGGAAAAATGAAACTGAGCGGCGCGCTATTTCAGAAGGTGGTTCATATTCAAATGAGTGAATTTAAACGTGGCCGCACATCAACTGAAGATGAAGCACTCTCTCACGCCGAGTTGAGGACCCCACGCCGGACATCGTGGAAAATGAAGATGACATTGCTATGCACTACCGCAGAATGACACCGTGCGAGACTGCGGATATTGCAGACATCTCAACCGAAAGGGTGCATGAAAACCTTCACAAAGAATTAGACGTCAAAAATTTTTTGGGGAACGGGTGTTGCACTTTCTAGCGGTAGGCCAAGAGTGGCCACTTACTGAAGAGAATGCCCTACCCCTCAAATTGGGCACTACAATAAAAAAACTGTATCTATTTGACTTGTAATAGGTTCCCTGTCCCCATAATCTCCAAGTGGGGCCACATGGGATTTCTTCTTAATCCTAAATTTGAAAATCCCGCTGTGCGAGAGAAACGTTTCGTCCAGTGAAGATACCATCACCACCATCAATGCGTATTTCGCTGGACATCATTTTGTGACCGGATCGTAACAGTAGAATATCGGTGGATTAAGTGCGTACCCTTCAACGGAGACTACGTTGAGCAAAAAAATATTGCTCCTAAAAACGGTGTTTAACACCTTTATCTCAACATACTAACCAATATACTAATCAAGCACCCCTATTATTCAACATACTATCAACAGATTTTAAACAGCTATTCAACAGCTTTGTTTTGATCCAGTTAGGATGGTCTCAGTCCCACGTTATCAAGCACCTGTGAATTCAGTTGAAATATCACAAGCAGCGGTGTTATTTGTGGACGCGCATTGGGGAGCAATTAATGCCCTGAATTTGAAGAAATCAGCTAAAAATGAAGACCCTTCGAGTTATTAAGATCTATGTTGACCATAAACCGTAGTATTTCGTAGTATTTGGTGCAGACGTCCCGTGACCACCTATACAAAGTACTGGACGCTTCTTTTCGCCACGTTTTAATCGCGGGTCAGATGGTATTATTAAAGAGTATCAGAGCCTTTTTAGGAGTATCGTTCAGCGTTTGCCGGTGTCAAATGGTGACCTATTACATTCACTGTGTCTGTTTAGGGCTGGTCCCCTAGCGTAATGGTTTCATGCAACTGCCAACATTAACCAGCTGCGCTGTCTGAGTGCTGAGCCCAAGGAAGCGGGTTCGGTTCCCGGCGGCGGCAGTCGCTTTTCTGATGGAGGCGAAAAGTAAAAACGCCCATGCGTTCGAGATTTCGGCGCACGTTAACGGTCCCCAGGTGGTCAAAATTAATTCGGAGCCCTCCCTACGGCACGCCTCATCGCCTTTGTAGCGTCGACGCGTTAAACGTCGCAATCAATCAACCACCTGCCAACATTTTTCAAGCAGTTGTTGTCCTGATGTTCTGTTAAACAAATCTTTTGTTTAAGACTTCTGCAACTAATTTAAATATCATATGTGCAACCTAATTATGACGAATGGCCATGGAGAGAATTATCAGGGCAATTGTAACATACCAAAATCTACTCGCAAACTGATCGAACAAGATGGCAATAAATTTATTGGTTAGCTACCCGATTGAAATGAACTCAGCTCTAAAAGGATGTTCTAAAAGCGTTTCATACTTTGGAAAGTGTTATAATTCATCTTTAAGAATTTGGGTTTTCGGTTGCCCGTGCCTGGTACTGAAGTGGTCCTTTTATTGCTCGTGGCGACGTGTTTGCCATCAGTTTGGGGTTTCATTTGCTACCGTTTTGCTAAGAGAATCTTCAGGCGTGATGCTGCATTTAACAAATGTGTTTTCATTCCTTCATTAAACTTTCGGATTAGCAGATGGACAATTTTTATTTAGTTTCACTGAATAGGTTTTTAAAGGCCCGAAAACGGTCATAGTACGTGAGAAATAAAACCCGAACCTCGAATGCCATTGAGAGAAATTCATAGCATATTAAGACAATACTATTCAAAGAAAAATGTTAGTGTCAAAATATAAATGAGAAAAGAAAAACATTTTCACAGAAACAAAAGAAAATCATCAGTTATCGCCTGCCTAGTTACGGGAATTACAGGTCTCCCCCCTCCTTTAACTGAAGAAAAACCAGGACAAATCCGTAATGTCTTTTAGCTATAGTGGAAGTATTGTAAAAGTTCCCCTTTGTGAACACTGTTCCTTTAGTTTCTTTTGAAAATATTTGTAATCGATACACGAGGCGATATCGGGTGTGGCGATAAGTTAGGAACGGTTTTATAAATTTAGAAAAACAAATTTTTCCTCCAGTTAAGCGGCTATTGGTGACCGCAGTCATGAAGTGGCCTTAACACTGCAAGTCGTATTCACGGCAATGGTCGTAAATGTAAATAATTATGGCCTAGGTGAAAGACAAGGTAACGTCAGTAAAGCAAGTCATGAATTAATAGTAAACGGTTGCAAAGATAGCGACTAGTGTAACTGCAACAAAACAACTTCCTCGCCAACCAATGGAATAATCTGATGATTTGTTTAATAAATAATGATGTGATTTAACTAATAATAAATAATTTGATCTTAATTAGACCGCTACAGGCGCTGTTTTTAAACATAGAGTGAGAACACTTGTGCTTCGACCTCAAGCATGCAATTTTAAGAAAAAAACGTAGATAGGCCACGTTTGTACTCAAGGATCGTTATTGTACTTTGCTAGCATTCACATTTTCGTATAAGCGCGAAATGTATCTCAAATATAACAGCACTATCACTATAAATCTTTATGGCTATTAGCTAGATCCAGCAAGAATTATTTCCTTTGTTCTACACCTTCTCCTCACAATCCGCATCAGAGTCATTAAAATTCTTATCACCAGTAGCCGCAGCAACAGCCGCGGCATATTTAGGTCCACTCCAGGAGAAAGGCCTCTCCCCTAGACCTTCCGACCCCTCGCGTTATGCGCTATTCCTCTACAACAGGGGAAGTGTACAGTGCGTGCAGTGTTCGTGCTCCTTCTGCCACGCAGGCAGAGGAGGTTGCCATCGCGCTCGCGCTGTCACACCCGCACTGTACTACAGTGCTCAGTGATTCGCGCTCGGCTATCGCAAACTACGCCAAAAACACAGTGAGTGCAAGTGCAGTGAACCTATTGAGTGCGAGCGTTGTGAACTCAGTACAGTGCCCAGCCAGAGGAGCACCAACCGCACACGTCACCCATCTCCGCTGGTTCCCGGCGCACACAAGCGTCGGAGCCAGCGCCCACCCCAACCGCAACGAGGAAGCGGACGCCGCCGCGCGCGAACTTTCGAACCGCGAGGCGCCCCCCCGCTCCTCACCGGCGGACGGGTCCCACGACATCGAACAAGAGCCCCTTGCATCATATGGGGAGATACTACAATGGTACCGGCTTGGGAGGCGGACCAAACCACCCCCTCATCCGAAGCTCAACCGCGCCGAAGCAGTGCTTTACAGGCAACTACAGACGAACTCAGTGCTCACCCCGGTGCTCGCGCGCCACGTGTGCCCCGACATCTACGAAAACGTGTTGTGCAGTATGTGCAAGAGAACAAATGCAACGCTAGCCCACCTGATGTGGGGCTGTGAAAGACATTTAATAGAGGCAGACGACGCAAGGCGTATGCCCGAGGACACCACTCTCGCCATGAACTCGAGTGAGCACGAGATACAAATACGGATTATCCAGCGGCTCGAGGCTGCTCTTGCAGGGCAGAAGCGTAGGGAAGCGTCGTCGGAGGGTCGACGGGTCAACACCCGCACACCCAACGCGCGCCGAACGCGCCGACGCCCGCGAGGCATTGCTTCGGGGACGACCTGACCCTCGTCTAAGAGAGGCCGGCCCTGCGTGGCCGTAGCCCCCTCCCTCCGCAGGAACATTCAATAAAGTCATTTTCTCTCTCTCTCTCTCCCTCTCCCCTCATTCTTTGCTCCCTGAATTTTGTTATTTTGTTATATCATCACTCCATCCGATGATCTTACTTCCCCAGCATCTAGTGCCGACGTTCAGTACCAATTGTGCTATCTTGGTGGTGCTCGTGTGAGTCCTCCAACCACTTCTTTTCCATACGTTGGAGGGAGTCCGAACTGGATTCATCTGCTGAACAGTGTCTGCATTGTGCAGTTTAACCAAGGCCTCCAATCATTTGATTATGTGCCTGAAACGTAGAGCCTTAGTTTTTATCTTACAGCAGAAAAGAAAACACTTCGCACCATTCGCGGTCGCCGCACCAGGTACCTTCATGACGTCCCTCTTGATTGCAGTTGTAATTACATACTACCTCAGCCGCCGGAATTTAAATGTGCACGTATTCCGCAGTTGATAGTATCAACGTTTCGTTCACGCATGCACCGGATGAGCAGGTTAACTCTTTCGCTACGGCGCCTGTCAAAATCGATAAATTTGATCGATAATTTGGGAGCGCCTTCTCATACGTTCCAGGCGTTGCTCGAACAAGTAAAGCTGTTCGGAGTTAGATCAGAAAATGGCCTTTCAAAATCAGTTTTGTTTTCATTTTTGCAACGAAAACGTGATTTTTGACACGCTTTTGAATCACCTGGGTGTGGAAAAGGGGCGTGGTCATCGCGCGTCACTGCTACCAACGAAGAATGCGTGCCACTCGTAATTACTCTGCACCAGCGTTTGTTTTTTGCTATCAGGGCGTGAATGGTGAACCAGCAAACGATTTTCAATCGTCAGGTTTGCGCTCTGACAGTAATAATGCCAGAAATCGGCTGAAAATGTCAAGCAGTGCCTGGTTTCAAAGCTACTTTATGATTTTAGGCAGTTTTATTGCCTTTTCGCACGTTGTTATAAGTTCTGGGGTAGTTCTACTTACCCCAGGACCATTCGCGAACAGTTTACAACAGTTTCGGTTTCGTTTCTGCATCGCGAAATTCATATTTAGCGCTACTACGCAGTTACCCAACTTCAAGGCTACCTGCTATGGCACCTGGAGCGTACGCGACTGATCCTCGAACAAAGCACGCCGCTCCTTATTTCCCGCCACCCTAACCCGATTTCTGCAATAAGCACTTCAAATGCAAGTCAAAAGATCACACCCAGTCACCAGATATCTGTTCCGCCGAGGACAGCGCTTCAAACCGGGTTTACACTGCCAGCTGTTCGCCTTCCAGTTTCGTTTCCATTCGAGGGTGTATATCTGGGTGTCTAACGTTGCAGCTTAGTTGAACTCTATTCACACGGAGTCTCAGATAAGTTTTTGTACTGTTTCATTTTAAAACTGTTAGTTGGCGCTGCAATAGACGAGGCTCGTTGTGCTGATCTTTTTCATCACGCAACTGCTACTCGGCCAAAGATCGCAGGGCACGATTCTAGCGCATCGTACCTCATTTCAGTGAGCAAGGCTACAATTGCGAGTAAGAAGAAGATAACAAAGCTCAGCTTTATGTTTTCAGAGATAACTGACCGTGAACGTCAACAAGCATCAATCACGGCGTTCCGTTTTCAACTTCATGCATGTTTTTTTTCCGCATCGCGTGCTTGTCCCAAATATTGTGCTCACTGTAAATGCAAAGTCAGTCATTGACAAGATGTTTTTACGTTATGTGGGGGCAAATTGGTGCCTCTGATATTGTCAAACTGCCAGATTTATTCCAGGGAACCACCCGAAATTGCACATCCTGAATTGAAGGTTGGGCTTCACCGCATGACACGAGCACCGTGCGTGCTAACATATTTTTTTCATAGCTGACAAACTGTTCCGCGCAAGTCGACATTTTTTCTAGGGCGTGTTTTTGAAATGTTTCCCTAGATATTGTATATTCTAATTTTTTTTTCTACTACCGGTGGTTTGATATACGCAACTCCTTTTTTATGATTTTTTTCGACAACTTGACAAAAATTTCGATTTTGATATTTTTTTTTCACAAATATGATATATAAAACATTTAAAAAACTGTTATTATTGGGAAGGCCGTTAAATAATCTGCCTTTTGTGATCCTGTAATTAGTGCCTAACCAATTTTTTTAGCAGGAAAAAATGTTTTCTTGGACCCCTAAAAATTGGTCAATTTTCCGGCGGTAGCGAAAGAGTTTTAAATACGCCAGAAATCCGGTAAGGTTAGCTTGCGGGCTTGCCGGTGGGTCATCATCTCCAGTCAGTGAACCGGAAGGAAAAACAAACAGCGTCTTTGAACGCACTCACATCATTAAAAAACGTCTGAACATTAGCCGAAACAAACTCATAGCATGGCCACACGTTCTGCACTTTAGTTTTGTAAAGTAATTACAAAGTGTTTATAACTCAATGCAATGTTCCCTTGAGCTGGGATGGCTTCCTTATCAGTTCGGGCTTATACTTGAAGACGCTTGTTTCCTATCCTAAAGCGTTAATCAAGTTTCCCTTCAATATGTTTAGTAAGTTCCCAAGTGTCTTACCGATAGATTTAATATCTGCTTGATTTCCAGCTACGGGAGCTTTTGCCTTGCCTTTAAGAAATCACCAACCCATAAGATCTTGTCACATCATTGTCACTTTTGTAAACACGGACATGACACTTGATTGGCAGCAGCTCTTATATATCGGCGCGCCGGAAGCATACCTGATGTCGCCTTTAACACTTGTTTCATCACGTCTCAAGGTTGTTTTTTTTTTAGATCTGCTCACAAAAGTTTCAGTAGTTTCCACTCCATTTAGGCGCGAAATTAAAAAATCAAAGTCAGCTTGCGCAACAGTGCAAGCCTGATGTCACAGCACAGCTGTGTTCGTCTCACTAAGCTAAACTCGACGACCGCTAAATAAGTCGCGGAGAACCATTTACCCTGCGTATTTATGCGGCACTCGTCAGCAGAAGAACAATTCAAAAGCAAAGTAAGTACATGAGGGCTTTATCTGTAGTCTCCACTTCAGTTTTCGTATACTTCACCGTCGCCGCAAATTCTTCATCGAGCGCTCCCTCCGTTGAATACCCGCACTACTACAATTTCTTCTTGATGTTCTTGGGCGATTTCATTCTCGCCTGGCAGCGCGGCACGCTTCCTAATAAGGTGCTTCTTTTTCTGTCGTCCGGATCTTCTTGGTCACCCCATCCCCCATCGCGGCACAGAGTCGGAGAGAGTTCTCGCGCCGCCGCCGCGGCTTTCCGAGTTTTTTGAGCGCAGGTGGCTGCCTTTAGCAAGGCCAAGCGAGTGACGTCAGGAGCAGACGACAGTGGTTTCGTGGCCAGTCCCCCACGTGGGTGCTATAGTTCTTTTGGCGAGCCCCTCACGTAACGCAAGCACACGCGTAATCCTGGATACGTATCTGAGACTAAGCGCCTGCCCTGTTCGCTTTTATTCTTTTCCTGTTCAAAAAGCTAATTCTTCCGTCTCAACATCAAATCCCGAATTTTTTTCCAATTTTCGCTTTTAATTATGTGCCTTCATTCAAGTGCTGAAGTTTCTCATTTACAATTTTGTTTGGCGGGCGCAATAGATTCCTGGCCAATCCTCCACGTGGGTACGTGCGCTCGGTATTTTCCTGGTATTTTTTTCTGCGTATGGAAGGCGCTACCAAGAGCTTAGATAGCTCTGCTGTTTTTTTTTAAATGCCGCTGTAGAAGAGCTTGCAGTCGAGACAGTTGGCTTTTTACTGATGGCAGAAACAGTTACGTGTATTTACTCGCAGGATGGCTTGGTTCGCAGTTGTTGGTATTGCAAAATTGTAGTTCGAGCACACACACAAAAAAGCCTCGGACAGACAAGATGGGTATAACCGCCAACTGATACCCATTGTACACCACGTTCATGTAACCATGCTACTTCATTTTATGTGCCTTCTGTGTACCACTCCCCTCTGTAATGCCTTTGTCTCTGAGGGTATAATAAATTAAAAAAACTTAAATTGAACAAGCGTGAATGTATATGACTTCGTAAGCGCAAGTGCAGAGATACACGAAAGGTTAGAAGTTCGCACTAGCTGGTGCCACCACCCGCATGCCACTCACTAACCGGACCAATTCTTCTTTAAGCGTGTCACCTCTTGTTTTGTCAAGGCTAGCGATGTCGGGCTGGCGCACTCAAAACCCCTTGTTCGTATTTCAGCCGCCTTCACTATCTCGCATGCACGTTGATCGAAATCGTGGAGCGAATACGTTCGGTACGCACCCGCACTGAACACTGTTATTTCATAGGTGCCGGATATTTCCTTTTTGCACATTGTTTTGGCGCATGCGTAGCCTCCAGTTTATGCACCGGGCCGTCAATCGTACATCTGCGTTACCCCAGGCCAAGGAAATAGGGCACACCACCCCGTTATCACAGTCGATGTAGTACGTGATGCGGTGTCCCACGCAACAGCCAGTGTTTTCTTTTTTTGTTTTTCTTACTGGGAACGTGCCTCTGCCGTGCATGTGGAAAAGTATATGTAGGACAGGCGGGACGGTGCTTCACGGCAGAAAATCACTGTAACGAATGCAGGTGCGTGCCGTACTTTAGAGACTATGCGGTGTTATTGTACTATTTTGATCAGCGCACGTGCGAGAAAGTGAAGGTGGCTGAAATATAAATAAGAGATTTTGAGTGTGTCAGTGCGACTTCGATATCCTCAGGAAAAAAAAAAGGGTGGCGTTCTGGCACGCGCGTGGTGGAACTAGTTGGTCTGATTGTTCAATATTTTGTGTATATCTACAAGTAACCCTGCAACACTTTCTTCAACCTTTCCAGAATCTTACATGCTTGCAGAAAGTACAGGGGGAAATTAGAAGAAATACGAACAACGGAGAACACAGCCTCCGACGCATGCCACACCGTCTCATAGGGTTTCATACCAATATACGGGACACTGGCGATAGTGTCTATGCGAGCCGGTGAATGGCGGCTTCAACCCCCCAGGAGGCGGCCATGCCTGGAGGAAGCCTGATTTTCGAACTTGGCTTGACCAAGTCGTTATCTTGACTTGACTCAAAGTATTTTTTTTGAGATACAAAAGCTATAACTGATGTTGCTTAGTGTATAAATTATTAATCGTGAAAAGAAATAGTTCTTTCTAATAATTTTATATTGAGGTTTAGAAAAATTCTTCATTCAGACGGGAAGATATTTGTAAAGTGTATACACGGCTGAGCTTAGCGGAGCCGACGATTAGGCCGATTAGGTGGCGAATCGTTTATTATTATTTTTTTTTGCATGCGAGTGGGCGATGGCGTTAGGTTGAAGCAGGGCGGCTTTACTGTATTCCACAAGTTTACGTGGTCACGGGCAGTGACAGCGATTGATTGGGCGTGCGCCTCGTTCCCGCCAACAATTACGGACAGCTGATTACCGGCGAAAAAGGGTAGCCTAGCGGATGACGGTTGCATTGGCGGAATCATTCTGAGCACGCAACCTACCCACGCTTGTTTCGCCGCTTTCTAGCGTAATAAGGGGCTCACGAACAACTTGGCGGTGACCCACCCGCCGGACGAAGTTCCCGCGATATTGTTTTGTGAAGAAAAATTAGACGGCTGTACTTATATACTTACTGCTGGTAAAGGTTTCTTATTTGGCTTAGCCGTTCCCACTTTCATGCTGTTCTCGGAAGCGTCGTCATGAAAAGGACTAGGATGAATTAGCGTACTCGTACCATCTACCTTGTGCGGAATTTTGAGTTCACGTTCGTTTTCAGAAATGCCGTAGAAAATGACTAGTTGTACAGTCAAACCCGTTTATAGCGAATTGCAATATGCACCGCGATTAGTTCGATATATCCAATAGTTCGATATACAGTCAAACCCGGGTATAACGAACCCGGATAGAACGAATTATGCTATATATCGAACAAAAATAATTCAGTTACGGAAATACATGGGAAACATATTCCTTATAACGAAGTTCACATCCGATATATCGAACTCTGGGCGCCTAGAATGGCCGCCGACATGCATGATCTCGGAGCCGCGATTGACATGTTGATTGGCCGCGACCACGGAGCAAGAGCCGCGACTGAGACATTTCACCTCGCACGGAGCGACGTGACGCCCAGTACGTTCCGTAACTGTTTTAGCCGCGCGGTACTCGCTACGAAACCTGCCCAGTCACCGAGTTGAGACCAAGACAGCAGCATCGGTGAACTGTGGGAAGAGCTCCCCCCCATTCCCGATGATGTCGCGAGTGAAAGCCGTCTGACGCTTATAATGAAGCGCTTTCGGCAGTCAATGTGCTCCGCCAATGCTTCTTAGATTTTGGAGGACGCGGACTCGAACTGGTGCAAATAATGTTTCGTGCAGACAATGCTATGCCAGTTGAAGCCGCCAAAACGAAAGTGAAAACAAAAATCACCGCTTTTTTCTTTGCAAAGTAGGCAGTTCAGGCGGAAAGTAGCTTGCAATAAATGGATTATTTTGGGTATGGTAACGGCTACTTTACTGTGTTCGATTTTGCATGCGGGGATGGTGGAGTTGAGGAGGCGGAGGGGGGCTCCCGCGGATTGCGAACTTGTAACGATAAGTTCGTTATAGGCGGGTTCGGCTATATCGAGCTATTGGATATATCGAACTAATCGCGGGGCATATTGAAATTCGCTATACAGTCAAACCTCGGTACAACGAACACCACATTAACGAACTTTTCAGATTAACGAGCGTTTAAGAAATCCCACGCCGACTGCTTATAGTTTTAATGCAAAATTATTTCACTACAACGTACTTCAGAATAGCGAACGTTTCAAAATAACGATCGTTTTATTTAGTTCCGTGCCATGTTAACAACACCTCAGTACTACGAACTCATATTTTCAAGGCCGGAGACTCTTAGAAGTCCGTTAGACAATCGCGGCAACCGGGGCAGTGTGCTAGTACACGACACGGCAAAGCGCAGCGAAGAAGAGGACGTCTTGCAACTTGCTCCGCGGAATGCGGCAGCCGATGCAAGAGGGAGAAAAAAGGTGAGGAGAAGAGAAAAAATGAAGCATGGGTAGCCTTCTCCGTCCCGAAAGCCGCGGCCGCGCTATTCGCGCTCACCCCAACTTTTTCTACGTTCCGCCGCTGCTCACGTGGCTTGCTGGATCTTCACGGACATCAGCGGAGCTGACAACAGAGGACATTGCGAAGACCGTGAGCGTTCAGGATGAAGAAGTGAAGATGGCAGCGAAGATGGCATGAACAACGATGCCTCTGAGGGTGCCGCAGCAGCACTCGAAGACTACGACGAGCACGGGACGACTGCGGATGTGGTGGACAGCATACAAAAACTCCGCACATGTCCGGGGAAAAACCGCACGGCCACTGATTCACTCCCCAGGAATATGTAAGAGTTTGGTCCTTCGTGCTAGGAAGCTTGTGCTACTCGCGCTAGATGAAAATCGCCGACCACTATAAATAAATGTGCATTCTTTCATGATCACTAGTGCATTTGTTTTTGTAAAAAATGACTCCAAGGATGCACTGCCGTAACGTAGGTCATTTTAGGCATTGAAATACTATTTGTTTTCTTAAATTTTGCGATTTTCACTATAACGACCTTTCAGAATAACGAGCAATTTTCCACGGTCCCCTGAAGTTCATTATATCGAGATTTCACTGTAAACGGGTTTGACTGTAGCCGAACCCGCCTATAACGAACTTATCGTTACAAGTTCGCAATCCGTGGGAGCCCCCCCTCCTCAACTCCACCATCCCCGCATGCACAAACGAACACAGTAAAGTAGCCGTTACCATACCCAAAATAATCCATTTATTGCAAGTATTAAAGCTACTTTCCGCCTGAACTGCCTACTTTGCAAAGAAAAAAACGGTTATTTTTGTTTTCACGTTCGTTTTTGCGGCTTCAACTTGCACGAAACATTATTTGCACCAGTTCAAGTCCGCGTCCTCCAAAATCTAAGAAGCATTGGCGGAGCACATTGACTGCCGAAAGCGCTTCATTATAAGCGTCGGACGGCTTTCACTCGCGACATCATCGGGAATGTGGGGGAGCTCTTCCCACAGTTCACCGATGCTGTTGTCTTGGTCCGGACTCGCTGACTGCGCGGGTTCCGTCGTGAGTCCCGCGCGTCGGAAACAGTTACGGAAAGTGTCGGGCGTCATGTCGCTCAAGTCGCAACTCTTGCTCCGTGGTCGCGGCCAATCCACATCTCAATCGCCGCTCCGAGACCATGCATTTCGGCGGCCATTCTAAGGCGCGCAGAGTTCGATATATCGGATGTGAACTTCGTTATAAGGAATATGTTTCCCATGTATTTCCGTAACTGAATTATTTTTGTTCGATATATAGCATAATTCGCTCTATCTGGGTTCGTTATAGCCGGGTTTGACTGTAGTGTAGGGGCTACACGGGGATGCTGCTGCTTTCCGCTTCCACTTCATTCCAGCCGAGCAGTATTTCATAATTGCAGCCGCTGGAATCGGGCGATAATAGCAATTCTGCCCCGGAACGAGCCCTCGACGCTTTCGACGCCGAAACCGAAACTGATGCCGCAAAAAAAAATGCAGAAGCCAAGTGTACATAACAACCGCCAAGCCTCAAGTTAAGCCAAGTGCGAAAATAACGAGTCTACGGGCCCCATCGAGGAAAGAATACTCAGGAGAGGCCTCTAGCATCCCAATGCATTGCGAAAAGTGTGGAGGAAGTGGCGTCATTTTTCTTGAGCCCATGGACTATGTTGCTTACTTGTTTACAACTGCGGTGGCCAAATCTGGCGAATAGAACGGACATACTTTTAAGGCGCTTGGTATGTGGCTGCCTTGCTACGCTTGCAAACCAGCGCAGTCGCTACGACAAACGTTTCTAGATTAAGCCAGTTTGAAAACTCTGCCGTCAGAGGCGGCCTTAACTACCCGGCCGCAGCGGCGCTTACGTCGCGTCGAGATCGGCGGAGCGAGCCGCTGCCGCCGCCGGCGACCTGCCGGGAAAATCCCCTTCGCTCAGCGTTGGCGAGAGCCACAGTTCGTTCTTTGCTCACTTTGCGTTTCTCCGTTGTAAAGTGAAGTGAAATTTATCGCTGCTGAGACGTAGCGCGCATTGACCGCAGTGCTGTACGACCCCAAACAATGCTCCCGTCGTCTGCGTTGGCCATCCCTCGAGCCTGTTGCTATGACGACGACAAACGCTACTTTGCCAGGCTTAAGAGCTGAAAAATCGTCCTTCTATCTCAAAAACGAAAGCCGTTTTTCGATCGAAACTTTGGGTGAGGGTTAGAATGGGCAAATTGAAGGCGAAATCAACAGCATAGAACATGACATCGCACCGAGGAATTAGCGACGAAGCTGTTTTCGCTTCGAAGCGGGAGGGCAGGGCGACGCCATGTTAGTCAAATCAAACCGGAGACAGCAAAGGATGATGGGATAGAGTGCTGGGCTCCGTGGGCTCAAGTCATGGCGGGACTCGGCTTCACAAATGTGACGTCAGGGCCTCTCCTAACTTTTTCTTTCCTCCATGACGGGCCCTATTCTCGACTGCACAAATTGCCGGCAATTCAGGCAATTTGCCAAAAGTCTTTTCTGATTGGCTTTAAATTTTGGTCACGTGCTTCCGGTTGACAAAGCGGTTGTGTGTGCTGTCGTCATTTTGACGTTTCATGTCGTTTATGGACACCAGTTCTAAACTTTGCCTTATTTCTCGTTACTAAAGGCGCATAATTCTTGGTCGGCAATGAAAAACCAGACTAAATGCAGCGGACATGGCAACGTAAGCCTGTCTTTGCTATTCAACAACAATACATCTTGTAATACACATCCCCTGTGTGATTGGCTGAGAAGGCGTGACGTAATTTAAACAGTTGGCGGGAACGATTACGTCTCGCATTGGCAACTTCAGCTTGCGCAAAAGTGACGAATGCTACGTAACAGCTTGAAAAATGGCGGCTGCTTTGTCACAAAATACAAGCAAAATAGGGCAAAAAATTGCCCCGGCTTACGGCGCCGCGAAATGTGCGGCAATTTGCAGCAGGCGCAGTTTCGCATGCGCGCTCTTTAAAGCATGTTTCCTAACGAAACAAATTATAGTTTTAACTGCTTCCAAGTCAGCGATCATGGAGCATATAAATCACGGGCAGTATTTTGCTTTTATGTTTGGCAATAAAATAAAAAAAAATATTTGTTTAGCGTAACCGCAACATAAGAGGGCAGTACAAGCCTCTCCATGACGAAGAGAACCCAATGTATGGCATTTGTCCATACTCGTCCTAGTAAGCTGTTGGGTCACATCATAGAGTTTCTTATTTGTATGAAACTCTATGGGTCACATGATCGAACTCAAGAGAAAAATAACAAAGAAAAGTGACTATTTGGTTCAGTACAGCGCTGATTAAAGTCAAGCTTAGTGAATCGGCGACATCGGTGCGCTCCGCGGTTATCAGGCGTAGCGCTTCGCTGCTCTATGTGTCATACAAGGGATGGTATCGGCCGTCTTTTTATCTGATCACGCCATAAACTTGTAACATAGCAGCAGACGATGGCGTGGCGGCGGTGGCGGCAGGGAAGCTTGATAACGCAACAAAGCTTGCATTGAAGCAGTGAGCCCAGCTATGTTACTAAAAGGGATTGAAAGAAATATAGATACGGTAAAAATTGTGGGATGTTCATGAGCTCGACATCCACTTTCGCTCGCTTTTGGATCAACGTTACTCGATCGCCTTGTGGTGTTGACGCTAAATTTAACCTCCAGAAATGTGTTTTTCTTGTCAGCCTCAGCTACCGTCTTAATTTTTATAGTACATGCCAAGTGTTTTTATATCTTTCTTCTACAATATTTGATACCTTGGTAGCGATCTTTATGAGTGACTCGTCAAATTACACTGCATGTCGTCATAACTATAGGTGTAGCACGTCACTGATTGCTTACGTCGTGCTTATTCAAGAAAACATGGGCGAGTTGCCGGCAATTTGTGCAGTCGAGAAAAGGGCCCTACGTCAGACAATCAGCCCCACGAAGGTTGATCGATTGCAGCGCCAGTGTCCCCTCTAGCGTATATCAGTATGAAAGTATGAAAGTCTATGCACCGTCTGGCTGCACTGTTCGTAAGCTGCGCGCATGCGTAGTTCTTTAGGCGCGTTTGACAGTGTGGCCTACTGTTAGGAGAAATGCTTGAAAAAAAAAAAATTCCCCCGCATTTCCCCGAGGGGGAGAATGTGAAAGTGCGAATGCACGGTTGTCGGCCCGCTTGCGGCGCTTGCGCTCGGCCCCCGCAGCCCACCGCCTCGCCGCCTTCTCTTCCATCTCTTCCATCGGGTTTGTAGTATCACGTGTACACCACGCAGTTATCAAGCCGCTATAACGCCGCTGAGTCGCCAACGCACGCCGCTGACGACGTAGTTTGAATGCGTTAAAGATATAAGGCGCGTCACTAACACTGATATCAGCGCCGCGTCCGTGGCTTGGTCGGTAGAGCGTCGCGCTGCGGCCGCAAAGTCCTCGGATCGAAACCTGGCGCCGGATGCTGTTTCTTTTTTAAATATAGAGGAGCACTGCGGACGCCGCCGCCGCCGGCGGTGGATGGTTTGGGGTCGCTTATAAAGTGCATTCGCACTTAAAAGAAGGAAGGCCGGTAATTTATTTTTTTATGCTCTGTCGTACTGAGCATGCTGTTATCTACTACATTCGGGAATTCGGGAGCCAAGCGCGCAGCAAGCTGATTGCAGCTAGCATGACGTCCTTCAACGATCAACCTGCTCAGTGGCGACGCAGCGTGAAAAGGCGCCTAAAAATAAACGACCTGAGTCGCTTCTTGATCAAGCATTTCTCATAAATGTAGGCCCCACTCTCAGACGCTCTCGAAATGGGCATTCGCGCAGTTTACTGACTTTGCAGCCAGATGGTGCACATGCGTCGGAGGCTGTGCGCTCCGTTGTTCGTATTTCTTTTAACCCATGTGTACTCAACCAACACATCCAGTACTTAGGTTAGGGGGTCGCAAAGTACTTCAGCCAAAATTACCATTCAATGCGAATCAGATAACATCAAAATTTGTTCAAAAGATTTTTTCTCTTTTTCCGGTCTTGGCGTTATTAGACCACCCGAATTACGTCACTGAGGCCATGTAACGGCTGTTGGTCGGTTTTCCTTCAGTTACTGCAATGAACGCTTTTCGATAGCAACTTTAAAAAGAAAGCCACAACAGCAAAGTAGAAACGGAAGGCGCACCTGCTGCGACGAGAAAATCGCGCAGTGCCACTTCGTGCTGGCGATAACAGTAGTTTTCACAGTGCTTCCAGCCGTGAAGGAAAGAGTGAAAGCTTTTATAGGAAATGTTGCTATTGTGTTTCTAGCGGATGGCCATTTCTAGTTTCTTAGCCAATTTTTGCGAGAGCACGTATCCTATCTCATAGCCAGTAGGAATATTGATTGTAGGGTTTAGCGCGCTGACGCAACGCAAGCGATGAGGCGCGCCGTGGTGGAGAGCTGCGGATTAATTTTGACCCCCTAGGGATCTTTAACGTGCGCCGAAATCTCGTACACATGGGCGTTTTTGCTTTTCGCCTCCATTAGAAAAGCGCTCACCCCGGCCGGGAATCGAACCCGCGTCCTCGTGATCAGCACAGCCAGTAGGAATACTATGATGTAATGTGTCAGTTTTAATAAGTACTGATTGAAGTATAAAATTGCTCTTTCAGGCTTTCGACGAATCGTTTGTGACGACACGCCACCTCCGGTAAAAACTAGCAATAAATATACAACACCTTGAGTAGACAAGTGAAATCTCATTCAAATTGCTGATAGCTTCAGCTCCGATTTGGTCATTTGATTATAACCACCGTGGTCATCATCATCCCCTTTATCATTTTGGCTTCGTCTTTTTCAGTTTTCATTTAGCGGTCGGATGGCCAGATGCCCCAGAACGACTATTAGCCATTTATAAATTTTGGGCTGATCCCTTGAAACAACATGGGTCATCTAATACACAGCGTGTGCACTAGCGCAAGCGCAGGGCGTGCCACAGGTTGTCGCAGCCATTAACCGGAGTTCTTTCATCCTTATCTCACATTCTACATTGGTGCCGGGTTAGGGCAACGCTTATGGAGCAAGGAGATACTGGTTTGAATACCATTGGGCCGAATGCCGTTTTCACCCTGACCATAAACTGAAGATAGCCATCTAACCTGTCAAACATCCGCGTCGCACTGCCGTTCCAGCTGAGGCTGTCACTCTTCGGAGATGGCTTCCGGTATAAAATTTGGCTGCTAAAACACATTCAATGTTAAATAGAAACTTCCTTATTGCTGACATTTCTAATTAAAACTCGGTATCGTTTAAACGTCAAATACCTGATGCCAGTAAAGTGGTTGCTGAACTCGTACTTCAAGCACTGTAAAAGCACCCATGGCTTCGTTACCGAACGACTTTCGGTAGACGACTAATCACTGCGGTCAAAGCGGCGAAAGATGCCAGCCACGCGGGCCAGAAATCTCCTTTGGTCCGCCCGCAATGCAACCATGGCATTTCGCGTGTCGTCACGTAGTAATAGAGAAGCCCTTTTTTAAGTCAAAATGTGTAGACCCTAGTTATTCCCAACTTTCTATTCACTGAGTGCCTCGACCAGTAGTTCATGCGCATGGTGACGAAGAAGAACGAATGTTTTAGTGTGGACAAAAACTAGACGGAAGTTTCGAAAACTAAAGAAGCATGTATATTTATTATACGCTAAGAAGAATGAGATCAGCTGGCTTGGCATAGGTAATCCATAAATAGGGGGACTACTATAACGCTTTTTTGGTAAGAATAACTTTAGTAGCAACGTATGGAAGCCCCGAAGTTATTCATAGAGTCGAACCTCGCTATTGTGAACACTGATATAGCGAATTCTCGATATAGCGAACTAAATACGAAGTTTGTTTGGTCAGGCTTCATTTCAATGACACCCATTCTTTTTATAACGAAACCGAAACCTTAAGAGCCACGCGATATCAGCTATAACGAAGAAATATTTGATTCCCGCGAAGCTGAAAACTCGACAACTGTCATAATAAAAGCAAAATTTAAAAAAAAGTGAGACAAAACCATGTTTTAGTTGCTTTAAAAACTGCACAAGTAGAAAAGGTTCTTTATTGCGTGGACACTGTGAAAAACTTCATTCTGTTAAGACTGTGAAAAGTCTCCAGGCGAAGGCCACATCCTCCTTCAAGTAAGTAAGAACGCAGGCCTGTTCTGCCGAACGGACTTTGTTCTGTAGTAATTTGACGTTCTCACGTTCCGGTGTACTTAGTTTGAAATGCCAGGAGGAGGCAGATCAGGATTACCTTGTTTATAGAGGGTTCGAAGCGTAGAACAATGATTTTTTTTTTATCTGGGATTGTTGCGTGAGCTAGATTGCCGCTTTATTACAGCCGATTTTTACCTCTGCGGTTACAACTAATATCGGATATAACGAACTAATTTACTGCCCCGATACTACTTCTTTAATAACGAGGTTCGACTTTATAAGCAAAAATACGGTTACAGAAAAAGCGAAAAATGAACTGTGCTTCAAACCAGTTGGTACGCTAAAGTTCTGCGTGATTATCGATTGGCTATTACTCCCTCAGCTATAAACTTTATCACGTTAAGATAATCAAGCAAGGTACAGGAGAGTACCCCTACACTCTGCATTGTAGTACAAAATTCTAGGGCTACGGGGAAGACGCTGTTTTGGCAGGCTAGTTATCCTAGGTGTCCTGAAATTTCCTCATTTTCCTTGCTGGTATGAGCCTTCATCATTTGTCCTGTACTTCACGCTGATTCCTCTTAACCACAGGGCGATTCCCGGGAGGTGTATACACACCGCATCAAGAGGCTCGCTCGGAGCGGCGAGCGTAGGCTGCAGGTCTGCAGGGTGTCAGCATTGCGTTCGATCATGGAGAAAACTATGCCGCGTGACGGACTGCCCTGGCCGAAGAAAGCCCCTGGCCACATGCGGTATCTTCAGCCGTTCAAAGCGGAACGCCTGCCCGAGCAGATCCCCAATGCTCTCCTGCTGAAAAAGCGTGCGGTCGACAATGATCCAGAAGATACCACAGCTTCTGATCCCAACGAGGTAGAATAGTTAATTTGATAACAGCGCAACCACAGGACACAGAGGAGGCGACAAGAGACTGGGCGCTGACTAACAACAAAGGTTTTATTTCGTCGCAGCTGAATATATAGCCTGGGAAATAAAAACAATAAAACACACAAAATCATAAAATGGCGAAGGCAAGGGCTTGTTTCTATAAAAAATGCACATGCGCAAAGATTACGATTCATGACTTAGGTAATCGTGCTCCTTTTTATGCAAGTCATTCGACGCCATGCTGACGGAATTGTCATTTCGTGTATGGGTATTGTGGGCCTGAAAGATTGTCCTGGTGCGTTGTTCCTTATATCTTTTTAGCACACGTGTCTATTCGAGTCTGGGCTTGCATCCACACTTGGTACAGTGAAGAGCTAGAATAATGTATTTTCCTGTTTTTTGGTTGCAGGCGTGTTCCCGTAGCCGGTCGTTTAGGCAGCGGCCTGTTTGGCCCGTGTATAACTTGCCGCAAGACAGCGGTATGTCGTACACTACACCCGATCAGCACTCCACGAATCGCTGTGCGTGCCTCTTACAGCAAAGTCTCGTGGAAGCTTTCTCAGCATTTACTCTGCTGCACAGACCGCTCAAATTGTTAGGGGTGCTGAACACCACAGTAACACCGACTCGAGCAGCAACCTTCTTGAGTTTCTCGCAACGATCGGAAAGGCATTCAACTTCATGACGCAATTCAGCAGCATCGTCTTCATCTATGCAACAACCCAGACACACCCACCCGCATTGGAAACAGCGTCTCCCGAGATACTTCACCCGATCTAACCCTAACTTATAACGTCAAGAATGACGAATGGACCTGCCTAGACGAAACACTAGGAAGTGACCATCACATTATAGAACTCCGAATCACTCATCACAAAAACGCCAGGCAAAGAATTGGGACAGCCAGACTTACTGATTGGAAGGCCTTCAGAGAAGACTCGCCTACTGAGTCAATCCAAAATATTGAGGATTGGGCCGCTAAGATTATCACGACATTCGCAAAGCACACAAAAGAGCTTCCTCTCACCGAAGACAATCCGGCCATAGACAATCACCTCAAACACTTATGGGACGCCAGAAACGGCCTTCTCAAGAGGTGGAAAAGGCGCAAGACCAACCGGAAGCTACGCACTCGTATAGCCTTGCTCACACAAGAAGCAGAACAATATGCTCGACAACTAAGCCAGCAAAATTGGAACCAATTCTGCAATACGCTCCAGGGAACCCTCGGCACACGGAGAACTTGGCACCTTCTCCGTTCCCTTACGGGCTCCAAAGAATCAAAAGCCACGGCTGCGCACAACCTTAAAAAATTATTCCATAACCACCCCGGAACAGATGAAGACTTGCTGAAAGAGCTGCAGAAATCATTCCGAGCTCAGCCCACGACACAGGCACTCCCGCCACTGCAGTACACTGGTCAACCGAATCCGGAACTGGATGCGCCTTTCACCATTCAAGAAATTGAAGCCGCGATACACGGCCTAACAAGGAACACCACTCCTGGACAGGATAAGATCCCTAACAAACTTCTGCGCAATCTGGACCCCATCGCACTCGAAAATCTGCTCACATATATGAATGAACACTGGACAAAAGGAACTCTCCCGCCACAGTGGAAGCATGCCGATATCACGCTAATCCACAAGCCCGGAAAACCCGTCACACTCAAAAACCTCCGTCCCATTTCTCTCACATCGTGCGTGGGCAAACTTCTCGAGCATATGGTTCACAATCGTCTCGCCCATTACGTAGAGGACAATAACTACTTTCCAACCACCATGTATGAATTTCGGCCCAATCTCTCCACCCAAGACATCCTGCTACAGCTTAAAGAAGACATACTAATGAGGCTCTCAAACAACCACAAATATTCCATTGTCGCACTTGATATAAAAGGGGCATTCGACACTGTCACACACCAAGCCATCCTACAAGGGCTAGCTACGACCAACTGCGGGCCCAGACTTTACAACTATGTCGCGGCATTTCTCACCAACCGAACCGCCACTGTACGCATCGGCCATCTGCGATCTGACCCTTTTCCAGAAATTCCCAAAGGAACCCCTCAAGGCTCGGTTATTTCACCCCTACTCTTTAACCTTGCCATGAAGGACCTCCCAGCCTTGCTCCAAGATATTCCGCATCTCCGCCACGCTTTCTACGCGGACGACCTCACGCTATGGACACCCACTGGATCAATCGGAGATCAGGAAGAGGCACTTCAAATGGCAATTGACACCGCCCAACGATATCTCCAATCCAGAGAACTGGAGTGCGCACCCGAAAAGTCCGGTTTACTTGTGCTCAGCAAGAGAACTACCCGCAAGACCGCACACAGAATGCCCGAACCAGAATTATATATAAATAATCACCCTGTCCCTAACGTCCCGCACCTTCGGATACTGGGCCTCATAATACCTAGAGACGGATCTGGCTTGCAAGCCATACCACACTTACAGCGCACACTTAACCAGCTCATGCGCATCATCCGCCGCGTCTCCAATCGTCGCTTCGGACTTCGCGAACATGACACCCTACGCATGGTCCAAGCCATTCTTATCAGCAGGACAGCCTACGGCACGCCATACCTGGCCCTCAGACCACAAGAAATACGAAAACTCGACGCCACCATACGCCAGGCCTATAAGACCGCTACGGGGCTCCCAATCAGCGCGGCAAACAGTAAACCTTTGCAGCTAGGGGTCCACAACACCTGGGAAGAAATACAAGAGGCCCACCACGCATCTCAGATACGCCGACTACAGATTACGCCCACGGGAAGAGAGACACTTCTCCGTCTACACTACACCGTCCCACCACGACAAGATCAGAAGATTCGAATCCCAGCAGACATTCGGCAACACATCCGCGTAGCTCCTCTACCCCGAAACATGCACCCGGTTTTCAACAAACAACGGCGCACGGCACGACCTCGATTAATTCATAAGGACAATCACCATCTATCATGCACTCGATACACAGATGCATCGCCCTACCCTCATCAGAAAGCGCATGCAGCCTGTGTCGTTAACACGCAAGGCACCGAACTGGCAGCAGCGACCGTGCTCACCACTTCCATCGAGACTGCTGAGGAGTGTGCCATCGCCCTTGCTGCAACAACGGACGAGGAATTTCTTACCGTTATAACTGACTCACAGACTGTCTGCAGAAACTTTTTAATTGGCCGCATATCTCAATCCGCACTGTACCTTCTTCGTCAAGTAAGAAGACTTCCAGAAATTAATATCATCTGGTCACCCGGCCACCAGTCCCTCCAAGGGAACGACGCGGCACACGCCGCTGCCCGTGCTCATACACACCGGGCCGTTACCTCAGAGGGAGAAACCAACGACCGAACTGCTTCAAAGCCGGCCCCACTCCACACGTACACCGAAATCTTAGCTCACTACAAAAACGACCGCCGTCGCTTCCCGCCACCTCATTCACAATTAACGCGCGACGAAGAAACCACTTTCCGGCGCCTACAAACCAATTCGTATCCCCACAACACCCTACTAAACGCTATGTACCCCACCAAGTACCCTGCCACCTGTAACTTCTGCCCTGTTGCTGGTACCCTATACCACGTGTAATGGGAGTGCCAACGGACCCCCACTCTAACCCCAAATCCCAACCCTACCTATGAGCAGTGGGTGGAGCAGCTGACCAGCTCCGAGCTCTCGGACCAGCGCCGACTGGTGGAACGGGCCCGGACGGCCAGCCAGCTCCAAGGCATCTTGGAATAAGGATGCCTCTCACTGAGTGGAGGCCCTACGAACATCCTCCTGCTCCCCAGTATAGTAAATGTTTGTCTCTCTCTCTCTCTCTCTCTTGAGTTTCTGGGAAACCGCATGAATATATGGAACGACAGCCCACTTCCTTCGTTCTGTCTCTTCGTGATCTTCTACTGGCTTTTGCCTTTGTAGTTCCTTCAAGAGGGTTTCCGATATTCCGAATAGCATGACAGCGAATCCTGCCTTAATCAGCGGGTCAACTTGATCAGAAAAGCTGGACCATATCTAATGCCAGCAGTATTTGCTTAGGGCGTTCCGGAGAGCCTATATAGCGATGCCTCTTTTGACGATTTTTGAATGGGCTGACTTGAAGGGCAGTAGGCTCTTCTTAGAGCGAGGCGAGTATTTGCAGCACACGTGCTCGGGGCGCAATGTCATCACTAGGTAAAGGAACCTAATGCGGTCTTCAGATTGTTCTTCGGTCGTCAAGGTGAAGCCCTGAAGGGTGGATTTGAACAAACTGAGAATACACTGCACTACTTGTTCCTGACCACACTAAGTTGCATCGCGCTCGATAAAAACTAAAAAATCGTCCACGTGTCAAAAAACTCGTTGAGTCCGACTACCGATGAGGCTTTCGGCTAGTTTCCTGTCGTAGCCTGGAAGTAACAAGTCGCTTAGTACCGGAGCGAGGCAAGAGCCGATGCACACACCTTTGTTTTGGACTTAGTAGTCTCCCTTGAAGGCCATCACGGACGACTCCAAGTAGACTGCAAGCCCAGACTCGAACAGACGCATGCGCTAAAAAGATATAAAGAGCAACGCAACAGGGAAGTCTTTGAGGCCCACATCATCCGTACACGAAATGACAATTCCGTCAGCATGGCGTTGATTGAATTGCATAAAAAGAAGCACGATTACCTAAGTCATGGATCGTAATCATTGCACATGTGCATTTTTTATAGAAACAAGCCCTTGCCTTCGCAATTTTATGATTTTGTGTGTTTTATTGTTTTTATTTCCCAGGGTATATATACAGCTCCAGCGAAATAAACCCTGTGTTGTTAGTCCGCGCCCAGTCTCGTGTCGCCTCTGTGTCCTGTCCTAGCGCTGTTATCAAACTAGGTATGTACCAACAAGCCCGTATTAACACCGTTTGTCAGAGGTAGAATAGGTCACACCTTTACTTGTGTATTTAACAAAAAAGCGAACCGCCGTGATTTCCGTCGTGTTTAAACCCACAGGCGGAAAATGCAGTCTCTGGAGAGCCAACCTGGAGAGCACAGCTTGAAGAGTCGGCTGGGCAACCACCCGACGGCACGCCAAACACTCCGCTTTGCGGCCTAACGTCGTCAAGCGATACCTGCAGCATGATGTGCAGTGAGTTTGATGTTGCTTGGCACGTCGTTAGGCGCAACGTTAAGGTTACATTTGCGGCTGAATGTAGGCCTAACAGCCCACCATCTCTGAAGGAGTGCCAAGCAAGATGGCAGCTGCCGTCTGAAGCTCATGGTTGATTCACTTATTCCCATTTTGCTGCGACAACATACACACTCAAAAATCGCAAGTACCCTCTCAATGGGACTGGAAAGAAGATGACACTTACCTTCAGGACTGCAATGCAATTCAGGGTCTGGGCTGGCCAGGAAAGCCATCCGCTGCTAATTTGCACGGGGCCACTCCCCTCCAGATTCACCACCAGCTGCAACTGAGGTAAGGGTGGGTCACTTGTGGAAAAGGTCCCGTGGACGCTGCAGAGCGCGAGCGTTTTCCCGATAAACGTGCATCCCAGAATACCTCCTTTCCCCTTGCGGCGCTGCGACCGGGTTTACACGGTTTACACGAAAGCCGAGTAACATCTGGATCCATTCCCAACTGGCGCAGTGACTTCGCTGCACCCTTCAAGCGCAGCGTGTCATTTGCATGGCGTGGACGGGGCAAAACTGGTTTCGCTGCGCTTGTGTTGCAGCGGTGATAATACGACTTATAACACATGCAATGAGTCTTTGTTCCCGTTGTTCGCTGTGAGTGTGAAGTCATCATCATAGAGAAGGATAAGCACACACGCGAGGTCATCGAAGCACTTGAAATTGGGTGGCTTAAAGAAAACTGTGTAAGCATGCCTTCGGTTGCTATCTCGCAAAAAGAAATGGATTATCTGGTGCAACGTTTGTAACACACTGAAGACTAGACGATAAGTGTTGACGTCATGTTGTGTTGGTCATGCTATTGGATGTGCGGGGTTTTATATGTCTTTCTTTTCTGAATCAAAAATCAGTTGTAGTTCAGCGCCTTGTCCTGTCGTTTCTTTCTTCTGTGTCCCCGTCTGAGTGCGCTGGTAACCCAGTTAATATACTGTATGGAGTTTAGAATACATACATTGTGCTTGAAAAACAAAAACTAATCCAAGTACACCTAAGCACTTCTTAAGAGTTGTGAATGCAAAAGCGATGATGTCCAATGGAATGCCATGGAGTGGTCCTTCGAGTTTTGAGCTAGGAGTAATGTTTTCGAGTTTTGCAATTAAAACTGTGAGGGGTAGTTTTTGGAGTTCCTACGCTAGCACGTTGGCTGTAGACCTCAGTAATTCAAACGATATTGCTGAACATACGACTGCCACGCGGAGCCTACTGACTCACTGGTGCCTGTAAATTTTGCCGCTGGGGGAGACCATTGTGGTCCGTCCTTCCCGCATTCTTCCATTTCCACGTGGCTCTGTGCATGCCATGTGCCAAATAATCAGGGTTAGTTATTTTTTGTAGGAATGGGGTAAAGTATGCATTATGATTTCAGGTAACACAACCCGATAGTTTTGCCTGACATGTCGGGCATCCTGATTTTCTCTATTGCTCCACCGCGATTTCGTGCTGACCCGAACTACCAATCTTACTACGACAAATGTGGAGTTGTGTAAACAATACAACACGCTTTAGTCGGCGACTTCGCCTTCCCACAGACGTGGTCACAGTTCGTGCATAAATTGAAGCAATCTTGCCCCATGCGATCACGCTAAAATTAACTTTCCTCCTTGTCCTCACAAATCTCTGTCACGTGCAGCTTTGTAATCTTTTTCCTCCTTTTCAAGGGAAGCTTGCATTGGCTTACTTTCGCCGTCGGTGGTGGCTTTCACCGAAACGCCTTGCGGCTAAGCCAACCTTATCCGCATATTCTAATGACGACGGCGATGATGCTGATTATGATGATGATGATGATGCCCTTGAAGGGTTTGGGGAGTACACACTTCTCACTCACCGTTCGCAGCTGGCACGGGAGCGCGCGCGCAAGTGTCGCGCTATATCAAGCCACAACGGGAGCCAGTAAGCGTCCTCAATCGCATCACGCCACATAGCAGGTGCCGTCTCTCGCTCCCGTCGGGAAGTTCACCTTCTAGCGCGGCATGGGTAGGCCGCGCGTGATTTGTTCCGTGAAAGAGCGGGCAGCCATTGAAGAATGTATACGTTCCCGATAATGGCAGAAAAATTATCTACAACAACGTATACCAAACATTCCCGTTCGGGTAAAGCTCAACGAAATGAAAAGTTTTCGTTTAGGTCGATCGATCGTTTTTATTTCGCTCATTGCCTTTTGATTTTGGCAGAAGTGTTTTCATTTTCGTTTTGCGGTCGTTGCGTTTCGATGTTGTTCGTTTCCATTTTCACTGAGGTCAAGCTCCTCGTGCACCCCTGTTTCCGGAGGGCAAGGGTTTGTTTATTCTTTAGACGATATTGGTGTTATTGAGAAGTGAACTCACGGCTGTTACTTATAGTTTTGCTTCTTCGATGGCCGAAATCTATTGCGCATGTTTTTCTCCGTTTCTCCTTTTTTTCGAATTTGTCTCTCTCTCTCTTTCTCTCCTCAAGCCCGCTGGCGTCTTCTGCTTAAATTTTTTCAAGGGGCAGGGAATACATGCATGTGGTACACAGAGAGGGAGAACTGTAGTAGTTGGAACGTTGATGATATAAGGAGGAACCAAAAATCCGGATAGTCTTGAGGCTCTTCTAATCAAAAGGAATGTTCGCTACCGTGCGCCCCGCTATTAACCGTGAATCCGAACTCTTCAAAGGTTACACTTTCAAGAGATAGGGGCAGCTGCACCCCCTGGTGCCCGCTGCATTCATTTATGATTTGTAACTCCCCCCTGTGCACAGTAGCTTGTAGGCGTTAGAGCATTCTCGCTAACTCCTTAGTTTCAGTGAAGAGCTCCTCCTATTTGTATTTTGTATTTCCCGGTTTTCATGTGGATTTAACATGAAGAAAAAGTTGTCGAGGATCCACGATTGAGGAGATGAGGGGCCGAAAGCATGGTTTTTGGCTAGTTTCGGTAGTATTCTGGCCATCTCCACTGTAACCAACAACCCCGACGTCGGACTCATTGCAGCTACTTGTTGCATAATCACTATCCATGCTGCAGTGACACTGCCTCTACAGAAGCTGACGTCTAACTGAGAGAGAAAAGGTAAAGGAAAGGCAAGAATGTTAACCAGGCTACGGCCTAGTATGCTATCCTGCACTGGGGAAATGGGAACAATGAGGAAAAGGAGGAAAATAGAAAAGGAAGGGGAAAGAGACAGACATAGCGCAGTGGGGTGAGCCTAGCGGTAGGACACTATAGACAAACAAGTTCACTGAGTTCATAGCGGGTAGTCTTTTGTGATACAGTCTTCTAAACAAGTTCACTGAGTTCATAGCGGGTAGTCTTTTGTGATACAGTCTTCTGTGCAAGTCCGTCGTCGTTTTTAGAAAACACACGAACGCTTTTGTCGCCTGGTGCGTAGCTGACGGAGTAGGCCAGTGACCCAGGATTTTCTCCTCAGTTAACGGGCGCCGAGAGTATAGCTTCCGTAGAGTTAAAGAGAGATGGCTTCTTTCCGATGAAAAACGTGGACACTAACATAGCACATGTAGTATGGTCTTTGGTGTGTCACAAACTTCGCACGCCTCACGGGCTGACATTCCAATCACTGCAGGAAAATTGTAGGCTGCACGAGCTGTATTTAAGCGTCCCGGCCAATAAGAATCCAACGCGCGCCGAGTGTGTCTCTTGTATTTCGGTCTGATGCATGCACTGTTGGAGCGTCGCATCCAACAGGAATGCACCTTTTCCACGCCAAGAAACGCGCTAGTAACCGGAGTACGGGAAGCGCAACTGATGGCTCTTTCAGCCATGGTTGCTAGAATCGCCGTTGTCCTGTATTGCTAATCACAACAGCACAACGGCTTTTTTGGCACGCACATCGCGCGTCGCTTTTTAAACTTCATTCGGGAAAGTTGCTTTTTGGGTGCGCCGTTGGCAAGTTTTATTACGTACGTTTCGAAACGCCTGTGATTAGACATCCGATGATTTTGCGCTTTGGCAGCGGACTCGGAATGCCATGCATAATCTGTTTGATGTTGGGTCCAGCGTGCACATCTCATCCATCATAAGCAGTGACTCTTACAAGAGCAGGCCACCAAAAGTAATCGGAACGCCCACAGGCGCGTCCGCATATAAATTTCGTGGGCTAGCTGTTTCATGGACGCTTTATGCGGACGCCAGCCTGGCGCGCATTTTATCATCGCCATGGCCGGGTGAGCGCTTCTACCAACCTAGGGAAGCAAGGCTTTTGCGTTGATAGAGTCGAGTGCTTTCGACTGTGGTCTGAGGGTTTGAGAAGCTCCTGTGTACACTTGGCGATAAACGTTAGTGGGAGGTGATTGCAGCGATGAGCTACGCGCCCCGACTGTCGTACTCGCACTTCTTCCCAAAATATCCGTCATCATACCTCAGGGTATCAGGTTCGTAGGCACCGAAAACGCGTATGGCTTCACAAAAGTTGGACGTTACATTTTTAATAGCGCAACAGCATCCCAGAAACGTTTATGTCCATTTGAGAAATTAAATACAGGGTTGTGGCTGCGGGCTATCTTTCTACTACGTAGACGTTGCTTTTAGTACCCTTAGGTGGCTCATCAAACGCGAAAGGTGAACATAGTCATCGTCGGCGGTGGCGACAACGTGAACGGTGCCAAATGGCCGCCGCTGTAAAGATAAAATAAATGAAAACGCACTTGGGTTCGTTTCGAGTTTGAACCCGGATAACCAGAGAAGCAGGAAGCGCACTTGGAACGCCATTGTGGGACGATAATTAGCCTTATGCGCGCCCCGTGACAGGTGAACGTGATGCCACGTGCGTTGGACGGGTACGCGCAGAGGAGAGCTCTGACCGGGAGAAAACTGTCCCGTGAATTGCGATCAGTCTGCCTGTGGGAGTAAAAAGACGAAGAAACTAAAGCGAAGGAAGAGGCGCAAACACGACGCAGCAGTGGAGAGTTCTATTACAATGGCTGGGTCTCGCCTTCCAATCCCGTAAGCAGATTTAGGTGCCCAGAAATTTCCTAGAACGAGGAAGCGCGAACATTGTGAGATAAGCATGCTTAATGAATTTCATACAATGAAGGCTGGAATAAATGTAAGTACAGGAATGCTGTTTTCATACTTCCTCTTACTGATCTATGCTCTGGATGTTTTTTTGTTTATCCTTTATATTGCTTATTACGTGTTTGTCCGAAAACATGATGCATAACCGACTGGAAGCTAGAATTAGTCAGCCCATAAGTACGCATGTGACGGCGCCGTATCCATCTTTAACTAAACCGCGAGAAGCACAATTATGAGCGCCCCTCAATACACAGTGTTGTGTCATTCTGCTCACCTTAGTTAAGGAGCAGCCAGAGAATAATAACAAAAAACAGCTTGTAAGACCACCACTTTATTTAGTATGATGGCTTGGTGGTCACGTCTTCAATTAACTTTTTTGTTTTGCCTGCTTCGTCTTTGCCCAGGGCCGGTTAGCTCCACCTTAGGTGACCTGGCCGCCCGCGCGCTCCCCCGGGGTCAACATAACGACGCCCCGGTTAGCGCGGACGTCCCGTCAACATGGCCAGCCGTGGCACAGGACCCCTGGCCTCAGCTCGTCCTCTAGACCCGGACTCCCAGACGCTAGATAACAGGGGCTCGCCATGACCCCCAGCCTTAATGATCATTTTTATATGCGCCCTCAGGCTTTGCGCTCTGGATACGTAGTAAGCCTTCCGCAGGTTGCCTGTTTCAGTGCAACAGTTAACCTTAGCCTATCGACACCTCACTCCAGCTCCCACCACACTTTTCCTGCTACAAGGGCTGCCTAATAATGAGCGGGGACATCACTTACGGCTGAAAGCGGAATAAAATGTTACCGACACTGTCGCATGGGCGCAGGAATTGAGCAATGAAACAACGAAACCTAAATAGTACATTTTATTTCCGGCACTCGTTCACAACTATTTTCAGTTGAATGCGAAAGTGATATGTACGTGGGAACTGCGAAGGGAAAATAATCTGAGCCTTTTTATCTGATTTCAGTACCTACGAATGAGATACGGAAACGAAATTGGACTGACGGCATGTGCTATATACTTCTTCATCAGCGTAAGTGGTTTCGCCGGTTAGTGCATCCGCACAGTTAAATTCGGTGCGCTAAACAGCCGTAACGTTTTTCTGTTTCGTCACTGGTTTTAGGTCACTACAGGAGCTGTCGCTCTCTTCACAGCCTCTGTTGCCATTTCTACAAGTAAGCTCAAAGTTTTTTTTATATAATTAGAACTTTGTACTAACGTGGTGCCCACAAACTTTGTTCTTACAGTTTTTAATACATCGCTCTTTTGGAGCACCATAGGAATCGGTGTTGCCAGCACCACCTATACTGCCCTGGTAAGCCTTCCAGATATTTGGGGTAGATTTAGGAAAGTATGCATAACATTGAAAAAATTTAATGCGGAGCTCACGTATCCAGGAAACCACACAAATCTCGGAAAAAATGCGTGTCTTGAGTCTATATTATTTGAAATGTCTGTTATCTATGAACTGTTACCCATTGTTTTTACTGTCTGTCATTCCTTATTTTAACTGTCTGTTAGCACGAAGATAATCGTAAGCTGTACGAAGAAAATGCTTTTTGCAAGGGCTTGGGGCGATTTCTTTCACCGCGTTTCTGGCGCCTCTGCTCAACGCTTGGAGAAGAAAATATATTGGAAAATCAAAGCGAAATTGCATTTCATGACTGGTGTGTCAATTTTGATGCTCACGTATTTTTGTTTTGTGACGAGAGGATAGTGGTGTATGTCCGTGCTACGAATAATAGTTGTTGAATGCGCCTACTCTCAGAAGTCCCTGCAAATCGGCTTCGCAAGACGCTTGAGAATGTCCCATCCATCCATTCAAGCATGTAAATTTGGAGTGGAAATTCAGTCCAGCGTAGTAGACTGAGTCTACTACGCTGGACTGAGATTCCATTTTTTGAGTCTACTAGACTCAAAAAATGGAATCTCAGCTTGGGCACCACCAAAGCAGCGCATAACGATCTTAATTGCGCTATGTCCTTGATCAACTACCGTTTTTAAGCCAAAAAGAATGATGTGCCTCGTGTTTCGCCAAATTTTCCTACTCGGTGACATTCATTCATCATTCTAGAGCGTCGTGGCGAAGCCTGCCTACGGGGACATCTTAGAGTGTAAAAACCGGATTATAGACAGTTTTCTTGCGTTTCTTTAACCAAACACAGGAGCGCCTTCCTTTCCGCTGGGACCATCAGCCAATGAGCAGTTTTTTGTAGCTTATGATGGCATAGAAACGACTGAAGTACGTAAGTCGCTACGAGTTGGTGTTTGATAGCTTTTTATCCAAAAACAAAAATTAATTGAAACATGTTCGAAGCTGTAGGATTTCATTTATGTCCCAGTGTTACCCAGCAACAATAATGACTGACATAACAATCGTTTGCAGGGAGGAATGAGGGGAGTCGTGTGGACGGACTGCGTTCAGTCTCTGCTTATCCTAATGGCTCCGGTAACCGTTGTGACAAAGGTTGTTTACGACTCGTATCAGACCGATGTGCACCTGCGGCCATCCAGTGACTTCAACATCAGAGAATATCTCTTTGAGTGAGTAACTCATCCATTCGGTTTTGCTGGAAAATCGAGAAGGCCGTGTTGAAGCGCGAATTAATTTTTCATGGCACACTTTGTTCTTGTCACAAGGGCCAGCCTGGACTTTACAAAAGATGAAAACGTCTGGGCTTGCATGGTGGGACTCTTCGTGCACGGCCTGTTCCGTTCAGGCATGGATCAAGTGGTCGTACAGAGATACCTTGCGGCCAGAAAGCTCAAAGAAGCGCAAAGGTTCGATGCCACTTTCTGCAGCAATAGCTTATCAATTATCACTGCCTTTTTTACTTACTCGCAATTGTTACTGAGCGCAAGTGTTATGCTGCAACCAGTGGCGTAGTCACATTTTAATTTGAAACCCATCTTTTAAAATCTCTGGGGGATTTACTGGGAACCGTGGTAATATTTCTGCTGTAAGCCATTTCTGCTGTGCCTGTGTAGATGGCCGTAAAGGGGCGTTTGTTATTCGTGGGGGCGCACTAATTTATTCCTGAACCGCCATCGACGGCGCGCATCACGGGCTAGTCGTTAAACCGACCTTGAAGACAACGTACATTCTAAATTATCGTATTATTTCTGAGAGGTCACATTTGCTAGGCCTGTGACCTATATTCTGCACCCCAAAGGACTTAGTCATCCCACAAACAAAAAATACATTCTAAATATTGAAAAAGATGTTACATTTACTGCTACATAGTCAATAGGGACGTAATTGGTGAGGTGTCAAAAGCTAAGTAATCAGTGCGCTAGCGCTATACTAGCATTCAAATGGTACAATCAGACGGAACCAGAGGTATCTTTGATCAACGTTGTAATATCATGTTTAGTGGCTGTTACTTTTGTCGCAGTCGCGCAGCATACAAACTAGTGTGTTTGGCGTTACAAAGGTAATGGGAGGAAATGGGTGGCGAGAATTGCCACTATTTCATGTTTTACGGATTACACACACACACACACACACACACATATATATATATATATATATATATATATATATATATATATATATATATATATATATATATATATATATATATATATATATATATATATATATATATATATAGGAAACAAGGGGCTCGTTGAAATAAGACAGAAATAAGGGTTGACAGTCAAGAAAACGTCGGAAAGCAAAGGGGAGGTTGTGGTAGGTCATTGAAACAGATAAAGAATTTGGAAACAAAGAAAGGAAGAAAGCGGAGAAAACATGCCCGCCGGGTGGAATCCTAACCCACGACCCCCAGAATACCGGTCTGGTACGATGACCACTACGCTACCGGCGCGGCTATTTTCCCCTCCGCTTTCTGAGGTATTTATGTTAAGGTACTTTTGTTTCCTGCGCTTGGGGGTGGTAGCCACCGCCACTCGGACTGCTCGGGGTGAAGGGGACCTTCTTTTTAACCCCCGAGCCTTGACTCGAGTGTCTACGACATGTCGAGAGTGGTCGACCAGCGTTGGACCCTCTTAAGCTCCCTATGGCACCAAGACTGCCAGAACAGAGAGAGAGAGAGAGAGAGAGAGAGAGAGAAAGAGAGAGAGATGAAGATATATATATATATATTGTTGTGACCCGTATACCAGCTTGTCACCGATGTTGGGAATCAGTCATTCCGACGCCGTCATAACTGTCTCCGAGCGCAGTCACCGGTGTAGCGGCGTTGTCTTGCTCCGTCCGCTATCTACGCGGCGCAGAGCAGAGCGATGAAGTTCTCGACCCGACGCAAAGTTTAAGCAGCATTTATATACAGTATGTACAAGGGTACCAACAGCATTACATTGCTCGCACAAAGGCGACCACTCCTCTCCCCTCGGTGCCTCCGAAAAGTGCCGCCGAAGAATGCCGTCTAGGAATGCCTCCGGGCGGGTTTTTATAGCTCCGGAAATCCGTTGTGGCCCCGAGAAGTTTGAATCGTTCCAATCACGACTCTTGCTGGCCGAAGTTTGAAATCCGACGAATGAAAGCGAAGCGGTTGCGTCAGCCGAGCCGCCACGATTGGGAAAGGGAGGGCGATGCCCACGCCGTCTCCGTGAAGCCGGCTCCAGGCATGTGGCTGCATGTCGGATGCCGGTCGTTCACCCCATGAATGATTCGCCAAGCCGCCGCGACGCAAAAGGAGAGGCGACTCTGCGGCGGGGCAAGTATGAGCCTGCCGGCCTTGGGCGCTTTGGCCTGGTTTGGACGAGGCGCGCACAAGCCCCGCTGTTGGCACGTCGCCCCGTGCAACGAATTTGGGCCGGCAGCTCCGGAACAACAATATATATATATATATATATATATATATATATATATATATATATATATATATATATATATATATATATATATATATATATATATATATATATATATACAGTAATCCCTCGTTATAACGAAGTCAGCGGGACGGCGAAAAATTTCGTTATAAGCGACCACTCGACAAAAGCTAAAGTAGTTAAGGTTTAACCGCGCCACAACTGCGAGGACTGAAAACCCAATTTATTCAGGAAGCAAAACTTTATTCAGCCGCAAAAAAGGCAGTGAGCTTTCGCTGTTTCATGTTTCATATTGTGAGCAATGTTTTCATACCGATCGCAACAGTGGTCATTCTCCCTATTTATAGCACCCAGAAACACTCCCATCATCAGCATCACCTTCATTCACGCGCCACCGGCTGCCACCCTGATATCTCGTGCCTCGGGCGACCGTCTTCTTCGTCGGAGTCTCTGCGGGTTGCTCCTTTCGCGAAGCCGGAATAAACGGTCTGTGCTTCCCCGTGCCTTTGCCTTTCAAGTGGTGGAGTTGCCTTTTGACCCCGTCCTCCGCCGCTCCCAGTTACACCCCTGGAGCTCCGTTCCGGTTGACGCATCCTGCTACCAGCTCCGCCGATGCAGCGAGAAGCCAGGTCGGAGTCCGCCGCTCAAACGGCGTCGACGTGGTTGCTAACAAGCCCCCAGCGTGACCCTCCCTTCTTCGCTGGTCTTCGCGGGGACGATGTCGACGACTGGCTCGACGAGTTCAACCGCGTAAGCCAGTTTAACAGGTGGGATGACGTTTGCAAGCTGCAGGTTGTCCCCTTCTCTCTAAACGAGGTGGCGAAGACGTGTCTACAACAACGTAGGACGCTTCACTGATTGGACTACCTTTACGGATGAGCTACGCCGTGCCTTCGGCACCCCGTCTGTTCGCTCAGATTGTGCTAGAAGGAAGCTGAACTCTCGCGCGCAACATCCCGAAGAAACATACATTTCTTACATCGAGGACGTTGTTGCCCTATGCCGCAGGGTGGACCAAAGCATGCCCGAAGCTGACAAGGTGCGCCACATCTTGAAGGGAATTGCTCCTTTTGCATTTAGCGCACTTGCTCTTCAGAACCCCACAAGCGTAAACGATGTGCGAACAACCTGCCTACGTCTCGACCAGTTGCAGTCTCTTCGCCTGCAACGTACCTCAGCCTTGGTCAACTTGCATGGATGGGGACACGGACCTACGTACCCTGATACGTAGCATCATCCGTGAGGAGCTGGAAAACCGTACCTCACCGTGCCCCCCACGTGAGAACTGTCGCCCGAACGCGTCTTACCTGCGAGACCTCATCAAGGAGGAGCTTGCGTCCATGACGGCGATACCATCTGTTAACCCCGCCCCTTCCACTATCCACGCCATGTCATACTGCGATGCTGCTTCGAAACCACCCATGCGAGTGGAAGCTCCCCCGCTACCACCTTCTCACGGACATCTGACAGCAATTTCAACCGGTCCGTATCCTCAGCCATACTACTCGCACGTCCGTCCCGACCGTCAGCTTTTTCCGCGGGACCGCCCCGTCTGCTACTACTGCGGTATTCGGGGCCACATTTCTCGCTTTTTCCGACGACGCCAACAGGACGAGCGACGAGGTTACGCGCCTGATGAACGGGATGACACCCACTTTGTCTACGGGGCTCGTTGTAATGGGTACGTTTCGCCTCCTCGCCGTCCTTCGCCTCCTCGAGACTCGACCGATATTTCTTACAATCGCGCGGCACGACGTCGATCACCCTCGCCGTATCGCCGCTCACTGTCGCCTCTTCGACCTGCTTCCCGTCCCACTGACCAGGCTTCGGAAAACTAGCGCCTGCAGTTTTTGGAGGGGAAACTGCATTGCTCAGAGAAACCAGAACTCCTCCGGACCGTCTGTCGAACATTTTATCCGTAGAAGTGGAAAGGGTGTGTATTGATGCGCTTGTGGATACGGGAGCCAGTGTTTCGGTTATTAGCGCACAGTTGAGTTCCCGCCAGAGAAAAGTTAGAACTCCCTATACCGGTCCGTCTTTACGAGGAGCAAATGGTGATAAGATTCGCCCCTCTGTATACTGTACAGTGCGTGTTATGATCGACGGGCTTCTACATCACATTCAGCGTGCGGTGCTGACTCTATGTGCTTATGAAATCATTCTGGGTTGGGACTTTTTATCAGCATCGTCCGCGGTAATTTCCTGCCGACAACCGGCTATTCACCTCACCGACACAGCCATTGCCAGTGTGTCAGATGCGCCAATACAGCGTTTGGTAGCTACCGAAGATTGTGTTCTGCCTCCCGGTGAAGAAACTATTTTTTGTGGCCTGCGACAATATCGCCGACGGAGATGTCTTTGTCACACCAGCTGGCAGCTTCGCTTGTAAAGGAGCCATAATACCCCCATGTCTCGTTCGCTTTTCGCGGGGATCAGCCCAACTCGAAAGGCAAAGACACGGGGAAGCACAGACCGTTTATTCCGGCTTCGCGAAAGGAGCAACCCGCAGAGACTCCGTCGAAGACGACGGTCGCCCGAGGCACGAGATATCAGGGTGGCAGCCGGTGGCGCGTGAATGAAGATGATGCTGATGATAGGAGTGTTTCTGGGTTCTATGAATGGGGAGAATGACCAGTGGAGCGATCGGTATGAAAACATCGCTCACAATATATATATATATATATATATATATATATATATATATATATATATATATATATATATATATATATATATATATATATATATATTTGGAACCAAAAACTCACACAGCGCGAAAACATACGGTAAGTAGACACAGAGACACATGAGAAAAACATTGAAAAAATAAAAAATAAAAGTGATACAAATAAAAAAGATACAAACGTGGCAGCCTTTCGAAGCTTCGGGATAAATGCCCTCCCCACACTCTCATTCAGCATGACATATCATCCCAGTTTAAACGCCTCTACCACCCAGCTTCAAAGAAGGGCTTAATATTTGCGACATCGTCATTATTAGTAGCATATTAGTCCACTGCTGGGCAAAGCCTCTCTCACAGACTTCGAAATCCTCCTTACCCCTTATAACATACCCTACCGTGCGATAAACCTCCCATATACGAGGGGGGAATGAGGTAGAACTACGTTATGTAAAACACATATATATGGCAGCTTCAGCTGAACAGACCTTTGCAAGGACACAAACATTAGTGAGAATTGCCAAGCAGGCTGCCTTATTACTTCGCGTGTTACGCTGTTTCAGTTCGGATTTCTCCACGCCAATCTATCTTGCATAAGAACAGGTGTAGTAGAACGATTTTCAAGGTTGACGGGAGTGCAGCCGTCTTCTTTCGACAACCTGTTCATAAACGCCTGTCACACTCCCAACCCTGTCGGCAGGAAAGACTTCCGCATGTGACTACTTAAGTAGGCATCGCGGTCGGCTGCCAGAACCAATTATCGTAACTTGGGCGGATGCCAGCCGCTCCAAGCAATCGTGTCAACAACACAAAAATAACACCAATATTCTCAAACGGAAAAAGGAAAGGGGGAAGAGGCGGGGGAGAGAAGGAAAAGGCGCAAACTGCGAAAACTTTACACTGTGAAACTGTTCCATGCAGCAGAACATTTAGTCCGCCGCGCTGTATTCTTAACCAATACAAATGCAACGAAGACACTAATTGTTTTTCGTGCTTTCGTGCGGATGGCTCAAATGCAGCGTCCGGAACACTTCCTATTCTATGACGGATGATTGCGACGCGAAAAGAAACCTAATAATGCATCGATAACAGAAGGCTTCGTTTTAGCAGTTGAGCCACCGCGCCTGAAACCTAATAAATTGCTTTTTATTCAAGTGGGCGCAGCATGCATGATTACAGGTGGCAAATAAGGGTATAGCCGGAAAATGCGGCATTATAGATGGTTCCGAATTCTTTGCAAATAATGAATGGGCCCCAATAATTACATTTTTTGAGAAATTATATATGCATCCGACTTCTCGAGTGTATATGGAGGTTGCGATGTTATTGCGGTTACGTTTGCTGGCCGATGCGACTGGCACACTACATCAATGCCCACGACACGAGGGTTAAGGGTAGAGGCACTGTATTAGCGCGAGCTGGAAAACGGGAGTAGCAAATCAGGACGACAAAGCGAATGTTGAGAGATATTAACGAACACAACAAAAATGACAAAGAAAGTGTGGACGAGTCCTACACAGCCACACTGCCCTATAGCTGGTAAGTCCCGCTTCCGTGAATATCGGAGGAAATGGGCACAAACGAAAACTAGCAGCAGGCTCACATCGGTAGTCCGTCGTGGACGGTAATCGGCTGCCGCCGCAGGCTTGTCGGGCACTTTGGGCCAGCCCCTCCCTCCCCTCCCTGCTCCCCCCCCCCCCCTTTACGCCGACTAAAACCGCGAGTTGCCCGGCGCGGGAGCCCTGCTGCTCAGACAGGCAACAATGGGAGGTAGCCCGGTGCAGCAAGCACGGACAACTCAACAAGCCCAAGGGGTAAAGCTTGCTCTCTTTTTACGCGCACCCCGAGCATCATCCGGTAGAACTCCTCCACTGCCTTCCTGTTTCTACTCTTCTTCCTCTCCCTCCTTTCTTCTTGCACGCCCTTTTTTTAACAGTAAAGCTATCAAGCAGATCATTTGTCTGGTGCCCGCAGCTAAAATACCAAGAAAATTCCGGGCGCTCGCGCAGGCGTACCTCGAGAGCGCGTTCGTCAGGCACGTTCGTCATGCACTTAGGGAGATTGGCCAATATTAGCCAAAAAAAAAAAAATTCCGTTGGCCGCGTGCCTGGAGCGGACGTTCGTTAAAGGGGCCATGCAGACAAAACACTAGTTTGGTTCATTCGAAAGATTACCTCGTTAGAGTCATGCTGACACCACTGTTAACGCAAACTTCGCTCAAAGAAGCTATATAATTAGGAAAAAAGAGAATGGCCACGTGACCCCCTAGCTCATTTCCCGCAACAGAACCTATGATATCATATGCCAAGCTGTGAGATTTGCTATGGCCGGCAAAAGCAAACGAAAATTAGGCAGGAGCTATTTGCGCTCAAATGGAATGCATATTCATCTTACAGCAGTAAGAATAATGGGGCAAACAATGACAGTTACGAAAATATACGTGAACATAGAAGTACGGATGCGCACTGCGGTTGGTACTCGGCGCACTAGGCCTGTTTAGCTGCACAGCAGTCTGTCGCTTTAGAGTTGCCTTACACGATACTGGCCGATTGGCGTAAGCGACGTTCGCTTACGTGACGCTGTTTGTTGAGCATACTCCATGTTTTACGAAATGGTTACTTTCTACCGTAACAAAAGCAAGCCAGGTGCAGATACGGTCAAAAAAAAAAAAAGCAACGATGGACAACGGTCCGCGGCTGCCTATGGTAGCGCCATCTGGGAAGGCTGACGGTAAGCAAGGCTGCAGTTAGTTAGAATACCCACCCTCATGACTTCATGGCAGTCGTCACGAAAACACGTGACTTGATGGTATAATCAAGATTTTAACCTAAATTGATTAATTTCTAAGTGAATACGGCATCGTTTGCTGCCTGATATGCGCTGAAGGCACTGTAAAGCACGAAATTGTTTGAATAAAACAAACATATTTTGTCTGCACGGCCCCTTTAAGCCAAGCATACACACTTTGGGAATTTGGCCAACATTGGCAACAAAAAGCTCCAGCGTTCGCAGCCTTACCCACACGGCCACGACCGGGAGCTAATATCGGAGAGTCAAACGGCTCACTCACTCGGCCGGGACTGTGGGGAGAGGAATCACGTCACCTCATCGAGCCAGAACACGTGATTGTGTACACGTTGCACCCCCGGCGCCTAGTTTACCCGTGCGCGTTCCGTTCGTTCTTTCGTGGAAGAAGACTTCCTGCTCGCATCGGCCACGATTGCAGCCAATATGCTTCTTCTTTGCCGTTATAGCAACAGAGATGACGTAAATGTCACATCGGCTGCAATGGTGGACTTAAACGGTCGTGATGGTCGTGAAGGTTGCGCACAGCTTCGCTACCTTCAAGTGTTACGCGTTGGAGTGAGCTTCCTGCATTTTTATTTTGTGGCGCACACCCCCACACGGGGGATGGTCCTTTACCGTTGTTTCTGCGTCTCCTCCTTCATCTTCAGCGTCACCAAAGTTCATCGATACTCTGTTTTCTGGAAGTTCATTACAATGACACTTTCAATGCGTACAATTCAGCAAATTAATCATATTTTTGAAAGTTTTTGTTTCATGAACTTTTCGTTTTCACAGCTATATGAAGTCAGCCAGCTCCCCTCGCGAACTATCTCCTGTCTGTAGTTTTCTGTTCACCCGCGCTTCCCAGCGGAGAAATGTTTACCTGACGGTAATTAAGCTGAAGTGTGCAAACAATAATTTATTCTGAAAAAAAAGGGCAGTGGGGCATGTAAACTTAGCGGAATATGTTCCTTAGTCTTTATTCATTAAGCCCAAGTACTGTCTTTGTTCGATTTCTCTTTTCGGGACTTTCAAAGAACTGGGGGGCTGAGCGCGAAGGCGCGGGTTTATCCCAGTCCAAGCGGGCGCCCGTTTTTCTGTGAAGGCGAAAGACGAACACGCCCATGTGTGAGAGTTCAGCGTACGTTAAAGATCCCCAGGGGATCTAAATTAATCAATGGTGTTCTGCTATGGCGTGCCTGGTAGCCCATGGGTGCAGCTTCGGCGGATAAATATCCCAAAATTTTAAATTTTCTATTGCCATGCACTGCCCGAACTGACCATGTACTGCTTCGGTTTTTGTAGCGTACGTGTAGCTAATAAGTACCTTGGCGTCACGGGTGCCATTGCACTTCCAGCGCGCCACAGCAGATGATTGAAGTCAAGAGGCCCCTCTTTCATTTGGAGAATCGTATTTTAAAACATCTTCAATCCAATAAAATCTGTATTCTTGTTGGTGATAAAGACGGGAGACTCTGCAGCTTTGTTGACTAGCGCTTTCGCTTTTTTTGTGGGTGTATGTGTATGCCCGCGCGCGAGCGTGTGCGTGTGCGTGCGTGCGTGCGTGCATGTGTGTGTATGTTGGTGTGTGTGTGGGCGTGTATGCGCATGTGCGGGAGCGCAACATCTCCTATTGGTGCATTTGACAAATTTGAATCAGGGCTGGGCAGTATCGCAATAATAGGATATTGGGATAGTATCTCAGATACTTTTGGTATCCGTATTTCAGTATTGAAATACATTTGAAAAAATGTAGTTGTATCTGACTAGTGAAATACTTTTACGGCTTATCGAATATATCGCGGTACTCTGGCACGTTTCACCATTTCGTTAGTTATTTTCGCGGCGTAGAAGTCGTCTGCCTTTTTTTAATGCATAGCATTCTTTACCGAGTACCTTCACAGCCAGGACCGTGTAATGTCCTGCATTTCCACGAAAATGCAGGTGTCGCGAATTTTCCAAATGTAATCGTTATAATAACGTAAATGGAGATAATTTTCAAAAACTAATAAATAATACACGTATTAAACAAATAGGGGAAATGGCAAAACGTATAACGCATGGAATTTCCCCAATAAAGAAGATTTCGCGACCGTATTACCTGTAATCGCTATAATAACGTAAATGGAGATAATTGTTAGAAAGAAATTTTGAAACACTAACAAAACAAAAATGTAATACAAATTACGGAAAATGGAGAACCGTGCAACGCCCTGAATTCCCACAATAATACAGATTTCGCGAAAGTTAAACATGTAATCGTTATAACAGCGTAAATGAAGATAATCAGTCGAACGAGATTTCGAAATATTTCGAAATAAGAAAAATATTAAGTAATTACGGAAAACGGCAAACCGTATGACGCCCTGCATCTCCACAATAATGGAGAGTTCGCGAATGTTCCAGTTCCAGTCGTTAAAGCAGCGTAAATGGAGATAATTGGCCGGACTGGAATTGGAAATGCAAAATATTTGGCTTAAAAACTCACACTCAAGAGAAGCCGCATAAGAATGCTACGCATTGGTACACATATCTCGGAATTTATGCAGAATGTTCTTGTTTTGTTCGTTTGGAGCAGCCATAGCGCCTGCTTCCTGTACTCTATCTCAGTTTTACATTTCCTGGATTCCTTCTCTGGACGGCAGTGTTAGCTTGAAATGCTGGACCCGGCGCCCATGAGGCAGCCGGGTTGATGATTGCCAGCAGAAGGCACATGTGTGTGTTCTGGATCTTCTTCCTTTGGACAGTAACCGAAATTAAAGCCACAAATTTGCCCCATCGAAGCGCCAATAGGACGCATGTCGGTCGGCCACAGTTGAAAAGAAGCTGATGAAACAAAAAATACGGCTCGGATCAGTAATACTAGACAGCTTCCTCTAGGGCTTGCAGAACCGGTTTGCCTGGATTTTAAGGATGTAAAATGAAGAGGAATGAATTGCATCATGCCCGCACTCACACTTCGAATACGGTGGAGCTCAAACGAAGTTGCCAAAGTTTCAGATCTTGAAAGCTTGTTCTTGCGGGCCGCAGAAACTTATGGACCGCACAATAAGGAGTCGTGCGACTACGTGCCATCAGCTACGATCAGTCTTGGGCAGTAACTAGTTACTAGTAACGCGTTACCGGTAACTAGTTACTTTTTTCAGTAACTTGTAACTGTAACTAGTTCTGGTCTGAATTTTTTTTATTGATCAGAAAATGCATGAGCATCACTTTTCGTTGAGCAATGTCGCTGAGGTTTTGTGCTCCTGAGCTTGGTGTTGCGGAGTGGTGTTGGTCGTGCAACGCGACAGACGACAAACCAGCCACATTCGGTCTTTTTAACATCACCATTCTTTTTTTTCATTGCGTGTTTTTCTTGTTCCAGCCGTATATGACCAAGAGCCTTGGAAAATCACTTTTGTTAGGCCTATATTTGCGCTTAACGTTTGGAAACTCTAACTTTGAACCTAACAACTTGCCAAGAACCATGTAACTCTTTTCGACAAGCAGCAGGCCCCACTTGATTATGTTAGATTTCCAAGGCTGTATGTTAGGCCTATCGTCGGGTGGTTGCATACCCGCGTCCTAGCCCCTTCCCTCTGCTGGCTAGGGCGAAGGTTGCCCGTGTTCACTGACAGTAGGGGCCTCAGGCCGGGCATAGCGACGCGCGTTCGCCACCAGTGGAAACGTGAGCCCGATAAATAACCGTGTTCGCGTTGGCAGCCAATGCAAATTTTCACCACAAAGTTCCCGGGCTTCAATCAGCCAATTTGAATATTCGCATGTTTCTGGCTTTTCTGATTTCGCTAACTGAGCCAGGTAACGCTCCCGCATTAATGGCACACACGCTTAGTTTCATGAATTTTTAGTGAATGCGCCATCTTGAGCTGAAGCTTTTTCTGAAGGCGTCTTAGCTGCGTCATGTGCATCCGGCTTAAACATGGCTGGGTCTACATTCTCAATTCTGACGTTTCATGAAGTTTCACGGCGCCATTTCAAAGGTCTGTGTGTGGGTTTTTTTTTTTTTTCTCGTGGCACCTCATCGTATGAAATCTAGGCGAAAGTACTGAAGAAGACGGTGGGTGGTTACAGAAGTACTGAGAACAAAGTTGGACTTCAAAAAATTGATAAGGTTCGTGCCACAGTTTTCAGTTGCCGCCAATTGGTGACTGAGGAGCTCTGCGACGTTATCTACACATAGGTAAGAGCGTAAAATAGAAGCTTCGAGCTGGTCGAACTCGCAGTTGTGGGCCGTAGATATAGTGGCCCTAGTGTGCGCCTTCCCTCTCAGCGACATACATATTATTCGAGAAGGAGACGGACGAGCCCGCGCATGGCAAACATAACGACACGTGAGGAATTTTGATGGGGCCGTTCACTCTAAGAAGTCTTCGCAGGGCGTCTACACAACAGCGCTCCAGAATGACCTTTTCAAGTGACCAAGTGTGCCAAATTGCCGAATGACAAAGCCGAACGTATGATTTGACTAAAAAAAGTGTACGTGCGCATGGACAATAGGCAAGGCGTTTCGTCTAGGATTCGCTGGGATTCGTCTGGGATTCGCATCACAATAGAAGGGTTAGAATGGCAAAACCAGTTACGCATCGCCAAGGCAGCCGGAAATTCAAACCAAGCAATGACGGGAACGTACTAAAACCCTTCGATTTGTACCACTTAACGCACGCAGCATTTTAAACAAGCTAACTCTACTGGAAAGCCTAATACTAAAACACAATCTACATATTTTAGTTATTACAAAAAGCTAGTTGCACGAAGGCGTGCTTGATTCTGTGCTTGTTTTCTCCTCATACAAATTAATCCGCAAAGACAGAACAACATGAGGCGGCGGGGTACCGATAGCTATCAAAAGGAATGTGAAGTTTTCCCGTTTAGAGGATATTAGCAACCACGAAAGTGTGTGGTGCAGGATCAATTTCTATGGAAAAAGCATATTGTTGGGCGCACTGTATCGACCGCGAAACTCCTCCCCTGAGTATTTCGAAATTGTGCGCGACTATATTGCACAACATACAAATTCGCGGTCGAAGATAATTTTGTGCGGACATTTTAATTTGCCAGGAATTAGCTGGCCTGAATTATGTCACGATCACTGAGAGGCAGCAAGTGCAGAATCATTGTTACTAACAGCGTTTAGTTTCTCATTGTCGCAACTAGTATCTAGTGCTACGCGTATTGTAGGTTCCTGTTCTTCTGTGCTTGATCTCATGTTTGTGAGTAGTTCCCTTGAAGGCTCTGCGATAAGTGTTGAAGATGGGATTCCCGACCAGAAGATTACTTCTTTTTCGTGTCCTTTAACGCTAGTTCAAAAAAACCCGCCGCGGTGGCTCAGTGGCTAAGGCGTTGCGCTGCTGAGCCCGAGGCCGCGGGTTCGATTCCCGGCCGCGGCGGCCGCTTTTCTGATGGAGGCGAAAAGCAAAAACGCCCGTATGTACGAGATTTCGGCGCACGTTAAAGATCCCCAGGTGGTCAAAATTAATCCGGAGCCCTTCACTACGGCGCGCCTCATCACCTGCGTTGCGTCGGCGCATTAAACACTACAATCAATCAACTAGTTGAAAAAAAAAAACAAGAAAATCCAGAGCTACTTATTTCAGGGACATTGAACTCAAGGAAAACCGTAGCCATAACTTTCACGAATAAGAAGAAAACCACTAAACTTTGCTTATACATTAGACAATTTGGAAATTATTAAAAGCGATCAAGTTAAATATTTGGGAGTTACATTAACATCCAACCTTAATCGGGAACCACATATAACTGCTATTTGTTCGAAAGCGCAAGGTAAACTGGGTTTCCTAAAAAGAAAACTCCGTAACACTCCCCCTGCAGTAAAGTTAACCGCCTATAAGACCGTGATTAGACCAGCACTAGAATGCGCAGATATAATTTGGAGTCCATATCAAAAATTTCTCATTAATAAAAATATAGCAGTTCGATTTGTGTTTCCAGATTACTCCAGGTATACCAGTGTTACTAATCTGCGTAAAAGAGCCGAACTTCATTGTCTTTACCAACGGAGAATACATTCTAAACTTAAATTCCTGTATCTTCTTTGCACTGGGAATTATACAATGTCCAGATCAGACCATCTTCTTGAACCTTTCAGGCAATCCACGAGAACTAACCACGATAAGACAATACGACTGCCCAAAAGTCACAACAACCTTCACAAAAACTCTATTTTTCCGTCATCAATGGCATATTGGAATCAACTTCCATCGATAGCAGTGAACGGTGACACAATAAAATTCTTTATTGAAAAGATTAAAACTATTGATGTTTTCAACAATTGATGCATATGTAGAATAGGGGATTTACTGTAAGCAGTCTCTTCCCTTGGATTGGATTGTACTTTTCCGCATGATTCTGAACTTTGCATTCTGTGACTGTTGTTTTACAATACTGGGAATTGAACAGTTTTCTTCTTTTCTTGAATTGTGTCTGTGCCTTTCTGTACCTGACATCGTTGTCTGTATACCCTATGTACCACTCCTCCGTGGACCGAGAATGTCTGCAGTATACTAAAAAAATAAATCAATAAATTGCGCGATGACCCAGCGCAGATACCCGTTGTCACTCAAACTGGAACGCCACCCACGTAATTAGCCGAATTTGCACAGTAGAGCGCTTCGAGTAGTAATTCTGGAGCATATTGGTGAAGACGGTCTACGGGGACTTCTTAAAGTGCGGGATTGGGTGTAATCAGCGAGACGAATTCGCATAGTGTCACAGATTTCACCTACGTGTAATTTCTTCACGAAGAATTGGCGAACAAACGCTAAGCGAGATGTAGCAATGTTCCGGCTTGCGCTAACACATGTAAGTGAACTACTTCTCTGCAACAGTTTTGAAAGTGTGTGCTTATTTTTCGCCATTCACACGACAGCATTTCATACATCGGCATCACACTGAATACAATTTACAACCTCATCATGGCTGGCATGGCGGTGGCCCTGGTGTACTGGTACCGAGACTGCGACCCGCTTCTCTCTGGTGCTATCAGCAAACTTGACCAGGTAAAGCAACGTTTGAAACTTCGCAACGTTCGAACAATTCAGATTGGCTTATTTAAGCCTGTAACTTCATTAAAGAAGCCATGAAGACAATATGCAACTTTGGTCTTCAGTTTGAAAGAACTAGCCTTTGGTAACTCGCTCAGCTCCATTCGAACCATTTTTTAAACAAAAAAATCTAAATATTGAAAAACTCAGATTTTGCGCTGCAGTGACGTAATGTTGGCAGGAGTGACGTATTATATACAAGCATTAAAAATAAAATTATCATTGTGTTTACTGCATATCAGCTTTCAAGTGATACGGCCACTACAACTGCCCAGTCATGTTTCTTGGAGGTGGCTGAAGTCGGCGACAGCCGATCGCGCAGACAAGTGTCTGTGACGTCATAGTGAAATCACCCGAAAGTGGCTTGGGAGTCGCCACTGCTTCGTCTGCTTTCATTAATGTTTCCATTATCTGTTTGAAGTTCGCGTGAATATTGGTATCGTTGTTATAGTGACAGACAATTGTTGTTAATGAACCAAATTTGTATTTTCTCTTCATGGCCCCTTTAAATATACGAACGTATACGGATCGAAAGATGAAATGATATTTTGAGAAATTTAACGTCGACGTTGTCTTGTGCATGCTGTGATCTGGTGCAACCAGCAAATGGTAGCGCAGAACTTGCAGAGTTTTCTTTCTGACCAACATTCGCTGACACTTCTTACAAGTGAAAAGCAATGCACAGGAACACGTGATAGTCATTTATTCTGAGTGTTCCTAATTATGTATTAGAAATGTGGATTTTTTAAAATTTGATACTCAGAGTGCAGTAACAAAAAATATTTTTTCACCACCGTATTCTTACATACCGGTGGAGATGGTCCTCCGCACGGTTGCTCGTATCCAGTGTCACTTTCTGCACCACCAAGCGTTATTGTGCCCCTCAGTTTGTAAAAACTTCGCTAACGCACTTTGAATGGTCTCTCGCCGAGAATATCCAACTAAATATCCAACTAAATACCAAACCAAAATAAGCGAGATGTCTATAAAAATACAAAATAACCGCGACCGTGGTTGCTTTTCGCATTGCAAAGTTATCGTTCATAACTGTATACATGTGTATGCGCCCGCTTGATGGTATTCTAACACGTAAGCTGCATGGAATTGCATCTTGTTTGTGACAGATGCTGCCTTACTACGTCAAGGAAAACCTAGGTGACTTTCCCGGCTTTTCTGGGCTGTTTCTCACGGGAGTCGTCAGTGCGGCTACCAGGTACAACCAGCCCATTCCTCCATATTTTTTTTTCAAGCCCAAGTATACGGCACGTGACATGCCTCATTCATGTGCAGAAGTATCCGCTTCGTCTGAAAATTTGAGTAGTTGAGACAATTGTTAGTTCACGTCACGATTTCATAATAATTCAATGCAAGGTTCTATACGTTGCCAAAATACAGGTGCAGGTACATTACGCAAACGCATCCACGTTTTTAGGCGTAACTTGTTTCTTTCTTTTCTATTCCACGGCTCTTAATGGTAGAGATAGTATGTAAAAACAAGACGCATAACGTCAACTCTCCGTTCCTCCTATATGGTTTTTGGGGCTATGTATGCTACTCGCTATTCTTCAATAATAACGATTAAATTATGAAGTAATATCAACACTACCGAAATGACAAAAATACATAACAAACGCTTGTGCGCACGCTTCGCCACAACGCGGCTGAATAACCAACCTCTGGGATCAGAGTGAGAAATTATGCCAATTACGGGGCTCAGCCCATAATTTTACTCGAAAAAATGTTGTCGGCGTATTTATGATACGCAGCGCAGGCTTCTTGTCCTAAATCTTGTCCTAATATCATCTTTTATTCAAATCGTATGTCGCGTCTTGTGATTTATAAAACTCAAACCCTTGATAATTCAGGTGTCACCTGAAAGCAGCCACACATACATTGCCCAGAATGTATTTGCCCAAAAAAACGCTTGCAATGAACATTTCGCAATTTAAAGCTTTTACCGCTTCCTGAACTTACTTTTTGTCAATAGACCCAGCTAGTGTTGTTTGCTTGCTTGTGTCAGTACTGTGATGTGAGCATTCGTATTAACGTGCAAGTAATCATAAGGTCTTTAACGGAATCTTTCAGCACTATATCGTCCATCATTAATTCCCAAGCAGCCGTTTTTTATGTGGACGTCGTCTCCCAGTACAAGAAGTTTACAGTAACGCAAGCCGCCGCTTTTACTAAGAGGAGTGGTAAGTTTCTTCGTCTTCTTACCGGTGGTAGTATTGTGAATGAAGCGGCAGGTAAAGATAATGAAGCTTTTATTTAGGTTTTTAATACCCTTTTCAAGCCTCAATCTAAGAAAAACGTGTTTTGTAAAACTGAAAAAAAAAAGAAATATTGATACAACCAATTGCACCGGTTCTGCAGTGGAGAAACGTCCTTTTTTTAACATGAGGTTCTGCCTGATTCACAAAGCCGCGCAGCGAATGGACAAACGACAGCTGTGTTCGATCGTCCGCAACCTCTCCAGTTTACTCAGCGCAGCTGCGCTGAACGGACGCGATATCAGCGCGCAGATATGCCAGAACGACAGGAGTAATCCCAATTCCCGGTAGAATGAGTTTTCCCTGAAAATATTTGATTCTTCTGGCGGCTTCTACTTTGTTCTAGATTTTAAAAAAAAACATTGCAGGTGCCGCCGTATCACGACGGAGAATTCCGCACTGTTCCAAAGCAGCTGCGCTGATTATACGTACTGGAGATAGAAGCCTGCAACTCGAGTCGGACCAGAAGTGGTTTCGCAGTGGTCCGCATGAAAATATGTGTGAACCTAATAAAGCTGCACTTACACGGGAAATCACTACACGTACAGAAACCTTCTTGTATTACATCCCAACCCCCCTTACAACAGTGTTTCGAGTTGGGTTTAACACAATTTTAGGGTGAAAGCCGTAGATCTATCATGAAACACTAAAACTGACCGTCTTCTTCGCCAATCCGAATAGTAGCGAAATGGCGGCCACTGTAGAGTTGAAGTAAGCAAATGAAAACACATTTAGGTTCGTGGGGGATTTGAACCCGGGTGTCCAGAGCAATAGCCAAGTTCCTGACCAATGCGCTAAATTGACACCCTGCCAGAGGAGGAACAAAAATTCGCCTGATCTTTGCCGCGTAACACGTGAGCGTAACAGCACGTGGGTAGAACAGGTACACTCGGAGGAGACCTCTCACTGTTGGGAAGCTGCCGCGCGAATTGCGGCCAGTCTGCCTGGCGCAGTAATTCGCGTCAAACGACGAAGGAACGAAAGCGAAGGAAGAGACGCAAACACGATGCAGCAGTAAAGAAATCTTTGACATTCGCTAGGCTTTCGCCTTCAATGCACGTAAGCAGACTTAAGCTCCCTAGGAATGTTTTAATTCAAATTCTACTTTATCGGCTATACTAACATGAGCTATTTTAGGACAGCAACTTCTGGCTGTTTCTTTGGGAGCCTCAGGCTGAAAAAAAAAAGACGCCATCTCGAAAGCTTTGCCAAAAGAGAAAAATTCCTCAGTCAGTAAACTGGCTTGGTGTTAACCCATTTTGCTCTTAGCTAAGGCAAGTTTCCGAAATAGTCCAAAGGCAACAATGCCTACAGCCAGAGCTTGAACGCTGCGCGGCAAGCCGAAGGGAAGAATACTAGTCTTATCCTGGTATTCTGAGTCCTTCCTCCACTCGAGCCTCCAGTGGAGGAAAGCCTTGATTTCGATTTCTCAATGCATAAGCATTGCCGGAATCCTCTTCTCATCCGAGTGGAGGGAGCAAATGGAGTGGAGGGGGACTCAGAATACGGCCCTTAGTCTTCAAGGAACTAACTCCGAAATTCTCGTTTTATGCCCGGAGCTGCACCTGGGATATGAAGCACGCCGTAGTGGGGGCTACGGATTAAGTTCACCACCTGGCGATCTGTAACGTGATCCAAAATCTCGACACACAGGCGTTTTTAGTTTGGAAATAACAGCCACCGCAGTTGCGGCAGCATGGTCGTTGCCGCGAGTGCCACTCCTAGTTTTTTTTTTTTGTTTTTGTTTTGTTCAGCGCTGTTTTTTGGGTGCGTTCTTACGGCTTCTGCTGTTGCGGTGCCTTACCTCGGTTCAGCTGTTCGGGTAAGTAAAATCTACCCTTTTCTATTCAAGGTTTAGATCGAGTTACGATCAATTTTGGCATTATACAGTGTGCACCTCTACAAACACTGCATGGCTCTCGGTAAGGAGAACGCACCATGACAATACGTAGCCACCAATTGGGCAAAAGAAGCTCATGGCGAGACCTGCACTTTGAAATATGCTGATTGGTCCGCTTGGCCACAAAGCCGAATAGCTACTGAAATTAGTAACTTAAGACTCTGGAGGATAATAGGGGTGCCCAGTGTATAATTTGACTCGAAAAAATGTCGTCTACGATGCGACATCATGCAGATCGAGCCTGGCGTTTTTCGTTGTGTGACGGCACAGCACAGGTAATTGTTTTTAGCTAAATAGTATATTTGGTGTCGTTATTCACAAAATATGCTCCTTCTGACGCAACGATTGGTCATGGAGGGACATTGTAGAAAAGAAGACCCATGGAATCCTTTTTTACAGCGTAGCTTAAGATTTTATTTGCGTGTGGTCAGCGCTGCGTTATAATGCGAGCATGAGCCTTGGTTTAATGTCACAAAGCGCACCAGTGTCTTACGTTAATTTTATCTCAACCGAAGTTATTCTCCTTACTTGCTCCTCTGTACGCAGCAATTCGTGTCTCAGGTGCACTGTGGCTAAGAAACCGCACAAATATTGTTAAAATACTGAAGTACTGAAAAACTGTAGCACAGCTGCCTGGATATATTTTGCCAATTTAATACTTATCCCTTCCCTTTTTGTAATCGGAGCATCTTGCCTGCACTGTAGATGAGATAAACCGAGCCGTTTCCACCAACATGAAACCTGGGTAGGGGCGAAACATGCAGTCTATAAGTGTATTCAAAGATTGTAAGTCTCTTTCTTGTCACTCGGCGTGCGCTGATATACGCGACATACCAATTACGAAGATAGCGGAGAAGTGAAATTCGAAATGGAGAACGGCGCATTTTAAAGTTAAAGCGAGTACGGAGCGAAATAAAAAAAAGCAAGCAAGCAAGCAAGCGCAAACGATAAACGAGTGTCCCGGTGTGCTCTTTCAGTACGCGTTTTCGCCCATGGAGATGAAACGTCCAAGCGCGTGGCGTTGGCATTCTAGTGTCCCGGTGTTTAGTACCGTGACAACATGACAATACGACGACGAATAACGAAGACGACGTGAGACACCGACAGCCCGAGCCCCTAAGGGGCTTCCCGCCGTAAAAAAACATTTATTATATCTAGCGGCACTTCATGACGTTAGACAGAAGAAGGGGTTTGGCGTTTTACTATAGCGCGCAGCATTCCCTATTGTCATCGTTAGAACTTTTTACTGCTCGCCTACGCGTAGTATTTACTATTGGCCTCTGTAGTAATTTTTACTATTTACCGAATTATTTATTGCTATAAGCCGTTGTATGCACTAGTCTTTGATATGAAAAAGTTCAACATGCGTAAGAAGCTATGCATATGTGGTTAAATATTACTAATTCCGAGTACATACATGCTCGTGAAACAATACATACATTTAAAAGCATAGTTATATAATAAAAACGAAATGCTTAACATTGGCACGCGCCCGCACGTAGGCAGTAACCAAACATGAGATCCGGAAGATGGAGAAACCGCTCAAGGGAGTGCAAAGAGGTAAATCCGAAAATAGTGACGGAACAGCTGCGGGTCTGCTATATGATAGTAAAGACGTTGTATTAGGAAAGTTACCAAAATTATTCGCAGAAGGTCTCAGGGGAATACAGGTGTCACTATCCTAGAAAAATGCCAACGTAATTCTAATTTAGAAGAAGGGTTATGCGAAAGAGTTTAATAACTACAGAACCCGCTGTGGTACGGAAGTTGTTTACCAAACACTTTTTAATCGCCTAAATGACACCCTAGACTTCGAAGAACCAAGGAAACGACTTGATTTAGTAAAGGCTACTCATCAGGGAATCACATTCATGTTATCAACCTGGAAAAGAAGGAATCCACGGAGGATTATTAACCTCTTCACATGGCGCTTATATATTGGGAAAAAGCTTATGATTCAGTGGAAACACTTGAAATGATGGAAGCACTGAGGGAAAATGGAGTACAAGATACGTACATAGTGCTCTTGGACGATGTATGCAAGGAATGTGGGGCAGGATAACCGTTCGTAAGAGTGGCAAGTGGGATATGAGTAAGGGCGTAAGACCAAGGTTCACACACTATCTCACAAAATTGTTTACGGCATGTCTAGAAGCGGTATTCGGAAAACACTATTGGGCAAGTCAGGGATAGGAGTGAAGGAAGATTATTTGAGCCACTTGAGATTTGCCGATTGGACCCGCTGCTGTGGCTCAGTGGCTAAGCTGTTGCGCTGCTGAGCACGAGGTCGCGGCGGCCGCTTTTCTGATGGGGGCGAAAAGCAAAAATTTCGGCGCACGTTAGAGATCCCCAGGGGGTCAAAATTAATCCGCAGCCCTCCACTACGGCGCGCATCATCACCTGCGTTGCGTCGGCGTGTTAAACCCTACAATCAATCAATCAATCGACATTTGCCGATGACATCTCCCTGTTCAGTGATTCGGCAGAAGTCCTGCAGATGATGCTTCAGGAACTACACACGGAAAGATTAGTCGGTCGGTTAAAGAGAAATGTGAAGAAGTCGAAGGCCATGCTAAATAGACATACATAAACAGGTTCCACCAGCCTAGACAATGAAATGTTAGAAAAAATGCGCAAATATAACGATCTTGGCCAGGTTGTGATTCCGTGTCCGAACTACGAAAATAGAAATCAGCCCTAGAATTACTGTAGGCTGGAGAGAATTCACCAAACTCGCAGAAGCAATGAAATGTAGGCTACCACCTGGTTTCCTAAGAATAAAGGCGTACAACGAATTTGCACTCCCGGGGATTACTTAAAGAGCCATGAAGAGAAAATACAACCTCGTTTTATTTGAAAGAACTAGGATTCAGTATCTCACTCAGCTCGATTACAGCCACAAAAGATGTTTTTTTAACGAAAAAAAAAGCAAGAAGTATATAAAAACTTTCAAATTTTGCGCCACAGTGACGTGTTATGAGCAAGAATGACGTCATACGGGCCAACAATAAAACATAATTTTCAGTGCGTTAACTGCACGTTAGCATTCAAGTGATGCGGTCAAATGGAACTAGAGGCCCCATTACAGACGTCCAGTCATGTGTCGTCGCGGCAGGTCAGTTAGGCGGCCGCTAATCGCACAAACAAGGTTCCGTGACGTCATAGAAAAGTTGCGGGAAATTGGCGAGGGGGTCGCGACTGCTTCACACGTTTTCTTTAATATCTCCGTTATTTGTTCGAAGATTGCGATGATATTGGTATCATTGTTATCGGGACTAAGCAGTCTTTCTAATAAACCCAACTTGTATTTTGTCTTCATGGCTCCTTTAAGGTGCAGATATCTTGGCACTTTCTAAGCGCCTTGAAAGAAAACTTGGGTAGGCCCAGTGAACCATGGAAAGAAGAATGACAGGAGCGTCGCTTACGCAAAGGGAACGAGGATATTGGATTATAGAGCAAAGTCGGGTGCCAGACGCCCTAGATCAAATTAAGAGAACGAACTGGGGTTGGGCTGGACATGTAATGTGAAGAACTGACAGTCGGTGGACCACCACCGGAGTAAAGGAGTGGTTACCTAGAGATACGCGACGAGAAGAAAGGGATGAGCGATAACTCGATGGAGAGATCACGTAAAGAAGTTAGCTGGCATGGCAATGAGTGAACTCGGACAGCGCACGACAGGAGCAGGCGAAATTCAATGGTAGAGGCGTTTGCCCTGCGCGTGATCATGTGTGATACACGTGTGCTGCAGCTGGCTCTACACAGGGGTCGTGCTTGTGTAGTATGAACAATAAAGGGTGAAGCAATCAGTGTCATGAATAACGTCTTTCGTTCTGTTTTTATTTCTCTCCTTTAGTTAGTATTAGTTCTGCATAGTGGCGGGACGTCACCGTTCGTCGGACTATTTGTCTTGGGTCTAGCCTTCCCTTGGGCGAATGCAAAGGTAAGATAATATGACGCAGAATTAAGCATCAAACCGTAGCCTGTCGTAATACATTATAAAGAATCGCTGTGTGTGTGCTTCACCGCAACCCTCTAGAACAAAAAATCCGCGTGACCAAATGAGCGAATTTGCAGCATACGATGGCAGCATGCGAAAAAAGTAAAAAGAAAAAGTAAATCTGCACAGGGACAAAAGGGCAAAGGGCGCATTTGCACTGTTACCCAACCGCAGATTGTATTTTTTGCTATGATCGTATGCTGGGCCTCATAATTCTCCAAATCCGCACATTCGGTCACGCAAAGTTTTCGTTCTCGAGTGTTGAGGTGAAGCCCATTTCCAGCGATTTCCTAGAGTGTAGCGTTACGTAATAATGATTGTACCATCCGGTTATAAGCACACAAGAAATAGCAGTTGACCGTTATCTGAGGAAGCAATTGGGTGCACGGAATGCGCAAATCAACATTCTGACTCAACCAGCCAACAAGAAAGGAAGCGTGAGTGTTTACAATCTCTGTGCATTTGGGTGCGCATGGGGCCAGACAGCTTTGTTCTATTGACTCCAGATGACCTTCTAGAACTCTTAGCAAAGTGCGTGTTCTTTTTAGTCGTGACAATTTACATTTGGCGCAATGAACACCCACAGATCGTGATATAATATTATTTCGCCTCCAAGACTTTACAGCAGCCTACACATGTTGCACATCAAATGCCACCGCTGTATACCCCATAACTCGGAGTAGTTTCGACCACGTAGTATACAATTCCTGCGTCAGAAGCAGTGACGTGTGTTTCAATCTGGAGTACTTTAAACTGCAGTTTATGTTCTAATGCCTGGGAAGGTGTCCCCTGACTCCGCTCACGCATCAGCGCACGAAAAATGAGAAGATAAATAGAGTACCTGAAAGTCATTTCGAACCCAATATTTTTTCGATGCGCCAGATGGGTGCATCATAAAAAAAGTTAGGCGAGGTTACGTGTTTAAGTGACCTCATCTGGGGATATAAGGGAACCACCTCCTGTTCTATGCACTCTAAGGCAATTCTGGGCTTTACCTTCACCACAAAGCGCTAAATTGACCAATACGTGCATCCAACGATAGAATTTCGGCGAGTGATGATTTGACTCAAAAGTTTTCTTTGCGCTGTGGCATCGCACAATGCAAACATGATGTTCTGCATTGGGCAGTGCCACAGCGCAGATCACAGTTTTCAGCAAAATCGTATGCGCGTTGCTGTCATTCGCCGAATTTGCGTTGTTGGCAATATAAATTACCCCGTCGAGTGCATTGTGTGGAATTTGAACACCGGGATTGATCAGAGTGTAGCATTATATAGTTGCAGCCGCTTCACCCCCCCCCCCCCTTCCTTCTGATCGTGCCTAAAGAAATTTCTCATGCTTTTTCAGTAATTCTAAGTAAAAAATGTAAGTAATAATAATAACGTAGAGTACCGCGTATTAGGAAATCAAATTAGCCCTCATATTAGCAATCCCGTCACACTAAATTGGTCTTCCGGTTATCCCGTTCGATGAGCCCAGAAAATCGACAATGAGGGCGGCATGGACGGGGTTTTACCCTATTTAATCACTCTTTTGCGGTAAGAAGCACATGCGCACATACATATTTTGAATACTAACAGCAATCACAATGAGCGATGTCTTCACTATTTTTAGTACCATAAATTCAAATTTTGATCAAAAGGTTTTTTTTCTAGTTTATAATCCTTATATAGATGCTCACTATCGCTTTCAATTTTTTTTGGTCAGGCTAGGCAGCGCCAAACTAAAAAAAAAGGATATTGGCCATCATATGTACATTGTATTGTACCCATTAATATTGGAAATATTTAAAAACATCTGCTGACGAAACACGCAGTTTTCCTATTCGCAAAATTTAGAAGTAACACAAATGAATTGCCACCCTTAAGGTCTACGTTAATACCAGGGAAGGCTTTTTCTGCTGCCCACTTTTTGTTAATCAATAAGTCCAATTGCGACTATACTTCCCAGTTTATACCGGCGTCAAATTATCTCATTTGGCTCTTCACGAACCGGAAGTTTGTCTTTCTAAGGGGAATTCGCCATTGGCGACGCAATATTAATAGTTTACGGCGCTCTTAAACAGCGCATGTCCCAGATCTAAACGGTCCCCCAAGTAGTGAATACTTAAAAATGATCGCCTGTATACCGTGTCTACGCTTTTGTACTCACTTATGTTCTAAAATACAAGCAAATCTCAACAAGAGATGTTTCCCCTTCTGAAGAGTTTGTAACAGCGCTACTTCCATTGAAAAAAAAAGGCACCAAAAGCAGCAATACTTACGAATGTAGCCAGGGCATATTTATGCTTGGGGCAGCATGCATAGCATTCTATGATGAAGAAAACAACGAGTCTGCCGTTTTGTTTTCGTTTGAGCCGTGCTTCTGTTTATGAGATCCGTGTTGAACAAAATTTTCTTGTGGAAGACACATTTTTTTTAGTGTGGCGTTGTCGTGCTTGTGCCACGCTGGTCTGATTGCGGATTTGAAAGACCGCGATGATATACCTGGCGCGAAACCGGGACAGCATTCCTGATGTTAAACAGACACTGGAAATAAACAGAGCGGGGCCGTTTCATGCATTTGCGGCTACTTACAAACTTGTCTTTTTAGTCAGAACAATATTGTCGGCTGAGGAATTTTTTTCTTCCTCAAAAGACGACGATGGCCCTACAGCTTATGTGCAGTTGTCGCTTATTTTAGCAAAACGTATATCCTGAGGCTTTTGTCATTTCGTCCTTTTTAGGGATTCCGTGAAACTTTAAGAGACGAAACTAAATAGGCCGACGTATTTGACATAGCGAACCGTGTGCCGTGTGCCTTAGGCCGTGTTTGAAGGTCGCTAATAACTTAAAATTGGAGGCGCCCACACTACACGTGTGTCGGCAAACGTACGTTGTGCTAAAGCACAGTATCGACAGTATCGACAAACGTATGGTGGGATCTTCGTTGTAGCCGTTTTTTGGGGGGGACACACCTTAAGTTCAACCTTTTTGTTGACAAATAAAATAATGCTGCCTACTAGTGGCCGAATAAATATTCTTCTTCTACTAAAATGAATCGAAGCAAGTGTGCGGGCAAATACCAAGCATCACCGGACTGTGCCGTAGTGCGCGTTCGTGTTTACAGGGTGCTGCGGTTGGTACCTTGGTAGCGGGAAGCCTGCAGCTGTGGCTGATGTTTGGCAAGATCGCCCTGGATATTCGCTCTCCAAGGATGGCAGTCACTCTCGACTACTGCCCCATCAATTCCAGTTTTCCTGCAGCAGGTAGTCCAGCCTTCGAACACGACGAAGCCTTGTCGCTAGGAGGGTGAGGAACGACGATGACCTTATATTTTCGAAATTTCTTTCGCATTAATATTTCAAACTGGTAAAACAGAAAAAGAGTCTTTTTTTGACCAAATTAAGAAACTGTGACGCGAAAAGCTGTGCAATTTGCCCATTCAGTTACCGTGCTAAGTAGAACGCAAGACTACAAAGAGGAGGAGACAAACGTTGATGTCCAAATGATACTTTATTGGGAATACTTGCGCCATCTAACGTGTAAGATGAGTTTCAAGATACAAATATAACGCCAAAAACTGTCCGGCCGAAACACTTTGATACATTTGCATCATGTCGCACCCAATGCACAACACGAGTTAGGCAGGAATTCTATCAATACGGTGATGAATTGGGCTAGTTGGTTCTGCATGTTTGAAAACTGCGCTTGAGGTTACTAAGCAGTGAAAGGAATACAAACAAGAGGAATTCTATCCCTTTCGAACAAAAATTGGCGCACACCTTGCTGCCGCACCTATTTAATTTAATAAGGCCATTTAATATTGTTCCCCCGTGGTTTTGTTTCCGGTCGATCCAATTGCACCGCATAAATCAAGCTTTCATCGGTTTGTATCCGCAGAACCCCATTATATGGACAGAAAACGACCATTTCCTTTCCGCATGTTTATAAGCGCTCACACTCAACCGCTCAATCAGGTACCTTCTTGTTTGACCGACCTATGCGCACCCGCAACTTCCGTCGTGGCGTACCTTCACGGCTGCTGGAACGGCTTCAAAAGGATCGCCCACTGAGTGAATGTGAAGTGATACCCCCGGGGGTTTCCCATAAACTAAAGTTCGCCAAGGTAATCACCAAGGTAGGTGTAAGTATAAGCTTCTGTGCGAAATAGTGCATGGGGTTCCACGTGTCTTGTGCGTTGAGGCGTCGTTTACTGCATTCCGTTAACTTGAGGGTTTGCATACCTCGGTCAAACCTGCAAGTACTAGAGTGAGCGATTGAAGGAGCGCGGCCACAACGTGGTGAGACGGAACAACGGCTTTCTCGCCACCCGCTGAAGTTCTGAGCGTGCAAACCAAAGATTGAGATGCGCAGTGTGACGCTTTAAAGCGAAGATTTCTATGCCTCACTGATGGCGTATATGACCGAGATAAAGCACTTTGGGAAAGCCAACTTACACAAAAGGTTTCCTCAAAGGCCCATGAAGCGCCTCAAGAAGAAACCGCCTACCGTTGTCGGAATCGAACGTACAGCCGGTAAAACGCTTGTCTATAACAGCGATTTCAACTTCAACCAGCTACATCCGAAAACTGCCGAAGCATACTCGTTCCAAACATGTCGGAGGCAAAAGCGAAGGGCTAAGACTTCAGAATTCCGCAGTAGTTTTATTCAAATCCCGCTCCGGCGGGGCAGAATAGGGCTGAGAGTACGAACGCTGTTATAGACAAGCCTTTTACCGGCTGTACGTTCCTTGCTTTTGGAAGCCGATGTCTATCCAATTGCGCCATGTCGGCACGCTCGAAGCAGTTTGGATTTTTGACTTTGATTTTGACTCAGGTTGCATGGGAGAAGGCATCGCGTTTGCACCATCTTTTCCTTAAAAAAGGAAATTTGATTTTTTTAAAGCACCTGTAACTGCTTTTGCGACGTTGGTTTTTTTACAGGATTTCCGACCTCCGGGATCACAGTGTGCTCGGTTTCTATCGCCTATCAGCCTACTGGAGTCTAATCGTTTTTGCACTTCTCACCATCGCACTTGGCGTTGCGGTCAGCTTGCTTACAGGTCAGTATGATAAATGTAATGTTGAGGGCTCCGTACGCAATCCCGTAAAAGGCGAATAGCGATACCTTCAGTGGTCACGTACCACTGGGGTCATGTTGAGTACTGTTTCTTTGGGCCCGCATCGTGCCGCAACGGTTAGCGTTGAAAGCTTGTCGGCTACCGCAGTTACCGCAGTCGTGTGGTCTCATAGGAGGAGCTGATCTCGATCCTTGCCAAAAGAAAAAATGGAGAGGGCAAATGACTGGCGGTGATGGAGGGAGACTTTTCATCTCTCATGGAGAAGTTATTATCAAACATGGAAAAAAACAGGCCCGAAATAAGACACTGTCGCTATAAATTTTTACTCCTGGGCTTCTGATATCAACCACTGTATACGGGGAGTTTATGTAGCGAACGCATACGCTCTCTGCGGCGTCTTACTCTGAGATTCTTGTATAACAGTAAGGGCGCAGTTTTAGTTCTAGAACCCTTTGGACCAATTTTTGCGTTCATACAAAAAAGGAAACGGTAGGCGCTCTCCCCCGTAATGTCTACAGCTGCAGAGGGGCGAAATTGAAGCTGTCGCGTGCTATTTCCTATCTGCCCACAGTCATTTCTTTGAGTCACGTAGATTCTGTGGCGCTGGTGTCTGTAGCTGCCGCTATAAAAACACAAGAAAGTGCATAAAAAAACGAAACGCAAGCGCTATAAAATGTGGAAAACAGGCTTTTCCTATTAGGGAATCGTAATAAACTGCGTACATTCATAGTTGAATCCTCTTATTCGCGCTTTCTTTTGACTGACGCTTCTACGCACGTCACGTGCAAAGTCACTAGCAGCAGCGTTGCCGTCACATAGCCTGGGCCGCATCGGCAGCACCGCTCAAATGGGTAGCGGCCGCGGGAGCTATCGGCAGTTTGTATTTTCCCCTTTTTTTTTCTTTTTTGAATGAATCGGGTGAGGGCGCTGGATGACTTAGATCTTCCGTTTTTATTTTTTTGGCAACTCCACGTCTGACATTCGTCACGACTGCGTGACGTCATGACCGTCTCGACAAATCTTCGCAGCGCCATATTTTTGCAAATAGGAGCTCAATGTGTACACTGTGAGGCTCGGTTATGCATTGATACTTCGCTTGAATGTGTCAATGTAAGCTGCAAGCAAGCAATGATTCTATGTATGAACCATGCCACCAGTGGTAGTATACACGTCCGGAAAGGTTTGCCTATACATACTTCGTATTCATGTTCGCTTGCATGGAAGGCATATAGCTTGCTCAAGTGGTTTATAGCATCAGGAAAAGCCAGTACAGTACGTAACTTGCAGATGAAAATTCCCATCCCCCAAAACCCCAGGCTACATTGCGAAGAATGTTACGTATTAAAATTCCTGTGACATAGCGCTCGTCCCACGACACCCCAGGCAGCTTCTGTAATTTCTCGAAAAAAGTGTCCCTGGATGCTAATAATAGGCACATCTCCTACATAGTGACTCTTTATTTTTTCCTCCACATCTCAAGAATCTCCGCCCTCGCTGAGAATTGAACCCGCATCCTCGTGCTCAGCAGTACAAAGCCTCAGCTACTTAGCCACCGTCACGGCTTTAGGATCAAAACTTACCCGATGACATGGAAAAGTAAAATTCGATAATACCCACTCCTTTCTCAGTTTTTGAGACTCCATATCTCCTTTAAGAAAGCATACAAGAATGGCAACCTAAAACTGACACAATGCGCCCCCGTCATCAAGGATTACCAGCGAATGGCTACCACATTAGAACATAGCCGTAGAATGTCTTGCTTTGAAATTGTTAGACGAATTGCAACGAAAAATGTGCAAACGTGGAATAAACAAAAAATTAGCGGTGGCTGTTCGGAAAGGTGACGCATCAACAAGAAACTCACCGGTTTCCTGTACTCTTTCTGAATCAAAAAGAAAAGGAGACAAGAAAAGCTGGGGAGGTTTAAAAGCGCCACAATAACCCGTTAAATTTTCTCCAACAGGAGCGTCATACTTGATAACATGAGATCCATTTATTTTTGGTAGCTGTAGTTAAGGCGACCCATAGGGTAAGGTGAACTGGGTCGCATATTTTCCCTCTCGGCTGAACACCGAATTGGGCACGGTGACCGTCTTTCAAAAATCTTTTGTACAGGTAATCCCATCTTCAGGGACGCTTTTTTAAAATCTTGAACCACTGATGATGATGATGTTTGAAGGTCAATGGCGCAAGGCCAGCTAGGGCAAAGAGCGCCAAGAAAGTGATTTGATGAATTGGTGACAACTAAAAGGTTAGTGGGAACACGAATAAAATCAGTTAAAGACTATGAGCACGGCTGGTGTAAAGGGCCAGAATGAAGACCAAGCGTGGTTAAAAAATAAAATCTTGAACCACTATTGCGCCAATTGTAATATAACTTCTGACCAAAAATAATTGTGATTGTAACTTTGGACTTAAATATTTCTCACGAAAACCCAACAATCCTGTTTAAAATTTAGCACCTGAGATCCGGAGCTCAGATAATAACAGCCACCGCCATATTATTCTTGCAGGAGGAAAGAAAACTTGCGCCGACAACTTCCATCTGACAAGCAAGCCTGCGTTGCGATTATGGAGGAAAATGAAACTTCTGCCAACGCAGGAGGTAAGCTTCACTGTCTCTAAGTGAGTGTGCGCCAGTTGTCTTCAGACGACATCAAGAAGGCGCTGCTATAAAAGTAGTGATGTCGTCGTCACCTTCGTCCCCTTGCACAGTCTCTTGAAAGCCTAAGCGAAGAACGGGTTATTGAGGTCCTCCTGCACATGTTCCGTTATGTTTATTATCACGCCAGAACCGTTTCTCTCACCTCACAGGAACCATTCCTCCGTCTTTGGGTCGAAATGTAACAATATGCTCGTTGCGTTCGGCAATGTCGAACCTGTCGCAGACCGTTAAAGAATGAAATTATTGATACGCCTTCCATGCTCACAAATTGTTCAATTGTTCATTGTTGAAACAATGGCGAACTTGCTTTGAAACTCAATCAAGGCTTTAGGACGGCATTTGTATAGAAACGCACACCCCATGGCATTCCATCCAGTGGCCTTGGCTCGAGTCAGCCTGCTCGCGCCGAAGACAAGCCTTCTACAAGATATGAGGCTGGCAATAACAACAGTTTATTTTAGTGCCTTTCCAAAGGGGTTGGTAGAGATGATACAGAGACAACAAATTAAAAGTAAGGTATCATTTAAGGTTCAGACACGACAGTGTGCTCTTCCTTAATCAAACAAGAGAAAATATGGAGCAAATTTAGAAGCCCTATGATTAGCTATCGCATTCCCTACACCAGCACTGTCAGCTTTCGCAATTTAAACATATGTATTTTTGGTAGGTCTCCGCATTCGCGTTATGAGAGGCGAGGCAAAACGGAAAATGAAAACGACCCGAAGCTGATCACTGGGCTTTCTGAATTAGCTATCGTGTATTAGTATGGCTTCATCGTAAAATGGCTGGTTGGATTGAGGGGGCCCCATTCAAAGTTTTTCATGGATTTAATCGAGCAGAAGCGACCAATGAATGTGCGTGCGAGCCGAGAGCTGGTTACATAGTCTGTCATACTTTCCATGCGCTTAGAGTCCCTAGAACGTGAGGGCTACTGTGGGCTACAGCCTGAAACAAAATTTTTGGCCAAAGCAAAAATGTGGCCGAAGGCGTAAAACATAGCAGTAATTCCTAATAAAGAACAAACTTTTCCATGTTGTGAGCTTGATCATTATAGCGAGCTTGATAAAGAACAAACATGCTCCTTGATCCTTACACAATTATGGTTACTTCAAGCACGGCCGCTCGATGGAAACTACATCGAGCGGCCATGCTTCAAGTGACGGCCTACTAAAACATCACGGGAAGTTGATTTTACCTGTGCATGCTTGAAGATTACTGCCAAAATACAGCTGTGATTATCCAAGGGAACCAACAGGCGTCTTTACATTTTAATAAGCGCATTCAGTCCATAGCCCACCACTACGGCGCCCTTGATAGCCCAGGTGCAGCTTTGGTACCTAAAACAGCCCGAATTTCAAATAATTAAACATCGATACCTTGAGTCACGACAAGTAGGTTGTGCTTTGAACGTTTGGCTTCGTGAGTTGATGTGAAGTTCTCGCAATACTTTGTTTCTCTCGCATGCTTGTAGCTTCGTTTTTATTGATTTCACTGCTGGACTATGTGACACCAAAGGTAGCGCAACTGGTCTGCTTGAGATTGCTTTGGCCTGTCTCCTTAGCCTACGTAAATTACGCTTATACTGCTCTTGTGCCCTTAATGATTACAGTTTTTCAAATTTCACCACCATTATAAAAAATTGCCACCCCTTCCTAAAAAAATTTCAGATAAGCACAAAAACTAAAAGTGCGTCCAACCGTCGCTGAAAGTGCGCCGAATCGATTGCCAAGCCTTAAACACCCAAATCGCAAACGAAGACCGAACCTATGCGAAGAGTTTTCGCGCACTAAGCAAACGCATCTACGAACGCTGAATATGAGTACCGATACGTGGTTTACAAGATAAAGGTATACTATTGTACTCCTTAATCATGAACGATAAGGGTATTGTCTTATCTAGAATAGCTCCTTTTTCGCGATTTTCAAATAACCATTCTGACACAATGGAAGGCCGGTTTCACGCACGCGCCGTGTGTCCAGAGATCATATCAGAGGTTTTCGGTCGATCGAACGGTCTATGGGGAAATACATTTTTTGACCGAGCGCCATTTCCCAATCAGGCAGCGTTCACTTTAAAACTGCTGTGAAGGGTTTACAGGGGGTAGGTTCTATTGACGTGTAGATATTGTCGCGTGTGCGTCACCGTGTGCGTGTCCCCGTTGTCACGCCGTGTGCGCTGGCAAGCGGAGATCGGAAAAACGAAATGTTTTCGCCAGTTATGAAGTTTTGCTGATGGAGCCCAGCCATTATTGATTCTGACGCAGTAATCATAACCACTCGGCTATGTGTCTCCGCTGACAAGTGATAATGACAAATTTCGCATTGCGTTTTTTGGCATCTGTTTCAAGGAAAGAAGACGAGAAAATATTCTGACTAATGGATTTTGTCGCACATTGAAATAGCAACAAGACATAGGATTGAGATTGAGATTGAGATCCAGACGTAGGATTGAGAAAAGAAATGGCGACGTCACTGGCTTGCTTAGTACATCGGCGCGGTTAAGGATGGCAGGTCACTTCTTTGCCCGGGCGAGTAGAGTCACGCTTGCCCAAATCGGCAGAGTACAAAACGTGCTCCCTGACACGGCATCACTTTGCTCTTTGCAGCTGAAGCTGAGAGTCCAAGGGGAGGAGGAAGACGAAAAAGACATTCTTCACCCACAATTTCGAGATGAGTCCTCGAATTCAAACGAAAGCAACGTGTAGGTGGCATCTCTGTTCCGGAGCACAATGGCGAATTGGGCAATTTGATGCACTTGCACGGTGGTAACAGCGCGAAACAGGCGCTCGTCCTGTTTGTTTTTCCTCGGCCTTCTCTTGTCCCCTCGTTCACCGCTGTTTCCCACGAGGCATCTCCCTTGGTTAGGAGAAAATTTAGGAAGACGTCCGGGTGCTCTTTGAACAAAGGACGACTCTGTGATCTGTGACTGCGCACACGAAGTGTCAATATTTTTTTTTTCTAGTGGGGACCTCGGCCACGCGCCGTCCTCTGAAGAGCTGCTGGTTTTCCGGCTTGCATGCTAGAACACCTCTGCGATATCTCTGCTGAAAATTCACACTGACTGATTACATCGCTTGCGCTGCTGCTTGAAGCGATGTGATTGCGAAGAGGAACAAAATTAGAAAATAGGAGAACTGCTTTTTCTGAGCCCGTGAAATAATTCTCCCTGCAAACGACACTAAAAGCACCGAAATATCGAACTGCGGGCTTGATACACAGGTACAGAGAATTGTAGCGTCTGTGCAAAGTAAGATGCAAATGAAGATAAGATAATCTCTTCGAAGTGTTATTTAAATGTAATAAGGTCGTGATCACCAATGGCGAGCGTTGCGATGGCGTTAGTGTCAATAAAAGCAGGTGTCTACATAAAGAACAAAAAGTCGTCCTTATCAATTTATTTCGGCTGTGTTTTAACATCTGCACCAGCTTGACAAATAAAGATTTATTCATCATCATCATCCTTTATACAATATTTGTTCCTTAAAGGAGCCATGAAGACAATGTTATGAATGGGCCGAGAACCACACAGGCAGAGAGAAGAACACTGGTTAACACGTAGAAGAATATATTTAAGAGGACTAAGTACAAGCACAGGACAGTAGACGCTGGGATATTATAGACTGGACGGGCTTGGGTCACACGGACGCGCAGCCCGTAGTTAGAAGGTACACAAAATAGTCTCGTAGTTGGGAAGGTCCGAGAGCAATGCCCAATAGGCAAGTTAGCTCACGCTCAGTCGCGACGCGTTTCTAACGGCTCCAACAGCAGGAACGGCAGCGCCCAACAGCCTGACCGGAACGTCAGCAGTCGGCACACCAGCGCCACGATGACGGCACCCAGACGCGCTCTCGAGCCTTGGCAGAGGACAGCGACGGTTGTGCTCCAGGTGGCCCGTGGACCAAGCGTCCCACGGGGCAGTTCCCACGCAACCTCGCCCTGTTCCGCCGCTTGGCTTCCAGCCGTTCGCGTACCAGCTTCCGCGATCACTTACGCGCGCTCCTCTTCCTCCTCATCTTCTCTGTCGTTCTGGCTGGCCCACTTGCGCGGCCAATCACTCACATGGCCATTCATCACACAAGACGAGTGCGCAGAGAAGTTTCAACCCGGCGTTGTGTTCCACGGCGGAGATTGTGGCGGTGCCGATGACTAGCGGCGGGAGGAAATAGCCTGGGCCCGAAACGAGGCCTCACTGCCCGCGCTCCGCGTCACCGGCACACCACTCACTCTTGGTACGGACCTCGGCTTCTCCCGGTGACGTCCAGGGCTGTCGTCGGGCCTACACCGCGACGGACGGAAACTGGAAGGAAGCGCCGGCGACGGACCTCGGGCCCACACCGCGAGGGCGCCGTCCTGCTGTAGCCTTTCCCGACCGCTTCCGAGCTCCTTCCTTTTTCTTCTTCCCTGCTGGCCCGTTGCCTTCGGCCAGCGCTACAACCCTGGTTCGGCGGATTGGCCACCACACTGCACTGGCCCTTCACTACATCTTGTACTGCTGACAGACTACCACCTCGCGTCGACTCACTGAAGTCACTGGCCCGTCCGCGTTCCCTCCACCGTGCCAGCCCCAGCGGACTGTAGTGGACCAGTTCCTCGCCAGTGTTGTAAATAATGACCTTCCCCTTTCGTACCTACCCGTTTGGATTACCTTGTGAATATAAGGCGTGAGTTGGCTCAGGAACAGTAGTCTGGCTCATTGCTCTGCACGCGGTCCGGCCCAAAATTCATAACAGACAAAATGCAAGTTTATTTTATTCGAAAGATTTCGTGTTTTATAGTGTCCCCAGCCCTTGCGCGGCAGCAAATGATCCCGTAGTCACTGAGAAATAAATCAATTTCGGTTAAAATTTTGATTCTGCCGCCAAATCGTGTGTTTTGGAGACGTCTACAATGAAGTCATAACAGCGCGTATACTATGGTCCCTACTCATATTTCTAGGGACCATACGTATACTAAAGAACTTCCACTGCGCCATTCGGCTCTGCAGCCTTGCTTGCCGTCAAACCTCCCAGATGGCACTAGCATACTCTGCACTCTGCCGTTGCTTCGTTTTTGACCGTATGTTTTTGTTACGGTAGAAGGTAATCGCTTCGTGAAACAGGGGCTATGCTTGACAAACAGGGTAACGTAAGGCAACGTCGCTTACGACAATCGGCCAGCGTCGTATAAGACAACTCCAAAGCGTCGAACTGCTGTGCAGCTAAAACAAGCTTAGTGCACCCAGTACCAAGTGCAGTGCGCATCGGTACTTCCATGTTTACGTGTATTTCCGTAACTTTTGCTGTTTACCGCACCATTCTTACTGCTGTAAAATGGGTATGAATTATATTTAGGCGCAAACAGCTCGTCCGGAAAGTTTATAGGCTCTGCCTAATTCGCGTTTGCTTTTGCCGGCCTCTGCCTATCGCAGATCAGTCTGGTGTGACATAATATATGTTCTGTTGCGGGAAATGAGCTAGTGGGTCGCATGGCCATTCCTTTTTTTCCTAATTATGTAGCTTATTTGAGCGAAGTTTACGTTAAAAGTGGCGTCAGTATGATTATAACGAGGCAATCTTTTGAATCAACCAAACTTGTGTTTTGTCTTCATGGCTCCTTTAATCTGCGCTCAAAAGATGCAGTGGTTCGCATGAACACGCAGGAAAGGTGAAGGAAGCCGAAAAGAAATGAGCCTGTTAGCGACCACCAGCTTCGCTTGAAAGCACGTGTTTTCTTTTCTTTGTAAAGGCACACCGAAGGCTACACACAATTTTTACGTCCATAGAATAATGCTGCCAGTTTACGAACGCCCGGTACAAGTCATTTAATGGGCTGTGAAAATGAGACAAAATTAAAATGCAAGACAGAAGCACCCACAGCAGGATGCTTTCTACTCTACGATTTCTGACGCCACAATTTTTGCAGGCCCATTTGAATTTTCAAAGCACGAAGCTGCGAACGTTTCTCCAGACCAAAATCACACTTACAATATAAAATACACCTATTCCTTCCCAAATAATTACTGTCACCATGTTTCCTAAGCACCAGCCTCCACACCGGCAACAAGCTACTACTCATTACTGGAAAAAGATGTACGCGCCATCATTAACTTGTCATTTGATGCCCATAGCGAACCACTTTTCATAAAACATGGTGTTCTTAAAGGTTGATGTATTTACAATTCTGTTTTGTTGACATTCTTATACTGAACCTGAATACTGAATACTGAATACTGAATACTTATACTGAATTGCTGGGACACAGTTTGGTCCGGACCTTCAAGTCGCATTTTTTTTTACCCGTGTGTCGGCATTCCACCTTCAAATAACTGTCGTCTCTGCTGCACCGAGAATTTACTGATCAATTTTTGGCTGCTTTTAACCCGTGCGTTTGTGTAATGATGTATCGCTGTCCCAATTTCTGCATATTCAGCTTTGGTTGACTTCATGGAACGTATTAAGAAGACTTCCGGTGGTCTACAGACGCATGCAGTCAAGCCGATTTCGAGAAATCTTTTTGCCCATGCTCCTAGCAAAGGGAAAAATTACGTTGAATAAAGAATTATTTGATTGATCTTGTTTGTTTGTTGTTTTTTACCCAATGCGGTGGCTCACTCACTAATGTGTTGTGCTGCTGATCCCAAAGACGCGCGTTCGATCCCGGCCGCGGTGGCTGCTTTTTAGATGGGTGTAAAAAGCGAAAACCCCCGTGTGTCGAGATTTCGGCGACGTTGGTCGAAATTAATCCGCAGCCCTCCACTCCTGCGCGCCTCGTAGCCCAAGTGTAGCTTCGGCCTGTTGAAAACCATAACTGAAATGGTTTGCAGCGTTTGCTAACGGTGCCTGAAAACTAACAAACAAAATTTCCCCTGCAGCATTACGAGGGAAGAAAAAAATGCATTTGATCTTTCTTAGCAGATGACTTTCAGTGTGGAAAAACTTCTTATTTTCTAGTAAAAAGAACGTTAACTTTGCCAAGATACAGTCTCTTACTTAAGTGGAATGAGCACACTGTTCAAAATGCTCAATGGCTAAGGCGTTGCGCTGTTGAGCACGAGGTCGCGGGTTCGATTCCCGGCCGCGGGGGCCGCTTTTCTGATGGAGGCGAAAAGCGAAAACGCCCGTGTGTACGAGATTTCGGCGCACGTTAAAGATCCCCAGGTGGTCAAAATCAATCCGGAGTCCTCCACTACGGCGCGCCTCGTCGTCTGCGTTGCGTCGGCGCGTTAAACCCTATACAATCAAATCAATCACACTGTTCAAAATGAGAGTGAAGTTCCGTTTAAATCAAGTGTGATGGGAATGAACGAATAAAAGCGGATAATAGATAAAAAAAAGAACACTTTTGTTAGCGTAAGACAAGAACAGAAAACGACGCCATTTGCTAGGTTTAAGTGAAACGACAGGAAAGTAACATCAAGGGGTGAGCAGATAGAGCGAGATTATTCTACAATCGTTCTGGTTTCCAGCGGGGATACGTAAAAAACAGAGCAGATCCTCTTGCTTCGCCTCATAATTTTCTATAAATATCCGTTCCGCATAAAATCGCGTTGCCTTTCAGATATAATCTACGCAACCTGTTTCAGCCGGAACCTGTGTATTACGTACGAGATAAAGATTAGAGGAGGGAACACCGCCACGTTATCTTGATTTATGACGGAGGATCAGCGTGTCAAAAATGCCAGAGAAAGAAACGAGACAATAGAGAAAATGCCCAGCTTTATATGGCAATTTCTGGGTATGACAGATAGTTTTTGTCGCCTAATAAAATACCGGCAAGGTTAAAGATTTGGAATCTTCGTGTCAGCAAAAGCACAGCTTCCCTTTACTGTCAACTTGAGAATAGAAAATCATTCACGGCTGCTGCTTTAGCCTGTGTTAATACTATCGATTCTTAACGGCTACCAAATGAAGGGAACAAATATATTGTTTCACAGGCTTAGATGAATTCTCGCTCCGGGTTTTGGGACTGCAGCCATGACTCTGATAAATACTGTGATGAGCTACCTGGTGCACAACCGTCCAAATTTGAATTTCCCTCTGTGTACATTCGATTATACTTACTCATTGACCCCCGTATATTAAGAGAGCAAAACAGTTTAATGGCGATAATGTAGAAGGTAATCACGCGGTAATTCGTAGGTAGAATCCAAGAGTGGTTTTAAGGAAATTGTTCTAAAAAATAGGTGGAAATAAGTGCTCATGATGCTGAAGGGAGTCTTGGTGCTATTTCTATTGGGTGATTGAGCGTCGTCGGACGGGTCGCTGTTGATGTCAATTAACCATGTTAATGCCTGTCAGTCTAAGTGCGAGCCCGCGACGAGCTACCATATTTACTCGATTCTAAGCACCCCCTGTTTTTCCACGATAGCGATGCGGGAAGTGAGGCGGGTGCTAAGATTCCAAAAATATGAAATGACCCCCCCCCCCCCCCAACTCACGCACACGCGCACACGCGCGCACACACACACACACACACACACACACACACACACACACACACACACACACACACACACACACACACACACACACACACACACACACACACACACACACACACACACACACACACACACGCACACGCGCGCACGCACACGCACACGCACACGCAGACACACACGCACACGCGCGCACGCACGCACACACACACACACACACACACGCGCACACGCACGCACGCATGCACATTTTTCGCAGGTCATATCCAGACAAGACAGGCGCAAGGGATGATTCTTACAGCACACATAAAAAAGGTCGGAACGGGGTGAATTCACTGGTTACGTCTGATATTCAGTCACTCTCACTACCACTCGAGTGTGTCGCAAAGCTTGAGCAGCTGCTCTCAGTACTCCCACAGCAGGTCGTCTTCTGTACCGTCTAAGTAATTTGTAATCTAATATTTCTTAAATACTTGGCCACAACGCCAACTTGGACCCGCGTCCACGCATCTGAACTCCATTTTTAGGGTTGACGGGGACGCTTTCTGTAGCTTTCCTGTCGCGTTTGAACACACCAACACGAAACACAGCCGAGCTAGCCTCAGCGGGATAGAGTGCATGCCTCCAGTCTAGTCTGGCCGTGCACGAAAAGCAAGAGACTACGCCCCTCCGAGAGCTCAGGCTAATAACAGAGCGAACAAGCGCGGTTGGCATTCTGTGCAACGCGCGCTTTCTTACAGAAAAGGAGGTGCTTAGATTCGCATGCAAACTTTCTTTTTACAATTTTTTTTTCTGAGAGTATGGGAAGGTGCTTAGAATGAGCGGGGGGGGGGGGGCGCTTAGAATCTTGAAAATACGGTGTTTTATTACGTTAATATGAACATGTGAACTTCATCAGTGCTATATGAATATGAACTGACGGACATTTTTGGCGTGAGCTTCCTGAACTTGTGGTTTTACTTTTTTTCTTTTTTTACAGGCGGGTTTATGACCCTTCATTCATTGTAGTAGAGTAGCTGGGGACAAATGGCTTTCAACCTGCCCACCGAATAAAGCAGTTAAGCTAAAATAAGGGCTATGAAAGAATCTCTACCTTCAGGTCCAGCCAAGGACATGTCGACGAGCACGAGTGAGGACGTCACCTCTCGAAGCACCGCTCCGAAATCATTTGTGAGCTTGTCTATTATCAATGCAACACCTGCTTCTGTTCCACCTATCTCCATGCCAGATAAACGAACTCATTAGATATACAGTTATATTTTTATGGTGTTTAGCTTCTCCAGCGTGCCATGAAAGCACTCTGGTACATTGAGTCCAAACCGCCCTCGATTCGTGTAGCTTTGTGGAGCGCTGCAGAGGCGGCGAGGCATGAATAGGCGCAGCCAACAACGCGGAGAACATATTCCCAAGGCGATACCCCGTGACATTTATTTATTTTATTTTTTTGGTCAATACTACGAGCAGCCTTTTGGCTGCCAAGGCAGTAGTGTTCAGAGCAGTTAAATAATGCATTTTGTAAACGGCGAGCACAGAGGAGGAACAAGGGATAAGTTAGACATTTAACACAAATATGCAGAACATTCAAGGAACAGTGACAAAAAAAAAGAAACAAATATTACTGAATTCTGCAATGTGTGAGAAACAAGTTCGTAACAGTATGATTGGGCGTGTAAAAGACCAAGTAGCTCACAAATATGTGCAAGGTCTGCTAGAATGAGATAGCCACTTTAACTCACATGACTGTAACAAAAACCCGCACGGTGCTAACTCCGAAACCCTCCCGCCGCGGTGGGCCGCTGCCTTGAGCAGCCCCAGCCTCGGCGGCCAACTCTGGGCCGTTCAGCAGGCCCGCGAGGCGGCGGAGTGGCCAGGCCCCGCGCGGGAGACCTAAAGCCCGGTCGGCGAGAGCTTTGGAAGGCCATCAATAAAGTCTTCATCAGCCAATGAATAGGAGCGGAAGGCAACACCACCTGGAAAGGAAGAAGGTCAGAGTGCTTCCTACTCTCCGAACGGCAAACGTAACACAGTCGGCAAATTCCACGGTTCCCGTTGGTCGTCGTCCCCGATAGCTACTGGTTTCTAAGACGGCGACCACAAGATCATAGCTAACCCAGCCCGCAATGCAGCACCACTTTTTCGTTTTCCCCGGACGCATCGTCTTCTTCAGTATACTCATGCATGTTGGGCGTAAAGCTGTAAGCGAACCCATGGTATGATTTTGCTTCTCCTTCTTGCTCAAGACCTCTCTCACCGAGCCGCTGGGACGGGGAGGGTTTCCGTGCCTCGTCACACCCCCGAGAAATCACCCAGTACAATCGAACCGCGAGACAGACCTTCTCCAGTCCTTACACATCTTTGACCAAAAGCCAAGAAGTTGCACTCAGACACATTCAAGGGGGCACTTTTCACACCCATTCCGTAGCATTTACTCTTGCCCACACAATACTCAGACAAATTCAAATTCTTCCAGCAACTTGGAACTCAGAAACATATATATCGACTGCTCAAAATACTTAGAGTATCTTCCGTGGCGACTCACCTCTTACGTCTATGTTCACAGGATTTCAAGTCCCAACTCGCATGAACACCAGCTGTCGAGTCCCTCCCACGTAATCCAGCGGCTCACGCCACCGGCAGCGCCTTCTCACTCCGGGCCTCTCCAGCGGACAACAGATCCCGGTACCCAAACGTTACGCAGATATACTGCTACACTACAGCCTTGCACGCCGCTTCTACGCGCCCCCAAATCCTCAACTAAGCAAGGAAGAAGAAGTAACATTCCGACACCTACAAACCAATACTTTTCCCCACTCTACGCTACTTCATGAACTCTATTCCACCCATAGCCTTAAGACTGCCGTTTCTGTCCTACCCACGCACCTTATGCCGTACGGCCTGGGAATGCAGCAGCACACCAGCCATACCCCTATCCTCACTCGCTACCCCAGAGCAATGGAAAGCCTCCTGACCAGCCCGAGCCTTGGGGACCAAAGGAGCCTAGTCTCCAGGGCAAGCGAGGCAGCTAGAGCGCACGGATTCCTTGACTAAGGAGTCCTCGTGCACCGGCGAGCGGCCATAATACCTTCCGCTCTGCAGAATAAGTTTTAATCACCAGACCTTCCACCCCTGACGCCATACCCTTCCCCTGAGAAGTGGGAGATGCTGCTCTCCAGCTGTCGACCCTAGGACCAACTCCTGCTTGTGGCCAGGGCTACGGCAGCTCGGACATCACATGGGCTTCTGGACTGAGGAACGACTGTAATATTATTGTTTAATAAAATTTCTTTCTCTCTCTCTCTCTCTCGGCCTCCAGAACTCGTTTCCGGAAGGCTTCTACGGGCATTCAGTATTTCTGAAGGATATTTTAACTGAGCGCAGTCATGATTGTCTGTCTGTTTGGCGTACAAGCGAGCTATTACGTCTACTGCTTCGCATGGAAATAATCAGCCACCGCTGCGGCAATGCACATCAACCAAACTATCTTCACGCACGTTTCGAGGTTTACTTGAAACAAGAAAATGCCCTCGATTATTTTGAGCGGTTGCAGCTAGCCTTCTATTCGGAAGGAGTTTTGCTTTCCCGCGCTGGGAGCCTCTTTGTTGTCGTTTCCTACTCCGGAATGGCGTAACTCAAGTGCAGTGCGCTTGAGCTCCATTTATTGTTAGGTACACTTGAGTCCTAGTCCATCTTCACAGGCTTTCTCCCAATCTGCCGGCTGTTGTTCATTGTTCCTCGAGTTTCCTTTTCCGCTGCTGCATTACCGTTAGGTAGACACTAATGTCATCCTTCTTACCCTGCAATGCAAGAATAACCTCGAGCATGAGTAGCGTTCTAGTTTGGGGGGGTGCATCCAATCCAAACTGTGCCGCAAACTCCAACTATTGCGCTTATAACTACTCCGTAGAACCACGCTTAAAGGGGCACTGAAGTGATTTGTAAACATTGCGGGATTGCTAGCGAAAATTGTAGTCAGCAGCCTCTACGCCATGTTTCGACCACTCTCGCTGCGTTTACGCGACTTTATTCAGTAGAAAACTCAATTCGAAAATATTGTCCTCTTCTTTGCATCCTCCTTGTCAATTCTATGACGCTTCATATCACTTCAAAACAAGATGGCTTGGCTTGACTGCGGCTGCACGGCTCGCCGACCCTCTGACAACCGTCCGCCCAGCGTTTAGTCGGCCAGCCGCAGGCGGGTCGTCGCAATTCATTCGCTCAGTTGAAACTAAGCCACGACACGTTTGTACCTGGAAATATGTGCCTTTAGTTGGTTAGTTCGTAGACTGTATAAAGCTCTAAGTTCAAGCCGCTCCACACAAGCGCACATGCGACGCTTTGCTGACTCGTACGCTAGTAGAAAACTTTAAGCCCAATTGAAGGCAGGAGAACAGTCAGCGAAGTTAGTATAGGCACTAAGGAACTAAAATCAACCGAAACTTTTATCGTACAGCGTAGACCCAAGGTGTGGGAAGCACTTCTTGCGCTGGGTGAACTAGCACAGCTGCCAGCAGGACGCCCAAACATATTCGAAATGTTTTTCTGCCTAAAGAATGCAATCGGTAGAGGTGAGATATTTGTGGGAAGTTGTGGGACGCGTACTGTATAAGCATTATTCAAGGAATAGTTATTAACGCTGCTTGGAACGCTAAAATTAAATAAAAACGTAGACAGGCTTACAACATATACTTTATATTTCCATTCCTGACAGCGCTGTGGTCGAGTGGTCTGGAGCTTCAGGTCCGTTATTTTGCAAATCGCAAGTTCGAATTTCCGACAGCAGTTCTTTCTTTTTTAAGTTGATTTATTTCTTTTTGGGCAATGTTTTTATACTGAATTATTCATTATTGTTCCCCGACAGCGCATGTTTCTTTAAGTTGATTTATTTGTTTTGGAGCAATGTTATCCATGCTGAATTCACCATTTTCGCGCTGTAACAGTCATTGCTCCCCGAGCGAGTTCACAGAACGTGTGCAGACGACACTGACGCGCTGGCGAGTTCTTGTTGGCGTGGTGTTGCCATAAGCCCCGACCGCTTGCGGGCACCGTTTCAATCGGCCGACCCTTGGCCTGGGCCGAACATGACTCTTACAATAGAGGCACGAGCCAGGCAAGCGAGAAAGGAGGGGAGAAACCCCATCGCATTTGAGCATTTCCGGCGAAGCGGAGGGCGTTCATCCACTGCGTTCGCCTCGGCTAGAGATCCCTACGATTCCAAGCCGTGCTGGCAGGCTTATCCTACGCATTTTACAACTGACAACATGCCAGAAGGGTGGTTTGCTGATTACTGGGATATCGAGACTGCCCAGCCAACGATAACGGATGCCGACCATATTGTTTCACAGAACCGAAACCCCCAACTGTTTTGAATTCTTATCTTGGACATCGTCTAATTACGTAGCACCTCCTACGGACGTCAGTGCTTTAGTTGGTGCGGTGACCGCAGACCGGGCATGGTAGTTTTAAAGCAAAGCTTTCTACCTCTACCCCCCAAGGGTTCTTTCGCGACCGTTGGTGTCACCAGAAAACTCCAGCGAACAAATAAAAGAATTTACTGGCACCGCTGGGAATCGAACCTGGAACTAATAGACCAACAGAGCGAGAGCCCGTTGTCTCACCGATTTAGCTACGAGCCCACGCGAAGACTTGGAAGACAGGTGGTGTACTCACCAAGCACATCGACGGGTTTACCCCGTGCGTTCTCGCTGAATGTGACGTGAAAGCGTCACGCGACCACTCACGCCCGTCTAGCGGCCCTGAGCGCACCTTGCTCATGTGCTAAGAGTTACAAAAATTAAAGGAAGCTCACACCAATGCATGGCATCTCACTTCTAGTACGCCATTGTGCTAAAGCCTGTGGCCTCCAGTGTTCACGTAAACAATCACAGCTCCTTGTCGTCCGCCCTCACGCCAAACCAAGGAATACAATCAAATACTCTTTGATGGCTCGGCAATCACTCCAAACCCCAGCATCAAGATCCTGGGTCTACATCTCGAGGCTAACACCAAGAGTGACGTCTCCTTGCAGCGCCTCAAAAACAGCATTAACCAAATCAGACACATGATCAGGCGAGTTGCCACCAAGAAGCGAGGCCTAAAGGAATCCGGTACCTTTCGATTAATTGAAGCTTTTGTCCTCTCGAGAGTCACTTACGTCAACCCCCTGTCTTCTTCTCGACCACGAAGACATAGAGATGCTTTATATAATGATTAGAAAGGCGGTCGAGCAGGCCATTGGTCTTCTAATGAGTGCGTCCACATAGAAGCTGCTTAGCACGGGGCTCCACAACACGGTGGAAGAGCTGATGGAAGGCCATCTTTCTAACCAGAAGGTCCGACTCAGAACTGCGATGGGTAACCGCATGCTTCACCAGATTTGCTGGGCAGCCCAGAATGCACTCCGCTTGGCGTACACCCAGACTCTTGGCGACTAAAACTAAAGATGCTCCCTTTGCTTAGAAATATGAACCCCTCACATGACGAGGGTCACCGAAAAGCACGGGCTTAAGCGCTAACCACCACCCTCGGTGGGGATCATGCAGTTATCTACACAGACGCCTCCGAACATCGAGGGCAGCAATGCGCCATCATCGTGGCTACCTCCAGAACCAACCTCCTTGCGTGTACCTCGCCTAGGACCCAAGAAATGACGGCAGCAGAAGAGGCAGCCATCATATTGGCTCTCGCTCAACCAAGAGTTGGGAGGGTAGTCATCGATTCCCAGCAAGCCTACTGGAATTACCAGTAGGGTTGGGTGTCCTGACCTGCACTGCGCGTGCTAAAAACCGCTCCCTAAACGGTTCCTTCAACTCATCTAGACACCCCTTCACGCTTCAATGAATGGCAACAAATACGCCCACCCAACAAGCCTGCGCTTTTGCTTCCCGTGCTATGGAGCTGCACGAGGACAGTCACCCGCCTGTCACGTTCAGGGAGATACCCAGCATTATCGCCTTCTGAGACAGACTGTACCTTCGCCTTATCCTGACCTTTCCATAGAACAGCAAACTACCCTAAGGCTCATACAATCCGGGCTCCTTCCCACAGCCTACGCGTCTTCACTTAATGTATCCGAATCGCTACGACGCTGAATGTAAATTTTGCTCAGAAGTAGGAACCCTCCGCCCCGTAATCAGGGTGTTCGACTTTAGCCCTGAGCACCCTCCTCTCTTTCCGTCAACTACCCAACAACAGCAATGCGAGATGCTGCTGTCCACCGTTCATGCTTCATGCATTGATTTAACCTTAAGAAGAATATCTCTTTGAAGTAATAAATGGTGTGGTTAAGTGCATTTCACTTCTCTCTGGTTTTGCTATTTGTAGAGCGATGTGAGTGAATTTAAGTGACGTCGCATGGGTAATCGTTATGGGTGCCGTTTACAGCTTTGCTTTCCAACCACATTCACGGGGTGGATTGGCGCGATTTTTTTCTTGTTTCAGGCTTTATAGAATAACTACCACCTTATCAGCCGGACAAACTATGAAAAGTGTGTTTATTTGAGCCCGTATACGCAGTGCCAGCCAAAACAGAAGCCTGACAAATTCACTTCAGTGTCCCTTTAAGGGCTGTCCTTCTCTGCACAAAACTCTACCTTGCCGTAATGTAAGGTCCCGCGTCAACGGGAACCACTCAGACACACAGCTTCCTGTACGCTATGTAAGAAAAGGCGGTAAAACCTCGGTGAGGAAAAGCCAAGCACACACTCACTTTCGCGGCCATGAATTATACGGAGTTAGTCCCAACGCTGCTACCGCTTTCGGTACGGTGGCATAGCCGGAGTCGTGGTCGGATTGCCCAGGCGAACGGTACAAAGCCGGGATGGATGGAGGAGACGGGGCTCAAACAGAACGGAGATGTATATTTCAACGGTGAAGTGAAGAAAAAGCTGTACAAAATGTCAGTACGGTTTCTTATTCTGTCAGAATTTTCCAAACTACCTGGGTTTCCGGCATCTTTTCCAGTGTGACCCGCAGCACACGTGAACTAGTTCGTAAGGTACCAAAGCGTCCATGAGCGTATTGTGTGACCGATTGACTCTGTCTCCGATGCTCATGGAGAGCTCAGACGAAACGACTTCGGCGATTTTGACGCGCTCTATTCGTCAAACATAGCGCAGTTCTTCCGGTGATGGGGTTGCGTTGCAGGCCAAAACGTCTCTATCTGTCAGTGCCGAAATGGAGGAAGGCCATGGCGACATTTCGTGGGAATCACCAGACGAGCGTTAAGATTACAGTCATGGCCACACCGCTTTGAACAATTGATGGCTGTTTCTTTATTTAGTTTTCTTGTTTATAAGAACACGTGTAATCATGCTCCATTTTCTGACAAATTCCCCCTAGAAAGAGGAATTAACCATGTATGTTCCCCGATAAAGGTGGCCTGCTGACCCAGATTTGAGGACGAAATCGTCGTCATGCCATTGTTGCCTTCTTGGAGGCGCTGACAGACATCAGCCACAATGATCCTCGTCATTGTCGACGTGTCGGCAATCAGCAGCGTTGTATAGCTTTCATGTGGAATGCTTGGATCCGTATGGACCACTCTGGGGCCGCTGGCTTACTGGTGTGCCGTTTGTCGTCTATTTTTCTCCTCGTGTGCACTGCGGAGATTTTCCGCACTTGGTCTGCTTGGACAGGACCATAATCACTCCTGCAGAGTGAAAGTCTACTCCTTCAGAGTGAAAGGAGTATCCTGGATAGCCAAACGCACCAATACCTCCTTTCATACATTCACTTTAAAAAGCTAAAAATGCAAAAAACTCATATATTGTTCCATAAAGCAACGTGCGCTCCTTTGACGTCAGCTGCTCCATGGCGGCAGACACCAGTGTTCCTCTGTCGAGGTGATAAGCGTCCCTCATTAAAGCAGCGCTTTATAGCACTAAAGTTGAGAACAAAATCAACTGTACATGAATGAATGAGGAGAGGGAGCCAGGTTACTGCCGCTCCGTTTCGGCTATAAAGATATCGAGCGGACGACACGCAGCTGGTGCTGCCCTACATTATACACGAAATCGTACGATGTAGAGGCGAAATAAGCAGTTGGTGTTCGTCGGGATAACCAAATCAGTACTACTCGCCCCTGCACGTATTTTTCCCCTCCATCTTTTCCCTTACTTTCTTGCGTGTATAAAGACAGCAGCGCCTAAATGGTCGCCGCTCATCGAAGCTATTCACGAACGTTCTCTTGGGAACTGTTTCCCTTGGGTAAAGCCGGGGACGCAATGGGCGTGGCATGGGCTGAATACACCGTGTTCGCGGTGCTCATGGCGGGAAACTTCGGTCTGGGCCTGTACTTCTCGTGCCACCGGCGCGGCACCAAGTCGACGGCCGACGAGGTGTTCCTGGGAAGCCGGTCGCTGCACGCGATACCACTTGCCGTGTCGGCGCTTGCCTCCATCATGTCGTCCATCGGCATCGTAGGCATCTCGGCTCACGTGTACGCCTACGGGACGCACATGTTTTGGAACCAGGTGCTCGCGCCATTTAACGCACTCATCATAGCACACATCGTGGTTCCCGTCCTCTACCGGCTCAGGGTCACCTCCATCTTTGAAGTAAGTCACGCTCAGCGGTCTTTAGGCTAATACACTGCTACGCTTTATGCCGAGCTCTTGAAAAAAATTGACCGCGTATCTGCTCCTTTCGTTGCAAATGTCGACAAGAGACGATAGTCTTTATCGACTTTTGCCAAGTAAATGCCTTCCTTCGCTTTCCCGCTCACCTCTCATGTTGTTCCTCTTGCGTCGCGCTCCTCCCAAGGTAAAGACGTTAAAGGTTTGCTTAAATCATTTTAAATTTACCGCGTTCCACTGCTCCAGGCCGGGTGTCTCGATGCCAACGCTGCCGTTCGGCGGAGACGCGCGTGAATCGAGGCGCCCTACTTCAACGTTTATAGAACCGCGTTTCCCTACTCCACCTGCGTTGCAAGCAGAACGTGGAACCTATCTAGTGGAACCTTTCGTAACTGTTGCCGGTTGATTTCTTAAAATGGCGCCAGAAGCTATCTATAGTGGTGCGGGCGACAGCAGGCGACGGCAGGGGGAATTTTTTTTCTGCTGATGATGAAGTATTTAATTTAGCAAAAATCAAGCATGTATGATTTCTTATAAAGAAACACTACAAATATCTCTTCTGCATTAATTTGTTGCCTTATATTTACGTAATGTCTTGTTCTTCTTCAACAATGTTGACTGTGTTAATTTGTTGCCTTATATTTGCGTAATGGCTTGTTCTTCTTCAACAATGTTGACAAGTATGAACACTACACCGGACTTGGACGAGTAGATTTAGCTGTGACTATATAAGTCTATTGCGCAGACCTTGTTTTACTTTGGCGGGGTGGCTGAATCGAGTCACGGACAGACAGACAGACCAAAATTTCTGGGTTTAAGTAGCCCAATAAGACTATCCTCTCTAAAAATCTGTAATCATGCACGTATGTTGGCACATTGCACAAGCGAGTACGGAATACCGTCAGAAATCAGTTGTGCAGGGGTAGCCGGAGGGAACGCCATCGTACCAGGAGCGAAGATGTGGGCTTATTAGCGGGGTTTATGGAGTGCAGGAGAGAGGCCATAGAAAACTTGGGGGTGTATATAGGTTCAATGAGCTCTCTCCACATTCCTTGTCATTAGCAGTGTTGGACGGGGATTACCTATTTCAGCCATACCCTCTTTAAGGCGACGTTAAAATACATATACCAAAGGAGAGGACGCGCTGTAGTGAGCCGGAGCTTCCAGGTGTTCTTTTTGGTACGATTGGGGGGAGGGGGATCTACTGGAGCTCCAGAGACGTTCCTTAGGGTCACACGGCCAGTGCGAGAAAAGAGTATAAGTTACGAGTATAAGTTAAGAGTATACACTACTATAAGTTCTCGCCAGAAAGAGCGCTCATCGATACATCACACATGCACATCAAAGTGGCCCATCTCATTCTTCCACCGTTGCTTGAGATTTTACCGCGCATGGCAGGAAGAATCTGTGTTCTAGGCACTGTGACACAACTGTATGTGCCAAAATTTTGGTTTTCTTTCTTCACAGCGGTCTTTCTTAGTACGAAAGCACTGCAAGCCTACCTCGGCCGATTTCAGGTCAACTCATTCCGTCGGTCACGCCGAATCCTTGAAGCCTCATTCCCAAAGCCTCATTCCCAAAGCCTCATTCTCAAAGCCTCATTTTGAAGCCTCCCGTACTTTATGGGTTATTATCAGCTTCCACCAAGGTTGATGCGCAGAAAAGGCATGGGGCGACACGGTCACGGTGACCTATGGTTCATTTCATAAGCTGCGTGCAGCGCACGGGATGCTACATCGTCCTTAGCAGCGCCAATTAGCAGGTTTAACTCACCGTAACAGCCGGAGAAAAGCGACGATGGGCGTCGACGCCTTAGAAGGACCTTTCCGGGGCCCCCTGGGCAGGTGGATCCGCAATGCCCCAGCACCCATTGCGGATATTCTTCAGCGGGCCACTGTAGAAATTCACGGTAAGACGTGCTCGGTGGGCGGATTGCTGAGAACGATGTATCATCCACTGGGCTGCAAGCTGCTTGTTAAATTAACTATGGAAAAGGCAGTGGAACGACTCCGCCCTCCGCGTGACTATCAGGGCATCGACAGTAGCGGCGGCGCTGCCATCCAGGAAGGTAGGTGTGAGCACCAAACGAGCTCGCTTTACCGCATATCCGTCTGTTTCTGCTGCACCCATACTTGTTTTGAGTGGAATTCGAAAAAAATATTCGTGTCATTTTTTCGATTGCGTTTTCGGGCAAATACCATAAATACATTCTAACGACTGCATTAAGGTACGTCCTCACTTGCGGGGCCGCGTGCGCACAGCGCCGAGCGCACAAAAACCCCTTGTGGCCTGAATGTCCAATGAGACGAAAGATCCACCGAAACGAAAGGTCCAATCGAGCCTGAATGTCCAACGAGACGAAAGATACACCAAGTCTGAAGGTCCAATCGGGCCTGAATGTCCAACGAGAGAAAGATTCACCAAGTCTGAAGGCCCCACAGTTTTATTCAAGGCACGCATTTGTTGTGAAGATTAAGCCGATGGCGATAGGTTAAAGTGTTTTGTGCCAACATTACACTACCTTAATAAAATGAGCGTTGTGACAGTGCAGGTAGTCAATATAAAGCGTTGCACATGAACGTGCCGTACCTGATGGCTTTCGTAAACCTCCTAAAACTAGTTCCACCACAAAACAAACAAGAAAGTGTGATTGTGAGTATGGAAATCTATAAGACTAAACTGTTTATTCGCGGCACAGAATACGATCGTATGATTAATGGCTTGTGAGGACTGGCCCGGAAATCCCAAAATTTCGCCAAATATTGTTAAGCTAGAAAAACAAACTTCTGCTCAATTGATTCTTTTAGCAACGTATGGGATATGTCTTCTCAAGTTAGCTGGAGCACTCCTTAATGGTTGGATAGAATTAACGTGCACACAAAATCATCTCATCCGCTATGAGAATAAATACTTGCATTCGAGCAGCATCCGCGGCTAGCGCTCTCTCTTGTTCACTCCTTCGTTTCAAGAATAGTTGACCATCCCTGGGGAGTATCGGAACTGACCAAACGTGTGGCGGACTAACCGTTCGTCCGCTCACATTTAGTCCCTAAAGGGACAAAGTCAATGATTGGAGCAAAGCCAAGTAGTCCCCCAGAAGACGAACCTTTAGTCCTTTCTGGATAAGCATGCACGCAGTCTTTTTAGGCCGATTATGCGGAAATAACTTTTTCAGGAGATTGAAATTTTCAGTGCTTGCATGCTTGCTTGCAAATTTTCAGGCCTTTGAGCCTACCTGGACTTACCATCCGACACGACGGACCAGGCTCCCATGCAGTACTAAAACTTCAGCGTACCATGACTCAGCTAACCAAATTCATTCACCACATCGGGCACAAACAGGCAGGAGTGAAGGAACCAGACGTCATCCGACTTAAGCTTTTTTCAAAGGCACGTATGTACAGCACACCTTACCTGTCTCTCAAGAGAGCCGAACGGCGAACATTCTGTGCTTGTGACATGACGCCATGATATCATTCACTGCAGCTGAATAAAATATGCCTTTTCGTATGCTGCGAATGATCTCATGATGTCATGTCACAAGCATAGACACGCACGCACACAATAATAATAGAAGTAAAACGAGAACAAAGCAACAAACGTAAACAAAGAATCGTAAGACTTATTTCGGAAAGGGGGGTAACCTGAACAGCACACGACCGCTGATCTGAAACCAGATGACTGGTATCGACAACAATGAGCCGCAGGAATACAGTATTATGATTTTTACTAGCTGCTAGTGATTATTAATGGCCATCCTACGGTATCTACAAAAGAGGTTTTCTGATCGTCTGCTACCTCATTCGGCTCCTTCCTACCGTGAATCATCATCGCGCGTTTCGTTTTGCATATCTCAGGTGGCACCACCGATCCAAGATCAGCTTGCCCGTCCATAATGGCAGCCAATTTGCCATAGTCGAAAATCGTTAATATGTATTTGCAGAATAAACAGGTATCTCCTGTCGTTGTTCCCAGTGCCAAAGAAAATAGACCACAAAATGCGACCTCCGTGTGAAGTTTCAGCGCGAACGGAGCAGCGATACGCTCAGGAAGTTTTTTTTTAATGTTCCATTTATCAATGTAACACCCTGTATGTCCTGGTGCTGAGTCTATGCTGCTGAGGGCATCGCCAATTTTCTAGTGTTGCGGAGGACAGGTGAGGAAAGGGAATCAATGAAAAGAAGACGGTTTTTGAAAAGTCTCCAGATTTGAAAAGTGAATACTATGATCATTCAAAGGCTTGAAACTTGTATTTGGGCTTGCACTTGTGACAGCGTGAAGCACAATAATTTCGTTTTTATAAGTGGGCGCGAAGTTTAAACAAAATATCAGAAGGGAAGATATTCAAGTAGGATGTTTTATCTAAATAATTGATTAATGTGTGAAATCTTGGCTGACAAATGACACATCAAATTGGCGCCTTGATGAGACCGAACTGAGAATATACAACCGTCATCCGCATCGACCTCTTTTTACGGGCTACGAGCAGTTGACGGACACTCACGCGCGTACGCGGTGAGTGTCAGGCGACTGTCGTAGCACCCTTCTTTTTTTAAAGACGATAGTCTTTCTTGGGCTCCTTAAACGCAGAAATTTTGGTCTGTCTGTATGTCTGTCTGTCTGTCCGTCTGTCTGTCTGTGACTCGATTCAGCCACCCGGCCAAAGTAAAACAATGCCTGCGCAATAGTCTTATATATTAACAGCTAAATCTACCCGTCAAAGTCCGGTGTAATGTTCATACTTGTCAACATTGTTGAAGAAGAACAAGACACTACGCAAATAGAAGACAACAAATTAGTACAGAAGTGATATTTGCAGTGTTACTTTATAAAAAATCATACATGCTTGACTTTTGCGAAATTAAATGCTTCATCAACTGCAGAAAAAAAAATTCACCCCGCCGTCGCCTGCTGTCGCCCGCGCCACTATAGATAGCTTCTGGCGCTATTTTAAGAAATCAACCGGCAACAGTTACGAAAGGTTCCACTAGATAGGTTCCACGTTCTGCTTGCAACGCACGTGGATTAGGGAAACGCGGTTCTATAAACGTTGAAGTAGGGCGCCTCGATTCACGCGCGTCTTCGCCGTACGGCAGCTTTGGCATCGAGACACCGAGATTTGGAGCAGTGGAACGCGGGAAATTGAAAAGGATTTAAGCAAACCTTTCGCATCTTTACCTTGGGAGGAGCGCGACGCAAGAGGAACAACATGAGAGGTGAGCGGTAAAGCGAACGGAGGCATTTACTTGGCAAAAGTCGATAAAGACTATCGTCTTTTGACGACATTTGCAACGAAAGGAGCAGATACGCGGCATTTTTTTATGGAAGACCACGTGACTGTTTTCTTGTTTGTTTAGCGCTCACGTGCCTGCCATGCGCATGAAGCTCGGTAACATTATTTTTTCGCTGATATTAGTGCACACCAAAAAAATGAAAGAACCCTTATAGTTTTCCCGAAGGATAAAACAGGTCCGAATGAAAAAGCTGAAGTCCTATTTCGGCACTCTCAGCAGGGTCATTCTATGCCAAACGTCCCAGCCGTAAAATCGACCATCACGAATTTACTCAGTAAAAATTGTGGGTCATCCTCGCATGACCCACAATGCTCCCTGAAAGCGTTTTTCTCCAAAAAAGAATTTGTTCTGTTTCTAGCGGCCCTTTTATCTCCAGGGTTTCAAGCAAACTTACGTCTGTGAAAATATTCATGAAAAAGTAAATTCTCTTACAATATCCACCATTTTTTTATAAACATCATGTCGATGCCCTGGGCTGCTGTATGCCGAATTTTTAAAATATTTTTCCTTTTCTTTGCTGTGATTACGTCATTCAGAAAATACACGATGTCGAGCATTTTCAAACATTTTTAGCAAACACAAGCACATTCTCTCAGCCAATGAAGCATTTGTACCTGTATTTCAGCATTGTGGAAAATTGATAAAAACTATATTTACACTGAAAAAAGATTAAATGTGCGAGAAAACGTTTGTCAAACTTGGGAAAATCTCCCTTATGGCCCATATTCACCTTGAAATTGCGCATTGTTGTGCTCGTAGTAAAAATATCAAATGCGAGCCATTCACTAGTACCAATGATCGCAGTTTATTTCAGAAAGTTTAATCAGAACAGGTTTTGTTTTAGCAGAGAAAAAAAATTTTCAATTTGTTCAGCGACACTCCCTCACCCCGTTTTCCACAGAGCGTCTTCTCTGCACGGCATGCACCTGCCTGCATGAAAGATCCGCGAGCCAGCGGGTTTGAGCTACAAGAATACCTTTCGCCGCAATGGTAGTTCGTAGCGTCAGTACAGGAAAAAGGAATAATTCGCGTGTGAGTGGGAAAAGTACAACATGCAGCTAACGGTGGTGCGCCCATTCTATGAGCGCGGGTAACTCAACGGCTAGCTGGACGTGGACGGGCATTTAAAGAAGCAGGGTATGTTATACGCGGTATCTTTTAAGTAGGCCGAAAATTACGAAATAAACAGCGGTTGAGTCATCGAGTTAAGCGGATTTATTTGTATGCGTTAGCGGGAATTGCATAACCCGATGCTTTAAATGCACATCTGATGTGCAGCCGCTGAGTTACCCGTACTCATGGAATGGGCGCACCACCGCTATCTCCACGTTGTACTTTTCCCACTAACACGCGAATTATTCCTTTTTCCTGTACTGACGCTATGAACTACCATTCTGGCGAAAGGTATTCTTGTAGCGCAGACCCGCTGGCTCGCGGCTCTTTCATGCAGGCAGGTGCATGCCGTGCAGGGAAGACGCTCTGTGGAACAACGGGGTGAGGTAGTGTCGCTGAACAAATTGAAAGTTTTTTTCTCTGCTAAAACAAAACCTGTTCTGATTAAACTTTCTGAAATAAACTGCGATCATTGGTACTAGTGAATGGCTTGCATTTGATATTTTTACTACGAGCACAACAATGCGCAATTTCAAGGTGAACATGGGCCATAAGGGAGATTTTCCCAAGTTTGACAAACGTTTTCTCGCACATTTAATCTTTTTTCAGTGTAAATATAGTTTTTATCAATTTTCCACAATGCTGAGATACAGGTACAAATGCTTCATTGGCTGAGAGAATGTGCTTGTGTTTGCTAAAAATGTTTGAAAATGCTCCACATCGTGTATTTTCTGAATGACGTAATCACAGCAAAGAAAAAGAAAAATATTTTAAAAATTCGGCATACAGCAGCCCAGGGCCTCAACATGATGTTCACAAAAAATGGTGGCCATTGTAAGAGAATTTACTTTTTCATGAATTTTTTCACACACGTAAGTTTGCTTGAAACCCTGGAGATAAAAGGGCCGCTAGAAACACAACAAATTTTTTTTGGACAAAGACGATTTCAGGGAGCATTGTGGGCCATGCGGGGATGACCCACAATTTTTACTGAGCAAATCCGTGATGGTCGATTTTACGGCTGGGACATTTGGCATGGAATGACCCAGCAACATACTCGCGATCAAGCTTGCTTTCGTGAATAGCGTTGCGGCAGACTCAAATTTTACGACGTAAATCAGAGGTGCCAGGCGTACATTTCACTTCAAATTATCGTGTAAAAGTTATTGCTTGTGAACATTCAGAAGGTCCCACAACTATATTGCGGTAGAGGTCATTGAATGTAACTTTAGAGTGCTCCGGAGATTTATTTCATAGTAAAAATGTCCAACGAGACGAAAGATCCACCGAGTCTGAAGTTCCAATCGAGCCTGAATGTCCAACGAGATGAAAGGACCACCGAGACGGAATATCCACTGTTGGAGCTTTCGTCTCGTTGCATCTTTCGTCTCGTTGGACCTTTAGACGCTGAATCCACAAAAACGCGCGCCGCGAAACGCCCTTTTGCGGCAAGATTCCTCTGCCGCGCAAGGATAGGTCTTGACCCATTTTTGCGTATTCAGCGCCTAAACGTCTAACTAGACGAAAGGTACAACAAGACGAAAGGTCCAACAGCGGATATTCCGTCTTGTTGGATCTTTCGTCTCGTTGGACATTCAGGCTCGATTGGACCATCAGACTCGGTGGATCTTTCGTGTTGTTGGACATTCAGGCTCGATTGGACCTTTCGTCTCGTTGTACATTTAGGCTGTTCTATTAAATGAATGTCCGAAGCACTGTAAAGTTACCTTGAATTCTCTCTACGTACCGCAATAAGGTTGTGGGACCTTCTGCATTTTCACATGCAATAACTTTTACATGATAATTTGAAGTGAAATGTACGCCTGGCCCCTCTGATTTCCGTCGTAAAATTTTAGTCTGCTTGCAACGCTATTGAAGAAAGCAAGCTTGGTCGCGAGTACGTAGGTGAGAGTGCCTAAATAGGACAGTTTTTTCATTCGGACCTGTTTCATCATTCGTGCAAACTGCAAGGGTATTTCTCGCTTTTTTTTTTTGGTGTGCGATAATATCAGCGAAAAAATAATGTTCCCGAGCTTCAGGCGCATGGAAGGCAAGTGAGCGCTAAGCAAACAAGCAAACAGTCACGTGCTGTTCCATCAAAAAAAGGAGGGTGCTACGACAGTCGCCTGAGTCCTCATTCGCACAGCCGTCACCTTCACCGTCATGGCACCGTCAGGTCAAAAACCCGCGACAGAGACGTTAACGAATTAGCGTTCGTTCTGGAGCTCTCCGTCCGAGTACAGGGTCGTCTGCCTAAGTGATCAGTTTAGCCTTGAATTGAGCGTGCTTAATCTGAAAAGTAAAGAAAATGGCTTAGACTTTTACGTGTACTCTCTACTCGCGCAATTTATCTTTAAAAATTTGTTTTCTGATTGGCTGGTTTACCACGGGCGGGGTACCGTCGCGTTGACGGAACGGAAACCTAGAGCTCTGCTTCCCGTTACCGTCGCATCGTTTTCGGCGAAAAATCTCCCGAGAAACCGTCGCCCATGACGGAAGACGGTGACGTAACGGTGAACTGACGGGGTGAAAAACGGCTGTGTGAATAATGAGGGCTGACACTCACTGAGTACACGCGCGAGTGTTTCTCGACTGCTCGCCGCCCGTAAGCAGCGGTCGATGCGGATTAGGGTTGTATATCCTCAGTTCGGTCTCATCAAGGCGTCAGTTTGATGTGTCCTTTTTCATCCAGCATTTCACATATTAATCAGTTATTAAGATAAAACATCCAACTTGAATATCTTCCCTTCTGGTATTTCGTTTAAATTTCGCGTCCACTTATACAAACGATGTTATTGTGCTTCACGCTGTCACAAGAGCAAGCCCAAATACCAACTTCGGGTGTTGGAACGATCATAGTATTCGCTTTTCAGATCTCAAAACTTTTCAAAAACCGTCTTCGTTTCATCGATTCCCTTTCCTCATCCGTCCGCAACACTAGAAATTTGGCTAGTCTTCTGTCCGATGCTCTCAGCAGCATACACTCAGCACTAGGGCATACAGGGTGTTACATCGATTAATGGAACGCTTTAAAAAAATTCCTGAGCGTATCGCTGCTCCGCTCGCGCTCAAACTTCGCACGAAGGTCGCATTTTGTAGTCTATTTAGTTAATCACTGGGAACAACGACACCTTGTATCACCTTGTATCCAATGAGCTACGTGTGCTATAGTCTTAGAAGGAGGGTTCCTTCGTATAGTTATGCCGGTAGTTCGTTTTGGTGAGAAGGCCTTAGCCGCGGTCGAGAAAAACTTTACGAAAACTGACGTTGACTTGCTTGCAAGACCCGCCGCGGTGGCTCAGTGGCTAAGGCGTTGCACTGCTGAGCACGAGCTCGCGGGTTCAATTCCCGGCCGGGGCGGCCTCTTTTCTGATGGAGGCGAACAGTAAAAACTGCCGTGTGTAAGAGATTTCGGCACACGTTAAATATCCCCAGGTGGTAAAAATTAGTCCGGAGCCCTTCTCTACGGCGCGCCTCATCGCCTGCGTTGCGTTGGCGCGTTAAACCCTACAATCAATCAATAAATCGACTTGCTTGCAAGGAAAAAGGAAGCTGCTCTCTGTTGACTGATATGAATTTGAACAAATTAGCTCAGGCAGTCAAGAGGGCCAACAAGCTTCCACTTGATGTTTTTTTCACCGCTAAAACGCACAAGCCTAGCATTCCTTTTCGTGTCATTATTACAGAGTGAGACACGTGGCGATACTGCATTTCTGGTTTTCTTCAGAAGTTTTTATCGGCCTTGCACGTGGAAGATCTTTTTCTTGTCCCCAATTCACTCGCTGTAGCAGAATATCTTAATACGCATACCCTTTCAGATACCACTGCCATTAGCATGGATGTAGAAGATTTGTTTTACTCGCTTCCTCATGTTCACCTTTTGCCAGCTGTTAAAGAGTGAATTACTTTAGGGAATGATTGAATGGCTTTCAAGAATGCGAGCGGCATGACCGTCCCGTCCTTCATGGAGCTATTGTGTTTTTTTTTTAATTCTTTGGTAATATATCACGACGGTGAGGTACTTGCGCAGAAGTCCGGTGTGTGTATTGGTGTACGAGTGGCCCAAATTCTAAACAATATCTTTCTTGCAAGAGTTGACCGCTTCCTTGAAAAGGATTTAAGGGGTATGGTGAAGAAAGTTTTCCGTTATGTGGACGATTACTTGGTTACTTTAGACACAGTTTCCAGCCTCAGGTCTACGGTAGACATTTTAAAGGTTTTTAAAGAAAGGGGTCTTGGCCTTAACTTTATGGTCGAAACACTGGAAGATGGTTGCATTCAGTATTTAGACTTGTCTGTTCTGTTTAACACAGGCCACACTTGTTGGATGTACGCCCCACGATCTGTTAAGCCACTGCTGTATTATTGAAGACGATAGTCTTTCTTGGGCTCCTTAAACCCAGAAATTTTGGTCTGTCTGTATGTCTGTCTGTCTGTCCGTCTGTCTGTCTGTCACTCGATTCAGCCACCCGGCCAAAGTAAAACAATGCCTGCGCAATAGTCTTATATAGTCACAGCTAAATCTACCCGTCTAAGTCCAGTGTAATGTTCATACTTGTCAACATTGTTGAAGAAGAACAAGACACTACGCAAATATAAGACAACAAATTAGTACAGAAGTGATATTTGCAGTGTTACTTTATAAAAAATCATACATGCTTGACTTTTGTGAAATTAAATACTTCATCAACTGCAGAAAAAAAAAATTCACCCCGCCGTCGCCTGCTGTCGCCCGCGCCACTATAGCTTCTGGCGCCATTTTAAGAAATCAACCGGCAACAGTTACGAAAGGTTCCACTAGATAGGTTCCACGTTCTGCTTGCAACGCACGTGGAGTAGGGAAACGCGGTTCTATAAACGTTGAAGTAGGGCGCCTCGATTCACGCGCGTCTTCGCCGTACGGCAGCGTTGGCATCGAGACACCCGATTTGGAGCAGTGGAACGCGGGAAATTTAAAAGGATTTAAGCAAACCTTTGGCGTCTTTACCTTGGGAGGAGCGCGACGCAAGAGGAACATGAGAGGTGAGCGGTGAAGCGAAAGGAGGCATTTAGTTGGCAAAAGTCGATAAAGACTATCGTGTTTTGACGACATTTGCAACGAAAGGAGCAGATACGCGGCATTTTTTCGTCTGGTCGTTCAAATCTAGTGAAGAATGCCGTGGCTTTATCAAGTTTGGTGTTCTGCTGACACAAAGTCATGTGTTCATTAAATGGGAAGTAGCTTCGAAGACCAAGTGGTAAATTTAAGGCTGCCGGATTCCCGGAATTAAGCCCTGTTAACTTGGACATGTGAAAAACTCGTCAAAATGTTTAGGTCTGGAAATAAGAATGTCAATGTAGAAGTTGACGCCAATAGACAAAGAAATATTGCTGTCATTCCCTACCTTCATGGCATTACGCATAGGCTTAAGAAAGTAGAGTTGCGGTATGGTGTGCAGGTCGCTATAACAGCCCTTTCCTGCCCAACAAAAATATTTTTGAAAAAATGGCCAGAAGTAATTACACTTTGTGTATTTACCCATTCCTAATGATGCTTCGACAAGTGCAGATGGAAATCTCAGAGTATTTCACACAGAAAACAAACCCACACATATGTGTGGGCTGAGCTTCTATTAGTATGATCTGCGCATAGTAAGAATACCTTACAAACAGCATCAGGCGCAGAAAAACTGCATTTTTGCGTATTATTTATAAGTTTTATATTGTTTTCAGGAGCACTTACATTATAAATAGGATTTTGTGAAAATAAATAACAATGAAGTCTTAATTAATATAATTAATAATTATAATTAATAGTATTATCACAAGTAATTACGGAACTATCTCAAGGTTAAGGCGCAAGAAAACGATACCAATGAGCCAGCGCAAAACCGCGAATAAATGACACACCAAGAAAACACGAAAAAAATATTTATCGCTAGCGCTGCAGTGCACGAGCCCGCCAGCCTATACCGCCCGGCAAAATTTTTGTACCGACGAAAGCCGAGCCCACAGATATGTGTGGGTGCATTTTTCAAGCGTGATGACGGAACGCACACGAAGAGAACGGGTGTATTTTTTAGCTGATCGTGTTTTTCCAAGTCCTGCAAGTCGTGTCTTACGCTTGTTATTTAGGAAATACGAGAATAACAAGAAGAAATATCAGTTTTCATCTTGAAGGCGGCTAGCGTGATTGCGCCTGCTGGGATGCCGTTTTTAATGCGAGATTTCTCTACCCTGGTAGCAAAATGAGTGAACCACCGAAACTGATAAAGGGCCTCCTCGATTATTAGTCCCGGATGGTCCGCGGACTGCCCGAGACGCGATACGGCGCTCGATTTTCCCATGTATTCCTATGGGATTTCCGGTAAGAACCAGTCCAGGACTGGTAAATCGAGGATGACCAATGTCTCGGAAGCGTTCGCAGCGCCTACCCACGGCTGTGAAACCGAAACCGAAACAGGAGCCACTAAGTAAACGAATTTGTTGACCCACACGTTTGTGTGGGCTGGGCCGTAAAGGGTTCTGTTTGCGCAAGAGCAGATAATAGGGCGAAGCGTAGGTTTGATAAAAGAAGTGGTAGGCTGTGGAGTTAAGCATGCGAACCGCTATGTTTCTTGCGCAACGAAAGTTGTTTATAGTATTCCCCTGTCATGTGGGCGAACGTATGTGGGCCAAACGGGCTGATGCATAAATATACGCTTACGTGAGCATCATTTATCGATGAAGGGTCCCGCAAGTTCTCATTTCTCATAGCACTGTACCAAATGTGGCTGCTCACCGAATTTACCCGCCGCGGTGGCTGAGTGGTAATGCGTTGCGCTGCTGAGCACAAGGTCGCGGGTTCGATTCCCGGCCGCGGGGCCGCTTTTCTGGTGGAGGCGAAAAGCAAAAACGCCAGTGTGTACGAGATTTCGGCGCACGTTAAAGATCCCCAGGTGGTCAAAATTAATCCGGAGCCCTCCACTACGGCGCGCCTCATCGCCAGCCTTGCGTCGGCGCGTTAAAGGGACACTGAAGGGATTTGTAAACATTGCGGGATTACTAGCGCAAATTGTAGTCCGGAGTCCATAGGCCATGTTTCGACCACTCTGAGCGCGTTTACGCGAATTTATTTAGTAGAAAAAGCAATTCGAAAATGCTGTCCTCCTCTCTGCACCCTCGCCCATTTCTTGTGGCGTTTTCGTGTGACGTCACGAGGAGACGAGCTGGCAATTGGCTGCGCTACTGCACGGTTCGCCGACCTTCCGATCGAGTCAGTTGGCACAGCGTTTAGACCGCCGGCCGCCGACGGGGCGTCGCAATTGGCTCGCTCAATTGAAACTAAGCCACCACACGTTTGTGAATGAAAGAATGTGCCTTTCTTTATTTTATTAGTTTGTACACTGTATCTAGCTCCAAGTCGAGTCAAGGTCGCCTCACACAAGCGCTGCACAAGGGCACATGCGACGCTTCGCTGACGTTACGCTAGTAGGAAAATCTAAGGCCACTTGAAGGCGGGAGAAGAGTCAACGAAGTCAATATTGGTACTAAGAAAATAAAATCAACTGAAACTTTTACTGTGCAGCGCAAAACTAGGGAGCAGGAAGCACTTTTTTGCGCTGGGTGAACAAGCACAGCGGTCAGCAGCACGACCGCACATCTGCGAACGCTTTTCCGTCCAAGAAATGCAATTGCTAGACGTGAGATATTGTGGAAGTTTGGGGGACGCTTACTGCACGGGTGCTATACGACGAATAGTCACCTAAAGTACCCCAAATGAGAAGGCTAAATAAAAGTGTAAACTGGTTATACAATATATACCTTATATATCCAGTCTCGGCTGTGCTGGCCTGTGGCCGAGTGGTCTAAGGTGCTAGGGTATTGTTTTGCAAGTCGGAGGTTCGAATCCAAGAGGGTGCGCCGTGTTTTGTTTTTCTTTTGCCAGTTGATTTTTTAGTTTTCGGCCGATGTTTTCTAAACTGAGTTCACCGTTTTTGGGCCATAACATTCACTGTTCCACGAGCGAGTTCGCAGATGCGCGCAGACTGCCACTGACGCTCTAGCGAGTTCTCGTTAGCGTGCTGCTGCTTGCGGGCACTGGGCACAGGCCTGAATCAGCACACCCTTGGTCTGGTGCGAACACGCTTTTTACGAGGCCTGGTGCGAACACGCTTTTTACGATACAGGCATGAGTGAGGCAAGCTCCGAATATGAGGGAAAAGCGCATGGCATTTGAGCGTCAGCGGTGACGCGGAGGGCGTCATCCACTGTTTAGGCCTCGGCTAGTGATTTCTACGATTCCAAGCCGTCCTGGGAGGCTTATCTCAGGCATTTTACAGCCGACAATATGGCAGAAGGGCGGTACGGCGATTACTGAGATATCGAGAAGGTCCATCCACCGATGCCGTCGGATGTCAAACATGTTGTTTTACAGAACCGAAACCGAAACTTGTTTCAATGCTAACCTCGGACATCGTCCAATCACGGTGACATCTTCTCGCGACGTCACAGCTTTAGTTGGTGCGGCCGCCACAGACCGCGCATGGTAGTTTTTCTTCTTTCCCGCTTTATAAAATAATTAACGACTTATCAACCGGATAAACGATGAAAAGTGTGGTAATTTGAGCCAGTCTACACAGTGCAAGCAAAACCGGGAGCTTGACAAATTCACTTCAGTGTCCCTTTAAACCCTACAATCAATCAATGCTCCCCGAATTTACAAGGCACTGACATTTTGTTTAAACACGGACGGCAGATCACACGTGAAATTGTAGAAGCCTTCCACATTGTGGAAAGGGACGACACGTGCTTTAGCCAAGCGAGTGTGTTGCTTCACTCAAAAGAGTTTGCTTATCTGCAGGGGTCCTGATTGGGCTTTTCTCGAGCATATCAGTTCGCTTTTGGTACATTTTGCTTCGGTAGCACATCTATGCGCAGTATTCTCGTTTTCCTTGCTTTTTCTTTTCATTTGTTTGTGTTGGGGTTCTTTATGCATATATATTTCCTTTGTACCTAATAAAATTAAGTTGTTAGACCAGCGGCTGTCCTGTGTGTTTCTTCTCTCCGTCTCCGTGCCTTCTACTGTGGTTCCGTTCAGCATAGTAGATACCTGTTTATTCTACAAATAAATGATATCGATTTCCGACTATGGCAAAATGGCGGCCATTATGGACGGGCAAGCTATTCTTGGATCGGCGGTGCCACCTGGGATATGCAAAACCAAACAAGCGATGACGATTCACGGTAGGAAGGAGCCTAATGAAGTAGCAGACGATCAGAAAACCTCTTTTGTCGATACCGTAGGATGGCCATTACTAATCACATAGCAGATAGTACAAATCATAATACTGCATTCCTGCGGCTCATTGTTGTCGATACCAATCACCTGGTTTCAGATCAGCGGTCGTGTGCTGTTCCAGGTTACCCCCTTTCCGAAATAAGCCTAACGATTCTTTGTTCACGTTTGTTGCTTTGTTCTTATTTTACTTCTATTATTATTCTGTGCATGCGTGTCTGTGCTTGTGACATGGCTTCATGAGATCATTAACATCATAAAAAGGCGTATCCTGTTCACGTGCAGTGAATGATGTCATGGAGTCATGTCACAAGCACAGAATGTTCGCCGTTCGGCTGGCTTGATAGACAGGTAGGGTGTGCCGTACATAACGTGCCTTATGAAAAAAGCTAAAGACGGATGACGTCTGGTTCCTTCACTCCGGCCCGTTTGTGCTTGATGCGGTGAATGAATTCGGTTAGCTGAGTCATGGTGCGTTGAAGTTGTAGTACTGCATGGGAGCCTGATCCGTCCTGTGGGATGGTGAATCCGAGTAGGCTCAAAGGCCAACTGCACTCCAAATTTCAACCTCCTGAAAACGTTATCTCCGCATAGTTGGCCTAAAAAGAATGCATGCATGCTGAGGCAAAAAGGACTAAAAGTTGGTCTTCTGGGGGACTACCTACTTGACTTTGCCCCAATCATTACACCCTTTAGGGACAAAATCTGAGTGAACGAACAGTTAGTGCGCCACCCGGTTGGTCAGTTCCGATACTCCCCGAAGGACGAACTGGTGAAAGGAAGTCGCAAAATAATAATAAAAGAGAAATGAACCTAGCACCAGCAAGGATCGGAACTCCGACTCCCGCAACAGTAGCCAAGGAGCAGAATACGCTACCACGCCGCGACGGAATTGTCAGTAGAAAATGTGTATGTACGCCGTGCACTACTGTGCACAACGCGACAGATTTTTTGCAAGCCGGTCATCCGTGGCTCTCTAGTTAAAAGAGCACGGAACAAGTTCTCCTCATTAAAAGCCTTTTTCAGTTCTGGGGAAGAGCAGTTGCCTAGTGGCAATATGCTATACTGAACGGTTACTGCTGAAACATGGTGGGACATATCTTCATATACAAAGGAAGCCTTTTACATAATTATCTTAGTTCAGTTTTGCGCATAACACAGCGTATAACGCTCCAGTTTTGCGCATTACACAAATAGCCCTGACTTACAGTTATTTTTTCGTTATTATAAAAAGAATGTCACGTAAAAAATGCAATAATGCCCTAAGACTCTTCTCACCAGAGTATTTATCAACTAGAATCCTAAACTTCTGACCATGCGGACGCGCAATATTTTGGATGTGTTGTTAGAGTTTCGGAGGCTTTGAGGGCGTCAGAAAAGCAGTTCATTGCTTTCTGGATGGCTTACTCTATCTACTAGCTGTTCTTATTGGCAGCCACAATATGGTAAGTATATAACAATAGGCAAACAAATGAAAGTTTGCCATCAAGCAATACAAGGAAGTCGAACTGCGAGACTGACCAAGAGGCGTCATTGTTCAGCGAGTCCAATGAAGCATGATATAAATCAGACAAGAGTAAGACCGAAGACAGAGATAGCGGCAATTTAGGCTTATCTTTTGCATCCGCTGCGCTTCTTTGAATTCTTTCATGGTGACTTTCTCAGAATTAATATTTTTGGTGATTGGTTCAAACGCAAACATTCATAACTTCTACGTGGTAGTGATTTATAGTAAAACTTGGCACAATTTTTTCTCACATTATGGGGTGTGCAACAAAACTCAACAAGTAAAATCACGCCACAACTTTTGATATGGCTCCCTTTCTCACCAAGACGCACTCATCATGTCTCAGTAATGTGTCCCATTAATTTTGGTTCATCGTACGTGTTAAGGCCTACCCTATTTCACGACCAGCCATTTTTTATTGAGTCAACCTAAGATAGAGTGTTCGCATGAGAACAACTTTTAAAACAATATTAAAAAAACATATAAAAGACAAGATATACTTTCTAAGGCTCCCATGGGCCTAAAAATGCTTTATGGTGTACACCAACAATCTGCGTTTATCTTTCCAAAAGTTTTGCACTATAGCTTAACCTAACACCTTTAACTGAAAAATGCGATGACCAGCGTTAGCTGTAAATACACGCTAGAAAAAGGAAAGAAAATGGACAGCTACAACAGATATTTTCCATTTAGTCTCAAATTTGTTCCCACTTTAGACCTCTTACCACGCAGGAAGCTGAAAAGGCAAATGCTATGACCATATAGGCTCAGAGCTTCTTCAAGCCTTCGGTAAAAGTATATTTGGTGCTCTTGATTGTGCATAATGCCCGTGTTGCACTAATGCCGGTGAACACATTTTGCAATAATTCTATCTATTTACACTTATGCGTGATCCAGACGTATGAGCTTTAGAACATAGAAAAAATCGTCCTTAAAGCTTACTCGCCAAATTTAGCACTTGCGCATCGGAAAGCAGAATTTTCAAAAGGCAGATACGTTTAGCTTTTGTTCAGTCGACCAGCGTAACAAAGGAACTAGTAGAAAATTGTGAGCGAAGTCGAAACACTAAGAGGAAATAGCAACCGGTGAGCATACATACTCTGAATTTCAGTCAAACCTCTTCTGCCACGTCTTCATATTTCTCTTTCATTTTTATTTGTTCAGGTATATATCTCTTTTTTTAAGGGGTTTAGAAGGCCAAATGCAACAGTACCATTCGATGAAGCCAGCCTTTGGCCACCCACTGAACTCAATACCAGCCCTGAAAGACGTTTTTTTAACCGAAGAACAATACGAACAATTGAAAAACATTGAAATTTTACGCAACACGACGACACCGGTGAGGTAATAGAGAAATACCCGGCCTGTGATGTGATGTAAAGTGATGTACTTTCGAGTGTTCGTCAAGGTTGCAAAAACTGATTTACCTTGCATGCGATTACCGGGAATTCTGCCAAAGCCGACAGCCACGAAGGCATGGAATTTGTTTTGGTCTTGTATTTGCGCTGTTGTCGGCTACTAGCAGCTGGCTGTCCCCTTTGTTCTAAATATTGCTTACAACAGAATATTGCTCCGACTCTTCGCGCTGCGCACAAGACCAGCTTCGCAAAGAATGGGGCGACGCCGGCAATGTTTCTTCCGTATAGCGGTATCGAAAAATATGCGTTAAATAACGCCGTGAGCTAGTGTAGGTGATTTTAAAATCAAAACTTGCTATTGTTGACGAGTTGATGTTACAGGCAGATCTCTACGATGTCGAGGACAAGATTATCAACACGTTCTTCCCCCACGCCACGTGCGATAAGGCACAACTGTCCCGTCTACCCTGCCTCTCAGTCCCCAACCCACAGGAGTCGCTTGACGAACCCTTCACAATGGGCGAGCTCCAGGCGGCTCTGGGACAAGGCAAACCTCGCTCGGCCCCTGGCCATGACGGGGTTATGCGGCAGGACCTCCGTAATCATCCTGCTGCGGGACATGAGGCGCTTCTTAAACTGATAAACTCTTCATGGGAGCAAGCCCAAGTAGACGATCACCTGAAGCTTACGATCATTCATCCCATCCTCAAACCAGGTAAAGACTCCCGCCGACCGGAAAATTTGCGACCGATCGCACTAACACCGGCGATATGTAAACTCATAGAGCGCTTAATCTACAACTGAATGCAATATCACCTAGAACAAACAGCATGGTTTCACCCGGCACAAACTGGTTTCGGGCCCAATCTCGGAACTCAAGGCTACCTATGGTTGTTACGAAGAGTTATAAATCACGAAAGCTCACACCAGATTACCTCCTGGCAGTAGACATGCAGAAAGCGTTTGATAACGTTAGTCAAGAAGGCATACTCAAGGAGCTCGCGCTGGCCTTCCCCAGTCAACGAGCGCAAACCTGGATACGCAACTTTCTTGAACACCGCCCAATTCGGCTCTCGACCAAAGATGATAGATGGACCCCACGCACATTCTTCCTCGACAGAGGGGTACCGCAGGGTTCCATACTAGGGCCCATGCTTTTCAACCTGGCTATGAACAGACTGGCCAGATCCCTCGAACAAGATACGTCCGCTCGCTTTGCTATCTATGCCGATGACGTCGTGGTGTGGACGGAAGCAGTGGACTATCCAGACGCTGAGCACATGCAAACGGAACTTCAAGCAGCTGTGTTCAGCCTTGAGAGATCCCTCACAGCCCTGAACTTGCAATTGTCCCCAACCAAGACAGAATTTCTCAGCGTCGATGGCCGCCAGGCCACGAATCCGGTTTACCAGTTAAGACTTGACATCGGCAACACTACACTTATGTCCCAGAATGGCACCATCCGGCTCTTGGGCTTGCAAGTTAGAAGCTGCAACAGCCCCAATGCATGGATCCGTAAACTAAAACGACCTGGCGGCAAACTTTGCATTTAATTACAATAATATCCAACAAGTATGGTGGAACCCAACAGCGCTCCTGCCTCACCCTGGCTCGAGCCGTTGCAATAGGCCGGATGACATATGGCTTTCCCACTTACAACCTACGAGATAGACATATGAAAGACCTCGGTGTATTGCATCGTGCCACTATACGTGCCATTACGGGCCTCCCACGACACACCACAGTCGACCTCCTTGAGAAGGCTGCACCGCTTCCACCCCTCGCGATCCTCATGGAAGAGACAAAATTGCATCACCAACAGCGCCTTGACCATTCACTTATTTTATTTATTCAATTTATTCACTTGCCAGTGGTCTTTACAAAGTAGCGTAGAGCGGTCTGACACCCCTAGTAATGCCTGCAAACGGACAATTTCTGTTTAATAGCGTACATGAGATTTTCATTGAGGCTTTCGACTCCCCTTCCCTCATCTTTCAATAACCCCACAGGGCCTCAGGCCTATTTCTAATTAAAGTCGTTCATTCATTCAAGTTTACTCTTATGATAAAAAGTTACGCACACGCAAAATGTGGTGCGGACAAGCATCATACGTCGACCGAGCGCAAAGAAACAGCGGAGAGAGCGCGCCCGAGTGAAGCAGACGACAAATGCGAGAATCCCTAAGCTGACGTCACAGAGGCGCGCTTCGCAGCGCCGCCCGTGGTCGCGCTCACCGCCAATATAACTTTGCTAGGGGAGCAGAGTTGCACGTCCATCCGCCATCTTGAGTTCCAGGTCGTGCGGGAAAGCCACCGTCTTGCATGTAAGAGCTGCCGCCGGGCCGCGCGCCAGCGGCAGCAGCGAGGAGGAGTGGCCAGGATCGACGTGAACAAAAACCTGGCGCACGATATTCGGCTGCTTATCAGCCGAGCGGCCAACGCTGCCTCCGCTTCCACAACCGCCGATGCTCAGTAGAGCAGAACTGACTGAATACGCGGTTTGTGCGCAGCACTGAAAGCGGGCTTTCCTGTCGAACTGGAACCCGTGGCATGGGGCAATCAGACGCGCAACTCTTGAGCTACACGATATACAGGAACCCTATTACTGCCGCAAGCATGCCGCAAGTGAGGACGTACCTTTAGGCCCCGAGATCGAACACAGTCGGCCCCTGGCGGCAGCGGGACGAACCGCTCCTAGTGTGGATGGCGCTTTCGCGTCGTCTGCTCGTTCACGTTGTGCACGGGGCAAAACTCGTGGTGCAAACGATAAAACAACCAATATGTGTACTTGTTTGGCAGTAAGCAATGGCATAGTTACCTCTGGTTCCGCATTTCCTCTAGAGACCAGTGTTGCGGAGTTGCCACTCCGGAATTGGAATGATTCCGGATTCATTCCACCTTTTGGAGATGTAGGAATGGAATGGGAATGGAATGACGACAACGCTTGGACGAATGGAATGGGAATGGAATTAAGGGCATTTTGCCCGGAATGGAATGGGAATGGAATGGAGATTTTTTAGACGACGGTGTCACCATTGCTGGCGCCTTCCAGCTACTTAATTTGTCTGTGGCGACGACTGCGTCGGTATATCTCAAAGGCGACGAAAATGAGAACGCATACCCGCTATCTCGAGGGACTGAATCCGCGCAACCTGCCGCAGCGCGTGTCAAAGTGAACTTCGACCTGCGCAAGCACGTCTGGGCGGTGGTGCTGTTAGGTCGGCTCTTCAAGTTGCGGCAGGCTGCGGGTACGGAGGGAGGGAGGAAATAATGAAATATGCAATATTGAGGCATAGCTTCTCTGTACAAGTGTCCGTGTCGCCCATGGTAGACCGGCGTCTTTCACACTGGCAAGCGCCGTGTAGCCAGGCCAGCAATTGGGGAATAGCGTGGAGAAGCAGAGGGGATACGAACAGCGCGCATCCGAAGCCGCAGTGTTTCTCACCGCAAGATGATGTTGCGAAATCTTGGAGCTAACAATATAAAGCGTTCGCTCATGAAACATGAAACAACGAGTAGATAATTCAGAGACTTATCTACTAATGCGTAGCATTCTTACGTCGCCTGTCGTGAGTGAGGGTTTTTTTCCAGCCACATTTTTTTTAATGATGTCCCACCAATCATCATTTACGTTATTACAACGATTACATTTGGGACTTTTCCGAAATCTGCATTATTTTGGAAATGCAGGGCGTTACATGGTTCATCATTTTCCCTAATTATTTTATATTTGTCTTCATTTTTTATATTTTTTTCAAAATTTCGTTAGAACAATTATGCCTATTTACGCTATTACAACGATTGCAGGTGGAACTTTCGCGAATGATGCATTATTGTGGAAACAGCATGCGGTATAAGATTTGGCATTGTCCATATTTTTTCAATATATTTCTTACTTTTTAGTTTTTCAAAATTTCGTCCTGCCAATCATCTCCATTTAGGTCCTGCCAATCATATCCACAACGAATACATTTGAAACTTTTACAAAATCTGCATTTTTGTTGAAATGCAGGGCGTTACACGTTTCGCCATTTTCCATAATTTTTTTAATATTTCTCTTTTTTTTCGTTTTTCGAAGTTTTGTGCGACCAGTTATCTCCATTTACGCCATTACAGCGATTACAGGTGGAACTTTCGCGATATCTGCACTTTTGTGGAAATGCAGGGCGTTACACGGCTCTGGTGTAGGTGTACTCGGCAAAGAACGCTACTCATTAAAACTGTTAAAGGTGTTCTGTGCCGCTGCCCTCCCGTCTCTCGCATTGGTACAGTAGTATTAGTGCAGTGCTCGATGCTGTATGTTCACTTGAAATCATTCAAGTAAGCATTTAGAATACGTGTATGTGAGCAAGCTCCTCGCGACATGTCTCTTAGTCATTCACAGCATACTAATGGCGTTGATACGACGGTACGCAAATTAGATAGCAAGATAGCATGCGACGGACTGCGCAATGAAACGGAAAAAGCCTACATCAACGTAAGAGCGTAATACCTGTTTCATCTCGCGTCGCTCAGTAACAAACCTTTAAAACCTACTAACATGCAAATACTATAATATATACTCGATCCGTTACTTATTATGCAAAAAGGGGCAGTGCAACACTGAACCTTTTTAAAGCGAATGCTTTCTCAGTAGGACCGAGCACATTCTCTCAAAAATTTATTACATTATCCTTTATACCGGTTGCTCGAACGAAAAGCTCTGATAAGGTCTCTACACGCGGCGCGTGCGTAAAACCGGAGACCGCAAATGAAGTCTCTCTTTTTCTCTGTCTCTCTGAAACTGGACTTCCATTGTGTGAAAACGCTTACTTCAAAATCGCAAAAAACGAACGGGTCTAAATGAGACAACACACGCTTCGATCATGAAAAAGGAGTACAATAATGAACCTTTACCTTTATCTCATAAACCACGTAACTTTGTACATACATTTAGATCATTCGTAGTTGCGTTTACTTGCAAAAAATTGTCTCATGGGTTCGTTCTTCGCTTGCGATTTGGGTGCTTGAAGGTTTGACGATCGGTTAGAAGCACTTTCGGCGAAACCTGGACGCACTTTTAGCTTTCGCGCTTCTTTCTACTTTCAATAGGTCGGGACGGTAATTTTTTGCGTTGGGTAGTTGTTCTGCACGATATATGTAAACAACCTGTAACACCTGCCACCTTGGGTGACAAGTGGCACATTTTTTTACTTTTGCAGTTTTAAACCCGTACGATAACGTAAGATACACGTTGCGTTTCTCGGCAACTCCATAAAGCACCTGAGGCATTTTTTTACGATGCGGAATTAAAGGAATGGAATTGAGCTTCCCATCCATTCCAGGAGTGGGAATGGGCTGACATTTGTCATTCCGAGGAATTGAAAGGAATGGAATCGCGACAAATTTTAATTCCTCGGAATGGAATTGGAATGGAATGGCGATGCCCATTCCGCAACACTGCTAGAGACGCAATAATCAGCGGCCGTTGCGGGTTAATGCGCTGGTTTAATTCCATGAATCATCTTCGGCATGGTAAAACGTGTTATACATGTGAAACCTGTTATAAACATTGCTTGGACACATTTCCCTTTTCTTATTGATAAGTGAAGTCGTCTGCCCTTTCGGTAGCGTCAAAGGGATAAAAGTTTACTACAAAGGATAAAAGTTTAATACACGAAATGGGTAAGAAGCGACAAGACCCATAGGTCGGCAGGCTCACTCATGCGTGCACTCACCCACCCCTCACTCACCACTTACGAGTGAGTGGTGAGTGAGCTTCACCATGGTTTCGACCTGGTAAGTGCGAGCGCCACTCGCGGTAAGCCCCGCTCAGCACTCACGAGTGCAAGTTCCACTCGCGGCGAGGCAAGCTCAGCACTCGCGAGTGTGAGTTCCACTCGCGGCGAGCCCCGCTCAGCACTCGCGAGTACGAGCGCCATTCGCGGTGAGCCCTACTCACCACTCGCGAGTGCGAGTTCAACTCATCGAGAGCCCCCCTCAGCACTCGCGAGTTCGAGTGCTACTCGCGGTGAGAACCACTCACCACTCGCGAGTGCGAGTTCCACTCGCGGCGAGCGCCGCTCACCACTCATGAGTAACGAGTGCACTGGCGCTTCTTGCGCGATGTGCGGTGCTTACCGCGGTGAGCACCACTCGCTGTTGTCATTCGTCGCAGGAGGTGCTCGCTGGGGTAATTGCTGCTGGCGATACCCACTCGTGCGCACAGCCACTAGTTAATGGAGCGATTGCCTTCAGCTTCAGGAATATGTCGCTACTGCCCTCCTGTTATGGGGCGCGGTGGAATCAACTCTCCGGTGACGTGTTGATTTAGGAATACGATTTGGATGGACGTCTGACGCCATAATGCACTGATTATCTTCACTGTCATGACTCATTGAGGGGCAGTTGCGCGCACTCTCGCCGAACAATGTTTCTGGCTCACAGCGTTTTGTATTGGAATTGGTGTCGGTAACGGCATCGCAACAAAGCGAATTAACTTTACTGCCACTTAGCGCTGCGACGGAAGCATTAGAAAGCACCGTGGTATAGTGTCGTTGGTTGGCTTGCTACTGCTGTCAATATATAGGCTGTTCTGAAGTACAAAATGTGAGTGTCATACTCGTTTGAAAAGGCCTCGCAGATTTTCACAGATTCGCGTATCACGATGGCGAAACGGTTGGGATGGGGGAATTGCGTGTTGTGGACGAAGTAGCCCATTTTCGAGGCCTTGGTGTAATAAAGGTATCGGTATTTGTCATTATTTGTTACGGCGGCGCTCCGTTATGAAACTTCGCTTTCACACGGACCTGTCGCCACACATCCGTCTACGGCAATTACGGTGCTTGCCTTGAGGCATGCGATTTGCTGTTGCCCCGATTGACACACCTGAAAACTTCACCGCTGCCTTTTTATGGAAAAATTCACGTTCACCAAAATTTTTAGATTGCGTCACGTTGCATGCATGTTGCATTGATTCATATACCCGTATGTCTATCGTACCTTTCGCAACGTGCAGCAGATGAAATAGCTCGCCTTCACAGGAACCTGACGTAGTATTTGTCATGATGACTCACCGACTGCACCCTTCGTTTAGTTTCCTGTCTCCCGCTGTAGTTTGCGTATCTGTTCGTGCAGATTCACAAGAATTGTACGTCATGTCTGACTCCTAATTCGCTTTATCGAATCGCAGAGTTCGAATCGTTACTGCTGCGTGCAGTCTCGCTGTGAAATTTATATTTCATATCTTCAGATCGCGAAAGGTAAAAAAAAATCGCGCCAATCCACCCCGTGAATGTGGTTGGAAAGCAAAGCTGTAAACGATTACCCATGCGACGTCACTTAAATTCACTGACATCGCTCTACAAATAGTAAAACCAGAGAAAGGTGAAATGCACTTAACCACACCATTTATTACGTCAAAGAGATATTTTTGGTAAGGTTAAATCAATGCATGATGCATTAACGTTGTTTGGTTCAGTTGTATTGGTGTAGCACAAGAGTGGAAACTTTTTTTATAAAATTAAAGTCAGCTCCAAACAGGTGTTAAACGATCTGACTTCTCCGCTGAGGAACGGAGGCGACGAGTTTGCGGTAGAGAAGGAGAAGGAGGAGGAAGAAATACTTCTGTTCAGATTTCTGAACGGCCCAGAGTGCATCCTTGGGGAGTGATTCCTTCTTCTGTGGGGCCCATATGCAGTCCGCGTGGCCTGGGTTCTGTCCACCCGCTGAAGCTGAGTAGGTAGAGAGGGCCTGGACAGCAGCATCTCCCATTGCTCTAGTTGGGTAGTTGACGGAAAGAGAGGTGGTGGCTCAGGGCTAAAGTCGCACACCCCGATTACGGGGCGGAGTGTTCCTACTTGTGAGCAAAATTTACATTCAACGTCGTAGCTATTCGGACGCATTAAGTGAAGACGCGTAGGCTGTGGGAAGGAGCCCGGATTGTATGAGCCGTAGGGTAGTTTGTTGTTCTCTGGAATGTTCAGGGTAAGGCGAAGGTACGGTCTGTGTCAGAAGGCGATAATGCTGGGTTATCTCCCTGAACGTGACAAGCGGGTGATTGTCCTCGTGCAGCTGCATAGCACGGGAGGTAAAAGCGCAGGCTTGTTGGGTGGGCGTATTTGTTGCCCTCCATTTAAGCGTGAGGGGGTGTCCAGGTGAGCTGAATGGAACCGTTTGGGGAGTGGTTTTTTAGCACGCGCAGTGTAGGTCAGGACACCCAACCCAACTGGGAATTCCAGTAGGCTTGCTAGGTATCGGTGACTACCCTCCGAACCCTGGTTGAGTGAGAGCCAAGGTGATGGCTGCCTCTTCCTCTGTGGTCATTTCTTGGGTCCTAAGCGAGGTACACGCAAGGAGGTTGGTTCTGGAGGTAGCCATTTTGATGGCGTATTGCTGCCCTCGATGCTTGGAGGCGTCTGTGTAGATAACTGCATGATCCCCACTGAGGGTAGTGTTTAGCGCTTGAGCCCGTGCTTTTCGGTGACCCTCGTCATGTGAGGGGTTCATATTTCTAAGCAAAGGGAGCATCTTTAGTTTTAGTCGCCAAGAGTCTGGCAGTACGTCGGGCAGGGTGACATTCTGGGCTGCCCAGCCAATCTGGTGAAGCATGCGGTTACCCACCGAAGTTCTGAGTCGGACCTTCTTGTTAGAAAGATGGCCTTCTATCAGCTCTTCCACCGTGTTGTGGAGCCCCGTGCTAAGCAGCCTCTGTGTGGACGCACTCATGAGAAGACCAATGGCCTGCTCGACCGCCTTTCTAATCATTATATAAAGCATCTCTATGTCTTCCTTGTCGAGAAGAAGACAGCGGGTTGACGTAAGTGACTCTCGAGAGGACAAAAGCTTCAATTAATCGAAAGGTACCGGATTCCTTTAGGCCTCGCTTCTTGGTGGCAACTCGCCTGATCATGTGCATGATTTGATTAATGCTGTTTTTGAGGCGCTGCAAGGAGACGTCACTCTTGGTGTTAGCCTCGAGAGGTAGGCCCAGGATCTTGATGCTGGGGCTTGGAGTGATGGACTGACCATCAAGGAGTATTTGAAGGTATTCCTTGATTTGGCGTGAGGGCGGACGACAGAGCTGTGATTTTTTACGTGAACACTGGAGGCCACAGGCTTTAGCACGTTGGCGTACTAGAAGTGAGGTGCCATGCATTGGTGTGAGCGTCCTTTAATTTTTGTAACTCTTAGCACATGAGCAAGGTGCGCACAGGGCCGCTAGACGGGCGTGAGTGGTCGCGTGACGCTTTCACGTGGCATTCAGCGAGAACGCAGGGGGTAAACCCGTAGATGTGCTTGGTGAGTACACCACCTGTCTTCCCCGTCTTCGCGTGGGCTCGTAGCTTATCGATAAGACAACGGGCTCTGGCTTTGTTAGTCGATTAGTTCCAGGTTCGATTCCCTGCGGTGCCAGTAAATTCTTTTATTTGTTCACTATAGTTTTCTGGTGACACCAACGGTCGCGAAAGAACCCTTGGGGGGTAGAGGTAAAAAGCTTTGCTTTAAAACGCGCCGTTCGCGCTGCTATGTTGTCATCGACGGTCATTTACCTATACGCTTGTGAATTTGCCTGTTCAACTTGAAATTGGACCTGGGCTTCCGCATCATACTTTTTCATTCTGCCTGTGCACGGTCGTCAACTATAGTTCTGAAGGCGAAATTACTTCTGCTGCTTTATTTTCGTTTTTCGCGTTGTCGTTAGCCCGAACACTGTAGTCCCCATCATGTTTGCTGCGCTAATTCGCTAAAAAGTACTTCGCAGTCTAGTGTGCCTCATATTTTGTGCGCCGTATGTAGATCGTCGTGTTCATGCCGATGGCGAACAGACTAGCGGTGAGGTACTGGGACCACTGTTTGGTGCACGCTTTCTCGGCAATCGGATAGCGTAATTTGTGAGTGAGTGATGGAGTGAATGAGTGCGGGCGTGTGTTCGTGTGTGTGCACCCACGTGCGTGAATGCGCGCGCGTTTTAGTGTGCGTTCGTGTGTGCTGTGTGCGTGTTTGTGTGGGGGCGTGCGCGTGCGTCCATGTGCCTGTGTACGTCCGATGACTCCTATTCTCCCCATTATTTCATATGAACTTTCGAAACGAACGCGGCTCGGTGCCCTGTGCCTGCGCATGACGGCGTAACTTATGATCAAGCTGAGGCTTTGCTCTGCGGCAGGCTGGCGCCGTTGAGGGGGATGGAGGCGGGTGCCAGCCACCTGGTCTTCATGAGGACGCCGGCGCTAAAGATAAGGCGGCGCCGTGTGGCGCGACCGACGGCGCCGCCCCTCTCCCTCACCTTGTCTGCCAAGCGCTCAAGGCCAAGCCCACGTGGCCAAGCCCTCCGGTAGCCTTCCTCCACCTTGCTTGCCGTTTTCTAACCTTTCGTGGCAGTCGTTTGCTGGACATCCCCGCTCTGTGCCCTTTTCAGCTGCGATTACCCTTGAAATAAACTGTTTGAAGGGCTGTCTGGAACGAATTGACAGCGCAAATTTAGTGGCGCGGATAGCGCGCTTCGCGATCGGATTATTTTCACACGCTATTTTGACCTATGGCAACAGCTTTTTTGACCTTTTCTTCTTAACTGGGTTATTTCTTTTATGTTTGCCACCGTTGTCAAAATTTTCAGTTTTTGTTTTGTTTGGTAGAACCTGAGCGAAATAGCATAGGCAATTTTAAAAAAGTTATGATGAATGGCTTCCGGCAAATTTGCGAGAATTTGTTCATTTCGTAAAAGAGTCCAGGGAAGATTACCGTGTTGAAAGGCAGATATCAAGAGATGTGCTTATATTAACCGTATGCATACTTAGGGAAAAGTGAGACCCCATTCATTAAAAAGGTAGATTTGAGCCCAAATCAGTACGTATTTCATCCCCGAAAATAATTGTGCTGCAGACAGCGAAAGCGATGAATGTCGCTCATAACAAAATCGATTCATTAGTACAGTCGAGCCCGCTTATAACTAACGTGAACGTCACGCGGCCTCCGTTCGTTATATCCCGAAGTTCTTAGTAAATGGACCGCCGTAAAAAAAAAAAAAAAAAAAACAGAAGTCGAAGCACATTTTATTTTTTTCGCAAACAAGTCCGTGATGGTTGTTTATTTCTGCAGCGCAGACTTGATGAGGGCGGTGCTCAGTTTATTTAGAGAAGCCGCGTGCTCTTCGCCGAGGACCTTCGCGTGAACAAGTTGTTTAAGGTCCTCTATGTAGCCCATTGCAACAGGCGCGCTTATAGACGCTGGCTCAGAAGTTTCGTCGTCAGCCACTTCCGATTTCTCCGCATCGCTCTTGCACCGCACTTCATTAACGATGCCCTTGTCCGTGCACGGTTCCGCAGTGTCAGCATCTTCATCGGCACAAACGAAATCGTCCCAGCCAAGGACATGGCTCCCCATGTCGCAGTCGTTCACTCGCTGCCACAAATCGCCGCCGGACTGACCATCGGAAGCATCAGGCTCGGCTTCAGATTGTGTGTCGACGAAGCCGGCCTTGCGGAAACAATCCCGCACGCAAGTGGTTGTCACCTCCGACCAGGCAGCCTTCACCACCTCTACAGCTGAATACAGCGAAACTCGAAGCGGCAAGTTGGCTGCGGGGCGGTCAGCAACTATGACCAAGCAAGCGGTCTACACGGCGGTGCCTATACCATGCCTTAAAGGCTTGTATTATTCCCAAATCAAGCGGCTGCACTTTCGAAGTTGTATTGGGTGGCAGGAAAAGCAGGGTCACTTCCGTCAGGGAAGTTTCACGTGGTGAGCAGAGCAGTTATCGATCACGAGCAGTACGCTCCTGCATTGCCTCTGCGTGTCATGGTCGAACTCGCTCAGCCACTCCGCGAATAAATTGATTGATTGATTGTAGGGTTTAACGCGCCGACGCAACGCAGGCGATGAGGAGCGGCGTAGTGGAGGGCTCCGGATTAATTTTGACCACCTGCAGATCTTTAACGTGCGCCGAAATCTCGTACACACGGGCATTTTTGCTCTTCGCCTTCATCAGAAAAGCGGCCGCCGCGGCCGGGAATCGAACCCGCGACCTCGTCCTCAGCAGCACAACGACTCCGCGAATAAATCGAGCGTCATCCAAAACCTGAGCGTTCTGCCTGTAGCGCACGGGCACATAGCTCCTAAAGAAACGCGGCTTCTTCGATTTTCCGTAGACGAAGGGCATGCGCCGGTCGCTGCCATCCATGTTAGTGCCCAGAAGTGCTGTGACGCGTACTTTGCTATACTTCCCTCCAGTGCATGTGTCGCCTTTCATAGCGCGCGTTTCATCCGGCAACAACTGGTAAAATAACGCAGTTTCACCAGCGTTATAGACGTCGCGCTCCGCATAGCTTTAAATGCAGTGGAACCCCGATAGTACGACTTTCAAGGGACCACGAGAAAGCGTCGTATTACCGGGGTGTCGTACGACCGGGGTGCGTGTAAATATCGGCCTTGACAACGGTCTCACGCGATAGGTAGGCTAAGAACTCAGTTAAAGCACTATATTTAGCGCGTTCTCGCGTAATTTGCGAACCTTTATCTGAAATCCCAAGTTTACAAAAAAAAAGAAAAGCCTATGTTGTTTTCTCCTCCCCTCCACGGCGCCCGAACTAGCCCGCCAACTAAGCGCCGCGCGCTAAGCGACACCCGTGCCATCCGGCGCTATTTATAGCCTTGCGCCTTGCGCACCCCACGCCTTGCGCGCCCGAGATAAGGCCGAGGTTGTCCAGCAAATTGATATCGAGAAAAGGAGTGTGAAACTGCCAAGGCTAAGCGAAACGAACGTTAGTACGAGGCGGACATGAAAAAAAAAGGAAACCCTGTACAGGGTAAAGACACCCTTTAAACGGTTCCGTGCCGTCGCTATTCAGACAAATTGCTCAACACATAGGTGTTTTCGTTTCCCACCAGACCCAGCGATGCGAAATAGATAAGATGGGTCAAACGTCACGAGTAAACTATGTTGCGACAAAAATTATAGCGCGGTCTTGCTACACAAACTGGCTGCGGCGGCTAGAACGTGACCCAAAATGCCGGTGCCAACGTATACGTGCCTCCACCATTGCGGCGGACGCGCGTGATTGTAGGCATCCTAGCAAAGGAAGAAATGGAGTGACAATGCCGCTTTGAAATACACTGATAAGCAAAGAGCAGGAAGAAGGGACAGAGCCTCATGAAAGGAAGAAACTTGGATCGAGCAGGCGAGGAAAGCGGGTGTTCAGTCATCGCCGTGGGGTTGCGTCGTAGTCTTTTCCCATACGTCGGCGGCTCGAAGAGAACTTCAAATTCACCGTTCACCAGCCACCTGTACCCTGAACTATGACTTCTCGCGGTTGGCGCGTTAGCGTAGTGCTGCCGCGTGGGGCCGTGGAAGGTTAACTTCGGCTCACAAGTACCCGCCTACTTGCTTGCGCCTTTTCAGCAAGTGGACTCACCTGCATGCGGACCTTTGCACATCAAGCAGCGTCAAACGGGCGTTAAGAATAAAGGTCGGGATGAGGCGGCGAAGCGGTGTAAGATATGGGAAAAACGCCGGCTTCTCCGCGGCAGGTATCCGTCGTATGAAGCGGACCGCGTCTACCCGAGCGTCATAGCATCGGGGTTTTTAATGCATTATTTCTATGGGAAGCTTGCCGGGAGCGCGGCTATCCGTCGTAAGAAGCGGGCTGGTACGTCCGGGGGACGTACCAGCCCGTACTGGTACGTACAACCCCGCTGGTACGTCCGGGGGACGTACCAGCGGGGTTCCACTGTAACTTCTTCGTTTTCTAAAGCCACGCTGCAACATCTTGGCCACTTGCGGTGCGGACGCCGCCTCGCCGACAATCTACTTAAAAACAACGCCATGCCGCACCTTGAACCGATGTAGCCAGCCATTGTTTGGTCAGAAGTCGGGAAAATCCTGATTTGCCCGGTTTGCCTGCGAGGAGGTTCGGAAAAGCGACCTGCGCCGGCAGAGATGGGCAGAGGCCGTCATTTCAACCCACATCGCGGCGCCGGGTGTTCGCTGTAACCGATCGGCAGGGCTCAAACACATTCGTTGTACGGGGGATTTTATGCCATTGAAATAACGTATATTTTGACGGTCAAGCGGGTTTTGTTCGTTATAAGCGAAAGGTCGTTTTAAGTGGGGCCGTTATATGTAGGCTCGTCTGTACTTGTAAAAATCAGAATCCACTCCAACAGAATCTACTCCAACAAAGTACAGTAATCCCTCCTTATAGCGAAATCGCTTTACTCGAAATATCGCTTTATTCGTAATTTCTTCTGGTCCCAACCCAAACGCATGTATTTTAGACCGCATTAATCGAAGCTCACGAAGAGCTTGACCCGCTTAGAGCGAAGTGGCGAGCGGAGGGTGCGCCGAGCGGTGGCGACCCAGCGGCGAGGCAGGCTGTCAACATGGCGCGTCAAGGCAAGCTAGTGTTTCCCCGGCAACCTTCTCGAGCCGGTGAAGCTCGATTCGCCCCATCTGACTTTATACAATCAGTCCAAGTGCGTGGTAGGGCCATTGAAGCTTGTTCCTATGCATTGGTCAATGGCGAGGACGCGACGGTGCGCGAAGACCGACACACTGGAGCCGTAGAATTTGCAGTGTCGTCGACAACCGGGCGCCAAAAAACTCTTGTGTTGCAAACTTCACGGCTGCACACCTCGGGAAGAAATTGCCCAGTGATCATGCAAAGCCCCTAGTGCAAAACCGGTCAATTTTCATGATTGCACTGTGTACCCACAATGAGCCGTTAATCGGTTAAACCTCAGACTCGAGCCACGGCGTTTGCGGCGCTTTCCAGCGCGACACTGCCGTAGCATTTGGTGACGCCCGCACGCCCCCTATAAAAGTGGCCACTTCCACTGCCACTTTCATGTGCGGGGACCTCATCGTCATGCAATATTTAGCCAACTTGGAGCACGCTTTGCTCGCGCCCTGCAACACCTTGATATAGCCAAAGTTCACTGTTTTGTTTGCACCTGAATAATGTTTTGCTTCAGTGAATAAGTTGTGTTTTGATTCCTAGCTGCTGTGGCGCAGGTTATGCTCAAATGCCTTAGCTTTTATCGAGTGGTCGCTTATATCAAAATAACCGCTTATAACAAAATTTTTCGCTGTCCCGCTGACTTTGTTATAACGATGGATTACTGTACATAAAAATAAAATCTATGGATGACCAGCGGGATAGGACGTGACAGGACGTGGCGCATCTTTTGTAGACCAAATATCTACACAACCCATGTGAGCTGCTACACCGGTCATCTAGATAAATGAAAACCTCGAATTTAACAATAAAGCAGTATTTTTAAATGGATTAACTGATTACAAGAACGGTACGTTTATGACCGACGCGCACTGCAATTATGTCCGAAGTTCGGTTCCATTTAGGTTCGGTTCCATTTCGGTTCGGTTCCATTCGGTACCTCCGCGGCGCCCACATGCCCGGGCCTGCTTTCTCCCCACCCTTTACTTCTTTTGTTTTCCTTTTAGCGCCATCGGCGACACGGACGCACATTCTAAACAGCGCTTGTATTCGCATACGGGCTGGCGCTGTATGTCCCCGCCATATGCCCCACAACTCCTTTGCAATACTGTCCCCCTGTCTAGACACACGGACGCCTTTGCCCGGGACTCCGTCGATGGTCGACTGATGTCTGCAGGTCACTGCAGTACGCAGTCATACACAATAAATTGTGAGCCCCTCCCTCCATTCCTACCTCCATTCCCAGATGAGAGAGAAAAAATTGGCCGCGTATCTGCTCCTTTCGTTGCAAATGTCGTCAAAAGACGATATTCTTTGTAGACATTTGCTCAGGAATTGCCCCCCTTTGCTTTCCTGCTCACCTCTCATGCTGTTCCTGTACCGTCGCGCTCATTCCAAGGTAAACACACTAAAGATTTCGCAAGGCGATTTGAATTTACCGCGTTCCACTGCACAGGCCGGGTTCCTCGATGCCAGCGCTGCAGTACGGCGGAGACGCGCGTGAATGGAGGCGGCCGACTAGAAGGTTTACAGAGCCGCGTGGCCGTGCTCCACGTGCGTTCCAAGCAGAACGTGGAACCTAGCTAGTGGAACCTTTCGTTGCTGTTGCCGCATGATTTTTCTTATGCCGCCAGGAGGCGGCGGGTTTCTGCAGTAGATGTAGAATATCATTTTCTATTAAAAAAAACGAGCATCCATGAATTTTTTTAATAAAGGAACACTGTAAATATCCCTTGTGTACTAATTTACTGTCTTGTATTTGCGTAATGTCTTCTCTTGTTCAACAAAGTTGACAAGTATGAACATATAAAGCGGGCTTAGACGTTTACATGTGGCTGTGAGTATATAAGACTATTGCGCAATGTGAATTTTACTTTGGCCGGGTGGCTGAATCGAGTCACAGACAGACAGATGGACAGGCAGACAGACATACAGACAGACCAAAATTTCTGGGTTTAAGTAGCCAAAGAAAGACTATCCTCTTTAAAAACTGTAAGCACTGTCGGCATTAGTCCGGAAAGCAGCCGAAGCAGGAGAGCCTGCGTAAACGTAACTGCTGGAAGCATCGGCCTCCGCGAACTCCGACGCCAGGCGCCTGTGGTGGTGGAAATTTCCGGGGGACGACACCGCCCCGCTGTCGCCTGTTCGCGTCTAAAGATGCACAACAGTACATGTAGGAGCTCGCCCATACTGTAAATTCTAGACAAACCTTCACCCTCGCCTTTCTCTGCGAACACCTCCTCCCTCTTTTTTACCCGAATATCGGAAACAAAAAGCACTTTCATAGCTTACTGCCGCACTCACTGCTGCGCCCAGCGGCTCGTGTGCGCAGTTAAGTCCGCCATTATGGCTCACTCGAAACATTTTTTTAAATGCAGAGTATTTCTTAGCCTCGCCTCTTCCTGCGTCGGACGGCGTCAACAGCTCCGCGTCCGCAGCAGGTGCGCCTCTCCTCCTTCCCTCCTCTCTCTCAACAGCAGCTGGCGCGCGCATGCGTCGTAGTCAGCCCATTCGCTCCGTCGCGGTCTCGGCGTAACAGGTGCGTGACAGCAGTGCGGTTGGGTGTGAAAGGGCGCGCGCTGCTTGCGCATGCGCGCTCTCCCTCCCCGTACTGCTCTCCCTCTACTGCGCGCGCTGCAAAAATAAAGCGGCTAGCGGTCGCTCGTGCTTCAGTCACTGCGTTGCTCCTTCCTTCCTTGGTTGACGCTCGCTCCACCCTAACGCGACTTTACTCTCCTCTCTCTACCCCAAACCAACACCAACGCAACTACGACCCAACTACCCACCCTCACGCGACTTTACGCGGCGTTAACGACCCCCAATGCTCTGCATTTCCTCGTGTTCCCCTCGCGGGAAGGCGCGGGAATTTTTTAAAAAATTACTTGCACCGAAAACAAACAAGCTGCACGCTCATGATGGTCAGCGCAAACGAAAACAGGACATGAAGAGTAAGAATGGCACAAGCGCTGTTTAACAACTGAAGGTTTATTAGGAAGATATGTAAGTTAAGAAAAAGTGGGATCAATTATGCGGTCCCCAGGACACCGTCCCAATCCCCCCCCCCCCCCTTGTCACTTCCTATCAATACAAAGGATTTGCATGAAGCCTTTGTATTGCCCTCAAACCGGGTTAGACGGGAGGCAAAAACAGATAAGTGATCGCTTCTAGTTAGCATTGTCATCCATGTTCAAACAGCCAAATTACCGTCAAGTATTGTGAAATATTATTAGCAATTCGCTGAATTTTTCCTTTTTCTTGCAAAGCCCCCTGCCCCTGAGGCATTCCACTTAAAACGTTAGAGCAAGACAAGTATTTCTCACTTTCTCATTCCCGGCTCCGCGGCTCACCCGGGGTCTTGCGCATTTTTATTTTCCCTACCTTCATCGCCGCGCTGCCCACGACGTCTATCACGCGGAGGTAGTAATGTAAACATTTATTGAATATTTGTTAGCCGAAGAGCAGCCTCTATGAGTGGGGTCCTCAGTCCAGGACACCAATGGCGGACGCTATCCGGCGGGCCCGCTCGATCAGCCGTTGTTGGTCTTGCGGGGCAGTACTGGCCAGAGCAGACTCCCAAGAGGAGAGGGTGGGGATGCGTATTGGCGGTGAGCGCGAATACGGGCGGCGCTGCGAAGCGTTCCTCCGTGACGTCGGCTTAGGGATTCTCGCATTTGTCGTCTGCTTCACTCGGGCTCGCTCTCCCTGCTATTTCTTTGCGCTCGGTTGACGTCTTATGCTTGTCTGCACCAGATTGTGCGTGTGCGTCACTTTTATCATATTATTAGACTTAAAATTGCATACACTAGCTCAAGGCATGAGTTAAAGTATTAGTTTTGGATACCGCTACCGAAGAAACATTGCCGGCGTCGTCCTATTCCTTGCAAAGGCGGTCCTGCGCGGAGCGCCAAGAGTCGAAGCTAGGCATCAGTTTCTGTATGGAGCAATCTTTCGTACAAAGAAACCAGCCAGCTGCTAGTAACAGACAACAGCGAAAATAAAAGACCAAAACAAATTCCATGCCTTCGGGGCTGTCGGCTTTGGCAGAACTCATTACGATACCCAGCAATCATATGTAAGCTAAAACAGTTTTTCAAAGCTTGCCGAACGCTCGAAAGTATTGTATCACATCTCTTACGTTTTCATGGCTTGAAAGTATGCCGACATACACTATGGGCTACAAAAACGGTAGGTTGAGTTCGAAATAACCCACCGTGTGTACAGGCACGTGCTGGTTTTATACCAGGCTTCTAACCAGTATGGAGGTTTATTAAGCAAAAGCAGTCATGTCTACGGTAAAGGTACAGTAACACCATGTTTGTTCAGACCTGGAGGGATATTTCGGTGCATTTCCCACGGCCATATCTTCCAAATATTCAGATATGCTTTATACGAAAACTGATTGATTGATTGATTGTTGGGTTTTAACGCGCCGCCGCAGCGCAGGCGATGAGGCGCGCCGTAGTGGAGGGCTCCGGATTAATTTTGACCACCTGGGGATCTTTAACGTGCGCCGAAATCTCGTACACACGGGCGTTTTGCTTTTCGCCTCCATCAGAAAAGCGGCCGCCGCGGCCGGGGATCGAACCCGCGACCTCGTGCTCAGCAGCGCAACGCCTTAGCCACTGAGCCACCGCGGCGGGTTATACGAAAACTGCACTCAAGAGGAGGAGGAGAAGGAGGGGGAGGCAACTTTATTTAACCGTAAAATCGAGCAGATTAGTGGGCCGGGTCCTCAATCTACGACCACAGAGCATTTTCTACAATTCAGAATTTGTAGACGAGACCAGAATTTGTCCTTTACGCCTGTAATGTTTCGAAAACAATCAAGAGCTGCTTGGAAATATTCATCGGCTCTGATTCTTGTAATATATACACGTATACTATTTATTGCGTTCGTTAGCGAGTATATCAAGCCTCCAACATTGGAATCATATCCTAATTGTTCGGGTTGAGAGTCAGTTCGTTATGATAACGATGGTTACGATATAAATTCGGAGCACAGAAGCCACCTTCGAGTACTCTGCAGGACAACGTTGTCTAGGGCGCGATAGCGGTGACGTAGCACAAACCTACTCATTGTGTTTGCATGTGAATAAACAACGCATGCTGTGGATACGAAACTTCTTGCACGCAGCCATAACAAAAGCCAATTTGTGAAAGGAATGTATGCCATACAGCCTAAAGAAAATATCCACACGATCTTTGTGAGCCTCCGAAGCATCCCCAAACCTACGATTAAGACGTTTGTGACGGTGAAGAAATATTAATGTGTTAGGCACAGAAAAAAAAAGGTTCATCTGATACAAGTCAACGAAAACGAAATAAATAGAAGACAGCGGCTTTATACTGCTGTGCGACCCGCTACTTCGTACGTAGCATTAGACTGTTGAGTCTTCAAAATAGCATCTCAGAAATACTGCAGGGAAGCCCACGCATTTCGGATACTATTCAAAGAGCTCTGAGCGCTGAACCTCGCGAATAAGCTAGAAAGGACGAATTACACACTATCATCTTCTAACCGATGCTCTTACGAAAGTCATCTCTCTCCTCGAGTGATTCAAACTTGGGAGGGATACAGCTTGAAATTATTCAGAGGTGTCAGAAGCTGGCAAAGGTGACTGAATTACTAGAAATCCGCTTTTTAATGCATTAAGACATCAAAGCGGGTGATTTGTAGCACAGGCACTGCTGCCCCCCACAAGCAGAGCGTAGCAGACGACAGCGGCGCGAGTCCCTAAGCCGACGTCAGAGCCAGGGGGCGCCACTCAAACATCTCACCGCCAATAGGGGTGAGCCCGTCTGGTGGACGCAGACACTCCCATACAAAGTGGTAGAGGGTGGGAGTGGGGCTCTGGCAAGCCGGGCAGTTGCCAGCGTATTGGGTGGGCGGACACTCCCATACAGAGTGCTAGAGGGTGGGAGTGGGGCTCTGGCAAGCCGGGCAGTTGCCAGCGTATTGGGTGGGGTAGAACAGGTGTTTGTGGTGTAAGTTTGGGAACGTGTATGTCTGGAGCTGCCGCCATGACGTGGCGTCGGCGCGGGATAGGAAGTGGTGGGGTGGAGGTAGTGTTTTTCTTTGTGTGCGGTAGTAGGCTAGTGTGAGTGTATAGTTGAGAGGTTCGTGGGATGGGATGATGGAAGCTGATGTCTTGGAGCCACCCTGGATCTGTCTGTCCGCTTCCTCTGACGCCCGGTGGGTCATTTATCGGGCGAGCGCGTGTGCGTGCTCATTTCCAGGAAGGGAGGCATGGCCAGGGGTCCAGACGATACGAATGAAGGGAAGCTTGGATGGATCGGAGTGTAGAAGAATGTTGTTTGCTTGGATGGATAGGATTCCCGAAGAATATGCCCGGCAGGCGGCTTGGGAGTCTGTTATAATTGCCCAGATATCGTCGTCGTCAGCTTCCGCAGGTCGGGCGGTGGTGATGTGGGACACAGCCAATGCTATGGCTGTCTCCTCGGCCACCCTGATGGAATCGGTGCGTACAGAGCAAGTTGTTTGCGCATTGCCAGCAACTGTAGAGGCCACTGCCACTTTAGCGTTGGGGTTGGCTGGATAACTGGCGGCGTCGGTGTAAATCACATGTGGGTCCTGGCCGTACCGGCGGGCTAGCGCTTCGGCTCGGGTGCGGCGTCGGCCCTGGTTGGTTTCCGCGTGCATGTTCTTGGGGAGCGGGGCAACTTGTAAACGTGCACGAAGGACAGGGGCGAGAGCCACAGGGTTTGGTGGGAGAGGTGACGACGGCTCGGGGTATCCCAGGCTGGCGAGCACGTGACGACCGGTGCGGGTGGTGCTAAGGCGAATAAGCTGACCAGCTCGTTGTGCCTCAATAATTTCCTCTATCGTGTTGTGGACACCCAATTGAAGGAGACGTTGTGTAGAAGTGTAGGGGGGAAGTCCCAGGCTGCTTTGATTCTCGTCCGTAAGGCAGTGTTGGGGCGCTGGAGTTCGGAGCGCAGCAAATTGTGGAAGGGGACGTGGTAGGCAAGGCGGCTGATGAGTAAGGAATGAACTATGCGGAGGGTGTCTGCTTCCTTGAGGCCGGCGCGTCTGTTGGAGATGCGACGGATCATGTGCGTGATTTGCGTGATTTGGGTTTTGAGGAGGTGAACTGCGTGCGTAGCGCGGCCGTTAGACTGTAGATGGAGTCCTAGGACTGGGACTCGGGTGACGCACGGGATCGAATTACTGGTAAGGTAAACGGATATTTCTTGCTTGGTTACTGGTCGCATGCGGGGAGGCAGCACAAGAAGACCGGACTTCTCCGCTGCGCAAGACAGGCCCCGCAGAGAGGCCTAGTTCAGAACTACATCTGCTGCCTCTTGCAGGGCGTCCTGTATTTGGCCGTCCGATCCGCGTGTTGCTCACATGGTCACATCGTCCGCGTACAGCGCGTGGCGACGCTCCGGAATTGCGTTGAGTAGAGGAAGCAGCTTACCCATGGCCACATTGAAGAGTATCTGGGATAGAACTGAGCCCTGGGGCGTTCCTCTTCCAGTCAGTTGGAAGGGTGGTGAGCGGTGCTCACCTAACCCTATGGTGGCTGTCCTATCAGCCAGAAAGGCTCTCTCATAATTGTATGTGCGTTCTCCACAATTTGATGATGCCAGATTGTCAAGAATGAGGTCGTGTGCGCGGTATCAAACGCACCTTTTAGGTCGAGTGTCAGGACGGCGCGTGTTTGGGCTCTGTTGGGATGATCCAGGATGTCGGGCTAGAGTTGGAGGAGCACATCCTGTGTGGCCAGGTGGGAACGAAAACCGAACATTGTGTCGGGGAAAAAGTGGGTGGCTTCGAGATGTGGTTGCAGCCTAGCAAGAATTATATGTTCGAGAAACTTGCCCAGACACGAAATAAGTGAGATGGGGTGGAGGTTGCCAAATGAAAGAGGTTTTCCCGGTTTGGGAATCAGGATGATGTCCGCGTGCTTCCATTCCTGTGGTAGAGTGCGCTTGCGCCACGCATCGTTGTAGTAAGCCGTCAACTGGGTTATGGTGCGGTCGTCCAAGTTGCGAAGTAACTTATATTGGATGCCGTCCGCTCCCGGTGCAGTGCTTTTTGTGAGATGTTGAAGGGCCGCTCTCACTTCTGCCTCTGTGATGTCAGCGGAGTATGGGTGGGAGTGCAGGGAAGGGGGGGGGGGGGGGGGAGGGGCGGACGGGGGGAGGGGCGGACGAGAACAGTAAACAGAATTCGCGATAAAAAAATTGCCTCCAATCCACGCTGTGAAGGTGGTCGGAAAGCAAAGATTTAAATGCCAGCCACAGCAACTGCCCATGCGACGACACTTGAATTCACACACGTGACTCTACAAAGAGTGAAACCAGAGATTTTGCCTGCCGTCACCTAGAATTCGCAGGGGCGGCGTCCCGAACACAGCAGCAGCGTCGGCCACGGCCGGGCTAGAGCGGCGGACGCCGCCGCTATAGCCCGGCCATGAGTCGTGAGAAAGAAAACAGAGAGGAGCGTCTTTCGAAGGGTGAAACAGCGGAACCTAGCCATCCTGATCTGCTAGCTTGGGGCTACACCGCCACGCGATACAAGCGCATAAACCGAAACAATTGCGCATATACGCTTAGTGATTCCCATTTATGCCGATTTAAACTAGTCAGTTTAGTAAGTTTGAGAATTGCTGCGAGAAAGCTGAGGGAACTCTTATAATCGCTCTTTATCAGAACGAGTTGCTCCTTTCGCCTTTTGTAATACCTCTTAAAACACAACCGAATTGGTATTCACCAATTTAGAAAACGGAGTCCCATTCGTGGCAAGCAGTGCGCAAAAGGTAGTTTCTCTAGCAGCCAGATGTCTGTATGTGGTTTGTACATTTTGTTTTCTCGCCCTGCAAACCAATTCTTAACGTATGTGGGCCGTACGACCACTTAATTCCATCGGGTGCGGGTTACCCTGGAGGTGCTGTCGAACAAGTTAATCAAGGCGTACGAAGGCAGCGCGCAATGGACGCAAAGCGGCGCCAAAACAGGCCGAAAGCAACCGTCGCTAAAGCAGACGACAAAGCCATACCGCTGACGCCGCCGCCAGCGAGCAGGCATTTCCGCGCGGGGAACGCTGGGTAAATTCGCCGCGCCATCTACAGTGTGCTCCGTAAGTGTACCCCCCCCTCCCCCCCCCCCCCCCCCCCGCCTCCCGCCGCCTCCGCCGCATTGGGAGTTTGTTATGCCGCACGCCCCGATAAGAACCGTTGCCTGGTAGCGGTAGAAAGCTTTGCTTTAAAACAGCTAAAATGAAGGCGTTTCATTCGAAGCAGCTCGATCCACGAAACACTTGTTAGGTTCCAGTGAATGCACTACACCAGCTAATTTTAGACAACATTTGTGAAATAACGTTAAAAATGTGCTTGGACACTTGGTGAACTTGGGACATGCCCAGCTTTGAAAGCGAGAAACTTACTGTCTTCGGACGCTGAGTTACACATCTGAAAAAAAGGCTAAAGCAAAACAAGAAAACTAATTTATGTTTGACCAGTGGAATCTTCAGGAAGTTAACCACTGTTGCCATAAAGGTCCAGACCCCAAATATAAGCCGGTATTTAAAACACAACCAATAAGACACCCAGCAGATCGAGATTCCCAGCTCGATCGTTTCCTACAGTCATAAACGTGAATGCCGTAACAAGGAGAATTAGCTCGATCGTTTCCTGTAGGCAACAACTTTAACACCTTAACATAGAGAATAAAAAAATAGTCATAATCTTAGTGTAGAAATGTAAAAAATTAGGGCGTAGGTTTACGAGTTGTTTCTATGCAATATTTTTCAGAAGCACTTTATCCATGGCCATGGCTCGCGTGTGGTCGGCTTCCCGTGAAAAGCGGGATGGTAGCCAAGGCGTCGACTGATGACGAAGTGCTCATACCATGACTTATGTGCGAATCACGGCTGAAATGCATAAGAAATGATGTAGACCTAAAAATCCCTGCTATATATTTGTAATGAGGATGATATTTCTTGAAACGCCACTTGATTAGCAAATGGGGCGCAAGTGTGAATTATATATTTTTTTCAGTACTTGCGGATGCGGTACGGGGACAAAGTTGGACTTACAGCATGCGCTCTCTACTTCTTCTTAAGCGTAAGTGGCATTGACACTCTTTGAAAACTACTGTTTTGTTAATGGAGCGTCGAGTGTTGCACGGCCTTTCGATATTTTGCAGCAAACTATGGGAGCCGTGGCGATCTTTCCAGCTGCTGCTTCCATTGCAACAAGTAAGTGCACTGATTATCTATTTATAGCTTTTCTATCATTACAAACGAAAAAGAGAACTCTCCGCTTTAGTGGTGGCTCTCAGTGCAGGATAATATTTTTGCATCTGACATAAAAAGTTGGCGGTGCAGATGAAGTAACGCTGATATTGTGAATGTCAATATTTTCAGTTTTTGGAGTGTCCGCCAACTGGTGCAGTTTGGTAATCGGCTTCGCTGGCTGCGTTTATACTGCCTTGGTAAGATATTAAATTTTAACATGTAGTTCCCTGTCAGCGAATAATAAGATATCCACATCATACTACTTGGACAGTGCACCCAGGAGCAAAAGTTTAAATTTTTATGCAACGAAGTAAGAAAATGGCTTTGGGTCGTTTTATGCGTGTTCTAAAAAAGCTGAAAACAGATACAGAAGGTCAAATAATACCCACACTGTTACTTTGCGCAGTGACAAACCTGGCTAAATATTAACAAGTGATGATTTTCAATACCCTTTCCCATCAATTGGCTTCGTGAAACAGCTCTGTACTGCGCGAAAATGGTATCTTCAATTCACCAAATGTTTCGTACCGCCCAGTAAATGTTTGATACAGCGAAGTAGGCGTTTTAGAGAACGCTTCCTTAGAAGAAATAGGAGCTGTTCGTTCGAAAAATACGGCTCGCTTACAAGAAATAGTGATAGTGTTTGGTGAATATAATATTCCACTAGCGAGTTCTTTCTAACCTGCACGTGCGGAAAATATGTGTCCTTGGCGCGGAACCTTATCAAACGTAAAAAAGTACTCTACATAGACAGTACTCTGTATTTTGTGCCGTGATTTCACCTGCAGCCCCTATTTCATATATTTAAAAAATCTGCTTAGTAAATTCAACTAATTTCAATGGTGTTTTTATTTCAGGGCGGGCTGCGGGGTGTTGTATGGACTGACTGCGCGCAGGCGGTAATTGTCTTGCTCGCTCCCGCAACAATTATGATCAAAATCGCTTACGATGCCCACTTTAAGGACGTAAAACTACGTCCCCTTAGTGACTTCCCACTGAAGACATTCATGTTTGAGTAAGCTATGATTCATATGCTTTATTAGTTTTTTGAAGAGCACATTTTTCTGGCGCAAGGCATGAGTTTTACAAGTATGCATCACTTCACGTTCTCAGAAACAGCTGGGACTTCACAAAAGACGAAAACGTCTGGGCCTGCTTGATCGGCCTGTCAACGATGTATGTCTATCGAGGAGGAGTTGATCAAATGATTGTGCAAAGATTCTTGGCATCAAGAAACCTCAAGGAAGCCCAAAGGTACGGCTCCTTGGTGTGTCCGCCATTACACAACTTCAACTTAACTGTACTACGCACTAGAACGCCGCTGCACCTTTCTTGCTTGGCTTTATACAAAATTGCCCATATCCTTCGTTTTGAATCGAAGTGGGCCAATCAAGAACCAATTTTTACAGGCCTGCGTATATATAACATGTTACTTTAAGTGATCATGTTCACCAGGCGCGAAAAGACAGACGGAAAGACGGAGGCAAGCAAAAACAGGGCGCCCTGTTTGTGGTTACCTCCGTATTTTCGTCGGTGTCTTTTTGCGCCTAGTAAACATGAATCTAAACCAACTCGCCCAGTTATCTGCTTTGGTACTTTACACGATCTGCACGTATTCGAGTTCAAGCAATCTATCGTGTCAGAAATGACGAATTGTGTGTAACTTGTACATTCTGTTAAGTTGTTAGCCTTGCCCTTGTTGGATTCCCGGCCGCGGCGGCCGCTTTTCTGACTGAGGCGAGAAGCGAAAACGCCCGTGTGTTCGAGATCGAGATTTCGGCGCACGTTAAAGATCCCAGGTGGTCAAACTTAATCCGGAGCCCTTCACTACGGCGCGCCTCATAGCCTGTGCAACGTCGGCGCGTTAAACACCGCAGTCAGTCAACTTTTTAGTCTGCATCATGGCGTTGATATCCTATCTGTCTGGTATTGCTATAGAGTTAGTCCCCTTTAAACACGTGGACAGTAAAACGTACGGTTTGGTAGACGCGCTTCCAATACACCTGCGGTTATTTTGAGATTGCCACCTTTTTAACACGGCAAGATCCTTTGTTTTTAAAGTTTGGAAGAGGCTGCCTTACTCAAGGTAGCAGCTGTCATTAATGGCCAGAGCTACAAAGCATTCCCTGTAACTGGATTATATAATGACGAATGCTCTGTTGATAGAGTCCAGAATGCCGCTAGTAGGACTGGATCACGGTGTAAGATATACTATTACGTGAGGACACAGCTTGCAAAATAAACGAGCACTTGTTGTCTTAATAAAGTGGCCAAACTGATGCCGCTGATTCCGTTGACGGCAGAGAAAAGATGCTGCCCGAGCACCGGCCACTCGGAGGTGTTCGGATCTTTTTGGCTCCATGTCGGGCCTCTCCAGCAGCTACCGTAACCGGTCGTCTGCTCGATGTCTGCTCGCCGCGGCTTGGCCGGTTCCGCCGGCCGGTGGTACAGACGATAATTTGAAGAAAGCCGTGCGCTTGCCAAAGTGTTTCAACGCGTTCTGCGCATGTGTTTTGAGTCAGTAACAATAAAAAAAGGTATAAAACACCAAACCGAAGGTAATGTGTGCCGCGGTAGCCGTTGAGCACTCACACAAGTGAGATTTTATGCTTGCACAACGAAAAAATGGGGTGCAAATGCCTTATGAGTGCGCAAATGCCTTATTGAGTACGTACGAACGGGACATTATTTAACGTTCCCCGCGATAAACGAACGAGTGCGTGCTGTGCAGGCATCCCCAGCAGAAAATGATGCTACTTGCAGTCAGAATTTCTCTGAAAGCGAGGTTGCACGAAAGGAAAGTTTTCGGAATTTGGAGGGAAAGTACTACTGTATGCCGAAGACGTGCGTGCCCGCAAACGACGCAGTGCTGTCAATTTTACCGTTGGCTACAACCCCCCAGCTACTATGTACAAGCAGCAGCAAAAAGGAAGCGTCCACTGCAGGAACAACACCCCAACATACAAGGAAAGTAGCCCAGTTTCTGAAATGGATGAAACTAGCGGCGAGTACGTTGATGTTTCTTCGTCGTAAAGGACGTTGTACAACTGGGGTAAGTTCACTCACGAAGCAGAGGAGACGAATCGATGTTGTTAAAGTCACTGGCGGTGTCTAGTGTTCAGAGGAGCTGCGCGCACGTTTAATTAGGACGCCGCAACTCTCACAGCTGTTTAAACAAAGCAATGCATTACGCGTTAAAGTCGCGTTGTGTGATCTCCCCATGTGAGCTCATACAAACAAGGTTGTTTTACGCGCATGCCGCTGGTTCCCGCGAAACACCTTGCTTCGGACAGTCGTTGGTTAAGCCACTTGAAGACTATGATGCTGCGAAGATAAGTTAGGAGTTGTGCCACCAGATGTCCTTTCAATCAAAAGTCTACGCGTCACGCCACGGCGCCACCAACTCTATTTGACAGATTTTTGGGCTGCTGTGCCCACACCTAAAAGTGTATCTTACACCGTGGGCTCGATTAAGTTAATGAGGGCAATAGCGGAGGGAATTAACGTTGTACAGATGGCATTAGGAATGTAACTCATGAACGCATTTGGTATCAGCCTCTCCTGCTGCAGAGACGGCTTCTCTCGCACAAACGTGGCTGGCAGGACACTCCCAAGACCTCTTCACTCCTAACATTACGCCCTCCTAGTACTTGGAGTAAAACTCCACAAGGCTATAACCTCACCCATTTGAAATGACCACGTATAAACTGCCCTGTTCCCACAACTATACGCGTATATGGACGTGTTGTTGCTTAGCTGCAGTACAACAAACAGCGTGACACGACAGAAGAGCTTGAAGCTACCACCGAGGATGCGATGGTCAATATGAATCAGTGCGACGTCATTTTAAGTACGCAAACATTTTCGGTGCCGTGTAGACGCTGTCATCGAGGGAAATGGTGTTTTTATTTGGTGAGCGTAAAGGGAAAAGGCTTGAAAACGTCTGTACCCAATTTAAATTGTAGTCGTGCGTAACAAATTTGCGTATGAAATTTGGTGCATTTGAGCTTGAGAGATACACCTTCCTTGACAAGTGATTGTTCTCTAATATACCTCGTACCTTGTACAAGTGATTCGTTACTTATCCCGCTGCACAAGTTAGAATATAAAGTGGCTACAGGGTCGTACAGGGGGAATTAAAAGAAATGCGAACAACGGAGCGCACAGCCTCCGGCGCATGCCGCACCGTCTGGCTGCTCTTTCAGTAAACTGCGCGCATGCGTAGTTCATTCAGAGCGTTTGAGAGTGGGGCCTACTGCTAGGGGAAATGCTTGATAAAGAAGCGACGAGGTCATTTATTTTGAGGAGTCTTTTTATGGTCTGGCGCCACTGAGCATCCTGTTATCTCTTACATTCGGGAGCCAAACGCGCAGCAGGCTGATTGCAGCTAGCATGATGCCATTCAACGAACATCCTGTTCAGTGGCGACGCAGCGTGAAAAGACGCCTCAAAATAAACGGCCGGTGTTGCTTCTTTATCAAGCATTTCCCCTGACAGTAGGCCACAGTCTCAAACGCTCTGAAAGAACTACGCATGCGCGCAGTTTACTGACTTTACAGCCAGAAGGCGCGGCATGCGTCGGAGGCTGTGCGCTCCGTTGTTCGCATTTCTTTTAATCCCCCCTGTACACCGCATTGAAACTGAAGTGTCACAAAAAACTCGTTTTTGGTGGAACATAATCGAGTATATGGTGTGAAACGGGGTACAATTTCAAGTTGAGATTTCCCCCGCATACAGGACTCCAAGAAGGTATTGCGCGTACAAACAATGCCGGGGCAAAAACTTCTGGGTAGCGAACAATGAAATGATTTAGCCTATGCCATACGATACGTGCCAAATAGCATTTCTTCCTCGGTCTTGTCTACGGCTAAACGTTTTTACAGTGAAACGTCCTTCCATGCCCAGGAGGGCCCTCCGCATGAACCAGTGCGCATGCAGAAAAGAAAACTTGTTCTTAGGAGCAAGAGAGGAGGGATTGTCTGAGTCTTTCACCTTGGAGCAACACGTGATGGTGACGTACATACGCTCTCAGAGCATCGGCATGGCGCGTTTATGTGAAGTGCACTCGCGCCAAGTGTATGGAAGCAAGAGGAAAGGGGAGGTCTGGTTCCTTCGCTGCGTAGTTGTGACGTAGGGCAGCCTCCGGGGAGTGTGCACTCGCCAAGTGTGAGGGAGCAAAAGGAGAGGGAACATCGCGTAGGGAAACAGGTCCCGCCAACAGTGCCGTGAGTCAGCTCACTGCGGCAGCACCTCGAACAATACGGAATATCAGGCCCGCGACGCCGACCGCAAGCGTCACCGTCCGTAGTACCGTGCTACCCGTTCGTTGGCGCTCTTGCGAAGCTGCATGTACGGCATTTAAATAAACCTTGTGATAGACCAAAGCTAAACATTTACGTGTGTTTATCGCTCGGCATAACGGGGCGCGTAGAGTGACACATACTTGCGTGACACCGTTCAAAAACACTTTAAAATGCCCGCGTGATAACCCTTGAGATAAACACCGTGGTCGCTATTACATACGTAAAGGCGTCCCCGAACCGGGCTCTTTCGCATCCGTCATGTGAGGTAGCGCGGTGGTCGAGCGGCCAGCAAAAGTTGCTGCCTTGGTGAAGACGACAAAAAGCCGAAGGCACAACTACTGCTTCACTGCATGGCGAGAGATGAACAATGACGATACAGGAACATCACCCTTCCGGGTGAGCTTACAGCCTGACTCGGGGCTCGGGGATTCGCGTGCCCGGACTCGCCTCCCTCGTTTTTGATGAGGTCACTCAGAGTTGAAGGGGTGCGGTTGGCGCAGGGTTGATGAACCGCTGTATTCAATACGGATTGGCACGTGGCACGAGCGGATACCGACGAACGCGCTATTTAGCGCCGAGGTCCGCGCTTGGGTGTGCCGGGTCCGCAACCCGGTCATAAGAATCTTACTGTCTCTGTAACACACCAACCCCGACCCAAACCACTCTATTACGGAGAACAGCTGACAGAGCGAATTGAGCCATGAGACTTCCACGTTTAAATCTCCCACCAGCACAACGGGCATGTCATCGGTAGCGACACGAATCCCAGCTATTCGTGCACGCCCCCCTTCTTCCACGCCCAACGCGTGCACCCATAAGCCGGCAACCGGTGATGGGTGCATACTTAGCGTGGAATACAACAGCGTAAATGTCGCTCGGAAAGCCTTTCAAGCTGAGGAATTACGGGCTCACGCTGGCGTCCCAACGGGCAAATGGCTCTCCGGGTGGGACGAATTGGCAACTACTCGGTGAGGTGGAATTTGAAGTGGAAACGGCGGCGGCGGCATCCGGTCGTTTTATACTCCCAGTCGCTGTTCTGTGCATTCTCCACAGTCATCTGATTCCGGCGTTACCACCGTTGTCGGCCGATTGCGCAACTTGTAAAAGAGGCATCCGTGGTGGCGAGAGGAATAAGTCGTGATAGAGAGATCGGCGATCGCGAGGACGAGCCCCGGAGCGCCACCGAGCAAAGCGGCTTCACCAGGATGATAAGTGGGAAGGTCAGACATGTACTGTTGCGCAGTAAAAAGAACGTTCAAAAGAATGTACCAAGAGCTACCCGCTGTTGCGACCGGGCGGGGGCACCCGATCCGATCTCCGTGGCCTCCGACATACGAGTGGTAGCGTGTATGATGCGAGCGGCCAGCCGCTGTTGCAGCCGTGAAGAAGTCCAGAAGCCGTAGGCTAACGTAACTGTTTACTTCATAGCGAGAGGTGAGCCGAAGCCAAAGAACAATGCCCCGACGGGCGAGGTTACAATACAGGACTCGAGCAGAGCGACAACATCGATTCGCTGCTCTAACAGGAAGGAGTTACAACGCTTGGGCAGCTCTATTTATACCCAAAAGCGGTAACGGTCAAAACGCCAACAAGTGGGAACACGCACAAACGTCACAGACACACGCAACGCTCTTTCCAGTGTTCGTTAGTCGTCGGTAGCCTCCGCGCACGTTGAGTCCGAGAGAGGGGAGAGAGGAGGACTCCGTTGCGATCGACGGGGTCTCTGTGTCCTTGAAGAGCGTGGAGACGAGCCTCGCAGGGAGCCGCCGAAGTTTTGGAAATGCGCTCAAAGCGAAGCGTCTGACGCGGCTTGTCGCCACTTGTCACCGACATGATTGCGCCTGTTTTCGAAGGCGCACGAGTGGCTTCGCCGCACAGCCGAGGAGTGATGCGGGGAAGTACTGCGGCGCTGGCCGATTCGTAACACCGCCCTGCGTCGTGCAATTTAACAGAGCTGTCGTTCAGGCAGCGGTCACCCTTCTTTCTAATAATAAAAAAACCCGGTTCAACATGGTGTGAAATGTGGTGGAACAGTAGAGCTTTATGTTTTTAAGGGCAGAGCCCTTTAGGGGTTTGCCTTGTCGTCGTAGCTCGCTCTCTGGACCCAAGTAGAGTCACACGGCGTTCCGTCGTAGCGGCTGTCGTCGCGGTGTACCCCAGAGGCTTCGAAAGCCAAGCCGTTTATATAGTCATAAGTGTTCGAAACTCATGAACCGCTCGCGCTTGTCATACATCTTCCCGTTGTTTAGAGAAAAGAAAACTGTAGGCACATTTGAGGCCAAATATACGTAATTAACCGGCAGTGCCCACGTTCATTTAGTTAGGAGCGCTCGTTGGCTTGGTTTTTACGATAGTAAGCGAAAAAAAGTGGCAGCGCAACGGCGGCACGTGCGGGACGAAAAGCAAGCACAATAAGAACAGAACTCCCGCTGGCGCAGTATCAGGCAGGGGGCGAGCAAGCACTGCGAAGGTGGGAAATTTGAAATGCGTTGGACAAACCTCCGTTGAATTCATCAGGACAGGAGTGAGAGAGGGCGGGGACGAGCGTGATGGGTGGTAAGAGTGAGCGGATAACGGCGCCACAGGCCATTATGGCGAATCACTGCTCTGCACTTCCGTCAGCTTTCACATTGAGTGGAACGGCTATAATTTTTTGTGTCGGCTCGAATATAAACGGGGGCTCGCCCGAGAACAGTAGCGCCGTCGCCACGCAAATTCTACGTTTCGCACACACACACAAAAAAAAGAAAATCAGCAGCTAAACGTCAGCTGCGTGAGGCTCCCTCCCCTATCGGGAGGGAGAGGAACCGGCTTTTGCGAGACCACTACGCAATCTAGGGGTGGGTCCGGGAGCGTGCTCCTACCCCTACGTGCGGCACAGCAGATAAACGAAAAGTTAAAGACGTTCCACTCAATGTGAAAGCTGCAGGAAGTGCAGAGCAATGATTCGCCATAATGGATTGTAGCACCGTCTTCCGCTCACTACTACCACCCAATCCAATGCAATTCAAATTTCAAGCCTTCGCAGTGCTCGCGCGCCCCGTGCCGGAAACTGCGCCAGCGGGATTTCTGTTATTTTTAAGCTTACGTTTCCTCCCGCAAGTGCCGGCGTTGCACTGCCACTTTTTTTCGCGTACTGTCGTAAAAACCCACCGAAAGAGCGTTCCTAACTAAATGAATGGTGGCGCTGCCGGTTAATTGCGTATATTTTGTCTCAAATGTATCCACACTTTTCTTTGCGCGAAACAACTGGGAGATGTACGACAAGCGCCAGTGGTTCACGAGTTTTGAACGCTTATGACTACATAAACTGCTTGGCTTTCGAAGCATCTGGGTTACGCCGCGACGACAGCAGCTACGACGGGACGCCGTGGGGCTCTACTTAGGTCCAGCGAGCGAGCTACAACGACAAGGCGAGCCCCTAAAGTGCTTCGCAATTAGAAGGCATGACTTACAGCAGCTCTGCTGTTTAAACGCTTCCTACAGCTCCCGTGTCGTCTGGAACCTGCTTCGCCCTGGAATCGTGGGCCCGTGAAATGCGGATCACAAGAACAGTCTGTGCAAGCAACACAATGTGCAAGCGCTGTGCAAGCAACACAATGCGCAAGAAAGATGGTTTGGCATACTTGACCGCGCATTACGGTGCCTGCTTTTGTGGACCGAAATTCACGGGGCAAATATTCTAGGGCGAGGCATGTGCCAGACAGCGCGAGAGCCGTTAGAAGGATTTTTTTTATAACGAACGGCGACCAGTGCGTGCGCGACGCTTCTATTAAATTGCATGATGCATAGGGGGCATTGTTTAGTACACTGCTTTGAATGTTCTTGTTTGTGTGTTTTCCCGTACTAATTCTTGGGGGGTGGGTGAGGAGGTAGTGGATTCTGCATCCGAAAAGGCTGACATCAGTGGTTTTTCCCCTACTGCGCCTGAGCGTATTTGCACGATATATGTACGTGTGTTATCTATCAAATAAGCAGTTGAAAATCAGCGCTAATTGTCCTGTGTGTCTTCAACGTCACTGTCAACCTTCGCGGTGTAATCTGTTTCATAGCGGAGAATCAACGCGCCACAAAAACATGTTCTCCCGCATGCACACCCCAACTTTCTGGAGCACACCCTTCCTGTAAGGCAGCTTCCTTTACGGGCCAATTATGAAATACTTATCGGGATTTCTACACTTTCAGCGCACAGTTAGGACTGGAGGTTGATTTTTCTTTATGCGAAATGTTATGTTTAAATTAATGTTTAATCAGGTTCCTGTGAAATAAAACCGTTGTTCAAAACTGCTGCACCTGGCGTAAATGGCCCGATTAACGGTTTCCTTTTGAATACATTGCGCAGTTAAATAGGAGATACTGTTGAATTAAATACGGGGTCAAAAAGAATGTAAATTTAAATATACATAATAGCCCTTCGCGGCAAACTATTTGAAAATGGTATTTTAGTGTACAGGAAGAGTCAGTACAGAGTTTATTTCCAAACGTAACTTGACAAATTCAATGCGTCACACGAAGTAACAGATTCACTAGCCAGGTCTCACTCCTTGAGGGTATGCTATGCAGGACAGCGAAGGTGGGAACGATGCTGGTGCTGGTATTTTACGCCGTGGCTTCCAGTCTTGGAGTGGCGTTGATCTACTGGTTCCGCGACTGTGATCCCCTCCTCACGGGTGCGATCAGCTCATACGATCAAGTGAGAGTGAAAATTGATATACCTTGTTAAAGTATAGAAGAACAAACTGCCAGATATTGTTTGCCGCACGTTGAAAGCATTACCGCTTGTTTTTTTTTTTTTTTTCCTTTTCAGATAGTTCCGTACTACGTTAAAAAGAACCTGAATGAATTTCCTTGTTTCTCAGGATTGTTCCTTGCCGGAGTGGTGAGCGCGGCAACAAGGTACGCAAATGAAGGGCGGGTTATTTGGGGCCGCACAGTGTAGAATACTTCTCTGCACGCAATTCATACAAACGCATATCTCCGAGCACCATCAAAGCGGGAGAACTGCGAAAGAAAGCAGACGCGTCAGAATGACTGCAACCGACAAGTAAAGAGATAAATTTATCCAAGACAACAAAAATTATATCAGCGTCAGTGTGCAATTTTCTCCCTAGCGTCATCATTTTTATTCCCGTAAAAGATGTGAAGCACACAGAAAGAAAAAAAACTGAACCCAAAGGGAGAATTCGACGGCGTAATAAGGAATAATGGCGACATGTATTGCCTCTTGCTGGTGTTGACATAATCAAGGCTTCGGAGCACACAAGTGCAATGCGCAGTTTTGATGGGTGATGTTGAAATAATTTATAGCGCCCGCAGTGATATAAAAAATGTAGACTGCCTGAGCATGATTGCACATCTCTTGCCGGCACAGTGATGACGCCAAAGCAAATTAACCCCATTCCAGATTTTATGGCTCGGTTGTTACTCAGGCACGACAGAACGTGTTAGGACAACCGTCTGATTCTACGAGAGATCGAACATTCACCTACCCGTCACGGTGGCTGCCGTGGCTAGAGCGTTGTGTTGTGACCTCAAGGACGCGGGTGTGATCGCGGCCGCGGTGGTCATTTTCTGATGGAGGCAAAAAACAAAACAACATTCGTGTGTACAGCGTTCGGCACCAGTTAATGATCCTCAGTGGGTCTAAATTAATCCGGAGAATTCCGCTACGGCCCGCCTCATAGCTCAAATGCCGCTTCGAAGTGTAAAACCCCAAATTTTTGAAACATTCATCTATACTCGCATTTTAGTGAGCAAGCGCTAGATGGGTCAAAAAAAAAAAAAAAATCTCGGAGGTCTGTGCGCGTATCTAGAACGCATAGTGTTACGTACTGTCAAAGCAGCTGATACCAGACGATATTTGTTCATTAAATTTTATCTCGTCATCTTTGGACAACTTGTTTGTAACATCGCGTATTTCTTTACAGTACAATTTCTTCGCTGATCAATTCTCAAGCGGCAGTTATTTATGTTGACGTTGTATCAAGATATTTTAACGTGGATGAAAAGCACTCCGCCAACGTCACAAAAGGATTAGGTAAGCTATTTATGGCTAATTTATCTCAATCTAAAGCTTGCTCAACAGTGTAAGTCAAAAACGTCGCTGGGCATACAATTCGCACAACTTGACGCCCTATGGCCTGCACGCCGATGATGAGCTGTCTCATGGTTACCTAGATGAGTTATGTGCCACCATTCGGGCTGGCACAGATGCTGTTGGTCTTGTACTGTGACCTCACTATCTGAGCACCCAGTACTTACAAACGAACGTGTCCGGGCTGGAGCTCACAATCAACCTTCTCATGCGAAACTTTCGACTTCTGCCAGTCCTCTTCGTCGTAAACCCGGCCTCGTAGCGCGTACTCTCCGTTTATCTGCAGAATGACGGCAAGTCCACGCAGTGCTCACCCAGTTAGGAAACTCGCACACACAATGGCCTGGCTTCTGCGATTTCGCCAACCTCGGCGATAACACGACATCGGCTGTCTTGCTAACTCTTCAATCTAGCAAGGTAGCCTTCACGCCTTCCAATACATAATAGTGAGTTTTAGAATAGGGGGCCCCAACGCTCTGGGGTCCCTAAGCGTCTTGGGGCGCCGTACTGCGCATGCGCAGAACCCAAGCCGTCTTTGGAGTTTTGGGTTTGCGTTTAGCGCGCACGCTATTTTTCCGAAATAGCGGGCGCACTTAAAGCTGGCCCCAAGAGCAGCTTGCGTTCTAGCGTCGCTCTCGCAGCCAGCAAGACTGCCCGTGACCATGGCTGAAGCGAAACGTGCTGCTCGTTTCTCGATCCACCCGATCAACTAGGGCTATCGCTGAGCTGAATTTGTGGATTCCGTACGTCGCTCGCAAGAAATGGGTAAAGCAGACAATCGTGAAGCGTTTTCTGCCCTCAGAAACAGTCCACGCATACGCCGGCCGCGCCTGCCCGCTCGGCCCACTAAGCGGCTCGAATCGGCGCAGACCCCCAACAGCCTGTCGCCACTCTTCCAATCAATCTGATAGCGGAAAAAAAGTTACACATGCGAGAAAGTAGATGTTTGTGTGGCGAAAATTGTGCTAAGGATTGTTATCAGCGCTGATTTTAAAAGCGGCGATCAGATATCTCCCGCGATGATAAGCCTACTCTGAGCGGCCGAGGAGGTTCGGCTGTCCGACCGGGCATCGCGGCGCGCGGTGCGGCGAGCGGCCGAAGGAAGGCGCTACCTTCGCGGAAGCATCGAAACAGGCTACGGCAGATGTCTTGGTCACCGATCGGTCAAACAGCAATTATAGCGAAAATAAAGTTGCACATGCCAGAAAGGTTATGATAGTGTGGTGTAAAGTTGGGTTAGGGATTGTCATTCGCAGTTGCACGAATAGCAGCAATCAAATATCCGCCACGACGCTAAGCCTAAAGTTCCCTTCACCCGAGCCGACCCAAGCAGGGCAAGCCGGTAGCGGGCTCTTGGAGACGCCCTTCTTCTAAAACCCGTCGCGCACGAGTGCGTTGTGTTTGGGTTCCCCTAATTTCTCGGGGGCCCCAACGCCGGCTTCCCTATTCTAAGACTGTATTAGAAGAGGGAGATATTTAGGCAAAATAGCGGGCGCGCTCAACGCAAACCCAAACCTCAAGGATGGCTTGGGTTCTGCGCATGCGTAGTACGGCGCCCCGTGACTCTTAGGGACCCCAGAGCGTTGGGGCCGCCTATTTTAAAACTCCATATTAACGTATTCTCAGCTTTCCCTCCTCAAAGCCTGTTTCCTACTGCGTCACGTGTATCCCATTATTGAATGATAGCCCTACTAACGGGGTCTTTGATAAAAATGAGCAAATACGGGCTACCGTCTCCTTTGGCATTCTAACCTGGCGCGTGCGGCCATTTATGTCGCACAATAAAAGCGTCGCGATTGGTTCATCGGGGCCTGGTAATTTGTTTCTGTTCAACCAGTCACCCTGAGAGTGTGAGAAAATAAAATGTGTTGTTTATGTCCCACAACATGCTTGAATTTACTGATGCCGTAAGTGTTGGTTTCGCCACACGTGATCGCACAGCAGCCGCAACGTTTGTGTAGACGCACGCACATTCGAGCTCTTCCCATAAACTGACGCATACATGGTGATGGTCTGCCTCGGATCGAATGATGAAGGAGGGGGGGGGGGGGTGGCACAAACTCGTCGGCTCTTTTCTGGATGTCAGTACATTTGCGCCTCCGGGTAGCGTGTTCGAAGTGGGCTTGGTTGGTGTCGTGCCGAGGCAGTCATGAGGAACAAGTTTATCGGAGAAATAACAAACAACTTTATACTAGCATTTATATCGTTTTCGATCTAAATGAACAGGTAGCACGCTCCTGCGCGAACGAGAGAGATAGAGAGAAAGAGAAAGAGAAAGAGAGTGAACTTTATTAACAGAAGATTTCCCTAGTCTGGGCCTCCGGGTATGGAGCTGAGGGCCAACTCTGCCCGTTCATTCAGTCTGCTGTCGCTGGCCTTGAGAGCTTGAGTCGATCAGCCATACGTCCCACTTGGCGAAGGTGGCGTGAGGAATGGGCGGGAGAGCGGGATTCTGGGTGCAAGTGCGAAGTGTGTGATGCATTTCCGCGTATTCTTGCAGCACGGGTATTGTGGGGTACCCTCCATTTTTCGGAATTTGTGTATCATGCAAGGAGGGGGAGGAACGGGTTCTGTATTTGTCTTAGTATAACTTAATGCCGTCGTGTAAGCGTACTGTGAGGTGTCGGCGGAAACAGCTGTTTGAAAAGGCATGCCTCCCGAAGTGCTTCTCTTGCGTCAATATAAGCGGCTGCGTGAGAAGGCCATGGTCCTCGGATGACCATACGATGTTGCCCAGGTGTTGAGCTCGCAGGCGAGCGCATTAGCGCGCTCATTTCCAAGGGTGAATTCATGATTCAATAAACACGCCTGGGTCCGTCCCCGCTTTCCCTTTTTTTCCCGCTGTGATTAAGAACTCATCAATCAGGGAAATCTATGGCGCTGAAACTGACGCCTACACAGCCCCAGACACATGGACTCGAAGAGAGTGGGTCGAGTCGACTGGCGGATTCAGTTTATGTCGACCCCTCCGGCGTTTATATTGTTACGTGGCGACAAGGCAAAGATGACAGGAATGTTCGACGATGGTGCAGCGATGTATTTACATGGATTATCTATGTACAAGCGGCCATGAAAGAGCTCGCGTCCGCCCCATCCTCGTCGCCATCGGTGGTGGATGATTGCGCCATGAGGTATTGTCCACATATGTGTCTCGTTACAATATGAACCCCGTGCAAAGAATCGAGGTGAGGAGACTGGAGGGCTACCCGAAAAGGAGCTATGCAGCTCCTCGCGGCCCGCCGACTCAGCCCGGCGAGGGAGTCAACCCACCTCAGCCTGCAAGTCGAACCGAATCTGCCTGACGTCTTTTCGACTCTGCCCATCGGCTTATACATGGTGGTTCGAGTCGAAAAAAAACGGTTTTTCTCGACTCAACCTTCCGTCATCGAGTCCTTAGCCCCGTCTACATGGACACGAGGAGAGAGAGTTGAGTCGAGAAAAAAAAGTTCTTTTCGACTCGACCCATCCATGACGGGCTGAGTCGGCTCGACTTGCAGGCAAGGGGTAGGTTGACTTCCTCGTCGGACTGAGTAGGCGGACCGCGAGGAGCTGCATAGCTCCTTTTTTGGGTAGCCCTCCGGTCCCCTCACCTCGATTCCCTGGACAGGGTTTATATAAACGCGGGAGGGTTCGAGGTAAGCTGAATCCGCCAGTCGAGTCCGTGTATAAGTAGCCCCGTTTACATTGACCCGACGAGACCGTATTGAGTAAAAAGAAACATGTTTTTTGGACTCAACCCCTCCATGTATAAGCGGACGGGTTGGGTCGAAGAATCGTCGTGGCGAGTCCAGTCGACCTGGAGGCAGGGGGGGTAGGTTGACTCGTTTGTCGGGTTGAGTCGGCGGGCCGCGAGGAGCAGAATACCGCATTTGCGCGGTTCTAACGCGCCCCGAATTGTAAGGTGCGGGTAATTTCGCGCAAGAAAATTTCAAAAGGTAATTTGACACTAAATGCATCGCGCAGATGAAAAAGACATGAAACCACGTGCCTGGAAGACGGAGATTTTATTTGGCGTATGCAGCTGTGGAAGCCAAAAATGATTGTGCTTCATAAGATTGCTTGTCCAGCTGCTTCTGCAAATAAAGTTATAGCGGCGAACATTGAAGCTCTGCGATTTCAAGTGCCTTGATCTTCATAATTCTAGGCGTGACGGACTAATTGCAGCAGCACAAAAAAAATGTGCAACAGCTGACCAAGGTATGCGGAATGCCATTGCGGAAATACTGCGCCGAAATTTACTCACGTGGTGTTGACGGATTGTTTTTATTAGATTAAGTTGAATTTTGGGAGGACTTCGTGTCCGTTCACTAAGGCAATGCTGCTGGCCACTTTAAAGACTGTTTCGGTTTTGAGCCCGATTGTAACGCGCACAAAATTTAATGGCTTCCTTTTAGCAACAAAAAAGGGTGCACGTTAGAATCGTGAAAATACAGTAGCTCCTTTTCCGGGAACCTCTCCGCTCCCCTCATCTCGATTCTTTGCACGGGGTTCATATAAACGCGGGAGCGGTCGAGGTAGCTCAACCCACCAGTCGACTCGACCCTTTCTCGTCGAGTTCATGTATCCGGGGCTCATGTCTCATGTGCACGGGCCTACAGAGAGCGCAAGTTTCCCTCTTGCACAGCTGAACATCTGGTTGACCTCGGCAAGGCCCATCTAGTAATCCCATCTGGTAATCCCACCTTCGGTGGCTCATTGCAGTGCGGCGTCTACAGCGTCGTGAGACACGCCTTAACGGGCAGGGCGACAATGCGCGGTACGCCACTGAAGAAAAAGAAGACGCCGGTCGAGCTTTTTGTGACCTTGTCTTGTCGTTTCCGGTCATTAGGGCTGCATTCGGCCGCTGAGGGCTTGGGTGGCCAAAGTCGCCGAAATAGGCGTATGTCCAGCAGTAGCACGGATCGCCTCTGCGCTGTGTGCTATTGTAAACACGCTAGGTCGTTTCCCGTCTATTAGGGGGGCAGCCGGCTGACGACAGGGCTTGGATGGTTTATTTCGAAGAACGGCGAGGACGGATTTCCTCACAGTATAAAGATTAATCTGCTGCACCCGATCATTGAGCAGAAATAAACTCTTGCTCAAAGCATCATCTTCTGAGGTGTTCTATGCTGTTTGAAATATTGCGGCACTTGTTGGCGTTTTTTAGGGTAATAAAGCCAGCGATATCATGCTAAATTCTCACAGGTATACCATGTTTGGTACACAAACATTCCGGCCAAGTACTGTTCTAGTAAAATCAGTGCATCTGCCCCCCTTTACACTTTGTTTTATCTTTTAATTTTGGGATTACTATTCTTGTGACTGAATGTAACACACCGCGATCCCTTGTAGTCAGCGCCGAACGTACACACAAAGCACAAAAACGGGATTCGTTCAATCGACTGGCGCTGCAGTGTTCTCTGGATATGTTAACACGTGGTGCCCACTTTTCAAACGTCATCTGTGGGCTACAAAATAACCCTTTTATAAGGTTTTGCGCACCTCACATCGAGGGCAATGGCACATATTAGTTAGTAAATAACTTTGATAGAGACAAAAGCCTAAAAGACGCATTTAGGCTATCCTTTCCTGTAGGTGTCCGGTGCAATTGTTTGCCTCAATTAGGCTGACTCCAAATCTGCCAAGTTTTATTTCGCACATAGCGAGAGCGCAGGCCATCAACCTGCTTCGGTAAAAGCAGCTGGACCTACAAAATTACTGAAAATTACCCATACCTGCAAACTCAAAGGACGTGTCCAGCACATGGAAGTTTCTTTAACCATTGGCACACGCAGGTCACACGAACTTTTTACACGTACTGAATGAGCCTGTAGTCAGCTATATTTTTTGTATTGTTTAATTAAAGGGGCACTGACACAAAGTTTTGAAGGCGAGATAACTTCGGAGATAGATTGGTGGGAACACATATACATCATCTGCAAAATATCAGCGGCGAATACAGCCTAGAACATATTTAAAATCAATTTTAAAGTGTGCGAAACGCAACAGAGCAGCCAACAGAGGACCACGCGCAATCGACATCCCGAGGATATTGTGTAGATAAACAACATCCAAACACGTCACGAGTTTGTGTTTGCCGCTTCCGCACTGCCGGCGTTTTTCGCCGGCTCGCCCGGCTCGCCGCTCCAATCGGAGGGCCGGAGAGCGGAGCTTCTGTTCTCGGGAACGAACGACCCGATTGTTGGCGGCGGAGGCGCCGTGATTTCGTCAGCTTATCGGGCAGCTGGCCGCGACCAAAGTTCTACAGCGATTCCAGGCACTTTGTTTCTATTACTGTTTATTACCATTGGATGCGAAAACGCGCCGGAGGCACGAAAAGCCCACTGAGCTAGCCGCACGGTCGCTGTGCAGGCGGTGGCCACGGCCGCGAAGTGGCCCAGGCCGGCGCAGGTAGCTCGAGTGATAGATTGTTACCGCTGCACGAAATTGTCCCCAAGTCCCGACCATGGTGGCTTACATGAGAAAGGAGTTAATGATGCGACGGCGGGTTGCATTAAAAATTGGCATCTGCACCGCTTACGAGAGCGGCATTCGAATATCCGCCGCAGTGCTAAGCCGAACACATCTGTACGCGGACCTGTAGGCAGACCGGCCAGCTGCTCCCAGCGCGCGTCTTGCCACCCACCGTATCGAGCGTCGCGCGTCATTCTTTAGCCGCGGTAGCATTTGCACTCGCAGCGCCTGCGTCACATCCACGGTCGCTTTTTAATTAAGCGCCTCACGAGATCAGTACGTGGGGGCATTCGCAGAAACTGCCGTCGTTGCGGATTCGACAGTGCTACGGCGGCTCTGCTCTGTGATATGCCTCCGATGGTCACGTGGTCAGCTTTGTTCACACAAAATCCACAAAATCCATCGTTTCGCGGCACTCGCTGAAACCGAAACTGCGACTGGCCGCATTGAAAATGCCTCTAATTAAACAACCGTCGCACGCTGAAGCAAATGAGGTTTATACAGGTTATAAGTAGGTCACTAGCTACTAATCGCAACAAAAAAAACAAGATGCAAAATTTTTGTGTCAGTGCCCCTTAAAAAAATGCTTCACAAGCTGCATGTAATCAGGCTTCTCTCCTTTTTGGGAGCCTGAGTTTCTGCTTATTGGTAGGATCGCGGCCAGTATGTGGAAGTAAATGGCAGATAATGTGACACTTCCCGTTGTTTTGGGGTCCCGTAGGGTAGTATCCTTGCTTCCGTCTCCTGTGGCGCGGCGATTAAAATGTGCTTTGCTGCTAGTCACCACAGGTCGGCAGGGTCACTCACGAGTGCGCTCACAATCCCCCCACTCACCACTCACAAGTGAAGGGTGTGTGAGCCTGGCCATCGCTTTGGACTGGCGAGTGCGAGTGAGTGCGAGCGCCCCTCGCGGCGAGCCGTGCTCACCACTCGCGTGTGCGAGCGCCCCTTTCGGCGAGCCCCGCTCACCACTCGCGAGTGTGAGTTCCGGTGACCGAGAGCCCCGCTCACCACTCGTGAGTGTTCAACCCCAGTCACTACCCGCGAGTTCTGAGCTCACCTCACTACTTCCGACGGGCGTGTGCACTCGCGCTACTCACGCGATTTGCTGGAATTACCGGGGTGAGCGCCACTCTTGCGCTTCTACTCGCTTTTGGCTATTCTTCGAAAAACCACTCGCTGCGATGGTTGCTATTGGCGCGATTGCGTTTATCTTCGGGAATATGTGATCACTGCCCTCCTGCTATGGGGAACCGTGGAATTAAGTGTCCGGTGGGGTGTTGATTCAGGAATACGATTTGGATGGACTTCTGATGCCGTAATGCACTGATACTTTTCCGGGTCATGACTCAAGAAGAATCTGCTGCTCACACGTGCGAGTGGTGACGACGAGTGGTGAGCGCGAGCGACTCACAATCGACTCACAGCTTCCATTTACGACGTTTGTTTTGGTGTACCTCAAGAGGCCGGCTCACCTCCCGAAACTGAAGCTCCGCGCCTTAGTCTCACATGCGGCTAACGACATTTTGGCATCAAAAGGCAAGTCATTAACGCTCCCGTGAACGTTCACGCCACGGTGCAGACGTCCAACGCAAGGTCATTTTCGTCCCGGTTCAGTCGAAATGAAAATCTTCCAAAGTGAATTTTTAACGCCAATTCACTTTATCGCATAATTTTTGGGAACACCCAATACCTTCTCTGGTCATCCACTTCAGTAGGATGGACTCCATCCCATACTTTGTGTTCTTTTTGCTTGTAGAAACTTGTCAATTGAAAAGCGCTATTGTGGTGTAAAGGAGTGGGAAAAAAGATCCAGCCAAGTTGAAGGCTCGACTTCATCGGTGTTTTTTTTTTCCTGTAAAAAGTTTGCACGCTAAGTAATAATAGAAGTGCTCAAGTTGCTGAATTCCACCAACCTATGCGTATTCTGCACATTTGATAAACTAATATTTGCACTTGATTCGCCTTGTTGGTTTATTAGCTATTTGTAAACCCCCTTTCACAGCTTTTTCGTTTCAAAGAGGCAGAAAGAACCCCTGGTAAGCTCTGCTCACTAACTACTTACTTTAGCGTTTACTAACTACTTACTTTAACTTTAAGAAAAGCCTGACGGTTTGCTTAGTTTACTGGGGGGCAATGGAAACAGACATCTGTTGATTGAACAACAGCCTTTTACTGTGAAGCAGTATTTGTCTAACCCCCTCAGTTTTCATTCCTGTGAAGCGGATTTACTTGGCGCCTCTCCGGTGCTCTTCCTCGCCACCGCCGACCCGTATTTAACAACTGTTATTCCCCTCTCCCCCTCCGATGCATCTTTCACAAGTTTCCCAAACGGCTGATAATTACGCTAACACCGTTATAAGCAACTGCACTTTAGGTCGCATTGGGACGGATGAGTGTCTTTCGCTCCAAGGAATAATAATAGCGATTCAAGGAGAATCGCCACGAACAGTAGCGCAAATGATTGCACAAACAACACAAAGCCGCTACCCCAGAACATGCAGCGCGATTTACTTAATTTCAAACGCCATTTCGTCAATCGCCATTTCGGCGCCAGTTTCGAAGTGTGCGATACACCCTGTTTCGATAACGACTATAATCACAATCGGAAACGCTAAAGATTCGGACTTCGGACGGGAAGGAGGCGGCGCTTCGGGTTCTGGTCAAAGGATTCCCGCAAAGGACTTCCACCGTTGAATAGTTCATGGTGTTCGGAACCTGCGAGCCATGGGACGGCCACGAGTCGTTCGCTCCCGGAGGAACAGAGATAATTCCATGAACAAGGCCACGAACGCCGAAGCGAGAATTAACGTCGCCACGGAGAATCACGAATCGACCAGGAACAGGAAGCTGATCAAAGCGCTGAAGGTTCGGCCATAAAGGCGCCGCACAACGACGCAACACCGACGACGCCGCTTGAATGCGCCGTTACCACGCCGCCAGGCAGGACAACGCATCAAAGGTGCTCATTCAAAATTCAAACGCAATTTTTCGATCGCGATTTCGCGTCAGTTGCGAAGTGTGCGATAGACACCGGTTCGACAACAACGTCTACCAAATTCGAAACGTTTAAGTGCGCTGGCCGCAAACTTCCCTCAAAGCGCTTCCAATATTTAGGAGTTCACGGTGTGCGGAACGTGCAAGGAGTCCCTACTAAACAGTGTCATGTCCAAGTACGCGACAACCTTCGGCTACGTATTCCCGCCGCGCCCGTCTCATTTCCCTCGCCTGAACACAGTCCAGGAGCGCCTGATCGCACCCCGTTTGCCCTTTATGTGCATAAGGCGTCTTTCTCACGGCCACGGTTAGTACGGCTCCGAGGCCAGATAGTGACCATTCCCGTCGATGTGCAAGGAACCCTGCACTCCCTCCCTGGCCACATCTCGCACGACAGCGCGGTGGAGGTTCACATCAAGCGCCGACTCATACACAAGCGGACCTACAAGTCCCAAATTGCGAAGTCCGAAGTGCATGGATTGGGAGAGGATAGAGGAGGGAGGCACGCGCACACGCAGTTATTGGCCGCGAAGCCCACCACTGCCGGGAGAGGCCGGCGCTGCGATCGTTTTGACGTCACTTGTAGGATCACCGTTCCTATCTTGCTGCGTAGTTGGCTTGCAGGGTGTGGCACTTCGCTTGGGAAGTGCGTTCTAAAAGTATTTTCGTGTTAATTTCCGTCATTTGAAGTTAATTCTCAGTGCGTCAAGCGTAGTTTGACCTCACGGGGACTTATTAACCGTATTAAATGTGGTACATTATCCGCAAACAACATGAGCGTGGTGGTGTGTGACGTATGCGACCGAAGCGTAAGCAGCGGCTTGTTTCTCCGATCAACAATGTGGACTGCGACGATTGCCAAGTTAAATTTCTAGATTACAAATCGTGAAGCGTTTACTGCTCGCAGAAGCACACGCACCCGCCGTGCCTGCCCGCACGGCCGACGGTGCGGCTCCAACCGACGCAGATCGCGGGAGCAACAAATAGCTTGTCGCCGCTCTTTAAAATCACACAAGTTGTGGAAAAGAAGTTCCAGATTGGTGAAAGTGGGTGTTAGTGTGATGAAAAATTATGTTAGGTAGTGTCATCAGCTGTGGTTTACAAAGCGATGCTCAAATATCTGCCGCGATTTACGCCGACCGGCCGCGGAGGTCGGTCCCAGCGGCGCAGGCCGAACGCGCGCTGTTGAGTCGCCGAAGGGTGGCGATATCTGCGCGCAAGTATCGGCCGAGGCCGTGGCAGGCATCTTGATCATACGAGAAGGGGGGTGACAGTGCGGTGAAAAGTTGTGTTAGGGACTGTCATTCGCAACTGTAATGATAGCGGCGATGAAATATCTGCCGCGACGCTAAGCATAAAGATCCCAACATTCGATTACGTGCATCCGAAGCCGGCTGCGAACTGTTGGAGAAGACCATCCCGTCGCGCGCTCGCGTGTTGCATTTGGTTTTCTCTAACTTCTTTGGGGCCCCCAACGCTCGGTTCTCCTATTCGAAAACTCCCCAGTACCCCAAATCATTGCCGACGTGTTTCGCCTCGTACACAGCCTCGCCTTCTGTGAGCAGCCGTGAGTTTCGAAATTGATGCTTGAGAAAGGCCGGCTCACTGTAAACAGACAAAAGCTCACGTTGCAATTATAAGTTCCCACGCCGAGGTCCTCATGAAAACTAAATATAGCCTTGTCTAAACCCGCTCGAAGGCTTTAAAAACTCGCGTTCATACCCTTTATACATTGTGGACAAGTTGTCGCGAAAAGTAAACAATCAGCCGTGCAGAGTACAGGCTACGGCAGTGATCGTTAATCAAATTCGGGCATAACTAAAAAAACATTGTTGGGGAAATAGACACTTATTAAGCCAAACTGCAGACCATAACAACAGTTTTAAGCACGTGCGGCGAAGCAATCCGATCACCGTTCTCGCGTCGTCATCTGTTTACCAGGCAATGCGAGCAGTACGCGGTGTTTCTGTGTGCAAGTTGTTGTACAAGGTGCTTCCTGCAAGGTGTCTCCTTGCACACAAAGTCTCGTACATGTCCCGTTCATGATGAATTTACAGCGCCCTTTTCTCGGCGTCAGTTGCATCGTCCTTGGCGTTAGCTGGCTGCCTACGAGCTGTGAGTCGCGATGGTAGCAAATGAACGCGGCGGTGTCGCCGGGAATAAGCGAGTCGCTGATTGCTTGCCCGGATTATTCGGTCTGCAGACAACTTTTTTTGGGTAATTTGCATCAAATCCACAAGGAGGGGGGAGGCGGTGGCCACAACAAAAAAGCACGCTTCCGCATACGCACAGGAAATGTGTTGTAGCAGACGACAACACGACCCGGCGTCCAACAAGTGACGTCACTCGTAGGTGGCACCAAGGTATGTCCTCGAGGCCATGAACATGCCCTTATTGCCCTTACTGATGATATGTCTGTTGTGCTGGCGGGAGGTTCAAACGAGGCGTTCAAACGACCCAATGCGACCTGCACGGTGTCCTCAGCGGTCGAGCGTGTTAGGTTGGTGTGTTACGCAGACATAATATGTCTAATGCGCGGGACGGAAGCAGACAGCTCCATGTTTGTCCTCTAGAATAACTCTGGTCCTTTCAAGTTGCATTCAGCTAACTGGCTTGGAATTATGCTCAATAGCAAACTGCAAACAAACGTGTTTTGTTTGATGCAGTCCGTGGGCTGCGTCCAGCTCCGCAGGTCATCCTGCTTCGCGGAGTTGAAGGGCGCTAATCTTTTTTGCGTACTTTCAGTCATCAAATACTATGCCTGCGTACAATCTGCCCGGTCAACTCGGAAGGTGTGTGTGTGGCACGCCGTGTAATTGTTGTTGTCCTGTTGTGTCCATTTGTTTCTTCTGTTGAATTAGTGGGATGATCCACAGAAGTGACCACTGGACCCTTAAGTTTATCTTTGAATGGGTGTGTAAAGGTTGGGCGCTGTAACACTGCGTAGCAGTACACAGCACACTACAAATATTCAAAGCCCGAGGAATGCTATAAATAAATTTTATGCGAGCTTGCTTGGCTGCTTACAATCAGAGTACCTATAAAAACAACCACATTCTGAAAAACACTGATCAGCCATTCGAAATATAAAACACAACTTTACCACCCCCCCCACACACACGCACACACACACCCACCCACTTACACCCCCTCCCCCAACACACACACACACACACACGCGTACGCACACACACACACACCACACACACACACACGCACACACACACACACGCCCACAAACACGCACACGCACACGCACACGAGGGCAGCAGCGGAAGGAGCCGGAACCCTTAAAAATAAATTTCAGGACGCAACTTTTATGCTTTCAGTTCGTGATGTGGAATAACGGCGCCGTCTATCAATATATGCGAAGTGCACTAAGCGAAGCTAATTGTTTTAAACTGTGGAACATAAATTATTGGAATGATCTGTTTATGAAGAATTAAGATGCCGTTTGCAACAAAATTTCTTTGCCTCCAATCTGGACCATTAACACTGATACTGGTACTTCAACCGTACTTGTACCATTTGCCTCTCCCTCTGCTCAGCGCAAAGCGCTGTCCGCATTATTCGAATTTCTCGAGGACATTGGTGTATCTATAACATTGTAGCGTTCTTTTCATCGCAAGAAACTTTTAACTCAATGCCCTGAAGCAGGGCTGTATTTTATGTTTATTTTGTTGTCATTATTATTTATATTTCCTCTGATCTTATTCGTAAGTACACCGATGGCCTTTTTCTCCTCTCCTCCTTTCCCGGCAGAGTAGCATGTCGGCGAACTCATGTCGGCAAACCCCGCTGTGGTTTCCTCTTTAATTAAAGAGTTTCTCTCTCTCTCTCTCCAAACATACAGACTGTCATTTTACGCTTATTCAACAAACCTGCGCAATACGTACACACAGGTTCATATTCTCGGGCACGTTTCAGCTCTTGGTGAGCTGTGTAATCGACGCTGCATTTTTGAAGCTGTTTCGGGCTCCCGTGCGCTCTTGAATGTGGTGCTGTTTTATTCATCGTCATCATCATTTATTTGCCCTTAAGGGCCCCTGACTGGGTATCACATAAGGGTGGGGGGGGAGGGGGGTTTGAGCAAAGCATACACAAAGGCATTTTCCGACCAAGAACACAAAGCAATATAGAATTCGAAAAGTATGGTTGCAGTGCAACAATAATAGTAAACTGGTTACACTACTAATACCTGAATAATTTCAAAGTAATTTTACTGCACAAAAGAAACACAGAAACTCATTACACAAAAACTAATACACATACATTACGACGGTGCGGTTTTGAAATGTGTTTCGAGTAATGCCTTATACTTTAGGGGATGTCGTTCTTGGACTATTAGATCTGTAAATCGCTTCCAATCATCAATCGTTAATGGAAGGAATGATTTGTTAAAAGCGTTTGTCTAAGCTTTAAATTTTGTACACTGAAAGAATTGAAAATACGGCGCGAAGTTCGAATTGGTGGAAGAAGCAGGGAGCCTTGTAAATAAGAATTACTGTGAATTACTTTGTATCTCACGGAATTATTAGGTGGCAAAAACAATGTGTTGGGTTTTTTTGTTTCAGCCCTGGTGGTTGGTGCGTTGATGACGGGTTATGCCATTGCAGCGCCTCACATGGGTTCAGCGGGAAAGGTAGGCATCCATTGCCCACTTGACATACATCCACAGTTTTCGTTTGCTATAAAACATAGGGCAAGGTTTTGTCCCCCACGCCCGCTTTGTAAGCTAAGTGCTTCTTTTAGCTGGAGGGGGTTCTCATAAATATCTGTTCAACATTTTTTTATTAATTGAGAAATAAAACAAGCGTACGAGTAGATTATTTTGTGCTGATGGAATGGTGACCTTGGTGGATAAAATATTTTCGTTTTTTCATGTTGGGAGGTTGATCTGTTGAAAAAATTGTTGCCAGAAAAACACGGATCGTGTAAATTTGGGGGGAGCCGTTATTAACTTTTTACACATTGTGTTTTTTCTCTCGCTAGGGGAACATAAATCATTCAAGGAACGTTAGTGTGTTGTATTAATCTCGAAACTATTCCTTGTCATTGGTAAATAGAGATATTCGTTCTTGCGCATCTTGCAGTCATGAAATAATGTTCCGTCTTGTGAGTTATATAGCCTTCACTGAAGCCAGAGCACAAAAATCGCACGTAATCCCCCCGCCGCCCCCCCCCCCCCCCAAAAAAAAAAAAAAGAGACGTTTTATGCTTTCAGGAACAGGCAGCCGTGTTCCTTAGTACAGTAAAAAGGCATTCAATATTTTCTTATATAAAAATTAACTGCGCAAAAGGACGAACACAAGACAGGACACGGGAAGGCGCAATCTGTGTCGTGTCTTGTATTCGCCTCGCTGCGCAGTTAAAGTTTTCACAATGAACTCTTTGCAACTGCCCCAGCTGCCTCTGATTTTGACATTCAAGAGTTTTATGTCCGTTCTTTAGAGTAGGGGGGCCTGTTGTGTACTTTACTTGTGTGTGCGTTGGCATGCACTTATCCTTACCGTGATGTTTATTCACACAGATTATTATGGTTTTGTACAACAGCGCGACTGGACCATTTGTAGGCCTCTTTTTTATGGCACTAGTGTTTCCTTGGGCCAATGGAATTGTGAGTAGTTTTCTATTTTGTAATATGCTAATAAATGGAAAAAAAAATTAGTGGCCTGCCACTATGGGAAGAAGGATGACCTGCGAAGCTGCACGCAGTCCACGGAGTACACGAAAGAAAACACGGTTGTTGGTGACTTGCGATTGAGCATACTTCCTAGCCAGTTAGCAGAAGCAAGCTTGGAAGGGACCAGAGGTTCAATCTCGCGGACAAACTAGGAGCTGTCTCTTTTACTGCATTTTCGTAGGCATCTTACTGTTCGAGTAACACACCAACACAATCCGCTCGACCACTCAGAGGACACCGGAAAAGTCACATTGGGCCGTTTGACGTCCATGCTGATTCATCCTGCCAGCAGGACGGGCACGGCTCCAGTAAGGACGTGAAACCTATAGCTCCGCGTGCACGCCCCCCCCCCCCCCCCCCCCCCTTCAGAAAGAAAAACAGGTCGCGCAAGCAAGCGGTCTGTGCGCGACCTTAGAAGTGAAACAAACCGTCGAAAACGTCATCCTAAAAGCCCTTTAAGCTGAATAAGTAATATTTCCCGCTGCCGGTGTTCCAAGCGGGCAAGTTGCCGTTAATCCGGGAGGAATTCGCAGCTTTAGTTTTGTATTCGCACATATTCGCCCTTCTCTTCGGACCGACGCTTCTTCAATTCCCGCTCTTCCTCCAAGCCAATGGCATGCGTCCGTCCCATAGCAAGTCAAAGTGGGAAGGTCTTACTAAGCTTTATTCTAGCGGACAAACATGCGACTGTCCGTTTCCCTCCCCCGTCGTAGGCATCTGACTGTCTGTGCAACACACAACCCAGACCTAAACCGCTCGATTAGGGAGGACAGCTGACAATACACATTGAGCCACAAGACTACCACGCTTAAATCTCGAACCAGCTAAGCCGACATTATTGGTAGCGGCATGGGACCCAGCTGTGCGTGCACGCCCGCCCCACTTCTGCGTGCGTGCATGCCCGCCCGCAGGTGAAACGTGTACCCTACCACGTGTCCTGTGTCGAGCAGATGCATGATTCCTCTCACCACAGTGACAGCCGAGTGAGTAAGGCGTTTGACCCTCGGGTACTATCTCACAGTCGCAGCCAAGTCGCTGTTGCCGGGGGCGCACTGAGGCCCTTCGTAATTATTTGCAGGCTTTTGTTCCGCATAACCTGTCGATTTTTGGAAGTGCCCAGGCATGTAACATGTTCTTGGCATCCAAATCGGTCTATGTAATGCAAATTCTTCATTGCGCTCGTAATCACATACACTGGTTCCATCGGGTTTTCGGAACATTTGTGTGTTCGTCTACCATGGAGCCAATGAGGCGTGACAACCTGTTTAGACCGATTTGCCCTGGCGGGCTAGGCTTAACCCATCTTTTTGGACGGAAAATAGTGGCGCGGTCCTTTTTTCGGGACTCCACCCACCCTGTTATTTGCACTTTTTGCAAGTTAACCTCGCTGAGGTTTTGCCTAATCTTGTTGCCTCATCAGTGTTCTCGACCAAACCATGTTTGCGGGGGTTTATGTATGAAGTGTTCACTTCAATACGGGTTTTGTTGGTTCGTTTTTCCCCAGAATATGTGTTCACTGTGTCTAGTGTTAATCTCTACTGGACCTAATTTCCATGTTTTTTCAGCCCCACTCTACAGAACTGCTTATACTAACTTGGCTGGTGTACCGGAAACCATTGAGCACTGCTTCATAAATTTTAAGGATGCCATACTATTTTGGAATGTCCTCCAAAGAACTCTTAAGACGAACGTTTAATTGACTTCACATGGTCTACGGTATCTCATAGCACCCGCAGACGGTGATGTGCTATATGATTGTTTTTTTTCTAATCGCTTCATAGTTTACGGAAAACGCGAACGCTAGATAAAGCACGATGAGCATATGGTTTCTTCCAGAGCACACTTCTGCCGAATGATTATTATTCTTAAAGTCGTCTACGAGCAAAATTATTCTCGCCCTGGTGGCTATCCCCTCCTTATTAGTGGTTCAATGTTGTCCCCGTTTTAAACTAAGTGTACATAATTGTTCATTGTGTTTAGTCCTGTTTTTCAGCTTGTAATCAACTCGTTTGTACGTTTGTATGTGTACACAATCAACTCATTTGTATGTGTACATAGTTGTAAATGTGTGCCGTAAATACCGTTTCCTAAACTACCATGTTGTGAAATAAATACAATGGGGAAAAAAATGGTCGTAGCCAAGTGGGTGAAACGACTGTCTCTAACTCCGTTCATCTATCAGACACAAGTTCGAATACTGCCGGTGATTCTTTTATTTATATTTTTATATCACTTTTGTGAGACGCCGGAATCAACGATTTGCTAAACAGCTTCGCTGTTAAAAATGTTGCATGACCCTATAATCGAAGAAACGTAAGGGCATTTCTTTATGCGGGACATGTTTTGCATTTTCTTTAAACGGTTTCTTGGCGCCATCTGTTACGTTTGGTGGAGGGGCACTGTTTTATTTTTCTTGAGCGACTGTTTGAAACCACCGCAGGTGGCATCTTCAATCATCTTCTGTTTGTGTTGTATAGGTTGTATAACGGCGACGTTTCGCTCTTTCATATCGATTCTTCCTTGATTGAATCTTTTCCGTGGAAGGAGATTTCTTGCGAGCCCCATCTTTACTCTTGGAGAGGTCGTTTTACACCGGAACGGAAGTTGAAGGATTGGAGCGAATCGGACACCGCCGATCGTACGTTCATCACCGACCACATGAGCGGGAGGGGGTATCGTTTCGGGGGCCAGTTGTCAAAATATGAAGTTTAGGTGGCATTTCAGATATCGAGAAGCGTGACAAACTGACGTCCCCAATCATTGAATTCTACAAACTCCATATTTTACTCCTAAGTCAGCGACATTCGAGAGAACTATTTCTAGGCAATACAACCATAAAGCCAGGCCAAAACAGTCGGGGATGCCTGAATAATGCTCTGGCATTACAAGCCTTCACAGGAATTATGCTATGTATGCCGTGGTGCACATTTGCAGGCTGCCGTCATCGTCTGTTGCGAGTCGAGAGAGTCAGAGACCCAGGATAAAACCAGTGATGAAACATTGGAATAATTAATCTCAAGAACCGAGATGATACACTGGTTGGACGTGCGGAGAAAAATAACCTGATGATAATGAACGCAATGGTATAAGCTCCAAGCATTTAGCTAAAAACAAAATAAATTTCGTTCTTAACGGACATCTAAGGTAGCCTTGTCGTCACTGACATATTTCTGAACATAAAAATATTCGACTGTTTTTGTCAGGTCATTGTTTTGTTAAAATGAGAAAGATTTCCGTTACTAGCGCTGGCTATTGATATTGTCACGAGCTGTCTGTGCAACAATAAAGGGTATATGAAAATTCTCCAGCACGATGGGCACATTAAATCGAGAAGTAACTAAAGCTTGATTCTCGGGTCTATCTTTATTTCTTTTTTGATAAGCGTCTTTCCTAGTGTGCAACAGCACAACCAGTTTTGTACGAAGACGACGCGGTCCTGATTATAACAGTAAGTTGCTTTAAACAGCTATTTGTACAGTGCTCACGGATTGAAACGCGACACTGCGAGCGCGTGGCCTGCAGTACATGCAGCGCCGCCCGTGGAAGCTAGGTGTTGCATTGCGGTATACCACGAGGGTGAGAGCGCGTTGACCGTAGGCTTACTGCTTCCGGTTGCCAATGAGCGGGACTGTGGTTCCCCGCAGCGACAGCGGTGCGCTGCGACCCTGGAGCGCAGGAGCGCGTTTGTGCGCCGGTGGTAGCCGCCCGGCGGTCCGCGCAGCCAATTTCGCGACATCGCCTGCTCGCGCGCTCTTCTTACGCGTGCCCTTCCGATGCGACACAGATAATGTGGATGTAAGGCACGGTCACGCTTATCTGAATAAAACGAGCGTCTCCACGAAGCAACAGCCAACTTTATCCCATGATATAAACTAGAAAAAGAGGAGAGCTGACGAAGTACTAATGCACCGCACCAAACGCGAACGTGCCTGCAAAGGCGTCTTTCCTTTTTTTTAGATTACATCCTGGAATAAAGTCTGCTGTTCCTTCGTACAGAAGTTTATTTTATTCAGATTAAAGTGACTGTGCATTACATGAACATTACTCTGCCGCATTGGAAGGGCACGCGTAACAAGAGCGCGCGGACACGATGTCGCGAAATCGGCTGCGCGCACAGCCGGGCAAGTACTGTCACAGAACAGGTACTGTCGGCGCATAAACACGTTCCAGCGCTCCAGGCTCGCAGCGCCCCGCTGTTGCTGCGGGGAACCACAGTCCCGGTCATTGGCAACCGGAAGCAGTAAGCCTACGGTCAACGCGCTCTCACCCTCGTGGTATACCACAATGCAACACCTAGCTTCCACGGGCGTCCACGGGCGGCGCTGCAGGTACCGGCGGCCACGCGCTCGCAGTGTCGCGTTTCAATCCGTGAGCACTGTACATATTGAGCTACGAATAACGCGCAGTGAAGCATCTTAACATTAAAATATATTAAATATCAGAAGCATTATATTTTTCATTCATCCATGAAACAAAAGGTGCTATCCAATAAATGCGCACTAAAAATATTGTTACAAGACGACGACGAGGATGAGAACAAGGAAGAAGAAGTAGGGCAGGCGCGCAGCCAGCGCCGGTTCGGTTTCATGGCCGACATCTTGTAAATAGTGAGAATACATAGTTCGCCCATCTCATGGTTCACGTCCTTTGTCCTGCCACCACGTAACAATATTTACAGGCATTCCGGGAGGGAAGGGAGGAGGCCGCCGTCTAGGAAAAGCACATGTATTTACATTATGTACAGGGAACCGTTCATCTATGCAACCATCTTGTCGCCTCTCCTACTCGTCTTCTTCCTTGTCTACGCGTCTGCTGAGCTCGATGCCAACTTCATCATCGTCTTCTGGGAAAGTTTCAACATCATCCCGCCCCAAACAATTGATATGACCGGTCAGTGCCTATAGTCAGTTTGCCGTTCGTGTCCAGTCCATGTCCGATCTTCTATTTTTTTCTTATTTTCGGCCTTCTCTTTCTCCTCGACTTCGCCTTTCTCCTTACTTTCGCCCTATGTTTCTTCATGATCATGAGGCCAGGCAATGACCCACAGGCATATTTTTCTGTATAGTTCTGTGTGCGCGTAGTTTTCAGAGATGGTTTCATGGAGGTCCGGTGTTTGCACGCAACACCCAGGTTCGAAACATCTATATTCACGTTGTGTGCAGCAAAAACTGCCAGGGAACCAGCTCTTGCGTTTCTTCTTGGTCTCTGAACCAGTTCAGTGGCCTGGTTAATCGCCGATTTCATCACGATCGGTGCAGAATTCTTCTTTGATCCCTTTCCTGGCGATGGGCCGTGTTTTACAGTAGGTTTTCGGCCAATGGGAAGTTCTGCGGTCCCTATTGAATGACCCGTGCTTTTATGGGCAGCTATATTAACCAGACCGTTTTTCGAGGCCGGTCCTTCATAAAGGTGAAGCTGATGCACTTTTCCCGCCTCTGTCGTAGCTGAAAGCACATCTTGGGGCGTGAGAGTGGTTTCCTTTGATATCTCGGAAAATTTGCTGCGTGCATTGGTAAGTAGGCTGTGTTTACGTCTTGTGCCATACGCACCTCCGGTGCAGCCACACATCTCGGTCACACGATCAGGCTTGGCTCGTAGTAGCGAATCTCGGTTGTCCTTCGTAGAACTCAGCTCAACTATTTCGCTTAGCCCATCTTCATGTAGCGCCACATATATCTCCTCATTAAGGTCCTTCCGCATAATATCTGTGCGATGCCTTGAGGCCGCAGGGGTGCTCTCAAAGACCTCAAGGGCGGAGGCTTCGCTGGTAACACTTTGCGAAGTCGGTGCGTCTTCCGAGATGTCATCTTCTGGTGCTGATGTGGTTGGCATAGATTTCGGGAACATAGAATGGTCTGCATTCTGTTCCTGCTCTGGTGCTTCCGGCATCATGGCGTCTTCAGATCCAAGCGAGATGTGCACAGTGTTCTCACCAAGAGCCTCCTCATTTGAGTGGCCGCTCATAGAGGTGGATGTCGTTGTTCGAGCCGGAGATATAGCCATGGGTGAAAATTCTTGGGGACGATGGCCTATTACTGCAGTACCCATCGATGACGGTGTAGTAGCTTGTTCGCGGTATGTTCCGGTCTCTTCCTTAGGTTCGTTACTGTCGCTGGTACCGATCGATCCTCCTTCGGGTTGGTCTTGCTCTTCTATCACAACATTCTGGGGTGGTGCGTTCTCCTTTCGTTCCTAAAGTCTTATTTCCAGTAATGCAATAATTCTGCGCGCTTTTTTGAACGACTCCAGAGCGTCTTCGTTTTGGCCGTCACGTTTGGCTCCGCGAGCCAGAGCTTCCAGCATCTCATTGATTCTATGCAGTCGGTCGGCGCTATGCTGAAGCCTGGCTAATAAAACTGCGGCCTCGACGTCTTTGATTTTTCCTAGAGTGGGCGTTATTTCGGCGATCAGCGAATGATTGAATTCGACAAGGCTTTTCTGAACAAGTTTCAGCCAGTTCATCTGCCTCGACGCCTCCTCCTCGCTTCGGGGTGAGCAATGCGGTCGAAGAGTAGATTTCCGCTCCATGGCTCACCTCGCCGTGTCGCTTGACGTCCCGGGTTTCGGCACCATGTGGAAAACGTCCAGGGAGGCAAAGGAGGAGGCCGTCGTCTAGGAAAATGCAAATATATGTACACTATTTACAGGGAACCGTTCATCTATGCAACCATCTTGTCGCCTCTCCTAGTCGTCTTCTTCCTTGTTTACGCGTCTGCCGAGCTCGATGCCAACTTCATCATCGTCTTCTAGGAAAGTTTCAACAGGCGTAATTCGAGCGTGTCGATACCGACGAGTTATTGGGAGTCCCATATCCTCACTCACTTACAGCAACTACGAAAGCCACCTTTTCAATGTTATACATTATTTAGAACAAAAATAAAGTTTGCATATCGATTTTCCCTGTATTCTATTCTTGTTTATTGTCATTTATTACATAAACATAACCCTTCGCTTTATCCATTGTACATAACACAAATCAACACACTTCCCAACAAGCTTTCTGGATTATAGCTCAGACACCTTCGAATTTGCCTTTTATTAACGTACACATACTGCACTACTTCAGGAAGGGACTGTGGCATGGCACGAGGCACTATATTCACTCGCAGGTTTTCGTAGTACATGCTATTCTGGGCAGTCATCAAAAAATAACAAAGAGTATCCAATGCCGGCTTGTCAGCCACAACACTTCGTGAAAAGTGAACGTTTACTTACGCAGGAATTTTGACTAAAGAGTAACTGTAAAAAGAGGATCAGTGTCAAAAGTGTTATGTCGAGTCTGAACACTTAAACAAGGGAAAGTTTTAAAAGGTAAAATAATGAGGAAAGTGCTCTTTGCCACCGCAGGGGAAAGGTGCTTTGGCAGAGGGAAAGAAGGAAAACTGAAAGTGCAAACTGAAACAACCGGTGTCATTGCCTAGAATTAACCAGGAACTAAGGTCAGGGGTATTAAACTAATGCGCGATTATACTAATCAATATTTGTTCCCGCACATCAAGTTTTGGAATATTCGTGATAAGACATGACCTAAATGAAAATAAACTTACAGCAAACGCACACCATATACGGTTGTATAATAACAGCGTTTGCACAAACCTACATTATAGAATGTCATAACTCGAGGTGTGAAGTGCATAAAGCAGGTTGCTCCTTTTATGAAGAAATAAATAGATTTTGCACATTATGGTTGTTTACACTGATATATTTAATATTCCAGCCTAAATTAGTTGTGCTAGCCGTATGCCTTTACAGACCCGTAACCACGACCTTTTCGGATACTCAAATGCCCGCTTAAATATGTCTCTCTTCATTTTTTACAGAGAAGCTCTTCATAGCAGGGGTTTCGTGGATTTTGCGCCTGCCTAGACAAAAAACTGACGTCCACTAGCGTCTCGTGCCTCACTCGAGGAAAAGTCGCGAGCTCCATCAGCGGGGAAAGCTAACGCCCCATGTGTTTGCTATTACCACAAGGTCATCTTCGAAACCGCATGCCATTCAAAACATGACTTGGACCCCAAGCTTGTACCTCTCAGTTGGATATGCAGTTTCAGTAGATTAATTATCAATAGGCACCGTTTTCAAGATCAGTCGGCTTTTAGGCAGAAATGAAGGCCTCTCAAGGAGTTTTCGCTGTGTGAGCCAAGTCGTCCTTGTCTGCGCTCGCACCGCCGTTCGTTGGCGGGCGTTCCACGCGCTTGCGCGTCTAGTTTCCTCGAGATACTCGCGGCGGCGCTACCACCGTCAAGACAAGTTGCAATTCTCCACTTTGGATTGCCCTCCTCTTCTGTCGTCGTGATGTGGAGGCTACGTGTAGTCAGGACTGAAGCTTCGCTGGTCACCCACCTTTACGAAGTGGAATGGCTGGTATTTTTTTTTAATTATTATCATCGATCTCTTGGCTTAATGATGTCCATTTAGGGCTGCCTATAACGTACATTTTTTAATTTGCAGGGAGCGTCCGTCGCTACAGTTCTTTTCAGCGCCCTTACGCTGTGGCAGTCTATAGGAAAGACCTTCAGTGGCATTCAATTTCCCAAGATGCCCGTCACCACAGATCACTGTCCCTCCAACACAACTGCGATGGGCGGCCTCATCAGCCACAATGACGAAACGTAGGTTGGCGCCTGAACAAGGCTTTCTTTACCCCATCTTTGCCAGGACACCGTAGTTTTCATCGCGTAACGTTCATAAACAAAACAGATAAAACTGTGAACTTTGGGCATAAGTTTACGCGCTTCTTTTGAACTTCCAGGAAGAGTGTTATCGTACTTGACTACTTTTACGGCAGGTATTTTTATAAAATAAATTTTCGGCTACTGCAGCCGATGGGAATAGACCCAAAAAACATAAGCTCTGAAGCTGAGCATTAGACTACTCATACTGTAGTATGAAGTCACTTAATTAGCTCATGAGAGTGCGGGGTTTCGGCGTGTAAAGTTGTCCACTATGATAATTCGGTGTCATCCCATTATCCCGCTATGAAACTTGGAGAAACGGCGTCGTAAATGTTGTTAAGCTTTCCTAAGTTTGGTTTAAACCTAATATGAAGGATGTTTTTCACGGTTAAGTTAGTTAATTTTCCTATGGCAGGTAGTATTTCTGAGCCTTTGTTTTGGTGCAATTTGGAATTACCCCGGTCTTTATTTATGCGATTTTACGTTCCAGAAATTATTAATGGAATATTATAAATTGTAGTATCGCAAGTTATGCTTATCATTAGGCATTTCACTCCTGCAATGCCAGAAGGGATTACGTGGCTGTGGGAGCTTCTATCCATTTCGTGGACTTAGTTAAGACAAGGAAAATAAAAAACATTGGAGCCCTCTACGGTGCGGCCCGAAAGGAAGACGAACTATGCTCCGTGTGTACCGTCGCAGTCATAGCTGCGAACAATTTTTTTCTGATTTCTAGAGATCAGTTTCTTGTTGAGCTGGTTGAGAGCTGGGCTCCTCGCCGGAGGCTACCATATCATAGGCTTTGGAAAACAATACATGAGAAAATCGAAGGATAATAGGGGTCTACTCAAAAACCGAAGGAGGATGGCCCAATTTTTTCGGAGTTTCTCGGGTGCATATGAAGACGCGGAACTCCAGTCAAAATCAACCATTATCGCTTTTAAAGCGGGCAACCGCAACCTATGTTTAGTAGAGGGCAGTTGCTTTTGGTGGTCGGTGTTCGTAACCAGGCCGATTTTTTAAGCGTGATAAATTCGTGGCACTGCGGTGGGTACCAGTTAGTGGAGCCGTTGAAGAGCGAATCAGGTAGCATTACTTGTAAATGAAACCTCCGTGTGTTACAGAATGTCCAGACGGCCATTCACAGCTAACTACTTCACTGACTGGGCAAATTGCACGGCTGAGTATAAAATTTGGGGCAGACACGGGTTCGGCGTCCTGACAAGCCACCCTTTCGGGTACGCATTGAACGACGTCTGGCGATTTTCAAACACTCTCTGGAATCACTCCGCGGCATTGACAAAGGCTGTCAAATCATGCATGACAGCAACCAAGCTGTTTTTTTTTTTTTTTTTGCGTAAAGCGGGTAATCGAGCCATTGTGCGGACGGGTCATGCGCAGCTATTACATTAGTGGTCATCTTTGCAGCCCTTCCGGTAAATCCATTCGGCCAGTAAATAATTCAAAAAATGGCGCAGTTTGCACTGTAGTGCAAGGCTGCAGAAACAGCCGAGCTGGCGGCCCCTGTCCCTTCGTCGTAGACCGGGCTGTTGAACCTCACATGGATTTCCGAACTTGCCGCTCAAAGTTATCTATGTATGGCAGGCCCGGATCGCTTCGTCCCAAGGCTTTCACATCTCACCCAAAGTGGACGGCGGTAGCACGCGCTAAAACCCGCGGCCAAGTCCAAAGGCAACGCCCGCGCTACAAACCCAAAAGAAATGCTGTGCGTCCGCAATGCGACGACAGCTCAACCGAATAAACACCGGTTTGATAACGTGAGGGACCCAGGTTCAGTTTCGACAACGGGAAGCGTTTTTTTTTTCTTTAACACTATGAAACCGCGCAAAGACGAGGACGGAAGAATCGACAAACTTGAGCGCTGACGAACAAATGGAGAACGATTTATTACAAGACATTAAATACAGAATCTGCTCATGTTATTGTTCCACGCCGCTGCTAACCCCGTACCCCTCGGGCCTTTGGGGTGGCGTTAGGTTGCCGGTTGCAAGGCGTAAAGTTCCCGGGTTCGATTCAGTGGACGTTCCCAGCCGCATTTTTTGTCTTGAGGCTTCGAGGTTTTTTGGTGCGACCGGTCTGAAATCTTTCTTTGCAACAGGGTGCGCATCATATTCTAAAACAAAAACATCTTCCTGAGGTACACATACACCACCAACGTAATGGAGATTCATAAGGAGCTTTTGCGGCAGGACATTTTTGAATAGCATTCACTGCTCTTTCATTCTTGGGTGATTCGTCTTACCCGGAGGGTAAACCGAAAAGTTTGGAATCGCAGTTGAGGGAGGCATCATGGTGTACTGTCGGGAGCAAACATCTGGCAGCATTAGAAGGGCAGCGCATTGTCGCCATATGATTGTGGGCTTCCTTAACTGTGCACCTGCTTACCTGTACATGCTAACTGCATTATTATTTGTTTTCGCAAAGCGGACGCGCTTTGAGTCCACAGAAAGACCGAATGGTTCCGGACATGCAATCCAGGCTTCTGCTTGTGATTGTACGTACGTGCATTCCTTCAGTAGACGTCAATGCTCCTTGATGTTAGCTTGGGTGCGTCAGCCGGATGGTATACCGAGCCATATGAAATTGTGGCTGATGGAATTTGTAGCAGACGAACCGGTAATAATACATACCATTCTGTGATAGAGAAAGCACAGTACTGATGCGGGATGTGCACTTTTCACTACTGACTGGTTTGCAGTGTGTAAAGGCTACAGCCACTACACCTATAGAAATAGGCTTCACTGGCGCAGTCACAAGCAAAATTAACTAAAATTTTATAATACACATCCTAAATAATTACCCTTGATGAGGCAATAAGACCTGACCCAAACGTAGATGAGTATCATTGGTTGCTTCGCAGCAAAATTGCGCTGCGTGGTACGAAATGGGAAATTTGCCGCTTTCTCGCCATGAGAAACCACAATTGATGTTCCAGAGTGCGCTGGAGCAACCACATTTGAAACCGCAGCGACGGCATGATAGACTTTGGTTATCGCAACATGCAGAATACCTTTAGCTCACGTATTGCCGACCATAACGGGCCGACGCCTTTTTAGAAACCAAAGCATTCGAGCACCTCCGAAGGGACAACTATGACCAATCGGTTAACAAGATTATTTTGCTATATTTGAAGAATATCAAGTGATGAGTCATAGTGTCATACCTCCATAATGATTGATTGGATTGTAGTAGACACCAATACTAATAAGTAGAGAGGTAAAATGGTAGCAAACACACTCTGATTTAGACATGTCCACATATCTATGTGCGCATCATATTTATATATATATATATATATATATATATATATATATATATATATATATATATATATATATATATATATATATATATATATATATATATATATATATACTGTGAATCAGAGGCTCGTTAGATGAATACTAAAATAAAGGACCAGCAGACGAAAACGCCATGAGAGGCAAAGGGGAAAACATGGTAAGTTATGAATTCTTCTTGAAACAGTATCGATGGTTCAGAAGTACTGCTCAGTAGAATGCAATCGCTGACTTTTTCTTGTCTTTTATTTTTTTCGCTGGCGTGCTTCACAGGAATATGGACGATGTCTTTCCTTTGTACAAATTCTCATCTTACTGGAGCGGCTTTCTCAGCGCTGTCTTCACTATATGCCTTGGCTTGATAGTGAGTTTATTAACAGGTGAGAACATTCCGGCAGTAGATTCGCTGTTTTTTACGGCAAAGCACTCTTCCCATCATTACGTTATTTCTTGTGCGCGCGGAGGGAAGAACTTAGCTTCGACGGGCTTTACGTCATCATACATTTGGGTCCTTCTGTAAGATAATCTGGCCAAGATTGACGAAAGTTGAGTTGCAACTGATGCAGAAGGTTTTTGGGAAAGATAAAGGGCAGTACAAGCGTCCGAAGCTAAGTGATAAGTGAAACACATGCATTGGAATACTTATTGAGAGTAAGTGTTTTCGAAATAGCTCTTCAAGCTCCTAAATAACTCATTTTGTGCTTGGTTTTTGCTTGTTTGTATTTGGGTTTGCAACTTTAATTGTGAAGACAGTTGAGGACACGCAGTTGGGAGCAACACAGCGAGTCGTCGAAAACTGCTGGGAATTTTCAGATTAAATCGTTTTTCTTGGGTTACCTAAACGTGTAAATTTTAATTATGTATGCATACATGTATACACGCATGCATGCATACATGCGCGTATGCATGTATGGGTGCATGTATGTATGCGTGCATGCATGCATGCATGCATGTATGTATGTATGTATGTATGTATGTATGTATGTATGTATGTATGTATGTATGTATGTATGTATGTATGTATGTATGTATGTACGTATGTATGTATGTATGTATGTATGTATGTATGTATGTATGTATGTATGTATGCATGCATGCATGCATGCATGCATGCATGTATGTATGTATGCATGTATGTATGTATATATGTATGTATGTATGCATGCATGCATGCATGGAGATACACCAACTGCGCTATGCCAAGTGTTATAGCCGAATTATCACGTTATTGTTGGGGCAACCTTACGTTTGTATGTCTAAACTGTTTCAGGTGGTCGGAAGCAGTACAGCCAAAATGTGCATTTAACGTCACGCATATTTCTCACGCTGTGGGAAAAACTTGGTATTGCTAAAACAACGGATTCTGTAAGTTCCAGTCACCAGACAAGATTCCCACAATTTTCGCTTTCTAGAACGTTAGATTCTCCGTGGCCTTTCAGCAGTCTATGTGTATAAAAAACGGTATTGCCCAGCACATCCTATCATTCCAATTAAATGATTAATTAATTCAAATGAAAGTGTTTATGAAACGACACTTCGAAAAGCGTTCAGTTTGGAGCTACCACGCACACCCCAAATTAAATATGAGTACGTTATCTTTCCATGCATTCGTCTTACCCCTGGAAAAATTCCCTCCTTCACCCCCTGGAAGCTGACTTTTTTAATGATTGCGGCGTTCATAAATCTGTTCAATTTTATTCTATACAAAGGAGTTCGCTTTTAAAAAGTCGTATGTCAAACTACACCTTTCGTAAATAGTCTGATTACGTACCAAAATGATTAGTCAATAGGCTGACTAACCGGAATGGATGTAGTCCGGTAATAGACGGAAGGCAGACTTTCACCATTTGACCTATTAAAGCACTGAACGTTTCCCAGGTGTAATCATACTTCCAGTGGGTTCCGTGAGTCATTCACCCGATGAACGACTTATGAACCAGCTTTATATTTGCATGAAATTGCTGAAATAGCCCTGCAAGTCTCTCGGTGTCCAACCAAAAAATGGCCGCACCGATTATCTGAAATTTTTTCCGGTTCTGACAACACAACAGGACAAGAGGGAGCAGCGCCTTCTGATCGAACGTTCGTCCCGCTTTTCCTCTGAACATGCACGCCGTCTTCCCATAGGAAAGACGACGCACTCCGGCCCCGACCCTCCACACAACATCTAACACTCAGCCTCAGCCTCTCATCACCTTTTGCGCCGACACTGCGTCACATGCCTACAAACCTGCCTTGATAGCTGTAACAGTCCGCGGCTGCAGTCCAGTTACATCCGCAGCCAAACCCTTTTCTAACGCAGCTCACGGGGGTTGTTACCACGACTGCAGCAGTCGCAATTAGTGATTGAAGTGTGCCCTCCACAAGTTTGCTAGAGGCCTTGCACCTGCCATCACTGCCCGCGTTCCTCTGACCCTTCTCCCTCACCGCCACAGAAGCATCCCTCTTGTCTGGACACCAGCGCATTCGTCCCTGACGCCAAATGAGCTAGCGCACGAGAACACCCGATGGCCGACTTGCCGGAATATCACCCCACCCAAAACTTTACGCGCGATGTCCTTACCTCGTACTCAGACATCGCACATCATTTCCGCCTAAATTCCGTTCTAGATGGTATGAATTCACCTGCAGGAAGTTGCGAAATGTTTGGGACGGCGAAACTTCTCGTGCAAATGCCGCTGCTGCGGCGAGGACCGGTCGGACATACAGAAACAGAAATAGATGAACGTCACATTTTTTACCCTGACGTTCAGGCGTAAATGACCTATCCAATAGGTAAGCTTATCATTTTTTAGGAGCGCAAAAAGTTTCACCTGCGAAAGACGTAAGTAGGGCAGCAAACAACGTGTTCCCGAAATTTGAAAATTACAACCTTCACAGTAAATGAGGAGGCATTGCACATTTCGCAAGTGCGGATGCGCCGAATTCGAAAACGTAAAACGCACCATGTTGTACGGGCTTAAGTCGTCTACGCTTCCCGCCTTCCCATCCCACCCTCAATAAGCACCAATCCACCACCTGGAGATAACTGCAACGTGGTATTTTTCCCAATCCCTTAGCCAGCCTTGGGTCGCTTATACCATGACACCTATACCGTAAATCTTGCCAGGAACGTGCATCTCTTACTCGCATTATGTGGGAGTTCTCTCCTAAATCGTCCACACTAACATCGCAAGTCTATACCAACACACTAGAGCAGTGGAAGAGACATCCTTTAAGCTACGTTGCAGACCTTCATAATGCGCTTGTCCAAGTGGTGTTGCGACGTTGTCATCTCACCTCTGACAACCCGTTGTTGCATATGGGTAAGAGTACCCGAGACGAGCTCCGTCGCCTGCGACATGTGTGTGGTAGCGTGGTGAAGCGAGCGGCCAGCCAATGTTGCTGCCTCGAAGAAGACCAGAAGCCGAAGGCAAACTGAACTCAAGCTCCACCAATTCTTTAAAAAAAATAAAAAAAAACTCCGCGTTGAGACGACGGCTTCGAAGAGAGACGAGACAAAAGCAAACCTGAAAAAAAGATTTCTTTCAAGCCGAACAAGAAGTACAAGGTGAAGAAAAATATGGGCGCCGTACCAAAACATGGCGCGCGAGCAGTCCGAACGGAGGGAAATTAAATTGATTGAACAAACCTTCATTGTGTGCATCATGAGAGAACCGAGAGAGGAGGGGAAAGAAGAGCGCAAGGGGTGGGAGAGGTAGAGAGGATAAGCAGTTACGCACCGGGGGACGGCAGAAGACCATCGTCTTTTGAAGACAGCTGTAGCGAAGCAAGCTAATACCCGGCCAGTTTTCCTTTGTTTCATTTTTGTATGTTTTGTGGCGCTCGCGTCAGCGCGAGGCAGAATCTTTTTTTTTAATCTTGTGTTTCTGTACTGCTTTTTTATCGCCTGTCTTTATTACGTTCTTAACATTGCCTTTTTTATTCATTTTCGATGAAATGATTGTGGGGTTTAACGCGCCGACGCAACGCAGGCGATGAGGCGCGCCGTAGTGGAGGGCTCCGGATTAATTTAGACCACCTGGAGATCTTTAACGTGCGCCGAAATCTCGTACACACGGGCGTTTTTGTTTTTCGTCTCCACCAGAAAAGCGGCCGCCGTGGCGCAGAATCGTACCTGCGTCCTCGTGCTCAGCAGCGCAACGCCTTATTTCATTTATTTTGATAAAAAAACAGTTTGACACGTACGTTTATTGGAACAACGCTGTAATTCTCGTGTATGCAATCATGTTTTGCCTTAAAACTACTAAAGGCAGATTGTTCGCTAGCAATGTTTGAATGGAGCAAGCGAGCCACCAGTGACAGTAGTTAGCAGAGGTTTTTCCTTATACCTTGTCTTCATGCACGCTATTATGGAAAGCACATAAAAGCGCTATTCGTTTTTCGCCCCAGGAAAAATAACTATAGCACACACAGCGCGATTGAAAATTTGGTCCAAGCCCCGCACAATCCCGGACCATTGTGGATGTTACGGAAGAATATTACGGGTTAATAAATGTATCCGGAAAGTTATGTTCAAGATGTCTTTTTGAGTACGCACAAACTGCAGTTTTTAACGCAAATAAGAAACTGCTTTCCTTCACTTTCTATTTCATCCGAACGTGTTGCTTTGATGAACGAGCGTAAACATTGCGACAAACTGTTGCGGGTGAAGGTGACAGATATTGCTTCGTTAGGGTGGACGTCGACATTCTAGGACGTGTGCAGTGCCTGTATGGGCTCGAGAACAGCGCATACATATCCGCCTGTGGGGGAGGGCCTCGTGAATAGAAACATCAACATGGAAACGACGAAAAAACAGAAGAAAAAGAACGGAAGCAAAAGAGTGAGATATTATGTCCACGTGACAAGGATATCCGCTTTGGAAGGTTGCTTAGTACCCCATTAAGCTGTTTGAGGTGAAAAAAAGCACAGAAACAAGAAAAGATCGAGATACATGTGTATGTGTGCTTGCTCGACAACGGGGATATTTTGAAGCGTTTTGTCCCAATAGACAGTCGAAACAGCTGCAGAGGATCCGAAGGCATATTCCAATAAAATAAGAGCTCTAAAGCGTTTCTTTTGGCAAGGTTCGTCAACAAGCCTTTTACTGATGTTGTCTCTACCTTATACAACGTCGACAAAGGACTCACTGGAGCTACTTCTTGAGTCATGAGTATCTGTGCTGCTGCGACACTGGCTGCGCAGAAGCTGAAGGGCAACTGAGACTGCGGGCGAGATTCTTGATGCCAGCGCTTTTTAGTGCGCAAGCACTTTAGCGGCTGCTACTGAGGTTTGGCGGCGGCGATGACGACGGCGACGGCCACGACGACCTCGTCGTAACCGAGCGAGCGAAAACACGAAGAAAACGTTGGAGCAAAATGTGGCGAAAAAGTGCAGGGGAGGGCAGTATGCCGATCCCGCACGAGACGCTCGTCGGAGCTTCTGGCGAAACTGTCAGGGTGAGCGCGGCATGCTCTGCTATGGCGCCATTTCTCTCACTGCCTCCCCCTCACACTTTCGGCAGACGCTACTACTTCGTGCGTGGCTCATCCGAACCATTTGACATTTGCCCGGGAGGTTCAGCACAGTAGCGTGCGCCGCCACGCGTTCGCTAATCACGCAATCACCTCCTGAGTGCAGCAGATATGCGCCGTCACCGAGAAGACTGCACGTCGCGCTGCGCACAAATATCGAATGAGGGAGTATGGTAACCATCCGTGCCTTTTTTTTTTTTTTCTGGTGAACGCGCGTCAAAGCCAATGGTAATTGAGCGCACGAAAAGTATTTTTTTCTGTATCACTTTTTTATTCCCTTCGCCCCATTGGAACGCGTTGCAGCCGACGGAAATTGAGCGCGCGCCGACGATTAAGTGTTTTGTGGACGCTGTTTGCGCACGCCAGCCGGGTGCGAGCTTTCGCTTACCGACCCAAGTAACGCTTTCGTGTTAATAAATAAAAAAATGCCTGCAAAACAAGAAGAGCAACCGACACAAATGCTCAGACGCAGGAAACGTACAAAGTGAAATGCTGCATAAGTATAATGCGAACCCAACTTTATTACGGTAATAAGTGCGCACCTCCCCCTCTCCACCCCCCCCCCCCCTTTACGGCGTAATTACGGTAAGTGCAAAAGCAAGTTGGCCTATATATCGGTAGATTACAGTGTCGTGAATAAAAATATATTACTCGTAGCCGCAGTAGTTGCTTACTATCACAGCACAATCCGAAAGCATGAAAACAGGTAGCACCACACAACACACATTCCCGCATTACATTTTGTGACATCACGAACCTTGAATAGTGATTCGCGGGATTGGTGGAGCTTCCTAAGCGTTTTTCTGCAACACTGAAGCAGCGGGGACATGTCCATGTAAAATAAACGCATGTGAGAACTTTCTCTCGTCATCTGCTTTTAAAAAGACACAAACCTCAGCAAACAAATTTTACAAAAGATTTTTCAGGGCACTTCGGGCTTCTTACGAGGTTTGAAGCAAAATATTCGCCATACTTATTTACGTCCCCCGGAACCGAAACCGCCCGTTCTGCTTGTATTGCATCCGGGTCCCTTCTATACACACGTCCACCCGTCGACACAGCATCGACACTCTTTTACCGTCCCAGTACTATATCGAAATCTACTCACTCCCGCCTAAATCCCATTTTAATTGACATTCATCCCTTAATCTACCATATTCTATCAAATTTAAGCTTAATCCAGCTTAATCGATTTTTATCTATCTTGATCTCACCTCACTAATCATTACTTTCAATAATTATTCCATCTTAATTCATCCTAACCCTTTGATGCCCAGTGTTGCTCAGGAGCAACAACTCAATTTTTTTTCTCGCGCACTTTCTGGTTTTTTCGACAGCTAACACCATCTATCAACAGACAAAGAATCTTGGACATTCAAAAATTAAAGAAGAAAGGGCAGCACATACTTCCGTGTGCTAAAAAAATATTGTTTACGTGTGTCAACTCGCATCAAGCCAGGGTGGCTCAATGGGCTAGGGACAGGTAACCGAAATTGTGCAATTTCGTTGCTTTGACAAATAATAGCAATACAAACTGTACGTTATTGTCTTCAATTGAACCATAAATCATGGTGATCGAGGTAGCTCTCTTGTTCAAGTGAAATATTGGCAGCCAGTTTGCAGTGTTTCTCAGTGCCCAGGGTGTCCTAGTGTCGGTCCTAATGCACCAAATTTTGTTCTGACTTCATATTTGTGATGTCGGAAGTCGTTTTAGATGATACATAACTTCTGACGTTTTGGGCATCAAAGGGCTAATCTACTTTGATTAAACAATCCTGAATCACTTCTTAAAGACGGATGTCATGCTTTTGTTAACTCCCGGCCTTCCTGGGCCATGTGATAATTTTCATACAATGCCAAGTTCGTTCAGTCACCTGCCAATGAGAAATATTAGGCTTTCGACTAATAGCACGTTTGTGCTTAGGCCGTTGGATTTATTTCAGTTGCGATTTCGTTTAATTGTTTCGCCTTGTGCACAAGCTCAGTCAAAAGATTGAAAGATTGCACGCGTGTGAACACGAACTCCAACCATACCTAGTTATCACTAGTCTATATATATATATATATATATATATATATATATATATATATATATATATATATATATATATATATATATATATATATATATATATATATACATATATATATATTTCCCTCAGATGGTGGAAAAATTATAGATAATTAGAGCAATGGGTTCGTAATGAGGCGGCTGGCAAATGCATTTAGCGACTGGGCATGTATTTTCTACGCCTTCTCCCATGCGCCAGCGCCTCTTTGGAAAGCTGCCGTAGAACCATTAAGCCCCCCCCCCCCCCTCCCTTCTATAGAAGGCGAGGCTTGATAACCAGCTGTGCCCTGTGCCTGGGCGCGACACAAGGAGCATGCACCCCGGAAGCATATGAATCCGGTGTTTTAAAACTTCACCTGCGATTCTACGTCTGCACCGTTTTTCGACATCTCATATCAACTGCGTCACGCTCGCAAAGCCGCCGTTGCTATCTGAGGGCACGCGCGGTCACAATTTGTGCGCGGGGCTTTCTTTTTCTATTATTTCATTGTAGCGCCTTAAGTTCTCCACGTTTACGTAATTCCAGCAGAAACTTCGGTAGTAGGCTGCTATTCTCGACTAGAGAAATTTCCTGTGCATTCACCAGCTCTACCGGGAGCTCTTTTTGGCTGTCTGAAGTAAACGTTTGTCACTATCTCGCGGTCGTTAAACGTGGCAGGGTGAGTAGCCGAAGCCCGTGACAATATTGAGGGCAATTAAAAAGGCGCTCGCGGTCAACATGACAAATTTACGGAAAATTTCTCGACTCGTGAATTGAACGCTTTGTCCTTTTTGGGCTCTAGTACTTTTTTACACGTTTTTCCTGCGTTTACATGTTTAGACGGTAGTTTATTCAAGTAATTGGTAATTGACCAAGATAACTCCATTATGTGACACGGTGCACGTCACCTTCAGTGATTAATAATGATTTCGGTGATGTAAAAATTAACATTTCTTGTTTTAATCGCTGGTCCAAGTCCCGCGAACCAGTCGGTGTAGCGTTTTCTCTGCACGTACCTCATTAATAAACAGCTGCGGGGGCTATATTCGTCAATATTCAGCATTCCTACACTTGCAAAACCTTCATCAAATGTTTGCCAATGCAGGGCACGAGAACATAAGAACAGAAGAGTCTTTAACCAAAAATACTCCAAAACGAGTCTAGTAATGCTTCTAGCACGAAAACAAGTTTGAGACCTGGCGCTCGGAAGCTATAGCTTGAGGTGTGGAGCTGAAATGTCGTTCAGCATATAAATAAATAACGCATAAATAACGCGATACATTGCGATTGGATACTAATACACTATTCCTGCCATTAAGACTCCAAAACAAGAGACAAAATGTTCAATGAGAAATGAGCCGACGAAAATGCAGCAGCTCTCGCGCATGCTAATCTCTCAAACCTCGAGGTTCGGAATGAAGCCCGCCACCCCTGGAAGTAGACTACTCAGAGAACAAAAGCCGTGAGTAGTTGACACCAGCCAGGCACATGACGGGCCACGGAACGTGCACATTCCACTGTCTGACTCAAGGGCGGGCGAGCGTTCCCCCTCGATATTTTGAGATTTCAGGAATTCGCATGCGAAGACCCTAGAGGGGTCATCTCCGAACCGATTTGATCGGTTCGCAACAATTCGGGGTTATTTAGCCCCGCCATGCGTGGCGACACATGGCTGGGCGAAAAGAAGCAACTAGGTACGAGGTAGCGGGTGTGATGTGCTTCCAGTGTGGCAGAATGTCGGACGGGCGCAAAATTCGTGACCGTATGCCTTTTCGAGATTTCAGCATGTGTTTACCCTCCCACTCTCCTCAGTGTTGCCTCAATTTATCTTCAGTGCTCCAGTATGATGCATTTTTTATAAAAGGTATTGCTTCGGGGTTTCTAAGCACCAATTCCTAATAAGGCTTAGGTTCCTGATCTGCGGCGTTCGCGGATATTTCTAGGTATTTGATGACAGACAATTCTTTTATTTCCGTGCTTGCAGGCGTGTCAGCAAACATCATCCTTCTTGGGAAACACTATCTACCATGCTGACCAAGAGGAAAATCCTTCAACTGTGGTTTAAGCGCTCGTTTCTTGCCATTGAAAGCACGCCAAACTGTTACTCGCGTGCTTTGAATAAAAAACGGTATGTCTACGTAAAAAATAAACAACAACGTGTGAATGAATAGTATATAGCCTGCAAAAGTGTGTCGTGTTCCCCCTCAGTTAAGGTCATACCAATGGCAGTGTGTTAGCGGCGCTTCTACGGGGCGATGGCCACTGATGCTGCATTTGACAGCGAAGACGTGAAGTATTTTTTTTTTTGCTCAATTTACTTTTAGATTCGACCAGGATAGTGTTGCGCCTAACGAAGCCAACTATGGGATGGCGGCATGCGGCAGTGCGTACTAGCAATCTTTCGCGAGCTCATAAGGGGTAAAAAAATCCCTGGATTCTACGCTGACCTCTGGTATTCAGCTGGATGTACTTGGCTTCAGTTGTACGGCATTGGTCACGTGGAATTGGTTCATTAAGTAAGTGGCCCGAATTTGTACCTGTGCGTGTCCAAAGTCTATGATGGGTGGAACGAGCATTCAAGCAGTTACTTTGAGCAAATAATATCCTTGGTTGTTGATTAGTCATAACTTACTGCTCTCACACGTAGCTAACAAAGGACCGGGAAGCATCAATGAGCAGTTCATGAAAATTTCAAAAGCATCAACACCTCATTCCTAACGTCGCCTGGTCGCACGCTAGCTATTTTCAAGTGGCTTGTAGAACCCTCAACGACCGGCGTTTGCGAAATGTATTTTCACTCTTTAACCGGCCGTACAATGGAACAAGCGAACGAATTGACCTCGTATATTGTCAGTAAGGTCCGAACCATTGATTATTCGCTGAGTTGGTAAACATTTAGACATGTCGGTATTTAAGTAACCGGCTGCGGACAGAAAATGGTTACAGCATGCAGCCACCAGTAGCCTTTTGTTTTTAACTTTCGCGCTCATACACAAGAAGGGGGGGGGGGGGGGGCGGAAGCTGCTGTCATACGCGTCATCAACCGAATGTTTGATGAGAAGGTATTTATTCTTTACGTACAACTTCAAACAAGCAAAGGATTGGGCCCCCAAGCAGCGAACACGGGGCCTTTTCATGAGGTGCATACGTGGTAAGATGCTTATGAAGGAGGATCGCTTGAGGCCAACAGGACAGTACGCAAGGCTGCTGGCAGGCAACGCTGACTACTAAAGACGTGACGCATCACGCTAGCACGACGATCTCGCGTTACCGCAAGTGCGCTAAAAAAAAGCTCACCAATGCGCAGATCTTTGACCATGGCGTGTAAATTTTCTCTGCATGCGTACGCGGTGGCCGCATCGGCATGGCCGCCATTGCGATCTCCCCCTCCTTAGCCGGAGATAATTCATTAGCGGGAGGGTACGGAGCGATGGGCGGGATCAGTGTCCTGATGATAATGCCACGAGGCATACGTGGACAATGCCCCATGGAAACACGACCCGGCACCGACGACGACGACGGGGTGACTGGCGCGTGCACCTGCATGGGCTCCGTCATGGCCACTTGTAAATAGATCGTCTCATATGGTAAATACTTCGCTTCATCATCAACCATGATTCCTGTCCTCTGTTCTGCCGCCACGTAACATGTTGGTGGAGGGTGCGTGGTACTTCGACATCCTGGCCCCTCAGCTCGGCCCCGTCTCCGCTCTTGAAATGACGGCTACGAGGCTCTTGGACCACGTCGGCCCGCCCAACCCCGGTGAGCCAAAACGCGTCAAATCCCTGTCCCTGTGTCCTCAGCCTATGACAAGCCGAGACCAACCGACGTGACCAGCCGCGGCCTGACCAAACGACGATGCCGATTCACTGCCCAGTTCACCGGCGTGTATTTAAGGGCTATGGACGTTCCTTCGTATCGTGGACTGGCATCATCGTTCCGGGGACAGTGCTTACCGAGCTCATCATCCCCACCAGTGGCGGCAAAGACTCGTCCTCTCCTTATCGTGCTCATTTTACATTTTCACCGCACCCTTCCATTTACCACGACCTCCACCGGGACTGTCACCTTCAAGGTGACAGTCCCGTCACTGAATGGGAAAACGATGAAAGCGGCAGCGGCACGTAACATCGGTTCCCACGATCGACGAATACGACGAGCTGAGTCTGGTGCGTGCAGCCTGGCAAAGGCGGTCATGGACGCCAAATAAATAGATCACTTCATCCGTCCGTATTGTTCCTTTAATTTGTACTGCCGCCACGGGGTAGAACCCCCTCCTCATGACATACACAGAACTCTCCAAGAACCCCGGACTCTGGGGGGATTCATTAAAGTTTGTCAACAACAGCGAGGGATGCGAGAATGTTGGAGCCGATTGGCATGCCGTTTTCTCTCCTTGGGAGCGTGACCACGGTCCACCTCCTAGAAAATGACAGGGAAGTATGATTCTCATCCAACGGTACCAGAAGCGGTATCAAGAATAACCTCGCCGATACGTATACAAACAGCGCGAACAATGGGACAAACAGTTGGAGGACAACCACACACAGCCCGGGCACATGGGTTACAAAAACAAAATGTACATACAAGGAAGGAGCAACTATCATATGCAATGCGGGAGGGGGGGGGGGGGGGGGGGGGAGAATTGTACAGGGTGTTACGACGATAATTGGAACACTTAAAAACATTTTCCTGAGTGACCCGCTGCTCTGTCCGTGCTCAAACTTCACACGAAGCTCGCATTTTGTGGTCTATTTTGATTGACACCGGAAACAGTGACGGTACTTACCTGTTTATTCTGCAAATAAATAAAAACGATTTCCGCCAATGGGAAAATGGCGGCCGATTTGTGCGTGCGAGCCAGTGCAAGCTGATCATGGAACGACGGCGCTACCTGGGGTATGCAGAGCGAAACGGACGATGGGGATTCACGGTAGGAAGGAGCGAAATGAGGTAGCAGACGATGAGAAAATCTCCTTCGTCCCTAATTTACGATGATCACAAATAGTTGCATAAGAGCTGATACTAATCATAATAAAATATTCCCACGGTTCATCATTGCGAATAAACGTTGGATTTCCTTCCTAACCTGCTTTCCCTTTTTCTGATCGTCTGCTACCTCATTTGTCTCCATTCTACCGTGGAAGGAGCCAAATGACGTAGCAGACGATCAGAACACCCTCTTCGACATTTTCTGATCGTCTGCTAGCTTATTTGGCTTCTTCCTGCTGTGGAAGGAGCATGAATTTACATCGTCCGTTTCGCTCTGCATACCCAAGTAGCGCCATCGTTCCAAGATCAGATTGCGCTGGCTCGCACGAACAAATAAGCCGCCATTTTCCCATAGGCGAAAATCGTTTTTATTTATTTCTATAACAAATAGGTAAGCACCGTCATCGTTCCTGGTTTAAAACAAAATATGCCACAAAATGCGACCTACGTGTCACGTTTGAGTGCAAACCGAGCAGCGGTTAGCTCAGCAAAAAATTTAAAGGGTTCCAGTTATCGTTGTAACACCCTGTATATCTGAAGTAAGGGAGAATGAGAATCTTCTATAAAAGCATGTGCCCCTCCGTCTAACAACGACGAAGGTTGAACGTGAAGCTTTCTCCGGTTTGTCAATCCGACACTGCGAGTATGTTCGACTTCTGGAGGTACGCACCGCTTGATGGGATACCCACAGCAACTGCGGTGTGCACTCCGTCGGCCTAACGTTTGGGTTTGGCGTGTACGGCGCCAATCGGTACTGCTGCTTGGCGTTCTCTTCGACCGTGTCGAAATGGAGAAAGCAGGCGAATGGGGCGATACGCCGTAGCCTTCCTGAGTTTCAGTCTATCATCAGTTTTTGGAAAGAGTACACTGTGAGAGAGAGTGCAGTGCGGTGGACGTACTTCGTTCTAGTATGCCTCAGTGAAAAGGTGACATAACACTGGGCTCAGCTCACACTTGAAAGCTTTATAAAAGGCTGCTTCCAAGCCGTCTGGAACCGGTGTCTTTCCAGGGCTTAATTCTTCAATTGCCCGAGCAACTTCACCAACAGTAATCGGCGCTTCGAGGTTAATCGTGATTTAATCATCTAGCGTGGGCAACAAATCCAAGAATTCGCGTTAAAATTCTCTATACCGCACGGATGAAAAGGAAACAATGTGTGACAATGCTCTTTAAACACATGTGAAATTTCAGCACGATCGTATAACTCGAGACCGTCACTCTCAATTTGAGTTATATTTCTTTTCTACTGACATACCTCTTTTCAGTTGTGAGTGCTCTCTTGGTAGGTGCCTCCCCATTCAGCAGTCTTTCCGCTCTCTCCCTTTCTAGGGCGCCATGGTACTTATTTGGTCTATTACTTGGATCTGCGATTTCAGCTTCCCAATTTTGTCATGTGCACTCCAGGTGCCTGACATTCTTCGATAAAGGGGCCATGAAGATGAATCACAAGTTTGTTTTATTCGAAAGATTTCGTGTTCTATAGTATCCCCAGCGCTTGTCCGGAAGCAAACGATTCGTTATTCACTGCGAAATTAATCAATTTGATCTAAAATTACGATTCTTGCGGTAAAACGTGTGCTTTACAATGACATCATAAGAACAGGTCTTTTAGCTAAACTTGGCGTGTAGCGGGGACTTCTTTACTGTTAGTCAACCTAGATGGCGCCACCACATCTCGGCAAGCCGTTCTCTACTTTTGGTTTGTTTGTGACCGTATTTACACCTGGCTTCCTTTTGTACATGGAGAAAATAATCGTTTCGTGAAACATAGTGCTCGGTCGACAAATATAGTCTCGTAAGACACCGTCGCTTGCTTCAGTCAGCCAGTGTCGTCTGAGACAACCCCAAAGCCACGCAGTGCTGTGCATCTAAACGAAGCATGGTCTGCGCAGTACCAACAGCAGTACGCATCGGTACTTCTATGTTTACGTGTGCTTTCGGGACTTCCACTGTTTATTCCACCATTCTTACTGATAAAAAAGAATGTGCCCTAAATTTAAGCGCAAATAGCTCGTTCGGTAAGCTTATAAGTTCTGCCTAATTGGCGTTTGCTAGTGCGTCGCATTAGCTAGTGGGTCGACATTAACTAGTGGGTCGCATGGCCATTACCTTTTTTCCTTATTATACAGCTTATTTGAGCAAAGTTTAGGTTAAAAGGGTTGTCAGCATGACTCTAACTAGGCAATCTTTTGATTGAACCAAACTTTCATTTTGTCTTCTTGGCCACTTTAATGAGCTATGCATGGCTACTACAGCGCAGTTTATCTTTCATGCGTTCTGAGTGCTTCATAGCATTCACTAACGTGGATTACAAAATACTAATGAAAATATAGCAAGTCGTCTGCCGTTAGCCGTTCAAGATATAGTTTGAACACACCAAACGTCTGGCGTAAAGGACCGTTCAATTACGATAAATATACAAGTAGCCAGATGCATCTTATACTGCTGTGATAATATTGATACACGGGAGTCCGGTATTTACAGAAGAGACAGTATGATTGACCAAGTGCCGTCCAAGCAATAGACCCGACAATCATTCAATGGAACTGCCGTGGAATCAAAGAAAAAGTAGGAGAACTACAGCAATTCATCGCAACACTCGATCCCCAACCACATATTATAGCACTCCAAGAGGTTAACAGCAGGACGCACTTACCTGGGTATGTTACGTTCACTGATCCAACAGGCAAGGCAACAGCAACACTTGTCAGAAAGAACGTCGCGGCAACGCAGCACCTTACAAGCCAGAAAGGATGTGAACACACACTCATAGAAGTTCACTCTTCCTCCACCAAACAGAAAGGAAACCTGTTCGTGCTCAACGCGTATTGCCGACCGTCTAACAAGAAACCCGGGATACAGGACACCATTCAAGAGACTCTCAACGTAGCCAAAGACCAGCCAGCTCTTATCCTGGGAGAATTCAACGCTCCTCATCAGATGTGGGGATACAGATTCAACTCCATGAAGGGAAAGGAAATATATACCATCATTGATCAGAACCGACTCACTTTACCTAACGAGCCTCACGTGGCCACCAGGATTGGTACTAGCACGTCACGCGATACTTGCCCTGACCTGTCGCTGTTGGCAGGCTCTATCGATATTGCCTGGACAAGCACGCAAGTCAGTCTTGGTTCTGATCACGAAATCATTAAACTTACCGTCAAAGACGTCACCTATCAAGCCCATATAGGCTTTGCCCGAATAACCGATTGGGACAAGTTTCGGAAGACTCGAGCAAGTAGAGAAAAGAACCCGGGGTCGTCCTACGATGATTGGGCCGCTGAAATAATGGATTGCAAAACCCACACCCAAACGATTGCTACTACATATTTAACACTCCACGTGAATACGAGGCTTCTCCACCTGTGGGAAGCCAGGCGAAGCCTTACAAGGAGATGGAAAAGACAGAGGCACAACAAAAAACTCCGCAAAAAGATCGGTCAAATCAACAAACAAGCGGCTGAATACGCATTGTCGTTATGCGAGGAAAACTGGCTTCAACTTTGTGACGGTCTGCAGGGAACCTTATCCACCAAAAAGGCTTGGTTTCTCCTCCGTCACCTGATCGACCCTCTAACCAGCAAGGGGGAAACCAATCGCCATATGATCCGTACAATCAATTCATATCAAGGAGACTCGAACAAGCTCCTCAAGGATCTCGAAACAAAGTACCTCCAGACCGAAAAGAGCTACCACCCACTACCTTACACAGGAAAGCCGAATGAAGGTCTCGACAAACCGTTCCAACTGTACGAACTCCGGGCTGTAATTTCCGAAAACAAGCGTAACAGCGCTCCAGGACCCGATCACATCTCCTACAAACTATTAGCCAACCTTGACGATGAGGCTCTCGAGACCTTGTTGGAGTATTTTAACGACTTTTGGACTAAAGGCAAGATCCCAAAGCAGTGGAAAACAGCAGAGATAAGAGTTATTGCCAAGCCAGGCAAATCCCCGCATATTGATAATTTGCGGCCAATATCCCTCACATCGTGCGTGGGAAAGGGGATGGAAAGGGTTGTGCTCAACCGTATGCAGCAATACCTGGATGAAACCCAGCAAATGCCAGACACCATGTTTGGATTTCGAAAGCATCTCGGAACCCAGGACGTGCTGATTCAGCTAAAAGAAGAAATCCTCGCACCCGCCACTCGACACTCCCCGCGAGCAATACTAGCGCTCGACCTCAAAGGGGCCTTTAATAACGTGTCACACGAGGCAATTCTACGAAACCTTAACAACACAGGATGCGGGGAGAGAACATACCACTACATTGTAGACTTTCTTTCAGATCGCATAGCCACACTCAAAAACGGCGATATCACCTCAGATCCCATCACCCTCGGAAGTAGAGGTACACCCCAAGGCTCGGTCCTCTCCCCGCTCCTATTTAACATCGCGCTCCTGGGCCTACCGGCAAGGCTAGACAGTATTCCAAATTTAAGCCATGCGCTCTACGCAGATGATATAACAATTTGGACTGGCACTGACTCACTCGGGAGACTTGAAGACTGCCTGCAGCAAGCTGCCGATGCTGTACAACAGTACGCAGAGGAAAGTGGACTCGAGTGTTCCCCACAGAAATCAGAACTCTTGGTGGTCCGGCGTCGTCGCACTAAAAATGACAAGGACAACATCGAAATAACTTTACAGGGACACAAAATTACGCCCTGCAGCTCAATCAGGGTGCTTGGGCTTTTTGTGCAAGCGGATACAAAATGGAACATAATGCTCCAGCGCCTGACCAGAGCGACCGAACAAGTTGTGCTCATGATTCGTAGAGTCACAAATAGACACCGGGGCATGAAAGAAGACGATACCATCCGTCTTGTCCAGGCCTTCGTTCTATCGAGGCTAACATACGCAGTGCCCTACATGAGTCTAACCAAGACAGATACGGAAAAACTTAACACCCTCATCCGTAAAGCCACGAAGCAAGCCCTTGGGATCCTACCCTTGGGATCCTAGGATAAGGTCCTACGCATCGGCCTGCACAACACGGTGGACGAGCTCATAGAGGGCCACCTCTCCAGCCAGAAAGCGCGGCTTGCAATGACAAAAACCGGCCAAAAACTGTTGAACAGAATCAAATGGAGCTCCCCAGACGTGAAGCCAAACAAGCAGCTTCCTGATCGGTGGCGGCATAATATCTTTTCCAACCCACTGCCAAAGAACATGCACACGGTTCACCACTGCGGTCGACGAGAAGCTAGAGCGAAAGCCTTAGACAAAAAATATGGCACCGTCCCGGAAACGGTCTACACGGATGCAGCCACAATCCGTGGTAGAAGAGCAAAAAGACAGTGGTAGTCACCACAAAGACAGAGCTTCTTGTCAGTGCCACCGTACTAACCTCATCAACCAAAGGAGCGGAGGACCTAGCGTTGGAACTGGCCCTCACGCAGACGGAAGCCATGGTGGTCGTAACAGACTCCCAGGAAGCGTGCAGGAGCTTCAGGTCGGGTTGGGTGGCACCAGCAACGCACCGCATGCTCTCAACCAAATTTCCTGAGAGAAAAGTAAGGATTGTATGGACGCCTGCCCATGCTTCGATGGAGGGCAACGAATTTGCCCACCAAAAGGCCCGAGAACTTGCCGACCAGGCCTCGTAGGATGTGGAGAAACCTGTACCTCTTCTAACGTACCACGAAATAACACAACACTACAAGCTTAATCGACGGACGTTCCCGCTACCTCACCCAAACCTCACGAAATCTCAAGAAACAACACTTAGACTCATACAAACCAAAACCTTCTCGCATCCAATTAGGCTTCACCGGATATCCCCCACCCAGTATCCAGCAGAATGCAAATACTGCCAAGAACCTGGTACACTACGACATATTATCCTAGAGTGTAGAAAAAACATGCGCCCACCACCCGTTCCCCGCATTTCAAATCCTCCAGAGCAGTTGGAGACACTGCTGTCCAGCCCCTGCCTCTCGGACCAACTCCTGCTCACCGAGAGGGCATCCGCTGCTAAGACAGCTCATGGATTCCTATGAAGAGGGAGCCACTCCTACCACAACACCGTAAACGGTCTCACAATAAACGTTTTCTCTCTCTCTACGGCCGGCTGCCGGACACCATAACGAGTGCCGTATATTCGATGGACCTGAACGCACAAACTCTAGCCGTCCAGCAGCTCGAGGCTGCTCTCGCCAGGCAGAACAGCGAGTCGCAGACGGGGGGGAAAGGGACGAACTCCTGAGTACCTTTCGCGCACCGCTCACGCCGACGCCGGCGGGGCCTAGTCCCGAAGACGTCGTGAACGTGGGTGGGATGTGGAGGCTCTGCGCATCCCGACCTCCCACTCCCTGCTGGCCATAAATAAAGTCTTTCTCTCTTTCTCTCTCACCAAGCAAGGAACCGAACTCCATGAGCGTCCCTCGCAGCGTCTTCTTCATCTTCCCTCCTTGATGATGATCCCGATTTGATGATGATGTCTCGTAACAGAACCAACCTCCCGTAAGAGCACCGTCTCAGTGCTGCTCAGGGTAAAACTGTAGGCTGTGAACGGTAGGACTTTAGACGGACGACATAGACGCGTTTAGTCTTCGGACGGCGGGATGAGTCAACTGGAACGACAGGGGTGATTTCATAGTTCACAGCAGTCACTTGGCTCAGGAAACAGTAGGGGCCGTAGTAACTGGCGAGCAGCTTCTCGGAGCGCCCTACTTGGCGTGCAGTACACCGGAGCAACACGTGGGATCCGGGCGCACAGTGGCGGGTAATGTGGCGTCAATCGTAACGGGACTTTAGAGAATCCTGGGATGACGTAAGCCTGGTGCGCGCTATGCTGCGGGCAGAGTCAGCCAGGGCAATGGCATCTTGTGCATAACCAGAAGGCGGCGTGTTTTGTGCGAGTAAGGTGTCCAGGGGAAAGACCGGCTCTCTACCGTAGAGGAAGTAAAAAGGAGAAAATCCGGTTGTATCATGACGGGACGACTTGTATACGGATGTAATGAAAGGCAAAGCAATGTCCCAGTCACGATGGTCATCCGAAACGTACATGGAAAGCATATCCGTTAGACTTCTAACAAGTCCCTCCGTCAGACCGTTGGCCTGCGGATGGTAGGAAGTCGTAAATTTGTGCGTGGTTGCGCACGAGTGAAGGATGTTGTCCGCGGTATCGTCCGCGGTCAGTCAATAGCTGTCGAGGAGCACCATGATGGAGGATCACCTTGTAAAGGAGGAAATCTTCGACATCGGTAGCGCAGCTGCTTGGAAGGGCCCGTGTTATTGCGTAACGGGTCGCATAAGTGGCCACTCCAATCCACCGATTTCCGGCCGCAGACTGGGGAAACGAACCAAGCAGGTCTAAACCAACGCAGAAAAATGGTTCTACCGGTATGTCCAGTAGCTGAAGAGGGTCGGCGGGCGGCGTCGTTGGTGCTTTCCGACGTTGGCGCTTGTCGCATGCACCGACGTAACGTCGAATAGAACGGTAAAGCCCTGACAAGAAGAAACGCCGTCGGACACGGTCGTATGTTCTCGAAACTCCTAAAGGGCCAGCTGTTGGATGTTCGTGCAGTTGCTCCAGGACGTCCAAACGAAGGTGGTCGGGTACAACAGGGAGTGGCTGGGGACCTTCCTGGCGTGCATTCTTAAGACAGAGCACACCTTCGTTGAGCCGGATTGGCGCTGAGACAGGACGGCTTCAATGCCGCTAGCCTCAGTCCTGATATGAGTGGGAGAGGACACATCGTAGTGGGCTAAAATGGGCGATGTGGTGAGGAGATGCACCAGTGTGGTGAAGGCTTTGGCCTGTTCAAGGCCCCACGCAAATATGGTGTCCTTTTTCAAAAGATCGGTCAGAGGATGGGCGATATCAGCAAAGTCTCTTTTAAAACAGCGGAAATATTAGCAGAGGCCCACAAAACTGCGGACGTCTTTCGATGAGCGGGGCACAGAGAAGTCCTTAACTGCTTTGATCTTATCGGGATCATGCGGTACTCCTTCAGCGTCGACGAGGTGGCCCAAAATGATTAGTTCAAGCCTCGCGAAGCGGTGCTTCACTGAGTTCAGCTGCAGGTTGGCCTGACCGAAAAGAGCAAGGATTTCACACAGGTGCTGGAGCTGAGTCTCGAATGAGGGAGAAAACACGATGACGTCATCGAGATAGCAGAGGCAAGTGGACCATTTAAATCCGTGCAGGAGAGAGTCCATCATGCGCTGCTCAAAGCTGGCTGGCGCGGTGTACAGAGCGAACGGCATAACCTTGAATTGAAATACGCTATCGGGAGTGACGAAAGCGGTCTTTTCGCAGTCCCGCTCATCAACTGCAATCTTCCACTAACCTGAGCGAAGGTCTATGGAGGAGAAGTATTTCGCCCCATGAAGGCAATCTAGGGCATCGTCGATCCTGGGTAGAGGGTAGACATATTTCTTGGTTACCCGGTTCAAGTGGGAGTAGTCCACACAGAAGCGCCATGTGCCGTCTTTCTTTTTTACAACACGACGCGCGAAGCCCATGGACTACACAATGGTTCAATGATGTCCTTTGCGAGCATTTTTTCAACCTATTTCCCGATTACTCCTCGTTCGAATTGAGAATGAGAACTCACCAAAAGCCTGTGGCCGTTGTGACGTTCGGTCGTTGCCACCGGTGCCACCGTTCGTACCATTCCACATGCGTACACTGCCGTCCTTCGCAGTGACGAGACAGTGACCCAGCCCCTTAAAGGAGCCATGAAGACAAAATACAAGTTGGGTTTATTAGAAAGACTGCTTAGTCCCGATAACAATGATACCAATATCATCGCAATCTTCGAACAAATAATGGAGATATTAAAGAAAACGTGTGAAGCCGTGGCGACCCCCTAGGCAATTTCCCGCAACTTTTCTATGACGTCACGGAACCTTTTTTGTGCGATTGGCGGCCGCCTAACTGACCTGTCGCGACGACACATGACTGGAGGTCTGTAATGGGGCCTCTAGTTCCATTTGACCGCATCACTTGAATGCTAACGTGCAGTTAACGCACTAAAAATAATATTTTATTGTTGGCCCGTATGACGTCATTCTTGCTCATAACACGTCACTGTGGCGCAAAATTGGAAAGTTTTTAAATACTTCTTGCTTTTTTTCGTTAAAAAAACACCTTTTGTGGCTCTAATGGAGCTGAGTGAGATACTGAATCCTAGTGCTTTCAAATTAAACGAACTTGTATTTTCTCTTCATGGCTCCTTTAAGGACCCGTCACAACGTATACCAAAATTAAAACATGAATATTAAAGACAGTACAGCTAGTTCTAGCCAAAGCAGACTTTAAAACCGCCCTGAAAAGGCCTGTCACTTAAGGCACGCTACTTGCCCCTACAATTTGTAGTTCTTTAAAATAACTCATCCAAAAAGCTTATAAGAGCCAGTGTGAATTTACCAAAAAATAACAAACCACATAGCTAGGAGTATGTTACACGTTCTAAAATTTAACACGAAGACTAATACATATACACGTCATCAATTCGAGCAAGAACAAGTCAGGCATTCATAAGTACCAAACAAGCCAGCATTGAAACATACAGGTGACCAGTTTTACCAAGCAAATTTGAAAGCATTTTTTCCAGCCTGAACATTTCACCTGAGATAAAATTCACAGTTGTCAGCAATAACAACCCGCCTATCTTGCTGTCAGTGTACTTGTGACCAAAGCCCTGGTTCTGCCAAGCAAGAAACGTAACTTTGTTCAAAGTAGAAAACTTGTTCAAGCCAAATACCCACATTTTCAATTCAATTCAATAAAGCCAGAAGGTGTCTGCGTAGATAAGTACTGTCACTTTTGCATCCATCAGCAGCCGCACCGCCATGAAAAAAATTCTCACGAGCTGCACTAGAATAATCAATGAATGAATAAAGTTTATATAGAACGGATGACACTCTAGCCTGTTAGGATAAATATGGGAAGGGGTTCAAATTCTATTGGCGAGGTAAGCCTCCTTCAAAAAGGCCCAAGCACAAGCAGCAAGTCGTTGGCGTTATTTTTTGTCGCTGCCAATCCTGCAGAGGTGTGACGCCAGGGAGTTTGGGTCTCGTTCGGATTCTTTCCAGGACCCTACATGAGCACAGCAAGTAGCTGATTGTCGGTAGATCTTAATAAGAACGTTACAATAAGGTGTCATTTACTACATTAACAGTTTAGATTCGAAGGCAGTCTGCGCTTTGTGAAAATGATGAAAAATCGTATTGGAAGGCACGACATCAGTTTTCAATTGACATGCCACTTGCATGTGGAAATACTTTAAACCAATACATCAGACCTTACCCCTTCATGCCTTTCAAGAGAGACTTTAACCTCTACCAATAATTTGAAATCCCACGTAGAGCTCACCACTTGAAGTATTTCAACAAACTCCAACTTAAATGACACCAAGCCACTGTCAAGTGGCTCATGCTTTCCAAGAACTCCCTGCAAAGGTCCCATGACACTCCAAAGGCACATAAGTATAAGAAGATTCAGGTGACAAATGCAGCGAAGAGGATGACGACATCCTGCAATGACAATGCAGGCAGAGAATCCATGATGTGTTTCTTGAGGACAATATTTATGCTTTCATTCTCTTCTCTCAGAATAAATGAGCCTCGAGAAGACCTATTGCTCGCCTCATGTACCTTTAAGAAAATAACAAGAAAATTTTGTTACATGGTGGGTTTCAATGAGTCAGTTGCTTAGGCCCTTTCATATAACAGTAATTGATTTGAATGTCAGTGATTTCTTAGTTTGTTTTCAGGGAATGCTCCTAAAGGTGCAAGTATGCGGGAAAAAATATCAGCTCAGACAATCAGTGACATTGCTCTGATTTTGAAAAGTGTTATAGTTTGCTGCCTCGGTGGCCTTAATATAAATAGGATTTTTTATCCTTGAGAGCTTTCATTTTTTAATCAAATTACATAATAAACTGTTACAATTATATTCTGCACACCTTCGCACCTCAAAAAAATGGTATCCGTACTCTATAACGTGCTATCTAGAATGCTGCAGTGAGGCTGGCTTAATATGACATACAGCTAAATGATCTTTAACTTATTAACACTCGTAAAATGCAATGAAAATATGTCCACTTGATGCTGCTACCGCAAAGAAATAAATGGCCAGTCAGGAAACTGTAAATATCGCACTGTGGCAGAAAATTTGTTTTATGGAGGTATTTACACCTAAAATATTTCCCCCTCGATATGTATGACCTGCATGGTGGCGTAGTGGTGCCAGCCAAAAGTTGAGCTAAGTATAGCTGAATTAGGCCATTGCACAATTTTCTTAGAAATCACAAATATAACACATTTTATTGCAGACGTCACGTTCCGTGTTGTAAACAATTCCTTCCGAAAAGGAATTAACCCTTATATATCCACCTATCGAAATCCAATGCAAGCATTGCTCATGCTACACCTGTATTTGGGAGTATTATTCGTACTACGGGAGTATGAAAAGCGGGAAATTTAAATCTTCAGTTGCCAGCGTATTGTAGCAGCAGCAACCACACTGGACGTGTCCGCGGTGCCGTCATATCACAGCAACAACTTTCAAGGTGCAAAAGCTAAAGATTTGCAAAACGTAAATGCGAAATAGTGTTCTTTTTGACCACATGTTGCAGCATTCGAAATGGGCTGAATGTGAACGCAATGCCCAATATTGCCGCTCACGATACCTTCTTAACAGTGAGATTTCATCACAGTGAACGCTTCCACAAACTGAGTCCCGCAAAAACAAAATGCCAGCTTACCCAACCAAAACTAAGATCTGGGTGTTTCTGCCAGGGCCGTCTCAAAGTGCACTTCCAGGAACGTTTTGCAAACGTGTTCCGAAAACCGCCTACTGTCATCTTGAACTACAGGTCAAGCTGTCACTGAAAAGTGTTTCAGACCATTATTTATAATGCAACTAACTAAAAACGCACTATGAAAGTCTTCCAACAATGGCAGTGCGTACTTGTAGAATGCAATGATTTCATCCCGTACAAGAGCTTCATATGTTGCCGTGTTGCGAGCATACACTTCCATGAAAGTGTTCAAATACGATTAAAATGGCCATATTTATACCTTGTTTCATTCCTTTAAGTCTATGTTTGCCCTAGTGCCTACAAAATAAACAGTACAAAAATATCAGAGAATAAATTTATGCTTTCCTTTACTCAGGGAGCACTACAAAATATTGAACAATGCAAGATTCGTTGTACGAAACCGGAATTTTTGACAGCACGAGCCCTGGTAATGTTTTCTTGCTAAACACTTTGAGATTTAAAAATATTTGAGCATACTTTAGGCACACCTGTCCTTGCTCCATGCGAACTGGTGAATATTAGCACAATATGCATCACTCAAGAGGTGCTCTTTTGTGGCTTATGAGCTGCACAGCGCATTCCTAAACCACCACACTCGCCACGACGACCCTCAGCATGCCGCAGATGTTTTCTGCCACAGTGAATCCCACAGCCATGACTTCACAGGTTTATTTAGGGAATGGAAATAATTTGTTTTCATCTATATTTTTCAGAGGTACAAAAATATTTGTCACAAGCTATCAGTAGAGAGTCGAATGTCTCCACAGTGAGCCGTAGTCTGTCTCTGGATAGGTCATAGAAAATGAATAGAGAATGTAGCAATCTGCTTTCAGGGTATATTTTCGAAGTTCAAGGAAGAACAGACATGGATTATTGTTTAATGCACATCGTGATGCAACAACTTTCCACTTAAGTGTTTTGAAAATTATTCCGACTCTCGGGCTGCCCCTGACATTGACGGCATAAAATTGCAGGAATGGGTTAGTTTTCTAAACACCTTTGTGTGACGTTCGAACTTCTAACAGTAACCACGTGAGCATTATGGGCAATTATTCTGAAGTCCGTGGTTGTCACTGACATTGACAGCATAGAAGCGGCAGCTCACCTTCTCTGTGTTTCCGCCTTTCTTCCCCATCCACAAAAGGAACGTTTTGTTACTACTCTACTGCTGAGAGAACCACTGTCCCTGCTATTTCTCTAGACGTTAGGGAGCAAAACTAAAGTTGACTAGTGTAAATAGAATATCGAACTTGATCAAAGGCAATTTCGAAGAAACATGGAACAACTACCTGACACACAGCACGGATAAACGCCAGCCGTGCGGCCGCTAACACCTTGAACGCGCATCAACATTAGGCGAAATAGCGTCACCTACCTCCCACGCTCTCCTCAGTGCATTCTACGTTTCGTGCGCTCAACGGGCAAGGTCGAAGATTCCCGGTTTGATTAGCACAGGAAATTTATGCTACTCAGCAGACCAATGCAACACCGCAGTTAACACGAAAGTGTAAAAAAGACCTATAAGTCTAATGACGGACGCTGCGGTCACTCTGACAAACTTGCTTGGTACTATCTATACTCGCTTGATAGCTTGGTGCGCGAGATAATACCGACCGACTAACCCGAGAAGATTCACTAGCGCCGACAGGTGCAGCCATAAGAGTGCTCACAGGGGGGCCAGGGGGAGCGCCCCCCAATCATCTTATGGGGGGGGGGGGGCGCAAACTTTTCCCCACACCTTTACTCAATCGAACCTGTCCCGTAAGGTTATCACCACGCGTGTTTTCACGAGAGTAGCAGCCGAAGAATCCTTATGTTACGCTCCAAACAGATGCATCGTATGTTTCTGTGCTTTGGGGAGAACGGAAGTTCTTTCGGCAGCGCGTTGTGCAATTGATACAGCATCCGCTCTGGGACTTGTTTCCCTTGCCGGTGTTACACATGTAAGTAAAAATTTCTGCTCAGAAATATTTTGTATGCGCTGCAATTACCAATTACATTTTACTGAAATACAAATTTTATAATCATTCCTCATTGCTGCACTGCGTTCTGACTGTTAGGCCTTCAATGTGAAGAGGTCGGCAGTTTCCGAGGGAAAAGGGAGGGGGGCGCTACGGTAACACTTCGACCCCCCTAATCAAGAACCCCCCCCCACCCCCCCTCACCCCCCCCCCCCCCCCCCCGCCAATGGGTACAGCAACCGGCAGTATACAACCAATCAACACCGCAGGCTCGAAAAATGCGCGCGCCAGCAACTTTATAAATAGTACTGGCTAACGTACTCAATCATAAATGTCAAGTCGACTCCGACCCACGAGCAGCGTAGGTGAATTATGGCAGCAAACGTTTCTCGCGCACGAACAACGGGCAGCAAAGCGGTATGTTTATCATACGAGGTGAGGTATGATATCACTGAGCAACAACCCTTACCAGAACATAAATAAGCAGCACTGACATTATCTGGGCCTCGTGGCAAAACTACACTTCGTCGAACAGTAAATACCGCCCGAGTATATGAAGAAATCCGCAGCTTCACACCACAACCAAACTAGTAACGGTTCCGGCCAGTCTGACCGACAATTTCTTTAGTAAACATCAGGCGAATCACGCGAGAAATCAAGATAACAGCTGTAGAACGCCACTGGTGGCGCTGCATGCGGAAGAACGTAAAACTAGCGGAGTAATCGCTGAGAGATAGGGGCGCTTTTGTCATTTAATGTGTTGACGCAGTCCTGTTTTTCACTCATCGTCGTTGTACCCCTTGCAGCCCACTGTAACGTGCATCAATGCAAACGGTTCTGCGTGCGACTGCCCACGCATGCGTATGGCATGTGCTAATGGTGGGGCGGTCGTTTCGTAATGGTGTCGAAGAACTTTTTCTTCCTCCGTGTCTTGGGTGATGCGCGCCGTGGCCACTGACCAGTCCGCGGGAGACCTCACAAACTCGGCCCCCTTGATCTCTTTTCTTTGCTTCGGAAAATGCCTGCTTCGGAAAATGCTAACATGCCTCTAAGCGGACGTCTACCTGGCGCTGAGGCTGGAACGAAGAGCTCAGATATTAGCCGCCTTAACAAGTTTGGTCTAAAGTTGTTTCGCGCCGCGGGCCCTGAGCGGGCGCGATAACTGTGCATAAGCTTTGATGACAGCTTTCTGCGTTGCTGTTTGAAGTGAACACAACAGGGCGCTGCTTCACTGACTGCGTTCTCTCGACAACAAGCCTTCCCATAGACAATAAAAAAAAATAAGTGCGCTTCCACTCTGTGAAGAAGGATGACCTGCAAAGCTGGACGCAGTCCACCGAGTGCACAAAACAAAACACGTTTATCGTAATTTGCGATGGAGCATACTTCCTAGTCAATTAGATGAATGAACCTATGATTGATGCAAGCTTTGCTCTTGCAGATAAATATGGAACTACCTGTAACCCTCCCGCGTCGTGAGCATCTTACAGTTGTGTAAGGCCGGGTTCAGACTGTTGCCGCAACTGTCGTAATAACTTTAAAAAATGGCGTAATTCCACGTCTCAGCCAACCGAACTGCGTGATATGCCATTTTTTTCGTCCATAGATCCTGATACGGCTTTTGCGTCGGTAGTCTGAACATAGCCTTACACACAAACCCAATCCGCTCTACCACTAAGGACTCCGAACCGCCCGGCAAAACCTTGGGCCGTTTAACGTCCGCGTTTAAACCTCGCACCAGCAAACGGACATGCCATCCATCAGTATGGGCATGAAACCTATAGCTGCGCGTGCACGCCCCCCTCCTCCCTCCCACTATTCTCCACTACAAAACTTCGGACGCATCAACCGGCAACCGGTTATGTGGGCGGGCTTAGCAGTGACAGACATGGTCGAAAATATCCCCTGAAAGCCCTCCCAAGAAGTGACATTGCCTCAAGCCGGGGTTCCAAACGGGAAAATCGCTGTTCATGCGGGACGGACTCGCCGTTACGCAACGAGCTGAACTTGAGGCGGTAACAGCGGCGCCAACAGCTTTCGTTGTTTTTGTGCCAATTCGGGCTTTTCTTCGGGCCATCGCTTCGATTCTTACTCTTCTTCCTCCAAACGAATGGCATGCATCCGTCCCATAATGATTTAAAACCTGGAAGCCCTCGAGCTCCATTCTCTCGTACAAACATGTGGCTGTCCGTTTTCCTCCCCCCTCGTATGCACCTTACTGTTTGTGTAAGCTGTCTGTGTAACATATCAACCCACACCCGAACCACTCGATTAAGGAGGACAGCCGACTAACCGCATTGAGCCATGCAATTTCGACATCTAAATCTCCCGCCAGCACAACCAGTATTTCATCTGTAGCGGCACCGAACCTAGCTGTGCGTGCTCCCCCCCCCCCCCTTTTTTTTTTCTACCCGCAAACCGTGCACGCATAAACCGGCAACCGGTGATGGCGCATACTTAGGCGTGAAAGACACCGACGAAAATGTCGCTCGGAAGGCCTTCCAAGCTGAAAAAGAAATTGGGCTCAAGCCGGCGTTCCAAATGGGCAAGTTTCTCTTCTACCGGGAGGGATTCGCAGCCACATGGCGAAGTGGAATTTGAGCGGAAACGGCGACGGCGGGTGTCGGTCGTTTTAGGGTGCACTCATATGGCAGCCGTTGCCTGGACTTCGCGGGACCGGCATCTGTTTACGTCCACGTAACGGAGTGAGCGAACGCAGCAGCAACGTAAGAAAGGAAACTGAGGCAGCATCTAGCGAATGGTGAAGTCGAGTACGACATCTGCGGCTATGGCGTCATCTTTCTCACTGGCTTTCCCTCACACATGTCTCATGCGTCGCCACAAAGAAGCGCCCTCCCCCTGACTTTTCCCAGACGCTGTTCCATTCCCCTCTAATCCAAACCACGTGACCTTCGTGCGGGAGGTTCAAACACGATATGCAACCACATGCTCGCTGCTCCCTTGTGCGGGGCTAATCCGAATCACGTGACATTTGCGCGGGAGGATCAAACACGATTTGCAACATGTGGGCCGTTGGCGGCGCCGCACTACGAGGTAGCAGCAGAGTAGCGCACGCTGCCGTGCGTTCGCTGATCACGCGAACACTTCCTGAGACGCAGCAGAAATGCGCCGTGACCGAGAAGACTGCAGCTCGCGCTGTGCACAAATTTCCTATTAGGGAGCGTAGTACTCGTCAGTGCATTTTTTACGCGGATCCGGGCTTCTTTTTATTTTTCGCAATCATCTGATAACCGCACTACCGCCGTTATCTGCCGACTGCGCAACTTGTCAAAGGGGCATTGGTGAGGGGAGGAAGAAATAGTTGTAAAAGATATGCCAGCAGTGGTGAGGAGAAGTCCCGGAGCGGCGCTGAGTAAATCGACGACACCGGAATGGAAACTTGGGGGGTTAGACATATACTGCTTTCCAGTAATATATTGCGACGCTCTTTGATGCTCATGTTATGTGAAACTACTTAGGTATAGTGAGGCAAGTGTGACACAACTTATTAGCCAGTAATAATACATCTGCCCGTTTGCAAGCAGCTATTCCTCCTGAACACTAATACTTCAGGTAAACGCAACCGGGGCAGCAGCAGGAGAAGGCAGATCATTCGGTGAACTTGAATTGCTATATCAAGCACAACATAAAGAAAGGTAACAGATCGGACTTTACCGATATTGCAATGCATAATTTGAAATAAGAATGCCATTACAGCATTAATACATAGAAGGCAAGACAGATGCGGCGTGGTATATTTAGTTCTCGAAGCTTTGTTTCGTTCTACTTTGAATGGAACCTAGTCAACCGATTCCTGCAAAGAGGCTTTTGTTTTTGCTTGTGGAAATTAATAGCCGGCGTGAGACGAAAAACGTAAACGAACTGCTAGGCATATAACTGCATGCGTAGCATGCAGTGTGCACTGTAAAATGTGACGCAGTCGGTTAACATTATGTATTTACCGCATCACAGCATAAGTAACGTAAGTACAGATGCTCCAAAAAGTAATAGGAGCTCGGGTTTGGAGATTTTGAGATAATTTTTCCCGCCTGTGCCTAGCCAGCAACCTTCGAGTGACCTTTCAAAAAAGTCATGGTAAAATAAAATCTGGCCGCACATATTCTATTTATGCTCACAGCCGCATAAAATAGAAATTATTCTGATTTCACCAAGCCGTGCTCTGTTTACTTTTTGGGGCACCTGTACCTACTTCACCGCAGTCTTTAGCCATTTATACATTCCTATGAAACACTTCAAATTGTGCACCTATTACCCTACAGCGAGATGTTGGCTGAGCCAGACTGAGCGTTGACCAATAACCGCCGTGTCTGCGAAGCTTTGTAAACCAAATGCACCACACGTAATAGCCTCAACAAGTATTTCGTAATGAAGGTGCTCACAAAAGCACCACGAATTCTCACAAAAGCACCAGAGGGTGCTCACTAAAGCATTACGAAGCACCGCCCGAACGGCAGAGGGGGAAACGGAAGACATTAGGTCTTTCTTTAATTCAAGTCATTGGTGATTTTGTACTGCACGCCTCTAATTAGCAAAATACGAGGTTCACGAAAGCAATTTGGGCACAGCAGACAACGTGGAAAGGAGTTCCTGCAATTTTTTCTTTTCCTTGAGGTACTTCTCTTGCACTTTTTCATGATTTGTACGGTGTTGGCAAATAAGTTGGAGTTCGTTTTCTGCTAAAGGATATCACTAGTAATACGCTTCGCTGCCAAAGTTTCATAGGTGTCGGCGAAGTTTATGAAATTCTATATGCGGTGTGCACGTGTATTTTAAAGGCGCAAATGCATCTTCGGTCGAGAAGCACCAAATATATATGCTGTTCATCGTTCCAGTTGATGCTCGAAACAGTGTATACTTCACTGCAACGCACAAGTTATGTGGAACAAGACTCGAGCAAAAAATACACAAACGCACTCCCCCCAAATGTTAACTGGAACTTAAGTGGAACAGTAACTGGATCCTTCAACAGCGCCTCCCCCTCTTTATTTCGTTCCAGATAAAAACCACAAGCATAAACAAAACAAATGGGCGGTTCCAGATAAGATCCAATTATGTATTTCGTTCTAGTTATTTTTCGTTCGGATCCACGTAAAATATGTGGATCACCATTTTTACTGATAAATACATAGAACCACATTAAGAGTGTAATTGAGACCACCTGATGATCTTAACGTACGTCGGTCGAAATGGCACCACACGCGCGTTTTCCTTTTTGCCTCTGTCTGGAAAACAGCCACAGCGGCCAGGATTGTACCCGCGTCCTTGGACTCAGCAGCACAACGCCTTAGCCACTGAACCACCGCAGCAAGTGCCTCAGTTAAACTACCGGGACCACCGGTAGTTTTACTACATGGTGGTTTTACTATTGGTAGAACTACGATTTTTCAAAAGTATATTTTTAGAAACTGATAATCTTTATACTTTTTCTACAACGCACACTTCAGACAATACTTCTCGTGCAGGCAGTTTTCTCTACCCTTTATTTGACGCCTGTCATTGTAATATTTCAAGCGGTTTCCTTAGATAAATTATATAGCCTTTTTCGGGCTAGGTTCCATGTTCATCGTAGCCCCTTGAGCCCTCTCGGGGCTCGGAATTCGAACCTGGAAAGTTCGTGGACATAGTAAGCACGACAATAAAGAGCTTAGTTGTCGAAGGCAAGTAAATGAAACATACATTATTGCTTTCCTAATAAATAATTAAAAAAGACCCACGCGCAAATACATCAACATCGTAATTTGTTCACATTCATTGTCTAAGTGTAATCTATGCACCCGGGGTTCTCCGGTGTTTACGTGCAGCGCAGTTTATGCACAGCTCTCCACCTGTAGAACCACATTTCCAAGCAAAAGAAAAATGCCAGCGCTAGTGCGTGACCATGTCCGTGGACCGAAATGCTAGCCCCGAAACGCCCGCAGCGAAATGTCTTACCCCGAAATGTCTGGGTATCCTCTGTAAAACTTCTGTGTATCCCCCTCTACAACATCCTTTGGTTATTTTTAAAAGCGGAAGTTCATCACGCCGTTCGTATGTTTAGGCAGCACGTGCCACCACAAAGGAATAGGAAGCAAGTTCTGCAGAATTTTCCCTGTGTTTCCCAAACATATTTCAAACTTCCGGACAAAGCTGTCATGAGGGTGACGGTTCCGAGAGAAATGTTGCTAGCATTTCCGCTGCTCGTACGGCAAAGGAAACTTTACGAATTGGGCTTATAAGGCTTTAAATGGTGTAGAACTTCCTCTAACGTTGGCGCTTCCTCGAAAAACATGAATATATACTATACTCATGACTCACCGGGGAGTTTTTCAAGCGGATGTATAATCGTTCGTCTCATCGTGTACCAAGTGGGAGAAGGAATAGTTTTTGTAAATTCTCAAACCTGGAACAAGGTTCTTCTGCACCATTAAAGAAACAAGATGCATTTAGCTGTTTGGAGGCAATGAGATAAATTCGCCGTAAGGAACACCTGTGAACACATCACGTAGTTGATGAGACCGCAGTAAGCTTCCGGTGCACGCGTGCCGAATTTCTTCCACGCTGTGATTACCTTTCTGTTTCCACGTGGCCCGTTATTTCCGCGGGGGCACAGGCCAGGAAAGACAGATGAGGCGAGGGTATTGCCGCGCGGCATGCTTTCCTTCTATCTTTTGTTCCTGACGCACCAGAATGAAACGGGGCACGCGTTGATTTGTTTACTACAGCGCTTCCACTCTCGTTCCCTTGCCTTTTTTTCTCCGAATCATTATCGTATTTCTGTATAATTTACTAAACTGGCTAATTTATTTTATATCATTTTATAGGCGTTTGTGAGGCATATTTCTTGCTCGTTGTGTTGTCTACTTTTTCCGCCATTGCAACATGAACTTATTCCGACTATGGCCCGAATTCAACTGTCCACTCTTATTCAAGTTATTTTTTTCAAATAAGAGGCAACTTAGTTGATGTTTTACATCGGTTCTGATACACGGAGGTCAAGATACTAGCTTGCTTGATTGAAGGTTCGGTATTACGCACGAAAACAAGAAAATGTGAGCTAGCTTAACTTCAAACAATTGCCGTGGTTGAACGCTGTTAAATCAAGTTTGTTGAGCGGCAGCTTGATTTTTCTTGCTTTGGGGAAGGGCGGAACCATAAGATTGCAGATATTTCATTTTATAGCATGCCTTGATCTAGGCAAGAACGAGACCACTGTTTTGCAAAGAGCGCCGCTTTTGCAGCAGCAATTACTTAATCTACAATTGCGCCACAGACAACAAACCGACGCTGCTCGGCGCTCTCGGCGCACTCGACCGAACGCAAAGTGAACTTTAATGCTACAAGTGGCTCTGGCGGTGGTAGCACGAAAGGGTGACCTTGCGATCAGGTCCTTTTTCACCAGAGGCATTGGATACATCCAAGTTGGACCTTGGCTGAGCTTGAAGGCCAGGTTTACGGAACGAGACGTTTTCTGGCTTGTACCTGCAGTAGTAGGGCTATCACTCTAAAACGTAGCCGGTGTCAGCGCTTGGCTGTATCAAACGGGTTGATGAACTTTCCGCCATGTCTTTCCTGCGCTGTAGGTCACTCTGAATGAACTATGAACCCAGTAGCTCGCACCAAAATTTTATTTAGATTATATAATTTACTTACGCCCAAAGGTGATAATTCTGCGGCCTTTCAAGCGCTTATTGGGCCGCAGTACATGCGTAATTATCTGGCGCGTATCAGTTAAAGAAAGCCTTTCCCTGCTCAATAAAATTTCTTCATTCCTGTTCCCATCCCCTTGTCGGGCAAGGGTCCAAAACGAAACCGAGGAAAACTTTACTTTCCTCCTGGAAAGAAAAGTCAGGAGATTTTGGGTGGCATGGCCAAACATTATTTTACAGCGGAATGTGTCAATATTTCTTTACCTATGTATGTTTACAGTGGGCAATATTTCTCGGCATGTGCCTGTCGCCGTGCGTCTGTCTCGGGTATAACAACGTTCTCGCGCACCTGCCGAGTACAAACCTAAAATACAAAATGTAGCTGTAAGCATCCGTTTCTAAACAAACGTTGCCGCAACAACAGCAAGAACAAAAACTCAAAAAAAAACAAATTGCTCCACACAAAAAACCAATTGCGCCTGCGCGACATAACATCACGAAACTTTGGGTATGCGTGACATTGCGTAAAAGAGGATACTGCAGGTACGTCCCAGTGCGACAACTGCGCTGGCGGGAAAAAGCAAGGGTAGTGCACAAAGTAGGGAACACTTCATCACGCACACGTGCGGGAAGTTGCACTGCTTTCATGCAAAAAAACTAAACTTCCGGAGGAACTCGTGTTCGCACTTGGGGCAATCGATCGTTCGTCTTTCTTTGATAAAACGCAAAGTTGCTCGGTGCAGTTTAGTGATGACTATAATATTAGCCTAGTTGTGGTGGATAAGTACCTATTGCATTACTGATCTAAAAGAACGAAACTTGTGTAGGTCTTATTTCAGTGAGCGAATGGAAGTTGTATAATTGAATCCTCAAAACTTATAATACGCTGTCGACGGCCTGCGTAGTTGTGTTGCTTTTTCTTTAGTGAACTTGAGATCTGGAGGTGGGTATTTTCTTCGTGGAAACCGTCATGTTCTAAGATTCCCTACTTCGTTTGTAAATGTTATAGCTTTGTGGCATCCCGGGGAAGAGGTGTGTTCCCGATAATGCAACTGCTCGGAGTGAGAGACTTCAGGCTGCGGCGTCGGCCGTTACCCTCTAGGGATTCATGCCCTGGTGTTCACCCAATGGAGATCTTCAGCGAGTTTCGGTGTGCTTGGAATGTCTTATACATTATTAAAGGCGATAGTCTTTCTTGGGCTCCTTTAACGCTGCAATTTTGGTCGGTCTGTCTGTCTGTCTATCTAAAAGAAAGTTTAATAATAACCGATACAAAGACCCACTGTGGTAAATACTACACCGGTCGCTTAAAAATAGCAATTGTTCCAAAGACTGTAATCGAAAACATACTAAAAGGTCTCTCATGCAGAAAACCATGTACACTACATATATCACTTCCCTCCATCACTCCATATAACATATATCACTCCATATAACAAAAAGCTGCGATGTCACGTCTGTGTACTGCCGTGTTCTACCAACCTTGCCACACAGTCCCGAGGAAAGCCGAAGCTTTCCAGAACGGCTAGCAAGTACTGGTGCTTAACCCGGTCGAAGGCTTTCGCCTGATCTACCCCCCAGACCATGTTGCAACAAACACGTTTCCGTGTAGATGAACCCACGCATCGCAGAGACGAAACTGTTCCATCAAGTCGCGCAACGCGGCCGCACCGCTTTACGGCCTTCCTCAGCCTGGCGCGCGAACGTCTCGCTCAGGGTCAACTACCCAGTTAAAATCGCCCACTAAAAAAGTTGGGTAGGCATCTAACAAAAACATGTCTAGCGAACGAAAGGCCGTCTGTCACTCGATTCAGCCACCCGGCCGAAGTGAAACAGAAGCTCCGCAATAGTTTTAAACGGCAGAACACCGTCTGCTGCTGTTGCCCGCGCTACGATAGCTCCTGGCGGCATTTTAAGAAATACAACGGCCACAGTAAGGAAAGGTTCCACTAGATTGGTTCAACGTTCTGCTTTGGAACACACGGGGAGTAGGGAAACGTTGTTTATAAACGTTCGAGTAAAGTGCCTCGATTCAGGCGTGTGTCTGCCGTACGGCAGCACTGGCATCGAGGCACCCGGCCTGAGCAGTGGAACACGGTAAATTTAGGTTGACTTGTGCACACCTCTAGCGTGTTATCTTGGGAGGAATCAGACGGGCAGACGGGAGAGGAACAGCTTAAGAGGTGGGCGGGAAACAGAAGGGAGGCATTTACTTGGCAGCGGGACCAGTCGTCCATCGTCTTTCGTCGGTATTTGCAACGAAAGGAGCAGATATGCGGCCAGTTTTTAAAGCGCTGTCTTAGAAATTTGTTCTTTTTGACAATTTCTGCAGGCTGTTTGCCAGTATGTGAATACGGTGAAATGCTCTTCGTTTTCCGCGGTTGTGGTGATGGCAAGCGCAACCGCTGCCTCCTCCTCTGAGTCCGTGTCTCCCGTCTTGATTGTCGCCAAAGGTAGCTGGGAGCCTTTGAAGACGACCACGCTTATTGTATGTGCTCGTTTAATTATTTGGTATTGTACACCGCCACGTCCATGGATCTTGAGGTGTGGCCGATTCGTACAGGCAGTGGAGTGCTTTGACAATGACTTCACGTCTCTTCTTGTGGTAGACGGGGTGCATGTTTCAACCGATGCTTGCCACTTCGATGTGTGTCCTTAACTGGGGTATGCGTTGTTTTTAATTTTCCGTTTTCATCAGACCCTCATAATTAAGGCGGCGGAAGGTAGCTGGCCCCGTCTTCGCAGGTTTGAGCCGTTTCAGTTGGGTTGCCCTGCTAACTTCTGCCAGTTCATCCGACGTATTATGCACTCCTAGTTGCAGGACTTTTTCGGTTGAGGTTCTGGCTGGTAGTCAAATCGCCATCTTGTAGATTTGTTTAATTAGAGCGTACAATATTTTAATATGTGGCATTCTCGGCCGAGTACCTCCCATCCAGACTGTGTAACGCCCTGCATTTCTACAAAAAATGCAGATTTCGCAGAAGTTTCACCTTATTCGTTATAATAGCGTAAATGCAGATAATTGGAGGAAAATAATTTTGAAAAACCAAGAAATAAGAAAAACACAAAAAGAATGGCGAAACTGGCGAACTGTGTAAGGCCCTTCATTTACACAAAAATGCAGATTTGGAGGAAGTAACACCTGTAATCGTTATAATAGCGTAAATGGAGATAATTGGTCGGCCAGGATTTAGCAAACCAAACAATTCGGCTATAAACAACGCACACTCTAGACGAGCAGCGTAAGAATTCTACGCATTAGTAGACATAGTAGGCGATTCTCTGAATTTCTGCAGATTTTTTTCCCTGCTTTATCAGTCCTTGGTAAGGGGCGCCGTAGCTGATTGGACTTATGATTAGTTATTGAACCATTCTGATTGTATCCTCTTCTTTGAGTCCGTTTTTCTTGTTGTTGTTGATTACTCTTGTGGTCAGTTGGGCAACCTAGGAGACGAAGATTGTAATTTTTGAAATGTGGCTGCTCCTGCCTCATGATTTTGAAAGGTGAAGCCCAATACTGTCAGCTTTCCAACCTTTGGGAGGACGACGCCGGGAACTGCCACTTCGTGGCCGGAGCACTCCGGTGCTGGTCGTCCTCTCGTGGGTTTCTTTAGTACAAAGAGTGCGCATTTCTCCGGGGTCGACGTGAGTGGTTCAAGGCAGTCCAAAAGCAGGTGTCACATAAAAGCTTTCAAAAGAGAGACGCGGTATTGATGTACCATGACGAGAGGCCGGGTAAGATGTTCCCAAAACGTAAGGAGCCAGGCACGGTAACCGATAGGTACAGGGGGCACTCATACTTCGTCGGCATGAGAGGGAACGGACGGTATGTATATTCAAGCAAGCTGCGTCCCTATCTATAACATCGGGGCAATGACTATGGGCGTCTCTTTTGAAGAGAATGAGCTGTTCGGGGAGGGGAGTCCACAACCCGATCCGGGACATGGACATGGACACGGCCCTGTTGGGGAGCTTGTTATAGGTCATCTTGAGCGAACGAGCGTGATCGGATCCGTGAAGTATTTGTGGTTTGGTGACAGACCGGGAGAGGCAAGAGTGCGTGAACATGACGCAGTGTTAGAGGACTGTTTCACATCGAAACGCGGAAAACCGGTTCACGCACACCCATTGCTCTGAAAGGAGAAGTAGGGGCGCAGGTGCACGAGTTGCTAGACAGGCATTTAATTTTCCCACGTGACAGCCGGCACGCACATTTCCTGGTTTGGGAGGCAGAAAAATATTCCTGACGATTACGATACTCCCTACTTCGAAATTTGTGCGCGCCTCGAACTGCAGTCTTCTAGGTCAAGGCGCATAGCTGCTGTGTCTCATGAAGTGATCGCGTGATCAGCGAACGCACGGCGGCGCGCGCTACTTTGCCGTTATCTCGCAGCACGTCGGCGCCACAGAGCATGTTGTTGGAAATTATGTTTCAACCTCCCGCGTAAATGCCACGCGGTTCGGGTGAACCATGCAACGGGTATGACGTCGAAGGACCCGAAGGACCGATGAACGTGCAGCACGCGGCGTGAGCTGGCCGTCTGTACTTTTTGCGAACTTGAAAGAACAAGACGCTTGCTTTCATGGATGCCTCGTTTTGCGTTTGCTTCCTCGGGCGCCACTAGACGCCGAGGGCGGTTTTCGCACACGTGTCTGGCAAGGCACACTTTCGAAGGAGCGTTTCGCGCCGCCTCGGCAAGCCACCCTACCCCTCACAATTTCTAGAAACTCTCCGCCTTCGTTTTCTTTCAGTCTTCGGTCTCCCCATCATTCGCACGGTTACAACGCCGTCACCGTCGCCGCAGCCAAACCACAGTAGCGGCCGCCAAAGTGCTGCACACTAAAAAGTTGTACCTTTCCACCCTGTGAAAACGGATGACCTGCGAAGCTGCCCTCCCTCCACGGAGTCCGCAAAAAAAAAAAAAAAACACGTTTGTTTGTAATTTACGACTGAGCATAATTACTAGCCAATTACCTTGATGAAATTTGGAAAGACGCCACCTTTATCATAGCACACAAACCTAGACCTGTCTCTTTCCCTCTCACGTCATATACATCGTTTGTGTAACACACCAACCCAATCCACTCTACCACTGAGGACACCGGACCGGTCGCAGTGGGCTGTTCCACGACCACGTTTAAATCTCACACCAATACAACAGACATATCATCAGTAAAGACATGAAACCTTTCGCTGAGCGTCCCTCGCTCTCCCTCCCCTCCCAACACGTGCACGCATAAACCGGCGGGTGCTTAGAAGTGGAAGACCCCGTCCAATAAGTCGTTCTGAAGGCCTCTTTAGCTGAACAAGGGTTATTCGCCCGTGTCGGCGTTCTAAGCGGGTCAGTTCTTGTTCATTTTGGAGAAAATCGCAGATATTCGAACAGCTGGAATTCGGGGGGGCAACGGTGGCGGCCATGGCTTTCCGTTGTTTTCACACCCATTCCCGCTTCTGTTCGGGATGACACTTCTGCAGTTTCCGCTCTCCTTCCTCCAACCGAACGGCTTGCATCGGTTCCATAGCGAGCTAACATGTCGAGGGCGTCGACCATTATTCTAGCGGACCCGCACATGGGTGTCCGTTTCGCTTCGCAGTCGTACGAATTTTGTTGTCTGTGCAACAAACCAACCCAGACTTAAACCGCTCGATTGCGGAGGAGAGGTTACAGGGCGCATTGTGATATAAGACTCCAATGTTTAAATCTCACACCAGCACAACCCGTATGTAATGGGTAGCAGCATTAGGCCTTGCTGTGCGTGTATGCCCCCTCCCTCCACCTCCAACCCGTGCACGCCTAAACCGGCAGCCGGGGACTGGCGCATAATTAGGCGTGAAATAAAAATACACCGGCAAAGGGAGGGAGCGAGACTTTATATGCGGCCAGACGAAGATCTGTTATTATTCATCTGCCAGAATAACTATGATTAGCTAGTCAAAGAGGGCCGCCGATGCGACAATGTCCCTCGAGATTGCTGTGAAGCTAGAGACGAATTATGTGCTCACGCCGGCGTTCCAACGGGGTAAGTTGCTTTCAACCTGCAGCGACCCGCAGCTAGTGGCCGAGGTGGAATTTGAAACGGCAAGAGCCGCGGCTACATTCTCGGCAGCAGAGGTGGAGGCGGCTTTCGGGCGTTTTTACTGAGATTCACAATGTTGTTGATTCTACGCAATCATCTGATAACGGTACTACGGCCGCTGTCAGCCAACTGCGTAACTTGTGAAAGAGGAATCATTGGTGGCGAGGTGAATAACCGCTGCAACAACCATTGTGAAACAGGGGTCGCGGCTGTGGCGAGCAGGAGCCCCTGAGAGGTGTCGAGTAAATCGGCTTCACCGGAATGAAAACTTGGGGGATGAGAGACATATACTGCGTTGCAGTAAAATGACGGAACGTTCAGGATACCGCAGACGCATTCCCGAGGGCGCTACAGAAGTAGCCCATAATGAAAGTGAGGCAGGCCAACTATATTGCCCTGCTATACCGGTGAGAACATTACTGGCAGGTACGGCTAACGCCTCCGGCTGGGGCACTCACAGCCATTGCGTGGAACAGGGGCATTTTGTGTAGAAGGTGATACTGCTTGGTCTGAAGAAAACACCGCAAACCTTCCAGGGAGTTATCAATGGCCGCGTCTCAATGGGTTTCGCTCCGGAGCACGAGGTCTATCTAGCGTTCGATTTTCGACTTTCTCGGATGGCCTTCAGGTAGTGAAGAAAGACAAAAGCGCCTGTGTGTGCAGATATCGAACTCGTAAAAGGTCCCCAGGTGATACTTTATCCGTACGCCTCCACTACGGTTCTCCACTCCCCTCCACCTACTAGCACTTGATGTAAAATCTTCTCATCAAAAATCCGTCGTATAGGGCACACAAAATGGCTGATGGCTGAAATTATAAAAATCGGTCACTCATTGCTAGCACTGACTCCACGTTTCTCAGGGACGTTCCTGCACACAGAATAACGAATGGAGGTGAAGAGAAAATAGGGTGCATTCTGCGCTCGGTGGGATTCGTACAAGGGTCTTTCGGAATGATAGAATACCACGGGACCCTAGACCACCACACCTCGGTGACTCAAGCTGACTAAATTTGAGGCTAGACAAAGGGTGGGGACTTTCTATTTAGAAACGTGTGTCAGAGATATGTATTCAGTATACTATGCAGTGAAAATTTCAGTATGGCGATTTCACGAGTAGGAATTAGGCGAGTAGCAAAATACGCTCTCCCTAACCGCGTATATGCAGGGCTGACGCCGCGAAGAGAGAAGGATAGGGATGATAATGAGAGGACGCAAGCGTACACTCTTAGTCGCGTCCCGGATAGCGTCCTATTTATATGCGGTTGGCAGCCTCAATACCGTGATATAAGAGGCCCTGACAGACTTCTTTTCCGTGACTAAACCTCAGGTGGTTACAGCATGCTTATATGCTGCGCCAACGACCCGTGTCACGGCTATATACTAGCGGACAGCCTGACGCCAGGAAATAAATAAAAAGAGGGGGGCAATCGTGACGCTCCGAGCGATATGTGTGGCTTGCGGCGCATGCGCGTATTCCCCCTCACACAATGGCCCGCAACCTTCTTTTGCGGCGGCCGACGACACGCGCCCGACGACGCGGCGACAGCCGAAAAACATTAAAAAAAAACTTGCGCGCAGATGCGCAGTAGGAGTGGAAAAAAGTTCGTGCGTGGCGAGTTGTGGTCCGGTAATTTGTCTTTAGCGCGCGTGCGCAGTATGGAGTAATTTCAGCGCGGAGCAAGTTGGGGTCCCGCGCTTTGACTCATGCTCTGTATAGTTCATACTCAGTTCCGAGCGTTCACACTTGACCACGTTCGCTTCCGCTGACATCAAATGTGTGCATCGAAATCAGTGTAACAGGAGAAGCAACTGCGAATGCAGTTGCTTCCCCTGTTACACCGACCCTGTTACACCGGCCACCGGGAACGCAAGCCAAGCAGCGGCGCCATGTCAAGCCGGCTGGTGTGTGTATTAGGGGCATAGCCCGGTTGAACACGAGCGGATAGGTAAGTCCCTGGATTTCTTTTTTTTCGAGGGGTGGGCGAGCGCAGACTGTAAGAATTTGTGTTTGCAGACAATATAGCAAGGACCACGAAATTATGCCTTTTGCGTCGTCGTAAGAAGCCCGCGCCAAAACCGTTCTCCGATACCCGTGATCGTACGGTAAATTTGACGTTCTTATAGAGAGGATTCGGTTTCCCAGTGCGGCGGCCGTTTTGGAATCCAGGAGGAAAACGAAAACGCTTGCACATGTGGGGTACTTCCGTTGCCGTAATGAGTATACCGCGGTGCCATAAAGAATTTGCATTTTTACACACGTCCCATTTTCAAGGTCAAACAACATAAAACCCAGTTTGATTTTTGTATTTGTCAATATTCTATGGCCACTGCTTGCCATTTTTGGTAAGAGTAGCAAAAAGTTAGTTATAACGTTTTTTCGTAACCAGATTTTCGCGTCGTCGTTTCGGCTAGTGAATTTTCTTCCCGTTGAGTAGTCTGGATCCTGTGGCGATTTGGAAACTTTCTTACGGTGCGTTTAAGTGGTAAAGTTTTCACATGAAGCAATATTCATGAGTAACACCAGCCTCCATCTTGTTGTGTTCGGCAGAGCTGTCGTCTGTCTGGAGTGTCAACTCGCGGTTTGCAGAAACATGATGCAATGGCAGCGCAAACGCAGCGCGGCGCCGGCGTGAAGGTTGCTCAAAGCGGTGGCTTCTAATGTTGTTACTCAGCCTCCTGTAAAGGCGTTATACAGGAGGCCATGGTTACAGATGCGTTGGCTGTTGGTCGGTGCGCGCAGTTTACCTATGCTTTAGCAAAAGATATTGCTAGCAGTTTTATTCGATCTTTCATAAAATGTTTTGCCCCATACTATTGGTGGAAATTGTTTCATAAAAAGAAACTAGGGCACATTACCCTCCGCGTGTAACAGCGAAAAGGGTTTTTTTACGACGTCCAATTGACGTGCCAGCGTCAAATAAAATTATGCCAAAGTTTTCTCGCACGCCTACGCACTGAAAAAGCGCTCGGCCTTCCTATGTATATGAAGAAACGTCCTTTTGGAGAGCTTTTGAATATAAAGCAGAAAGAAAGAAATAATTGCCTAAACTACAGCGATGCACTTGCCTCATTTATGATATTTTCACATATCTGCTAAGGTGTTGGTGATACTTCTGCTGCGCTCCTTCAGGCTATACTGTTTTACCGCCGATAAATAACGCCACAATTTGTACCTGGTCACTTTTTCAGCTGCCGTTTCTTTTCTTCACGCAGTGCCAACACAACAGAATGCTACCCGGAACTCAAGGTTTTTGAAATGTTTACAACGCTGTTTCCATTCAAGTGCGACAAAATTCCAGAAGCAGCAGCTCCCGGGCCAAAGATTGCTGGGGGGATTCTACATAGGCCTTCTACATCATCGGAAGTGGTGTATTTCTACCCCCTCGTTTTCCCTTTCTCTCCCTGCGATACATATGTGGTGCAGGCTGGGAACCTCTTTCCCTCTCACAGTCACCTCACCTTCCCTGAACCATAATTGAAGCCCGGAGAAAGTACTGTTCCTTTGTTTGGTAATATATTACATTAGGACATGAGGTATACCCGTCAGTTTTAGGCCAAACATTGGGCTTTATACAGTCAGCAGCCTGCAAAAAAGATGAGTTTCCTCCCTGTTCAGCAAGCTGCTGAAAATTTCATAAATGAAAGAATAATTTTATCTTGACAGGTCCTTATTTGCTCTTCCACAAAAGAATATTTTCATTTGTGTGTTCCATCAGGGCAATCTGCTAATATTTGTATGTGTTATTTCAGTATAAGTATTTCGTGTTCGTATTTGTATTTTTGATATCAAATAAAAAGAAAACATCGTTCCTTCGACATGGTGTCATTCATGTAATTTTAATCTCACACTTGTGCATGGTCATGAATTCGAAAATGACAAAATACTTAAAATTTACATACCCAACTCAGCTCTCTGCTCAAGTCCCAAGCTTGTATGAGTAGACTATCACTTCAAGATCCGTATAGGTTTAAGGTATACAGATATTTGCTTTACAGCTTTGCTTGTAACATGGCATTATAAATATAGGGAGTTTTTTTTTTAATTCGTGGTATGTGCATTGAGGCCTGATAGATCAGGTGGCAAAACACTGAGATTATAAAGGTAAAACCTCATTGCGTGATAACTGAGGTCATGAAGGTGTTCCAGAAGTGCACAAGTCACAAATGTGTTAGTGCAATTGCAGCCATTGTAACACATTTATTGGTGGCAATGTTTTATACGGTCTAAACTTCAGATGCACAAGTGTGCATTCATTACCAAGTGCTATGGTTTTGGTGAACGACCTTGAAAATGTTGAAAATGCTCAACCGCGACCTTGCGCTTCCGCGTACAATAATATAACTCGTTAATAACTGAAGCGCGAGTTAAATGAGGCCACTTAAAAAAATTGCAGAAATTAAGAGAATTGTCTACTAATGCTCAGCATTCTTATGACGCTTCTCTTGAGTGTGAGCCTTTTAGAGCCAAATTTCTTCAATTTTCTGAGTCCTGTCGGTCAAATAATCTCCATTTACACTATTATAACGATCACAGGCGTTACTGGCGCCAAATCTGTATTTTTTGTAAATGAAGGGCGTTACACGGCTCACCATTTCTCGTATTTTTTTATATTTTTCTTGGTTTTTCGTTTTCCAAAGTTATGTTCGGCCAATTCTCTCGATATACGCTATGATAACAATTCCAAGTTTCCGCAAAATCTGCATTATTGTGGAAATGCAGGGTGTTATACTGTTTACCAGTTTGTCATTTTTTTATATTTTTTTATTTTTTGGTTTCTCAAAATTTGGTTCGACAAATGATCTTTACGATACTATAACGATTAAAGGTGGAACTTCCGCGAAAACTGCATTTTTCTGGAAATGCAGGGGGTTACAAGTTACACGGCCGAGCGCCTATCCGGTCTGCGCGAGAAAACGCTAAGATATTCTTTGTGTGCTCGCGATCACCAATTCTTCAGGCGATGCGGCAATTCTGCAGGCGTCGCGACACATTGTTATATAGAATGAGTAATTTATTATTGGTTCATTACATTACCAGAGACGTAATTTACTACTGCCCCCTATTACAAAAATAAAGGTGAAGGCATGTAACAGCACCATCAGAAGAGCTACGACGAGCAGAAAAAATTCAGTACACCATTTAATGCTTGGTATACTTGCCACTCGTGACCAAACAGCTCTTATGTTCACCACCACAGTGTGCCTTACGTGCTAGTTATTTGCATGCATTGTCATAGGAGGCACTTTCCGCCAATGGCCAAGAATACTTTTGGTTACAAGGCAGAAGAACTGTTATCAATTCCGTTTGCATCGATGGAATAAATCACCGCATGGTGCATCATACTGTTGAAACGGGCACACAGCATGACAAAAGGTTTCCGCTCGTAACAATGTACTTAAAGCCCTCCAAACCGTGGTATTATGCCTCTTTGGTAGAGTGATTCGAAAACGGTGGTCTAAAAAAAGTCACTCGCAGCGGAATGTGTTATTTAAGACTCCTGCTTGACGCGCAACAGCATGCAGAATACTTATAAGCCCATGTTTGCACACCCCAGCAACCCGCGTGGAGCAGTGGTTATGATACCCGCCTCTTCATGTGTTGTAGTAGACCCAGGTTCGAGTCTTCGTAGGGTTGTGTGTATGTGCCTATGTACACTTTGTGTGTCTCGTATGATGTAACATGTGTTAGAGCATTCGTCACGGGATGCTGACGTTGACCTGGCAATGCGAGCAAAAAAAAAAAAACCGGATAAACTCGATTCTGGCCGATTGGCTGGTTTTTTCTTCTTTTTTTGGTGGAAAGCAACAAGGCCGCTTATTTGAGGGGCCGTATGATTTGGGGGCCGCTTCGTAAGCGGGAATAGATTAGCATAACGGGCCGCGTAAAAAAATTACGGCTAGTGGCCTGCCGAACACACGGCCCGGTGTTTAGGTGGCCCGCTGGTTAGGTGGCCCGCTGGTTAGGCGGCCCTCAATACGGCCGCTTAAACGCCGGGCCGCGTGTTCGGTGGGCCGCATGTTTGGCGGGCCGCTTGCGCGCGAGGCCGCCTGAACCGCCGCTTTATATGCGGCTTTAAAATGACGTGGCGGCCCGCCTGCATGCGGGTCGTATAACCAGGAATTGACTAAGAGTGTACCACTGGACATGTGCCGCTGTAAGCACCGCATCATTACTGTGCAGAGATTGAACGCACTGCCTTCCAGGCGATACTTGTTCTGCAAATTTGATCGGTGTGGTGTACGCGGGAATGGAGTCTCAACCGTCTGCATCAACAGCAGCTGCCAAACATGGACGCGCACCCAATACCTAAATATCCGTTCCACAATTTAGCACCAATGCTTTCGCATTCACTACAACATAAGTAGTGCTTACGTGTCCTGGAATGTTTTTGGTAGTAACACATATCGTGCAAAATAGGTGCAAAAAGTAGTAGCAGTTATTTCTCTGGATTTTCGGGGTCCTAAGCCCTTCTGACACAAAGATTGGGGCTATATTCGCTTTTTTGTGTGTGTGTGCCTCCCCGCTATGTGTGTTCAGATCATCTTGGCTTCTGGAATACTCTGTATAGTTTTACCAAATAGTGAACAACGACTTACAAGACCATGCGGGTTTACCGCCACCATGCATTCGTTCAAAATAAACAGGCTTCCCATTTAGGCACATATACTTACATCTGGCAGAAAAGATCGCGTCTGAGCACTTTATGTTGCAGACAACGTCTTTCATTTCATTTCACTTGTGTCCCCAATACTGTCTAAAATAAGGCTGTGTTTCGAAAGAACTAATTGGGAACTCTATATAGAGTGACATCACGCGAAAACAAAATTTAGTGTACCCAGAGCAGAGTCTATTACGCTGCGAGAGAGCATGGCCCCATGAGCTTCACAACCCAACAGCTTGTCGTTTCTGTTTCTGACACATTCCGAATAGCATACGGTTTTCATATTTGACACGCACTGTAAGTTCCAGGCATTCAGGGATCGTTATGGCTGCAAAGGCAAGCCCCCTGCGGTATGCACAGATGTTTTATTGGCACTGCCAGGTACATTTCGACCACGATCGGCTTTATAAATAGCGACCTGCTCATAGCAGCCGGCGACAATGGGAGCCAGAGGGCCGAAAAAAGTCCGTGTAAGGACGGCGCGCTACGTACGTCAGGTGGGGCTAATGTCAATCCCCAACCTCGCCAGCTTCGCTTCGCTCGCAATTTGGAACTTCTCGCATAAGATGTAGCCGATGTACGAATCAATACACTCCCCGGACAAAAAGTCCAACAAGACTTTCCTGTTGGGCTGACAGCACGCCTGTGGGGCCAATAAGAAATTCTGTCGGCACTCTATCGTTCCAATAGCCTAGTCTTCCAACAGGGAGCTTAACCTTGAAGGCAAAAAGGAGCAAAATAAATACGGCCGCTAGTATTCGCGCGTAATCGTTCCACTTCAACTGGAGTAACTGTGGCAGAGTGTGTGCCGTGTGCACAAATGAGGACCTAACTTTCGCCCCCGCCGATCTATAAAGAGCATCTGGAAGCCAAAACGCAACCTTTAGTCTCGGTGCTGCGTAATTAATTCCCTGTGTTGGCGCCGTCGTTGCCATTTGGCGCATATATCTGTGGACAATCTAGATTTACAAAATACAACTCATTACAATCACTCGGTCTTTAACAGTGCCATGATGAAAAAATATCACTGTTAATTATAAGAAAAGAGCCTAGGCTAAATCAAGTGGCGGGTAAGGGCGAGGAGCGGCGAAGAGCGATGGACTAACGTTTTTCGGTGAAGTTATGTTAATACGCTGTGTTTCATAGGACTCGTGCGATGTAATAGCGGCCAATAAAAGATCTCAAGGACATCAACAATGAGGCAGATGTTACTAAAAATGGCAAACGTTGATCTCTAAGCATAATAAATATGTGCATGTTTAACGGGCAGAAAAGCGCATTATTTGCTGATGACAACTGCAAATTAAAAAAGCGCGCTACAGGTATGCGTCTTGGTGTCAGATTTTACATTTGGTACATAATTGCTTTGGGCACCAAAGCTACGACAATGCTGCAACTACTCTAGGAACCGGTTGCATTTCCCAGTCCCGATCACCCAGCAAAGCTAACTCGAATTGTTCCAGCTAAGCGACACCAAATTTGATTTCGCCTATGCAGGAAAATATGGTTTGTTTCCCTATTTGGCACTTGCGAAGACGACCGCTTTCACATACGATACCTTCACCATTGTAGCGAACATAAGAATATACTCAGTTTGAGCTGATTTGTGCGGAAACAAATGAGTCGACCTATCACGCAGCCTCCCGTCGCAACTAGGCGCCAATTTTATTGTTCTTTACGGGAAAAAATTATGGTTGTCAGGTTCTACTTAGAATCGAGCTCAGCAATAGTCCCTAGCCTAAGAAAAAAAAAACGCAAAGCGCAAATCCCTGTCAGGTTCACTTGCACGAACACCAGCTGCAATGAATTATCGCGTTGTGCAAACTCCTACGCACTTTACACTTCACTAAATATTTTCTACCACATCGCCTGTAAGGGCGTATGCCGAACACGTTTTCTTTGACTTCAACACGGCCATTTATTTCTGGGACGAAATATAAACGTGTTTTCGTACCTCGCCGAACGTCACCTGGCCGAGCCTAAAGTTTCTATGCGTGGAAGCGGACCACCCCGTCGTCTGTGACTGCGTCTAGGCCTCCACTCCCTCCGGAAAGCTATGGTAGACGCAGTGGAATGCGTCCTCCACCCACAGCCGGCATGGCGACATTTTGTGCGTAAAGTGGAATGGGTGGTTAGCGCTCTCGGGACACCAGGCTCGGACCCGGAACTGCGCCGAACACTCGCCAGAGGCAGTCATGCACTGAAGCGCTATAAGACAAATGAGGAACGGTGCAGTCAAGCAAAGTTCTAAACGCATGAAAAAAAAAAAAAAAAAACACTCGAGCACTCAACGGGCCAGCGCATCTTTGCCTTATACGATCAATCACTCTTTTCAGTTCTATATACAACAGAGATTAGCGCTGACCTATACGTCCCACAGAAGTCCTGTAGCCTTTGTTACGTTATAGCCTGTGATGCCGTTGTCATTGTTCTTCTTGGTGAATTTATGTTCAAAGTCATGTTTGTATATGTATAACCAAAAATATAACCAACTGATCCGCTGTCAAAGACACGACTGAATCATGTGTAACCCTCTCCATAACGTGTATATTTATGTGTAAATAAAGTTATTGTTACAAAAACCGAAGTCTTATTGGCTAGTGGTAGGGTAATGGATTCCCTGAGTACTCATTAGCGAGTCGGTAGTTCGATACTGGCTAGAGCCGATTTTTTTAACAGCGGAGCTGTTACTGGTAGTAAGTTCACCGTTGCTAGAAAAACTACCAAGAAAATTCCGAGCGCTCGTGGACGCGTGCCTCACGGCGACTGCCGAGCGTCCCCATCACGTGCGGTGGGTTTAGCAAAAAAAGAAAAAGTTCTGGCCAAACCTTTGAGGGGCCAGAAAAGGGCCAGCGATCGCGAGCGCGTGCCTCGCGGCGACCGCTGGGTCCCCGGCTCGCGCAATGGGTTTAGCAAAAAAAAAAAAAAACTCCAGGACTGTCTTCCAGCTCTACCGCGCATATAAAAGAACTCCTGAGCTCACGCTCACTCGTCACACTAAAGGCGACGATTGATTGATTGATTGATTGATTGATTGATTGATTGATTGATTGATTGATTGATTGATTGATTGATTGATTGATTGATTGATTGTAGGGTTTAACGCCCCGACGCAACGGAGGTGATGAGCCGCGCCGTAGTGGAGGGCTCCGGATTAATTTTGACCATCTGGGGACCTTTAACGTGTGCCGAAATATCGTACACACGGGCGTTTTTGCTTTTCGCCTCCATCAGAAAAGCGACGGCCGTGGCAAGGAATCAAACCCGCGTCCTTGTGCTCAGCAGCACGCCATAGCCCCTGAGCAATGGCTACGAGTGTGCCAATCCTTCCCGATGCGACTTGCAGATCCCACCACCGCTACCTCGAGTCCATGACGATAAGGTGGTGGAAGTCTATAATGCTGAGGATGACTTGGCATCAAACACCCGCCGGGAACAACACGACGACCTCATCGATGCATATGTCGACGATTACTAGCACCACAACTATGCAAATAAACAATGGTACTGAAAGTTAACTATGTGTCCGGCAATGCTCAACTACAAAAAGCTCCTCCATTGAAGTCTTGGGCGTGAGTGCAACCTTCCCTGAATTTTTTTAGGGGCGAAGCTCCTTAGGGCGTGGGTCTGTCCATCCTCGACGTGTGTATGTAGCCACCTCTAGTTTAGTTCTTGGATTGTTTACTAGATGGCGTGGCTACCTCTAGTTTAGTTCTTGGATTGTTTACTAGATGGCGGTACTTGTATATGATGAAAAGATGCGCTTGGATTGTTTAGTAGATGGCGTGGCTACCTCTAGTTTAGTTCTTGGATTGTTTACTAGATGGCGGGGAGCGTTGTAATAAAATCCGTTCGCTGTTGGCGCGCGCTCGGAGTCGCCCGATGGATAAGGCTGCAGATGTGCGAGCCCGCGAGGCAGAAGCGCTCCGTGAAGCTGCGCGACGCCGCCGCCAAGATCCTGCCGTACGAGAGCGGGAGGCCGAAGCGTGTCGTCTGGCTGCGCGACGACGCTGCCAAGATCCCAGCGTTCGAGAACGAGAGGCCCAAGCGTCACGGCAACGGCGCGAGGACCCTGCCGTACGCGAAGCGCACGGCTGCGGCGCGAAGAGGATCTCCAAAACGTCAGAGAACGGGAAGCGGCGAGAAAGCGCGCGTATCGGCAAGCAGACCCCGATGCAGTGAGAGCTCGTGAGGCGTCTGCAAAACGCATCAGGCGAGCTCAGCCCCAAGGTGCCGACGCGCGGTTTAAGCGAGACTTTCTAGACGTTACGTTCGGACACAGATGTAGTGGGCGAACTTTCACTGAAGAGTCACGGTTTTACCGATGATTTCCCCTCAGGAGCTTCGCCCACTCATCATCATTCACCCCGTGGATATGCTGTGAATTTTTTTCTTTCTGTGACTCCCGGTGGTCGCCGTCGTGTTCGAAAGTGCCTCGCGTGGGCTCTGGGGCGAATTTCTCCGCCCGGACCATCAAATATGCTATTCATCGGCGTCGGAACCTTAGAGGATTCACCTGGGCAAGTTCTTTCGGAGATTCCTCGCATTTCCTTGGCGAAAACCCGCAGTCTTCACCGACCACGCCGGAGCTAGGCTTAGCGAATGGGCATAGGTCCCAATGGCCGTCATGCAAGTCGCCGTGGATGGCGAAGAGATTCGCCCTAGCGAACTCGACGATGCAAACTGGGCCGAAAATACAAATACGCAGGCGACAACGCGCCTTCACTGAAGCGAAAACCGCACTACAGAACCCGCCCCCGCTGAACAAACAGCACGCTCAACAACCCCGCAAAAGCTGACCGGCTCGCCGAAGCCCACCGATGACGCAACTGCCGGAGGCGGATATCAAGGTGGTCCTACGGCTCAGAGGAGGACTAAACCTCAAGTTGGTGGCCCAAGCTTCTCTTGCCGACGCTATCTTTTAAGCAGCCAACATCCACCGAAACCCGACTGACGAAATTAATCTCCAAAGCAGCGCTAAAAATTTTGAACCGAAATCCCCCTTGTCCCCCGTAGAACTGGTCTAGACACCGGCGAACCCTGGCTTCGGCGGAAACGAGGCAGCTCACGAAATGGCCCGAGGCCTCACCATCCTGGCGGGAGCTAGCCTGTATCCAAACCACGGAGCCAAACCTGCAAGGGACAGCCTAGTGTCATACAATGACATCACGCAACATTACCGCATCTGCCGCCGGGTCTACCCTCCGGCCGAAAAAAACCTAGCTAACGAGCAAGCACACATCTGGCCCTTCCTACAAACAAACGCCTTCCAAAACCCCGCAAGGCTAACGCACATTCACCGGTCAATAAAGCACACACCTGATTGCCCCCTATGCGGCGCCCCAGCCAGTCTACGTCACATAATGTGGGCCTGCCCTCAAAATAGCTTTCCCCTAATCCCATCCGAGGAGCAGTGCGAGGAGGCACTGCGTAGCCCGGACCCAGGCGTGCAAACCACCCTAGTCACCCGAGCTACCGACGTCGCCGCTCGGCTCATGCCTGCGGCCACGAGTATCCTCTGACCTAAGGAAAAGCTCAATAAAATGTTTTCTCTCTGCGACTCCCTTGCAGCAGTTCGTCGTTGGGAGTACCGGAACGGACCAACCGGGTAGCGGAATAACCATTCGTCGGCTCACATTTAGTCTCCAAAGGGTCTAATGATTGTGGCAAAGTCAGTTAGACCCCAGAAGACGAATGTTTGGTCCTTTTGCCATAGAGTGTACCGACCGTTCATGTCAGTACATATATCCGGCCAGCACCGAGAATATAAGGTTCTGTCTAGACCCACTTCTGAGCTATACAAACTCCATCGTGCGCAAATAAACCACACTGGTTAACCATAGCTGTGTGCTCAACTGGCATTCTTTATTTCGAGCATTTCCGCTCTTTTAAACATCCCTAAACTCTACCAACTTTCGTTTTACGTCGAGAATCTTTCTTGTTACGCTAAGCTTGTCTATGCACATGCAACAGCACGCAGGGAAGGCTTGAATTTGTATAAAGCAGCTCCAACAGGTTCATCTGTTTCTCGGCAGGGCCGTTATTCTTTCGCGAAAACAAGGTTTTCCAACGAAGAGACCACTAATCGACGGAAACCTCTCCAACGGCTCAGCAGCTCCCTCGATGTGGCTTAAAAGCCTAACAAATGGCAAAGTTGGCATGACAGCCGTCCATGGTTAATACCTGCATTGCGAACCGCAAACGCTTCGGGTAATCCTTCTGAGTTACTGCCGACGTATCGAAGCGGTGGGAACGTGGTGAAAGAAAATTGCCTATACCATGCGGCTGATTTCTTGCTCAGCTATACGCAACAAATACCATCGCGTACGATATGTTCACTGAAAGTATGACGCAAAAAAGTTGCACAGAATTTTTCAGCATATTCTTTCTTGAAAGCATTTATTTTTCGCTAGGTTTGCCGCCCAGCCTTCTGCCGATGTCAACTATATATAGTCGGCATCGGCAGAATCGTCGATGTTGCTATAGCCTACATCGACATCGAGGTTGTTAGCTATATATGGCCTACAACTTCGACGTCAGACTCACTGCAGCTCCTTTTTCCGGAATCACTATCCAACCTGCTGCATAAATGCCTCAACAGAGGCTGAAGGCCAACCAAGACTGCGGGAGAAATGTCTGATGCGCGCTAATATTTTTTATACATATTATACTCGTTCTAAGACACGCGTCGTGAGACAATTGGAATTGGCCACCCACCGAGTGTTTATTTTTTCTGATCCATGTTAATATTTCTTTGCGTTTTATTATATCAGGTGTATGCGCGCCATGAAACGCGTGGCACAGTATAAACGCGTTAGAAAACGGTTAGCAGTTGTGGACGCTTTTTGCAGACGATATCCGGGTGAGTGCGTGTTCAGTAGACGCCAGCCAGTGTGTGTTTTTGCCATCATAGCGAAAGAACAATTTCGCGTTAAAAAAACTCTATTTGGGAACAACATTGAGCCAACAGAAGGTGCGCACTTCCCTCAGGGTGAATCGGCAGAGTGGGCGCTACGGACCGAGACAAAACCGGAGTAACAATTGCGCAAATCCGAGTAAACGTATATACAGCGGAAAAAATGGGGATCAATTGCAGCGATATTCAGTGCAGCGGCATTGAAAATAACTAAAAAAGGCAAAGCAAGCAATAACAATTTCGGCACGTGGAATCGCCGAGCATGGGCAGGTCGCTCTCTATAAATCCGGTCGCAATTTCGACCGACGCACATGTGTACGTCAACCATGAATCAACGGACAATGAGGAAAAAAAACATTTCCGTTAGCTTAGAACAACGTTGCAGCAAAATTCTTTGTTTTCTATGGATGCGATGGATGGATGTTTTCTATATTACAGTTATGTAGCCCGGGCATACAAAATCCGAGAAACTGAGTTTACATCAACACGTCGTAGAAGGCTTAATTGCTTAATAACACATTTTAACTGGAAGTGAACCGCTTCCGTAGCTTTTTCAGCTTTTTTTTGACAGATAATGAATGCTCTATTTGTCATCATATCACAATTAAATCCAAAGTTTTCTCCATTCATTTCCCTCTTATATTTTCCTGGAGTAAACGACTGCATGCGTCCGGAACCGCGAACACTAAACCCCATTCCCATGCCAGTGATGATGGTGTCATGTTTAAAAGCGCTCTCTTTTTGGAATAAGCTAATTAAAAGTGCTTTTTTAGAGTGCGCACGATAAATACTGTTATTTATCATTTTTAGACTGAGAATCATATTTCTCTCTCCATTTACATTCGAATTATGGTTGTGACGTGCCTGTCATCGTAACTTCCCCGCTCTGTTTTACCAAAACTGTGATCACATTTCGCTGGTTGGAACGGCATTCCAGTCAATTCTTTCATCTAATGTAACAGTCAGAAGTTCCCTAAGGTGGAAAATCCGTGCATTCCGGGTGAGATGGGTATGTTGGCAATTCATTACGTTGTTTTTCATTCTCGGAATCTTTGCCGCAGCACTCACAAGTATTATTCTGTTCCCAGTATTGTCTCACATATGTTCACGCGTGTTTATGTTCGCACGCCCGTAGATGGCATGCCCTTGTTTTATGTCCCAAATTAACTGGCACTGCCTGCGTGCATGGTCTACTTATTTCTGTGTATCAGCAACAAATATATTTTTACGCCCTTCTAAGTGACATTAACTCCGCTCGTGTACATAATTTAGGTGTCTGGGTACGTAACGGATGTAATTCTTTCCGTGGATCCGTAATGAATGGCCCATGTTAACATGTTCATTCGCATATGCTGCATAGTGTCCCGTGTCTGCGAGTGATAAAGAGTGATATCCCCTCTCTTCCATGCAGTGAAAGCATGGAAGAGAGGGGATATTTCGAACGAAGGGGGGGGGGGGGGGCGCATAGAAATGGGAAAGTTTCTACGTCACGTGTGCTGTTGTAACCTCTCTATGTGTAACTTTAACTCCACAACCTTCAGGAGAAATGAGGATATTCCGTCGTTCCACTGCGATCAGCAAGTTTCGGTGTACCCCAAAGCATGGGGTTATTTTTGTCCACATTCTGAAGGCCTTTAACTGCTTGGAATGCCCTGATAAAGTGTAAGCGGAGTTACAATGTGTGCGACACAGCGGGGCGAATGCAGATAACATCAGGAACGCCAGGGTGGTGCCGCCATTTTATCTACAAACGACTGTTGCATGAAGGCGGCAGTTTTGAATAACACAAAAAAGCAGCTTCTTGTCGCGTATTACGAAATCCCGTGGTAAGCTGGCAAATGTTATCATGTTTTCCAGTAACCACGGGGCCATGGCGTTTTCGGCTCCACTTCAACTAATTCTAAAAAAAACACTAATAACGACAGCACGGCATTGTGTTATACAGGCTGCACAAACTGAACTATATATATAATATATCGCTAAAACAAGGCATCTTTGAGGTTACGAGAAAGGGGACCTCTATTTTTTGTAAATGTTTTTGCGTGAGTCATTGTCGCTTGGTTTCTAATTTAAAAAATTTGCCCGAGTTTTTTGCACAACGAAATACAATTGTTGGATGTGGATGTAGCTAGAAATTACATGTGCGTAACAGCCTACCCTTCCGCATGAAGCAATACAATTATCTGGTCAACCACGCCGCAAATGCATTTAGCTTCATAAAAACAGTTCGTGTGGGAAGTCTCACTTCTTTGAAGAAGTACCACTAGACTCAATTTACCGCTACACTCAATAAAAAGCTATACTTATTGTTACAAACCACCTTTCAGTTTAGTGGGGTTGTAGAGGATGCCGGCCACTGAGAGAGAGCGCACCACACGTCCACGCTCTCAAACTTATCATCAGACTCCGGACAAAAAGTATCCACTAACATTTTTCTGTGAATCAATCATGATGAATTTTATGATGAATCTTGAAGTTAACACACCATAGTACTCAAATCCCGGAGAGAAAACGGATATCTGGTGTCGCAGCGACACAATGCCCGATTGAAGTGAGCCAAGCGGTCTGTTTTTCGGAGAATGACATTAGACGCCATTGAAAAATAAAATAATTCATGAAAACATCGTAAAAAATCCCGGGCCATCTTCACTAACGTGAACCCTGCTGAGGGGCGAAACATGCAGTGTATGAGTGTATTTTTGGCGCCTTGGAATTTTTTCCATCGGAGATGAAATAGTTGGGGGGTAGAGGTATACAGCTTTGCTGTAAAAGTCTCTTGTCTTTGAAGCAAGGAGAGAGAGAGAGAGAGAGAGAGAGAGAGAGAGAGAGAGAGAGAGAGAGAGAGAGAGAGAGAGAGAGAGAGAGAGAGAGAGAGAGAGAGAGAGAGAGAGAGAGAGAGAGAGAGAGAGAGAGAGAGAGAGAGAGAGAGAGAGAGAGAAACTTTAATCACAGTTGAATTGAGCATATTTGTGGTAGGGGTCTTCATTCCAAGACTCCGTTGGTACGGCCGGCTGTCTTCGCCCTTTCCACTAGCAAAAGCTGAGTTTCAGGGCAGGAGCTGGCCAGCGTACTCTCCCACTGCTCGCGTGAGGGGTTGGAGATGGGGGGAAGACCTGGGTTTAGTTGGCATTCCCAGACAATAAGGTAGAGTGTGCCTGGGGCTTGGCAATAGGTACATAGATAACCATAGAGAGTAGGATGGATGGCGTGTAGTCTTGTTGGGTGTGGGTACGTATTTGTTTGCAGTTGTGTCAGGATGACTTCCAAGCAAGGAGGTCTCTAGCGCGAGGCGTAAAAGAGTGTCCCGGTGTTTTTTTTAGTACGCGTGATTAAGCGCTCCAGCGCGAGGCATAAACGAGTTTCCCGGTGTTTTTTTAGCATGCGTTACGTTCTAGCGCGAGGCGTAAACGAGTTTCCCGGTCTTTTAGTACCATGACTACATGAGACGACGATTACCACGACGACGACTGGAGATGCCAACAGCCTCACCCCCCCAAGGGGCTTCGCCCCTAAAAGGCGCCAAAGTGTGGCTCCCCGACTAACTGTGATATGCCTTGTGCCTTCACGAAAGTGCATTAATAGTGCAGGTAACACCTTTAACTGTTACAATACTGTAATTCTAAACTATTTACAGAAAAAAAAAACGAAACAAAAATCGCCTAAAGCTGATATTTAAATTTCTGTTGTACTGTTATATATGTTCGTACTTTTGAAGCAAGTGATAAATTTTGATTTAGTAGTGATTGCCTTATATTTTCCAATCGAACTCTAAAAACCAGACACAGGTCTATCTAATTTCGCACCATCGCGCAATTATCTAACATGTTATCGAACAGGATTCCACCATGAAAACATAAGGTTTGTGAAATAGAGAACCGGCATGAGAATGCTTACGCATCAGTAAATGATCCTCCAAATTTCTGTATAATTTCCGAAGCGAGCGGGCCTTTAATTCAGCCGGCGTTACAACCGTCCGACGCCTCCTGTTGCTTGTTGCTGCCGCGCTTCCCGTTATTCTGGCAAACACGTGGAGAACGGGGTAAGAACCTCGGCTAGGTTGCAATGTCTCAGCACAGTGTACTTGCTTTAGAGACCTAAAGGTACAGGCTGTTTGCCTGCGGTGCCAGCCTAATTTGCACGCTCTATACAGAGGGTTTTAGTTAGCGTGCGCAGCTCGTGGCTGTTATTACCTGCTAATATTAGGCATGCACCTTCGTATAAGTGCAGGGAAAAAACGCCAGGTGTGCTTTCGGCCCCCTAGAGCACAGGAGCATGCCTGGAAGCGAAACAGAACGACAGAGGTCACGGAGGATACATCTCGGGCATACACAAGGCCGTAACGACAATTGCGGAGATGCCCCGGACACCGATAGACAGAATAGGAGACTTGTTCGCAGTGTCTCGGATTCACCGTCTGCAGTGACCACAATTGGCTAATAACATATAAAAAGATATTTTTAAGCAGAATAAAATATCTAGCAGTCAGCGTTCCCCGAATTTACGCCTACCACGATAGCGCGGGAACGGGGGTGGGCATAATTTTTCTTTGATTCTTTTCAAGCTTCGGCTCAGAAAAACAGAGTTCAGCTAATCAGGGCCTCTTTTCTATCCTACCATGTGCAACGAAAAGAAAGTAAGGGGACGTATAAAATTTTTGCGTCTTGTGACAACATGACGTGCTGCACTGTTAAACTTCCATTCATTGCTCCGTTACCGTTCCGTGTTCTAGATTTTTTACCAGCTGCCTTTAGGTTGAAGGGTCCAGAGGCCCCATCTGCCGATGCTATGCAGAACACATAGTCCCGTGAAGCACAATCAGAGTAATATAGTTCCGCAAGTACTCTGCAAATGTCATTACTATTACTCTGCGCAGCCTTTTTTATAGCACCGTGGAATGCGGTGCAACGCTGGCTTGGGGCGGATCACAGACCTCGCTGTGCACACGTAAGCAAACAACTTCCGTATTCGATGGTATTGGTGGTGAGATGTTTGAGTGGCGCCCCCTGTCTCTGACGTCGGCTTAGGGACTCGCTCCGCTGTCGTCTGCTACATTCGCGCGGCTGCTACACCCGCGCCGCGGTCGTCCGCTTGTGACTGGCAGCAGGCATGTGCTACAAATCACCCTCTTTGATGCTTTGGTGCTTTAAAAAGCGTATTTCCAGCCAGCTTCTGGCAACTCTGAATAATTTCAAGCTTTATCCCGCAAAAGTTTACAACACACGAGGAGAGAGAGAACAACTTTCTTAGAGCATCGCTCAGACGATCCTGTGTACCTCGTACTAGCGTATTTACGAGTTTCAGTGCTCAGAGCTCCTCAATAAGTATTCAAATTGCGTGGGCTTCCCTAAAGTATTTCTGAGATGCTCTTATAAAGATTCAACAGTCTAATGCTACGCACCAAGCAGCGGGGCGCACAGCAGGAAATAAGACGGGTGTCTTCTATTTATTTCGTTGTTGTTGAAGTGCATTAGATGAATGTTTTTTTTTTTTCTGTGCCCAACGCATTAATTTTTCTGCACCGTCCCAAACGTCCGAGGAGTTTTGGGGATGTTTGTGATGCTCACAAAGTTCGTGTGGATATTTTCTTCGGCCTGTAAGGTATACAGTATCTTCATCAGAAATGGGCTTTCCTCATGGCTGCGTACAAAAGTACATACCCACAGCGTGCGTTGTTTTTATATCGAAACCATCGTTATCGTAACGAACTGAATCGCAACCCGAACAGTTATGACATAATTACGGTGTTTAAGGCTTGATATACTTGCTAACTAACGCAATAAATATTATACATGCCGGTTTTCAATATAACACAATGAGAAATCGATGAATATGTCCAAACAGCCCTTTATTGTTTTCCAACCCCTGAGTCGCCAAAAACAAATCCTGGCCTACTCGGGATGACGTCCGATGAATTGAAGGAAATTACTCTCACTCTCTTGTCTTAGACTGAGGAGCCTGCATGCCCACTAATCAGCTCAATTTTACTGTTAAAATTTTCTCCTCCTACTCGTACCCTCCTCTTGATTGCAGTTTTACTATAACGCCTATCTGTATATTGGGATTCTATGGCAGTGGTAAATGTACCGACATATCCCTCCAAGTCTGAACAAACATAGTCTTACTGTATGTTTCCCATCCAGGTAACTCGTTTTGCTCACTAAGCCTCCATACTGGCTGGAAGCCTGGTATAAAACCAGGACGTGCCTGTACACAGAGTAGGCTATTTGGAAATCAACCCACATTTTTTTTGACCTCATACTGCATGTCGGCACACTTTCATGTCGTGAAAATGCAAAGTGACGTGATACAATAGTTTCAAGCATTAGGTAACGTTGCCAAATCTGTTTTACCGTACATACGATTAGCTGGAATCATAATGCCTTCTGCCAAAGCCGACAGCCTCGAAGGCCTGGAATTTTGTTCCAATTTCGCCGTTGTTGGTTGTTAGACTCCGGCTGTTACCTGTGTTCGAAAGATTGCTGAATACAGAATCTGACCAGCTTAGCGGTAATGGGGCGACGCCAGCAATGGTTCTTCCGGAGCGGTATCAAAAACTATACTTAAAATCACGCCATCAGCTTTTTCGTTACTAAAAAAGTTTTGCATACGCGAGATCTGGTGCAGACAAGCACCAAACGTCAACCGTGCGCAAAGAAACAGCAGAGGGAGTGAGCCCGAGTGAAGCAGACGACAAATGCGAGAATCCCTAAGCCGACGTCACGGAGGCGGGCTTAGCAGCGCCGCCTTTGGTCGCGCTCACCGCCAATAGCAGCGACATCGGTTGATTGCGCAATACAGTTCTTCGGCCATAACTACTCCAACTGGGGGGTGGGAAAAAAGTGCTAAATCGACTTCATCGCGTCGAGCACCGGTATGCAGCGATGGGTAAACATCAACATCGCATATAACATCAAAAGTATTTTTTTCTGGTCATTCCGATAGATTGCATCCCCTCAGAAATTCTTCTCGAAGCGTCGGAGGCAAAGTTTCGTCCTTCAACGTGCCCGAATTTTGGTTTCTGCGTGGACAGCCCCGATGAGGTTTATCGGGGAGAATGCGATAGAAAAACTACCGTAATCTTTTTCGCTGGCTTTGTAGCTCGTGACTGTACAGCGACATTTTTGTGTCGTCATCGGAAAGGCACTTAAAATGGGTAGAAAATACAGGACCACAAAAGGTGTCGCTTCACATTGTTCGATTAGATTCTGAGATTATTTTGTCTGTAAAGACGAAAGGCCTCCTTGCCTATGCACAGGGCAAACAAGCAGCGCTCTCGAGCGCTGTAGACACAGGTATTTTCATAACCTGCGCCCATAGCTTGTACGAAGGATATAGCAGGACAAATAAAAAAAGTAAACCTAGATGAATATGATTGCACATATGCGTGCTGGCTGCCGTCTTAGAAATAAGGAAATGTGTCAGCGTCAACGGATCATCAACCATGAACGAACGACGCTTCTCCTCCCGCGAAGGGCACGAAAAAGCTGTCAAATGTCACGAATCTCTGCCCCGTGTCGCATGAACGCAATGTGGAAGGCCAGGAGTCTTGCAGACGTATTCATTGGCCGACACTTGTCCTGCGCGACAGGGTAGCGAGCCCCGGAGAAGAAGCGACATGGGAGACGATGGTGATAATCAAGTGCTGATGAAGATGATTCATTACTGCGTGGAGGTCCCAGCGATCGAAGTATGGGGCACTGGCACATACCCTTCTACTAGTAGTTTTGCACATAGCATTTGTGCATTACCAAGTGTGTCGTCTTAGCCATAACCATCTCCATACCCACCCACCCACCCACCCACCCACTCACCCACCCACCCACCCACCCACACACACACACACACACACACACACACACACACACACACACACACACACACACACACACACACACACACACACACACACACATTGTGGTCCACATTCAAGCTTGTCACCGATGTTGGGAAAGGGCCCTCCCACCGTTACCACTGTTGGGAATGGGCAAGATCGACGCTGTCACCAATGTTGCGACTGGTCATCCGAGCGCAGTCACCGGTGTACGGGCGTTGTCTTGGTCCGTCCGCTATCGACGCGGCGAAAATCAGAGCGATGAAGTTCTCGAGCCGACGAAAAGTTGAAGAAACATTTATATACCGTATGTACAAGGGTAACAGCAGCGTTACATGGCTTGCACAATGGCGACAGCACCTCTCCACTCGGTTCCTCCGAAAAGTGCCGCCGATCCGGGAGGTTCGTTCTAGCCGCGAGAAGTTTTAATCGCTCCAGTCAGGACTCTCGCTGGCCGAAATTTGAAATCCGACCAATGGAAGTGAAGCGGTTGCGTCTGCCGAGCCGCCATGATGGAGAAAGGGAGGGCGACGCCCACGCCGTCTCCTCGAACACGCCTCCAGGCGTGTGGCTGCATGTCGGTTGCCGGTCGTTCACCCGATGCAGGATTCGGCCGAGCCGCCGCGACGCAAAAGGAGAGGCGGCTCTGCGGCAATGAAAGTCTGCGCAAGTCGGCCGCGGGCGGTTTGGTCTGGTTTGGACGAGGCGTGAATCGGCCCCGCTGTCGGCGCGTCGCCTCGTGCAACGAATTTGGGCCGGACGCTCTGGCACAACAACAGCAACACGCATGGACGCACACACACATACACACACAAGCACGCGCGCACGCACACCCATACGCACGCCCACGCACGCACGCGCGCACGCACACACACACGCACGGGTGCACGCGCGCACACGCCCACGTACACACACACACACACACAAACACGCACACAGATATATATATATATATATATATCAAAGTTGCAGTCGTCATTGCCAGTGCTAGGGAGGGAGCACTGGCAATGACGACTGCAACTTTGATATGTATCTTTACCGAGTCCCTCGTCCCGTACCACCTATATATATATATATATATATATATATATATATATATATATATATATATATATATATATATGTATATATATATATATATATATATATATATATATATATATATATATATATATATATATATTCGGATCGCACCTGGCGGGCATTTTTTCTTCGCTTTCTTTCTTTCTTTCCAAATTCTTGATCTGTTTCAATGGCCTACCACAAAGTCCCCTTTGCTTTCCGAGGTCTTCTTGACTGCCAATCCTTATTTCTGTGTTATTTCTACGAGTCCCTCATTTCCTATTCTGATTCGCTACATGCATAGCGAGGGCCTCTGTTCTGGCAGTCTTGGTGCCATAGGAAGCTTAAGAGGGTTCAACGCTGGTTGACCACTCTCGACATGTCGTAGACACTCGAGTCACGGCGCGGGGATTAAAAAGAAGGTCCCCTTCACCCCGAGAAGTCAGAGTGGCGCTGGCTACCACCCCCAAGCACAGGAGCAAAATTACATTGACATAAATACCCCAGAAAGCGGGGGAGAAAATCGCCCCGCCGGTAGCGTAGTGGTTATCGCACCAGACCGGTATTCTGGAGGTCGTGGGTTCGGATCCCACCTGGCGGGCATTTTTTCTTCGCTTTCTTTCTTTCTTTCCAAATTCTTGATCTGTTTCAATGGCCTACCACAACCTCCCCTTTGCTTTCCGAGGTCTTCTTGACTGCCAATCCTTATTTCTGTGTTATTTCTACGAGTCCCTCATTTCCTATTCTGATTCGCTATATATATATATATATATATATATATATATATATAAAGTCTCCGAAACGTTGGAAATAAAGTCTCCGAAGAGCGTACTTCTACTTTGTGCGTATTCCTGCAGCAACTAAGGACTCCACTGCACGACTATATATATATATATATATATATATATATATATATATATATATATATATATATATATATATATATATATATATATATATATATATATATATATATATATATCACATTATTAAACACAGGGCTAGTGCAGCTTGGTGGCGAAAGACCACGTACGTTCCCGCCAATATGGCGGTTGACCCGTGAGTGCCCTCAGGAGATCTAGGTCTGGGCAACCAAGCACCGTTTCCCTCTGGTCGAGGGAGGTTACGAGAGGGGTTAGGTCAAATTTGCAGGCCCACGTATGATGTACTGCGGACTATTATCTGCAGTTGTGGCAGAGTGTTTTGGGAGACAGGGGGTGGGATGGATTTGAAGTAAAGCTATACAAAACTAGGAATTAAGTTTGTAGCTCACCCCACAGGCATTCCAATCTCACCGACAGGGATTGGGGTCGAGGCAGAAGATACGCTAGGAAGGTACAGCGAATTCATGGTGCCTGCAGGCATGGACGCTCTTGGCGTTGCGCTACCTTCGTTTAAGTTCGCCTTTTTTTCCAGCGCATGACAAAAGCGAGGTCTATGGAGGTTCGCGTTTTGTATTGTCTGAGGCGTTCTATCGTCACGTCCTGCTCAATAGTAGTAAAAAGCCTAATTTTGGACTATTTGCTCTAACATGGAGCACGTAGGACGGCTGTATGTTTTGTTAAATAAAACGATGTGGACGCTTCATGTGCGTTCCAACTGTTCCTGTTCCTGTTTCGCGCGTGGAATTGATGAGCGTTGTGGAATTCACATAGTTCGTGTATTGTTTAAAACACCGAGAGTACAGAGCATCTAGGGATAATATTAGCCCCTGTTGAATATTTTTCTTTTCTTGGGGCCGCGTAGTGGGCTAGTGAGGGAGCTCATGCGCGGCGTTGAAGTCAGTGGTCATTGCAGTTCCACCGGACTGCAATGACCAATGGCTTCATTAACTGCAACCTTTCAGTTAGTAGTTAAGTAAACATGAAACTTTCGTCTGGTGATACTACCTCCTCCATTATAAAACGGAGTGTCTTGACCGAGTTCAACTTTACTGCCCCGACGACAAGCGTAAGCTGCGGCCTGCGTTTCTATTTATATTTCCCGTGCATCGGGTATGCAAGAAAACCAAATGCAGTCTTATGTGTTTTTATTTAGTTGTACTTTTTACGTCACTCCAATCACTTAATGGCCTTTCGCACTGAGCGTGCACATGGTGTACACTCAAACAATTTCCCTTTTTCTCTTTTTGTGTGTTTTGTGTTCGGCGTCGAAATGAAGTGATTCGGACATTGGAGACAGGGAGACGTTGCGCTTCTCGCAGCCGATTAAGTGTAATTGGTTTTTTTTTAATAAGAACTTTTTGTAGTTGCACTATAAATCTGCCCTGCTCTCTGTGGCCATTTCCTGCATGTTGCTGTCTGTCGCAGTGCAGCCGCAGAGTTTCTGCCTTTCGATGTCCCCTGTAGCAGACTGTCCAGCCCTAGCTTCACATCTGATGTCATAAATCGGGGTTTGCATACCCCGTTTTTATTTCAATGTGATGGTTAAATTTACCACCACACGGACTAGCGACCACGTGAATTCAACACGTTTGTCAGTCTAATTTAGAGTTAAGCTATTAGGGATCATGAAGACAGGCAAAAATCAGCTTTAAGGAAAAGACTGCGATAATGTGACAATAAATATGTCTAGTAAAATGCAGACTTCACTTAATTAGGCTAGCTGGTTAGGGCAAAAATCACAGCTCCTTTCTTAAGAGAGGCATGGTTAAAACAACAAGCTTTCTCCCACGCAACCTGAGTCAAAGCCAAAGTCCAAAATCCACTCTCCCGAAGTCCAAAATACTAACTGCCAAAGTCAGAGGCAAAAGTTCATCTCAACTCAACTTAAGTCCAAAGGCAACGACGCCCAACCCCACACCATCAAAGTCGAAAGCGTCAGCACAACTCTGCATAGATTATGTATTTCATCATCATCATCGCTAACCGTGTTTACTGCCGCACTATGTTTACCGTATTGCTAGAGGCCCTTCAGGTTTGCAAAGACATTATTCCATTGTTATGTTATGTGGTGGGTGAGTTATGTGCCCTTTGTGAAACCCATTGTGTAAAGTTGGCTTTCCTGCAGTCGGTTTAACGTTGGCTTTCTTGCAATGGGTTTTACTCGTACGTCAACGCCATCAGTGAGGCATAGAAAGCTTCGCTTTTAAAGATTTTAAAAGTAGTGCCCCAGAGACTAGTATATTCGTTTTCTGGAGACGCAAATCTATCTATTTAGACCAACATCGATTTTGACTTCAGTGTCCCGTTAAGCATAGCGCGTGTCTCAGTCATTATACTACTCCCCGCCCCGCTGCCGTTGTCATCAATGGGCGTCTGGGTTCGACAAGCCGCAGCGCTGCCATTTTTCGAAGCTTCTGTTGAGCAGCAGATATTCTTTTAACCACGAAGCTGTTAAACTTTTTCCTGTCCGCACTTAAAAGTACCCAGAAAATGCTGAGCATGCGCACGTGACCGTACGCCTAAGAGCGAGAGGCCGGCAGTTAAAAAAAACAAGAAAATTCCGAGCTCGCGCGTGTGCGTGCATCGCGGCCACCGCCCAGCGTCCCCGGCGCACGTTTGTCAAGCCAAGCATATCAACTTAGGAAAAGTGGCCAAAATTGCCCCCCTCCCACCCTAAAAAAATGGCAGCTTCTCCACTCAGTGGATGATGGCGAGGGCGCGGAGTACGGGAACTCGAAATGACATCCAAGTTGCGCCCCGAGTGACATCCGATTTGCGCCCCGACCGTCATTCGATTTGAGCCGTGAGTTCCACCTTGATTATTCCCTAAATGAAACTGCAACTCACGTCTCAAGTGGAATTTCCCTTGATTTTCGGTTGATGGTGGTGTGCGCACGGATGAACGCGGACGGACATTGGGAGGTCCTAAGGTACTCCTCACCGTTACAGGCGAGGAACTAAGCCGTTTGACTCGGCGGTACTTACTCACGGTCGTAGCCCAATGGGTAAGACGACTGACCCTAACTCTGTCTGGTCTACCAGGCGCAGGCTCGTATCCTGCCGGTGCCTGTGTGATTTTTTTGCAATTGTAAATGCTAATCGCGCGGACACGCACATACATTGTGCGGTGCTAAGGTAATCCTCACCTAAAAAACTCCAAAGTTCGCCGTGATCGTGGCAAAACGTGCTTCGAACGAGAAAAACACGTCATAGCGTACGTCCCTCCAAGCTGATGTCCAATGATTATCACTTCCAAAAAATGAAGTTCACACTTATAGCAACAAAGATGGAGTAAAGGTAGTTGCGGCAGCGAAGAAGCAAATCGGCTGCTATCTTTGACTTAAACGGTCGGGATGGTCGTGAAGGTTGCGTACCGCTTTCCTGCGTTGATGTCATGCGTTGCTTCCTTCTTTTTTTTTTTTTTTTTTTTTTGTTCAATCGTTTTCGCTCTGAGTTGGGTATTTTTTTTTTATTCCGATGCGTTCTACAACCACCAAACTGAAAAATTGCGGCAGATGAAACCGCTCACAGATTTGTTGTTATATCTTCCGAACTAGATGTTTATTAAGGTGACCAAAATAAGGTTAAAAGTATGGCAGTTTAGCACCCCGAAGCTACACCTGGGCTATAAGGCTCGCCGTGTGAAGGGATGCGGATTAATTTTGACCACCTGGGGATCCTTGCCGTGCGACAAAATTTTGCTTTTCGCCTCCATCAGAAACGCGGCCGCCGCGTCCGGGAATCGATCCAGCGTCCTCGTGCTCAGCAGCACAACGCCTTAGCCACTGAGCCGTCACCAGGGATTTATACACACCCCCCTAACACCCCCCCCCCCAACACCCCCCCAGAAGGACTTCGACACCCCCCAAAAAAAATTCCACAACCACAAGCACCCTGCCTAGGGATTTATACAACACCCCCCCAAACATCCCACCGACACCCCCCCCCCCCCCCCCCCAAAATCGAAATTCTGCATAAACCCCTGGCCGTCGCGGCGGGCGCCAGCGAACTATAAATCTCTGTTCCAGTTCTAACTGGGGGAGGTAGTTTCAACTCAAGGACAGTACCAAACAGCGAGCAGTGGCTTGCGCACTTGTCCATAAGCCGCATGGAGCCGCGCCAAGGCCGAAGTCTGGCGTACATCCGCAAGGCGGCTCTTGAACCCTTGCATTATTGCAGGCCACGAAATACTGCGAATACGAATGCACAGGCGCGCCCGCAAAACGGCGTTTTTTATCGTCACACACAGTGTGGAAGGCAGACGGGGGACAGATCGCGCTGCCCTGCGTGGTTTGCTAAATGCGTAGTCTGCTAAAATGTTGCAGAGGAAATCTGCTTTCAGGTCTCACGGTGTGAGACGCGGTTGCGTCACTTCATCGTCGAGGGCACGTTTTGCAACGGTACTGCTACATTCGCCAATCATGCCCTCGAAGCGCTGAATATCGGCTAAGAGAGCAAGACTGCGATCAACAGTTTTAAAGGCACTCTTCACGGCACACAGGCCGCCTAGAGTGTACCATTTTTGCTATTCTGCACCGCTTTTGTAACCATGCCGGGTCCCTAGATGCCTTTTTTTGTGGGGGTCGGTGGCTTGGCGTTAGATAAAAGTAGCGTTTGGCAACTCGAACAGGGTTGTAACGCTTACCTTTATCGAATTTTGTGATCCAAGGCAGCGAATACCACGTGATATTTCCTGCGAATAATTACTCGCTATCCTAGCTAAACGAAAGTGGATGCCAGGCTAAGCTGTGGTAGAACCATTGCACCTGCTGTTGGGGCATGAAATGTAGTCTTTTAGAGTGACCGAAGTGACCATTGATTTCTGGTCACTGCGGTAAACCATGATGGGTGCCGCAGCAGTTTTCGATAAATTCTTGGCCAAGACGGGATCCAAACACGATGTCTGTATGATGGTTGGCTGAAAGGGGTTGTAGCAAAAGTTACCCCTGTCAAACGGCAAAAACCAGTCCCTCTTGTCGGGTTCCGAAATGTCAAAAATAAAGTCGCCGACGATAACCACTGGTGTGCACCACGCGTTCCTTATGTATTCGTTACCACCGCAAAGAAGCAAATGTTGTGCGTTCTTAACGTATACAGCGCCCCAAGGCTTTTCCGTAACCTCGGGTCCTTACTCCAGCAGGCTCACCGGATGACCCATGGCAACTCCTTGGCTATCGTGAGTAAGTTTAATGCACCCCTCCACGCTTTTAGATACGCCAGGCCCACAAAAGAGGCTCAGCAGCTGACACCCTGCAGCAAGTATGGATAAATCTCAGCTCCCTGGCGCACCTAACAGATCTGGCGCACCTAACCAGACAGGGTCACAGCGTATATTCCGGTACCACTTCGGATTTCAGTAGAGGTCACACCAACAACACAGTGGAGAAACGCGCCTACCGACCTCGACCTCTATATCGCGGAAACCCTCTTGGAAGAACGGCCTTCCAAATCGGTGGCTTGGAAGGAAAAGTAACTGCCTGGTACTAATTCCGAAAGGCCCGACAAACACGATCTCTTAAGGATGCGGGTCGTTCACCGGACTGACCCTAAGCCTTTCGTAGCCGGTCCTAATGAGAGAAGGCACGGCTTTGGGGACAATAAGAGGGTCGGTAGCATGTCGCGCTACCTCTCTGTTGTTGCTGGCCTCGCGGGAGAGACAACGGTATCTCTACCGCCCCAAGAAAAAGGGTTGCCTTTACACCGCGCCGCCTGAAAAACAGCTCTTTAGCGGATAAGTTGTTTCACAACGGACTTTTTTTATACCGCCGTCAAACGTGCCTATTTAAGTGCACTTCCACAGAGTGTACTCGCCCCCCCCCCCCCCCTCCCTCTCTCCCTCCGAATGACACTTAAGCTCAGCGCTGCTAAACGGAAAAACACCTGCCGCGGTGGCTCAGCGGCTATGGCGTTGGGCTGCTGAGCCCAAGGACGCGGGTTCAATTCCCGGCCACCATGGCCGCTTTTCTGATGGAGGCGAAAAAGCAAAAACGCCCGTGTGTTAGAAATTTCGGCGCACGTTAAAGATGCCTAGGTGGTCAAAATTATTCTGGAACCCTCCACTACGGCGCGCCTCATCGTCTTTGTAGCGTCGGTGTTTTTAACCCTAGATTCAATTCTAAACGGCAAAACAAAGTGCCCTTGGCCGGGATAGCAGTTACGATAGCGATCAACGAGATTTTGCTAAACATATTTATATTATTTAAACCCTCTTTGCTCTCATCCCTTCAAAAACGGCATAAACACGTATCAAGCAAAAAATCGGAAGTTTTACAAATACAAGAAGTGTATTAAAATCCGAGACGAGTACGTAGCATATCCAAAGCAGAGCGCACAAAAATGCGGAGCAGGACGGTGCAAACACTGTCCAGTGCCAAAACTGTTCAGTGCCAACACTGTCCAGTGCGAATGGAAGGGCGTTCTAGTTGCGTATCTGTGTGCCATAGCCTATCGCTTGCTGGAAAAGCAAGCATTTCAAGTATAACCGGAGCCCTCCACGTCAATATCAAGAGATTTTGAAGATCGCTTCTGCCCGAATGACTTTGCGATCGCAACGGTGGCGGCTAAAAATGTTTCCTTCCAAGAGCAACTTTTCAAACGAGGGAACGGTGGTTTGAAGACACGATGACTCAAATGGGTGACTATCACTTTAACCAAGCTTTCCGGATAAAGTCATTTACGTTCCTGGGCTTAGTGGAGTTCTCCCGATCTACCGTGGAGTGCCAGGCAACTGTGGTGAAGAACCCCTTCTCCGTCGAAAGGCGTGTGGCCGTTGGGCCCTTCCGCCTGTGTTCTGCCGTCGAGCACAGCCCACCACCCACCTGTTCGGTATCGGCCAATCGACGGCGAATGCATTTTTCAAGAGTTTTGTGTTGCGATAATCAACATGCTTGAGGTCGACTGGATGGTGATGGTTCGTCCGAATGCCTGGTGGCCGGAATGTACGCGAATTTCACTCTGTCAGTGGTTTCTCCGAACAATTGGTGCCGTGAACGGGTGCCACTTTCCAGTCTTGCCTCCGAAACAGCCGCTGATTACTACAACCACAAAGGATTGTAAGTTATTCTTTTGTGTGTCAACTCAACTGAATTTTATGCGGAATGTGAAATCGTTTCAGTGGCAGCGAATTAGTTGTAATTAAATGTCTGCATGTTTCTAAATGACATCTCATTCCGTGTAACTATTAATTCGTCTATATTGCCAATCTAAAGTAAAAAATTTGAGTGCCCGTCCACTCCATGAAGGAGGATGAGAGAATAAACTGGTCGCAGTTCAAGAAATCCATGAAACAAAACTAGTTTGTTTGTAATTTGATATTGAGCACACTTAGTTAATTAGCTGAATGAAACTTAGAAGGGCTAGAGTTTCATTCTAGCGGACAAACATGGAGCGCTCCGTCTCCCTACCGTAGAAATCTATGCATAGACAGCATGCGAGGAGGAGGAGGAGGAGGAAAACGTTTATTCAGAAAAAGGGAGAGGACAGGGGGAGAGAAAGAGTTAGGAGCGGTGGGTGGCCATCCTATTCCGTTAGGCCGCGCAGGGTCGCCGCCGCCTTCGCCCGAGAGATCAGGGCGAGAATTCCATAATATTTACAACTTTATTGTGAACTACGTGAAATTATGAAATGTAAAGGGCACGGCGTAATGGTAGGGTAGTCTTAGGGCTAATTGTCATATAATTTGTTTCGGGATAGTTTCGATTAAACAGATACAGCCGTTTTCTGTAACCAAACTTCCCCTGTAGATGCCTATGTATTGACAGCAGACTGTAATTGTATGTAATTGTGTGTAATTGTACTAGCAGACTGTAATTGTATGTAATTGTATGTATTGACAGCAGGGAAATCTGTAACACTTACAACTTTACTGTGAACCAACTAATTGTGGCAAGTAAAATTCGGTGCCGACATGAGGACCGCACGTTTACGTCTCATCTTTCCACAGATTGTGCAGGTTACTGCAGTGGTTCCCGGCACCGGTTTTTCATCAGTTACCACACAGCAAAACAGGAAGGTCAACGAAGCAACTGTATTACAACCCAAAAGTGCGGCTGCGAGTCAACGTCTACACGAAGCAGCAGTGGAAGCAGGGATGTGCCTTGCCTCCTCGTTTGAAGACAGCGACACAAGCAACGACACGCGCCTGGTTCGTGACGCTGACGTGGCCACATGGGCATGCCCGGATCTGTCGACAGGGCATGGCTGGAGGGACGTGAACGTCATTGGTCGCTATTCCGGATCGTCACGTGACGCCAGCCTACTTAAGCAGCTTGTTTGCGCGGCTCTGCTGGGTTTCGGTGCCGACATGAGGACCGCACGTTTGCGGCTCTTCTTTCTACAGGTTGGTGAATTTTACCGTTACCGAAACACAAAGGTCGGTACCGAAACACAAAGAGTCTGCTTGTATGAGCATTGTAAATAGTCTAGTAGCATGTATACCATGTACATTGCACAGCTGTATAAGCGAGGCAAGATTACCGTTAGCTGGTGATGTTGAAGCTAATGCCGGGCCTATAAATAGGCAAACAGAGCAGGAGCTTATCGAAACCATGCGACGTATACCTAAAATAATAGAAGACAAACAAATAATAGTAAAAGAACTTACGGCGCTAATGAATCATCAGAAATCACTTGAAGAACAAATTGATAAACTGGCATCAAAACTGGAAGGTTTTACTGAAGTGACTTCCGTAAAATTTAACGATCAACTTCAAGCTCCGAACTCCCAGTTGTATTATGCCATGCGTAACGTAATACACAAGCAGGACGATTTAGAAAACCGGTCACGCAGGAATAATTTGCTTTTCTTTGGTTTGAGCGACGCTGATAAAGAAACCTGGGATGAATCAGAGGCGAAAGCTATGTCTTTATGCGCAGAAAAACTAAATGTGCTGGTGAGTCCTTCTTCAATTGAGAGAGCACACAGGATAGGAAAGTGCGCCAAATAAAAACTAAGGCCAATAATTGTTAGTTTTGCTCAGTTTAAAGATAAATAGCGAGTACTATCTGCGGTTTCGAAGCTGAAGGGTACTGACTTTCTGTTAAGCGAGGATTTCTCAAAAACTGTACGCATTTCCAGAAGCAAATTGGTAGCGTTTGCACGGGAAAGAAATGCCAAGATAACCCTAAAGTACGGTAAGCTAACCATGGATGGTAAAACATATTTCTGGGATGCACCAGGCAGCACTGTCCGAGAATGTGATTTGAGTTGTCGAACAGCAGTGGTTAGGCAGAGGGAGTTGAGCAATGAAGCTAGTGTTGTTGTCCAAGAGGGCAATCAGTAGCAACCATTGCCCGCTGCTTCGCAATCATCCCGACTAAGTCCGCGTGCATCTGATCACCTGTCAATCATCGTAGTTAATGGTCGAAGTCTCAAAAATAAGTCTACCGAATTTACTGCACTGTTGAGCATGTTGCAGCCGGATGTTGTTATTGGTACAGAGTCCTGGTTGAACTCTGATATAACTAATTCTGAGGTCTTTCCTTCGGGATTCACAGTCTATCGGAGGGACAGAGATGCTCGGGGAGATGGTGTATTTATGTTAGTTAACGACATTATCGACAGTGTACCCTTAAATAATTTTGATAGTGTCTCAGAATCGGTATGGTGCTGACTAAACGTATCACATGGAAACAGTCTTGTAGTTGGCTCTTTCTACATATCACCTAGTTTTAATAGTATCGAACCATTTTGTAGTTTATCGAGAACGTAATCAGTTTTCGCATAGGAAAAAGTAATATTACAGGGCTACTTCAACATGCCAGAGGTTGAATTGTACGAACGTTTACCGGTTGAAAGCAGCCGAAACACGCTTCACACCGCCTTTTACGAACCAATTGAAGTCTATGGACTACATCAGTTTGTTGATTTACCAACCCATTTTGGTACTACTGGAGGTAACGTATTAGATCTACTGTTCGCTAACGATACTGATTTAGTCGAGTCTGTTACGATTGTACCAGGCATCAGTGATCATGAAGTTGTCCTTGGTTCCATTGTTTGTGAAAGAACTATGTGCAGTAAGCAGCGTCCGCGTAAAGTGTACATGTACGACAGAGGTAATTATGACGCTATAACCAACGAACTTGACTCTTTCTTTCCGACATTCTTAGATCAAAGTTGTCACTCTAATATGAACGATTTGTGGGCGCTTTTTAAAGAAAAGCTACTTTATTTTATAAATATGTATATACCGTCTAGAGTGATGTCGGGGTAACAGCGCTCTGAAAAACCTTGGATGAATGCTAAGCTCCGTTCCTCAATAAAAGCAAAATTTCGGGTATTCAAAAAGTACCATAAATCAGGCCATCCTGCCCTATACACTCAGCTAAAGTCGGTGAATAAAAAACTTAAGAATGAACTATGGCAAGCGAAGCGTGCGTACTTGTCAGGGCTAGCTGATAAAATCAAAACAAATCCGAAAGAAGTTTGGCGATATATAAAGAGTAATAAAAAAGGCGGCAATGCAATACCAGTCATAATAAATGATAATAACATGGTTAAAGATGACGTAGGTAAAGCTGAATGCTTTAGTAAGTACTTTCATTCGGTATTTAACACACATCAACTGAGTGTAGTTCCTGGATATTTCACACACCTGCCAAACATGGACGAAATCGTTATAACTGAACCAGTTATACGTGCTCTGCTGGCTAGCCTGAACACACATTCTGCAAATGGTCCTGATGGTACAGTCAAATCTAGATACAACGAATTTCAAGGGACCACTAAAAATAGTTCGTTATTGTGAATAATCGTTATAGTGAAAAAATTAAAAATGCGCGTTAATAATTGTAAACGTAACAAAAGCATTCACCTACCTTTACTGCAACGATGTGCACAATCGCGTTAGCCTCTAACGCGGGTCTGGATGTGCGTTTATTTGAAGAAATCGGTGATCTTTGCTTGACATGGGCCACTCAACTGCTGCAAGACGAACGATTCGAAGGTGTCCATGTTCTTCTGCACTGCCTCGGTGGCATTGGTGCACCTGCTGAGAAAGTCCACAATTTTGCTACACACTGCAAAACATCGGCGTTAGACACGGTTTCTCCGCCTTGGCTTGCGGACCCTGTCTCAGCGTCGTCGTCGTCGCTCCCGGCGCCCTTGTCGCTGGTTCCGTCGTGGCAACGAACGGTGCTGACGATGTCGTAAGTAGTCAGTTCAGCGGACATCCATGCTGCATCGTCGCACTGCACGTAATCTGTAAAGGTGACTGCAGTGCTCCGGCGAGCTTTTCTGCGACTTCATCCCATGCATCGCATTCTTCACTGTCTGGCACCATGTGTTCGGCTTCAGCTGGCGTCTCAAGCAGGCCGGCCTTCCTCCAGAAGTTCTCGATAGTGGTCGCTGTCACGCTTCACCAGGCCCCGGTAATCATTTCCGCGCCCTGTCGCACATCGATTGCGGTCGCGACCTCGTTCATTCGTCGTTCACACCAACATGAGTAATTTCGTACTCTCGGAATTCGTTATTTTGAAGTGTTGTTTTATATGAGGAGGATAAAATTCGATACGTTATTCTGAAATAATCGGTGTTCTGAAATTAGTAGTAGCGAAATATTTTTACACAGAAATTAATGGGGATTTGGTATGGGATTTCTGAATTTTCGTTAATCTGAAAAAATCGTTAATCTGAGGTTCGCAATAACGGGATTTGACTGCATCTCTAATCATGTACTGAAGCGTTGCGCATCTACTATTTCTCCCTTCCTAGTAATACTCTTTAATAAATCACTGCGTGATGCAATGTTACCAAAGGATTGGAAATTGGCTAACATAACTCCGATTCACAAGGAAGGTGATAAAGGAAACATACACAATTATCGGCCGCTGTCCTTATCATCCGTCTGCTGGAAGACTTTAGAGCATATAGTTTATTCAGGCCTAATGAAGCATCTCCAGGATAATGATTTCTTCACAGCTATACAGCCCGGCTTTCACTCCGGATTATCTTGCACAACCCAATTAACAGAATTTATCCACGATATCACACTTGGTATAAACAACAGCACACAGATAGATGCAGTATTCCTAGACCTAAAAAAGGCGTTTGATGTGGTGTCGCATAACCTACTTTTGTTTAAATTATCTCGTCTAGGAATTCAAGGGCGTTTACTCGGCTGGATCAAAGACTACCTACATATGCGCGAACAACGAGTGGTCGTGAATGGCGCGTCGTCATCCCCTGTTGAAGTTTTATCCGGTGTACCACAGGGGTCCGTGCTCGGACCACTGTTATTCATGATCTTTATAAATGACATGCCAGGTGATCTTAAATTTACTGTTAGGCTGTACACAGATGACTGTGTGTTATATCTTCCAGTAACGTGCATAAATGACACGAAAATTTTGCAGACTAACCTGGGCGCTGTAACTAGTTGGTGTGATAAATCGAAAATGTCATTGAATATAAAGAAGTGCTACCACGTAAAATTTACAAATAAGATAAATACGTTAGTAACTTCATACCCTATAAATGAAACCACCTTGCAACTGTGCGATGGAGTTAGATATCTGGGTGTCACATTTTATTCGACTATGAATTGGTCTACGCACGTGGACACAGTTGCGGCGAAAGGGTCCCGGATGTCGTATTTTTTTCAGAGGAACTTTAAGCACGCCCCTACAGGTTTGAAGGAAACGTTGTACGTCACTAACATTAGGCGTGTGCTAGAATACTCTTGCCAATCATGCCATCCATTTACTAATAAGAATATTGATAAGTTAGAGCGCGTCCAAAAACGAGCAGCACGCTTTGTCACAGCCAATCACGATTTCGCTGTCAGAAGCTCGAGTATTGTTGACGGACTTGGATGGAAAACTTTGGCAGCACGTAGCAAAGTATTGAGGTTAAAATTTTTATTTAACATTCTAAGGAATAAGACAGGAATTAACAAAAACATTTATATAAAAGAACCTCATTACATCAATGCTAGACGAGATAAACCAAGAAAAATTAGACCGTATAAGTGCCGCATTGATGTCTTAAATACTCATTTTTTCCTAAAACGATTGAAGATTGGAATGCTCTTCCCATTTAAGTAGTTGCCGCGTCTGATTTTCACACTGACATCGATGATTTTGTGATGTTACATGCAAAAGTTGTGCATCCTGCTCCGCCATTGTATTTCTAAGTGATGTTGCCCTTTTGTGTATTGCCCTTTTTTGTGATTGCTTTAAGCATCAAGATTTGAACCCCCCTACAATATAGCCATATCGGCGCGTTAGGTATATGTAATAAATAAATACCGTAAAATCCCGAGAGATGCTCCACCCCCCAAAAGATGCCCCAGCCCTGTTTTTGGCACAATTTTCCATTTTTTTCAAAAACACCGAAAGATAACCCACCCCTGACAATAGCATCATCCCAGCCGGGGATGACACCTGCGGAAACGAGGTTAGCTAGCGTGTGTAGGAAGCGATAACAGCTCACAGGATATAAAAATAACATGTGCACGTTTAGGTTGGCAATGCAGCCCGCACACATGTAGAACTGTAGCGAAATCCCGAACCCGAAACGCGACCACGACGCATCCTTGAACATTTCTCAATTTTTTTTTACTGCACACCGAAAGTTAGTCCACGTCATATTTTCACTCGATTTGCTCTCGATCTTAGGTGGGCTATCTCTCGGGATTTTACGGTAAATAAATAAATAAATAAATAAATAAATAAATAAATAAATAAATAAATAAATAAATAAATAAATAAATAAATAAAATAATAAATGAATAAATAAATAAATAAATAAATAAATAAATAAATAAATAAAAAAATAAATGAATAAATAAATAAGTAAATAAATAAATAAAAAACAAACAAACTCGGCGTGATGACGGAGTAGTCGTAGCGGCCAATTTCAGTATTTTTTTGTCAAAATACCTGCATTAGATAGATTGTGAGCTACAGAACATTCAGCAGAAAGTTGGATGCCCAGCAATGTTCAAAATTCTTTGTCGACGCGACTATATCCGCGGTCCAACAGTTTCCAGACCAGCCATAGACCACTTCGCTGTAATACGGGGAGTGTCACGAGCGGACGCAGGCGGCTTTGCTCTCAGCACGCTGAGCGCCGTCGACCGCCGATTGGGACGCTGCATGGTGCATTTTTTTCTAGCATGGGAGGTGGTCAGCCGCAAGCCCGAACCACATAGTGCGTTTTAAAGACGATAGTCTTTCTTGGGCTACTTAAACCCAGAAATTTTGGTCTGTCTGTATGTCTGTCTGTCTGTCTGTCTGTCTGTCCGTCTGTCTGTCTGTAATTACATTAAGCCACCCGGCCACAGTAAAATGCTTACTGCGCAATAGTCTTATATACTCACAGCCAAATGTAAACGTATAAGCCCGGTTTATATGATCATACTTGTCAAGTTTGTTGAACAAGAACAAGGCATTACGCAAATATAAGACAGGATATTAGTACACAAGGGATATTTACAGTGTTCCCTTATTAAAAAATTCCTGGATGTTTGGTTTTTTGATAGCAAATGATATTCTACATCTACTGCAGAAAACCGCCGCCTACTGGCGGCATACGAAAAATCACGTGGCAACAGCAACGAAAGGTTCCACTAGCTAGGTTCCACGTTCTGCTTGGAACGCACGTGGAGCACGGCCACGCGGTTCTATAAACCTTGTAGTCGGCCGCCTCCATTCACGCGCGTCCACGCCGTACTGCAGCGCTGGCATCGAGGAACCTCGCCTGTAGCAGTGGTAGCAGTGGAACGCGGTAAATTCAAATCACCCATGAGCAAACCTTTAGTGTGTTTACCTTGGGATGAGCGCGACGGAACCGGAATAGGATGAGAGGTGAGCGGGAAAGCGAAGGGGGGGGGGGGCATTTCCTTGGCAAATGCCTACAAAGACTATCGTCTTTTGACGAAATTTGCAACGAAAGGAGCAGATACGCGGCCAATTTTTTCCTCTTCGAATTCAGTGGAGCTGCTGTAATCCACACTTGCGAAATTCGCAATGCCCCCTACATTGCCTGCGAACGTTGCTGTTTTCAGATTTCATATACAAGTTGTTTGCCGGGCGAAAATTTTTGTGCTCATCAAAAAAAAAAAAAAAGAAACATCTCAGCGTTTGGACAAGTTTGTTAAGCCTTAACGCACGGTGAAATCTGACATGTTCCTACTGGCCGCTGGTCCGGTCGTTCGACCTGGCAACAGTGGCGTTACACGACAAGTGTGGCCGTCCCAAATATTTGGAAGTTAGTCGCAGCTGCGAAAACTACCGCGCTGCCCCGTGAGCGCAACTGGAGCACCGGATTCATGGGTAAATTTCTGTAAGACGAAGAAAACGGGGAAATGTTCGTGTGTACGTCCGGTGCCATAACATGAACTCGGTGCAGAAGTTTCTTCGTGAGTGTCTTATAAACAAAAGAGCTTCACTGCAACGGAAACAACCTGTGTCGAACGCGTTTCAAGACGAAGAGAAAACAAGTACAAGCAAGCAAACACACTCTCGCAGAGTCGGAGACGCGATGAGTCAGGCGTCGAGAACAGCTGCCGCGTCGAGCCCACGCGAGCGCACGAGTGGGTTTGGGCCGCGCCTCAATCTCCAGGTTGCTTGCGCGGCGGAGCATGTATGCAAACTAGGGGTGTGCGGATATCAAATTTTTCGAATACGAAGCGAATACGAATATCTAGCTTGGAATATCGAATCGAATATCGAATAATTAAGAGGGGACGTGGCTTTCGAAATCAACTTTTTTTATTGCTTTGTGAATTTTGATGAAAGTCAGCAAAGGAACTGGAAATGCTTCTGAAAGCATTTTTATTAATAATTTTTTCCTTTCTTTTCACAATGTACCGAGCTTGAGCGGCCAATAAAACATAATACAGAACTTGTTAAAAGTGCTTTGCATTCCCAAATGGATGGACGAGGTCATGACAGTCTTAGATTTTTTTATTAGAGTACATTTTGTTTTAATTTTCAGGTTACTAGAGGGGAAAGTACAACAGCCATATAGAACATTAGAGCATGAACGACTATTTGAATAAAACATTCACAAAAAGTAAACCTAAAAACTAAGACTAGGAAAGTAACGCAAGAAAACAGTTTTAAAAAAAGACCTACAGGTCACGAAGGAAACACTGGAACAAGAAACGTAGGTGGCAAAAAATACTGATTTGAGAAAACGGCTTCCGAAGTTGCAACATAGATTTCATTCATCGAAAGACGCCAGGGTTTTATTTTTTCGTGTCGTTTTGGACAACGGGCTTCTCGGAATGCCTTGCCTTGAAATTAAAGATGATTTTGCAGCCTTTTTCTGTCCATAATACACCATTTTCAGCTCATCTGTGAGGAGTACATAGCCCAGGTTGCGGAACAAACGGTGGGGAGATGGCTTTCAATGCAAAGTAGGTTAGCTGGTTGCTTGTATTGCACTGGATAACTTCCCTATGCAGTGTTGTCCCCATGGCAACAAATGAAGCACTTGTTTTACTTAAATTTGAAAACTGACTTTTGGCTTCTTTTATGCTTTATAACCTTGCCGGGAGCAGCAGCTTACATGCAGATGTTAATTGCCAAAAGTTTACATACCACAAGGATACAAATGAGCTACTTTGAAGCTTGGTATAATATTCTTCATAACTCCAACTTCAATACATGCACATTTTTTTGGTACTTTTCACATTCAGGGCACCTAATATTCCTCGCAGCACAGCCAATATACACCAAACTATAGATGTATGCATTGGTATTAATATATTCCCTAAAAAATTAAATTTGTTAAATTTAACGTCAGTAAGGCACGTTTTTAACGCAGTCAAACGTTTTTATTACTTACTCATACCTGTTTGCATGATTACTCGAAGTGCATGGGAAACGTTGCGCAAGAAAGCGATATGGCTCGCCCGCATCGCGGAGCTCGTATACCGCAACATGTCATACTTTGTTTATCACTGACATTGCCCGTCAGGTCGCTCTTAAGAATAAATCTAACGTCACGGGCATTAATTACAACTACACAACTACTAACGTTCAATGGTACCCGGCTGCGCAGTCAGGCGATGCTCCAACGCGCAGCGGCTACGTCGTGCGCGCCGAAGCTTCTGACGGCGTCAGCCGTTTCTTTCCCAAGGCTAGCGAACCTACTGTCAAGTTTAGCAATAACTAAGCGTGTAAGCATCGCAAATAAGACGAAAAGTTCACTTCGCGAACCGCTATCATAAGCGTGCATCACGAAGCGTTCGATGACCTCCGCCTTCCGAGCCAGGCAACTTCCCGTAATATGGCTTGCGATCTCAGGCATTCCCATCGCGATAATGTCCGTGTTGAATACAACAGCAGATAAATGGACTGAACAGAATCCGAGCGAAGTAGCGCAAATGAACTCGGAAACGCCCACTAAGATGTTCAGGCGGCCGCCATCTTGCATTGCCGCAGTGACGCCCAATCAGGAGGGCCGTTTTCAACGCGCGCCGACCGGAAGCCCGACCACGCATCAGCATCTATTTCTGGATTCGTATGTGCGCCTTTCTTTTTCTGCCATTCGTGCGCGTGTGATCGAAAGCAGATAAAAGAAACGGTAAGGACAGGAAAGAGGATCGCTCGGCCGATCCAATGGTACCAAGATGGCCGCGCCCGGTGGCACTGTTGCGGAGATACAGCGCTCCGAAAATTGCCTTTTTTTTGGCCCATTAGCCCTGACATTTTGTCACCGCGCCTGGCAGAAGTATTTTTTATGGCACTTTGCAACCGTTTCCGGTGGAAAAACTTTGCAAACGCACAGGCTAGAAAACATAGAAGCCGAATATGTGGCTTTCAAAACCGATGTTGTGGCCATTTTTCTTTAGTTGAAAGCCGTGTCCCCTCTTAAACTAATCAATCCAAATATTCGATAATAGCAGATTATTCGAACCCGTTCGAATATTCGAAATGTTTCGAATACATGGTTTTCGAAGCGAATGCGAATATAACATATTTAATATTCGAGTAATATTCGAAATTTTCGAATGTTCGCACACCTCTAATACAAACCTGAACGGTTGTTTTGCTAAGGGGGGCTTCGCCTCATATCACAAAGGCTTCGCGCGAACGCCCGACGGCGAATCTCCCTGTGCACTGTATAAGCCTGCTCTCTGCGTCAAAACACACACCACAGGCGATTCGTAACAGCGATCTCCGACGATTTAAAGAGCACAAAACTTATAGTTAGTGGTGATTCGGAAGCGTCCACACACGATATAATAACTGAGGAACAACGCTAGAAAGAGTGAATCCAAATCACCAGAGAGAGAGAGAGAGAGAGAGAGAGAGAGAGAGAAGGGGCTCTTTAATGTTAGCGAGAGAGGTCAGCCCTGCTAGCAGCAGTGCTTGCTACACCATATGGACATGATTACAGTGAATTGGGGTAAATGTGGGAGATTGGGGAGACAATAAGAAAAAAACTAAAATATTCTGCTGCTGGCCCCTTTCAGATAAGATGGAACAAAGCATGGCTGGTCGACCTCTTCAATTAGCTTGAAATTTTTTTACCTCATTCCCGCATGTATTAATGTGCGGATTCGCAAATATTTTCGGCGGAAAAAATTCTGGCCGACTGAAAAAAAATTTGAAATGCGCGTGAATCTGGAGTTCCTCCGTTTTTTCTTCGAAGAGTACACGTTCAGCGGTGCGCAGATTGTTTATTTTCGTTCCAAAATTCACATAAAAATTTTAGTTTCGTTTCTGAATTCTCTGTAATACTATCAATAAGTAATCGTTTGCCTTTGGTACAAAAAAATTATCAAATTTCTGCACATTCACTGGAAGTTGCTCTCACTGTTTCGTGTCTCAGGATCTTGTGAAGGCCTGGCCGACCAGGCTTTTTTCTCGCGCTGTAGGCGCGTGAGGAACAAAATGATGCAACGTGTTTTTAATGATCATTGAAGTACATTCACAGGTTAACATCTGGGGAGAATTTCAGCAAAATCGAAGAAGTGTTTTTTTTTTTAATAAGCCTCTGAACTCGGAGAGTTTTAGTTTTTTCTTCACACTTATGCGCCATTTACTTTTTAACCGTAGTGTGCATAGACACGATACTTACGGCCATTATTTTAGCTTGCCAGGAGCAGCCCTCACTCAAATTTGAACGCTCTAGCTCTATTACTTACGATAATACTGGCCCGCAAAGTACAGAACAAATTGCGCTCTGAGCAAGATTTGAAAATTTATTACAAAAAGTATATGTTTTTCTAGCCAACGATATTTTGGGGAAACATTGTACACCAGGCGTAGATTACGCATAAAAATTACCATCTCCGCCTGATTAGTATATTTTTTGGTAGACGTCGCTAAACTTGGCCGCGGCGCATGGGCAGGTAGCGGCCGGGGTCCACGCGGGTGGGTTACAAATTTTTTTTCAGTCAGCCAAAATTTTTTCCGCCGAAAATATTTGTGCACATTCGCACATTACATACATGCGGGAATGAGGTAAAAAAATTTCAAGCGAATTGAAGAGGTCGACCAGCTATGCTTTGTTCCATCTTATCTGAAAGGGGCCTGCTTTTGAAAAACTTTATTTCGAGCTTGGTGATGTGGCAGTGGCCCCCGCTGATCTCAGCCCTGGATGCCAGGAGTTGCTGTGCAGCCAAGCTGTCGCTCGTCGTCAGGTTCTCCCACGGCTCAGGAAGGGGAAGAGGAGTGAATAAGAACGATATCGTAGCATGACTAATGTGCCTACCTGTTGCCTACCCTTGTGTAGACCTGGGGCCATAACTAAATCGGAAGTCTCATTCCGCCGCTTAAAATTTTGCTTAGATTATGAATGCTGTTAATGATTAAGAGAAAAAGAACGCGAGAAGCTAACAGTACGTGCCCAGAGGCGGGCCTTGGGTCGTCAGGACAGCTAGAAAAATTAATAGGCCACCCTTTGGCGATGTCGACGCCAAATGGCACGCCACAGTTCTTGACACCACCCCATATTATAGATCATTCACTCCACCCCACTCTTAACCTCCTACTTTTCGAATTCGCTGACGCAGCTCCACATTGTAACGCCTCCCATTACAGAGTAAGCTTCCTCTTTACTGCTGGAGAACAAGAGGGGGGGAGCAGCGGACGCATTTTCAGGTGGCCTTGAAGGAAGCGCGGCCACTCCGAAGCCACTGTGCGAGCCCGGTTCTTCCGGAGGCAGATACGATTGTTCTCCATTAGACGTGCCTTCAAGCCGATCCCCGCAATGTTTCATTCCTCGTACAGGCACTGGTAACGTCCTCATACAGGCACTGGTAATCAGCCTACTAATAAAAAGCATTTCTTGGCCGCAAGGAAAGAACACAAACCTTTTCTTTCTGGGGTTAAATACACGCAGAACGAGAGAGAAAGAGAGAGAGAGAGACAGAGTAAACATTGTTCCAGTGGCCTTCAGTGCGAAATCCACACTGGACGGAGGTGGTTCCCTCTTCCCGGGAGTCCATATGCTGCTCTCTCCGCTACCTTGTTTGATGGGGAATGAATGTGACCCGTTCGCCGTACGTGTAGAGCGTTCTTATTTGGCCGAGAATGTTTGCGATTTGATTAGATATTTCTTGGAAGGACAGCGCTTCAAGCTAAATCATGCGTACCGAACACCGCGGCATTCCATTTCCGACGCTCAATTGTGCACGTCACTTTGACTGCTCCTTCGCCCTTCGTGCTTTTCTGTTTAGTGTACTACGTAGCACAAGCTCGCACCAATAAAGTTCATTACTACAAACACATCGCATTGTTCGTGTCTACGTGACGATTTTCATGCACGTACAAATAAACCTTTGGTAAATTTCTCACTCTGGATGGTCATATTTAAATGCACCTTGCATTCTTAGCACGCTGGGATCTTTCGGGCACATAACAGAGTAGGGAAACAATCTGCACAAAAAATTGCCGGTGAGGCATCAGGCGTTTACAATGAACGGAAAACCAGCGTGACCTTTTTAGTGAGGGCAATTTTCTCAGCCTACACGATAAACCAGTGGACCAGACATTTTTAACCTGATCGGACGCTTTGAATTGCCCTTTGTTACTCTGTACGGCCCGAAAAATCAATGACTCCGCGGTAATTACAGAGCAAAACATGTAGGCGTAAACGCACAAGAAAGGCAAGGACACAGAAAAGGCCTCATCTTCCGTTTCTTGCGTTTTTGTTGTTTTTTTTTTTTATTTGTTTTGCGCTGTGATCCCTAACGATCCCTACCATCTTACCGCACTACTGCAAGCTTCAAGCTATAATTAAAGCCCAGCTGACCATACTTCTGCCATCAACTACTCCCTCACTTCCCCTCCCGAGAGCCCACTGGTCGAGGGGAAACAGATGGTTAAAGTCGCGAGCATGTGTATTGAGAGGAGGTATTGCGACGGCGGCGTAAATAATCAGACGGGTTAGAGATCTGGGTTCCGAGACAGGTCGCTTGAGAACCCCAGCCGTTGTAGACGGTCCTCATCCCACCTTGGTACATGCCTAGACGGGCACGTTTAGCAGTATCAGGGCCGCTACTAAACAATCGTGCATGCTTGAGAAGCACAGGAAACATCAACACTTAAACCCGGCTCGTTGCTCGACCGGGAGCGTGCAGATAATTGTGCGTCTTTATCCGAACAGCCGCGGTTCCTGAGCACTGTGACCATTCGACATTAAATGCTCACTAAATGCTAACTTGCAGTGCTGAAAGCATGCTTTCCGCACTGGACGAACCGAGTGGAACCGTGGGCCTGAAAATTAAAATGCAGAAAAACAAAGTAATGATGAATAACCTTGGGACAGCACAGCGGTTCCAGATTGGTGGCGAGGCAGTGAAGTGGTAAGCGAATATATCTACTTAGGCCAAGTTGTGACCCCGGATCCCAACCTTGAGGCAGAGATAATTAAAGCATAAGAATTGGGTGGAGTGCCTACGGCAGACATTCTCAGGTAATGAATGACAGCCTACCATTCTCCCTGAAGAAGAAAGTGTATGACAGCTGCAGCTTACCGGTACTCACCTACGGGGCAGAAACTTGGAGGCTCACTAAGAAGGTCCAACTTAAATTGAGAACGACTCAGCGGGCAATGGAGCGGAAGATGATAGGTGTAACATAAAGGGACAAGAAGAGAGCGGAGTGGGTCAGGGAACAAACGCAGGTTAAGTACATACTAGTAGAAATTAAGAAGGAATGGACGTGGGCACGGCATGTAATGCGAAGGCAAGATAACCGTTGGTCATTAAGGGTAACAGAGTGGATCCCTAGAGAGGGCAAGCATTGCAGGGCGCGGCAGAAAGTTAGATCAGCAGATGAGATCAAGAAGTTTGCGGGGATAAATTGGTCGCAGTTAGCACAGGACCGGCTTAATAGGAGATTAATGGGAGAGGCCTTTGCCCTGCAGTGGGCGTAGATAGGTTGGTGATGATGATGATGATGAAATGCTAAATAACTGCTCATTATGACTGAAAGATTCTTCTTCTTGTAACTCTCTCAGCTTTGGTCGACGACCAATGGTGCCCTGTTCGCTGAGAAAATTAAATAAAGATGACATCTCTATCTCGATTTCCTTCCATTTTTATGACGCTGAAGAGTGCATCACAAAGTGCCCGGGGCAAGCCGCGTCCCTATTTTCAATTCTAATTGATCGTCGCTATCTTCCTTAGAGCATACTACACGCTATGTGCCCCACCTAATACCCCGTCACCTACAACTTCCGCCCGGTTTCTGGAACACTATACCACGTGGTATGGGAGTTACAGCGGATCCCTACTCTATCTCCAAATCCCAGCCCTACCTATGAGCAGTGGGTGGAGCAGCTGACCAGGTCCGAGCTCTTCAACAAGTGCCAACTGGTTGAACGGACCCGGACGGCCAGCCAGCACCAAGTCATCGTGGACTACGGATGCCTCTCCCTGGGTGGAGGCCCTTAGAACATCCTCCTGTTCAGGAGTATATTACATCTCTCTCTCTCTCTCTCTCTCTCTCTCTCTCTCTCTCTCTCTCTCTCTCTCTCTCTCTCTCTCTCTCTCTCTCTCTCTCTCTCTCTCTCTCCCGAGAGCCTGTTATCCTTGAAGTTCACTTTCGCCGAAAATATTGAAAGCTGATCAGAACGGTGCTGCTTTTTTGCTCCATCTTGATTTGAATGCGCCCGGGCAGCTGGCATGAGTCCCGCCCTCTATAGGCAAGGCTTGATGATCCCGGTCAAGCTTCACTGAGTGGTGCTGTAATCCTCCCCCCTCCCCCGCAGCAGCTGTAGAAAATACACAAGCAATTTCTAGATCTACTTCTCGGCCGTCTGAATTTAAGCCGACTACGTGAATCATATCTGATTTTGCCACTGGCTGTCGCATATATGAGCTAGTAGTAAGTAAGTAAAAGGTAGGCTCTCGCGTTCATCCGCATGCATGCATCTTTTGGTTGCGCTTGTACACAAGGGGAAGCAATTCACCGAAATGGAAACTGAAACAAGGCACAGTGACTGGGCTCACTCACCTTGTTTTATGGTGTCTGCTAGCTCAGGTGGGTGTCTTTCGAAGTTCCCGCAAAAGTTCCTGCAAACTGGAATTTATTTTACATAGAGATGTCCCTGCTGCTCCTGTATTTCAGAAAACAACGCTTAGGCAAACTCCTCCAATCCCGGGCTTCCCAATTACAGGTTCTTGGTGTCACAAAAAGTAGTGCAGGAGAGTGTATGGGGCGGTGATAGCTGTTTCCACGGTTTTGTCATTTTTCTGCGCAATAAGCAATTACTCCCGCTGCAAGTGAAAATTTGTGGTCACTACATTCTAATCTAAACATATAGGCCAACTTGCTGTTACTCTTGGCGTCCCTTTAAGCGACCAATTTCGGGTCCCAGGTGTTCACCATGTGCAGAAGAAATACGGATACGCATGGAATGTTCCTGTTCCAAAATAGCTGTGTTCGCTGTCACACAAAAAATGTCTCTACAGCCGACCAGTACTATCAGTCAGAACCCAAGAAGTTAGCAGGAGCAGCTATTGATATCTTTTCACGTCAGCGTAGTTTACAGTCCATGAGAGACTCGATGCTTAGCGTACGTGCTTTAGTTTTTAAAAACGATGGCCTTTCTTGGGCTAAAGTTTGGCCAAAAGTTTGGTCTGCCCCTTTGTCTGTGTCTGTTTGTCCTTCGATTCAGCCATCCGGGCAAAAGTTAAACCATTCTGGAACGACGAGTTTATATAGTCAAAACCTTTCCGAACCACAAAATCTGGAAACATAATTATATACTTGTCAACATTGCTGAGCAAAAAAAACGTCAGGCATAATTGAGGCAGAACATCAATGCACAACTGATTGATTGATTGATTGTGGGGGTTTAACGCGCCGACGCAACGCAGGCGATGAGGCGCGCCGTAGTGGAGGGCTCCGGATTAATTTTGACCACCTGGGGATCTTTAACGTGCGCCGAAATCTCGTACACACGGGCGTTTTTGCTTTTCGCTTCCATCAGAAAAGCGGCCGCCGCGGCCGGGAATCGAACCCGCGACCTCGTGCTCAGCAGCGCAACGCCTTAGCCACTGAGCCACCGCGGCGGGTAATGCACAACTGGAGCTCGCAGTGTTCTTTTAATTGAAAATAAACGTGTGCTGAATATTTGAAGTACAAAATAAAAAAACACGCATTGAAAGCAATATGTTCCCCAAAAAGTACAAAAACAGCTCGCCCCAGCCTGGACATCCCGGCCGAGTTCCAAGCTCAACAGTAACAAAATGTTCCAGTAGATGGCGCGAGCAATTGAACGCGGTAAAATTGGATTGACTTTGGCAAACCTCCTCCATGTCTTTCGAGGTAGGACCAAAGGGTGGGGGGGGGGGGGGGGGGGGGGGAACATGAGATGTTGGCGGGGGAGGGAAGAGAGGCAATTGCGTTACAGAGGCGGCAGAAGGCTATCGTCTCTTCGACAACATTTGGTGTGAAGTGACCAGATACGCGGTCTTTTCTTTTTTTTGCATGAGCAAAGGTATACGGCAGGCAATATTGAATGAACTGTTTGCAAGATAATTTTACGTTCCTTAGTTAAATATTCATTTGAAGTTACGGGAAACGCCTTTGTGTGGATGCAAGTGCTACTGTGAGTGCAGTGCGTCGATCCTGGCCATTGCAACACATTTTTTTACAAGAAACGAGAATTCGCTATCTAGAAGCACAAGTGAAGCTTGGCTAAGGCAAGCGCTCACATTTTTTTCAGGATGTGAATGCCCCCCGCCTGTTTTCATGCTTCAAAGTCCTTGTGAACAACAATAATTTTCGCCATCGGCACACCTAATGTAAGTTGTCTTTCATACTGATCTCTATGAACTGGCCTGGCTTTTAGCCTTGACGTTAGAAACACTTTTTCGCGTATGTCAGACCCGTCGGTTTTTGATGTACTCGTCGGAAACAAGCATCGAGCAACGGACTGAACGGCGCCTTGTCGCTCAAACCAAAGCCAAAGGGAGCAGTGGACAAAGAGGATAATCACCGCCACGGGCGGAGGTAGACATCACCCTCGCTCGGGATGAAGCACCGCTGCTTCGACTGGTCACGCCGGTGATTAGCGCGGTTCTTGTTCTTTCTGGAGTCAGTTTAGTGAATGCAATACAATTACTTTTGATATTCAGTTTATTCTCGTTACGCTAGACTAATGCACTTGGTACAGGGAATGTTGGGCAAACATCGGGAAGGAAAAGACGTTGAGCGGCGCATGTTTGGAGCCGCCGGTGTCCAGACAGCTCTTTGTGGTTAAGTGGCGTAAATACATCTGCCCTAGTGTGGGGCAAACGTCGATCCCATTTCAATATTCAAAAAAGAGCTGGATCTACAAAGCATATATGGCGGCCATGTGTTGGCTAAGGTATTGTAAACAAGCAAATGAACAACTGCTGGCTTCTACGTAAACTTCCGATATTCAACTACAGCTCCATCGCCCTCAGCGCACATATCTATAGTTCCTGTGGGCGGAAAGGGCACTAACCCCCTACTCCACCTACTGGATGTCTCTCACTCTTACACACACGCACGCACGGGCACACAAACACGCGCACACAGAGAGAGGTATGGCAGCACCACCACACACTTCGTTTCACAAGAGCGTACATTGTGCTTACCCATGAAATTAATTTAAAAATTCCTTAACGATCTAAGATTCCTGACACCTCCGTGAGCCGCCTGTCTCTTCGATTTCAAGGCCCAATCGTTTCGCGACCTTGTAATAATTACAGTTGCTGATATTAAGGCATCCGCTGATTAATATGCTCTAATGAATAATGGTACATCTCGTCAACCTTCAGGGTTATAAATATAATTATACATCTTATAAGCCTTCACGTACTTCAGGGTTATCTGTGCGCAGCACTGCCTGCAGGTGAACACAATATTTCTGCCTTTCCTAGCGCAGGAATGCGTTCTTTTACCACATTTCACCTTTGTGACTTCGCATTAAAGCTAAGAGAGAAAAATAAGGTGTGGCAAACATATTTTGGGCCACGGCATCCCGTGCGCAATGGCCAAACACGACTCGCCGAAGTCAACTACGCTCCGTCTGGTTTAGTGGTTCCGGAGCAAAGAAGACCGTATGTGATGTGCAATAACAGCAGGAGAGAACTGTATTTCGACTGGGTACACCTGCTTTAGCGGCTCATGCGCGCAGGTGTGACACCCCACAGTTTTTGTTCAACGCTTCTTCGGCGGTCCACTTTAAAACATCCGCGCCGCAGGCTTCTTGATATCTTCCGGGTGCGAAGCCACCAGCCGCTTACAAGACACGCCTGCAGTAGTAGCCGAGTGACTTGCACTTCTCGCACAGGTGCTGGGGGTGCTCTTTGCTCTGGTCCGAAACGTCCAATCCGTCCGGCTTCTCCAGTGGCCTCTGAGGGGAAATAATAGGAAAAAAGACAGAAAGACACCGCTCAACCAGCGTTCCCGGACGAACAAGCCCGCGTTAAAAAAAACGTGAATTATTTCTTTGGCTGTCGTCAGCAACATTGCGGTTGCTCCCTCAAAATCATCTGGCCCAGGATGACGCATTAAGAAGAAGTAAAATGCTCCATTCCTGGAGGTAAGTTACCGTGATACCGCCACAAACATCGTCATTTTAGTAGAGGAATTGGCCCGGTGTTTGCAGTTATGCTACGAGTTTAATATATGGAGTGGGAGAATTCCCCGTGGATACCTACCTGTATGAAAAATGAACCATCAATTTCCCCGTCGCTTTGGGAAATACAGATTTGCCTGCCATCTGTGCAGAGCATTGTATTTGCAGACTAGGCACTGAGGTACCTACCACATGCTCTAATGACTTAAAGTTCTTAAAATAATGAAATTGCGATCTTTTTGTTAATTAAAAAGATAGCACGATGTCGAAGAATGTTTACAAAAGCTTTTACTGAACTGATGAATTTCCATTTTTTTACAGTTAGACGCCATGCCAGTTGTAGAGACGAAAATGGCCTAAACAGTCAGGCTTGGAGCAGCGAAATAAGGTTTTGTAGCAGCGAAAAAGAGGATATTGGAGCAGAAAAAAACAGCTTTTGCAGCAACAAAGACCCCGGCTTCCAGTTTAAATTGCGCTTTCACAAAGGAACACAACCTACAGGAACACGGAAAAGCCTATTGTAATCCATGGAAAGCAGAATCCATTGCCAAAATAGTGTTTGTTATTCTTACAAAACCTACTACATTTTGACTCAGAAAGGGATATTGTCGTATTTCACGTACGTTACAAAATGTAAATTAAGCTGAGCGCTACAGCTTCTGAACCCCTACAAAGCAATCTTTTGTATAGCTTCCCTCGTTTCGGTATGACTTCTCTGGGGCATAACAACCGTGAACAGAAAAGCACCGTGTGAACCATGTAACTTATAAAAGTAAAATTAGGTGACTTTCATAAACGTAAAAATTTGCTTTGTACATCGCATAATGTTTAAATATTTTAAAGAGCGGCCCAAGCAGATCTAACAATACTAGCTTCCCCCTCCAGAAAAAAAAAATGAAGAACGGTGTGCCCTGAACGAGCCGGACATCATACTGCAGCTTCATCTTGCAATCACATCTACCATGAAAAATGAGTTACAGTTTTCTTGCTATGGTCTACGATCCCAGAAGTGGAGGCTTATGTATGGAACAGCGAAAAAATAGTTCGAGAAAAACATATTTACATAGCTGCAGGTCAAGCAGTCCAGGCTTTAAAGCCTTAAAGTGCGGTATCGATAAATGTTTAGAGTTGGACAACATTCGGCGATATGTAAGAAAATGTTCGTAAAGAGGATGCTCGTTGTAACACATACAGACGCACTACAATTGATTCTAATCTTTGAAGGTGTATTTCGCAAAGTCAGTACTTATACCTATAGTTATTCTCTTTTGTTGAAAGTTTACACGTATTCTAAAAGAATGCAAGCTGATCGAAAGTGGACCCTACCTTTACTGTGAAAAAGTAATATAAATACAATATTTACTTAAGTATTGAAAGTCCGTTCCTACACCGCCTGCCCACGAAAAGCGATGCCTATATGGGGCTGCGGTCACTAGGAGGGTAGCAGCACCCCGTCTTCTTTCTTTTACCGTTTTGCACCCACCCATCCTCACATATACGCCACTACCACAGCACGTGGTAAGCATAAGACACCCGACTTGGGTAAAAATTGCAGAAACAAAAAGTGCACTACACTGGGAGGTCCGCCGCGGATCCGAACCTACTGAAAACAGGGAATGATTTTTAAAGCGAAGCTTTCTTGGTCTCACCGGTGGCGGTGTCGTAACGCACGCGCAGTGCAGGAAAGCCAACTTTACACAATGGGAGGAACATGATGGCGAGGAAACAAGAAGACAAAAACGTTTCCCTTTGTCGGTGTCGAACCTGGGTTTCTTGCGTTATGAAGCCGACCTCTATCGACTGCACCATCATCGCATCCGGGTCGCTCAGCATTTACTTTGGGTTCGTTGCGCGGGCGGAGGCTTTGAACTTGGGCCGAGTTGAAGGCAATAAAATGCAAGTCCGTTATTACGCCCGCCTCTTCATTCAAACTACCCACACTACAGCTTTAGCGCAGTATCTCTTCAAACAAAGTTCAAATATCCTCCCTCTAACGACGACGATGGGTGGTGGTGGTGAAAGAGGAGGGGGCGGGGAGCGGCTCAGCTTTCTTGTGAGTGATTCGCTTGCTGTCTTCTGAGTTTGGACTTTGACTCGCAGGAAGTTTGCACTTTGATAGGTAACGCTTGGACTTCGACTATCGATCGGACGGTTTGCACTTTGATAGTGAACGCTTCGACTTTGATTGCAACGGCTTTGACTTTAGCACTTCGCCACATCATTTTTGCAGGCGACAAAGCTTCGCGTTTCAACCGTCGTCGTCTTTTGACTGAAGAGATTTGAATTTTTTGTGCTAAACATCCCATTTCATACATCCATACGGTTATATACTTCGTACCCTTGCGAGCTAGCGCTTTGCTTTAGCACAAGGCACAGGGCTGAGTTACTACAATGTAGCAGGATGTAGCAGGGTTTCTGCTCTGGCGCAGCTTGGAGCAATAGGAGCCGCAATCACATCGCTGCAGTAATTACCGAAGCGTTATTATAAAATATGGGCGAAAATTCTTTATTGGTGAGTTATCTTATATTTCGTAGCATTCTTTGGAGGTTTCGATGGCGCTTTTTTATAGCCTAATGCGTCCGTCTGCGCGCTCGCCTGCATTCCAAGGCATCGCTGGTAATGATGATGGCTAAAGGCTTTCCTTTTAAATAGTAGGGATGGCATATGTAATTTAACCACTTCTACCTTTGCGTGTGTGCGCATGCTGCGGGGGTGCATGTGGGTGTGCCTGCGGGGGCGCTCTCTGCGCATGCTCACACACAGCTGTGATGGACGGGAGGCTCGTCGAAATAATCCACGGCCACTAAATAACAGACACTCACTTGAAACGAGTAAATATATAATCCGTCATTCGCACAGGGGTTTCTTCTTAAGTGTTTTAGCAAACCTAAAAATTCTACATATAAAATATGCTTACTTTGTGCACTGCACAGGCAAGGCCCCTTGATGGAAGAGTGCCTGTGGCCCACAAACACAGAATACAGAGAAGGCGAAGTGTAGCAGTGAAGCCCATATTTTTTGTTGTAAAGTTTCGAACGTTTAAATTTGACCACAGGAATTTTCGCTAAATTTGTATGTGGTAGGCTCGATCAATTAGTACCAAAGTGATTAGGCTAGGATGGGACAACACGGAGTAGGAGGTACCTTCAGTGGCATCTAGACGGAAATCTCTTAAGCGAGCCAATTTACTGTCTGCAACGGAGACGCAGTTTTATCAAATATAGTAAGCCTATTAAAATAAAAGAGCATAATATACATCTTACTTATTTCAGTTTTGAACAAACTGGATCTAAATAACTCGAAATTTATCCTTGATAAAGAAAATGTACTATCGGTAGCAAAACTCTGGATTCATCGGGAACAGCCACCAAAACGCATTGCAGAGCCACCCTGCGAGAGCGCGACTGCAGCCGACATACTGGCGGTGCGGCCTATTTTAACTGCACGCATCTTCGTTTGCTGTCATGAGTTGATACGCTGTTGGTAAACACAGAAACCGAACGGTGTCTCTTCGGACGCGCGCATGTCGCGTATTTTCGGAGTGGACGCGGTGAGCGGCTGAATTGAGGCTGGTGTCTGTGGCCGCATTAATACTCGGCTTTGTTTTTCTTCTTTTTTTTTTGTTGCTCCTTGTTATCCTCGTTGGGCTTCCTCCACGGTGGCAACCTGTGACTTAAGCGTAAAACATGCTCATGCCTTGTTTCAATGAAGCGTCTCCCGTGCTTGGGTTCGTAATAAGAAGTAACAAAGAGAACACAATGTTCAACGCATAACCGTAAGCTAATTCCCCCGCTCAGTCTGGCTATGCCCGGCTCCGCCAAAATTCTTTGAGTGCGACACATGCGCCGCCAAGGTGACGTCATTCGGTCAATCTGTCTACCAATAGCGTGGCCACTCGTGCGAGCCAACTAAGATGCGTGCAGCCCCAGCTCCAAAATCCGCAAAGCTATTTTCACGTAGCAAGTCGTAAGCGCTGTTAGCGACTGAACGGTGTCCGTGTGTGGGTAGTTCATCTCAAAAAGTGAGATGTTAGCCAAGGCGCCCGCCAGTCCCGAACACCTCTTACGACACCTTACGCGGAAACAGATTTGTGAATCTGGGCTCCGATCAATGCGCAGTCCCTTAACTTTTTTTAGAAAGCAGTTGCTAATGATATGACCATGCCTGATCCTGACGGTGGCGACTCTAAAGCGCCCAAGCTGCTGTGCCATCGCTATGGTGACAAGGAGAGCGCACGTTGCTACAAAGAGACGGGAAGACAGGAGTTCTGTTGCTATGGTAACGCGGTGTGACTCAGTTGTGAAATCACTGCAGTTGTCCGTGCCTACAATGAAACATCATTGACAGCCGATGCCTGCGATGCAATGTTGCATTGCAGCATTGTCATGTATCTTTACACGGCTTCTGTAATGATGGTATTCACTCTTTAAAAATGGCGGTTGGATTTACTAACAGAACTCTAACCAGTTGCTTGTCACAGCCTCCACTAGGTACTAAGTAATTGGAGGTAGTAAATGTAGCTCTAGTAAGTTTACTAAGTGAAGCTGGTAGTGCGCACCACCACCCTTAGCAGGAATTGCCCAGTAAAGAGCACGCCCCTTCGCTACATGCTTGTACTAACAGGCCATGCATATGCTAGTAAGAAGCTACGCGTGACAATATGTCGGCTGAGCGCGCAGCCTGACGCACACACATTCAGCACGCACATATCACACTTAGACAACAAATAAATTGAGCAAGAAAACCAACAGAATGCATGGAGAGAGCGATAATAACATAATTACATTAGAAATACGTCTGCTCTTCTTGCTTTTATAGCCAGCAGCGGAACGTCCTCTAATAGAGATGGTGGGGTTGTCGCAAAAATTAAATATTTTCGTGAAAATTTTAGAATTGCGCATTTCAATGTGAGCATGTAAAGTCAGGATGTGGATTTCCAAAAACTTTTTAATCCTGAAGGGGAGTGGGAAAGTGCTGCATTTATTACGTTCAATAAATACCTTCACCCCGGCTGATGAACTTTGTTTCTTTGGTTGGTTGTTTGTTTCTTTGTTTGTTTTAGGTGCGGAGCACCTGAGGACCACACAATGTCCGTCCGAGTCCGTGCGCATAGCATTTACAATCGCAAAAAAATCCAACAGGCACCGGCAGGATTCGAGCCTGTGTCTTGTACACCAAACAGAGTCAGCGTCAGCCGTCTTAACCATTGGGCTACGACCATGAGTTAGTACGCGAGAGTCAAACGGCTTACTCCCTCGCCTGTAACGGTGCGGAGTACCTTAGGACCTCCCAATGTCCGTCCGCGTCCATCCGGGCGCACACCACCATCAAGCGAAAATCAAGCGAAATTCGATTTTAACCGTGAGTTGCAGTTTCATTTAGGAAATAACCAAGGTGATACTCACGGCTCAAATCGAATGACGGTCGGGGCGCAAATCGGATGTCACTCGGGGCGAAACTTGGGTGCCATTTCGAGTCCCCGCACTCCGCATCCTCGCCATCATCCACGGAGTGGAGATGCTGCCATTTTGTTTGTTTGTTTGTTTAGCTGGCATTGACTGAACGTCTGTATCTTACGACCTTTTTTTCTTGTGTATTTTATTTGCGTCTTTCGCAGAGAATTTTTAAGAATTTTTGCATGAATATTATTTAAACAGCAGTCCTTAGACCTTGCTAACCTTGTTTGCAAAACATAACCCCTGTATGTTTTTGTTGAAATAATACACTTCATTTCATTTGAATAAGTCAGAGTTTTGTTACTATCAGTGATTGTTAGTATGAAACCAGCAGCAGTTACTAAGGGCATGGTCTAGACTGGCAACGATAGCATTTAGGGTCCACACTTAGAGGTAGGACCTACGTACCGTTCTGAGCGTCAGTAAAGATCGTTAGGAATTAGTAAATACAACCCGTTACCACCTTTTTACTAGCCTTTTTGTTAAGAGTGTTGAGCCAAACAGTACTCGCAATAAGATAATGTTATTCGAGTGATTACGCACCATCATTGCAATAAAAACGCGATATAATCGCAATAGTGGCGTAATTATAACTGCGATAAAATAACATAGCAATAACAACAATAGTAACGTAACATCATCAGGATGTTGATTACTGTAGTCGGAGCATCCGCACGGAATCTCTGTAATTGTAATCTCATCAGACGATAATGCAGTTCCACAAAGTTATCGCGTTAGCGCATCGAATAATCTTCCGCCATTTTGTCATCAGCCAAACCGGTTTTCGGACTAGCAGATGCGTGCGCAGACGCCTTTTTGCCGGTCATTGCGTTGCGCCCTTTAGAGGTTAGCTTGCTAACTGAACACGAGACCGCGGGTTGGATCCCTGCCGCAGCGGCCGCTTTTCTGGTGGAGAGCAAAAATGAAAGCTATCGTGTGTAGAGATTTGGGCACACTTGAAGATCCCAAAGTAGGCTAAACAAAGCTGCAGCCTTTCACTACGGTGCGCCAGATAAGCGTCGGAGCGTTAACGTCTGATCTCAACTTTTTGTTCTTCTTATTTTCGACTCTTCGTTAGGATGACCAATTAGACTGAAAAATTTACCTCCAGTGTTACAGAGGTGTGGGTCCGTATTGGTTCAAATGAATTTATGGCATTGATTATCCCCATTAATTGATATTTCCTTTGTCGAATGTATTCATTCGCATGCCTAGTATTATGAAATCATTGTGATGCCCCAAAGCTGGTTGTGATTACATAGAAAAAATTCTTCCTTGCATTGAAAATTTAAGCGCGAACAGATATATTGACAAGAAAGGGGGACGACGCCCTCCCCCCTCTTTATCGTCCCCTTTGTCCCTGTTTCTGTTCACGCTTCAAAATTTTGAATATTGTTTGCTCAGCAACTAGCCCGTAGCTCCATTTTGCTTCTGTGAGATGTTCAACACTGGTGATCTACACAGCACCTGCAAAAAAAGTTGCAATTGGGTCGTAGTGTAACCAGTTTATCTTTCGAAATCTTTTTTTCTCACTGTCGTACTACATAAGCTGCTCCACATTCTTCTTCGTGATCTGCGCTATTTGTGCGCACAAATTAAACCTGGGCGTTCATTCAAAAACTAGTGCTTTTCTCGCAGGTTCAGTGACTCGCCAACCACCTGTTCCTGTGACAAGTTTCCTGCTTTGTGTGCTTTTGCGCTGTTCTCTCACTGCGAAATTCGCTCTCAAAGGCGCACGTAAACTGAGAAAGCGGGAAGTCACAGCTGGGCACATGTACACGGGTCCCTGCGGCAGGCTGCGAACACGATCGCTGCGCAGTCATTGCCTCAGCGTCCGCTGCAACGGGAGCAGCTCGCTTAGAGATCCGTAGCCTCGATCTCGCGAGCGCCGAAGCCTTTCCCATGGCCCTAAACGTGGAGCACGCCACCTTCGGCGTCCTGATGACGGCCAACCTGGGCCTGGGCCTGTACTTCGCCTTCTCGCGGCGCGCCCGCAAAGCGCCCACGGCCGACGAAGTGTTCCTCGGGAGCCGCACCATGGGCACGGTACCGCTGGCCGTCTCCGTGCTCGCATCCATGATATCGGCCATAGGCGTCATTGGCTTCGGCGCCCACTACTACGCGTACGGCTTCCACTACGCCTGGAGCCTCGTGTCGGCGCCGCTGCTCGTGCCCATTGTCACGCTCATAGTGATACCGGTCCTCTACAAGCTCCGCGTCACGTCCGTCTTCGAGGTGGGTCCGTTTCCTGCGTGTCAGACGAGCCTTCCTTGGCGTAGCCGCTCCTGGCTAAGCTAGCCCACATCACGGCAACGGTTCAACCTACCGCCAAAGGCATACTGCTCAAAGCACGGGCACTGCCGGGGAGAGCTTGACAAGCGCACGAAATTGATCGTCTTGCATTTAAGGTTCACCAGGCACCTTCTGTACACCTCTCCGAAGTTTCTTTATTACTGGGAACATTCAAAACGTTTCTGTTGTGTAACATCTCTACACTCGTGTTTGTACCTGTGTTTGATTGGGAAATAGTTACCTGCTCAAGGGTGCAGATAAGGGCAAATTATGAGAGGCAAGTCACTCCTAAAGGTTGAACTCCCATATTTTGGGAACAGCGTCACCCTGGGTGGCTACGGCATTCCGTGGCGCTGACCGTGAACGGTAATGTCACTATATACACTTGGAATTGCCATTCCCTAGAAACGTGCCGAGCGGCCAGAAGATGATCTGCCTATAGCGACGTTGTATCGTTTATGTTGAAGTAGGTTAGCTCATACATGTCTCCGCCCCATACCATGGTATCTTGCTGGTGTGAAACAATGTACTTACAACTCAGCCCTGAAATGTTGCATTCAGAGCGAGTGAGAGTTAGCGGCATGGTTGACTCTCGCTCCCTCTGGCATCCTCTTGTTGAATGTTCAAAATCCCAAGGTTTTGTTGCCCTTTCAAACTTTACCTTCTGTCGTAGCACCCTGTCGTTCTGCCATTCAGTTCAGGAGACCGTGAATTAGTTCTTCCGTTACCCCAGGGCTACTTGGATTTTCCCTCAGAGGGATGACCCATCTGCCCATTTGTTAGTGGTTTCTTCATCACAGAATACGATGTATGTTTGTTCTCAGAGAAAATTTCTCCGTGCGTTCGTAAGACGTACGTCGAATGTCCCAGCACCATAATCCAACCCTGCTCGACAGACCATCCGGCTAATGTACAGAAGCTAAGGCAAGGCCAGAGAGACAGTGAGGAGTGTTAAGGAGTTTGCGGCAGCAAAAAATTTTATCACACAACGTTTTGTGTGCCTGGTTCCAGGGAATATTTGTCCGTACGTACATTCATACGTCACAAAGTCTGTCAATCTGGATGTCATCCTATTCGATATAACCTCCGTGCAAAGCACTGCATCCAAGAACAAAACCATTGAAGGCTATTGAAAAGTTGTGCTCCTGCACAAGCTCCCAATGAATCTCGCGTACGCAGCTGGTGTTTTATATATTAATACGATGTGCGCCTCATTCTAAGGAAAGATGCCATCCCGGTACTGTTCATCACACTCATGAACGCAAACATTTGCCCCATCCCACCCCCTCAGAAGTAGGAAGACAGTCTTCGATTATTCAGAGCATTGTTCCGCCTAGTACAAGAACCCGTGATGCTGTATATGCGCACGCACAAATAACAGCCTCTCACACAAGTAAAATACTTCCAGCTGTGAAATGACCTACATTCACATGTAATGGGTGACCCACCTTTTTCAGCGCCAAGGAAACGACTACGACTTCATTAGATGCGGAGTACCTTAGGACCGCAGAATGTCCGTCGGCGTACGGGCGCATAGCATTTACAATCGCAAAAAATCACACAGGCACCGGCAGGATTTGAGCCTGTGTCTGGTAGACCAGACAGGGTTAGTGTCAGTCGTCTTACCCATCGTGCTACGACCGTGAGTAAGTACCCGACAGTCAAACGGCTTACTCCCACGCCTGTAACGGTGCGGAGTACCTTAGGACCTCCCAATGTCCGTCCGCGTCCACCCGTGCGCACACCACCATCAAGCGAAAATCAAGCGAAATTCGATTTGAGCCGTGAGTGTCACTCGGGACGCAACTTGGATGTCATTTCGAGTACCCGTACTCCGCACCCTCGCCATCATCCACGGAGTGGAGATGCTGCCATTTTTTGGTTAGCTCTAACCTAGCTCATTATACTCGCTATGAGAACGTAGTATTCTTTAAAAAATGCGCGCCAATCCACCCTGTGAAGGTGGTTGGAAAGCGAAGCTGTAAACGACACCCACAACGATTACCCATGCGACGTCACTTGAATTCCCACACGTGGCTCTAAAAGAGTGAAACAAGAGACAATTCAAAGCAGTTGACCACACCCGTTATTACTTCATAGAGGCAGTCTTCGCTAAGGTTAAATGAATGCATGATTCATGAACGGTGGTTGGTTAAGTTGTATTGGTGACGAACATGAGTGGAAACTCTTTTTTATCAAATTAAAGAAAGCTCAAACCCAAACCCGATGTTAGACGATCTCACTTCTCCTCTGTCTCTGCCGCCGCCGACAAAGGCGACGAGATTGGCGGCAGAGACGGAGGAGAAGAAAGATGCCATGCGTTGGTGTCAGCTTTCTTTAACTTTTTTAACTCCTAGCGCATGCGCAAGGCGCGCGCACGGCTGCTAGACGTGGCGTGGGCGGAGCGCACAGCGGCGCGAGAAGTCACGTGACGCTATCACTTGAAATTCAGCCACAACGCAGGGGATAAACACGCAGATGTGCTCGGTGAGTGCACCGTCTGTCTTCCACGTCTCCGTGTGGGCTCGTAGCTCAGTCGGTAAGACAACGGCCTCTCACTCCGTTTCTCTATTCATTCCATGTTCGATTCCTGGCGGTGCCAGTAACTTCTTTTATTTGTTTGCGGGAGTTTTCAGTTGACACCAACGACCGCGACAGAACCCTTGGGGGGTAGAGGTAAAAAGATTCGCTTTAAAACGTTGCAGTTTGTGCTAAAAAAAATTTAGCGTTATTGTTGTAGTCGTCGTCAATGCGCGATTGGCCAAGAAGATCAATCAATTGTCGTTGTCGTCTTTGTCCAGACGGGATTGACCAAAGAAGATAAGTGCGACATGTGTCATGGCATCTGACATCGTTAACTGAAGCAACATTGCTTGGAACTCTAAAATATTTACCCCGCCGGTCAGTCACCCTACTAACATCACTGTTTGTAAGGCGGCTCACCTGCAAAGACGAACGATGCAGTGTTTGTAACAATGAGACAATGGCCTGTGATACTGAAATACCCGAACATTATGCTGGTGCGCGCTAATTGACACCAGCTGTACTTCGGTTATCGTAGCCTTTCGCTTCGGGTGAAGCACTGTAAAGTTCGGGCTCGTCTACATAACAAGGAAGTCAATGTTCTGAATTTTTTGTAATGATACGCGGATTAGGGCACGGAATTCTGGCCTATTGTCTAACTTGGCGACTGCTCAATCGAGAGAGATCTGCACCTTCAGTGTTTCTTTTCTCTGAAATCCGGGAATGTTTTTCGGGATGTATGCTTTAGGAAAAAAATTTGTGTCAGCATTCCTTTTGGTTAAATTTTCCATTATTTGAAATGGTTTTACTCAAGCCAATTTCAATAACGTAAAATATGTAAAGCCATGGGTAAAATAAATGCGAACATTAAGATTTAAATTGAAACTTCTTACTCTGACAGAGTGGTTCGTAGATGTTAAGTAATGGCACGCTCCAAGTTTATTTAGAGAGCATTATTGCCAGACTGTATTATTTTACCTCAGTCTGCTATAATTTGGTTTGCGTCAAAACAAACCATGCAATCAGGGTCTTTTTTTTCATATTTTTCTGTACAATGACAGTACAGTGAACTATGGTGTACAGTATGCCACGAGCACGCTGATCTAGAAGAATGGCTGTGGCCTTAGTATTTATAAACGAAGAATTAACCTTGTAACGAACACAAGCATTCCTAATAATTTTTTGCCCCTGCTCACTAAACTTCCGGCGTGCAGTGATTGGTTTACGAAAAGACTGATATTTCCAGGACTCCAAAAGGGAACATTGCCGCAAACTGCCGAATTAATATCGCAAATTCACGAGTCACTAGATTTATGCGGTCAGTTTTAGAAAGAAATGGCTTAAAAAATTGCAGCATCCCCACTCCGTGGATGATGGCGAGGGTGCGGAGTACGGGGACTTGAAATGACATCCAAGCTGCGCCCCAAGTGTCATCCGATTTGCGCCCCGACCGTCATTCGATTTGAGCCGTGAGTTGCACCTTGATCATTCCCTAAATGAAACTGCAATTCAGGGCTCAAATGGAATTTCGCTTGATTTTCGCTTGATGGTGGTGTGCGCACGGATAGACGCGGACGGACATTGCGAGGTCCTACTAAGGTACTCCGCACCGTTACAGGCGAGGGAGTAAGCCGTTTGACTCTCGCATACTAACTCACGGTCGTAGCCGAATGGGTAAGACGACTGACACTAACTTTGTCTGGTATACCAGACACAGGCTCAAACCCTGCCGGTGCCTGTGTGAGTTTTTGCAATGGTAAATGTTATTCGCACAGACGCGGACGGGCATTGTGCTGTCCTAAGGTACTCCGCACCTCAAAAACGTTCTTGCCGTCTTAACACGGACCGGTAAGACCAAGCTTAAGATTTGAATTCACAACTTGCACATCGTATGAAACCATGTGATGCTGTACCCAAGCACATAGGGCGAGTTTATTCTAAGTGAGTGTTTTGTGCCCTTTTATACTAACAGCAGCGTAGTACTCGCGGAGGTCTACAACTGATCCGTAGCGCTTTAAGCTACCAAGGACGCCCAGCTTACTTACCGCATCAGACGTAGAGAGCTAAGATATCAAAAGAAGCAACCCTGTTCCTAAAAATGCCCTTCTCCTCTGAAAGGACTGCAGGGAAGGCAACTTTTTAAATCAGTGTTTGTTTTTCCTGGCAAATCTCAATTGACAAAAAATTGCTGGTGGGTGTCTTCGCATTTGTTGTTTTAGTCAAAAAGAAGGAACACTCTCTGTATGGAACTGTATAAATCTAGTGATAGCCAGTTAACCTCTTTAAACAATGAGCGTTTTCCCGGAGCGCAAAACGGAATATATAAATCAGCTTCCGGTCATGCATCACAGGACATCTGAAGTCATTGTCGCTGTATGGACTGGGTATATATTTCGTTTGCTTCCCTTCAATATAAATCACCCGAATACCGTTAGCAAGATGGGCTAGCCTCTAAGAGCTTTCTTTGAAAGGTACTTTAAGCGGTATAGACGCGGGTAACGAATTCGCGCTAGAGGACCACATTTTAGAGGACCACAGCATGCAACGGGTTGATCAGTATTAAATCCACCTCCAAATTATTTTTGTGAAATAGAACGTTGTTATCACTACTGGGGATCCCACTCAGATCTTACTGCTGTTCTAAAGAAGCAGCCATGAAAACTTGACCGCGGCTCATTTTCTGCTCTACGTGTACACTTGCGAAATTTTGTAAACAAGGTTTTTGAGCTGTCGGTAAGCCCATCAGGAGAAAAAATGTTTCTCCATGGTTTTCATAGTCATCCTCAGCTGGAACCAGCAACGGCAAAGGTGGCGGGATACTGCTAGATAGACAAAATAAACATAAAATGTACAAAACTACCATAATACCCCATGTCCATTCGCACCTATCGAGCATATCAAAAATCTAGGAAAGCTTGCATGCATGCGCAAAACTTCAATCGCGAAGCTGCTATAGGTGAGCATTGACGGACGCATAGTTAGTTTCAGTAGCACGCCCTGCCTTTCGATTCGCGGCCTCTTCCTCGTCCATGAGAACAATCCGCGGCCGGGCCATGTCGAGAACTGGGAAGACGTTGCGCTCGAGGTCTCTTGTATGATACTGAGCGCATCTGCACGACGATGCGAGCTCCCGCGTGAAGGGCTCTCCTATATATACTGAGCGCATGTGCACGCTCGTCTCGAGTATTGCGGCGGCCGCTATCACGCTATCACGTTGCGCAGTGGTTAATGCGACGACTGCGGCACGCCTGCGCGATAAAGTTCCCCGCGGGGAGCTTTCGGCGCGCACGAACACCGAACTTACAGCCAGTAACCACAGCACCGTGTTAAAATGGACAATCAGCCGAGAATCTAAAGGCCAGACGGACCTCAACGTAAAGGCAACAAAACTTCCACGGGCCTTTGCCCACATGCGCACACAAGAAACATACCCACGCAGGATATAACACCATATTCTATAAAAGCCTCTCACCACACCGTACAAGGAAGGTCGGCATGCATGCTTGATGCTTGCTTTCCTTGCTTGCAGGCTTTCTCGCTCAGATTCTCCATTTTCGCATTTTATGCACTCGACGGTTTTGTCATGGGATAGTCTACCGCCACTTTTATTTTTAGTCTGTGCACGTGCGTTCGTCATATACCTGTCTTACGCAAGGGGGCCAAGTGCACGCCCCTAATTAAAGCGTCAGTTGAGGCTGCTCACAAGCTACGCTTTCTATTCTCCAATGCTCGAGCACTTTCCCAATTAGGTTATTCGATAACTTAACCGCCGGTTGAAAGAGGTTACAGATCTGCAGGAAAAGTAAGCGTTTCGCAGGCACACTAGCAACAAGAATGGTTACAGTGTTATCATTTCAATATTGCATCGTCAGACATCTAAGAAGCCTATCCGAGGAGTTGATAACAAATTATAGTACTCACGAAATAAGGCGTCAAGAGCTTGAGGTGAAATGTGGAAAAACTTCACTTTTCGCGAATACTGAACCGTTCTGTAGACGTGTAGGAACCATTTTTAGAAAATAACGTTATTCTATATTCACAAATTTAGTAGAATGTCAAGCTTCATAAATACGGCATGGAAAGTTAATTGCGCACATTTCTTTTTTGTTATTCAGCTCAACTATACGATAGAGTATTTTTAATATTTTAGGCTGACTCACGGGGCACATTAAAGTTGACGGCAAGCATTCAGGCTCATTATTAAAGCAAAATTCCCGCGCCTTCCCGCGAGGGGAACACGAGTAAATGCAGAGCATTGGGGCCTCAGTACTGGTTGAAGGCAGTGTTGCTTCCATCGCTTCTTCCGTGATGCTGGAGTAGCAGACACGAGTAAACGTGGGGGCGAGCGTCAACCAAGGAAGGAAGGAGCAACGCGGTGACTGAAGCACGAGCGACCGCTAGACGCTTTATATTTGCAGCGCGCGCAGTAGAGGGAGAGCAGTACGGGGGGGAGAGCGCGCATGCGCAAGCAGCGCGCGCCCTTCCACGCCCCACCGCGCTGCTATCACGCACCTGTTACGCCGAGACCGCGACGGAGCGAACGGGCTGACTACGACGCATGCGCGCGCCAGCTGCTGTTGAGAGATAGGAGGGAAGGAGGAGAGGCGCACCTGCTGCGGACGCGGAGCTGTTGACACCGTCCGACGCAGGAAGAGGCGAGCCTAAGAAATGCTCTGCATTTAAAAAATAAATAAATTGCACTCTGTCAAGCACGTACAGGCAGGATTAAAAGAAATGCGAACAACGGAGCGCACTGCCTCCGACGCATGCTGCACAATCTGGCTGCAAAATCAGTAACTGCGCGCGTGCGCACTTCTTCAAGAGCGTTTGAGAGTGTGGCCTACATTTATGGGAAATGCTTGATCAAGAAGCGACATCGGTTGTTTATTTTGAGGCGCCTTTTCACGTTGCGTCGCCACTGAGCAGGATGATCGACCCGCCGCGGTAGCTCAGTGGCTAAGGCGTTGCGCTGCTGAGCACGAGGTCGCGGGTTCGATTCCCGGCCGCGGCGGCCGCTTTTCTGATGGAGGCGAAAAGCAAAAACGCCCGTGTGTACGAGATTTCGGCGCATGTTAAAGATCCCCAGGTGGTCAAAATTAATCCGGAGCCCTCCACTACGGCGCGCCTCATCGCCTGCGTTGCGTCGGCGCGTTAAACCCCACAATCAAATCAAAAATCGAGCAGGATGATCGGTTAAGGGCATCATTACTCCGTGGGCATCATGATAGCTGCAATCAGCCTGCTGAGCACTTGGCTCGTGAATGTAGTAGATAAGAGGATGCTCAGTGGCAACAGAGCATAAAAAAACGCATCAAAATAAATGACCGGTGTCACTTTTTCATCAAGCATTTCCCCTAACAGTAGGCCACACTCTCAAACGCTCTGAAAGAGCTACGCATGCGCGCAGTTTACTGACAGTGCAGCCGTATACGGTGCGGCATGCGTCGGAGGCTGTGTGCTCTGTTCGTATTTCTTTTATCCCCCTGTACTCCGGTTTTAACGAACTGTGCTCTTGCGAAACCTTAGTTTGTATACGCATAGGAAGAGATTGTTTCAGCTATGTTTAAAAAAAAGCCATGTCAGTGCTTTCTCACGAACGAAACATTCTTGATCGTATTATGTAAGACTCACAACAATCATTTATTGCAAACAAAAATGCTTCAAAAAGCCGTTGCGGCAGAAATGCGCAAAAGCCTCTGTAGTCAGTAAACTTTGAGGCGTTTTGAAGCAACCCACCTTCATCACTGTAACTGTTAATGCTCCTTTTCACCTTTCCATAATGTCTCGTGTTCCAACAAAAAAATACTGAGCTTCTGAGTACGTAGGCTTCAGCGTCAGCGTACTCACGCTTTTCCGGGAAGTGCTGCCAATGAGCCCATTCCCTGCCATTTCGATGAATCAGCAACCACGTGGATTTTTTTCAGTCCAAGTGCGGTTTTATGGGGTCAATGTCCATAACAAGGCCTTGCTGAAGATACCGGAAGTCTCCGGTTAGTGCTACCAGAAAATAAATGCCTGGCTTCTATGCAAGAGCACCACTGCAAAGCCTACGACAAACACCTGCGAAATGTCTTGTTTCGAAGTGCTATAGATACAATTTTCACCCTTGCAGCTGAGATTGCCGTAGAACGGTGTAATGCGATGGAAGACTGATTCTGTTCGCAAGGAAGCTCACCACTTTCACTGTGCTGACAGAGTGACAACAATCTGCCCGTCTTAAAAGGGCATGACTTCCACTCATTTACCACAATGGCTGAAGCGGTGACCCCATCATTAACTTCATTCTGCCCTTCTCCCTAGCCGCCATCTTGATATAATCGCGAATATGCTTTCCGCTGTGACCAAGGGCTGACTTTCCCCCGTTTGTTCTAACGCAAAGCGGGGTTGAAGATGACTCCACACTTGCCACGAAAATGAGCAGGGTCGCTTCCCAGGTTTGATGTGTTTGACCTATGCGCGAAACCAGCGCAACCGCATAGGTGCACGCACCGGGCCGGAAATATCAGCGAACGTGTACCCTATATCAGCTGGTCTGCACCATGACCCGGTTTCCGCTGTTCCATAGAGTTGAACGTAATAATAGCACATAGAAAGGAATCTGATGCTGCGATCGTACACCACGATGGGGAAGATGAACATTCGAAGATTCAGATTGCACTTAGTGGCGACTTACTAAAATAGTGTGGACTGAATTTTGCAACCAATTTTGTTTTAGTCCTTGTCTTTCGCCGTCTCCTTTGCGAGTGTTGCTCATATGCGTGGTGTGGGGGAAAAAATTGACCGTGCATCAGCTTGCTTCGCTGCATGGTTTCCTCCAGCCTCTGTCTTTCTTTTTTTCTTTCTTTGCCTTATTTCTTAATTTCTTTCTTTTTTTCTCTCCTGTTTGCTTTATTTCTCTTTCTTTTCCCTTTCTCTTCCCTTCTTTCTTTTTCTCTCGTTCTTTCTGCCTTTTAAACATTGGAAAAATAAACGTACCTCAACACGAAATGTAATTTACACTTCCTCCTGCGCCTTCCTTGACGTTCCGGACTTATGGTTTTCTTTTTCCTGTTCATTCCAGGGATCCCCAGTCCCAATTCTCATTCGCTAGGCGCATAGCGAGGGCTTCAGTTCAAGCTGCTTGGCGCCATAGTTAGCATGAACGGGTCATACGCTAGTTACGCGCTCCCGACGCATCGCAGACGCTGCAGCCACGGCCCCGGTGTCAAAAAGGTCTCCTTCACCCCGCGTTGTCGGAGTGCCGCAAGCTATCACCCTCAAGTGTTGGATACAATTAGACTCACATCAATATCATAAGAAGTGGAGGGGAGCACAACCTCCCGGTTGCCTAGCTGCTACAGAATCTGATGCGCATTCGGAAGGTCATGGGCTCTGGTCCTCTCCGAGCAGCACGTTTGTCTTCTAACTCATTAATCCAAAGAAACGTACTTAAACAAACAAAAATCAATGAACACCTCCCGATGAACACCTGCGGTGGCAGGACACGCACAATGAACGATTAAGAACGATCTATTTACACTATTTACGAGCGGCCATGGCCGAGTCCGCTCAGTCTGCACGCCCGGCTTTTCCTCGTCGTCTTCGACGCCGGGCTATGGCACCATGGGGCATTGTCTATTTGTCCCGTCACACTACTACCCGGCAAAGACGACCGTGCCGGTCGAGGCCACAGTGACAAGGTATGAAGGAGGGGTCGTTGATTCATTCCGCCTGCGAGGGTCTGTGATCAGCGGCACTCGAGTGCAGGCTGCAATGGTTCACGCGGTTGCTGATGGGCTGAGCCCCATCGTAGAAGACGGGTGCTGTGCGACTGGGGATGCCTGTGCGACGTTCCGCCTGGTTACTAAGGCCTCTCGATTGGGCAGCTCCCGGCAGCTCGTGGTCGACAAGCTGTTGCCCCAGTGCCTCCATTTCATAGCGGCCAAGCTTCTCCCGTCGCGTAGAATAAGTCTGAAGTAGCCAGCAGCGAGCACGATGACTTCGACGTGCAGCCGGAAAAGTGGACGTCGACACTTGCGGTGAGGATTAGATGAGATGAGTATAAAGAGTGAAGTCCTTGCCGCCGCGGAAGATGATGATTGGGTAGGTGAAGACTGGTCCCCCCAACATCGGCGCCCACAAGGCCACGGCGAACCGATGAGGGCACTGGAAACAGCGCCGCACGATGGGTCTGGGGAAGCGGCATGGCTTCCAGGTCTCGTCTGGGTATGATCGGCTGGTCTCGACTTGACATCATCGTCAGTGACGGGCTGGGGACACGAGGCGGCGGATCCTGGTCTAGAGCTGGCCGCGGCGGGGCTGGGGCTTGCAGACGTGTCCAGCGTACCAACGAGGATTGCGTCGCAGCCGTGACGCTGCGAAGCTGGGGCCAGGATGGGGATGACGACGCCGCACCCTCCACCAAACATGTTACGCAACGGCAGGACACGAACAACGAACGATTAGGAACGATCTATTCATACTATTTACATGCGGCCATAGCTGATTCCGCTCAGTCTGCACGCCCGCCTTTTCCTCGTCGTCTTTTCCACAGGAGGACACAGTCGCCAAGATAGCCGAATTGGTAAAGCATTCGAGATGTAATCGAAAGGCGTGGGTTCGGTCCCCACTCTGGGCGCGTGTTTTTCTTTCTTTCTCACGTAATTAATAATAATAATAATAATAATAATAATAATAAATGTAACGTCACTAACGGTAAAAAAAATATTCTAACCATTCCCCTATGCCTTCTTTGGCGTTGTAAACTGCCGGCATTTCTTTCTGTATTTCCTAACGAGCCCCTCATTTCCAAACCCTATTATCGTGCGAAAGCTTACCGAGGGCCTCGGTTCTGGCAGCCATGATGCCAAGGTAGCATAAGAGGGTTTCCCGCCAGTTACCCACTTATGACAGGCTGTAGACTTTCGCGTCACGCCCCGGGGGTTGAAAAGAAGGTCCCCTTCTCCCCGTGTAGTCTGAGTGGCGCTGGCTACCACCCTCAAGCGTCAGATACAGTTGTAGTAAATATAAATACCCCAGAAAGTGAAGGAGGACACAGTCGCCCAGATAGCCGCATTGGTAAGGCATTCGAGATATAATCAAAAGGCGTGGGTTCGGTCCCCACTCTGGGCGCGTGTTTCTCTTTTTTCTCACGTAATTAATAATAATAATAAAAAAAATGTAACGTCACTAACGGTAAAAAAAATATTCTAACCATTCCCCTATGCCTTCTTTGGCGTTGTGGACTGCCGGCATTTCTTTCTATATATATATATATATATATATATATATATATATATATATATATATATATATATATATATAACAGCACAGGGCTTGGCGGCTGAATAGTATATTAAATTAGAGTCACCACGAAAAACATAACAATATTTAATACGACGTTTCAGCTGGGATCCAGCCTTTTTCAAGTGAAGTACAAGGTACTTCACTTGAAAAAGGCTGGATCCCAGCCGAAACGTCGTATTAAATATTGTTATGTTTTTCATTGATTGATTGTGGGGGATTAACGCGCCGACGCAACGCAGGCGATAAGGCGCGCCGTAGTGGAGGGCTCCGGATTAGTTTTGACCACCTGGGGTCAAAAGCGCACCTTTAACGTGCGCCGAAATCTCGTACACACGGGCGTTTTTGCTTTTTCCCTCCATCAGAAAAGCGGCCGCCACGGCCGGGAATCGAACCCTTGACCTCGTGCTCAGCAGCGCAACGCCTTAGCCACTGAGCTACCGCGGCGGGTTTGTTATGGTTTTCATGATGACTCTAATTTAATATATATATATATATATATATATATATATATATATATATATATATATATATATATATATATATATATATATATATATATATATATATATATATATATATATATATATATATATATATATATATATATATATATATATATATATATATATATATATATATCTAGAGAAAGATAAACTCACAAAGCGCGCAAAAATAGTATAAGTAAAGAGTCGGATACACAGCAAGAACAATAACAAACAATGTTTACTTACGTAGCGGCAACGGGACTTGCCTTCATCAGAGTAAAGTTACATGATATTCATGTAACATCATGTAACTGTACTCTGATGAAGGCAAGTCCCGTTGCCGCTACGTAAGTAAACATTGTTTGTTATTGTTCTGTTCTTGCTGTGTATCTGACTCTTTACTTATAATATATATATATATATATATATATATATATATATATATATATATATATATATATATATATATTGAAGCGTGGTTGATTGGACCACTAACGAGCAGTTAGAGCTGCGGAGAAGCCGAGGTTCTTCGTGCTCAGCAAGCTATGTCCGACGCGATACTCGATCGGCCCGTGCCCAAGCGATGCTTCTGCCTCCTCGTCGTCGGGCGTGCACCAAGCCGAATATCCCCAACGGGGAATTGTCCTTGCATGGTTGCCTGTGACAATTACATCAATCGCGTCCATAATCAACGCTACAATATTCGCCCCCGGTGGAAAAGGAGCCATCCTGGCGACTCAAGGTGCCGAGGAGACCACAGGATCGTAATACTCTTTCAGCCGGTTGGCGTGAACTATCTCGCGTCCACGGTGTCGACGGTCGGGTGCGGACGCAACCGGTTCGATGAGGTAATTCACTGCTGAAGTTTGCTTGACGACTCTGTAGGGTCCATGATATTTTGCAACAAGCTTCGGTGAGAGACCGGGTGTAGGGCATGGGACCCAAAGCCAGACAAGTGAATTAGGCTTATAGGTGGGAGCCGCGGTGGAAGCGTCGAGATTATGCTTCTGGTGTTGCTGGTGTTCAGATGTGAGCGAGCGGGCGAGCTGACGGCACTCTTCGGCATGCTTGACTATTTCCGAAATGGGTGCGAACTCGGTCTGATCTGGGCGATACGGCAAAATTGTGTCAAGAGTGCATGCCGGCTCCCGTCCGTAGAGCAGGAAAAAAGGTGAGAATCCCGTCGTCGTCTGCGTGGCCGTGTTGTAGGCGTACGTGACAAAGGGAAGTATCACGTCCCAGTCCGAATGGTCCGACGCCACGTACATCGAAAGCCTATCACTCAAGGTGCGGTTAAATCGTTCTGTGAGACCATTCGTCTGCGGGTGGTAAGACGACGTAGTTCGGTGAACAATTCGACATTCCCGCAGGAGGGCTTCGATGACTTCCGACAGGAAGACGCGACCTCGGTCACTGAGCAGCTCTCGAGGGGCACCATGGCGAAGTATGAAGCGGCGTATCAGGAAGGACGCGACGTCACGTGCCGTGGCAGTTGCTAGAGCAGCGGTTTCTGCATAGCGCGTAAGGTGATCCACTGCCACAATGACCCAACGGTTGCCAGCAGCTGTGCACGGAAGGCGACCGTAAAGGTCTATTCCAATGCGATCGAACGGTCTTTCTGGGCACGGCAATGGCTGCAGCGGGCCCGCCGCGGGAGTAGGAGGGCATTTGCGCCGCTGACAGTTGATGCATGACCGGATGTACTTGCGGACGAACGTGTACATTCCCCGCCAGTAATGCCGTAGGCGAAGCCGCTCATACGTTTTTGACACACCGGCGTGAGCGCAGCTGGGGTCAGCGTGGAAGGATGCGCATATGCCCGTGCGCAAATGGCGAGGTATTACCAGTAACCATTTGCGACCTCCTGATTGGTAGTTGCGCCTGAACAGCATTTCGTCGCGGACTGCAAAGTGGGCAGCTTGGCGGCGCAGCGCACGCGATTCTTGAGCAGAGGGCACGCCAGAGAGAAAGTCAATAAGCGAAGCAATCCAGGGGTCCTTGCGCTGCTCGGCTGGCATGTCCGTGATGTCGAGGGACGACAGGCCGGCATCAACAGAAACGGAACACGAGTCTTCCGCCGGTAGGGGGGAGCGGGACAGAGCGTCAGCGTCTGAATGCTTCCGGCCGGAACGGTACAGCACACGGATGTCATGCTCTTGAAGTCGCAGAGCCCAGCGACCAAGGCGGCCAGACGGGTCTTTGAGCGACTACAACCAACACAATGCGTGGTGGTCCGTCACAACGTCAAAAGGACGACCGTACAAATATGGTCGAAATTTTGCAAGCGCCCATACGATGGCCTAGCACTCCTTTTCCGTGACCGAATAATTTAACTCAGCTTTTGTGAGCGTACGACTGGCATAAGCGACGACATAATCGTCAAAACCAGCTTTTCGTTGGGCAAGCACTGCACCGATTCCGACGCCGCTGGCATCCGTGTGGATTTCTGTTGGCGCGGTCGGGTCAAAGTGTCGCAGAATAGGCGGGGAAGTAAGGAGTCGCCGTAACTTTGCGAACGCTTCATCGCAATCCCTCGACCAAGCGCCAATACCACTTTCCTTGCCGAGAAGCGCCGTCAAGGGCGCAATTATGGCGGCAAAGTTGCGAATGAAGCGGCGGAAATACGAACATAGTCCAATAAAGCTCCGTAGAGCCTTCATGGTGGTCGGTTTAGGGAACTTGGCGACCGCGCGAAGTTTGGTGGCGTCGGGAAGAATTCCCTCCTTCGACACAACGTGGCCCAGTATGGTCAACTTTCGCGCCGCAAAGTGGCATTTCTTCATGTTGAGCTGCAATTTGGCTTTGGCAAGGCAAGTCAAAACCTACTCCAGGCGCCTCAAATGAGTGTCGAAGTCGGGAGAAAAAACGACTATGTCATCGAGATAACATAGACACGTTTTCCACTTCAGGCCGCGCAAAATGGTGTCCATCATCCTCTCGAACGTGGCAGAAGCGTTGCACAGGCCAAACGGCATGACGTTAAATTCATACAGGCCGTCAGGAGTGATGAACGCCGTTTTCGCGCGATAGGCCTCCGCCATGGGTACCTGCCAATATCCAGACCGCAGATCAAGGGAAGAAAAAAACTCGGCGCCTTGTAAACTGTCAAGGGCATCGTCAATCCGTGGTAAAGGATAGACATCCTTCCGCGTTATGCTGTTCAGACGGCGATAATCTACGCAAAAGCGGATGGAACCGTCCTTTTTCGTTACAAGCACCACGGGAGACGCCCAGGGACTGTTGGAGGGCCGAATTACTCCCCGCTTGAGCATATCGTTCACTTCTTCGTCAATAGTGCTGCGCTCCTTCGGCGACACACGGTACGGTCGTTGGCGCAGTGGTGCATGCGATCCGGTGTCGATGGAGTGAGCAACTGCAGATGTTCAGCCCAGTGGTGCCTTTGCGCCGTCAAAAGAAGAGCGGAACCGATATAGCAGAGCGAGGAGCCTCACTCGTTGGTCTGATCTGAGGGTAGGATCGATCGAAGCGCCAATGTCCGGAGGCGACAGGTCTGGTGCTGACGGGGCAGGACTCAGTCCAGCCACTGGAACCCATGACGAAAAGTCGTCTGGTACGGCGGTGACAAGCTGTGGCTCAACAACTTCGACGCAGCCAAGGACCTCACCGTGCAGGAGACGAAGGGGCTCCAAGGACTCATTGTTGACTACTATGGCGCTCGTGCCAGCATGAACTGTCAGTAGGGCGAATGGCAGGGACAGCGATTTTCGGTGGACAAATAAGGGCGACGGCGTAAAAACAACAGGTGCGTCGGGAATGGAAGAGCAGCAGAGCGGTACGAGAGCAGCCGAGCGTGGAGGAATGTCCGTGTCGTGAGCCACGGTGAGCTTTGCAGGGGCAGTGGACTGAAGGTCGGCGTAAGGTGCGTCCAACGGAGAATCAAATTCTACTTGTGCACGCGCACAGTCGATTATTGCGCGATTGCGAGATAAAAAGTCCCAGCCTAAAATGACGTCTTGGGAGCAGGATGGCAGCACGAGGAACTCGACGGGGTACACGACGTCCTGGATTGTGACACGCGCCGTGCAGGCTGCCAAAGGTTTTACACGTTGCGCAGTTGCGGTACATAACGAAAATTGCGGCAGTGGCGTCGTAACTTTTCTAAGCGAGCGGCAAATATCGGCGGTAATGACGGAAACGGCTGCGCCTGTGTCGACTAGTGCGACTGTGCGTACACCCTCAACAGATACGTCGATTACATTTGTAGGCCTTTTACAGTTCGAAAGTCGCGCAGCTCTTGCCTCCGGAACTGCGGCGGCTAGTTTTCCTGTTCAGTTGGGCTTGAACGACGTCGCATAGGCGATAGTGAGCGGCGACGTGGGGAGCTTGAACGGCGGCTATCGGCGTCACGACGGCTGAAATCGTTGTAACCGGAGGCAGGTAACGGCGACCTGGGTGGCACGTCGGTCATTAGCTGCGAAGACCCGTGTGGAGAGCCAAAAGTGTGGCTAACGTCATCATTCATTGCGGACACGCGGCGGCGGCAGTAACGGGCCACATGGCGTGGAAGTCGGCAGGCGAAACAGATGGGGCGATTATCAGCCGTGCGCCACGGATTCCCCGGTGGCGGATTCTTGTGTACCGCAGAGCGTGGCGGGGTTGGCGGCATGGCCCGAAAAGACGTCCCAGCTGGCTGTACCGGTCTCCCCATGGCTTCGACATACGTGAGGGGCGCATAATACAGAGTGGGTGGCAGTGCCTCAGCCACCTGTTCCTTGATCATGCGGCGAAGCGCTGGAAGCGTCGGCGAGACAACGGAAGGAGTCACTTCGGTAGGCTGCGGAGGCACTCCGTATCGAGGAGATGGGCCAGCAACAGACGGTGGCATCGTTGATCCAGGCTCCAGGGTAAGAAGTGACACTTGCCGAGCGACTTCTTCGCGAACAAACTGTTGAAGCTGCCGCATCAAGGATGCGTCGGCCCCCGCCTCCGTCAAGCTCGACAGCGGCTCTCCCTGGACAGAAGAGCTCCGGGTAAGCGCCCTCTGTCTGCGGAGTTCTTCGTAGCTTCGGCACTGGGTGATAATGTCAGCAACGGTTCGCAGATCTTTCGCTAACAGCATCTGGAAAGCATCATCATCGATTCCTTTCATCAGGTGCTTAATGTTCTCTGCTTCCGCCATAGCTGAATCGACACGGTTGCATAGGTCCACAACATCCTCGATATAACTGGTGAAGGTCTCTCCAGGACGCTGTGCTCGTGTGCGGAGACGCTGCTCAGCAAGAAGCTTCCGCACGGCGGGACGGCCGAAGACCTCGACAATGCGGTTTTTGAATTCAGCCCAGGTAGCCATGGTGGCTGCGTTGTTGTGGAACCACTTCTTCGCTAGGTGGTCCAAATGAAACTCAACGTCATTAAGCTTCATGCGATCGTCCCATCTGTTGTGCGTACTCACTCGCTCGTACTGCGACAGCCACTCCTCCACGTCGTTGTCATCCGTTCCATCGAAGTTAGGGGGGTCTCGCTGCCGAAGCACACCCGAACACATGATGGGCTGCAGTGAGGAAGGTGCCATGTCCCGGTCGGTGTTCAGCTGCATCACGGGCTGTAGCCGTCTGCTCCGTAACTCCAGGATGTGGTATCGGAGTCTTGCGATGCGAAGGCAGAGTCACGCTGGGAACGAACCCGCACACTCCACCAAACTGAAGCGTGGTTTATTGGACCGCTAACGAGCAGTTAGTTCTTCGTGCTCAGCAAGCTATGTCCGACGCGATACTCGATCGGCCCGTGCCCAAGCGATGCTTCTGCCTCCTCGTCGTCGGGCGTGCACCAAGCCGAATATCCCCAACGGGGAATTGTCCTTGCATGGTTGCCGGTGACAATTACATCAATCGCGTCCATAATCAACGCTACAACATATATATATATATATATATATATATATATATATATATATATATATATATATATATATATATATATATATATATATATATATATATATATATATATATATATATATATATATATATATATATATATATATATATATATATATATATATACAAGGGTTAGCAGTCAAGAAAACCTCGGAAAGCAAAGGGAGGATGTAGTAGGTCATTGAAACAGATAAGGAATTTGGAAAGACAGAAAGAAAGTGGAGAAAAAAATTCCCGCCGGGTGGGATCCGAACCCATGACCTCCAGAATAGGCGTCTGGTGTGATGACCACTACGCCGCCCGGCGTCCAGCGGCTTGTGGAGTGGACAACCCCGCTGCAACCCGCCACTGCACGGCAGACGCTGCTTTCTCTGTGGGAGTTCGCGCGCTCCTCAGGCGTCGACCGCCGAATGTAACCTTTAAAGTCCCCCCCCCCCCCCCCCCCCCAACCTTGCTTTCTTCCCCATGCTGACCGACGCGTCCACGTTCTGTAATAAAGTTTTGTTATGTTATGTTATACTAGCGGGTACAAGGTGAGGCGTTAGCATCAAATAAACAAATTTAGCGCAATTAAACGACGTGAAACAAGCACCAAATCGCACATCCGTTGCCTGCTTAGATCTGTACTTCTATGTTTACATAACATAACACAGCCGCATACATGGTGCGCGGCCCAGATATTTACATACGATCGTCACTCACTGACTGCGTTCGTTATCTTCTAGTTGATGGGTCACCAACCTACGGCCCGCGGGCCGCATAAGGCCCGTGGGGCAATATTATTCGGCCCCCAACACGACGTCAGAATCCCCGCCTCTCCTGTCACTATCTCTGGGCCGACACGCCAGTTTTGACCTCAAATGGGGTTAGACGGGAGACCAGAACAGAAAAATTGATCCCTTACAGTTGCATTGTGCCCCATCTTCACACTCAGCCAGATTCTGAATTATTGTGAAACGTTATTGGCAATTCGCTGAATTATTTCATTATTTCTGTTTGCCTTAACACCCCCCCCCCCTACCACCCGATTTGCCGTCCGGCCCTCCGTCGTGACGGCTTCATGCAACTCAGCCCCCCACCTCTAAACGTTGTGAACTGGGAATATATGAGGAAAGAGCTTTATTAGATAAAGTGGGAGCAAACAAGGTAGTTAGAACGGCCACATAGTTTGCCTGAGTGCTTCGCTCTATAGCCCCTACTTTCGAAATCACAAAACGGATTTCCCGTTTATGACGATCACTGTATTTTGTCACTGAGTCACGATACAATAAAAAGGCAAGCCAGCGCTGCACCACGTATTCGTAATGGCGGCGCAAACCAGCAGTGTTTAACGAAAGTGCACACATAAGTGTACAGGTGCGCAAAAGCGTGGTGCCCCGCAGACGAGCCTGCGCAGTCCGCCGGACTCGTTGAGTTTTACACACGATCTTTGCCGATTGCGTCACTCTTTTTTTTTTTTTCATCAGCGGTTGTTGAAAAGTTTTTTTCACCAAGTGTATTAGTTTAAACAAAAAGCTCTCATTTCAAAGTTCACTTCATACGACCACCGGAGAACCCGCGAAGGCAGAACGCCGTCACCATCTCAGCAGTTTCCGCAACGCCGTGAACGTATTTACCGCTGCAAAGCTTTTTTTTTCCCTTCTGCCAGATTGATCGCCGGAAGAGGTCGGACGCGCCGGGGACGGGCTAGAGACCACGTCGCATAACAATCGGGAGTACCGAACTCATTTTGCTTCTGTAAACACGGGATCTCGTGGGACCCCCGCAGCTTTGTACTACCCGGAAATACTACCCGGAAGTCGGTTTGGCCTCCTGCAGGCCCAGTGCATCGGTGCCGCTCCGGCAGGTCCAAGGCAGGCCCGGGCAAGTCAGCCGCGGGCCGTTGGACAGCACGGCGAGATTCAGCTCGGCCGATCCTTGCGGCATCTCACCTCAGCAGCCAAGAGAACTTGTGCATGGTGCTATGGCACAACAGTACGCCTGTGGATACGGAAACTAGGCTGAGGGCCCCTTTCGCAATGCAAGGGCATGGCTACAGTTTTTAAAGCGAACCAGAAGATGCCGGTTGATGTACAAAGGTAGTGCCGGGCTTGTACTCACATGGAAACACGGTGTCGCCCTGCGGATCGCCGGTCGAAGTCTACAATGAACCCCTTTCGAGGCCGATAACTCAGTCTCCAACAAAAAATCTCCCACCTCCCCTCGCGGGAACCCCTGTGTAGATGCGACGCATAGGCGGAGCGGCGAAGGGACCGCGTTTTATACCGCGCATAACGTTGAGGGGACTGCGTAAGCCGGTCCCAGTCGATGACGACGTTGGCGTACTTGTAAAGCGGCGTGGACTCTAGGTGTTTGAGCCAAGCGTGGATGTTGCTTCGCCGGAGAACGGCACACCGGTTATATGCGCAGCGCGCCCGAAGGAGAGGAAACCGCGGAAGAGACAGTACTGCACATGCGCCGGCCCCAGCGCGTCTGCCGCGGCTATGACGCAACGTACCGCGGCTATGACGCAACACAATCCAACACAATCCATTTTAATCCAATCCAATCCAATCCAACCCAATCCAAGCCAAGCCAAGCCAAGCCAAGTCAATCCAATCCAAGCCAATCCAATCCAATCCAATCCAATGCCCCTCGCGAGAGGTGTTAGCTATCGGAGGGGAGGGGGGGTGAGTGGCGGAGAGCGCAGCTGGCGCGGCGAGGAGAATGGGGGAGGGGCGGACAACGCCGCCGAAGACGACGACGACGCCGGAGGGACAAGGCGAGTGAATCAGATGCTCCGCATCTAAAATATGAACTCAAGCTACATCCCTCCTCTCCTTACATGGCCCAGAGCGCCCCCCCCCCCCACCCGTTGTGAATAAAAATCTTACATATCACAATAGGGGTCGGCAACCTGCGGTCCGCGGGGCAGTATTATGCGGCCCCCAGCGCTTCGTCAGAACCCACACCCCTCATCAGGTGCCTTCCTATTTGAAGGCCGACACGCCGGTTTCGACCTCAAATATGGTTAGACGGGCGACAAGAACAGAGAATTAATCGCTTCCAGTTGGTATTGCTCCCATCTTTACATTTAGCCAGATTATTGCCGATGATTGTCAAATATCATTGTCAATTCGTTGATTTTTTTTCTTTTTGCCTGCAAAGCCCTGCAACTCGATTCGCCGCCCGGCCCTCCGCCGTGTCGGCTTCGTGCAACTCACCCTCCACCTCAGAAGGTTGCCGACCCCTGTCTCACAACTCGCTGAGTAGCGGGTGAATCATATATACGCGCCAATCCCTCGCGGCTTGATCCGCACATACCTACTGTGGGATTGGCCAGCCCGCTGTGAAATGACGGGCTTGGCTGAACCAGCATTTAATCAGTTATCAATGGTCACCACATTTTACCCTGGCGGCAAAAACAGACTTTTTCTGTTCAACGATGCTTAAATTTTGTTCATTGGTTTGGTTAAGCAATGGTTTACTTATGCTGTAACGGGACTGTGGCGCCAAAATCTGACGTTAAAGGGATTCCCTCTCACAAAAACCGAGACTCCTAGCACGGCCACGTCTAGGGCAACACATTAGGACCCACCTGGCCTAAACAGAAAAGCACTTGAACTGAGAATACTGTAACGACACGTTTATTCTATTCTCTCTCTCTCTCTGTGTCTCTTCCTCTTTCGCTGTAAAATGTACATTTTGTTCGGGAAGAATGCGTATAGGACGCCCTTGTCTCTTTTACTTGATAGTAATAACGGATCCCTGCCCGTGGGGTGAATCTTAGATGCACACTGAAGCACACGAAGGGGTTTAAAATATGCAGAAAGCCTCCCCTATCAGGAAACCCTCAAAGCCAACTCGTAACACTGGCGCCTTAAACTTCCATTATACCGAACAGCGAAATGTCTTTGTTACCTGCATGTGTTTTATTTTTTGCAGTACCTCCGATTGCGGTACGGGAACAAGGTCGGTCTCGGAGCCTGCGCTATCTACCTATTCCTCAGCGTAAGTGAACAAGCCGCAAAAGGCCTGCGACACTCGCCTATGAAAGTGGTTTTAAAGTTATTTCTGTAGTCCAGGGCACTATGGTTATGCATTTTCTGTGTCGGCCCACCGCAAAAACGTGCTAAGGTTTTTTGAAGTTAGATTTAGCTATCCTAACTTTTGCGAGTCCTCGAACCGAAAGCAACCAGGGCTTGTTTCGGACTTGATGAAAAGAAGAAAACAAATTTTATAATATATCGAGTGGGCATCGCCCAGTAGTGCGTAAGCATTAGAAGAAATATTCCGAAGCTCAACATATCATTTGACTAAGAAGAGCGCATGTGCGCAGGGACAACACACAGGGCGTGAACGGCGTTTTGAATTACGCAATGTACCGGCGCAGATGCCTTTTTTATTTAAATGTAGTGCACGGATATGTTATTCGTCGTATTTGCTCACTAGGTCACTTCGATTGGTCATTCTGGTGCGTTGTGGCGAAGACGCCATTAAGGGTAATTCAGGTTCGCCTAGTACGCTATCGCTACTGATGTTTGGTAACCTCAATTTGTGCCCTGCGCTTGCAGAGCGTGCATGTGCGTGGCATCTCGTCTATGACAAAAAGCCTTTCTTCCAGAAATTAAGTTTCTTCGAAGCGGAATTTCGTAATTTCTGCGAAAATTAACCCTTCACGTCGGCCTAAATTTTGAATCATTTTATTTCAGCAAACAATTGGTGCTGTGGCCCTTTTTTCTGCCTCCGTCGCGGCCGCAACGGGTAAGCGTCTGCGATTTCGTACCGAAAACTAAATAGCCTAAAATAACATTTCACTGGCACCTTCATGTTGCTGTTTGCAGTAAAATCGTGCACATTTTCATCCCCATTTTTTCGTCATCTCATTCCACTGCCAGCCATTCACGTGATATGGCCTAACACGATGTATTAGTGGCTAAACAGTCCTGCAGATCAGCGTGTGGTGCCAGGTTTGATTTCCGACCGCGGCGGCTGCTCTAGTTTTGCTTGAGGCAGCAATAAGAACTCCGTTAGGGGCGAAATTTTGCCATAAAATTCAGACCTCTTAAGGTTTCGATCAACCCGCATATATTCACCATGGCTAGCCTCATAGGCCGCATGTTTAGGCGGAGCACAAATTCCAGGTTTTGTATTACGCAGTCATGTGCACGCCGACTGCAGAGATGCTATCGTAACAAAAACCAAACAACAAAAGGAGGGACCAACTAAAAGTTGCTGCTAGATGTGTACATAAAAACTACGGGGATGTTTATAAATGTCTAACAACCTGAAGGCGAAAGGCTAATTGGACCCTCTGCTTTTCTGCTGTTGAACTTTCGTTGAACTGTCATGTTGCTCACGTCGAGCCGCTGCCATATAGCTTCATCTATAGCCGCTTCCTGCCGACGGCGTTTACGACGAGCGATATTTCGAGCTGCTCTAACCCCTTCCGTCGTGGCGTACTCTCTCGGCCTTTCCCGCCCGCGACTAAGGCCTACTGCGTCGTCACCCATAGCGACGTTGGAATGAAACTTTGAGGCAAAGCGGCGACGTTTATAGGTTACAAGGCGCGTCCAGAAAGTTCTACCGTCTGTCGCCCTTTCTTAAAACCCTCCTCCGGCGCTGCTGTTTTCCTTCCCCGCCGAGCGCACGGATTATCTATGCAATTTTTTGTACCTCACAGCGTATACATAGCGCCGGAAAGCGAAGCGTTTCAACGAAATCGAATGTAAAACAAAGCCTACCGGTTGCCTGAGGCACCCTATAACTTATCTAATAATGTTTGGTAGCCGAAGTTTGTGGCTTCTGAAGATGCCATTACCAGCAAAAGAACCGGGCTTTACACTTGAACGTACCTGCCTCAGTGTTGTTTCAAGAATATCGCTTAGGCAAGCTTCAACAATTCCGCGCTCCACCGTTCAACATTCATGATGTTACAAATCCCAGTGCGGGAAAGTGAATGGAGGCGTGATACCAGTTCTTATTCTTTTGGCATTCCCTGCGTTTAAAAGAAACTTTCATTGCTGTGATTGCTGTACTAATTCACGGCACTTATGATCTAGTCATATCAAGCAGGCCAACCTGCTTTTACACTTCAGAAGCTTATTAAAAGAAATAGTAATGTGAGCAAAAGAGCGATGTATTATGCCCAAGTGTCAAGGGCATCCTCTTAATAGGTTTCCCAGACCTACAATGAACAGTCGGAATTGGAAAACAGTACAAAACAAGAAAATAAAAAAAATGTATCCACGTGTATAAACATTTTCTGGACAACAGGAACGTTTCGAAGCGGGGTTTAACATAACGAAAAAATTGGCCGCGTATCTGCTCCTTTCGTTGCAAATGACGTCAAAAAACGATAGTCTTTATCGGCTTTTGCGACGTAAATGCCTCCCTTCGCTTTACCGCTCACCTCTCATGTTGTTCCTCTTGCGTCGCGCTCCTCCCAAGGTAAAGACGCCAAATGTTTGCTTAAATCATTTTAAATTTCCCGCGTTCCACTGCTCCAAACCGGGTGTCTCGATGCGAACGCTGCCGTACGGCGAAGACGCGCGTTAATCGAGGCACCCTAGTTCAACGTTTATAAAACCGCGTTTCCCTACTCCACGTGCGTTGCAAGCAGAACGTGGAAGCTATCTAGTGGAACCTTGCGTAACTGTTGCCGGTTGATTTCTTAAAATGGCGCCAGAAGCTATAGTGGCGCGGGCGACAGCAGGCGACGGCGGAGTGAATTCTTTTTCTGCAGTTGATGAAGTATTTAATTTCGCAAAAGTCAAGCATGTTTGAATTTTTATAAAGGAACACTGCAAATATCACTTCTGTATTGATTTGTTGTCTCATATTTGCGTAATGTCTTGTTCTTCTTCAACAATGTTGACAAGTATGAACATTCCACTGGACCAAGACGGGTAGGTTTAGCTATGACTATTATTGCGCAGGCATTGTTTTGCTTTGGCCGGGTGGCTGAATCGAGTCACAGACAGACAGACGGACAGACATACAGACAGACCAAAATTTCTGGGTTTAAGTAGCCCAAGAAAGACTATCGTCTTTAAAACAGAAAACTACCTTGGATAGACAAGAAAATATGCACGCGCATACGGTCACACACAGGGCACATAGAGGGGGAAAAGTTCCAACGGTCGACCGCTCTTGGCACGGCGCAGCGTGGCTGTGCTCCGCGCAGCGCCAGCGCACAAGCCGCCGCCACGCATCGCAGCCAAGCGGCGCATGCGCACACGGCCTTGGCGGCGGGGCTTCGTGTCGTCTGCTAAAGCTCGAGAGCCCGTCGTGCTTGCGTTGCTGTGAAGCACGCGTAAAGCTCAGCATGCTTATAATGTCTTGTAACGACTTTGCCTATGAAGACGCCGTGGAGTAGCGCTCCAGATAACCCGAGACTCTTTAACGTGCACTGATATCGCATAGCAAACACTCGCTCTTGCATTTCGTATCTACTGAAACGCGGCACCTGCTACTGGAATCGAACATGAATCTCCCAGCTCAGTATAGCCAAGCACCCTGACCACTGAGCCACCGCGGAGGGTCATTCTCAAGACTTTACTGCACTCTGGAAGTAAAGAGGCACACGCAGCTAAGATTTGTTTCCTGCGTGTGCTCTCTAAAGCGGATGGCCATATGCCCGGATATGGCGTCCGGCTCTTTTTTTAAATGCAGAGCATTTCTTAGCCTCGCCTCTTCCTGCGTCGGACGGCGTCCACAGCTCCGCGTCCGCAGCAGGTGCGCCTCTCCTCCTTCCCTCCGCTCTCTCAACAGCAGCTGGCGCGCGCATGCGTCGTAGTCAGCCCGTTCGTTCCGTCGCGGTCTCGGCGTAACAGGTGCGTGATAGCAGCGCGGTGGGGCGTGGAAGGGCGCGCGCTGCTTGCGCATGCGCGCTCTCCCCCCCCCCCTCCCCCCGTACTGCTCTCCCTCTACTGCGCGCGCTGCAAATATAAAGCGGCTAGCGGTCGCTCGTGCTTCAGTCACTGCGTTGCTCCTTCCTTCCTAGGTTGACGCTCCCTCCACCCTAACGCGACTTTACTCTCCTCTCTCTACCCCAAACCAACACCAACGCAACTACGACCCAACTACCCACCCTAACGCGACTTTACGCGGCGTTAACGACCCCCATTGCTCTGCATTTACTCGTGTTCCCCTCGCGGGAAGACGCGGGAAGTTTTTTTATTGGAGTGTTCACTTCGCATGCTCAGACTAGCTCGAAGGCACTCGTGTATTGCTCGATGTGACTTTGAATGAGAGCAACGAGATAATGGAAATCGATAACAAATGTTGTAAATACTAAGAAAAAAGATGTGGTTGACGCCACTTTCATAGGAATCGGTAAAACACGAAAGTGAAATATGCCTTCACAGGAACATTTATTGAGCGTCCATATGAACTTGCACATCGCTATTTATATTACGTCGGCATGGCACCGTAAGACGCATCAACGTTAAACATTGAATTGCACGCGCCGGAACATTGCGTAAATCCGACTGTAACCACAGCGAACGAAACGGAACCGAAACCGAAACCGAAAACAGTAGCTGGTGGAGGGTGCCTCAATTCACACGCGTCCCGCGTACACGAAGACGCTGGCATCGAGGCGCCAACTGTCGGCCCTCATTAGTGTCATGACGAACTACTTCGCTTCGCATCTCCTAGGTGGCATTTTAATGAAGAAAGTAGCGGGAAAGATATAAAGCGCGTTCGTAGACCTACGTGGGCTTGAATTCGTAGCGCAGTGTTCAGAGCGCTGTGCCTCTGCCGTTGCGGCGAGAACGTTCGTGGCTCGAACCCGGGCGCAGCTGCGTCAATGGGACTTTTTCTGGCGACGTCATTTCCGTGACGGATAGGACGCCTGTCAGATCTTGGTGTACCCGGGCATAAAACACTTTCGTGTTAAAAAATCAGAATATGTTCAGTCCACAACGCAAGTGTTTGTTTATCTGTAAGGTATTGCTTGCATTACTAAGCAGGCTGAACGACGATATATTAATCAGTGCTGAAACGCCTTATAATGGGTCAAGCAATCTCCGCTGAAGGTTTTCCGGCACTACAGATCTTTCTCGTGTCATGCGGCGTGTAGCGCAAAGCACAGGCAACAAGTGTAAAAAACCACAAGTACAGCTACCAATTATAGGAATAAAAACTGTATTGCTGCTGAGGCCCCTGACGCTCTATTAGTGCGAAGTCTCTTTTGCGCGTGGAGTGCACTTTTGGAAATACCCGGAGCTCAGTAGCAGGTGGGTTCCCCACACCATTTATCACAGCTTGCATTCTGTTCTGCATGGAGCAGTATAGGGACCGACAGTAGTTGCTTTATCTAAGCTGCTCCCACTCCCCCTGGACGCGCACAGCACGCCCGCTAAGAAGGCACGGAGCTGTCGGTGGACCAAACCAATCTCATGTTACCCCAGATATTTTCTATGACATTGAGGTCAGGTGACTGTGCAGGCCATTCGAGGGCTGCCACATCACGACTATCTAGTGTCATGTGGTAAGAGCCCATACCCGAAGGGGGATTGGCCCCAGAAGAAGATGTTGTCAGAAAAGATGAAGAAAACGAAAAATCAGCATACGGGATGGTGAGAAGGATGTTGAAGTGGCCAATGGAGAAGAAACACAGGGTAATCGAAGAGGAGGAGGAGGTAGCTTGTTCAGCGAATGGGAACTGCACACGATTAATGCGAGGTGAAGAGGAAGAGAACAAGGTTGGAGTGGAGAGAGTGGAACGGGTTCTTTGGAGGAACGGTGGGAAGTTCGGGCCGTGCCTGCACAACGCACCAGCGGCATCGCACCGTTTGGCAGCGGGCTGCCCGGAACCACCGATTACCAGCAGCTGCGCTCTGCTGGCCTCCTGCTGACCGGCGGCATCGCACCGCCGGCGACCCGTCGAGCCGTGCCCCACAACGCACCAGAGGCATCGCACCGTCTGGCAGCGGGCAGCTCGGGACCCGTTACTACCAGCAGCTTCGATCTGCTGGCCTCCTGCTGAGCCGCGCTGCTCAGCGAAGCCGAATCATCGCACAGCGGTCCGCCGGACCACGACGCACCAGAACGGGCCATCGCGACGTTCGGCGACGTTCGGCGACGCGGAAGCCAACCAACCCACTGGGCCACGTCATCTGCATCGCACCGTGGTACCGGCGGTAGGATTTGTTTGAATGTGACAGATGCAGTTAATGTGTTATAGTGACTTTAGGTGTAGATTTTTGGTAGTGTGAGGTTGTGCCTGTTTTTTTTTGTATAGTGTGATATGCTTGTGAGTGTGTTATGTTCGTGTTCGTTTGAGGTTTTGGTTCTGTAAATATATTGTGTGGTCATGAAATGAATCAAGTTGAGCCTCATTTCTCCACCGCGTGAGACGCGTGACAAACATTTTTACCCCCCGAAATTGAAGAGTTTTTTTTTCCTAAAAAAACTGCTACACACCACGCCTGTTCGTGGAAACAAAGTCCGCAGTCCGCACGTCACAACAACATCAGTCCTATTAAGCTACTACATCAGTCCTACTAAACTACTAAGATTCACCACACACCAAGTTCAATCTTCACAAAAACTAACTACAAATCCTACACTCAATCACAACACGTAACACTAACAGACAACTCTTCCTCATCCGCATACACTTATCTGCTCATGCAATCGGCTCTAACATCACCAAAATCAATCACATCAATAAATCTCAAGCTTGCAAACCCAATCTACACTTCTCAACTACCTCATTTGTGTTTACTTTATACCCCTACAACAGCTCGTCTTCTGCACCATACAACATTTATGCTTTACATTATACACAACCTATTTGTCATATTCCCTTATGAGTCCTTCTTCTTTCCAAGTCAACTCCATGATTTCAACCGGCTTAGTTGGTCTTTGACTTCATCTTCACCTTCTTGCGCCTCGTCCACAGCCCCTTTCACTACACTGTCATGTATGCTTGAACCACCATCAATGTTCACTTGACTCACTGCCCTAGGACCCGTGCCCTGTCTCCAGTCCTCTAGTGCAAGCTTTCTCTCCATTGTGCACGACTCGCACGATTTCTTCGTTTTTGTCTTCTCTACACGTCTGCGCTTTCGCTCTCCTCTCACGTTGTTACTTTGGCTACTGCCTGTCTTTTGGCCTATGCCACCTTCTCCGAGGCGCTGACCACGGAGCCAGCCGCTCATCTTACAGGCCTTAGCTGGTTGTCTGCGTGTCATTTTGGTAGCGTGCGCTAACTCTAAGAACTTCCCAGCTACCCTATCACTTTTCGCACACTTCCGCTCACGCACTCGAACTTTTCTAACACCCAGACTCTTTTTCCTTATCTGCTTCGCAGGCTTACGAAAATGTGGACATTTTTTCTCGCTTTCTTGAGTCTCAGCAACCACACAGGGTGTAGGCAATTGCCTTTCGCTTGGAACAAACCCCGGTCCTATGCCTAGCCTCAATTTCTCGAGCCGGGACTTTTTGTCAACTACAAGCTGCTCGGTCTGAGGGAGCTGTCCTAGTTGCTCTGAAATCCCTCCACCTGGCTGTGCACTGGTGACCCCGTTTATCATCTTATATGCTGAGCTCTCCGCTGAGCCGTCTAGAGAATTTGCACTGTCCTTTTTTGGGGCAAGTGTACTCTCAATAGTGATAGGCATTTGTACCCGACCAGCAATAGCGCTTTCCGTCCGGATGCCATTACTGCCAGTGCACGGAGCAGCAGGTACCTCCGTCTCAGTTATTAATCTTTCAGAGACCGTAAAACCAACTGGCTCAACAGAGATACTAGGCAGCAATGCGCTGTCCTCGCTTGGCGAGTTCTCAGTGCACTCATCTTCAGGCACCTGGTCTGCGATTCTGCCCCATCCGACCAGTTCACCGCCTGGCCGATCAAACGCGCCTTTCGCCTCAGTGGTCGTTCGCGAGAACCTTTCTTCTTTTATTTTTTCATTCCCATCACAGCACTGTACAAACCGCGTTCTGTCAACAGCACGTGCTTCTTCGCGGTCACCTATCTGCGTTCTTTCTTTGTCTCGTGCCTCAGAGAGGTCGGCGACCCGCGTGCCTTCAGGCTCACGTGCGGCGCGTTCACGGTTCTTTATGCGTTCCCTTTCCTCGAGGCGCCGCGTTAACTCTGCCTTTTCTCGGTCCAACCCTTCTAGCTCGGCAGACCACCTCTCGCGCTCTTTGCGCCGCTCTTCATTTAACAATGCAAAAAACTGCTCTTTGTTTAAACCTGACGAAATAGCCAAGGTTAGAATCTTCTCGAGATCCATCTCTCCACCAGGTAAGACGCGTGGTTGGGCCAAGGATAGATCCTGGCAGGCTCGCCAAATGTTTTGTCACGCGTCTCACGCGGCGGAGAAATGAGGCTCAACTTGATTCATTTGATGACCACACAATATATTTACAGAACCAAAACCTCAAACGAACACGAACATAACACACTCACAAGCATATCACACTATACAAAAAAAAAAACAGGCACAACCTCACACTACCAAAAATCTACACCTAAAGTCACTATAACACATTAACTGCATCTGTCACATTCAAACAAATCCTACCGCCGGTACCACGGTGCGATGCAGATGACGTGGCCCAGTGGGTTGGTTGGCTTCCGCGTCGCCGAACGTCGCCGAACGTCGCGATGGCCCGTCCTGGTGCGTCGTGGTCCGGCGGACCGCTGTGCGATGATTCGGCTTCGCTGAGCAGCGCGGCTCAGCAGGAGGCCAGCAGAGCGAAGCTGCTGGTAGTAACGGGTCCCGAGCTGCCCGCTTCCAGACGGTGCGATGCCGCTGGTGCGTTGTGGGGCACGGCTCGACGGGTCGCCGGCGGTGCGATGCCGCCGGTCAGCAGGAGGCCAGCAGAGCGCAGCTGCTGGTAATCGGTGGTTCCGGGCAGCCCGCTGCCAAACGGTGCGATGCCGCTGGTGCGTTGTGCAGGCACGGCCCGAACTTCCCACCGTTCCTCCAAAGAACCCGTTCCACTCTCTCCACTCCAACCTTGTTCTCTTCCTCTTCACCTCGCATTAATCGTGTGCAGTTCCCATTCGCTGAACAAGCTACCTCCTCCTCCTCTTCGATTACCCTGTGTTTCTTCTCCATTGGCCACTTCAACATCCTTCTCACCATCCCGTATGCTGATTTTTCGTTTTCTTCATCTTTTCTGACAACATCTTCTTCTGGGGCCAATCCCCCTTCGGGTATGGGCTCTTACCACATGACATCTAGCAACGCAGAAACTTTTTTCGACTTGTGTATCGGCGAGTTGGCATGCTGCCGAATGAAGTCATATTCGGGAAATGGTCCCCCAACAAGGTGTGGGAGCAGCACATCATGGCATTTTAACTGGGATCGTGGCACTGAAAAGAGGAAGCGCTCCCTTGTCGTACGCAAAAACTACACGACAGGCCGCAATGAGGGAAGCGCGCTTTCCCGCAACGCGGTCGCGGCGCGCTCAGACGTTACAAGCATGCCGAGCATTAGGCGTGCTTCACAGCAAAGCAAGGACGACGCGCTTCCGAGCTTTAGCAGACACCCCGCCGCCAAGACCCTGTGCGCATGCGCCGCGTAGCTTCGATGCGCGGCCGCAGCTTGTGCGCTGGCGCTACGCGGAGCACGGCCACGCTGCGTCGTGTTCGCACCAAAAGTGGACGACCCTGTACAGCCGGCCCACATCGACACAGAGGGCGATGCGGAGCGGCGTGCGCGGCGTCGCGGTTATTCCCCATGTTTTGGCATTAGCACTTCGCAAGTGATATATCTAGAGCTCTCGCGCTTAAACCCGACGTATCTCCGAAACTAAGATGTCCAGGCCAAACTGATCTACTGCAGTTGTTATTGAGGAGAGCTCACCTTTTTATCATTCTTTTGTCGAATAACTTGTATTCTTTTTGCTTTGAGGTTAACAAGGTTGATTTTGTATACAGCGAATGAAAGTAATGGCGTTACCGTTCTTATAGTGGCTCCAACTGTGACAAGATACTTTTTGAAAGTAGCGACAGCAATAGTGACAGAGTTACTATTCCGTAACTATAATTCTAACAATGCTCCTTCTTGCCATTGACGTGCACATTACTGGCCCGCAGTGGACTGTAGGCCAAATGCCATTTCTTTCATGCGGGAAGCGAAGCTCTCCACCAAGCAAATGGTTCACAAGGATGCACACAAGATGCGTACGATCTATCTGTGAGCTGTAGGGAGTCTAATCACTGCAGGTCAGGACGAATACTTTTAATGCCCCATTCTGGGCGCAGTGCTCGCAGTAACGCGTTACAAGTAATGGAGCTACCACTAACACCGTAGTTGTTTGGCTAATTTATAATGTTGGCCTGCTCCTTACCATTTAGAGAAAATGTATTATCCCATCCTGAAGAAAGTTGAGAGGAGCGCGAAAGCTTTCTAACGTCAAAACTTTGTCGAAGTGCGCAGAACTCTTCGCTAAAAGTGAATCTAACCTTCGCCATAAGGGCATCCAGTCGATCGTCAAACCTTCAAAGCCCCAAATGACAAACGTAGAACGAACTCATGCGACGATTCTTCGCGCACTACAAGCGATCTAAATGTATGCCAATACGTGGTTTATGAGATAAAGGCATACTATTGTACTCCTTCTCTATGACCCATGCGTGTATTGGCTTACCTAGAAGCGCTCCTTTATCGAGATTTTCAAGTAACCGTTTTGACACAGTGGAAGCCAGGTTTCACGTACGCGCCGTGTGTCCAGACGTCTTAGAGCTTTTCGCTCGACCAACTGGTCTCTGGGGAAACATCAGTCCCACTAAGAATGCTTTTGCTTTGATAGTAACGGGTAACGAATGTCCCGCTGTTAATAGTTTGAGTAACACGTCGGGTGAACCCATTCGTTACATTTGACTCCGAAAATCCCTCCCCCCCCCCCCCTGTTCTATCAAAAAGCAGAAAGCTGCGTGAACCAAAACAAAAAAAATTGCCCCCACCTCCCCGAAGGGAATCGTGAGGAAGTGCGAATGCATTTCTTGCGCCGAGAGTACACGGCGTAGTAATTCTGCCATCGCCTTGAGAGGCGCAGTACCGGCGAGGGGAGAGGCGCGCGCCGAGGGTGAGTGCAAACCTAACGGGGGGAGAGGCGCGCCAGCTGCAGAGCATGTGACGTCACGGCGCGAGGAGAGGGGGAGCAGACGCAAAGGCGCCAGCGCGCGGTCACGTGGGAGTGTGACGTCACGGCGCGAGGAGCGGTGCGGGAGCCGGCGCGGGCGCGCGCAGCCACGGCGCGGGAGGCGGAGCGCGCGCGGGTCACGTGGGGTGTGACGTCGCTGCGCCGTTGCTACAGACGCTCCTCTCCGCTCCTCGCGCCGTTGCTAGGGGAGAGGAGGAGGAGCGCGGATGACGGCGGATTCAGGGTCGCTTATAAAGTGCATCGCACTTAAAACGCTCTACGTAGTACTTCAATTCCTTACCCACTGTCACTGAGCCACACGCGCGCTTCATGCGAAGGAGCAGACAAGTTCCCAGGGATGATCGGCGTTTATTGCCACACGTTCGTCGGCGCGTTGCTGGTCGAGACAAGGCCGCTGGCAGGTTGCGGCGCACGCCAATTATTCATTTCGCGCGCATGCGCATTCTTGTCCTAACGATAAAATGCGGCGCCAGGCCGGACGCCACAATAGCCAGAACAAACAAAAACGTGCCGTTGCCCTTAACTTGATTCACACATGCTCACACTCCCGCAGAGGAACGCCACAGACTCGCTCGCGCGCGCGCCCCCCAAGTACACTAAATAAATTATTTAGCCGCCTGAACATACGTTTACGAATGAGCTTTAACTCATTCCTCCTGCGACTGCGAGCCACGGTGTCGGCTGACACAAGAAGCAAGCTGAGAAGCTGTCCTGGAGCACATTCGCATATTGGTGGCAACTATATATTTCGGTTTGCAATTTCAGTTTTTGAATGCCCGTATCGTTTCCTGCTCTCAGCAATGCAACCCTATCAAAGAGTCAATGATTTCACTTCGTTTACTCTAGCTTCCAGGGAAAAAAGTACCAGCGACAAAGTAACGTGTGTTACTTCTTTTGGTATCTGTGACGCGCTACTTTCGTTCAGAAGTAACGTAGGGCAGTAACGCGTTCATTTTATTTGAAGGTAAGAACTACGGCATTTATTATTCCTTCTTTTGTTAACGCCTACAACGCTGAACGGATGCGAGTATTCCTCATTTAATTGACGAATTACGGCTCTTCAGTGACGTAAGTTCTGTCTTTGGGGAGACAGGCGCCCCATTTCTGCGCCGTCTTTTTGCGCTCGATGATCAAGATCCGCACGGATCCTGCGGACACCCACCCACAACGAGCATTGCGAGCTGACTCTGCCAAAGTAGGGTAGTGCAGATAAATATAACATGGTTTGGTTCACCCTGTCGCAGGCATTGTTTCACTGGACGAAACAGATATCACAGCGGGCATTTAGGGCGCTTGGTTGTCGTTATACACTTTGCGGCTGGCGTTGGTGATGATTCCAAGGGCCCAAGTTAGGACGTGCTCGTAGCATAACCGGCATGCGCTGGGCACTCGCAAGCGATCCACAATGTCGTCGTAGTAGCAGCTAATGCTACCTCGGCTTAGGTCCAAAATGAAAAACAGTGTTTGTCTATGTAGGGATGCAGTTATGTAGAGCCCTTTTCGAGACAGAGTTCATACATGGAAAATGTCAATGTTCACAGCCGCGTATACTGAATAGGAATGTAAGATAACGTACGACATAGAAGATGAAATAAAAAAGACAAATCAGGGAACGAGACGAACACTCACTTGACGCAGGCGTTGATGCCGATTCAGGGTTTATAAGGGTCATGGGGTTCTGGGACATTGACACTGATTGTGATTACCGCTCAATTAAAGCTTGTCATAAAAAACTTTTCCGCAACTGCGGTCACTGAAAAGGTCTGCTTCCGGTCGTTTGTACCATGCACGCCGCATTTTGCCACACCAGGGAGTATATTTGCAGGAGTTGATCGTTCTGACTCCTTTGCACAAGTCACTAGAGACTCTCTGCCTACCGTTTTTACGCGGAAAGGCTTATCAGTTTCATATATGGCGTGGATAATACAAGTGTGTGATGCTGCTGAAAAGCTTAGCGAAAACAAACAGTTGCGAAGGCCGGCAGGCAATTTTCGCTGGCTCCACTTGTATTTTTACAATCTAGGGACCCAGACTATTTCCCGAGTTTCAGAAGAGACGCTGCTTTTTAGGAGGACAGGTTGGCAAAGCCTTATATTGCTTTTATTTAGCTCAAGCACCTTCTAGAGGTCGCTACCGTTCCAATGGTCACTCTTTCGCCTGTGGCAATGAAGAAAATTACCTGGATATACCGTTTACACGCTTGGGCTTCGACAAACGAGTGGCAATTTCTTGGACTGTTATCACCGAGTAGCTGACGCGCAGTGCCAGTGTTTTAAAGAGCCCGCAAAAAAATACTCCCCACACCCACAATGAAGGTGGTGGTCGGGTGGCAAACATAAATGTAACGCGTGGCTATACTGCACTGCCCACGACAACAATGAATCGTGGGCGGAAGCACCGACGGAGGAAGAACTAACTTCCCTGCGCAGTCGGCAAGACTTCCAGCACGCCTTCTCCTTCCTACACTGTTCACTGTGCCCGAGTGCAGTTTCAGGCAGGCGCTTACTTCAGGCCGATGCCCTAATCTTTTACATTGGCCGTTATGACGACCTTTCTCGGGCGATAAGATTAGCCCGGCTGGTAACTTTGGTAGCTGCGGGCTGCTAGCGCCCACGGACCACCGCTCAATGAGCCTAGTTACGCACTCGCGTTAAAACCTGTAGCATCTACACAGTGCAGCCACATCGTAGGTTTTAAAGGGAATTCTCGACGTAATAAATTGACAGGGGTATTCTTCACATAAACTCTGACAGCTGCTGCAGGCTGACGAAGATAAATTACCGCTATCAAACGCAAGTTCATAACAGCCGTCATTTTCAGGTTGAAGAACACGATTGTCATGGGCGGGCAGTTAAGTGCCATTCTATTCAAGGCGGCGTGTTTTGTCATTTTTCATTCCGCTATCCAAACGCTAGCACGAGTGGCACCACGAAAAGCGTTCGCGTGATATCAGCTGAGGAACTCTAGCATTTGTCGTGTGCGTCACTCGGCCTCGGTCTGTTGTTTGCGTCCGGTCGACGTTTGATGCTTCCTGTTTGGCGTTTGATGTTTTCGCTTCGATGTTTGACACTTGATATCTGATTGACGTGAAATATCCTGCCTGTACATTATGGTTGTCTTCTTGTGCCCAGTGCCAGGGAAGCACCGCCTGGTTCGCAAGTCCCCGTACAAAGCGTGAAGAGTCACGGTTGTTTAATGCGACGAGTATGCGGGGCGTCAGTTTTCGTGTCCAGAAATAAAAATTTCCAGCCTCCCTTTTTAGTACTTTCATGGCTTTTCGAGAAGATATTTCAATTCTCTGTGACCTCCTTCAAGCCTAGTGTAATAGATCTTTGTAACATTGTGGAGTCACGTAAACTCTGTATCGCATGCTTTATTTTTCCTACGGCATGGTTGTATGTCGGCATACACAAGGGTCGCAAAAAACGTTAATTGGGTTCAAGAGCATTGCGTGTTTGTGGGCCTGAAAGTCTTACACCCGCCTTCTAAACAGCGCGGAAATTGACTGAGGACAACCTTAATGCTCGGCACGTTATGAAGTAACCTGTTGAAACTAAGAGGCATTATGGCCGCCATAACTACCCGTTCACAAAATCGTAGTTTCAACCTCGCCCACCAGTTCCAAAATAAAGAGACTTAGGAATAACATAGTCGCTTTTTGGATTATTGAATTTTGTGTCCGAGTTATTGTAAGTGAGTGAGTGAGTAAACTTTATTTAGGTGAGCTTCAGGCGCTGGTCGTTGGGCGTACGCCCTGTGGGGGGCCTCGTCTAGGCCGAGAAGCCCTGGTCCGCGTTGGCTGCTCTAGCCCTCTCCACCAGGCTACGCTGGACTAAGAGGTCGGAGCTGGCCAGCTGGCCCGCCCAAATGCTCGTACGTGTGGTGAGGATTTAGGGTAAGGGATGGGTTTTTTTTTACACTCCCATACCATGTGGTACAGGGTGCCAGGTTGGGGACAGAAATTACACATAGCGTAGTAGAGGGTGGGGTACATGGCATGGAGGATAGTGGGGCGAGGATAGGAGTTTGTTTGAAGTCGGCGAAAGGCAGTCGCCTCTGCTTGGAATAACAGGGGATGTGGTGGCGGGAAGCGTCGTCGTTCGTGTCGGCAACGGGCGAGGATGTCCGCGTATGAATTAAGAGTAGCGGGCTTGGGAGAGCGAAGGGGCTGCGTGACTTCGCCCTCTTGAGAAACGTCCCGGTGGGTATGAACGCGGGCAGCGGCGTGTGCCGCCTCCGCCCCCTCGAAAGACTCGTGTCCGGGGGTCCAGATGATGTGCATTTCCGGGAGCGTGCGCACACTTTGCGGAATTTTTAAGGTCGCCGGTGTTGTGCGACCTAGCAGGAAGTTGGGCAGGCGGCATGTGAGTCTGTCATTATAGCGAGGTAGTCGTTTCCAGTGGTGGTGGCTAGAGCGATGGCAAGTCCTTCTGCTGCCTCAATAGACGTCATGGGAACTGTAGCGGCAGTCAGTTTTGCACGGTTGGCGTCAATGACACTCACGGCATGGGCGGGTTGTTGGTGGTACGGAGGGGCATCCATGTAACGAGTACAGGGAAAGTTGGGGAAGCGTTGTCTAAGCTCGTATCCGGGCTTCTCGGCGTGCCTTGTTACAGATGGGGTGCATATTTCTAGGAATGGGTGCGACTTTGATGTACTGTCGGATGGCTAGAGGGATGCGTTGCCTCTGCTCACATTTTGGGGGAAGGCTGTAGCCAAGCCGGGTAAGTGTAGCCCTGCCGGTTGGCGTGAGCTTGAGTCGCGTGAATTGGCAGGTGCGATGAGCTTGTTCCAGTTACTCCCATGTATTATGGACGCCGAGCTGTAGAAGTTTTCTTGTTGCTGTTTTTGGAGGCAGTCCAAGGGCGGCCTTGTAGGCTTGTCGTATGGCAATACAGTCGAACACGTATATATCAAACACGGGTATATCGAATTATTGTCTGTATCGAACTCATAAATTATCCCCTTGAAAATTTTGTGTAAAAGTATAGGAATTCGTACGTTTATATTGAACCGTATTTTTCCCTACATTGGGTATATCGAACGCCGCGCGAGCTGGAAGATGCTCTTCTGCGGTCGCTGCACCCCCGATTGAGGTTGAGGAGGATGTAAGGAACGCGCGCGCATGGCGAAGACTGGCTCGCGTAACTAATCCCCCCCTACCGGAACGAATTTGCGCTTGCCCAGTCGGGCCCCGCTACCGACCGCCGTAGCGTTAGCGGACGGAGCCCGGTATGCTAAATCTTTCTAGGCACACAAGCCCGAACGCTTGGAAAATGTGGCAGTGCGAGGTAGGGATGCCCCGACTGGGGGCCATACATATGATGACAGGCGCTTGGAACGGCATGAAGAAGGAGACCGTGGCCAACTGCTTCCGGAAAGAAGGCTTTGTGACGGCCGAACTTTCCGAAGCTTGCGTAGACGGCGACGACGACGACGACGAGTGCATGGGCGACACGTTTCGTGAGTTGTCGTCCCTTTTCCCGGCTGCTGTTCCTGCCGGAGTGTCTGCCGACGACTTCGTGAACGCTGACACCAATGTTCAGGCTGTTGCGAGCCTCGGTGACGAGGATATCGTAGCTGCGGTCGCAGGAGCCCAGGCCGATAGCTCGAGTGGCGAAGATCGTCCGGACGAGGAGGCGGCTACACGATCGTACTCCGCGGGTGAAGTGGCCGCTGCGTTCAGCTTGATTCGCCGTTGTTGCGACGGCATGGAAGGAACTGGGCTGTCGCACCTGGACAGGCTCGAGAAGATCGAGACCAGTGTCTTTAATTTCATTTCCAGGACGAAGGAGCAGGCCAAGATCAGCGATTTTTTTTTTCGCGGAAATAAAGTGTCCTGTTGCGTCATGAGTGCGGAATTAGTTGTCATTCATGAATGCGCCGATCGGTAAGTGATCGTCCGCCATAGGTGAGGTCTCAGAGCCCATATTTTTTATATCGAATTTTTCATATATCGAACTATTTCGCGATCCCCTTGGAGTTCGATATATCCGTGTTCGACTGTATTTAGTTTTTCCTTCCCCGCCGATTTCAGGGCCAGGTACGGTGTGCCGTACGTAACCCGGCTAATGAGGAGGGTGTGAATGATGCACAGGGTGTCAGTTTCTTGTAACCCAAATCGCTGATGGGAGACCGTGCGGATGAGGTGCATGAGTTTGTTCAGAGTCCGTTGCAAGGGAAGGATGGTCTGGGCGCCTGAGCCATCTTTTGGTATGGTGAGGCCTAGGATGCGTAGGTGTAGGATATTGGGGACGGGTTGGTTATTAATGGCAAGTTCTGGATCTGGTATGAGATCTGGAAGTTTCTTATATGTTCTTTTGCACAGGGTTAAAAGGGCAGATTTTTCGGAGGCATCTAGTCCTCGGGCTCGTAGGTATCGTTGGGTCACCTGAATGGCTGATTGAAGTGCGTCCTGCTGGTCACCCGGAGATCCATTGGACACCCAGAGCGTTAGGTCGTCCGCGTATATAGCGTGGCGTAGGTTCGGGGTGGCATTAAGTAGGGGTGGTAAATCTGTCATGCTGACGTTGAGGAGTAGTGGGGATACTACCGACCACTGCGGAGTGCCCTTTGGTATGGTTTGAAATTCGTCAGATCTACGGTGTCCGATAGTCATTACGAGAGAGAGAAGTCAGCCGATGTAGTTGTGTTACATACGTTAAAACCGAAACGCGGGCTAGTTGGTGACAATTCATGACTGTAACTTGAGCGCACAAAAACCGAGGACTCAACGAAAAAGACACGAAGATCAGCGGTGGTCTTCGTGTCTTTTTTGTTCACTCCTCATGTTTTTGTGCGCTCAAGTTATAGTTACAGACATTGTCCACTATTCCAACCGACGCGCAGTGATAACGTATTTAGGCTATGTGCTCTTGTTTACTTTAATTTTTAAAAACGATCTTCTTGACGCAAATAAATGAATGCAAGTAACGTTTAAACAGACAAAACGCTTCCATATTCTACATATATTCAACCCTAGGGTGAATGCACTCGTACATTCTCCACGGCCAGCATTGATATCTCCCTCATATTCACATATTCCCTATAATAAAACTGCCCTAAAAAGCAAGAATAGTTTCTTTTGTTAGTTCAACGCAAATTCATCCAAGATTTGGCACCTGTTTATTCCTGACACCTGAAAAGGTTGCAGAACAAAAAGCGCCTCAATAAAGTTCTCGGACGTATTCAGTCATTAATTTCGGCTCTTATTATTCAAGTAACCGGCGGGTATACTAGTTTTCGCAATCGTTCGTGGTAATCTTCAGCCTTCTCTGACTAATTTGTATTAACGCAAGAGCGTCACTTTTCTGGGTTGTTTAACGCGCGCATTCGACTGTAGTCCACAAAACGCGCACCCGGCTGGGGTCGGCAAAAAGCGTCCCCAAAACAGCTAACCCTTTGTGCACGCTGAATTCCGATTGTCTGCGACGCGTTCCGTAAAGCACTTTCATTTAAAATATTAAAACAGAAATACTCGACACGAGCTCAATTTCCATTGGCTATGACGCTTTCCATATCGCGTGCATCAGATATTTATTTCCCATTTCCAGACGGAATTTAGCTTTGGGGGAGGCAGGGCCGCAGTAGCATGGATAGCAATTCTGCACCGCTTTTATAAGCGTTTGCTATCGCGATATTATTTCTGCTACCAATCCAAAGTTCCCGCTAAGAAAAATAGAACTACGAAAAATTCCCCCGCATTTCCCCGAGGGGGAGAATGTGAAAGTGCGAATGCACGGTTGTCGGCCCGCTTGCGGCGCTTGCGCTCGGCCCCCGCAGCCCACCGCCTTGCCGCCTTCTCTTCCATCTCTTCCATCGGGTTTGTAGTATCACGTGTACACCACGCAGTTATCAAGCCGCTATAACACCGCTGAGTCGCCAACGCACGCCGCTGACGACGTAGTTTGAATGCGTTAAAGATATAAGGCGCGTCTAACACTGATATCACCGTCGCGTCCGTGGCTTGGTCGGTAGAGCGTCGCGCTGCGGCCGCAAAGTCCTCGGATCGAAACCTGGCGCCGGATGCTGTTTCTTTTTCAAATATAGAGGAGCACTGCGGACGCCAACGCCGCCGACGCCGGCGGTGGATGGTTTGGGGTCGCTTATAAAGTGCATTCGCACTTAAAACAGAAAGGTTCGTGGAGCACCGAGTGTAGGAAAACTACGGGGGGGAAACAAGGAAACATTGCGTGCCAGAAATTTTTAATGCTTCCGAGACTATTTATGTGCTATGAAAACACCAAGAAAAATGTTTAAGAAAATTAGAGAATATTGAGAGAGAGAGAGAGAGAGAGAGAGAGAGAGAGAGAGAGAGGGAGGGAGGGAGAAACGGTAACGTATATGGGTGAAGAATTGTGTATATTTGTACCGTCTACAAGAGTGTTTTTGCTTTTCATGTTGTGTTACAGCGCATAATTCTGGTATGGGATTTCTAAGCGAGAAATATTTGTCATGTTGAATTTTGTGGGTGTGCTTACTTCCTCTTGTGTATGTTTCCACCAACTGCCTGGAAAGCCAATAAGCATTCAGTGCTTAAACAGCCCAGATAAAAATGCCATGTACAACAAAAGTGAATAAAGTTGAATGAATAAATGAATGAATGAATGAATGAATGAATGAATGAATGAATGAATGAATGAATGCTACTGCCACCAAGTCGCTGCAGTGAGTCCGTTTTCCAGGTTGTAGTCTGTAGAAGACATCGTAAAAGGCTGGACGACGAACCTAGCCAAAAGAAGCGGTCCCGCGCTCTCATCTCATTAGAATATGCTTGAGGATCTTCTGCAACCTTTCATTATGATAGCGATGGCCACGGTAAAAACCCAGTGTAGAAACGGCACCTCCTAGTGCTCCAGCCAGCGTAGTATGGGTTGTTCTGCGGTGACGTTGCACAGCCTTCTTCACGTGCACATTCATGTCCATAAGCAACCCACGTCTCAGGTTTGTACCCTTCCTGCGTGAAGCCATAACCTAATCCAGTTTCTAAGGAAGTGAATGCTATGGAGCTGGAAGCAAATATTGACGCAAATATTTTAACCGTTTTGCTTATTATGCAGACTGAACGTTTGAAGTATTCCTTGAAATTTACATGATTGTTCTTTTGAGATTGCGACATTTGGAATGAACCGGCCTTGACTTTGTGTTCAGGTTCCCTTCAAAGGAAAGAGTCATAAGCCATCTATCTTTCCCCCCGAAACATTTTTTTTAAGGAGCTGGCTGAGATCCGTCAGGATTATGACCTCCTAGTTAGGCATGGGCATTAAAATTATTTTCCACTGGCTTCCAAGCCACTCCGGCATTTCTGGGAATGAACGTGCTTAACGTCCAGTGGGCTCATTCATCATCATCATCATAATCATCAGCCTGGTTGTGTTTACCGCAGGACGAAAGCCTTTCCCAAAGATCTGCATAGCTGAGTCCATGCTTTCCCTCGAATTTTCACAGCTCATCTCTCCATCGTGTCCTCGGCCGACCCCTATTGCGTTTACGGTCTACTGGGAGCCCCTCTGTTAAGCGGATGGTTCCCCATGCGCATGACGTGACCCGCCCATACTCATTTCCTCCGCTTAATTTTAAGTAGAATATCTTCCACTTCGTCTGATCTCTAATCCGTGCAGCTGTTTTCTTGTCCCTGAGCGTGACCCTGAGCATACTCCTTTCCATAGACCCTTGGGCTGATCTAAGTTTCCTTTCAACTCATTTAGTGAGACCCCAAGTCTCGGCCCCTTACGTCATTACTGAAAGAATGCATTGAATAAACACCAGCCTTTTGAGGGACAGGGGAACAGTACTAGTTAGCACATCTGAGTGATTACTGTATCTGTACCTTATCCGAATTTATACGGGCTCATTATTCCAGTGAAATTGCCCAATTGGCCTCACCCCGTCATCGCGCCCGGATTCTGCAAGGTCACTGCTCCCGCAAAGCCACGCTTGCTATATGGAATACGACAGAGTTTTCCACCTCTTGCCTGTACTCGATCGACCTTAGAGTTCCTGTATATCGCGTGGAGCTATATACAGGAACTCTAGTCGACCCTGATCTGCAGCGCCACCTACCTACTGACATGTCACGCTCGGATACCACCCTAATTTGCCGCCTGTGGCTAGGAGTCGCTTTCTAAAATGCTCACTACTCACTCTCTTGTGAGGGAGATCTTCGATTAGGACTGACTGTGGCTGCATTATTTTAAGTTCATGGTGTATCGTCGTTACGTCGCTTTTGCCGTAAGTGTCGGCATGGCTAACGACCTTGATTGTGCCACGGAAAAACAATGAAACACCTCTTGCACTACTGTGCCCGGTTTGCAACGCAGAGGCAGCACCTGTCAACCGCACCCTAAAAGCTCCGGAACGAGCCGTTTACAACGTCCGCGATTTTACGTCACAGGCGTTGCCCATCGCAGTCCCAGAAGGCCACAAAAAGTTTGCTTCGTTTTTAAAAGTCATAAGCTTGTTCGAACGACTGTAGGTACACAAAGAGCGGGCGCTTCCTTTCATTCGCCGAGTTGGATAGTTTACCTGTTTTGTTTTCGTCCATGGTTGTCTTTGTACTTACCTTTACTCGTTCTTTTCTCGCTCCTGAATCTCCCCTCCCAATTTTAAGTGCGAATGCACTTTATAGCGACCCCAAACCTTCCACCGCCGGTGGCGGCGGCGGCGGCGTCCGCAGTCCTCCTCTCCCTAGCAACGGCGTGGAGCGGAGAGGAGCGTCGGTAGCAACGGCGCGGTGACGTCACTTCACCACGTGACCGCGCTCGCTCCGCCTCCTCGCCGTGGCTGCGCGGGTGCGCGCCGCTCCCCGCACCGCTCCTCGCGCCGTGACGTCATGGTATGACGTCACAGCGCGCCTCCTCTCCCCAGCAGCTGCCGCGCGCCTCTCTCCACCGTGACGTCACACTCTCTCCTCTCCCCCTCGCTCGGCTGCAGCTGCCGTGCGCCGCTGTCCCTCTCCCCTTGCGCTCGCCTCCTCTCTCAGCCACCTGGCTCGGCGCGCTCGGCGCGGCGTACCCCCCTATATATGCAGCGATAAACTTCCAGACCTCCGTGGGTCGGCTCGCGCGCGCTCACGGGCGAATGCCAACGGATTTTAACTTTACTCCCCCTCATAGCATCACCCCGTGCATTCGCACTTAACCATGTTCACCCTCGGGGAAATGCTTGGGAGTTTTTTTATGTACCTTTTTTTCCCTTTTAAATCTTTCCTTTCCCACCTCTCATGTGTAGGGCTGCCAAGCAGACTCTTTTCTGGATAAGCTCCCTGCATTTCCTGTACTGTGTCATAATTTCTTCCCTCCATCGACCCCAAAGCATCTTCCGTCGGGTATCTCCTTCTTATTCCTTGCCTTTCCCGTACTTTACCCTTCGTATATCTCGACCTATTTCTCCAAAGCATAATAATCAGGATGGTTTTATGACCGTTACATGCCTCGCCAGCTGCAGTTAGAGCTATGTTTCAAAGCTCTCACAATACCTCTAGTTATTTTTCAGCATCATCAATTTATCTCATATGACCCTTTGTTTCCTCTCCAGTGTTTGACATCCCAATAGAATGGACTACGCTGGCGATCGGACTCGCAGGGACCATCTATACGGCCTTGGTAAGTTTAAGGTCCCTGTTTTATGCCCAACGTGTTTCAGGCCCTCGGTGGCTTCAGTCTTGAACTGGATAGAAAGTACCTAAGCGGATACAAAAAATATGTGCGAAAAGTAAACTGAAAAAGTGCATTGTAAACAAATTTTTAGTTTTATTAAAATCCACACAAGTTTTTAGCACCTCAGGCTAATTTCTTCCACAAAAAATGTTTCCTGCAAATGTTACATGTATGTATGTATGTATGTATGTATGTATGTATGTATGTATGTATGTATGTATGTATGTATGTATGTATGTATGTATGTATGTATGTATGTATGTATGTATGTATGTATGCATGCATGCATGCATGCATGCATGCATGTATGTATGTATGTATGTATCTGCGCGTCAAAACGAAAAAAAAAATATGGGTTTGGTTACGGTTCGGGCCCGGGTGAATTCATTTAGTTCCGGTTCAGTTCAGGTTCGACTAAATCACATACCTAACAGGTTCGGGGACCGGTTCAATGAGTCGAATTATCAGCGAAATCAGAAAAAATAGTCTACTAGTTTAAAGCCTGCGTAAAAAACAAATACAAAAAATTCAGAATATGGCATTTTACCAAAAACGGTGGTGCAAGAAAGTTCGTACTTTTGAAACCACTGGAGAATTGAACAATGTAACGGACGGACAACAGGCTATCATCTCCCTCACTATGTTTTATACGGACTGGCCCATTCAAACCAGACAACCCAACCTATACACGCACACACACGTCAAACACACACACACACACACATAAGCAAAGGTGAGTTGGCGGTAGGTCATTGAAACAGATAAAAAAATTTGAAAGTCGAGAAAAAATGCCCTCCGGGTGGGATCCGAACCCACGACCTCCCGAATACTCGTCTGGTGCGATGACAACTACGCTACCGGCAGGACTGTGTTTATGTTTTTCCCCTCCACTTTATCAGGTACGTATTTATGTTAAGGGATTTGTTGTCTGCAAGGGGACTGGTAGCCAACGCCACTGGGACTACTCGGGGTGAAGGGGACATTTTTTTTTTTTACCCCCGGGCCGTGACTCGAGCGTCTACGACATGTCGAGAGTGGTAGACCAGCGTTGAACCCTCTTAATTTTTAAGCTACCTATGGCACCAAGACTGCCAGAACAGAGACTCTCGCTATGCATGTAGCGAATCAGAATGGAAAATGATGGGCTCGTTGAAATAATACAGAATTCAGGATTGGTAGTCAAGAATGCCAAGGAAAGCAAAGGGGAGGATGCGGTAGGCCACTGAAACAGATAAAGAATTTTGACAGAAAGAAAATGGAGAAAAAATGCCCGCCGGGTGGGATCCGAACCCACAATACTCCAGAACCCGTGACTCCCACAACCCATAACTCCAGAATACGCGTCTGGTGCGATGACCACTACCCTACCGACGGCGCTGTTTTTCCTCTACACTTTATCGGGTATTTATGTTAAGGGATTTGTTGCCTGCACTTTGGGGTGGCAACTAGAACCACTCGGACTACTCGGGGTGAAGGGAACCTGGGGGTAAAAAAGAAGGTCATCTTCACCCCGAGTAGTCCAAGTGGCGCTGGCTACTACCCCAAAGCGCAGGCAACAAACCCTTAACATAAATACCCGAGGCTGTGGAGTAAAACATGTGTCAATTTTTGTGCCTTGTAGTGTTGGCGGGGTGTATGTGATTCTTTTTTCTGCGGTTAAGTTTATATTCAGCAAATGGGCGGATGAGCAGAATCATGTATGATGAAGAATCATGGAGAAGCCTTTGCTAATTTCTTCATCGGCAAATTCCAAGTTTGCAAAATATGGGACTGTTGTCAACTGCCTCATGTCGGCCATCTTCAAGTCTTGTTTTCCCCAAAGTGTGTCTAGTTTCGGTGCAGAGTTTGGTAGACTCGGGAATGGTGGCTAAGGTGACTTGAGTCATTAGTCATTAGGTCGGCCTGTCGTAAGTTGTTGGATTTGATGAAGAAAAACTCGTCTCCTGCATGTGACGTTGGGAAGAAAAAGAAGGAAGAAAAGATCGTTGTAACCCCGCATCTGCACAACGTTTCACACCGTTTGAAAAAAAGTAGGGATCAGATATAACGTCAATTCGGTGTTTTCGGCCCAAAAGAAGCTAAACCGCATCTGTCCCGCCATCGAAAAGAGTATTAGTAAAAAAGGGACGAGCAAACAGCTCTAATGTTAAACGTGTCCTTTGTAGATCAAATGCGTTGTATTGCATTCCCCTAAATGTGGTCGTGTTTTTATGTTGGCCTAACAGGCCGCTGTTTAGATGTTCGTTTGCGGAGCATGACAGTTCACTTAAAAGAGTGCCTTTAGACCATTTTTACACCCATTGCAAAGATTGCAATTGTACGCCTTTCCTTCATAATACAACGGTACTGTTCCGGCACGTTGACCAAAAGGCGAGGGAAGTAGTGGAGGCGTATAAAATTCGAAAAATGTCTGACTCCTGTGTTAGTGCTGCGTTAGTCTTTGTCGCCTTTAGATGCAGAATCGGCGTATCTTGATGAGAGTGGTGCATGAGAACGTGCGCCTGCGCAGTTGCTTTTAATGTGTTCGTGTGTCAAGTTTTTAGTTTTGCTTTATACCTTTGATGGGTTTATATTTGTGTCTCTTCAATAAAAATTTTTAGTTTTGGTTCTCCGCTTCTCCAGCGTTTTCCTCTCGTTATTTTTTGCGCTGTGAAGATGAATCAGGACTGTACTTGTTTCAGATGATTTATTGAATAAGAGAGGTAACGGTATGCCCATAAAGCGTGCTGAGAAAGAAACATGTTGGAAATTCCGTCTGCTCCACTGCATTTCTTTGTTTTGAGATTTAGAATAAGATTTAGGACGCCTTACTTGTTAACCGTGACGTCATCCAAGGATAGGGAAGGGTGAAAGGCTCAAGAACTCTGCACACTGGCCGTTGTCGCGGCTGAACACGGAATGAAAGAAAGTACTGAAGGCACTAGAGATCTTTACCGAGTCATTGATAATGGTATTGTTTATTTTAAACGAGTTGGCCACCGTTATTTTAGGCAATATCGATGACTAAAATTGGCGGGGATTAGTTGTTAGCAGACGTTGTAATTCTACTCCGAAAAAGAAATCTTAAGCACACTTTATTTCACTCCCGATTTTATTCCTTGCCTTTTCGAATTGGGCTATGACTCGCCGCGGTTGCTCAGTGGCGAAGGCGTAGCGCTGCTGAACACCAGGATGCGGGTTCGATTCCCGGCCGCGGCGCCCGCATTTCTGATGGAGGCGAAAAGCAAAAACGCCCGTGTGTACGAGATTTCGGCGCACGATAAAGATCCCCGGGTGGTCAAAATTAATCCAGAGCCCTCCACAACGGCGCGCCTCATCGCCTGTGAAGCGTCGGCGCGTTAAACCCCAAAATCAATCCATCAATCGAATTGGGCTATGCTCTGCGGGATACTAGTAGATATTCAACGCCTTAGCCGGCGAACGCGACGCGATAAACGAAGAATTTTACGATTCCTCCAGGGAACGTCAATATTTTTCTTTTATTGTTTTAGAAGAAACGAAACGATCCATGCAAGATTTAAACAGGCTCTCGAATGCACTGACCAATGAATCAACATTCCTACTGATGCTTAGGACGAAAAATGATACAGAGGCTTCAGCTGGCGCGTCGATATTAGAGTTATCGTCGGCTTGGTTAATATCCAAAAACGAAGTGATAGTGAAGTGCGGTTTTTTTACTGCGCATGAGAGGGAAACAAGTACTGCCTTGTGGTCGGAGAATACATCGATAACTTCACAGTGGAAGCCCTTTTCGTTAAGATGTGAGCTTAGGAATAACTAGTTTAATATGGCGTTCGTGTGTTTCCGGCTGCTATCTGGAATAGCCCAAATGACAGTGTTGTATCTATCAGTGCATTCTAAATACTTACTTCACGCCCGGAAGCGGTAAGGGAGTGCCAGTTAATTCCTGAAGTGTTAAAATCACCCATGAGGACCAGGTTCCCAAAGTCGGATGCATGCTCGTTCATGAACTGGTTAAGGCAATACAACGCATCAATAGAAGAGCCGGCAGGGCAGTAAAACACACCTACAGCAATGGAATTCCGATACATATGAAGCTTGCACCAGACAGCCTCTACACCTGATGGCTCCGGGATGACCGTGAATTTTAGTTCGGAACGTACCAGCAGTGCGACGCCTCCTCCTTTCCCTGTCGGACGATCAGCGCGAATTGCGGCGTAGCCGTGAGGGGTGAACTCAGTGTCGTAAACACCTTCGTGTAACCGCGTTTCTGTGATTGCAGCTACGTGAGGCGAATGTGAAGAAATAATGGTAAGGATGGCAGGGAACTTACTGGCTATGCTTCTGGCATTAATGTTTATTGTGACTAAGTTGGAGGTTGAATTTCTTTTGCAGTCAACGGGAAGTTGCGACAGGTGTTGCTGAAGAGGAAGCATTGGAAGATACGAATTGTGCCGATGGCGACGAAGTATTTACAGCTGGTGGTCCTTCTGTATATGTTGCTTGGTGACCGAGAGCCACAACTAGTTCATTAGTAGCTTCATCCCAGTTGTAGCGAACGTCATCAACAAATAAATGGTCGCAGCGCATTTGTACGGAGCAGCCGTTGCTACAAAAGCCAGCGGAAACTTCCCACAGCTTCTTTCGGATGAAGTGCACTTTGACCGAGAGGTCCTCAGTAATGCTCACGGTTGATTCCTTGAGCTTTCGTATATTTTTCAGTACCGCTATTTTATCTCCAAAATCCAGAAGCCTAATAATCACAGGGGGTGAGCGCCCTCCTCGGGATTTATTGAGTTTTGTCAAGCGTTCGACACGCGGGGATACTGTGCTTAATTTCTCCGAAAAAAACTGGGAGACTTTGGCCATAAACATTTCATTATTTTCGTTATTATCTTCCCGTAGTCCATGTAAGATAATATTATTGCATGATGAAAATTCGTCGAATGTTGCATGATAGAAAAATAAACTGCATCATAATGTATGCTGAGCCCTCTTCTAAAACCGACACTTCTGGAGTGTCGGCTCTGGCACGGCATTTGTAGCGTCCAGTGGAACAAATCGAACAGCCCCACTTTAACCGTATGAATTGCATTCAAGACATTAGACGCAAGACATTAGAGGCAGTCATGGAGTTGAAGTGTTCTTGTCAACATCACGTTGACTTTTGCAGGCATTTGAGAGACTGAAAAAATAAAATCGTCGGGTTTACGCGCCGAAGCTACGCTTTCGGTATGAGGCATGCTCACGCATCCGTTCCTGATACCATTGTGGGGCTGCGCCGTCCGATTGGGCGAACAGTGGTGGCCTAGTAGTTACCCCCGGACCGGAAAACATCCACGGTGCCGAATGCGCACGGGCGAAACTGAAAGCCACAGTAAACCGAAAGGCACGTACAACTAGGAGACATTGACGTACCGCTTGGTTCGATGAGCGAAGCTTCGCTGTTATTTTTCCCTTCCTCACCAGGGTGGACTCCGCGGTGTCGTGTGGACTGACTGCGTGCAGGCCTTCCTGATACTCATGGCTCCAGTGACAGTCATAGCGAAGGTCTTCTACGACTCTCGCAATACCGATGTTGTCCTGCGGCCACTGAGTGATTTCAACCTAAGAGAGTACGCTTTCAGGTAGGAGTTCCGACTTTTACCGCATATTTGTGCGGTTGTATGTAAAAATATCATGCCAGCTGCGTTATTAGTAGCGCAAGTATGACATTAGTAGACTTTATTTCATCTCGCATGCCAGCATGAAATTCCTGTTCCTCTTTCTTCCATGGCATAAGGTATTCTTTCTTTCCCTTTGGAGCAAGGATTTTCTGCGGAACCACAGCATAAATTTAACACAGCATGTGTTTTCTTTCTACAAGGGGTAACTTCAAATTATGAATGCAATAAAAATGTGTACTATTCTCAATCACTATGGTTTAGTTGAATAGCTCGAAGAGAACTTCTAGCTTGTGTGACATTCTAACTTTAAATAATCGCTTGTGTTCGTTGTAGTGCAAGGTTCGTAGTAAGTGCACGTATTAAGTGCAAGTGCAATGAGAGTGATTAAAGTCCAAGCATTTCCGTTGATTTGATTCAACTGTTTCTAATAGCAAGAATCCTCTATTGCCCAAGCAATGGAATTTTGGTAGGCTTATGGCTAAGCTTCAATATCAATTCGAGTAAAGTGCGAACCTGCCCTAAGCCAACAAGCGCTGCTGACCAGGTAACCGTGCTCGCCAGAAGGGGACTTTACATCCCGCGAGCATTGATCACGAAATACTCACTTGGGATGGTGGTAAAAGTGATATTGAATGGGTTAAAGCTTGAGGGGGGAGGGGGGGGGGGGGGGGGGGGGGGCTAGGCGAAGCCCTATAAAGGGCTTTTCACTAACCCGTCACTATCGCCCGCCAGGTGGCTGTTAGACGCGCCCCAAGCAGCTCTTTGTATTGCGAGACTGACCCCAAAAGGTGGCATTTTTTTCTCATAGCCCCAGCTGGCTGATTGCACGATACAACGAACATGCATCTGCATTTGTAGATTGCTGCTTTCCTGTTTGTTTTTTTCTTGTGAGTTGGGCGTCCGCCATTTCCTAGCATAAAAAAATAGGAGGAGTTGGGTGTCCCCGCCATGGTTTCTTTTTTAGTTCGATGACGCAATGCATGCTTTTCTGACGCTTTGTGAGGACGTCCACGGGGTGCGCGCTTTCGACAACCTATCCTAGTAAGGCTTTCGTGTTCATAACCAACGAACCAGCGTGCATCTGGCGCTACGACGGCCGACAAGGCCGAGGCACTGACACGCGCATCATCGGAGGTGCCGCGACGGAATGAACTTATGGTAAGATTGGAAAGAGAATCGATGATGGTCTGTCTGTGGGAGCTGTCTCAATTCCGTTCTACGATCGCCTCGAAGCTTTCGTGTGTATCTTTAGTTTGTATATCACCATGGCCTCGCGGACATAGCAATATACGTGGCTATTTTAATGGAAAGCATTCTTTGCCAACTAAATCCTGGTTTGCTTGCTTTTCTTTCGGGCCTCGTACCACAAGTTCCTGAAATGCGTTACAACAGCTGTCGCTACACACACACGCAAACAGGTGGCCTTCATGGTCATCATCAATACCCCTCTTTACTAACCATGAGGTGCAATTCCAAGAGCACTAAAATCACACCAAGAGTACCCAGAAATTTGAAATAATTTTAAGTAACCTCAAGTAAATTCTAGTAATTACGCGAGCATTTTCCCCAAGCCAAACGATGCTTCGCTTTTAAAGACCGCCATTGGAGGTGAATTCGTCCTGTATTTTTTTTTTAATTCGTGTGGTGCATGAAATCAGGTGTTAATGTCGATGCAACTGCCTACATTTATTTTTGTCATCAATGTCGCATTGATAATAATCACGCTGCATGATGCTGCATGGTAATATGCATACCTTCACTTCCCTCCTCTTGTAATTTTTAAAACGTAGCTTTGTATGGCTAGGATAGACAAAAATACGGTGGCCCTGTGTACGCAGGAAACTCTCCGGAGAAACCTGATAAGCATGCGTGCAAAAAAAGCACGTCGGAAAGTAGTTAGATGCAAGGGACGAGAGTGTGGCGGGTCTGTCTCTCTCGCCGCGGAACGCGCGCAGCGAGCTACTGCGTGAAGGCTACTGCAAGCTACAGATCAGGTGATAACTGCGGGCACGGCGGTGGCTGGGCGAATCGAGCAGCGTCAACGTGGTAATGACAAGCACCGGCCCCACGTTACACAGAAATGGAAAGGCCACGCGTCATATATACTCCCGTGCAGCAGGCATTAATGAACCATAAGGACTAGTAAACACCGCGCATTCGGCTTTGCTGGTTAACCGCCTGTACGGAGTGCAAGGGCGCATTTTTTTCTTCTTCTCGCCCGACTCTGTACTCTTGCAATAGGAAATGAAGTCCCGCTCCCGAAAGAGCGCAATATAGAGATTCTGACCACAAGAGCGCATCATGCATGAGCATATTTCCCATCCGAAGTGGCAAATACACTGTAGAGCGTGCGTCGTTTTGAAAACTTCATAAAACGTGGTTTCTCGGGGTGGACGGCAATGTGCGAACATACACTCTGTTCAAAGCTCGCAGAAACAGCGCATGGCCCAGACAGGAGTCTTGTGACGAAAGAGTGTGGCCGCTTATAGCTTAAGCACACCAAAAAACAGTACAACGTGTTTTACACATGTTTATTATCCACATTTAAGTTTCATCTGCCGACTTTGGAAAATATTGAAACTGGTTGTGTTATTTTTTTTTTTCAATTCCCCATTTTTCTGAGAAAGCATCGAATGCAACCATTTTCTTGACATAGTTATTTTTGCGAAATTAACCATACGTTGGACGTTTGGTTAGAGCACGGTGTAAGATATAGTATTAGGTGAGGACACAGCTTGCAAAACAAACGTGTACTCGTCGTTTTAACAAAGTCGCCAAACTGACGACGCTGAGTCCGTTGACTGCAGCGCCCTCCAGCGGCAGAGAAAAGAAGCTGCCCGAGCACCCGCCACTCGGAGGTGTTCGGATCTTTTCGACTCCTTGTCGGGCCTTCTCGGCAGCTTCCGTAACGAGTCGTCTACTCAACGTCTGCTCGCCGCGGCTTTGCAGGTTCAACCAGAGTTACTTGATACAGGAGTTGAGAAAACTCCCCATAGGTCCCATGCATCAAAAAGTGGCCCTACGATTATTCCACTGTTTTGGATCTTGTTTTACAGTAGCGCCATCTGTTGCTAACAAAGTAACTATACAACGCGGTTCGCCGCTCGACGACCTGGATGAAAACTGGTATTTGGCTACTTACATAAATTTGTTGTGCCGAAGAAGCCCAACGTGTACAACCACGCAAGTGCTTTATATGCATCTGAACCAACAGCAGTAAAAAAAAAAATGCGACCTTGTGTCACCGAAATCCGTTGCCGCCTGCGCATTGTCGTCTGCTGTACGTCATCGGCGGCCTTCCGGCGGCAAAAAAATAAGTTAGAAATCCGCTTCGACGGCTTTACGCAAGCTTTAAAGGATTATATAGAGCCACTTGATCAGCTACTGGATTAGTTTCGGCATTCAGTGTGATGTAGGCCGAGCGAGAACTGCAAATTCAGTACTTCGGGTCGGACCTATGTTGTGACGAAGTGCCCGCGCAAGCGCCAATCGATCAAGGGCCGTTGCGCAGACGCAGAAACTATCGCAACAAAAAAAAAAAAAGACCGCACTTGAATAAACAATGAATAACTCAGAAAAGTACAAAAATAAAAAGTTCTGAAACTTTACAATAAAGTTTAACGTTAAAATAGTCAGTTTGAATAATTACTGTGGTTTTTGGATAGTACGTGCGGTGGCCGCGCTGGCGCTACCATACGTACGATCCAAAGCAGGGGTGTCTAGGTGCGGGCCGTCTTTGAAGCGGAGTTTCGCAACTGCCTGCATCGAAGAGCTCTGGGTTCAACCGGCGGTGGAGCAGACGATAATTTAAAGAAAAGCCGTGCGAAAGCCTTTGCGCAGGCCCTTGTGTTTCATCGTGTTCTGGACATGTGTTTTGAGTCGGTAAAAATCAAAAGAAGGTATAAAACACAAAACAGGAGGGAATGTGTGCCGCGGTAGCCGTTCAGCACGCACACAAGCGAGTTCTGATACTTGCGCAATGAAAAAAATTGGGTGCAAATGCCTTATTGAGTACGTACTGCAACTGCTGACAAGAAAACGCGACATTATTTAACGTTCCCTGCGATCCTAAACGAATGAATGCGCGCACTGCAGCCATCCCTACCAGAAAATGATGCTACTATGCAGTCAGAATTTCTCTGAGAGTGTGGTTGCGCGAAAGGGTATACTTTTCGGAGCTTGGAGAGGAAGTACTACTGAATGTCGAAAAGGTGCGCGCTCGCAAACGTTGCAGTGCCGTCGATTTTTACGTTAGCTGCAGCCCCCCAGCTACTCAGTACAAGCAGCGGCAAAAAAAAAAAAGCGTCCGCTGCCGGAACAACGCCCGACATACAAAGAAAGTAGCCCAGTTTCTGAAAAGGATTAAACTAGCGGCGAGTACGCTGATATTTCTTCGTTGTAAATGACTTTGCAAAACTGGGGTACGTTCACGCACGAAGCAGCGGAGACGAAGCGATGTTGTCAAAGTCACTGCCGGTGTCCAATGTTCAGAAGAGCTGCACGCGCGTCTAAATGAACTTAGGACGCTCGAACTGTCGTGTCTGTTTTAACAATGCAATAAATTACGCGTTAAAGGGGCACTGACACAAAATTTCGAAGGCGAGATAACTTCGGAGATAGATTGGTGAGAACACATATACATCATCTGCAAAATATCAGCGGCGAATACAGCCTAGAGCATATTTAAAATCAATTTTAAAGTGTGCGAAACGCAACCGAGCAGCCAGCAGAGGACCACGCGCAATCGACATCCGAGTGTAAATAAACAACATCCAAACACGTCACGAGTTTTGTGTTTGCCGCTTCCGCATTGCCGGCGTTTTTTCGGCTCGCCGCTCCAATCGGAGGGCCGGAGTGGCCGGAGGGCGGAGCTTCTGCTCTCGAGAACGAACGACCCGATCGTTGGCGGCGGAGGCGCCGTGATTTCGTCAGCTAATCGGGCAGCTGGCTGCGACCAAAGTTCTACAGCGATTCCAGGCAATCTGTTTCTATAACTGTTTATTACCATTGGATGCGAAAACGCGCCGGAGGCACGAAAAGCCCACTGAGCTAGCCGCGCGGTCGCTGTGCAGGCGGCGGCCACAGCCGCGAAGTGGCCCATGCCGGCGCAGGTAGCTCGAGTGATAGCTTGTTACCGCTGCAAGAAATTGTCCCAAAGTCCCGACCATGGTGGCTTACATGAGAAAGGAGTTGATGATGCGATGGCGGGTTGCATTAAAAATTGTCATCTGCACCGCTTACGAGAGCGGCACTCGAATATCCGCCGCAGTGCTAAGCCGAACACATCTGTAGGCGGACCTGTAGGCAGACCGGGCGGCTGCTCCCAGCGCGCGTCTTGCCACCCACCGTCTCGAGCGTCGCGCGTCGTTCTTTAGCCGCGGTAGCATTTGCACTCGCAGCGCCTGTGTCACATCCACGGTCGCTTTTTAATTAAGCGCCTCACGAGATCAGTACGTGGGGGCATTCGCAGAAACTGCCGTCGATGCGGATTCGGACAGTGCTACGGTGGCTCTGCTCTGTGATATCCCTCCGACGGTCACGTGGTCAGCTTTGTGCACACAAAATCCACAAAATCCATCGTTTCGCGGCACTCGCTGAAACCGAAACTGCGACTGGCCGCATTGAAAATGCCTCTAATTAAACAACCGTCGCACGCTGAAGCAAATGAGGTTTCTACAGGTTATAAGTAGGTCACTAGCTACTTAGTGCAACGAAAAAAACAAGATGCAAAATTTTTGTGTCAGTGCCCCTTTAAGATCGCGTTGTGGGCGCACAGAAACAACGCTGTTTTACACGCATACCGCTGGGGCCTGCGAGCCACCTGGCTTCGGACAGTCGTTGGTCAAGCCACTTTAAGCCTAGGACGCTGCGAAGCTTAGTTAGGAGTTCTGCCATCAGATGTCCTTTCAATCAAAGGTCTATGAGCGGCGCCACCAACTTTATTTGACAGATTTTTGGGCTGCTGTGTCCACACCTAAAAGTGTATCTTACACTGAGGGTTAAAGATACCTGACCAACACTACCTTTTGCTTTCAAGTTGATCGCAATCGCTGGATACTGAGATTGTGGTAGTCAAACAGAGCAACAATCTGACGTCTGAAACGATGTCAGTGTTTTTTAAACATAACTGTCCTCGTGGCAGGATGCAATATTGCTTGATGCTGACTAACGTTAGGGTGAAGTTTACAATTTTAAACGCATGCTTGACAGAATTCCTATAGCTAACTCTACCTGCACAAGGCCGCAATGGGGTGAAAACTGGAGCAGGCGGGAAACAACAGGTCATCGCCGCCACAGTAAAGGCTTTTACTCGCTGAGTGCAAGCCTTCAGTTCCACCTCGGCATAGTAAACGGCGGCGCAGAACTCACATACAAATCCTAAAAAAAAAAAAACAAGAAATACGAGTCTGCATGCATGTTCGATCACTCGTGGAATCACAACAGGTTTTAAATATTCACGAGCCTTACATCCATCCGCAGCTGTCTCTCCTATAAATCTGTCGTTCCCTTTCAGGGTTATCTCATCCCTGACCCGCCGGGTGCTATTTTACTTTAAATATTTGCTTAATATCACGCCGGGTGGGCAAGTTCTTGCTTTCTGTTTTTTAAACATGGTACGAGATCTCTGCGTAGAGGGGTGATGCTGGCCTCCTTGCGAGCATCACCCTCCTCACAAGAAATTGCCCAGGCAACAGCCAACCAGCATAAGGCTGACGGAAACGCAAACACTACTAACACCCGGCAAAGTATACACGATCAACGGCTGTATAAACACTTCCCCACCAATGTGACAGGTATGCCACGTGCCGATCAATCAAGAGCGCATGTTATGGCTATGCCCCAAAGTAGACAAAAGCAATATCCGCAGGGAGTGGCTGACTGAACCGGCCACGCTACACTAGTAGCTATCGATGGCAGGCTGTATCCAGAAGGCCATAGGCACCCCGCCAGCCTGGAAAGTCCTCTGAAAGGAAATTCAGTAACCCCATGGAATGAGGAGGCCTTAGCAAGAACGGCAAATAAACTCTCTCTCTCTCTCTCTCTCTCTCTCTCTCTCTCTCTCTCTCTCTCTCTCTCTCTCTCTCTCTCTCTCTCTCTCTCTCTCTCTCTCTCTCTCTCTCTCTCTCTCTCTCTCTCTCTCTCTCAGTTCCATCATGAATTCGTGTTCTGCGAACTTCTATTTCAGAAGCACGTGCACGCCCAATAAACATGGGCTCTGCATTACAACAGTTCGTGCTTCGCGCAACTTTTTCGCACATGGCAAGAAAAAAGGCGTGATGCGTTTAGCAGGACGCCTTATATTTGCAGAGATAATAAACTTGCGTGCTTCGTAGAGTCACAGCTTCCCAAAGGTCACAGCTTCATAGAAGCAGAAATCTCCAACGGTCACAAAATAATGAGCAGGATTAGTGTGCGGTGGAGAGGCGCCTCCTTATCAGTGGTGAGGTGTGTTGGTAGGTGGGAATTGTACTTCCCAACCTAAAAGTATTCAAAAGAATGGGACGCGCACGCGCGTTGGCACGCACACATCAGTCTTCATATTGTGATGTTCTGTGTTGTGACCAGTCCCTTTAAAAGAGAGAATTCTTGTATTTGTTGCTACGCCTCTAGCATCTTCTACTTCCGTACACCACCCTTCTGTTTTATTTTTCAACTTTTGGAACTATGATAGCTGCGAAGAGCTATTGTAGACGGCGTGCCTATGGGTTTACTTGTGCTGAATATGAAACATATCTTCATTGACAGAAAGGCAACGTCAAAAAGGGAGAGAGAGAAAACCCAGGCCAGGGCGATTTTTTTCTTGATCTCCAAAGTTTTAGGTAGGAAACAGATTTACTATGTCGCCGTATGACTGCAGTTTAGGTGGATCTCTTTTTTTTAAGAAAACACACATCGCCTTTGGGGTCCCTTAATTATGCCACTGGTCCCAAAGACGACGTCAGAGGATTATGTAATCGGTTGAAATAAAATATTCTGCGTATTGCAGTGCATTAGCTTTATAGACGACAACGCTGTGGAAACAAGGGCTTGTCCTCTTGCATAAGACGTTTACGAAGCTCTGAAAGCTGACAAGATATTAAACGCAGTTATAAATTTATTTTTATGCTTTTACTGACATGGCCCTACCTCGCTTGAGACAATGTCGAATGCTGCCATAGGCGCATTTTACACGATTTCTTGATTTCGAAATCCCAAGAAATGATGGAAAGCTTTTAAAAAGCGAAATGGCAAAAATCATGCACCCCTCCGTCTAACGACGAATAGGGTTGAACGGGAAGCTTTCCCGTGATGGATTCTTTGGTTCGCCAATCCCACACTGCGACTACGTGCTACTCAAGAGGTACGCACCACTTTTCTAGAATACCCACGGCAACTCTCGGGTGTGCGCTCCGTAGGCCTAACGTTTGGGTTTGGGGTGTACGCAGCGAATCGCCACCTGCTGCTTGGCGTTCAGTGAGCAATTTTTACTGCGAAGCGGTATACCTCTACCAGTCAAGGAACTTTTCGTGTCCGCGTCAGCGGAAAATGCCTGGCTAAATGGAAGAATTACTGGAACCGCCAGGAATCGAACCTGGACCAGCAGTGTTACATCAATAAATGGAACACTTAAAAAAAAATTTCTGGGTGAACCGGTCGCATTTTGTGTTCTGTTTCGTTTGACACCGGTATAAACGACGGTAGTTCCCTGTTTATTCAGCAAATAAATAATATCGATTTCCGCCTATGGGAAAATGGCGGCCAATTTAATGGACGTCCAAGCTGATCTTGGAACGAAGGCGCCACCTGGGATATGCAAAACGAAACGCGCGATGGCGATTCCCAGTAGGAAGGAGCCAGATGAGGTAGCAGACGGACAGGAAACCTGTTTTGTCGATAGTTAATGATGGCTACAGATGATTACTTAAGAGCTCATACGAATCATACTTAGCTATTTCTACTGTTCATCGTTGTCAATACCAGTCATCCGCTTTTGGATCGTCTGTCGCCTGCTGTGCCAAGTTACCCCGCTTTCCAAAATATAGCTCACGATTCTTTGTTTAGTTTTCTTGCCTCGGTATTCTTTTACTTTTATTATGCTGGGCGTGCGTGTCTGTGCTTGGGACATGGCGTCATGAGATCATTTACTGCAGGTGAACAGGCTGCCTTTTCGTCTGCAGTGGACGATCTCATGACGCCATGTCACAACCGCAGACACGCACGCCCAGAATAATAAAAGTAAAACGACACGAAAGCAACAAACGTGAACAAAGAATCGCGAGCTTTATTTTGGAAAACGTGGTAACCTGGTGCAGCAGACGACAAGTGATCCGAAAGCGGATGACTGGTATTGACAAAAATGGACAGTGGGAATAGCCAAGTATGATACGTATGAGCCCTTATGTAACTATATGTCGCTTTCATAAACTATCGACAAAAGAGGTTTTCGGATCGTCTACTACCTCATCTGGCTCCTCCGTACCGGGAATCGCCATTGCGAGTTTCGTTTTGCGTATCCCAGGTGGCGCCTTCGTTCCAAGATGAGCTTGCACGTCCAAATTAGCCGCCATTTTGCCATAGGCGGAAATCGTTTATATATTTTCTTAATAAACAAATAAGTAACGTCATTAATCCCGGTGTCAAACAAAATAGAACACAAAATGCGACCTTAGTGTGAAGTTTGAGCGCGAACGGATCAGCGGTTCGCTCAGAAAAAAAAATTGCAGTGTTCTATTTATCGATGTAACACCCTGCATGATACGACGTATTGAGCATGCAAGCTGGCTGAGTGCCATAAATGATGTGTAGTGGGCACAACGGGTTGAATATGATATTACGCTACATTTAATGGTGTAAAACTGTTGCAAGAGATAAATAAAAAGGAATGATGGTTTAAGAATGAAAACGATTAGTTGCTTCCCACGGCGGGGAAATAGCCAGAACACCGCTGACAATGTTATGCTGCCGTGGGTTTCATTGCGCATCTCGTGTGTTGTTTACTCCATCTGGGCGAGATATTATTCGCTACTGCGGAAAGCGAAGGTTAAGCGACACCTTGAACACGACAAGCTCGAAGTTATGACCTTTAGTGGGTAAAAATCCCCCTTCCTACCTATAATAGATTTTGTCTCCCGGCATGTGCGGCGCAATTTCTCGACTTCTGCGCTACACGCGCGGCACTAAACGGTCTGGTCGACAGATAAAAAATAAAGCAAGAAAACAGGGCACACAGCTCCAGACAAACACAGCGTTGGGTGCATCCGGTGCGCGTTTCACTTCTGTCTCGACGTTGCGGCGCGCAGCAGGTACCGAAATCAGCAGATGGTGCCGGCTTTGTGCAGCGACGGATATCCGCTGTTCATACAGCGGCTTACAGCGCTCCTGTAGAGGACACAGAAGTATACGACTACAACAACATAAAAAAAAATATTTCTGCTGGATGTGGAGGCCGGGGTATCTAAGTTCTTTTACTATTAAAGCGAAGCCCTAAAGTTCTCACTGATGGCGTCTGTAACGCCCTGCAGGAAAGCGATAGAACAAAATTATAGCAGTTCCGCTCAGCACGGAAGCTGTCGGAAGTGCAGAGCAGTGATTCGGCATAATGGGCTGTGGTGCCGTTATCTGCACATTGCTACCGCTCCTCACGCTCTTCCCTTCCCTGTCTCACTCCTCTCTTGATGAATTTAACAGAAGTTTCGTCCAATGCAATTCAAATTCACCGCCTTCACAAGGCTAGCGCGTTCTATGCCTGGAACAGCCCAAGCGGGAGTGCTGTTCTTTTTGTGCTTGCTTTCATCTCGCACTTGCCTTACTGCGCAGTTTGGAACGCGTTTTAAATGCAGAGCATTTCTTTAACTCGCATGTAGCGTCCGATGTCCGTCCGCAACAGCTCAGCGCGCAGGCGCGCCCTCTCCCCCACTCCTCCTCTCCCGCATCACGCTACCCTCCTCGCTCTCAACAACAGGTCCACACCCCTCCCCCTACACTATATAAAAAAATAATACTTACCGGCGCCAGGTTTCGATCCCACGACCCTGCGGGCGGAACGCAAGGTACATGGTGCTCTACCCACTGCGCCACAAAGACGACACAGAATGGAAGGCTATGAACGCGCCTTATATCCTTGACTCATTCAAACTACGTCAAGAAGCTGCTGATACAACGCATTCACTACCTGTGGGCGGACCGCGAGGTACATGGTGCTCTCCCCACTGCGCCACAAAACCGACACAGAATGAAAGGCTATGAACGCGCCTTATATCCTTGACTCATTCAAACTACGTCAAGAAGCTGCTGATACAACGCATTCACTACCACCGACTCCCCAAACACTAAACGTTAACGCAATACACCCACCCCCTATGCGACGCATTTACTCGAGTCCCCCTCGCGGGGAGATGGGCCCTTTTTTCGCTTACTATTGTAAAAACCAACCCAAGGGGCGTTCCTAATGAAATGGACGTGGCGGCTGCCGGTTATTTACGCAGATTTTGCTTGGAATTAACCTGCAGTTTTTTTTAAAGATGATAGTCTTTCTTGGGCTGCTTCAACCCAGAAATTTTGGTCTGTCTGTATGTCTGTCCGTCTGTCTGTCTGTGACCCGATTCAGCCACCCGGCCAAACTAAAACAAGGCCTGTGCAATAGTCCTATATAGTCACAGCTAAATGTGCCCGTCTAAGTCCGGTGTAATGTTCATACTTGTCAATATTGGTGAACAACAACAACACATTACGCAAATATACGACAACTGATATTTGCAGCATTCCTTTATAAAAAATCGTACATGTTCGATTTTTGCGAGATTAATACTCCATCAACTCCAGAAAAAAAAATCCCTCCGCCGTCGCCTGCTGTCGCCCACGCCACTATAGCTTCTGGCGCCGTTTTAAGAAATCAACCGGCAACAGTTACGAAAGGTCCCACTAGATAGATTCCACGCTCTGCTTGCAACGCACGTGGAGTAGAGAAACGCGGTTCTATAAACGTTGAAGTAGGGCGCCTCGATTCACGCGCGTCTTCGCCGTACGGCAGCGTTGGCATCGGGACACCCGGTTTGGAGCAGTGGAACGCGGGAAATTTAAAATGATTTAAGCAAACCTTTGGCGTCTTTACCTTGGGAGGAGCGCGACGCAAGAGGAACAACATGAGAGGTGAGCGGGAAAGCGAAGGGAGGCATTTACTTGACAAAAGTCGATAAAGACTATCGTCTTTTGACGACATTTGCAACGAAAGGAGCAGATACGCGGCCATTTTTTTTTTTTTCGCGCTAAACAACGGGGAGCTGTATGACGAGCGCGAGCGGTTCAGGAGTTTCGAGCGGTTATGATAACATAAAGTGCTTGTTTTTCGAAGTCTCTGTTTGAGTCTCTTACTCCGCTACGCCGTGGGGCTCTGCTTGGGTCCGTTACGATGCTACGCCGCCTGATTGCGGCAGCGAACTACCTACGACGACAAGGCGGGACCCTAAAGTGCCCTGCACTTAAAACGCTTCAGTGGCAGAAATCACTCCCCTGGGTCACTCGCATTACGAAGCCGGCATCTATCCGATTGCTCCATTTCGACCTGGCCGAAGGGGTTTCGAGAACTTAGACGACAACCAGAGAATCCGACACAAGAAAGCTTCGCGGTCAACCCTCGTCGTCGTTAGACGGAGGGCTGACTGCTTTTTTTACCGACATCTTCGGTCCCAATATAGTCGTTTTGCTGGATACTTCCCGTATTACTACACACACACTCTTTATTTGACCAGGCGGGTTGACCAGCGTTTGCTTGACAGGTTATTCTATAACCTGTCAAGCAAACGCTGTTCAGTATATTCTGAGGTGTGCTAAGTTTCTTCTACTACGAAGTACTGCACAATTTCCTAGGCTCTATACAAGTCGGATAGTTATGACATAGGCAAGCCGGGTATAGCCTATTCATAAAAAGTGCGAAGCATGCAAGAATCAGCCAGAGCACAGGATGTGATGACTCCGATAAATCTTCCTCTTCAAAAATGTGCATACTATCGTCACACAGACGCGGAATTCATAAGACGCTTAGTTTTGACAGTAGCCCAATCCCAGCACCATTTAATGTGCTTGTAGCTCTAGCCAATATACGCGACAGCGGAGGGCATATCGAGCGAATAAAGTTGGCTTAGAAAAACGTCTGGACGTGAGTGCGTACCGTACTGTCTTTGTCAAAATTTTCTAGGCCGCGCCAAGAAGTTCGGCGCCAGAAACAATTCAAAGCACAAACGTAACGTTGAATGTGAACGTCTTCGACGTAACTTTGGGCTTGGGTTAAACTTGAGGAAGAGGCAATTTCAGAGAACGCCTCTAAATAGCACAAAAACGACGTCGGCAACTCGGACATTCAGCGCAGTGCAGTGACCGAACACTGCGAAAAAGTTGACCACTGGGTTGACTTTGACGGTGCGCAGGGGATCGGCACCGAAACAAATTACTCATAAAGAATCCTCCTCAAGTCCTGGCACATACAAGACACTCTGGGAGGGCTGAATAGATCCCTAGGCGCCCTTCCCGAAATTTACGCCCACGGCCTCCGACACGCAAGGGCAAGACACGAGTAAAAGAAACGAGTAGCCACCTTATACAACTGCTGCTTATGGTCGAATACGGTCACTTCTGATGAAGGAGCCGAGTAGGCTCCGAAAAGTTGGGATCGCTTTTAATAAACGTCCTTGCGTGGTGTCTTTGCCTCTTCCTCAAATTTACGTTCAGTCGTAAGCGAATCAATTCATGACGGTAAAAAAGAAAGAGGCTTTCGACAGCGGTCCGGCGTAAAACATTTCAGTCTAATTCGAGAGGCAAGTTTGTATTTTGAATTCTCTGCGGCCTATTAGCTTTCATCATGGCGCAGGAGCTTCTGACAAAGACCGTACGCACGGGCAATTTTTCTTTTAGAACCAAGCAGAGATCACATTACGTGACAAAATTATTCAGAAGACCACACAAATCTAATCTGAAACATTCCGTGGGGCTATATTCGCTAAGACCTTGAAATGTTTACGGGTAGCGAGCACAGCCTTCGCAACTGTTTTAGTGTACTTATGTGATTATCTAAACTCTAAAGAACTGCTATTCGAGTATCTCGTATAACACGACTGAAAACACTGCGACGCTTCACCTCATTAGGTGTGTTAGGAGCCCCTTCTTTCAGGGTCTTAAGGTATCGCTATCACGAACTGATCAAGAAATTGCGATACGTTTCACCTTACCTCAATTAAAGGTAGACCAAATTCTAAAAATCCAAGCGCTCTGGCACCAATAAAGTAAATGGAATCGCTTTTTTTATTTGTGGACTTTTTTTTCCTCGACTAAGATCTTTTCATTAGTATGAAGATTTGAAATTGCAGCAGCGTTAGGTAAACTAAAATAAACTGCGAAGTTTCGCCCCCTTAATCGCCATTTGGTGTCTCGAAAGTTTGATTTTTCCGGGCTCTTTGTGTCCTGTGCACGGGCAATGCAGAATGAACCTGGACTTTACAAGCGACGAGAACTTTTGGTCCTGCTTCCTGGGTTTGCTCATCCACAACCTCCTGCGCACGGGCATAGATCAGAGCGTCGTCCAGAGGTACATGGCTTCGAGGAGTCTGAAGGACGCCAAGAGGTAGGATACGTTCTTTCTACTGCGCGATCGTAAGCTTGAGGGACGTCCTAGAGGAACAACGAGATGAGTGCTGCTTCATTCGCAACGTTTGCCGCACACGCACTTCACAATACGACGACCAGTCGAACTGGCACATTTAGGCCTAGTTGTGGACGCCCAGAGTCCTCTCACCTTGGCCTACAACCTAGCTTGCACTATGCACTGCGTCGCAGCCGTAAAACTGACAGCGTAACTGAGCCGCCTAAAATGTTGCCCGGAACGGCGGAGTTGTGGCTGTGGCAAGGACTCTGCTGTGGCGTAGCGAAGCATGCAGAGTAGTTCCGACCGTACCTTTGCTCACTCCTACGTAGCCTTGTGACATTGGTGCCGATGGACGCAAGTTCAGCTTCGCAAAGTATACAACGCAAGTGGAGTTTGCTTAAACAAGCCATGAACAGTTCGTGCAAACAGTGGGTAGCAGCATGAAAAATTAACAATTGAGATTTAGGAAACGGAAGAAAGGCGAAGCTCTTTTTTCTTGAAACGTTTTAGGGCAGGGGGGCGGGACAGCATTTCTGGTGTGAAAAATTTTATTTCCTATCAATGGTTACGTACGGTTGCCCCTTCTTCTCCCTCGCGCGCTTGACTTTCAAATTAGCCCGGCAAAACTAACTGCGGCTCGTTTCGAATTGGCTTTGACTTGGATTGCTGAAGCCGCCTATGGACACGCCTTAGGACGTAGTATATTTCTTGGCGTTGCCGTAACAAACGCGTGTTACCCTTCTCGAAATATCAATACGAAAAATTGGGGTTGGAAATCCGCACCGAGACGTTGTTATATACTTCGTAGCATTCATGAGTGAACAGCCTTCCTCGGTAGATTTTTTCTTCCTTTTTTATGCACGACACGTGCGAAGTCACTACAGTGGGTAGGGTCACTTATCCGCCGCGGTGGCTCAGTGGCTAAGGCGTTGTGCTGCTGAGCACGAGGTTGCGGGTTCGATTCCCGGCCGCGTCGGCCGCTTTTCTGATGGAGGCCAAAAGCAAGAACGCCCGTGTGTACGAGATTTCGGCGCACGTTAAAGATCCCCAGGTGGTCAAAATTAATCCGTAGCCCTCCACTACGGCGCGCCTCATCACCTGCGTTGCGTCGGCGCGTTAAACCCTACAATCAATCAATCAATCAATCAATCAACGGGTGGGATCACGTAAATGGAGCACATCAGCGGCGCCTCGCAAGAAAATGACAGTCGGGGCAGCGATCAGCAGTTTAATTTTCCGTACTTTTTTTTCGTCTTTGAGTTCATTGCGTGGGGGCGGTGAATCAGTTAAGCGTGAACCGTATGGGGGCGTTTTCTGCTCGCGAAAACGCGCCAGGCACGCCACAGGCGCGCTGACGCTGCCGCGTAACCGCCCGCACGCTGCGCGCCCCGCGGCCGGCGGCGGCAACATGGCGGCGGCTTCGGCAGCGAAGTGGTGTCGGGAGCTCGAGCGCCGCTTCTAAGCGCCCTCTAAAATGCCGCTCAAGGCACGCACGGAGTTGCTTGTGCGCTAAAGGAGCTTATAATGTGGATGAAAACGGTACTATAAAACATCATCCGCGTCGCTAGTGAAAGCGCCCATTCAATATCTGCTGGGGTGGTAAGCCTAAACGTCCCCGGCGGAGCCAGCCGGATGTCTCGAGCGCTTCGAAACCGCAGCCATGAGGCGCGCTCCTCCCCATTGGCGCAAGTCGCCAGGCTTTTCCCACTGCCGCGCGCGACGCGCGTCAACATCTAGCCAAGGCAGATGCTGCCGCGGGCGCGGAATCGTCGACGCGGGCGTCGAAAACACGCACGCGCAATGCCGACGCGCGCGAATCGCGTGAAAAAACGTTCCATGCGGTTCGGCCTTTAGACCTTGAACTGGTTAGACTAGTTCTCTTTTTATTCCTTATATTTTCCCGCCACTCTACGTGTCACGCACGAATTGTGTGACGTCACGACGGTGGGAAGTGGCAACCCTCTACAACAATCCTTATAACCTATTTTTATATAAAGTATTCAATGCATGTTTTTAATTGCCAACAGCGTGGGGCTCGCTTGTGTACTTGGGGTTCATCTTAATATGTCCAGTGCAATCTGTGCGTTAAGCACTATGGTCATGCATGTACCATGTGAAGAGTGAAATTATTTTGGGAAAGTTTTGTCATATATACGTGGTCTTCGGGCTCAATGCTATAAAAAGCCCATAGATAGCCCTGGTGGATTTTCGCAGGAGGATTAATTGGTTAATTGAATGAATCTTTATTTAAACGAGCAAATGACTGTTGTTACGGGTGAAGGTGTCCTCATTCCGGAATACATTGGCACTGCCCACACTCATCACCCCTCACCAGGGAAGCCCTCCACTGCTCTATACAGGGGTTGGGGGATGGAGTAAGGTCACTATGCGAACATTCCACAGACATGGCGACAAGCTCAACGCTCTTCTTACGTATTCTCATGAAGGCCAGCAAGAAAAACCCTACAGAAGCTTTCACACGGAAAAGGTGGGATAACGGGTAAGCACACACTGCTGTGCTACACACCGAGCCCCTGTCCAGTCGGCTTCACTACTACACAGAAGTTCAGTCGGCTGAGAAGACATGTTTAGGGTCTTATAAAGAATCTGATATCAGAGTATAAAGACCCCGGGGCTTTTTATTGAACACCTCCAGTTCACCCCGTATGTCCCTTATGGAGCGCTCGCTTATCGAGCGGTATCTCATCATACGTTACGAGAACACGGGCGCGTTTTCTCGTTAAGTAGCCATAGAAACGCTTACGAATGTAGAAGTAAATCCGTAACCAGCACCTGCGTCGTCCCTACCTTTCTTTCTCCGTGTTTGTATGCGCTGGTCAGTATGAGCATATTCCAACTCGCCGAATTGCTACCTTGCGGCAGAAAACTGCGCTAACTCGGTAGCTTGCACCCCAGCCCAAACTAATTCTAAGCCTAGCTTCTTTCTTGTGGCTTGAATCGGCCCTGACAACTTCTCCAACAGAGTTATATATTCGTTCCCCTCTTCTACTATGTCATGACCTGGGCTGAAGGAGACGCCCTTAAAGCGAAAGCATTAACTGCCCCATTGAGCGGAAAAGCCGGTGTCTGGCGTGCGGCTTCCCTATAGGAGCGAAACGGCTCCTACCTCTTATGGGTTGCGACCCGTAAACCACATACCCGCAGAGGCACAATGGCCAACACTTGGCCTGGATATTTTTCATGTTATGCCAGTACGAATAGTTATTGTTACATACCCACAGCGTAGTACATACCCGCCGAGGTGTATTGGCCAACACTCACCTGCGGGTTTTCTGTAGCGGCTCCTAAACTCGAATTGGCTGCGTCGCGTCCCATAAAATGTGTCATAGCCTGAAATCCCCATTGGCTGTAACACGTCATGTGACCGCGAACGCAACAATTCTACCTTGGGCACCGGGCTCAGCACGCAGCGGCACAGCCACCACCAGCGAGCCAATGGGCTGCGCGCAGCACACGGCGGCGCCCACCATGCCGGCAACCCCATTTGACAGTTGGACATTAATGCTTTCCCATTCATAACTCATAACAAGTGCTAAGGTGTCCTCGGAGTGTCCTGGATGTTTATTTAGCTGTACTTGTGATATATTTACATTGATTTTAATATCTAAGATTAAGCTTTATAAGCACAGTTCCTGGAGCTTTCTTTGCAGGCCTTCCGGCGATTCACCGAAGAAGATGACGTCATCCGCAAATCTCGTGTGGCTCCAATGTTCTCCATTTAGCCGTAACCCCGGCTTCCCCACAATGGCAATAATATGCTACATTACGCTGCATGCAACTTAAGTCGTAGTGTTGAACGTTTTACTCACTAAATCATCAGAACCTTAACGACATGAGTAGACGAAAGGGGAAGGTTGCACGTGATTCCTCTATCTTAGATAGCGGCAGTACTATGCGAAGTGCAACGAGAGCATGTAAAGTCTGTCCCATACCTCGGATAAATCGTGAAATTTGTGCTAGCTGCTCTCGCATGCCAGCGTTGCTTACATATCGCCGCGATACATCCACATAACATTTCTTTCTTGGTGGGACAACGGAGATCTTGTCCACATAAAGCAATTGTTTTTTTTTCACTCTTTTCGTCCTTCATCTCAGCAAAAGTTGTATTACCTTATGCTCGAGTCAACACACAGCTAATTTTTTAACCACTCCGCACCTGTAATCTAAACGACCTGCCGGTTGTGTGTCGAAACTATAAAACAGCTTTATTAGGCTTACTACAGGCAAAGTTGCTCCGAAATGCAATCAGGGACCTGTACGACGCCATCCGACAAAGACAAAAAATTTGCCGTGGTTTGACGCGGTTTAGCCAAGTTTGTCGAGTTGTAGCTCGGTTTTCGCGCCGAGAGAGCGCACGCACACACAGCTGCACCTGCAAGACAAAACATGGACGCTGTTCGGCGCAGTCGGCGCGCAGACGCGAACGCGCAGTGAAGTTGATGCAGCCAGCGCCTAGCACCTTGTATTATTTCATAATGGCCCGCCCCTTATTCTTTCCCCTATCCTACTCTCCCACCTCCTCCTATTGGAACGAGAGCGATTAGACGCTTTCACTTCCCAACAGGCGTATGCTTGACCTTGGCTGAGCTTGAAGTCATATTGACCCTACGAGGAACAAGGCGTTTTCTGGCTTTGTACCTGAAGTAATAGAGCTTTCACCCTAAAAAAGGGCCTGCATTTCTTTGGCAAAGCCAGCGAAGGCTGATAGCGCGACGAGGAACCGTCGACCGGTAGTGCTGTTCGCAAGGGCAAACGAAACGTGTTCCGTTACCGATTACTGCTCCGCATCGCGCGCGTGAATTTGTGTCGTAAATACAAGGTTATGGCCACCTGCTTTCTGGAGCTCCGGTCCTCAGCCTAATGGGTGAGTTAGCGAACTCCTACGGCGTCTCGTTAAGATTCCCATTTTCCAATCACCACGGGGATGTAAGTGCGAATTCAAACCACAGATATACATTTACTTCTGATAGATATGTGCGCGCAGCGCGCAGGCATCACGCATGGATTTATTCCCCTCAAGTGCACTGTTTCACGCTTTTGAAACTTTACGGACCCCTAATCGGGGGAAGTTGGTGACGGGGAGAGGATCAACTGCTTGATATCGGATCGGGTCACACAATAGCGGACAAGCGCTTGTAGCATGGCATGGATAGTCCATCACCTTCATTGTCCAAGTCTTATTTGGTACCCGCTCTTCACCATGACCTTTAAACGATACAACCCCTCTTTATCTTGGTCTCAATAGCACTTACAACGCTGGATCAAGCCTTTTGATGTTTTCCAGGACGATGTGCATTGGTGTCTTCCTGAACACCTTTTACATGACCATCATAGGACTAATGGCCATGGCCTTGATCTACTGGTATAGGGACTGCGATCCTGTGTTGGCCGGCGCCATTCGAAAGTACGATGAGGTAATACCTTGATATTGCTCCTTCCTTTGGAGTGCTGGCCTCAACGTCTCAAACGACTGCAGTCTCATACATCACATGCAAATGATCTTAAAAAATGTTTACCTGAAAAAATGTTAACTCCACTGTTTCCTTTCAATATTCGTTTTCCAGATTTTACCTTACTACGTAAAGGAACACCTGTTGAATTTCCCGTGTTTTTCTGGGCTTTTCTTGACCGGTGTCGTCAGCGCTGCCACGAGGTAGTACATGTCAATCATTAAGTATCTTCACGTTCGTTTTCCTTTAAATGCCCATACTAATACCTTATGATTCTTTTGCAGCACAATATCTTCTATTGTCAACTCTCAAGCAGCTGTCTGCTACATGGATGTTGTATCCCAGTTTGTTAAACTGGAAGAACGCAAAGCAAGCCATTTGACCAAGGGACTTGGTGCGCTATACACTCATTCCTGGTTCAAACATTCATCAGTTTTACCATATAGCTTCAAAGAGTACAAACAATTGTTCAGCAGACGGGCGCAATAGTGCGCAGGTAACATGCATTATAATCACTTGACAAGAGCATTTTCAGCAACAGTTGGGTCAATCGCCATTCATCCAAACAACAGTTCGCGCATATAGGGAGCCGAGTCAGGTACCACCCATATCTACGGCAGAGTCGGGCGGAAGGGTCGTGTGGTCCACTTCGACCGTCACGTTTACATCTGCGGTTTGCGCAGCGGAAACGCTCTCGCTGACTACCAGGCTGTTTAGACGCAGAAAAAAGATTTATCGCCGCGAAAGACACGGTCGGTGAAAAGGACGGGACGGCCGCGCGACGTTTCCGACGACGAGGAAGTCTACGTCCACCGTAAAAACATGCCGGTGATGATGTCAGTGTGCAAGCACAAGTGTGAAGCCTCGCTTTACGTCGGTTGCAACCTTTGTGCGGGACCCGCCATTTTCTTTAGCAGGGAAACCAAGTTCATGCGTATTTCACGTCCTCTGCGCTTGGAGCTCTCTAAGCGCAGAAAACGTGATACACGCATGAACTGGTCTTCCCCGCGGCCAGTCGCTTCCAGGGCCAACGGGCGCATATGCGGATGCCAGCGTTATCGGGTGCCCTGGGTGCGTTCCCCACGGCGATGCGCTCCCCATTCAGTTACGCTGCAGAAACCGGGGTACTGCGGTGCCCGAGTGTATGTATAGCCGGCTGTCGCTACTGTGCCCGTTTCCATCGAGCGTCCATAACCCCTTGAGATCGACTAGTTTTGGCAGAAGCAATAGGATACATTTTTTTTTTCATTCTCGAGCAGTCATAGAAGAAGCCATTATATCCGACATTAAACGCTTCAGCGCAAGTATAAATTTTCGTCGCTTATCAACTCCCAAGAATCTCCCAAAGTTGTTCATCACCTCGTCTTACGAGGATAGTTCTAGAAAGATTGCGATCGATGCTTGCACATCTCGCAGAAATGCCAGTTTGAGCATATCAGATGTTGAAAAGCCAGGAAAAAAAAAATCGTTTCGACAAGGGAAAAGTTAATTAGGTGGCTTACGCATGAAAATATATTCCATGCTCTAGCTTTCGGGGTAACACAATTCAAATGAACCAAAATATGGGATGAAAATGTGAACTTCTGGCTTCTAATTCTAGTGCCCCCAATAATATGCTGACTGTACTACAGAACAGAAAACAAGTTTTCGCGCTGTCGGTCACCAGAACTCAATAACCTAGACCATTCAAAAATAAAGTTCTCTCTCTCTCTCTCTCTCTCTCTCTCTCTCTCTCTCTCTCTCTCTCTCTCTCTCTCTCTCTCTCTCTCTCTCTCTCTCTCTCTCTCTATCTCTCTCTCTCTCTCTCTCTCTCTCAAAGCTTTGCGTTTTACACTGTTGAGAACGAAGTCATCTTTACTCAAAAACTGTTTCCTAAGGTTACCAAAACGACCCCCGTGTCCCTGAAGCAGCTCATTCCACCATGATTTTTAAAACTAAAGAAGAAAAACAAGCTGCGCAGGCTGGAACTAAACTTTAATTTGTGAAAGCCACCGCTGTTTTCCGCACGTATAGGTCATGTGTACAGAGCGGGACAAAAAAGGTTGTTTTATTGGTGCCATGCAGACTATATGTTACTTGTCGAATATGAATGTGTTGCGGCGCAAACTGTCTATAGAAGCATGCACGCATAATGAAGGTCTAGTAATTTGGCTATTGTCTGTGTATGAATAGCAGAATAACTAAAATTCTGTTTAGAGAGAGATCCCACAAGTCCTACCAAATTAAAAAGCAACAAAGCATCGTTTGCAGATTTCTGTACCGGCTCGATAACACTGAGGTCAGGCAAAAAAAAAAAAAAAGACAGTTACGAAGAGACGAAGACCTATGTCACCCGGAAATAGCCAGCCGGAAAGAGCAGAAAAGCGGTGGGAGAGAACGTAACTACGTGAGTTATTGGTTCAAGTTGTAGGAGGGCGGAGTATTCTCTTCGTTGGTTCGAGGGAAAAAAAACAGTACTGCGTCGAAGACAGGAACCTCTCCAGTTGCACCCCTTACTTCATAGATACGTAGGCGCAACGTAAGTTACTTCATTTCATTTTTTTTTTCTCAACGTCTTGGCTTAAACAGCATCGTGGCTGTGTAAACATGTCTGACATAAGCGCATTGCATTAATATCCCGTTTGAGCACCGCCTTCTCCGTGAAAAGAAAGCCATCACGGAACGTCATTGTAATAGGATGCTCTTAGAGAGCATGTTACTCCTAGCAATAGCCGAGATCAAGAAGTATCACAGCGTTCAGATTAAACTTACACGAAAAGCAGTCGGATCGGTGTGATAAGAAGCCATTTCTCTTATCTGGAAGGCGATGCTTTGATAGGTGCTGGCATCATTGCGCTCCTGCTGCCACCATGTTTTGTCGTTTACTGCTTACGGGCCGGGCCGCCTAACGTTTTTAATGTTTCGTACTGCAGCATTTTTCTTTGGAATTCTCATGACCCTGTACTCGCTCATCGTGCCTCAGTTGGGATCAGCGGTTCGCGTGAGTTGTGGAGTCTTTATAGCGGTTAATTATGAATAAACGGAAAACAGTTCTAAGGATCCTTTTTACTTTCCGGCAGGTTGTCGTTATCATGCACAATGGAGCTTCTGGTCCGTTTGTTGGGATGTTTCTTCTTGCGTTTTTATTTCCCTGGGCGAACAGCAAGGTAAATAACTAACAAGTTTATGTTATTTTGATTAAACAGCTAATTGCTTCTTTGCGTAATTGCTTCTTTGTTGTTGTGGCCATGACAGGGCGTGGTTGCAGGCACACTCCTCACCACGGCACTTCAGTTCTGGCAGATGTTCGGGAAGATCTACTACGGCATCAAAGCTCCGTTAATGCCGGTCACGACTGAGTACTGCGCTGCTAACTCGAGCATGATGACGATGCATGCCACACACAACTCATCTTACATTGCCAGTCCCAGGTATTATCTCCTTCTCTTGGTGGAAATGTTGGATATCGGTGCGATTTCTCCCCATTAACGAACTTGGCCAAAGCAACCCCCCGAAATCATGCACGGGGCGCCTCTATTGCGAAGTACACAACATCATTTAAAACAACGACCGCCCGTAGTTAACATGCAAGATAAAAATATCATAACCGATATTGCACGGCCAGCGTTAATTGCCACAAACGTAGCAGCTATTTATGGACAGATATACTGCGGTGGTCTTTAGCAACAAATATAAATGTTGCCAGGCAGCGTTATTTCAAACACGTAAAGGGGCAGCTACCTGACACCTATTAATTTCTAGAACCAACCCAAGACCAATAATATGTAAACCAGAAGTGAAAAACTTGCATAAACTTAGATAACTTACATAAAGCCAACCAGAAAGATTTCAAGAGAGCAACAGATCGACAGAGACAAAGCAAAGTAAAGGCTAAGATATAATTATCCATAGAGCGCATATCGATCAAGCTACAGTGTGCAGAAAAAAGGGGGACAAAATTAAAAGAGAAATTCAAAGAAGGAAAGGGTAAAAGCATGAAGGCACAGTAAAGCGGGCCCCGTCGCCACGGATTTGACAAGCGATCACACAGCAAAAAAGACCCGCTAGGAGTGCCTTAATGCCGCTTCGTGGTGAGAATGCGCATGACCAATGTCTGGAGCCTTTACTCAACTTGAACGCTAATCGGCTCTTTTCTGAGCGTGTTTAGAACGGTGCAATGTTGGCGCCTCTTGGAAGCTAGTTTAGTACATGTTCGCCGCGTGTAGCCTGCCTACTGATTCATGTACTTTGCCTGAAACGTCGAATTAACGCAAAGCCGAAAGCAACCTCTTTGTGAAATAGATTTAAAGCTCAGCGATGTTTGTACCATAGAGAGAGAGAGAGAGAGAGAGAGAGAGAGAGAGAGAGAGAGAGAGAGAGAGAGAGAGAGAGAGAGAGAGCAACAGTTAATTGTGGAGCTGACGTTTAGCCCTCGTTTACAGATTAAATGAAAGTATAGTTTGTATGCGCACTTGAAAAAGAGAGAGAGAAAAAAAATTTGCCACAACAAGCTTAGTTAGGGTCGTCATGCCACAGCCTGGATGGGAAACGGCCAGTCTCAAGTTCTCGCAGGGGTTGTCGCAAACTCGAAGGCAAAGGCCGCTAGCTCTGGGTTATCTTGAGGCATATTTTATGACTGAGGGCAGCCGGGAAGGGATGCCAGTCGTAAGGAGGGGGCGGTCGTCGGTGCCGTTCTGAAGGTAGTGCACGGCAGTCAGGTTTGCGGCAAGTGAGACGCGAGAGGATCCTACCCATATGGTGGATACGTCCGGTGGGGGCGAATAGAAGTGTTATGGGATAGCCAGAGCATAGACGCGGCTTTATGGGAGAGGGATGGAAGGGTGTGAAGGGTAGCATCTTACTGGGTGCTGTTGAATAGCGCTTGCAGAAATAAAAACCATCTGAAGCAAAGTTCAGGGCAACGAGCCCACTTTCGTAATTTCTTCCGAAGCCTGTCTACATTTACACGGTCTTAATCTGGTTGGCAAATCCTGCATCAGAAGCGCCGCTTCCCTTTGAGCAGCCTCCTTAGCCGATTTGACGAAGACTCCTGTGACGTATTGGGTGCAACGCTCATGGCTGGCTCTGCGGCTGACACCTGGCTCTGCTGAAGGCCTCCCGTGGGGGAGAGCAAGAGGGCAATGCAGTTGCCGTGATTCTAAGAAAACACTGGATGCGAAGGGCGGACAAGAAGCGCGATACTTCGCATTAACACATGCGCGTCACCTCGAAGTGGAAAACAACAACCCGGTGCTGCCCAATGGAAAATCGACGGAAGTACCGGTGGAGAAAAACTACGATGCGGCGTACCGTCGACAATGCTGAGCGACGTTTTGTTTGATGCTAGCCCACCATATATGCCTACCTGCCTTGCACCTACCAGAAACAGCAGCAGCTACGCTAAATCATGTTCTTCCTTATCCCGTGGCTCCTCACGCGATGTAGCGGTGGCCGCGGTATTGAGCAATCTACCAACGGACATATTTCAAAGTAGGAGCTCTGTAAAATACCACAACGTCGTGTTCAAAATAAGACAAGGACTGGACAGGCTGAAGAGGATTTTTTTACATTTGTTAGCATAAAAAGTTGGGGCCTAGATAATGAACGTCGGTAGGATTTTGTCTTGAGGGGGGCACACCGGTTGGGGTGGGGGCAACCTCCCCTTTTGCAGCGCCCTGCAGACGCCCGTGGCCCAGATCATGCATACCGCATAAAGCTTCAAAAACTGAGCTAGTAGCCTGAAAGCAAGACAAAGGTGTTTTAACGCGGCAACCAGTCGTTCCAAGTTCCGCACGGCACAAAAAGCGTTTCTCGCTCCAAGCAGGCGACCGATGAGCGGCTGACGCCCTCACCTTCCCTTCCAGGCAGCATTCGAAACGGATCTCAGACATCTGAGTCAACCCATCCATTGGACCAAGCAGGGTGGAGCACATTCAAACGTCGGAGAAAATCCTCATCTTCTTATGTGTGCAGCCGCGTTTTCATGTGCCGCAATGTGCTAGCAAGAATTCCAGTGCTCTCATAACTGTAATTCGGGCAGCTGCAAGATTGAACCACGTGTTGCTAGCTCCCTGCCGCAGGTGAGGGGTGATTGTGCTTCAGCGCATCTTACAAACTTTCGCATGAGTCAAGCCCGGGATGTGCACTGTTTTTTTTTGTTATTAACCGCCTTGCTCAATCACACCAGCTCCAGCGGGCTGCCATAAAAACTGGTATATTGTGTTTGCTTCCCACTTTCTTGATCAAGTGCAAAGCACCGTGAAAATAATGCGCCCCACAAGACGACGCTTATGTCTGGCCTACAGCGTCTCGAGGCTGTTCGCTTTTGCCATGCTCCGCACCTGCTTAGCTACCACAGACACAGGCGGAGGCTTCCTGTAGCCGCCACTCTCCAGCCAGCCACAGTGGCAATGGAAGCTGTTCCACACAGGGTGAGCGCATGGTTTCTTGATTTCTTTTTTAATGAATGAGGCGTGAACTACGCTCCATATGAGCTTTAAGAGTGAACAAGGAAAAGAGAGCCCTTCTTTCTCATCCCCTGCGATACAACCTGCAGGTGGGAAAAGGCCAAACGGGAAAGAACAGATGTGAGACTTGATACTAACTGTATCCTGCAACATTGAGGACACGTTACTCTAAACCACTTCACTCCCGTGATAGCGGACTTTGGACACCACGTACCACTTCAATGCAGGAGAATATGGAGCTTTTTTAGTGAGAAACCACTAAGTGGCTGATTGAGCGAGAAAGCCGCCCTCTCAGAATTGCGGCACACAATTTTTCATTGGCTGCGATGCGTTCCATAGCGCCTGCCTCCGAAACAAAACCCGACGAAAATGAACACCGCGTGTTTCAGAAATAAAACAGAAAGAAAAGGAGAGCGCTCTAAGGCAGCCCTTAGGCATGCGTACAGTCACGTGGCAAAAACGAAGAGGGCGGCGGCAGCCGTGGTAGCTCTCCGGCTGCCGCTCTCATCGCGCCGAACTTCGCACTTTGGCCGCTTCTTCTCAACTCTCCCAGCGGCGCAGCAGTCACCAGCGAGCCGGGGCGCAGAACGCCCTGCGAAGTTCAATTGGACACTCAACGCCACTCAGTTGGGAATTAATGTTTTCGTACTCACCACCGTGCTTAGATGCCCTCGGAGTTAACTAACTTGCTTGTTTTTCGTCGGTGTAACATGAAAGAAAAACCAACCAATGGAAGTTCGCGCCCAATACGTCGCTGGGGGTGGTTTGCTTTTTGGCTGGTGAGTGTGTATGGTAACCATTCTTTCTTCGTAAGCTAAAATTGATCTGAATGTCAGAAATAAATTTAAGGATCTCAATAGGGATCCATATGGCTGAGCCCTGCAGAAGCATTCATGAGCTTACTTTCAAAAGAATCTACTTATTAGCCTTTTTGAGACCTACTCTTTAAAAGTTAGATAAAGGATTGCCGGAGATGAGGAGAAGGCCAAATAAAGCGTCACCTGTTGGTCCAATGATAAAGTCAAGCAATACCGCCTGCCACGGCTTCGTAGTGTTCTCGTCGTCTTCCTGGCATTGTTATTGGTGATTTCTGGTGCCAGAGTTAAAATAGCTTCGCGAAGTAAACAAATTGCCTGCTACCGTATGTTCAAAGTACATAACTGGCCTCAAAAATACGTTTTGATGAAATGCGATAAATTTTGAGTGAAACCAAGGGCTCAACATTAGGCACCGAACCTATAAATTTCTAGTTCTACGCTTCTGGTAAAAGAAGCGAACAAGGGATAGTTTCTGTTATGAAACCATATGCTCTCTCATGCGGCTATCTATGTGAACACTGCGAGTTTACACGGACGCGTACACTAGCGTACTCCAGGCTTCCGATGTGGCAGTTACGGTAGAGTGTTGGTTCCACAAGCGCTGTTGGCCTACCTCATATTGGTAAACAAAAAGTAAAAATTGTAGGCGCTCGCTCCCACAATGCTTTCAGTTGCGCAGGCGCCACCGAAACTGAACATGTCTGTCATTGCTGGAAGCGCGCCGTCCTTTCTTTGTGTCTACTTCACAGTGCGACATCATGCAGATGAGCTGGTACCGACTGTCATTAAAGACACGACAAACGTGCATAAAAACAAAATACACGCGTCATTATAAAAATGCATCGTACCGAAACAAAGGCAACGTAATAAAATAAACGATGGTGTTCTTTTTTTTCCCATAGCAAACGACAGCGTCGGTGTCGGTGCCTCCACTATTGTAGGCAGTATGGAGGACTACAGTTTTCCCTATTTCCTTACAAAGTAAATGTAAATCTACAGGACCATCGCGAATTCCCACTGCCCACAAGAGCGTTTGATAGAGGATAAGTCCTCAACTAGAGTTATGGCCCATGCCAGTCGCTTTTCTTGTCTTACAGCAGCAACGCTGATGTGTTCCCACTCTATCGATTCTCATCAAATTGGGGCGTTCTGGCTTCGGCGGGGCTCACCATTCTGGTCGGTTTGGTCGTCAGTCTACTCACAGGTACGTGCCCGGGCCGCAAGCCGGGAACTGTAAGCTCCTACCATTAGCAGTTGCTGCCATTGCTCACTCTGGCTATGAACTACTACAGGCGAGAGTTTTGGATTTTAGTGCACTGTTTTCACGGTTTGTATTCGCTGCTCAGTGGTTACGGAATAAAAATTCCTTTCACCTGTACACAGAAGTGCATGGTACACAATAAAGAATGTGCAAACAAGCTAGCCACCAAATTATCACTCCGGATAAATTACTCAAATCTTAAATTAAGAACTTCTAGTTGAAGTGAATTTAAAATTCAGCGCACGAATTTTCGTTTGAGAAATTCGTCCCTAGCCAAACACTATATTACCAGTCGTTCTGGAGAGGCAGAATGATTTTACTGTGCACTCCTGGATACTTCCTGGCAATGACAGCTACTACTGCATAAGGTATTTGGCGTAAAACCTGCACTTTTTTTTGCAGTGGTAACAGGTACGGCGGAATATCCAAAGACGCCGCGCACTACCATAATTGCAGTGCGACCGCCCGAAGTGGGAGCAAATTTCTAAATGTTCTTTTTGCTCCATATGGAAAGTGTCAGCACGCTACGAAAAAAAAAACATGTTCCACTTCTTAATTTAATATGGCGGAAGCTGCACCAGGGCTATGAGACGCACCGCCGTGGAGGGCTCTGGATTAATTGTAATGCGACAGCCTTAAAAGGCCCATTGAGGAAAAAGGCTGGTGTACGGAGTCCGTAACAGAAAAAAATTGGCGGATGGCACGCATAGGTGGGAGTCGACGTTATGCGAAGCTTTCATCGTGGCATACTTGAGTTGAAATGAATTGGCGGGTTGTGTTATTTGTTGTCATCGTGCTTGCCATAGTTGCATATTTTAGGGGCGAAGCCCGTTAGGGGCTGGGGCTGTCGGCGTCTCATGTCGTCGTCGTAAGCGTCGTCTCATGTAGTCCCGGTACTAAAACACCAGGAAATTCGTTTACGCCTCGCGCTAGAACGTAACACGTACTAAAAAAAAAAAAAAAACACCGGGACACTCGTTTACGCTTTGTGCTTCAAAGACAAGAGACTTTTACAGCAAAGCTGTATACCTCTACCCCCAACCGGTTTCATCGCCGTGGGAAAAAACGCCAAGGTGATACGAATACACTTATACATTGAATGCTTCGCCCCTCCCCAGGTTTGACGTTAACGGAGATGCCCGGGATTTTTCGGAACGGTGAGCAATGGCAGGTGCGCCGAGCAATGCCAGATGTAAGGAGAAACGTTCGAACATTCAATCTCCTTGGAGAAGACGCCCCCAGCTCCAAGCGCAGAGAATGTGATACACTTTTTTGACACACCACGAGCAAGCAAAAAGAGAACGGATACACTCAGGAACTGGGGCGACCCCGGGATCCCCCCTCCCTGCAAGGCTCCCCCCTCCAGGCTCTCTCTTCCACGCTCCAAATCACTCCTGAAGCGTGGAAGGGGGAAGCATTTGGTTGATAAATGCAGGACTCAAGCTCGTTGTCCAGCGCTTCTTGTATTTCCGCCGCCAGGCTGACCCGTTCCTTCAAGTGGCCATTTGTCCAGGCTCCCTCCACTTCTGGCCGTGGCATTCCACGTGAGCTCCTGTCGATTACGGCTCCTGCATCGCCGGGTTCTGCAGGGAGGTCGCGAGCGTGATAGCTTCACTGCAGATGCTGTTTTTGGGGGAATACCTGTTCGCCGTCCAGCCACGAAAGCTGTACTTGGACTTGGTAACACAGACACAACCACCACCTCTGTACCGTCAGCCTTTTGTCCCTCAGGGTGGAGACAACGTGCTCAAGCGAGTTAGGCAGTCACCCATCCCAGTGGGCCCTAAAGACTTTTTTCCTGCTTCCCCGCGGCAGTGTGGCCAGTCATGGCGCTCAGCAGGAACATGGCTTCTTACTTCTCTAGGCGTGCAGACTGCCTCCTGTGTGGAAAGCGGGAGACTGCAGAACACGTTTTGTTTTCCTCGACTGCAACACAGCGATGTATTTCTGCGGCGAAATCCAATCGTACTTCCGAACGTTGTGGCGCGTCACCTGGCCGGGCTTCAAGTTGCTGTGCGTGGAGGCGCACCACCCCCGTTGTCCGTGCCTGTGTCCTCGCCATAGGCCTCCACTCCCTCTGGAAATCTAGTGTAGATGCAGTGGCCTGCGTCAATCTTTAAAGTTATTACGCCAGTTGCGGCAACAGTCTGAACCCGGCCTTACTCACACAGTGAGATGCTTACGAAGCGGTAGAGACACAGGCAGTTCAATGTGTATCTGCAAGAACAAAGGTTGGATCCTTCAGAGGTTCATTCAGCTAATTGGCTAGGAAGTATTCTCCATCGCATTTTTTACGATAAACGTGTTTTGTCTAGTGCCCTCCGTGGACTGCATTCGGCTTTGCAGGTCATCCTTCTTCACAGAGTGGAAAGGCACTAAGTTTTTCTTCATTGATTTATGCTCATTGTACGCTTCCTAGATTTATGTTTATTGTCATCTTACTACAAAAAAAATTCGGCCATTTTCGCAATTGAGATGCGAAGATTAAGGAAATACCGGAGCTGGCGGTCTTCACTGTCTATAACTTCGCTTTTCTTAGGTTTGCCCCTTTCTTAAGAGAAAGGTGGTTAACAAGCGAAGCTTCCTCCTTGGAAACCGGGTTAAATCAAAGTCCGCAATCCACCCTCCTAAAGTCCAAAATCCAAACTGCCAAAATGCGAAGCCAAAGTCAGCCAAATTACAAAGCCAACGCGAACCCAACGGAAATGATGTGTGCTCCGAATGCGATGATAGCGCAATGGGATAAATGCCGGTGTGATAACGCGAGGGACACAGGTTCGATTAAGACTACCAGAAGCATTTTTTTTCTTTCTTGAGGCGCGCACTCCACACACCTGCTGGGTTCCTTGCCTGCTCGCCACTTTCACACTTCTTGGCCTAGCATTTTCCCCCTCTCTTCTTCGCCGAGTGGAATTTCCTGTTAACGATCAGCCTGGATAGAATAAAGCTTAAACATCTCCGCTGTTAAAACTTTACCGATCTCGTCTGCTGACCTAGCTACTGCTGAATCATGTGTAACCATCTGCATAACTTGTTTATTTATGTGTAAATAAAGTTATCATTAGAAACCAAAAGGCGGTGATGGCGCACTCGGATAGACGTCGACTTCAGAACGCGAGGAACCCAGGTTCGAATCCGATCACAGCAAGCGTTTTATTTTTCTTGTTTAATCATCATCACCACAATCATCATCATCATCATTCGCCCTCTCATCGTGTAAATTTGGCTTTCCTGCAGCGCTTTTTGGTCACAACACCGCCATCCCTGAAGCCAAGGAAGCTTCGCTTTAAAAGGGCATCTGCGCTGGCACATTGCGCAATGCAAAACGCCTTGCACGCATTGCATGCTGTACCTTCGCAAATGCATTTTTTTAAATCAAATCATATGTTTGGCTTCGTCATTCACCGAATTCGCACATTAGGCAACTTCAATGGTGAACTTCAACTTCAATAGGCAACTTCAAAGAGTGCACGCTTGAGTATCTAACCCGCCGCGGTGGCTCAGTGGCTAAGGCGTTCTGCTCCTGAGCACGAAGTCGCGGGTTCGATTCCCGGCCGTGGCGGCCGCTTCGCTTCTGATGGAGGCGAAAAGCAAAAACACCCGTGTGTACCAGATTTCGGCGCACGTTAAAGATCCCCAGGTGGTCAAAATTATACCGGAGCCCTCTACTACGGCGCGCCTCATCGCCTGCGTTGCGTCGGCGCGTTAAACCCTGCAATTACGAGATAATGTATCTAGGTGAGTCGTTGGAACAGCAGCATGGGACCCCCTCAACAAGGCGTTTCGTAAGTTTCACTATTTCCACCGATTGAATTATCTATCACCTCCCCGTGGAATTTTTTGTTGTTGTTTACGGTATCACGCTGAGGCAGGAACACGCGCTTAGCAGCTAACGACAATGTTACTCGGCGCTGTCACGCCCAAGCGGCTGTATCCACGTGTCTGCGGGTCGACAAAGGCAATAGACGCGGCCACAATTCGAATCTCAGTCTTTTTTCTCTCATGTAGAACTGCAGTGAAAAAGGCCACAAGCATTCTTTGCCGAAGGCCGAACGTGAGCAGTGTAGTACCTTGTACCTGCACAAAAAGAAGTAATTGTCGAAGTTAACACATTACATCGCCATATTAGTTTGGATGTATTTCACTGCAAGAAAAAAAGCAAGAAATACATAACCAAATGAAACGAAAAGTCACTCAATTAACTATCTAAAGCCAAATCTAACGATTCGGCGATTCATAGCGAAATCTGTAACCCATCTTCAGTCGCAGTAAACAAAATAAAATAACATATATACAATAAATACCACTGAAAATGAAGTAAAGAAATCGCAGAGGTCTACTTTATTCAAATTCATCTCGTGATTCAATAAAAAACAAAACAAAACGTAGATAAGACCCAAAAAAAATGGGAAAACCTGAAAATGAACAGTGAAGCCACAAAGGTGTGGCTAATTCAGCGCCCTCGTACATTGAACCAAAAAGGAAAAGGCAAAGAAGAGGACGCTATCTTAACTTGGCCATTCAATGTTACCAGTGAAACGTAAAGTTGGTGAAACGGAGAATCGGAGTAAGAACGCTTACATTTATATTGGACAATTCTCCGAATTTTTGTATCTTATAAGTTAAGACATCAGGCTAGGGCTTGAACATCTGCTTAGCAACTGCCACTGACAAAAAGCAAAAACACTAATTTGATTCATCGTATTCATTGCTTTTTAACATAATCTCCCACTCGACAGGTGGGCGTGTGCTGAAGGAAAATCACAAAGAGCTGACGAATGAGATCTTCCTCAGTTTGTGGAGGAAACTGGGCCTACTACCCGACTACGAACAGGTAAGGCAATGGCAGCAAACTTTTATGTACCACGCTCGCTTATTTTATCGTGCTTGCTTTTGCAGGCAAGGGACTCGGACGTACAACAAGACGAAGACGACTCCATGTCGGACACAAAGACGACTTGCACATTACTCGGGAATGAGAGCTTTGTTTAGGCCAGACGTGTTGAATACATCGATCCCTTCCATGTTGCGTTGAGCCTTCGCTGCTTCTACCCATTTCATGAGGAGGGGTTTTTAACTCGCTCTATAGGTTATTAAAATTTCAAAAATCGGGTCTTAGGACGACAAAAAAATAGTCTTGTAGCTTGAAACTTCCCATAAGTAGTTGCAATAGCATTAGTAGCTGCAGAAACTGTGCGGATGGCACCCACCGCGGTGGCTCCGTGGCTAAGGCGTTGTGCTGCTGAGCACGAGGACGCGCATTGGATCCCTCCCGCGGCGGCCGCTTTTCTGATGGAGGCGAAAAGCGAAAACGCCCGTGTGTCGACATTTCGGCGCACGCTAAAGATCCCCAGGTGGTCAAAATTAATCCGGAGCCCTCCACTCCGGCGAGGCGCCTCCATAGCTCAGGTGTAGCTTCCGCGAGTGAAACCCCACAATCAATCAATCAATCAATCAATCAATCAATCAATCAATCAATCAATCAATCAATCAATCAATCAATCAATCAATCAATCAATCAATCAATCAATCAATCAACCAATCAATCAATCAATCACAACTGTGTGGGTGGCGCCGGCCCCACCCGCTGTTCTTTTTCGAGCCAGCACAGGCCCAGCCTAACACGGAAAGGTAAATGTTGAATCTTTTCGACAGCTTCCGGAAATACAAAACATGCCCGGAACGGCGCTCACAAAGGGATCTGTGCTTCCGTTGTAAAAGCGGTGGATTGTCAGGTCTCCTGTCACTTGCTATTTCATAAAACTCAATGAGTTCCCTCACATTAAAAAAAGTTCGTTGTATTTTCTGGTGGTACCTGCGTTATGTTATATTAGCCAGCACGTAATAAAGTGGTGACACAAGCTTCGCGCTGTTGACATTTATTGTCTTATAATATTCTCGATACTTCTAACCGTCCTTCTCGTCATCTCAATATTTGAACAACGTAAGTTTGTTTTGTAATTTTATGGACCTATTATAGCTACAACACGCCATAATTAAAAAAAATGACAGACATTATTTCAAGCAACTGTAAAGACAAAAGATTCATTCAAAGAATTGCTTTGTCCTTATAGCAATGATGACAATTTTAACAAATACTTCAAACAATCTACCTAGATACTGAATAAAAGAGATTCTTGTGATTGCTGGCCGGTTCGCCAACGAATCTCACTTGTAAGCGTGAGATGCGGGAGGGACTGACGACTTGAGGCGTCGAGGTTGTGGCACCACGCACCTTTACGAGGGCAGGTCACGATCACACACACTGAACAAAGCACGGGAGCCAGTTATGAAAGCAACGAAGTGCAGGACTTGCCAGTCTTATACCCAGGCAACTGGCTAGGCTGATGGTGACGCACGGTGCGGAGAGGCGTAATTGCAGCGCCGTGGCTGGGGTCGCGCCCCAGTCGCGTCGCGGCCGAGGCCGCGCGTTACGGATGAGGACATCGTGCGAGGTAGAGGGTCAGGGCGTAAATGGAACACGGGGTCTACTGCTGGCACTCGACTTCTGGTCCCTCTGTTGCTCGACCTCGAGTCCTTCCGAGGATCATCTTCGGGTAGCGGGAAGATTCGACATGAATGTTCGAGCTCGGGCAGCGTTAAAGGGACATGAAGACAACATGCAAGTTTGGTTCGTTCTAAAAGTTGCCTCGTGGGAATAATACTGACGCCACTTTTAACGCAGGCTTCTCTAGAATAAGCAATATATAATTTAGCTTATTTCGCGCACGAGAACATATAACGTATTGTGGGCAACTCTGCGATTGGCTTGCGGCGGCAAAGCAAATGGAACTTCGACGGGGCTTATACGCTTGAAGAACTATCTATTTGTGGTTATATTTAATGCATATTCTTTTTATAGCAGTAATAATGGTTAGGTAACAACGGTAGTTGTGAAAGCACCCGTAAACATAGAAGCACGAGTGCGTACTGCGAGCGCTATGGTTGTTATAGCACAAAGCAGTCCGGTGCTTTGGTGTTGTCTCACACGACACTCACCAACTGGCATAAGCGACATTGTCTTACGTGACCGTGTTTGTCGAGCCTACCCAATGATTCCCAACACGATTAATATCAACCATTACAAAAATAAGCCAGGTGCCAATCCGGTCAAAAACAAAGCGAGTGCTTAACAGTGGGCCCGAGTGGCACTGTGGCGCCATCTAGATGACGGACGGTAAAAGATGTAACGAAACACGTTTCGTCGTTCGCTGCAGCAAGATAGCCGACATACTTTTGGGTCCTTTGAAATACCTGCCCTGGATACGTCATTGCTGACGTCACGAAACACACTATTTTGCTGTAGAATTTGAATTTTTATAACGTATCAGTGAATAAAGCATCGCTTACTACCGGAAAAGCGCTGGCGGTACTATAAAAACCTAATCTTTCGGATAAAACAAACTTGTATTTTCTCTTCATTGCCCCTTTAACGTTCGAACTCAGGTCCGGTGGAAGTTATGGCAGGGGTGTCTTAATGAGGCTCGACCTGGGGTCGTATTGTGCCTCGAACACGGATTTCCTGTTAAGGCTCGACCTGGGGTTCAACTGTGGCTCGAACACAGATGTCCTGTTGAGGCTCTTACTCGAGTTGCTATTCCCGGCGCACAGATCTGCCTGCAGGTCAGAGCAGTGGCTGCCTTCTGTCACAAGGTCCCGCGCAGTCTTCTGGAGTCTTCGCCCTCCTCGCGCACGTTGTATTCCTTCTCGTTCATCAGCACCACCCAATGCTGGCCGATAGGATTATGATGGTGAAGGCCGTCAGGTCGTACGGTCACAGATGAAGTCGTATGATCACTCATCACACAGATGAAGTCACAGACGAAGATGAACTCACCGGCCTCTTTTAAACCCAGCCCTTATGGCGTCACAGGGACTTCGGATGTGTGGCACTCACCGACCAAAGCCAACGCCAAGAAAATGACCGTGGGCTTGTAGTGGTGCCTCTACTTCCATTTGATCGTACCATTTGAATACTAACATGGAATAAACCACGTGATTAATCGGTTTGTAGTGTTTCCCTATTACGTCGCCGATTAATCTGTGCAACGCGAGTTTTGAAAGTATTTTCAATATTTCTAATATTTTTTCTAGTGAGAACAGCGCCCTTTAGGGTTGGAATGTAGTGGAAAGAGTTGCCAAAGCTGTTTATTTTTTTAATAAAATATGGTTAAATCTTGTCCTCGTGGCCCCGTGTTGCTCTATATCGCTTTAAAAAGCAATTTAAAGCAACACGCCCAGAAATACTTCGTATGTTCCTACCTACGCGTACGAAGCTTCCACTCTGCTTTTACATATGCATGGTGATCGAGCTTAAAGGAGCCACGAAGACAAAACACTACTTTGGTTCATTCGAAAGATTCCCTCGTTAGAATCATAGTGACACCAGTTTTAACGTAAACTTCGCTCAAATAAGCTTCATAATTAGGAAAAACGGCAATGGGCATGCGACTCACTAGCTCATTTCCCGCAACAGAACCTATGATGTCATACCAGACAGCTCTGCGATTGGCGGAGGCCGTCAAAAGCAAATTCAAGTTATCCAGGGCTTATAATCTTCCTTCACGAGATATTTGCGCTTAAATGTAAAGCATATATTCATTTTATAGAAGTAAGAATGGTGGGATAAGCATGGAAGCTACGAAAGTACACGTAAACATTGAAGTACCAAAACGTGCGGTTATTGGTACTGCGAACACTTGGCTTGTCATAGCTGCACAGCAGTGTGGCGCTCTCGGGTTGTCTGACACAACACAGGAAGATAAGCGTAAGCGACATTGTCTAACGTGACCCTGTTTGTGGAGTATACCCCATGTTTCACAACACGATTACATTCTACCGTAATAAAAACAAGCCAGGCGCAAATACGGTCAAAAACAAAGCAAAGGCGGGCAAATGTCAGCCGCGGTATATTAGCGCCATCTGGGAGGACTGACGGTAAACAAGGCTCTGTAGTTAGCTGGATGCCTAGTGCCGTGTTTGCGTTCACTTCAAGGCCTGCTTTTCTGACGTCATCGCAGACGACCTCACGAAACACAGGTTTTGGCGGGAGAATCAAAATTTTAACATAAATTGATTAATTTCTTAGTGACTATACTATCGTTTGCTGCCGGACAAGCGTTGGGGACAATATGAAACGCCAATCTTTCGAATAAAGGAAACTTGTACTTTGTCTTCATGGCTCGTTTAATTAAGGAGTAACCGGATTTCGTATGCGTCTATAAGGAGATTCTTCTGCGACGTGCGCTGAACGACGTCCCAATTGAACGACACGCTATATGTAGCTTTTGAAGTGCACTTAGGTCTGCTTACGTTCCTTGAACGCGAAAGCGTTATGGCGTCATTTGACGATACTTTACTGCTGCATCGTGTTTGTGTTGTGACTCCATGAAGCTACCATAATACTGATTCGAAGTAGCTCAGTACGGGGTTGCGAATGTCTTCCATACTGGTCAGATGCTCACTCAACGGGATTGGCCAATGACAGTGTCTCTGGCAGTAACGGGAATCGAACCCAGGGACACGCGGTGACAAACAAGTGCCTTATAACCACTACTCTACGCCTATTAATTTTGGTTGGTGTTCTTCGACATAAAACAGCTCGTAGAACGCACAGCATATAAAAAACTACAAGCAGTACTAGTGGTACTATATCCATATCCAGGAAGACAGCAATAAAGCACCTCATTCGGCTAACGCACTTGACAATCTCTTTCAGAAATGCATAGCCAGTTAATGAGCATTGTCGAAGAGTCATTTGGTTAAAGTTGGTCTTCTGGGGATTTACTGATGTTATCGCAGAAAAGTTTTCACCTCAGGGTTGGCAGCGTAGCTCACTTCGTTGTAATTGGAGTGAGAAGACGGGCAACGGATACATTTAGGCGAACATTTAGGAAGAGGAAAGGCTGCGGAGCTCGAAACACAACTCAACCGATTTTTAAATGCAGAGCATTTCAGTAACTCACGATGTCACCCGCGTTGACGTCCGTAGTCGTAGTCCGCACGCTCACTGCGCATGCGCGTCGAGTCGAGGCGATAGCGAACACTCTCTCGCGAGGGGCATTGGATTGGATTCGATTGGCTTGGCTTGGATTGGATTGGCTTGGCTTGGCTTGGATTTGATTGGATTCGGATTGGATTGGATTGGATTGGATTGGATTAAAGTGGATTGTGTTGGATTGTGTTGCGTCATAGCCGCGGCACGTTGCGTCATAGCCGCGGCCGACGCGCTGGGACCGGCGCATGTGCAGTACTCTCTCTTCCGCGGTTTCCTCGCCTTCGGGCGCGCTGCGCATATAACCGGTGTGCCGTTCTCCGGCGAAGCAACATCCGCGCTTGGCTCAAACACCTAGAGTCCACGCCGCTTTACAAGTACGCCAACGTCGTCGACTGGGACCGGCTTACGCAGTCCCCTCAACGTATATAAGCGGCGGAGCGCGCGTTCGGAATTCAGTCAAGGGCGTCTTTGCTTGGCTTTCGCTTGACGTGACGCTTTGCTTGACTCGAGTAGATGCGACGCATTTACTCAAGTTCCCCCCGTGGGAAGATGCGGGCGGCTTTTTACGTAAAGGTAGGCTTGGTTGCACGATCATGGGTATATGATAACCTGGCGAACAGTGCGCGTGCGTGTGCATGTGCGTGCGCGTGTTCTTTGCATGCATGTATATATGTGCATGCGTGCGCGCGCGCGCGTGTGTGTGTGTGTGGGCGTGTGTGTGTGTGTGGGCGTGTGTGTGTGTGTGTGTGTGTGTGTGGGCGTGTGTGTGTGTGTGTGTGTGTGTGTGTGTGGGCGTGTGTGTGTGTGTGTGTGTGTGTGTGTGTGTGTGTGTGTGTGTGTGTGTGTGTGTGCGTGCGTGTGCGTGTGCGCGCGCGCGCGTTTGTGTGCGCGTGTGTGGGTGTGTGTGTGTGCGCGCGCGCATGTGTGTCAGCGTAGCAGTTAGACGTTAAGCGGGGACAGGCCACCGATTTTTGTCGACTATACGCTCTTCATCCAATTGGAAGGGCGTCACTTCATGCCCCTTGAGCGGACACGGTTTTCCTTACAGGGCCTAGAACGTTTGAAAGCGATATTTTTTGATCTACCAGCCTTGCGTATGCCGCCAAAACGAATACTGGCAACCATTACAGTGAGCCGTGCGGAAGCCGGCGGCAACGTACTTTTAACTGTACGTGAGATGAAAAGAGGCACAGTAGAATGCCGTTAAGACAAACTCGAACGGACGGTGAAAATGTGCTCGTATTATGGGATTAATTCACCTTTGTGGGAAATATATAAACGCACCAGAGAGGTAACCACTCTTAAATCTTTTTCAAATAAATGAAACTGCAATCGTCTGCCAACGCTCAAGTCCCCAGTGGCATTTCTCCGACTTCCCCACTCAAGCTGAAAACGGTGTTCAATACGAGAGAGTGTGCCACCTTTCGGAGCCGGTTTTTCAGAGTGTCACATTTTCTTGCTGCATTTACTACGACGAAAATATTCTTTCTCGTGTAAATTTATGTGTTGCAACCAGTAAAATATTTAGCAGTGGTGTCTGCGGTGTATAGAGCGGAGTTTGCCAAAATCCCGAAGACGCGTTTTTGCCAACCTTTCTTGTATGTTGTCCCCACTCGTAGCCACACGCTTTGAAGGAGCCGGCAGACAAAATAGAAGTTTGTTTTATTCGCAAGATTTAATGTTTTATAGTGCCCTCAGCGCATGTCCGGCAGCCAACGATGCATTGTTCACTTGGAAATTAATCTTTTAAAGCCAAAATTTAATTCGCCTGCTAAGTCATGTGTTCTCGTGACGTCGACACTGACGTATCCAGAGCAGGGCCTTAAAACTAAAGATAGCCTGCTGTCCAGGGCTGCTACCATCTCGCAGACGGCCGTTTGGTTAGATAAAGATACAAAATAAAAGTTTATTTCCGACAAACGGAACGCTTGGAAAAAAAGTGAAATTAATTTATTTGACGAAGTCGGAGCCCCGGTTACAGACGGCAACGGGCATCAACGGGAATCTTTTAACAAAAAATCATCTTTTTTTGCATTATTATACACAGTTTTTCAGAAATCATTCTGTTGTAACGAAGACCTTTTTTAAGACAACGCTGTTTGCATCCTCAGTAGTAATCTCATTGGCGACAAGGTGGTTTAACAAGGCCGGCAAAGTGTGTGGAATCATTTGGTTTCCAAAGGTAGAACGCGAAAAAGGTACAGTCCATATCTCTTGTGGACGTGTTGGGTATTTGTATGCTTTTGCATTTAGGTAGGCAATTGATGTTATAAAAGTGTCATGGGGATGATAATTGAGATCTGTATTTTTTGCTAAGTTGAAGTTCTAAAGTTAGTGAACTGAAATCAAATTGAGTTCGGTGAATAGGTTTATTGTAGGTGCATTATGCTCTACGCCAGCTATATGTCTTATTGATTTTTTTTGAACACGTGTATTCGATTTAGGTTTGTTTTGGTCGTGTTTCCCCACAGAAGAAAGCAGTAATTCAACTGAGACATAAACAACCAGTTGTAGATATGCAGTTTAACAGCAGGTGGCAAAAAATACTCAAACTTAGCTAGTATTTCAACAATTCTCGACATGCACGTAATTACATTGCTGACATGGTCATTCCAAGACATATTTGTGTTGAATAGTACACCAAGTGTTTTTAAAGAATGCACTACTTCTATAGTTTCATTGCCAAGACTAATATTTGCGTTTAGGAATGCGCTCTTCACTGCCTAAAGAAAAAGAGAACAACTTCGGCGTTTTAGTGTTAATTTCCAAGGGATTCATCACGTTTCAACCATGCAACTCTGATAGCGTTTTGTTTATCTCAGATCCAAGGGTTTGGCAATTAGAGCTCGAAAATAAAAGTTTGGTATCAGCTGCGTATATGACATACTAAGAGCCTGGCTAATTTTAGTAATGTCATTGACGTAAATGTTAAATAGAAGGGATCCAAGAATACTTCCCTGAGGGACGCCCGCATACAATGGCCGAGAATCCGATGAGTGTTTACCAATTGAGACTACTTGCGTACGATTTTGTAAATGCGGATTTTTCAGTTGAACACCTCGTACGTCATGCAGTTCTAGTTTTTCCAGTAGAGTTACATGATTTAGGCGATCGAACGCTTTTGAAAAATCTGTGTATACTCCAGCTACAACTTTTTTTTTCAAGCGCTTTCAAAGTGAATTATTTTTTGGTAAGAAGGGCAAGCTCTGTAGATCTGTGTTTACGAAACCCAAATCATTCCGGAATAATCCAATTGAACTTATCGGCAAAACCTGTTATTCTATAGTGTGCAATAATTTCTCCAACCCTTTTGAAAATACCGCTTGAATAGAGATCGGGCGGTAATTTGTTACAGAATTTCTGTCGCCACCTTTGTAAATAGTAGTCCCTCTCGACGCTTCCATTTCTTTGGAAAAATCCCCATCGTGAGAGAAAGATTATATACGTGCTAAATTGGAGTTACAATTAAATCGAAAACATAATCGACCGGTTCGATTTGAAAGTTCTCTATGTCGCGTACTGAGCTATCTACAAAAGATTTATATGTCAAGCCTACCTCGGTTTCAGATGTGGGCAGAAGAAACAGACTCGCATCTCTTCTGGTGACAGCATTTGCAGCCTAAGGGGATTGAGAGCTGGTAACAAGATTTGTGTAATATTGGTTGAAAGAGTTAGCCAAATGAGTGCCACTAATCGTTTCTTTGTTTACTGTCAATTGCATTATGCGTTGCTTGTTGGGGACGCTATTTAGCAGTTGGTTATTTTTTTCCAGACTTTGTGTGGCGTTTGATTACAACCTAGTTCAAAGTTATTATAGGAACACTGTTGCCTCGTATTCCGAATTAAGGTATTTGTTTTTTTCTATAATTACTACATATTTCCCAGTCAGCTGGTTTACGCGTTTTTAGAAAATTCCGTGTACAGTTCATCTTTCCGTTTCATCATTTTCAAGCATTCGCTTGAAATATAGGACTTACGCTCCTTCGTAGGATTTCAAATGTTACCTAGAGGAAAAGATTGCGAGTATGCCTCCCTAAAGAAGCCCCAAAACTCCTCATATGCTTTATCGTGGTTGCAGGATTGGTACACTTTGTCCCAATTCATTGCAGCGATGGTCGAATGAAAGGGTTCTAAACTGCGGCTGTTTACATTTTGAATTTGTATATTAAGTTTGGACTCAAGTTTTCTACAGTTTGTAGGTTTTTTTTTAGAGCAAAAATATCGGTAAGTGATCACTGATGCTTGATGCAAGCACACCTGTAATTATTTCGTCAGTGGGAATGTTTGAGGTGAAAGCATCCAGTAATGTTCGCGTATTTGTTGTAATACGCGTAGAAGTTTTGATCTGTTGACCGAAACCATTTGATAACAGCAGTGTTTCAAATTTATGTTGCGAGGATGAAGGTTTTAGAATTTTTATGTGACATCGCCTCACAGGAGTAATGTTATATCATTTTGACTTGCGTAGTTTAAAACACTTTCAAGACCATTAATAAAGCTATCAATGCTACCATCGGGTGGGCGATACATTACTACAAACATGTATCACGACTTCTAGAAGATGAACACTCAATATCGTCGGAAGAAAATGAGAACTGTTCGAGAATATCCCATTAAAAGCCGTTTTTTATGTTGAGCAACGCACCCCCACGTCATTTGTGGTGTCTGTTTAAATAAAATGGGCTATAATGTGCATCTCTGATTACGTCGTACTCTGATGAAAACCAAGTTGTGGCAAGCTTTACTACGTCAAAAGTAAAATTAAATTACTTTAAATTGATACATAGGAGCTCCTCCTTATTTCTCGCGGGACGTATATTTAGGTGAAAGCATTTGATTCCTATGCTCCAATTATTATCAATGATGTTGCTGACATCATTGCACCGTAGGGCCATGATGGTTACGATGGTAACAAAGGTTATTATGTTTCATTATGCAATCATATCGATGCCTCGTTCACTTTTCATATGAATGACATTGGACTGTTCATTTCTTTTGGCAAGAAGTCGCCCCTCCTTTGTCCAGACGAAGTGTCCCTGACATTCCCTTTCCTTGGCAATAGCCGTGCCTAGCAGCCTCTTCGGAGCAGGGCAAAGATGCTCATTCACAAACACCGGTGTGTCTGCTGAAAAGCCAGTGTCATTCATTGGTAGCCTAGCAATTCTTGCCTTGGAAAGCAAGGAGTCGCACTTTGACCTGCTCTTGAATTGTACAATGATGTTCGGGCAGTTTGGTTCCTCAGCAGTTTGGCTATTTTGTTTATCACCCACTTTCATAGATGGCGCTTTCAAACTGACCTAATCTAAAAACGTTTGCCGTAGCGACTGCGCTGTGTTGCAAGCGTGGCGAGGCAGCTAGAGTCAAAGCGCCGTAAAAAATTGTCTGTGGCGTTTGGCCAAATTTAGCCGCCGCAGCCGTAAAAAACTAGGCAACGCTATCTGTGAGTCAGTATGTTATCTCTATGCTGTGAGCTCAAGAAAAATGACGTCACTTCCTCCACACTTTTCGCAATGCATTGGGATGCTAGGGGCCTCTCCTGAGCATTCTTTCCTCCATGTTGTTGCCCTATTTTGCGACAAAAACAGCCGCCATTTTCAAGCTGTTACGTAACATTACGTCACTTTTACGCACGCTGAAGTTGCCAATGCACGACGTGATCGCTCCCGCCAACTGTTTAAATTACGTCATGCCTTCTCAGCCAATTACAGAGAGGGTGTGTATTACAAGCAGGTGAGCCCCCCGTTGGGCTCAATAATATCCCATTGCACTTCCTTTCCTTTTCACCCGAACCACATAGTAGTAGGTATTACAAGCAGTATTCTTGTTGAATAGCAAATACAGGCTTACGTTGTCACGTCCGGTTCATTTAGTCTAGTTTTTTCAATGCCGGCCAAGAATTATGCGCTTTCAGTAAAGATAAATAGGCAAACTTCAGAACTGGTGCCAGTAAACGTCATGAAACGTCAAAATGACGACAGCACACACAACCGCTTTGTCAACCGGAAGCACGTGACCAAAATTGAAAGCCAATCAAAATAGACTTTCGGCAAATTCCCAAATTTCCAGGGAATTTGTGCAGTCGAGAATAGGGCCCTCTATCATAAAAGCAGCTCTAGCAAATCCCACCACCGCCGCTAGCAACCAACTATATTCTCTAACTGTACCAACCCGGCGCGAAATCTAAAGCGCGGTAGGCGCTGTGCACTCGCACGTAGCGTGTCGCAGAACGGTGACATCACACGTTTCATTCCGAACGACGCTGCAGCGGACGAGCGATGACGCAGCGGCGGTGCGCGCCTACCGATAGCCGCTCTGCGTTCGCTCACCCAACGGCTCACCGCCACGGGCACAAACGGCAATAGACCTTACAAGAACCTTATGCGAAATTGTTTGGTGATCTAGCAACACTGATGTAAGCAAAACCGTCTGCCATATTGGTACGGGCGATGATCGGGAAGTCTCGTATTGTTTACTGTGGAAGAGTAGGTGACGGTAACGCGGTATGGCCCAAACTAGACGGCGTTCCGGGTCCTGACCACGGATTGTGGACGAAGGACTTGTCTGCGCTTCCGACTGTGTCTGAGGACTCATCCCACTCGTGGTGCCGCACCAAATACCCATCCGAGCGGCAGCGGAGCAGGGCATACCACGTAGCCACCGAGGCTTATTGGTCGCCTTTATCGGTGCGGACCAACACCTGCGACTCGCAGTAAGTAAATCCTTGTTTGTTTTTTTCTTGACGTGAGTTAACCGGTATGAACATTTGTATAGCACTCTGTTCACCGTTGTTTACCATGCAAATGCGTAGCGGGGACCCTGTTGCAGTAACCCTGTAAGAAAAAAGCAACAATCGCCAGACCGTACCGCTAGTGGGTGGATTAGTTATTTTCAAATGCTGTACATCGAATTTACTGGATGATTTTTGGCGAACACGTTTACGGAAAGTTTGCGGCCGTTTTCCGAGACGGTCGTCCGCCGGTGCGTTTGCCGCAAAGCAATTAAGCTTTGCGGCGAAGTCAGCTACAAAAGTGCACATATGCCTTGAATTTTTGTGTGTGTGGTTTCATTATTTATTGCGCATGTTCTGCCGCAAAAATCTGTTTGTGTGTCTGGCTCCTCCTTTTTTTGGCAGTGGGGTGGTTATGCTTGTTTCTAAAGCGCATGTTTTCAGTGTGCCCGAACAGATAATACAGTAAAACCTCGTTAGCTCGAACTCACTTAACTAAAATATTTTTTTTTTAAATTCGATGGGCCGTCGGTATAGCCCGAATGTTTACCTGTTTATCTCGAGAAGTTTTGGAAGTGAGTTCCAGGTAATCATAATATTGCTTGCTTAAGTTATGACGAACACGATTAGGCGGGTACTGGTATCATTACCCATGGTGAGGTTTATAAATGTTAAACTTCCTTCTCTTGAAAATAGATTAACAAACCATGGAGCGATACTTGCACGCTCGAACTTGAAAGACAATTTTGACGTCATTGCTGTTTGAGGTATAGATTATTGCCCTTGCAACAGTGTTAAGCAAGACACAAAATCTGGTCATTGTGAGTCTGTTCCTTGCGGCCACTGCTTTCTGCTCTGTCCGTTTACCATAAACTGTAGCCGACTAGTCCTGTTCTTCCCTGAGTGCTATTTACTGTTACTCTCTCTGTTCTTGCAGGTTGGGCCTCATCCATGTGCTCAGCAGCTGCTTTCGCTCCCAGAAGAAAAGGGGCCGGCCCTATGTTGTGTGCCTCACGTTTGAGACGGACAGTGGGGCGATTGTGAGGCAGCGTGCGATTGCCCGGCGGGTTGCAGTGGAGCATGTAGTCACATCCTGGCGGCTGTGCACCTACGCGTCCTCTTGCAAGCCCAAGGTTTTAAAGAGGCGCCACCGGAGCTTGCGTGCAGTGAGCTGCCACAACGGTGGGGACGTCCGAGACAGCAGGGCATCAAGCCAGCGAGTGTCCAAGACATTGACTGGAGAAACCCACGAGAAAATGGCCCCTCCCTTCCCTTGCCAATGCGTCTGTTCGACGAACGTCGAGTGCAGGAGCAATGCGAGCAGCAACAAAGTGCCGCGGAGGTGCTTGGGAGAAAACTTGGTAGCCTTGGGAATGGGTTTTTTGCCTCAGTTTTACTGACCTCACCCCCCAAAGTGGCAGAAACAGGGACTGGCATGGCACCTGAAGGGTCACCTATGAGCTACCAGCAAGCATTCAAGCCACATTACGCCGGGGTCATCTCGCGAACACGCAGAGGCTGGGCAACGTCGTGTTTACTAGACCGCGGCATGCAGGGGTGCGCGAATGCTTCCCCATTTGTATCCACAGTTTGCTATACTGCACGCGCTATAAATCAGCAAAGTAGTTTAATTTACTGGGCTTTTCACTGTAGATACAGAATAAAGCAAAAGCACTCAAGCTGATGCGCGGCGGACTGATGCAACTCTGGCCGTTTTTTTTTTTTTTTTTTTAAGAAAACTTGAAAATTGCCTCAGCTACCTACAGCTATGGCCACTATCATTACGTCGGAGGCATGCATGTAGCATGTGATTAACTAGAGGAGTGAGTGTGTATTTTAGTCGCAAAATGTTCGACAGTAAATACATCATGGCTGAAATGACAATGGGCAACAAGTTAACTTGACGTAACAACAAACCTGTCAGCCCGGCAAATCGGGAACCAAGTGCAAAAGCTCAAATTTTCCAACGTTAGACCATCATGAAACAGTTTACGCCACTTCTGCAATGACACGCGGCTTAATGCAACGTAAAAGAAACCAACAACATGCTCCCATACTGTGCGCGCCCGCCACAGAGGAAATTTTCAACCGCGCCGTGACGGCGTAGTGCCGCAAGAAAATTTTGTTTACAGCCCTAGGTAAGATAAAGGCTCGTGTAGGGGCTAAGCGGTACCATTTAACAATGAAATGAATCGGGCGCAGAGCCACAGGGACGAGTGAAGAAACAAAGCCTAATTTTGACAACGTGTGGTACTGTTTCCCCGCTCGAGCGCCGCTGTCAGTCACATAAATAGGTGGCGTACGCTCAGGCTTCATTTAGAATACAAAGGCTGGACCACGGAACTCCAACACAGCTGTATTTTAGATGCAAGGCATCTCTTACACTCGGCCTGTCCCGCGTTGACCGGCGTAGTCCGTACTCCTCATTACGCATGCCCAAACTCTCCTCCGTTCGTCTCTCCGACAGCTGTGCGTTATGCACTCTCTCCGGCTCATTATCATAAGAACAGCTGGCGCGCTTCGCCTACGTTCGCATGTGCTCCGGCGCGCTTGTGCGCGCATGTGTGCGCATGCGCAACTTTCCTCCGCTGTCTCCTCTCTTTCAAGCGCGCATATAAAGCGGTGAGCGCTCGGCACTTCAACCACATTTGGGTAACCAACATAACGGAAACGCAAATTGAACCCCGTGAGATGCCTTGCATCACCCCAGGGTTCCCCTTGTAGGAAGGTGGCGGAATGTTTTCATCCGGACAGCGACTACGAAATCCCGCGCTTAGCGAACCAACGACAAATATTCGCTCCCAGCGCACCACGCCCAGCGTGTCACAAAGGTTGCTCGCGCCGGCATAGTTCGCGTCAGAAAGTTCGATCAAGAGCGTGGAAATTCACGTACTACCTTTTCTCCATTTGGACCGGTATTTCCGCGTTGCGTGCACTGCGGCACGCAGCAATACTCCGGCATTGTAGTCCACCACCAAGAGCGGTCAATACCCGCCTTCTATGTTTGGCGCCGCTACTACTTGGTTTCGGTTTCAAACGACCGTACCAAAATCGTGGGCCTAGTTACCGGAGTCGACGTGAGATGGTGGGGTGCATATTGCATAGGGTCTATTCAGCTGCTTCCGCAGCAGCTGCGGCCTAAAATTAGAAAAAAAGCCAAGGTGGTCGCGCACTGCGGCCGTGCATGCGCGTACGCGAGCTTTCTCGAGCCGGGCGTTTCTGATCGGCGCCGCCGGTGTAGCCCCTGCCAGTTAATTCTCTCCATTATTGACGTGTGGTGCCGTCGCGATTAAAACGGACACAAAGTCGACATTTGTCAAGCGGAGACACCTTAGAATTTGATTGTAGGGTTTTAACGCGCCGACGCAACGCAGGCGATGAGGCACGCCGTAGTGGAGGGCTCCGGATTAATTTTGACCACCTGGGGATCTTTAACGTGCACCGAAATCTCGTACATACGGGCGTTTTTGCTTTTCGCCTCCATCAGAAAAGCGGCCACCACGGCCGGGAATCGAACCCGTGACCTCGTGCCCAGCAGCGCAACGCCTTAGCCACTGAGCCACCGCGGCGGGTACACCTCAGAATTTCGCACCACCGGAGCTTTCCGCACCACCCGCCGAGTCTATAAAGTCCCTGTTTAGCTTTTAAAGAATTCCACCAAGTGTATGGAATGCAAAGGCAAAAGAAGGGAAATGTTCCGAACATAATTTAGGCTGTCCGGGGACCATTTTTAATTTGGTGGGCAGAAACACGGCCACCTCGACAACTACGTCCAGACCTCGTGCACATGGTCTGGACGTGTCTTTCGTACAACAAACCGGATAGAAACCTAGTATCCTGGGAAACCCTGCTCTTCAGCCGAACCTTTGAAGCCCAGCACAAGATCATCGTTCTCTCCCTAGAAGCCGCCGAGTCCCAAGGGATACAGGCTGACTGATGGAGGGGAGGGTGCACCTAACGCTCCCTCTTTGACTAGTGTATAATAAAGTTCTCGCTGACTGACTAACTGTTCTGTGAGCTATTCTACTGCTTTTTGCGAAGCTTGGAACTAATAAAAAGTTGCACTTACACGGCCTTATGTGGCGAAATAACAAACCAGAGGTGACGTTAAGTCATCCCTTTTGGTGATCAAAACAGACTACAAGTTCATCCTTCCTACTTGCATGCTCTGTGATCAGAGTTATAAATACTTAGTAGCCGTTTAAGTTTAGTTGTGCCTTGTGATCACGCGAATGTTATAGACACGTGAGAAGTGTACTATGTGTTCTGCAATGTCTATGTACACGTTTGTTATGCTTGCACTGTGGTCTATTGCATGTATTCTGCGTTGTCAATGCCCGCAAAGGAGAGGATGTTGCTTTGTTGGGCCCCGTTTCTTCCCAATCTGTGCTTGCCAATGTGCGGCCTCCGTAATGTTTCCTACGTTAGGCACAGAGGCAATCGCCTTGATGTCACGTACGTAAGCGCCCGCTGATAGTGATGCTTAGTAGCTGCCCCTCCCCAACCCCCTTTTTCTAGCGTCATGTATCGGTCATTTTTAAACATTTAAGATTGCTGTACTTGGAGCTCGCTAGGTGGCGAGCAGTGTCATCTGTGCCTTCTGTTGTGTAGTGGCGTCCTCGCACCGACAAATGCGACGGATCCGTTCTTCGCGCCGCCTGCGCGGCCGCCTCTGCGCTGCAATGCACGATTTCAGACGATATGCGTGTTGATGCATCGGTTGTAGCAAGGTGAGAGGACTAACCCCAACTAGTTGTTCTCATACGGCCGCATTGGTTGTTTGTGATGTCGTGTGTCGGGAAACGGCGGGGTTACAATCCTCTGGGAAATAAAGGCGGCACTCTGAATGCAATCGTTATGACCTGCTCTGTGTACAGCGACGGATTCGCGCTGAAGGAGAAGGCGGAGCGCCGCCCGGGACTAATGGAAGAAGTTGCGCCTACGGACGGCGTCATGTCCTGCTAACCTCAGTTCTAGTGCTTGGTAGATAATGCCTTGGTTATTTTAGCGCGTATTAGGCGTACAAAACCACAGTACCCTGCCTATATGTACTCCCTCAATACTCAAATTAATCAGCTCACTAGGCCTTTTCTGGCGTAGCAAGCCTTGTCCCTAGAAGGGCTGTCCTCACCAGTTCACATGAAAGAGCATTCTCTCTCTCTCCCTCTCTCACTAGACCTTTCTCGCATAAAAGCCATACTTGGGTAGTGCCGCCATGCTGGTTTAGAGGAGGAACATTTTTTCATACGCTCAAGAAAGGGGAGAATCTTCCTCCACACCCATGGGGAGAAAGGGGCTTCTCCCTTTCGGAAGGAGAACATTTCAACCACTGAGGAAGCAATATATGATACGATTGACTGATTATGAGGTTTAACGCGCCGACGCTACACAGGCGATGAGGCGCGCCGTAGTAGAGGGCTCCGGATTAATTTTGAACCCCTGGGGATCTTTAACGTGCGCCGCAATAAATGATACATTCCTGTTTTACCCTTACGGCAGAAACTACCACACCTTTTTTTCTTGCAGTGCACCGTCGATCCTTGTCTCTAGCGGGGTAACCGTGGATTTAGTTAATGCGTTATGGCCCTCGATTTAAAACTGTGAATTGGAGACACGCAAGAGTAATTTGAACTTGTTAATTACAGAAGACGTAAAGCACGTGTAGGGTAATTGTATATATGCAGGGCTAACAAAAATTATAGGTTCAACGCACCAAATCTGCACCTGGGCTATGAGGCGCGCCGTATTGGAGGACTCCGGATTAATTTCGATCACCTGGGAATCTTTATCGCTCGCCGAAATTTCGACAAACGGGTGTTTTCGCTTTCATCTGCAAAGCGGCCGCCGCGGCCGGCAGTCGAACCCGCGTCCACATAGGCTAACAAGGACGATTGACCAAGCCGCGCAGTCAACAGCGGCAAGAAAATGGCGCCCAGGAAAAGGATGATGGTGACAGTGGTAAGGAGAGGACACAATCGCACCGTAGGATACGCGCCGCTCCAGCCGATAAAGAGAAAGTGGCGCCACTTTAGGCACTGCATCATTACTCAGACAATACCTTGCCTTCCATCAGGCGGCACTGGTTCTTCGAATTTCATCTATGACATGTGCCCGGCGGTCGACTGATAGCCGTCTACCTCAATAGCAGGAGTGAAATGTGGTCGCCCACGGCAGTTTGGTGCCGAAGGGGAGGGGAAAAGCGGCGAAGGGAGCCAATTCACCATATCCACGCGGAAATTATTGTTGCGGAAATACTTATTTGAGCCGGTAAAGAATAAAACAAAAGAAAGGTGCGTGACCTCTTCTTAGTTCACAAAGTCGCGAGCGAACGCTGCTGCTGTAGCAGGAGATGGGGTGTGATGAAGTCAGGACAATTTGACACTAATTCTTTCGCATTTACGACATGATCAAGAGTGCTTAGGTGTCCACAATTTTTAAAATGTGTTTTGACAGGATGTTGGACTGTATTTTTTATTCGTCCGTAACAGGCACGTGGCCTGAGTACAGTTGATAAGGCATTCGTACCAGGTGCGTTTCTGGCGTGAACGCAGAGGCCAGAATACATGGAACGAACTTTCACGACGAAGTTCGCCGCGCGGCGGAAAATCTGCCGCGACAGGACGCCGTATGTTCGTCGGTCTTCACTACATGGAGCGAAGACACGGCGCCCGCCGGCGCATCGCCGCTGGGTTGCTCACAGTGGGACTAACTGAACCTCCATACCCGAATCAACACCGGCGTTCAGTAAACGGACCTGGTGAAGAAGCTACCCGCTTTTGTTGTACGTCGTTTGACGATTCTCCGTTAGTCACGGGTGTTTCTTCTACTGAAATATTCGTTTTCAGTGCTAAAAGCGCTAAATGCGAAGATGTAAGGCGCGATAGCGATACTTCGTGTTCGTACGCAGCTGCTGCATTTGCGATCTATGCTTCACGAGCACGAAAGGTTATCGAAAAGAGAAAGGCTAGCGACGATGGTTTTTAATCCCCGTGTCCCAAGAGAGACAAAGGCTCTCTACGATTCTGTGGCCTAAAATGTGAGCGTGAAAGGTTGCAAATGCGTGAGGTTGCAAGGTTGCAAAGTCATTGTCAGTGTGTCAAAGCGTTTATTCTGTGATGTCTAGGCCGGGCTGAAAAATTTTCCTTTTTTTCAAAGAGAGAGAGAGAGAGAGAGAGAGAGAGAGAGAGAGAGAGAGAGAGAGAGAGAGAGAGAGAGATAAAGAAAGAGAGAGAGAGAGAGAGAGAGAGAGAGAGAGAGAGAGATAAAGAAAGAGAGAGAGAGAGAGAGAGAGAGAGAGAGAGAGAGAGAGAGAGAGAGAGAGAGAGAGAGAGAGAGAGAGAGAGAGAGAGAGAGAGAGAGAGAACATCTTCGTTCAGGAAGAAATAGTTGTGGTTTAGGAAAATGGGGTAAAGATATGGCAGGGAGCTCAAAAGTGGAACCTTAGTCTACGGCATCACATGCAGCAGCTTCTTTCCTTGCCTTCTCAATCAGCTCGCGCTGGTCTTGCGGTAACGAGTTGATCAAATCTGCCTTTCATGCCTCGAAGAAGTGGAATATGTTATGTTTGAATTGTTGTCCCCTGGCTTCCCTTGACGTTTCCCCTATTTTAGCACAGTTCTAAGTTAATGTCTCATGTTCCCACCGAACACCTGGACGCACAAGCATTTCGAGATAACTGTGTTGTTTTTTCGCCCACAGTGTTTGTGATTCTTCGGCATTGAGACCTCGTTTTACCAAGGGGAAAGTTCCTGTTACCAGGCATAGGATGACGATTCGTTCTTAATGTTTTTCGAAGAGGGCAATGTGGTAGTCGTGGTTAGAAGGAGCACGGTAGGCGAGTTCATGCGCCTCTTGCATAGTGCGTGGTTCGCTTACAGACCATTGCATCCGGCTGTGCAGGTGACGTTAACATTCTGCATTGTGGATAGGAATACCTTACACAAGCGCTTGGTATTCTGCTCCCAGAAAACGGTGTAATGTCCTTTGTGAGTCTGTAATGACGTTACGCTTCTATTTGATACTTCCGCTATCCGGATTGCCAAGAGGATGGCTCCAACTTTCACTTCTTTGTTCTTGTATGTTAGAGGGTCATGCAGTCACAAAGATTGACTGAGTAGACAACTACGACAATTCGGGCCTTGTGCTTTCGCACATCCTGGATTTGGTGTATGCTGTGGTCACATGATATTGAAACTTTTCCTGAATGAACTTGAGCCTGCCATACCGCCTCTTCTTGTGTAGGATTGTATCCATATTTTTGGTAGAGCACAGTTTTTATGCGGTGTCGCAAGATTGATGCCACGTCTATCATGGCGTGCAGTGGTTTCCTTTCAAAGGGGGGGGGGATGCCTGTCTTTTCTTTTCTGTTTGGGGGTGCGTGTCTCTTTACAAAGGGGGTATGATGGCCCCTCCCGATTTTGTTTTTCTATCCGCTTACTAGGTACTAGAAGAGTGGTTATTTCGGTTTCTTGAAATGCGTTAGCAAGACACAACTTGAGGACCTGTTCATCGTCATTATCACCGACATCCTATTTAGGACGACCGTAGCGTCAAAGCCTCTCCCATTGACCTTCACCCGCTGTTGTCCTGCGCTTCCCGAGTCCATTCTTTGCTCCGAATATTGTTATTTCATCCCTGCATCGAGTACATCGCCCTCCCCTTCTTCTAGACCTCTTTATACATGTTCACTCTGTTACCCTGGTGGTCCACCCTTCGTTATTTCGTCTCACGGTCAAAATTGCGAGATTCAGAACTGCTTTATATGTCGTCCTAATGATGGTGTTTGTTTCACTCTCTTTGTTGCGGGTAAATTTGTGGTACGGCAGGCTCTGCAGTATACTGGTCGTGATCAGTGGTTGCATGAGTCGTATCGTTTCTTTTCTCTTTTTCTTGCTCTTCTCTTGGTTGGACGTTTTGCTTGTGAGCAATAATTGGTTAAAGATTTTCTATTTTGGTGATTGTGAGTTGGGAGCTACCCGGTCGTCTAGAACCCCGCCAAGCATTATTACGTGGCTGTTTTCTGGGAGGACATTCGTACCTATTTTTAGGGCGATTTTTAGCTTGGACGTGTTGCGCCATCTGTCGATTATCAAACCGTGCTTGCAGCGTAGACATAACCGTGGGAAAATTCAAAAGTACTTTGAAAACGGATGTGATTAGACGCTAGATAGTGGGCTTTGTTTTAGCTATTTTCGGCTTATAAACTTGATTTCTGAGAGACCGGCGTTAATCCTTTGTCCCCTGGTTTAGTCAGATGAACCACTGCTGGTACTGGAATAGGCTCCGTTGGCAAGCACAGCGCGGTGGCTCAATGAGTAAGGCGTTGCGCTGCTGAGCCCAAGGACGCTGGTACAATTCTCGGCAGCGGCGGCCGTTTTTCTGATGGTTGCAGAAAACCAAAACATCTGTGTGTCGAGATTTCGGCGCACGTTGAAGATACTAAAGTGGTAAAAATTCTTTCGGAGACTTACACTACGACATGCGTCGTAGCCCACGAGTAGCTTCGGGGCATGAATTACCGGATATTTGTATTTTTGATCCTCTGGTGGAAACACGCTTTGGTGCGATGGCGTAAGTTGCTGGCACTGCTGGAGGCTGTGTCTGCTGAGCATGCTACCACCGACTGGGCATCGCGCAGGCGCGGCACCTGGTGAAAGCACGTGTCCTTTCTCTCCTATGCGACGTTGTATCATTGTCCTACTTTCCAAACTTCGGCTTCTGTAGCGCTACATTACAGGTTCAGCAGAGCCATCGACTATTTCGGCTGAAGTGGTAGCTTCCAGGTGGCAGCAGTGACGCATTCTCGTGGACGCTTGATGAGCACGGCTGATAGCGGATGGCTAGGAGCCACTGGGGAACCGAAAAATGAGCCTAATAACGCTATCGCGTTAAAAACGAACGCCCCCCGGGGAGATTCGGACTAGCGACTCCCAGTGCAAAAAGCCGGCATTTTACCGCTCGTCTACTTCAACAGATAGCGCCTCTGTGCAAAATGCAATAGGCCTGTATACACCTACAAGGGTTGGAAACTAGGATGTCTTGTCTCTCCACTGCTCTTCATGATCTACATGGCGGGGTTAGAAAGGAAGCTAGAGGGCAGTACGCCGGCATTCGACTTATCATACAAGAAAAACGGGCAGGCGGTGGAACAATGGGTTCCAGGATTAATGTATGCCGACGACATACTGTTGATGACGGACAACCGGGTAGGTATGCAGGGCTTGATGGATACAGGAGGTAAAGAAGTGACGCACCTAGGGCTATCCTTTAGCAGAGAAAAATCTGGCGTCATGGTCTTTAACGCCGACACAGCACAATACAGTATCAGTGCAACGAGTAGAAATACCACGGGTAAAATAGTATAAATATTTGGGAGTATGGCTTAACGACGGCGAAGACACCACGAATGCGCATGAAGCTCACCTTAAGACGAAAGAAAGACAGAACGTAGCTGTAATGAAGCATAGAGCACTGTGAGGCTACAACAAATACGAGATGGTAAGGAGAGTCTGGAAAGGGGTCATTGTACCAGGACTGACTTTCGGAATTTCGGTTATCTGCATAAGACCAGGGATCCAAGCGTGCCTGGAGGTAAATCAGAGGGCAGTAGGCAGACTAGCCTTAGTGGCCCACAGCAAAACTACAAACGAAACTGTACAGGGGGATATGGGCTGGCCGTCCTTTGATTCAAAGAAGCGCAGCCAGATAAAGTTTGAGGAGGGACTTCGTGAAATGGAGGATGAAAAAATTAGCACTGGCTTAGCTCGGCTATGCCAGGATATACGTAGCGTGAGCTAAGGTTCAGCAATCCAGTCCAATCCAATCCAATCCAATCCAGTCCGGTCCAGTCCGGTCCAGTCCAGTCCAGTCCGGTCCAGTCCAGTCCTGTCCAGTCCTGTCCAGTCCAGTCCAGTCCAGTCCAGTCACTGCTCCTCGCGCATGCGCCGCACGACTCTGCAGGAGCCACGCGAAACGGCTATCAAGCGGCTCCGGCGCGTCGTCAGACTTGGCTACTGCGCAACGGAGGCGCACAGCTGGGCACGCGCCGGCGCCAGTGCGTCTGCCGCGGTTATGACGTCACTCCTCTGGAATGCGCAGACGGGCGAATGTGCTGATCCAATTCTATACACACCCGTACTCCAATTGGATTGGATTTCGAATCCAATCCAATCCAATCAAATCAAATCAAGTGCTCTTCGCGCTTGCTCAGCACCGCCCTTCAGGGTCCACGCGAAACTGCTCAACCTCGGCCAGTGTAGCTTACGCTACAAATTGGGCCGCGAGAGTGTTTAAGTACCTGCATGTGAGGAGCATGGACACGCGGTGGATACAGAGGACCAGACAGCTGACCAAGCCGTACGGAAAGTCGGTAGGGGAAAGTGGGGTATACACAACAGTTAAAAAGCAGGTACAGGCAGCAGAGACGACGAATTGTCCACGGGGAATGGAAACGGAAAAAATCCTGGAGACTTACAGAACAGAGAAACTAGAAATCAGGAAGGAAGGTTTCTATGACAACACGAGAGGCAGTACATTGCTCTTTGAAGCACGGGCGGGGTGTCTGAGAAGCCGGGAATACACGGGTATCTACAGGCAGCAAGATGAAACATGTGTATGCTGCGGCAGAGATCGGAAAAGCATGCATATTGTCAGGGACTGCACGGAGATACGACCACCGCAGGGCGACGGGAAAATGACGTTGGTGGAGGCTTTGGAATTTGGGGGTGAGAGGCAGCCTCAGCTTTTGTGTCATGGAGGTGACGAAGAGGCGGCTGGAATCGTGGTGGAGGAAAGGTAGTGAAACGATGGATACGCAGGGGGAGTAATCATACGGATGAGCATTTAGTAGAGCGGGGGGAGAAAAAAGGGGGGAGGGAGCGATGAGAGTTTAAACAGCGGTGGTGGGAGCTGAGTGGAGGCAAATCTATTACGTTAGCTAAGAGCAGGGCAAGTAAGTGAAATAAAACAGGCAAGTCGGTTGCTGACAGCCGACGTCCCGATTCAAAGGGAGAGCCACCAACAACAATAATAATAATAATAATAATAATAATAACAATAATAATAATAATATTAATAATAATAATAATAATAATAATAATAATAATAATAATAATAATAATACTAATAATAATAATAATCTGTTTATTGCCATTCACATGAGAAAATACATAGTGTTCGGGCCCGTCAAAGCCAAAGGGAGGCTTGAGGGACTGGGCCCGGCAATCGGTGAGTCAAACAATGGCCGAAGAAAAAAAAAAACAACAGAGACACAGACTAAGGAACATCAACGAACACTGTGAATGCTGCTTTTTAGCACTCTTTAAAAAAAAAAAACTTTAACGAAGGGATTGTAACAGTTTCTGCAGTTGTCGTCTTGAGGTCACAGTAAAAAAATCTTCAGATAATTGATTAAAACAAACAGGCACATATACATTTCTTGTTGCTTTACCGTATCTGGTAGAGCACCGGGGTACTGAAAAACGAAACTCGTTTCTTAACACTCTTGAAACATTGGGTTGAACCTTGAAATCACAGCTCCAGAAATGCTTGAGAATGACAGTCTCAAGAAACAAAGAATGAAACGACGGCAGTTTAACAGCTGTAAACAAATTATCAGAAACAGATACGGAAGAATTGTAAACGATACTTTTTAACATGTTCTTCAGTAGGCTATCAATTCGATCCTTCCAGTTGGAAGAACAATGTGCATAAACTGTGATACCATATCTAAGGACACTGTATGCCAGGGCATGCATAACCATTTTTTTCACCGGTAGTGGCACCAAAGATTTCATGTAAAACAGTGCGCACGCAGCCCCGCGCAGTCTACCGCAAACAAAAGCTAAGTGACTGTTCCACGATAAGTCACTGTCAAAATACACACCCAAGTATTTTATCGAATTTACGTAATCCAACGGAACACATTGACACTGGAACCAGTTCTGCTCATGCAAAAAAATTGGCACGTTTAGGTTTACCCTTTTCAACGGATTACGGAAGCATAACAGTTCAGTTTTTTTCATGTTAACTAACAAACCATTTTCCGCGAACCACTTCATTGACCTGCAAACATTGCTTTGCAATAAACATGCTGCTGTCGTGAATGACAAATGTGAAGTCAGTAAAACTGTGTCGTCTGCATATTGGAAAACGGAACATTTTGAGGTAACTGCAGGAAGTTCGTTCATATAAATATTAAATAATAACGGAGACAGTGTCGATCCTTGCGGAACACCAGCTTTTATGGGAAGTTTGCCGCTGAATATACCTGGACCATCGACAGAGACAACTTGAAAACGCTCACATAAAAAATTATGAATTATAGCATGGAACGGTCCACGAAAACCCACAAGATACAACTTTTGGAGCAGAATATTATGGTCTAGCGTGTCAAATGCCTTTGAAAGGTCAATAATAATAATAATAATAATAATAATAATAATAATAATAATAATAATAATAATAATAATAATAATAATCACTAATCATCATCAACATAATCGCGCAAATAAGATTATGTGATGTCATAGAGTTATAGCCGTTAAGTGGCTGGGGAGTCGCCACTGTTACTACGGTTTCTTTAATATCTCGATCATATGTTCGTGTCCCAAGATTGATCCCCGAGGGACACCGCTATCAATATAGTAAGTGGTGGGCTGATGTGTCAGGGGATTGAGCCGAATCGGGCGGCGCTGGAGGAAGTTCCGAATCCAGACTTGAGCCTTCTGACTAGGAAAGGAGAGAGCGAGTTCTTGTAAAATGCCCGGTTGAGTAACTCTGTCGAAGGCTTTATGGATATCTAGTGCGAGGACATAGTCAGGCAATTCCTTGCGCGGTCTCCTATTACAGACACGTCTAATCAGCCACAAGTAATCATGAGTGCCAATGTGAGGACGAAAACCTGTGAGTGCAGGATGAAACAACCATCGGTACGTTCTAGATGGTCAACGAGCCTATTATTGATAAGTCGTTCGATCAGTTTACAAATGACGGGAGTAAGTGCAATAGGGCGGAGGTGCTGGGGATTGCGAGAAGGCTTGCCGGGTTTGGGAATAGGGTAGATTATCGTGACGCTGAGAGAGTCAGGGTCCCGTAGCTGAGTCGACAATTGTAGAAGAACCTCCACGCCATGCGGGGGCAGATTGCGGAGGTCCTGCCACTTGATATGGTCATGCTCCGGCCGTGACTTTGGTCTTCCCTGCGGTATGGCGATCTGTAATTCTCTCATGTTAAAAGGGGAGTCAAGTTCTTCAAGTGAGTGTTCGATGTCGATGACAGGCAGAGCCAGGAGAGTGGAAGGATCATCGACAGCGGGCGGAAAAAATGTGTGGATAAGGATGTCTTCCACTTGTCGGGAGTCCATTTGAAGACAGATCTCGTCCACTATGGGGAGGCGGGTTTTCTCCCGACTATTCATGCCACGAAAAATGCGCCATAGTCGAGAAAGTCCGGTGTCGTGGCCAAGTTCCTAGGAGAAATTATGCCAATTCTCACTTAGAAGCGTAAGCTGATATTTCCGAATAACACGGTAATGTTTCAACTCCGTCGAATGATGGTGGCGGTTGCCTTGTGTTCTATAACCGTTGGTAAGGCGTTCAGCCTTGCGAAAAAGTTGTAACATATGCGTATCCAGACGCTCAACTTCAGCGGTACTGGTAATCGTTTCAGTAGCCAGCGAACTGGTCGTGGTCATGGACGTGACGAAATCATTCGTGGTTGGATGAGCGCCAACCCCGAATCGCTCGCGAAAGAAGTTCCAGTTTACGCGGTGTTATGTAGGGCTCGTTCTTAATTTTTTGCTGTTAATGTGAAGTAGAATGGGGTAGTGATCACTTCCTCAGGTGCTGCCCAATGTGCGTAGATAACTGCGGCACGCTGCTTGCGAACCCGTAAGCACTGTGATGGCGCCCTCACTAGTCGTTGCGGCTAGGGCAATAGCCACTTCCTCTGCGGTTTCCGCCTGTGGTTGTGCGGACGTTGAGGCAGGTCATTTCTTGACCTGTTGAATTTGTGACGGATACCGCGTGGGCTGATTGCTGAAGATAAGGAGACGCGTCAGTGTACCTTGTAGTAGGGTTTTGATGTTCATGACCCTGGCTCGTGTGATTCGGCGAAAAGTTTATTGTAAAATGGGTGCATGAGGCGTGGTAGTGGCGTTACCTTGATGTCCTGTCTAATTAGTAGGGGAATCCTAACCTCGTGGTCTTGTGTTGGTGGCGTCGCATAATTCAATCTTCTTGGGGTGGCTCGTCCTGTTGGCGTTAGCGTGAGACGTTGTATTTGACAGGTATGATGGACTTCCTCTATCTCTTCCCAGGTATTGCGCAATCCAGGTTGAAGTAATTTCTTTGTCGACGTCCTGGAGGGCAATCCTATGGCAGTCTTATAGGCTTGGGGGATAAAGATATTCAATCTTGCCTTCTCATTCTTTTTGAGATTCAAGTACGGTGCACCGTAGCCGATGGGCAAGGTGTCCGACTCTTGCAATCCAAAGCGTCGGTTTGATATGCGGTGTATTCGGTGAACAAATTGACTATGCGTCCTTTGTAGTGGAGCAATGATGTGGAGGCCGGATCCATTTTGGGGGATTGTAAGTCCCAAAATACCCTTGGAACTGGTTTGCCTGCTACGTTTAGTTCCGAATCCGGGATGCACCGCTTTCTTCGTTGAGCCGTCCCACCTCTGAGAGCAAGGAGTGCTGAATTTTCTGGTGCGCATTCGAGAGCTCCCACCCTCAGGTAAAGATGCGCCTCTTTGCATAGCCCCTTGCTGCTCACCTGTGGACCCTGTGGGGGTCCAGAGGGTGAGGTCATCTGCGTACAGTGCGTACCGAAGATGCGGGATGACTTCCGGAAGAGGGGGATGGTCCTTCATCGCTATGTTTAAGAGAAGCGGTGATATTACAGATCCTTGAGGGGCGTCCCTGGGTATTGTCCTGAATGTGGTCGAACGAAGTGACCGATTCCTATAGTTACTGTGTGTCTGTTAAGGAAGTCTGCGACATAGTCGTACATCCGTTCCCCACAGTTGATAGAAATTACTCCTTGAAGGATCGCTTGATGGCTTATGCTATCGAAGGTGCCTTTGATGACCGTGGTCACGATGCACCGCTTGTATATATTAGAAAGACATTCAATGATTTCTTACTTCAGCTGCACAAGAGCGTCTTGTGTGGACAAGTGGGGGCGGAATCTGTACGTAGTATTGGGGAAGTCTCCATTATCTTCAATGTAGAGGGTGAGATGATCATGAACCATATGTTCTAATACCTTCTCAACACAAGAAGGGAGGGAAATAGGTCGCAGATTAGCAGGGGTTAGCGGTTTTCCAGGTTTGGGCATCAATGTGATATCTGCATGCTTCCACTGAGCAGGGATATTGGCGGTTGTCCAATGTTCATTAATGAAGTCGAGAAGGGTCCCCAGCGCTGCGACATCCAGGTTTCGAAGTAACGTGTTTGGAATCGTGTCATTCCCAGGGGTAGTCTTTCTTGTTAAACCTTGTACCTATGCTTCAGTTTCCACTAGGGCGAAAGGGGCGTCAATTTCACGGTTGGGAGCACCGGTGTATGGCTGAAGAGGGGGCGGGGTTGTGCTAGTTACATCTTGCCATGGTTTCTTGATTTCCTCGAGGAGATTTCGTTCCGTGCCGTATTGGGTATGGATGAAACGTTTTAGTTTATGGGTTGTTGCTGATTTGCTTTCCTTAGTTCCCATTATGGATTGAAAGAGATGCCACGTGCGTCGGGGGCCGAGTGGGACTTGTAGCTTCGTGCAGAAATTAGACCAATTTTGTTGGCTAAGTTTACATGCGTAGTCTGCTGCTTCTTGCCTTAGTCGACCTATTCTGAGCTGTAATTTTCGGTTTGTTCTTCGATTTTCCCATCTTTTTCGTAGCACTCGTCGGGCCTCACAAAGGTACAGTAGGTGGACATCTACGACGGGACAATAATGGGTGAGCGACAGTTTTTTAGTTTGCTTTTTTGCAGCTTCGAACAGTTCTGTCCAATTTTCAATGTCATGAACGGGATTCGTTTGAGCTGTGTCTCGGAATTTTCGCCAATCGGTGACGCGGGCAGTTCCTATTCTTCGTGATTGGGTTTCGAAATGCGGAAGTTGCAGTTCAATGACGTAAAGGTCCCTGCCGAGTGTTTCTTCTAGGCATTCCCAGGTGATATCATGATATCTTTAATGCCGTATTTTAGCGCAAGGTCAGGGGAAGTGTCTCTGGAGACACTATTCCCAATTCTCGTACAAGTGTTGATTGCATTGCATAAACGAATATTGTTGTTCCGGACGGCGTCATGGAGTTGCTGACCCTTTTTGTTATCACGCTGGTAGGATCCGGTGGTGTGAAGGGCATTAAAATCCCCGACAATAATCAAGGCGTGTCCCTTCGCGCGTTGCTTCATGGTTGTAAAGACGCAATCAATTTCTCCGAGCAATGATGATGACTTGCCGTTAATGTTAAGAATAAACAGGCTAGTTTGCGTCTTTTCGTTCGGAATTAGCTTAGCAAATGTGTAGTCCATGGTAGTGGAAACGATGTGCGCCTGCGCTGTTTGACTTGCACGAACTAGGGTTGCCGTCTTCAAATTTGTATCTGCAGAGTACGCGTTGTATCGCACCAGTCCGTAAGAATCTTTAAAAAGTAGTTTCAAAGTTTCGTCATATGTAACGTACCCCTTCGGTGCGAGTCTGCATTTCAGAATATACTGTGTGTTTATATGGAATTCCCAATACATATTCGACTGATTGATGGACCGAATTAGTTTTTGCTGATGAAATATTACTAATACAGATGCACAAAAACAATGTTAAGGATTTCGCCGTAGGACGCCGTTAAAAAGGTGGGAAGGATTTTTTTTATTAAATTAAGCCCCGTAACGGAGTGAAAAGGCCTAAAACGTATTATCAACGCCCAGCCAAACTGCTCATCCTAGAGGCTTCAGATTTCGGAGGAACATTTCTACCATGGCGTCGATACTCTGTAATGCTGGATATTTAAAAATTACACACTCGAGATAGTGAAAAGGGCTAACGTATATTTTAATGGATTCCCTATTATGCCGAGGCCCGCGCAGATATCGAACTGTTTTCTTCTAGAATGGGTAACCCATTCTAATGTCTAAAAACAGCTTAACATGGTTGTGGGTAGCCAGCCCCTAATAGCACTAATTTTGATATTTTGGTACATTGCTTGTTTTCAGGGATTTCTCAATGAGTGTTCAGTCCCTTGATATATCCAATTTTTTTTTCCTTACAAAATTTTCGCGCACAAAAGCCACAATATACAATTTCAGAACTTCGTCCTAACAAACGCGTAAAAGGGTGGGCGGCACTTTCGAAATTACTCCCCTCAAGAAGGGAAAAAAACTCGCAAGATGTGATGTCAACACCCAGCTCAAAGTGCTGTACCTATAGACTTGAAATTTTGGCAATACATTCCTATTATGGTGAAGGAACTCAGTTAAGATCTATAGCTCGCGCGCCATGTGTAGGACAGCGCGCCGCTTTTTCTATAACCACACACGTGCCGTTGGAGCCCTTTTTAATCGTTATAACTTCAATTTGATGCTCTCGCGTTCGCATATCTCGCGCTTCCACCCCTCAAATTTTCCCCCTCTGCTTTCGTAAGTCACGTGATTAATGCTGTGGAGGTTTCTTCAATACAGTCTGTTGGGACAGTACGTGGTTTTTTCTGTAACACACCTCCAATTAGAGCCCATGTCATTCATTATAATTAAGCACCTCTATTTTCTCCATCTCGGACCCCTCACGCTCTTTTCCTCAATTCTCGCAGTTCACATTGTTAATTTAGTGGAGGTTTCTTCAATTCATTTCAGTTGTCCCGCGTTCGCATAGCTCGCGCGCCATCTGTTTGTACAGCGTGGAATTTTCTGTCCACACGCCCCTATTTATTTATTTATTTATTTATTTATTTATTTATAATATGGTTACCCTCAGGGCCCAAAGGGCGCTACATAGGGGAGTGGGTTACATGTTGTGTAACAGCAAAAGAAAAGCAGCAGTACAAACACAAGCTCAAAACAGCAACGTAAAGATAAGCAATCAGCACAACAGGTTGCTTACAGCAGATCGAAACGCAGTCTCATCTGTTATCGCAGAAACAGACGAAGGAAGGCGGTTCCAATTAACGCAAGTGCTGGGGGTTAAAAAATCATGGAAATGCTTTGTATGGCAGGATGGGAGGACAAGTTTGCGTGCCGAAATGTAAGGTAATGCGTGCCGAAATGTAAGTAGCTGTTGTTTCGTAATGGGACTTTTGTGATATATTCCATGAAAAAGACACAACCGAACTCATTTCTTCCGATGGTCGAGCAGTGGTAAAGAAATGCTTAATTTCATGGCCGTAACGCTTGATGTGCGTTGATAATTAGAAAGAATAAAGCGCGACGCACGATTTTGGACTTTCTCTATTTCTGCAATGAGTTATTCTTGACCGGGATCCCATACAGAAGCCGCATACTGTAATTTTGAACGAACGAGACATTTGTAAAGAAGAAACTTTAGGGAACTGGGAGCCATATAATTATTTCGCCGGACGTAGCCTAACATACGGTTAGCATTATTGACTACATAATCAATGTGAAGTTTCCACGACAGGTTAGGTGTTAAGTGTACACCAAGGTATTTATAAGATTGGACAGTTTCGAGAGGGACGTCGTTAAGAAAGTAGTTAGGTGCTGCAGAGTTAGTTCTAGAAACGCGCATGAATTTGCATTTATTAATATCAAAATTCATTTTCCACAACTTACACCATTCCATAACTTCGTTAATATCGGAATGTAAAGTGTTAATATCAGATGTACTAGTTATTTCCCGATAAATCACACAATCATCAGCATAAAGGCGGACTGATGAACCGATGTTACTTGGCAAGCCATTAATGTAGGTTAAAAAAAGTAAGGGCCCCAACACAGAGCCTTGGGGAACACCTGAGCGAACGGCAGGTAAAGGAGAATCGAAGTTATTTACAGTAACAATTTGTGAACGGTTAGTTAGGAAGCAGCGCAACCATGCAAACACGTTAGTATCCAAGTTAAGATTTTAAAGTTTAAGACATAATAGTTCATGTGACACAGTGTCGAAAGCCTTCACAAAATCAAGAAATGTGGAAAATATGCAGTCCGTAACCAACCCGCTATCTAGAACGGAGTGAAGATTATTAGTGAAACATAAAAGCTGCGTTTCACGAGAGAATAATTTTCTGTACCCCTGCTGTGAGTCACTGAAAAACGAATTGTCTTCCAAAAATTTGGCAACGCAAGAATAGATGACGTGTTCTATGAGTTTGCATGAAAGGGAAGTTAATAACACTGGGCGAAAATTGTGCGGAGAATGTCTATCCCCAGACTTGTGCAGGGGAACCACCCTCCGAATCTTCCAATCATCCGGAATACGACCAGTTCTAAGTGATTGCGTGAACAGTTTTGTCAAAAATATAGAACAATACAATTTTGTGTTAATAAGAAACTTGGAATTGATATTGTCTACTCCAGATGATGACGTAACTTTTTGTTTTTCAATTAAACGTAAAGTGCCAGAGATGTCGAAAATAATTAGTTTCATTGAAAGTACCTGAAGAGGTTGAAATTCCGGATAAACGGTAACAGTACATGTGGAGAACGTAGAAATGAAGACATCATTAAATACCGCAGCACACTCATCACCAGGAACCGTATCTCCATCTGGGGTTGTAAGAGTAATCGTTGAGTTATCGTTATTTTGGTTAAGGATATTTCAGATTATTTACTAACACACATGGTAGCGATGTATTGAAAAATGAATTCTGAGCCTCTTTCAGTGCAACATTGTACTGGGCGGTGGTTAACCTATATGCATGCCATTGTGATTCAGAATTCGATAATTTTGCGGATCGGAATAAACGTTTCTTTTTGTTTCACAATCTTTTCAATGATCGATTATACCATGGCACCTGCCTGCTACATGTACGTGATCGTTTTAATTGGTACGAAGTCCCTTAATAAAGAGGCTACCTTTCTTTTTAAAAAATTTCAATTCTCATTAACCGATCTGTAATCAAAGCTCAGTAAAAAGCTGTCGAGAAATGAAGCAAGCTCACGATTTATTCCGTCAAAATCTCCCCTTTTGTAGTCCCTGATTTGCTTTCGTTTGTTTGTGCGACGAAAAACAGGAAAATCTTCTGTAAAGTGCAGAATTGAATGGTCGCTACAACCAGGTAGGTAGGTAAGTGGAGAAATACTTTCAGGCACAGAAGTAAGTACAAGGTCAAAAACACTCGACGTTGTCAACGTAACACTTGTAGGCTGAGTAACGAGCTGAGAAAAGTTAAAATCACAACACAGGCTGAAAAAATTGACAGATTTATTCGAAAAGGGACTAGGTTGAGGAGGTACCATGAACCATACAATGCTTGGGTAATTAAAATCGTCTATTATAATTATGGGAACATTAGCAAAACGTACAATGATCTTGTTGACGGCATCATGAAGCCCATCGACGAAAGAAGGACAAGTCGAAGGTGGTCGATAACAAACCTCTACTCTATGTTTCTTGAAGGAAATGCCGATCTCCACCCCCAAACGATTTCTAATCACAAGCAACAGAAATTGGAGATGAGAAAAGGCTATCTGCGACAGCAATTATTACACCCCCTCCGCACCTTTCTCCCCTATCACGACGATAAACATTGAAGTTTTTTCTGCATTTGAAAAGTTCACTTTCATTTGAAAGAGAAGTGTCCGACTGACTGATTGACTCACTCACTGACTGATTCATCGTTCCAACCAAAACTGCTAGACCAAGAGATTTGAAATTTTGGGAGTACATTTGTGTCATGGGAGCTCACTGAGGCGGGATTTTTGGAAATTCCAATCCTAACCTAGGAGCAAGGGGCAATTATGTTTTCGTAAATTTGTGATCATCCCGCTCACTCGTTCGCATATCGAAGTGCTTTTGGATGATATCGGTAGCACGTAAGAATACCTAAAAAGTAATTTTACGGTTTCGCCCTAACCAACAGAATTGGGAGGATTTTGCATTTCGAAACAAAACGGGTGTTTTTAAAGATTGTTCAATAAATGTTTCACTGATTGATTTATCCAATTATTCTTTGGTAATAAATGTTACCCGTACAACTGGACAAAACCGATTATAAGAATTTCGCACTGCGACGCACGTAAAAGGACGAAAATAATTTTTTTCAAATGACATGCCTTACGAGCTGGAAAAGGCCTTACAGGTTGTGTAAACGCCAAGCAAAACTGCAAGTTCAAACGGCTTCAAATTTTATGAGCACATTGTGATTATGGTGCAGGAGCTCAATATTGCTGAAATTTTTAAGAGTTACACCAGGAAGAGAGTGAAAAGCGCCGAAAAATTTCTCAGACATTTATTTTTTTATCGCAGGCCAGCTCAGATATTGGACTGGGTTTTGTTGATATAGGTTTTGTTGCAGGTGTCTAACCACTGTTCGAATACATTTTTCAATAACACCAACCTGATAGCGAGAACAGGGATTTCAGGAAAAGTGTGTTTTCGAACACCACGGTGTTGTAAAAAAATTCAGCACGGCTTGCACCTAAAGCTACAAAATAAGGTTGCTTAAACTTCGAATTTTAAATCAATGTTACCGCAGTTAACCCTCGGATGAATTTCTGTATTTCAATTATATTTAGAACTAAGGCAGCAATCTTTGTTTATTGCTTCCTTTTTAGATGCGACGCTGAGAGGAGCACCTCTTGCCGGCGGCCCTGTCCTGCGTCCGTCGTCGTCGGCGTCCGCGTTCGCACAGCTGCGTCTCTCCTCCGCTCACCCCATCTCCTCTCTCCGATAGCGAACACTTTCTCCCAACATCTGCGGGTGCGTGGCGCAGCGCACTCTCACTCCGCCGGTGGGCGGCGCTGCGCGCGGCGCAAGCGTGCTGTGCGCATGTGGAGCGCCCTCTCTCTCCGCGGTCTCCTCTCCTTCGGGCGCGCTGCGCATATAAGCGGAGTGCCGCGCTCCGGCCGGTCTCTCAGTCGACGGGCGTCCGCGCTACGCTTGCTCTCTCTCTCTCTCTCTCTCTCTCTCTCTCTCTCTCTCTCTCTCTCTCTCTCTCTCTCTCTCTCTCTCTCTCATTACCCGACGATTGCTCACGCAATTCGAGTAATCAACCCAACGGAAACGCACAATGGAACCCCCTTCAGCGTCGCATCACACCAGGGTTCCCGCGAGGGGAGGTGGGCGTAATTTTTAATTGATGCCCCGCAAAAAGGCATTTTACGGGCCATAAGTATACATGTGGCGTGGCATATGTATACGCTGCAATAATAGTTTGATTTAGATCTCTGGTGCTCTTTAATGCAAGTAACAGAAGGTCACTCAGCAGCCTCAGTGAGACTCTCTGTCGTGTTTTACCCCTCGTTCACGATGCCAATTTGATTGATTGATTGATTGATTGATTGATTGTGGGGTTTAACGCGCCGACGCAACGCAGGCGATGAGGCGCGCCGTAGTGGAGGGCTCCGGATTAATTTTGACCACCTCGGGGTCTTTATCGTGCGCCGAAATCTCGTACACACGGGCGTTTTTGCTTTTCGCCTCCATCATAAAAGCGGCCGCCGCGGCCGGGAATCGAACCCGCGACCTTGTGCTCAGCAGCGCAACGCCTTAGCCACTGAGCCACCGCGGCGGGTACGATGCCAATTTCTACCGCAGTGTACGCTTACCCATGCCGAGACCGTCGACCGTAATTATCCTTTGAATCGCACATCTATTTGTGATTCCTCTATCCGTCGCAATGCACATATAAGCGTACCAAGGCTGGGTTGAGACTGTTGTCACCACTGTCGTAATATCTTTAAATAGCGACGTCATTTCACGCCTCAGCCAATCGAACTGCGTGAAATGCCGTTATTTTACGTCCATATAGCGTACGATATGAGTGTTACGTCGGTAGTCTGAACAAAGCCCGAGCTCTTGATCCGCAACAATGCCCTTCATGATATCAACATATCAAGTGCTCAATCGTAGTGGTACTATCCGCATTACCAACAGTGAACTACTGAGTGAACCCACGTTTGACAAGCGTAAAGTTTTTACAGCGTACGGAAATCGATCCACGTTCTTGCAGTGAGCTTGATTTGTTCAAGCCTCTGCTTTGTTTTTCCTTGGCCTTTTGCATCTCCAACAGGCACTCCAAATGCATAAACTCGCACAGATAAATTTCCCACTGACATTTTATGTGACGTTAACACGCCATACGCACGCGCAGGTGGTGTTTCAGTGTGGCGAATGTTTTTTCCCAATAAATGTTCTCGCGGTCGAATGACATCGCAACCGGCCCCAAAAGCTGAAAGGGGAAAAAAACACCGACGTCTATTAACAGTGCTCGAGCTCCTCCGCTAGGCCACAAGCTGTGCGCATGCAGCTGTGAAACCGCCGTGCTCAAACATACCACGCGACTCCGTGTACGAAGAATTGCGCTGGGAGCGGGGATCAAAACATGGCGCAGACTGCCGACTACGCCACCTTCTCGCTGCTAACGGGAGCCAGCCTGTGCGTGGGTTGGTACTTGTCGTTCCACCGCAAGGCCCTGCCCGGGGCCACCGCGGACGAAATATTCCTGGGCAGCAAGTCCATACGCATGTTTCCCCTGGCGATGTCGGTGCTCGCGACCATGGCGTCAGCGACCGGCGTGATCGGAACCCCGGCGCACATGTACGCGTACGGCTTCCACCTGGGCTGGATAACCGTATCCAATCTGATTCTCATTCCAATAGGGTTCTGCCTAGTGGTTCCAGTTCTGTATGAGCTGCAGGTCACGTCCGTGTTCCAGGTAAGCGAGCGCTTCACTTTTTTTCTTTCTTTCCTTCTACCACGTACCGCTAGTCACAGCTGATGATTCTGTCCAGTTTAGATCGGATTCATGCATTCACTAGACCGAACAAATGAGCAATGCATTCGCGAGGCAGTATTAACAACAAACCCTTCTGCCTTCGGGAAGTGGCAAGAAAAGTACCCTCCTTCATTAATCCACGTAATGGTCCACTGCGCAAATCAGAGTGGTCACTGGTAGTCGAGAGTTAGGTAACGTATGAAGTCTTAAATCGCATCATGGAACCCATGTATCGAGTGACCCCTAATTTGATTTGGGTAAAGAAAATACCGATTTGTGCGCCATGTACTCGGCAAGAGGTTCAACTAGCAGATGATGCACCGCGATATTGAGAATGTGTCATTGTTTCATTGACTATGAGTTTTAACGCGCCGACGCTACACAGGCGATGAGGCGCGCCGTAGTGGAGGGCTGCGGATTAATTTTGACCACCTGGGGACCTTTAACGTGCGCCGAAATGGTATTCAGAATATTACCGCGTCGCCTAATTAAAGGGACACTGAAGACAAAACCAAAGTTGGTCTGTATAGACAGACTGACGTCCCCAGAAAACGAATATACCATACTCTGCTGCAGTACCATTAAAATGTTCTCGTAAATAATGAAAAAATAAAGCTATCAGTCGCCCAGCAGAGATGGCGAAAACAGAAAAAATGGTCCCGGAAAAAAGGGTCCCAGTGACAATCTAGGAAAAAATGGACCCATGCTTTGGTCGCCATGTTTCCCTTCAAGTTACCCATATCTGAACTTAGTTGCGGTTTTGATTTTGTTCCTTTGGGTTTTAGCCAAAGGGTTGAGGAAGAGATGGGATGCTTTAATATTCATATATAGGCCAGAAGTGAACTCTTCTAGAGGATAATATCTAGCAAACTAAACTGGGTAGACGGACAAAATGGACGGACGGACGGATGGACGAACGGACGGTTTGATGGATGAATCGATGGACGATGTGTATACTGATGAATGAATGCATGGATGAATGCCAGTGCTGAGCATCGATTAAAAATTTTAATCCGAGTAATCGGGAGACAATTTTGAATAACTGATTGGTTGTTTTTTAGTTGGTGTGGATTACAAAAAGAATAAAAAGAATGTAAAAAAATTACGGAAAATGGCAAACGGTATACCGCCCAGCGTTTCCACAATAATGCTGAGTTCGCGAAAGTCTCACATGTAATCGTTATGATAGCGTGAATGGATATAATTGGTCGAACGAAATTTTGAAAAACTAAAAAAACAAAAATAATATCAACTAATAACGTAAAATGGCGAACCGTGTAACGCCCCGCACATCCCAAAAAATGCTGTTTTCGGAAAGTTCTACCTGTAATCGTTATCTAGGCATTTCCGTGCGGAAATTTCGGTGCGCAGATATTTTGGTGCATATACTTTTCGGGGGTTGCACGGACGTTTCGGTGCAAGACGTTTCGGTGCGGACATTTCGGTGCACGGGCTGTCCCAGGCAATCTTTTAACATTTCAGCTGTAATATCGTAATTTCGTCAGTTGATATGTTTTCACGTTCGAGAGTTTTGTTTGCGGCGCCGTTCGCGGAAACGAACGCTAAACCGAGTACAGGTTGCACTGCAGGTGGTTAAGCGACCTGCCTGAGCTTTTGATCCGTTCTTGCGCGTGGATGTTGGTATCGGTAAAGCGTGCGCGTTCCCGGTTTCGGACCTTATCGCCCGTAAAATGTCAGAGTGCCTACTTCAGGTGGTTTTCGGACCGACTCCCAACTTGTACGTACAATCGCTGAAATTTGAATAACTCGAAAACCGCTGGGCGCACAAAAAATTACGACCACTTGCCAAAAACACTCCAGGAAGGCCTACCTTGATTGTATTTTTTATGGTGAAAAAACGAAAATAGAGTCGTCGCACAACCATTTGGGTACAACCCCAGATGGCCTTTATGAATTTAATGTGATGCCGTTCGGCCTTTGTAATGCCCCGGCTACATTCGAACGCATAATGGACACTGTGCTTCGTGGCCTCAAATGGAAAACGTGTCTATGTTATCTAGACGACGTGGTAATCTTTTCGTCCACATTTTCGCAGCATCTCGAGCGCCTCCCTGGGGACAAGAACGTTTGGCACGCGATGTGTTATATTTCGTTCCTAATGCGGCACACGAATTATTGACGTCCACTAAGTGGTTGGCGGCGCCCAGGACACTTTTGTTTTGAAACGGCCTTTCTTTGTATTTGCTTTATCAAGGGGACACATACTCAAAGGCATTGCAGATGACGCCTTCCATCTGGTGATCTGTAAGGATTGCACTACTGTTGATGCCATCCTTAAGGAATGCCGGCAGTTTGAGGAGGCAAAATGTCGTCTCATTGCCTGCTCTTGTGAATCTATACAGTTACGCTATTCGAAACCGGCAGGCATGTGATCCAATAGGTTTATTTAAAAGCGCTCTCCCCGTTTCAGGAAGGACAGACAGACAGACAGACAGACAGACAGACAGACAGACAGACAGACAGACAGACAGACAGACAGACAGACAGACAGACAGACAGACAGACAGACAGACAGACAGACAGACAGACAGACAGACAGACAGACAGACAGACAGACAGACAGACAGACAGACAGACAGACAGACAGACAGACAGACAGACAGACAGACAGACAGACAGACAGACAGACAGACAGACAGACAGACAGACAGACAGACAGACAGACAGACAGACAGACAGACAGACAGACAGACAGACAGACAGACAGACAGACAGACAGACAGACAGACAGACAGACAGACAGACAGACGCACGTGAAAATCATTCATTCTTCCGAATGAAACATATATCAACGACTTCATAATCAGATGGGTATACTGTCATCCGCTCATATTAGTAATCATGGGTATAAACAGCTGCAACATAACGAACTATTTTTTCTAACCGCGGAGAGTCAGGTAGCGGCCACACAACGCTTGTGGCCAGAAAAAAATTTATTCCAAAGCAGAGACCCTTCGTTTCTTTTTGCTGTTTTTCTTGTTTCATTTATTGTTGCACGCAGCCCTGTGGTGTATAAAGAGTGTGTTTTCGATTGAATTTTCAGTCGTTAGAAGCGCCAGCCCGTGTTTTCTCTCTTATCTCCGTTTATGTGCGCTATTTGTGAAGATGCGTCAATTGTCACGAACGAGGGTCTGAGCGTATCGATGACTTCTTTTGTGTTAAGTTTCAGTCCTGCCTCTTTAAAAAACCTCAGCACTGCGGTAAGATCTGTCATGCTCTTCCCGAACACAATCATGCCATCGATATAGAACAGGACGCCACTACAGCCCTGCATAATTTTCCAAATCATACTTTGAAATGCAGGAGCATCAGCGCGTAAAAACCAATTTCGGTAGTAGATGTTAAAAATTAACGTTGTTTATTTACTTCCGTTCACCTTTTTTTTAACATTCATATAAACAACCCAAATACTTCAGGTGTTACCGCAGCTCTTTAAAATCACCTCACACTTCACCCAACGCTGCAAGACGCTGCTGCTTTAGTCCATTCCTATCTCTCCTTCCCCTCCCCTCCGCCGAACCAGCCCGAAAAGAAAAAAAAGAAAAGAAACGAGCTAGCTCAAGCGCGTGTTCAATCCCTTTTAATTATTTTCTTTATCAATCTCGCCTTCGTTTCATTGGTCGTCGGTTCTACTTAAAAACTAACCAACGATTGCACTTACAATGGCGTTACTAAAGAGGGGGGGGGGGGTCGGCTGAGCACAGCTGGCTACCAGCCCCATTGGTAGAGAGATGGGGGTGTCACTTGTGCTGCCTCATTGTGTGAACTGGACGTCCAAAACTTGACGACGACTGTCCCGACTCTCGTCAAACCAGTCTATTCAATTTTTCTCTACTTATAACGATGTGCAGCACGCACAGCTGTATACCAGTGAGGTGACCACAGTGGTGCATGAGTGCGCGAAAGTGACGCTGCGGCTCAGTGTGGGTGGTGCAGACATTACCGTGAGCAGGGTGAACGTGTGCCCTGGACAGCCTTGGGACGCATGCCTCCTGGATCGGCTGGTGTCCCTGTGCGCAGCCCGCCATCTCCTCTGTGGTGACTTCAACGCACACCACACTGCGTGGGGAGGGATGGACGCTCGCGGAGAGCATCTGTGGGACGCCATGCTGCGCCTCAACCTGTCTACGCTGAACACTGGTGAAGCACCTTCCGGCGTGGCAATTGCGCAGCCACCGTCATTGATTTCACCCTAGTGTCAGCCGGGGTTGATGCCACCTGGAGGAGGGAGCCCATTACGGGGGGCTCCGACCACTACCCGCTGCACATCGCACCACCCGACAGGACAGCCAAGCGAGCCGCACTGCACCACGTCACCCACTGGGACCGGTTCCGGCGCTGCCTTGCGTAGCAGGACCTGGGGGAAGGAGCCGGACTGCTCCGGGGCCTGGTTTGCTGCGCCAGGCAAGCCACGCAGATCTGCACAGTAGCCGAGGGGGCCACCACGCCGGACCTGAAGCTGCTGCAGCTGCGCGCGGTGCGCAACCGTGCGGAGAGGGAGGCCCAGCGCTCGTGGGAGCGGGCGGACTGGACGGGGTACCGGCGAGTGGATGCGGCTTGCCGCCGTCACGCCAACCGCCTGAGCCGGCAGCGCTGGGCCGAGCTATGCGTCAGCTCGGAGGCCGACCCACGCTGCCGCCGCCTCTGGGGCATCTTCAACGCCATCCTGAAGCCCCAGAGAAACCGCAACCCCCTGGCTGCCATGGCCATCCGCAAGCACGCCAGCTTTGCGGATTTGGCCGACCTCTTCGCTGCACACTTCCTGCCGCCACACCAGGCGGAACCAGGGCCCGCTGCTGCTGTTGCTGGGATGGCGGAGGTGCATCACCCCCTCAACAATGCCCCTATCACGGAGACTGAGCTTCGCAGTGCCCTCCGCAGCTGCAAGCGTAAGTCGGCGCCAGGAGCGGACGGCCTCACCTACAAGATGACGCGCAATCTGGATGAGGTGGGGTTCGGCTGGCTCCTGGCTGCCTATAACGTCATATGGGACACGGGCCGGCTGCCACCTGAATGGCTGCTAGCCATCTTGCGGCCCATCCCAAAGCCAGGAAAGGGCCTTGTGGCAGTCACGGCGTACCGGCCCATGGCCCTCACATCCTGCGGCTACAAGCTTCTCGAGCGGGTGGCGCTGCGGATGATGGAGGCCATCGCAGCAGAGGAAGAGGCCATCCCCGAGCAGCTAACGGGCTTCCAGAGGCACCGAGCAGCCACCGAATCTATCGCCGACGTCATGGCGGCCCTTGAACACCCCAGGGCCTCCGAGCAGGTGGCGGCCCTGGTGCTGCTGGACGTGAAGAACGCATTCGACAACCTGCAGCGTCATGCCACCTCCCTGGCCATGGAGGAGGCTAGCATTGTGGGCAAGCTGCAGGGCTTCGTCGAGGCGTTCCTGGCGGGCCGCACGGCGCAGGTGCAGGTGGGGGACGCCCTGTCAGCACCCCGGCCGGTGGACGTGGGCACCCCACAGGGCTCCATCATCAGCCCCTTCCTCTTCAACCTGGTGATGGCAGCCCTGCCAGGCTGCCTGCCCAGAGGAGTGGGCCACCGAGTGTCATTTCGGTGTACGCTGACGACATTGCCCTGTGGGTGCTGGGGCCAAAAGGTCAGGGCTGAGCCATTGTGCGGCAACTGCAGGTGGCCATGGATGCATTCCGGGCCAAGCTGGCCGGCGTCGGCCTACAGCTGTCGGCGCCAAAGACAGACGCCATGCTGGTGCATCCGGACGCCGCCGCCCGTGGAAGAACTCGGTGCCTGATCATCGATGGTGAGGAGCTCCAGTGGAGGACCAGGGTACGCTACCTGGGGCTCAACCTAGACCACCGGCTGAACTTCCGTGAGGCAGCCAAGGAACTCCGAGCCAGGGCGCAGCTGGCCACTACAACAGTGCACAAGATGGTGGCCCTGGGCAGTGGCTGCTCACAGCGGACGGCTCTCCGGCTGTACAGTGCCTCCGCTGTGCGTCTCCCCATGTATACGCTGGCGCTGGTGAGCCTGCGGAAGTTAACCTGGCGGCAGCTGGAAAGAGATCACCGCAAGGGGTTCCGCGCTTGCCTCGGCCTGCCCCACAGCTCGCCGTGCGAGAATACACTGGCCGAGGCGGGGGCGTGGGCCCTCGAGGTGCTGGCTGACCAGCGGGCGCTTGGCCAAATTGACCGGCTGCGGCGCACCGAGGGGGGCGGCCCGCTGTTGCAGCGACTAAGGGGTCACCACCGCTCACGCATGGGGCGCATGCTCGCGCTCTACTCAGAGGTGGTGGCCCCCGTGGATGCAGGACCTGATGACCCGGCTCCTGCTCTGGCAACTGACGTGAGGCTGGACATCCCAGGTCTGCTCAGCAAGAGGCGGACACCCCACTGGAGACAACTGCAGCTGGCACGGGGCATCGTCTGGGGGGACCTAGACAGTCACGCCCTCGTTTACACGGACGGCTCGCTGCGGCAGCAGCAGGGGTCGGCCGCAGCGGCCGCCGTGATGGGAGAGGCCACCCGGAAGGTGCGGCTGCCCTACGCCTCATCTTCGGCCACAGCCAACGTTTTTAGATTAGGTTTAGATTAGGTTTTCAGATTCGGCCACAGCCAACGTTTTAGACCTAATCTAAAAACGTTGGCCACAGCTCAGCTGGCGGGTGTTGGACTGGGCCTGGACCTGCTGCTGGAGATGGAGCCCTTGCCCGAGCATTGTGCCCTGCTGTGCGACTCCCGCGTGGCCTTGGCACGTCTCCGGGATGATGACTCACACTCCCTGTTGGTGCGGGGCATCCGGGAGAAAGCAGCGCAGCTGGCGGACCGAGGCACTCGGCTGTGCCTGCAGCGGGTCCCCGCCCACATTGGGCTGGATGGCAATGAGCCGGCGGACGAGCTGGCCGCCGGGGCACACGCGCTGCCTCCCTCGGTCATGGTGGCCGAGGCGGCAGCGGACGACGCCCGCCTGCTCATCCAACAACACCTCCGGACAAGGCATCCAGACCCGCGGCTGCGAGTCGGAGTGGGCCTGCCGCCTGTGCGGGCATCACGCCTGCCTCGTCGACTGCGCTCGGCCATCCTGCGCCTCCGTGTGGGGGACGCGTGGACGGCAGAGCGGAAACACCGACTGGGGCGGGTGGGCCAGCCCCGCCAGCACTCACTGCCGAGCGCCCGTGCAGTCCCTGCCGCGTGTACTCTACGAGTGCCCCAATTTTGCGGCAGGGTGGGCAGAGCTGCTGGCCGTGCTACGAGGAGTGCGGCCACTCGAGGAACTGCTTTGGCCCCAAGGCAGTGCCAGGGAGCGGGACAAAGTTCTCGAGGCCCTGGGTGCATACCTGGGTGCCTCGGGGCTCCACAGTGCACTCCGCTACAACAGCATGTAACTGCCCAGATTGTAGTGGAGTGCTGCTGCAGGCGTAGCTTTCCTGTGTGTGTGTGTGTGTGTGTGTGTGTGTGTGTGTGTGTGTGTGCGTGTGCGTGCGTGTGCGTGTGCGTGCGTGTGCGTGTGTGCGTGTGTGCGTGTGCGTGTGCGTGTGCGTGTGCGTGTGCGTGTGTGTGTGTGTGTGTGTGTGTGTGTGTGTGTGCGTGCGTGCGCGTGTGCGCGTGTGCGCGTGCGTGCATGCGTGCGTGCGGGCGTGCGTGCGTGCGTGTGTGCGTGCGTGCGTGCGTGCGCGCGCGTGTGCGCGTGTGCGCGCGTGCGCGCGCGTGCGCGCGCGTGTGCAGGTGTGTTTTCTGCCACCATTGGGTCATATACCTTGATGTATATTTATATGTCTAGTGTTTATATGTATTTGTCCTTTGCTCTTGTTTAACTCATCGTTTTTTCCGTTTTTTTTTTTCACCTATTCGTTTTATTTTCCTTCTGGATCTTGCCTATGTGTTTTATGTGATTGATGTAAGCCCTCTGCCCTATCACCTATTCCTATGTACTCTTTCCTCCCTATCCCTCCTCTCCTACACCAGCAGGCGTTCCGGTGGCCGCCCCTAGGGCGAGACAATTTACGCCTGCTGGTGGACCTTCCTTTCCTTCTATAGTTCAATAAATACATACATGGAAGAAAGCCAGGTATGTGCGGGGTATTTTGAAAAGTTAATTGCCGAACGGGTGATCCAATGGGAAGCAAGAGCGATTCCTGGAGATGTGGTGCCATCGGTACGACCGCGAAGCGCGGAAGGGTGTAGCCAGCAAGCTTGTTGCTCCATGGTGGCGACAGGCGCCAACGATACTGGTTATTGTGTCCCCAGCGGCTTTTCGGGTGGCATTTTGTTGCACATTAGAGAGGCCGTGTGAGCTCATTGTGAAAGCATAGCTTTTCTTGCTTCAATGCGGTGACGCTTCGGAGGCCTGTAACGTTTTCAGAGGAAACCGAAAATAATATCAATGAATAGGAAATCTCGGAATAGGAGATTGAAACCTAAAGACGGGGGTGGGGAAGTGGTGGGTGGAGGCTCAGGCAAAGAATTAAAATTAAATAAAAGTAGTCGTGCTAACATAAAACGAAGGTTGGTTTGCCCGAATACCGGAATGAGTGGCATTTGTCCGCGGGATCCGGACATTTCGGTGTAGGACATTTCGGTGCAGGACGTTTCCGTGCGGACATTTCGGTGCACGGACATTTCGGTGCACGGACTTTTAGTTGCACGGACATTTCAGTGCAGGAAGTCTCGATGCGGACCATTCGGTTCACGGAATGTCCCAGGAATTATTTTAACATTTTAACTAATATTTAAATTTCGTCCGATGATATGACTCAACCATTCAAGATTTATACGCCTCAAATTTTACTTTCGTTCAACTTTTTTTAGAATTTTATTATACCAGTGAACAGCCCCAATCCTTCGTGTTACTTAAGCTCTTTGATTTGAATTGATGCGTTTGCTTATAGCTCATTTTGAACCCCCCTCTGCCGACCCCTCAACCGGCACGAAAAAGTGAAAAGGAAAGAAACCAAACTGGCTTTTAATAAAAGCACGTGTGCATACGCATTTCGGGATTTTCTATATCACCCCAGTCGTCATTCCATTCGGTGTAGGTGTCAATTAATAATACTCAGCGATCGCACTTACAGTAGCATTGTTAAGGGGATTGGTCGTGGGGGGGGGGGGGGGGGGTGCGGGGGTGCTGGAAAACCAGACTTTTAGTTCGGGGGTGCCATTTGGGCTCCAGAAGGCTATAGACGACTGTTTGAGCTCTCGCCACACCAACCGATTAAAATTTTCTTTCTATTATAAAGGAAGAAGGCGAGGAGACGTCTGCATCCAACAATGTCCGAAGTGTTAATATACCGCCTTGAAGAGTTAACTGCCGGTTGGGCCACCGGGGCGAAGAAGGAGCTATTATTAGAGAGGGGCGCGGTCGGCATGGCTAAGGCCCTCAGGTATGACAGCGACGCGCCGAAGGGTGCAGCGAGCAAGCTTAACTTGGGTGGTAATCGTGTCTTCGGGGGCTTCTTCGATGGCTTTTTGTTGCGCACAAAAGAGATTGGGCAGCTCATGGTGCATGTGTAGCTAAGTACTGCCAGGCATCCGGCCACAGGATAGACTTCGTCGGGACGGCCATCGTCGAGAACGAAACAAAACTGCAGGAATAGGCTTTTACTTGAGTGGTGGCACATTCAGCGAACTTCACAAACCTTATTGCTACTATGGAACTCGTAACTTTTGTGTACACGCACGGGGTGTGCTCCATGGAGAGGGGCTTGGTGAGATACTTAACGCGTTGAAAGGCTATCAGACGCCCCAGCAGCCTGGCCCCAGTCACCCGTGAGAAAGAAAGCTGGTTGTGAAACGTGGGCTCATCGTTTATTGCATCATTGTTTGCAGTGTAATTATAGCTTTTCATTTGTAATTTCCCAACAAGACAGATGGTAGCCAAATATTTACCTTCCTTGTATGTTGTGCGGGCCCTACTTATAATGAATTTGACTAACCCATTTACCCATTGGCTCCGCCGAATGACGATCATACTAATTTGCAACATCCCAAGCACGTGTGCATACGCACTTTTACACATATTCTAAGGCCATAATCGGGCGGCGCAAAATAAGAAAAAAAAAAGAACTGACATAGCTTGCAAAACTACGACCCTTTCCTTCTCGTTTTCTGTGCTTATGGTTAAGGCAAGCGTCATCGCGCTTTTGCCTGAACACGGGAGTGACTGGTATTTGTACGCACTATTCATTCACGCTTTAGCAAGACTTAAGAGAGATGGAAGCTGCAGCTGTCTCCAAAAAGGCCCATTTTTCTTCCACGAGGATATTCTAGACTCCGTAAGAAAAAGCTGCAGACAACAGTATTTGCAAGTTTATTTTAGCTTCACAGCGCTGCCGGCAAGGAACGCCTCATATTTTCTGCATTTCCGGGGCAACAGAATGTTTGTAAAGTTGCTTTATTGCGATAGTGGGAGTGTGACTTTTATTTAGAGAAAATTACTTGCAAAATACATCGTAAACATCGGCTGATTTCCTTGGCTGATGTGCATGCGGCAGAAAAGAGCGAATGTGCATTATAAAGTGTTGTAGTAAATAGAAGGGTCTGCAAAAGGATTTAATTAGTTGGCTGCGTAATAGGTGTTTCCCGAACAAGGTATAAACAGAAATATTGAAATGCTCAATTTATTCAAATGACTGGGGCAAATAAAAATGGCATCAATGTAAATATGCAAGCACTGCAGTAGATTATTGGGGTGTATCACGATTGCCCCGCGCGCACAAGCACCGTCGCAAAAGCCCCGGGACGTTAGCCCCGCGTCGTAATCCCTGCCCCGACGCCCCGACGCCAGTTACCCCGAACCATTCTCCCAGGACGATATTATGGCGCGTCATTTTCCTCTCAGTTCCTAACTTTTTAAAATTACAGTGAAGTAAGGTTTGACGACCTGCTCAAGAAAATGACTGCGTCTGCCACTTTTCCCGAGTAGCACAGGGACGTTATGCCTTCTTCCTTTAGCTACGTGATGGTGATGACCGCTAAATAAATCGAGTGTAAACCGCTAAATTCAAGTGTAAATAAATCGGCGTGTTTTAAGAAACGACTTCGTATGGGTCAACGTTATTGAATTATTGATAATTAGGAAGCATGAACTAACAGAGGACAAAACATTCACCTCGGCCGGGCAAGAGCCTCGTCGAGTGAACACGATATTCAGCACCAAATTAATTCCGTTGCTATGCTGGTTATTTAGACCCAATAGAGCAGGATGCGCTCATCATACGTGACTACAAGTATGTCATGCCAACATGTATGACATCGTTATTAAATTGATATTTTCAAGACAGAAACTCGGAGGACGAAATCATTTACCACCAGACAAGCCAGCTGTTTCGGTCAAAGTTTTAAAGCAAAGCTTTATACCTCTACCCCCCAAGGGTTCTTTCGCGACCGTTAGTGTCAGCAGAAAACTCCCGCGAACAAATAAAAGAATTTGCTGGCACCGCCAGAAATCGAACCTGGAATTAATAGCGTAACAAAGCGAGAGCTCGTTGTCTTACCGATTTAGCTACGAGCCCACTTTTTTTCTTTATTATTTAGCTACGAGCCCACGCGGACACGGGGAAGACAGGTGGCGGGCTCACCAAGCACATCTAGAGGTTTACCCCTTGCATTCTTTCTGAATGCCACGTGATAGCGTAATTCGACGTCACGCGACGTTCTGCGCTCCATCCCCGGCACGTCTAGCGGCCCTGTGCGCGCCTTGCGCGTGTGCAAGGAGTTACAAAAATTAAAGGAAGCTCACACCAACGCATGGCATCTCACTTCTAGTACGTCAATGTGCTAGCCTGTGGCCTCCAGTGTTCACGTAAAAAATCATAGCTCCTTGTCGTCCGCCCTCACGCCAAACGACACATCAAGAAACACATTCAACTACTCCTTGATGGCCAGGCCACCACTCCAAGCCCCAGCATCACGATCCTGGACTTACATCTCCAGGACAACACCAAGAGTGACCTGTCGTTGCAGCGCCTCAAACACAGGAGCAATCAAATCATACACATGAACAGGCGAGTTGCCACCAAGAAGCGAGGCCTCAAGAATTCTGATACCTTTCGATTAATTCAAGCTTCGGCCTTTCAAGAATCCCTTGCGTCAATCCACTGTCTTCTTCTCGGCAAGAAGTACATAAAGGTGATTTATATAATAATTAGAAAGGCGGTAGAGCAAGCCATTGGTCTTCCCATGAGTGCGTCCACAGAGAGGCTGCTTAGCACGGCGCTCCCCAACACGGTGGAAGAGCTGATAGAGGGCAACCTTTCTAACCAGAAGCTTCGAATGAGTACAACTGCGGTGGGTTGCCGCATCCTTCACCATATTGTCTGGGCAGCACAGAATGTCACTCCGCTTGATGTACTCCCGGTCTCTTGGCGACAAGAACTAAAGATGCTCCCTTTGCTTAGAAATACGAACTCCTCACACGACGAGGGTCGCCGACAAGCACGGTCTCAAGCGCTCAACACCAGCCTCGGTGGAGATCATGCAGTTATCTACACTGACGCCTCCCAACATCGAGGGCAGCAGTACGCCATCATCATGGCTACCTCCAGAACCAACCTCCTTGCGTGTGCCTCACTCAAGACCCAAGACATGATGGCTGCAGAAGAGGCAGCCATCGCCTTGGCTCTCACTCAACCAGAGGTTCGGAAGGTAGTAACCGATTCCTAACAAGCCTGCCAGAATTACAATTCGGGATGGGTGACCCGACGTGCACTGCGTGTGCTAAAAAAACCACTCCCCAAACGGTTCAATTCAGCTCGTTTAGACACTCGCTCACGCGTCCATGGAGGGCAACGAATACGCCCACCAACAAGCCTGCGCTCTTACCCCCCGTGCTATGGAGCTGCACGAGGACAGTCACCCGCTTGTCTCGTTCAGGGACATAACCCAGCATTATCGCCTTCAGAGACAGACCCTACCTTAGCATTACCCTGACCTTTCCACAGAAAAACAAACTCCCCTACGGCACATACAATCCGGCTCCTTCCCACACCCGACGTGTCTTCACATAATGCCCCCGAGTCGCTACGACGCTGAATGTAAATATTGCTCAGAAGTGGGAACACTCCGCCGCATAATCGGGGTGTGCTACTTTACCCCTGAGCACCCTCCTCTCTTTCCGTTAACTACCTATCAAAAGAAATGGGAGATGCTGCGGTCCACCCCCTGTCTGCCTACCCAGCTTTAGTTGGTGAACAGAGCACAGGCTGCGCGGACTGCACATGGGCTCCAGTGAAGAAAGAACCGCTCCCCTGGGCCGCACTCTGGGCCGTTCAGAAATCTGAATAGAAGTATTTCCTCCTCCTCCTTCTCCTTCTCGTCCTCCTCCACCGTCTCGGCCGCCAATCTCGTCGTCTCCGTCAGAGATGGAGAACTGAGATCGTCTAACACCGGGTTTGAGCTTCCTTTAGTTTTATAAAAAAACGTTTCCACTCATGTGCTAACCAATACAATTCATTGATTTGATTGATTTTAGGGTTTAACGCGCCGACGCAACGCAGGCGATGAGGCGCGCCGTAGTGGAGGGCTCCGGATTAATTTTGACCACCTGGGGATCTTTAACGTGCGCCGAAATCTCGTACACACGGGGGTTTTTGCTTTTCGCCTCCATCATAAAAGCGGCCGCCGCGGCCGGGAATCGAACCCGCGACCTCGTGCTCAGCAGCGAAACGCCTTAGCCACTGAGCCACCGGGGCGGGTACCAATACAATTCAACCAGCCACCGCTCATGTATCATCATTGATTTAACCTTACCAGGAATATCTCTTTGAAGTAATAACGGGTGTGGTTAAGTGCATTTCACTTATCTCTGGTTTCACTATTTGTAGAGCGATGCGACTAATTTAAGGGACGTCGCATGGGCAATCGTTGTGGGTGCCGTTTACAGCTTTGCTTTCCAACCACATTCACAGGGTGGATTGGCGCAATTGTTTGTGTCGGTAGTTTTCTTCTCCGGTCTTTACATCTCCTTTTATATGCCAAACAGAAAAATTACAAAGAAAAACAAAATATACGTAGAATAGCGTGGGCTTAGATTATAGCTACGGCGCTTATTAAAGAGCGGGTCTTTCGGCGCGGGGCAATCGGCACGGGGCAAATGAGACGCGGAAAATGTGTCGGGGCTTATGAGCACGGGGGTTTCGAAAAGGGGCAAAAGCCGCGGGGCTTCCTACGCGGGGCAAATGAGACGGCGCTTTTGAAGTTGTGGGCAAGTTACGCGGAAATATAAAATGACTGTTCAAAACAAGTAAGCACCAGATAATTCGTTTGTCGGAAAGATTGCGCACCGAAACGTCCATGCATCCAAATGTCCGTACACCGAAATGTCCGTGCACCGAAATGTCCTAGACCCGAGCGTAGAGGAAGGTGAGGGGGAGATAGCGTTTACCGCCATCGTACTTTGAACCCACATCTAAATTATCGCAGCTAAGGGAAGAAGGACTAACGCCCCAGTGCTACTTCGGGAAAGCGACAGACCCAACCATCTTCTTTATAGTCACTGGAAAGAAAATGACGCGCCCTAATATCGCCCTGGGAGCATGGGTCGGGGAAACTGGCATCGGGGCAAATGGCACGCGGGGATTATGGCACGGGGATACTGCACACCGGGTAAATGAGACACGGGTCTAGCGTCGCGGGGTTTTTGCGACGTGGAGTCTGCGCGCGGGGCAACCGTGATACACCCGAAGAACATCCTGCTCAATAGTGCAATAAATGTTTGTCTCTATCTCTCTATTTCTCTTACTACCCTGGCTTTGGGACCATTTTTTCCAGGACCAATTTTTCCTGGACCATTTTTTCCGGGACCATTTTTTCCTACCTTGGATGTGGGACTATTTTTTCCGGAACCAATTTTTCTGGTGCCATTTTTTCCGGGACCATTTATTCCGGACCCTTTTTTCCCGTACCATTTTTTCCTACACCCGCTAAGAGTCACGTGAAGAACAACAGAAGAAGTGCGCACACAAGACATTCGCGAGCTGCGCGGCGCACGTGAAGTCTGCTGTGGTTATTTCAGGTTCAGCGTAGTAACATGCCGATTACCTCCAACTGCAAGGCTGCACTACGAAGCCCATCTGTCGAGCCGTAAATTTGAATGGCTTTGTCGAGTTTTCGGATGAAAGAGCACACGCACGCCTGCATAGTAATAGCGCGGAAATGCACAGGTACAGCGGAGATTAAAAGAAATACGAACAACGGAGCACACAGCCTCCAACGCATGCCGCACCATCTGACTGCACAGTCAGTTAGAGAGCGTTTGAGAGAGTGGCCTACAGTTAGGAGAATGGCTTGATAAAGAGGCGCCGGTAATTTATTTCGAGGTCCCTTTCTATATATGCTCTGTTGGCCCTGAGCATCCTGTTATCTACTAAATTCGGGAACCAAACGCGCAGCAGGCTGATTGCAGCTAGCATGATGCCGTTCAACGATCATCCCGCTCAGTGGCGACGCAGCGTGACAAGGCGCCTCAAAATAAACGACCGGGGTCGCTTCTTGATCAAGCATTTTCCATAAATGTAGGCCACACTCTCCGACGCTCTCGAAGAAGTGCGCATGCGCGTAGTTTACCGACTTTGCAGCCAGACGGTGCAGCATGCGTCGGAGGCTGTGCGCTCCGTTGTTCGTATTTCTTTTAATCTCCCCTGTACTGCCATTCGCTCGTTTTCACACTAGGCATTGGACGCCGTTACATGTGAAACTAACACATGGCGCCACGTATCCAGGCATGCGACTAAACCGACTAAACCCAGACTATCCATAACGAAAACTCAAAACGTAAGAGCGCCTGACGTCGTTCTCGCTTCGGTTGCGCTGTCCGCCAGATGTTTGTTAGGTGAAGCAAAAGGCCTCGCGGCACGTTCACACTGTTAAACAACCAACGCACGTCCCATGGGACACCAAGGTTAGCGCACTCAAAGGGGCAGCCTGCAGACGTGTCGGGCGGCCAAGTTATTTTGTCGCAGTGTTGTACGGAACGGCGTTCCAAGGAACGGCGTTCCTGGAACTAGTTTCTTTTTGGAGGAACGGAGGAACGCCACCGTTCCATTAATGGTCGGTGGAACTGTAACGGTAACTCGTTAGGTTTCTGAAGAAACGGCAGGAACGGCGTTCCTTCTGCAAACGTTACATCGTCAGGAATTGGCTGTTTTTGACGCCAAGTCTCGAGTACAAAAATCCAAAAGTCGCTACTGTGTTTCTCTTCCTGTAAGCTGGCCAATTTGCCCGCCCTTCAGCGGAACGTGCTTCCTCGAAGGTCAAAGACAGAAGAATAACCAACCAGGCAGCGGGCCGCAGCTTGTGCTTGATTTCATGCCGGTTGAGCTTACGCGGCGTTCGACGGGCGAATAGCACAGCCGCAAAAATTCTTTTCAACTTTCATCGTTTGTCCGGGGCGGCCAGGATGCGCGTCTGGCCGAGAGAATTGTTCTCTGCCGGGGAAAGGTTTCTAAGTCCGAGCGGCGCTGTAGGTACTACCAGAGTCCTTCTGGTACTACCTTGTGAAACCAGCGTACATTGTCAAGGGTAATTACGCATTAGTGCGTGCTAGGCGCGGGTGCGTTGTTGTTGAGGGAGTTGCTCTCGCTGTGAGGTCATTCGAAGGGTCACCGGGATTGCAGGGTCAACGGGTCACCGGGAGTTGTTCGGGATTGCAGGTTTGGACCCCTCAAAGGAAAGCGCGAGCTCGTCGTGGCCAGTTGCTTAATCCCAAGGTTTAGCTCTCGTGGATCCCAAACAGTTCTATGCGAGACAAGGCGACCAACGACATAACGACAGAGCTGGGTGCGGTGACCGAGCCATCCAGCGCAGATTTTGTCACCTCGTCCGCCCCCGAGGATTTCTTTTCCTTTGGGCAACAAACTGTTTTGTCTGTGAAGGAGAGTTTGACATCCACCTAAATGCAGCCATACGGCTACAAGCTGTATAGCTTTCTTTTGTAGCCGTATGGCTGCATTTAGGTGGATGTCAAACTTTCCTTCACAGAAACTTACTCCACCTTGGGTATTTCCCCTAAATCTGGTCGATTAAACTGTTTTGTCGTTTGCCCCGAGAGCGCGGCTAGTGGCTCCTGCGGCCGCGATGATTTTCTTGGTAGGTTTTAGTTTTCATGCTGGACTCCACCGCTGTCTCACTCGTGGCCTCCGCTTGCGTCACGCGAAACGCCATGAAATCGCGCGAGGAATGAAATGCGTTTCTCAATTGGTAATTTCTCGGCAATTAAAGCATCTTTCGCAGCAACATAAACGCTACGGTGCAGTTGAACATTCGTCTGAACCCAAATTGCGTTGCATTCAGTGTCCCTTTAGGACTGTTAAAATAACGGTCTGTTTTTTATTCATAAAAGAAGGGTCATGATGTAAGAAAATACAAGATTTTTTACCTTTCAAAAAACACGAGACGCCGACCAGTCAAAAAATCGTTCTTGACGTTTCGGCTTCCAGCACGGAAGCCTTGTTCACAATGAATACATCACCAGAAATGGATCGTTTAAATGGGGTTGAGTAATCGATGTAAGGAACGCGCGTAGATTGGATTTAGATTTCCGTCGTTACGATTAACCATGTTAGATGTCGTCTGAATGATTAGTGATTCCAGATGCAGGCGTGAAGTTGCCGATTTTTCTGTTGCGACGATTCTTGCACCGTCCCAGTCAATCTTGTGGTCATTCGTGACGGCGTGCTCTGCTAAAGCGTTGTTGCGAACGCTCTTATTCTTTACGTCACGAGCGTGTTGCTGTAATCGTTTCTTGTAGTTTCCTGATTCCCCGATGTAAACATCGTCGCAGTCTGCGCACGGGATTTCATACACAACTCCGGGGAAGCGTTCCTTGGGCAAGCTGTCCTTCACTTTTACCAGCTGGTGACGCATCTTTCTTGCCGGAACGTGTGCCACCTGTACGTCATACTCCCGTAAGACACGTGCGAGACATTCGCTTGTTCCAGGAATATACGGCACAGAAGCCCGTTTCTTGAGGGGAGGAGGCACGTCCGGTTGTCCCCTACGTGACAGCTGACGTTCCGTTGCATTGATAAAGCGCCTAGGGTATCCGCAGCTTGCGAGGTCATCCCGTACCTTTTTCTTGTCCACAGCCACATCCTCGGGCCTTGAGACGTTCGGCCCGCAGTAGTAACGTGCTAACAACGGCTTGCTTGTGGGCGGCCGGGTGCACAGAGCCGAAACTCAGGTATCGACCTGTGTTAGTATCTTTCCGGTACACGCTGAAGCTTAGCCTCTGGCCCTGCCGAGAAACAAGGGCGCCGAGGAAAGGAAGTTTTCCATCCACCTCCTCTTCCAAAGTGAACTGAATGGCTCTTTCCAAGCTGTTCAGGTGATCCAGGAACTTGCTCACCTCATCTTTTTGGCTGGGACGGTGCAAGAATCGTCGCAACAGAAAAATCGGCAACTTCACGCCTGCATCTGGAATCACTAATCATTCAGACCACATCTAACACGGTTAATCGTAACGACGGAAATCTAAATCCAATCTACGCGCGTTCCTTACATCGATTACTCAACCCCATTTAAACGATCCTTTTCTGGTGATGTATTCATTGTGAACAAGGCTTCCGTGCTGGAAGCCGAAACGTCAAGAACGATTTTTTGACTGGTCGGCGCCTCGTGTTTCTTGAAATGTATTCTCCCGGCCAGACGGGATTCCGTCACTGTCTCGACTTCAAGATTTTTTACCCAGCTGCGGTATTGAGTATGTTTCGCCGGTAGACGTCGCCCCGATAGATAATTACCTAAAGCCTCCTGTTTCTAATATTTCGGCAAATAGGCGCGGTGAGCGCTGCGTTGACTCGCGACACGCCACTGCAACGTCAGAGCTGGACCTTCCGCGTGGCCAATCCCGCTCTTTCCTTCATATTTCGACGAGGCGGATGGGCGTGCGCACAGGTGGGGGCTTTGCTCAGGACCTGTAGAAGTGCGCACGCAGGTATGAAGAAACTTCACAGCGAATAATAAAGGTACACGAAATGTAAGCGCGATTCTGCAGGAACTCGTCAACAATTTCGATTTGGTTAAACGCGTACATCGCAAGAGTTCAATTCGCTCGACAATAAACTCGGGCTTTTTTGCTTTTTGGTTTTTATAACGTACATCTGCTGATATAAAGGGTTTAACTTCTACAAGTTGAGCAGTGTTAAGTGCAGGAATACTGATTCCTGCACTTATCAGCGTTTCTTTATCTTCTGCTATCATTTCTTGTGTCCAGTATAAGGAAGACCATTTTTATAACGTTTCTATCGGGTTCTCTTTAAACTTTTTCGGAAAAGAAATGCATCAGCAATCGAAACTGCCAATAGCAAGGCGCTCACAAAAGATTAAGTAACGTATTTTTGGTATAGTTAACGAAGACTATCTGGACAGCATTAGCTGGTAGCCTTTAATTTTCTGCAGCAGTAGCTGGTGTGACTATGTGGTCAGTGGGTGGCATAAAAAAACAATGAAAAGGCATTATTGCGTAATTTTAATGCGTAGCGTTAAGGGCTTCGTGGAGCAGAAAAGCAGGAGTCGCCGTAGGCGTCCACCGGGAACAAAAAAATCTCGCAGCGCAACTGGCGACGCCCACTGAAACCCATGGGATCGTAAGGAGCTACCCGAACAGATAGCGTGCGAGCAGGTGTAGCGTCCGTGCGGCAGCCGGCGCGAGATGCAGCATGCAGCATTTCACGCAGGCACATACCTCGGCAAAGTTGGCGCGGCTCACTCAAACTCACTCACAATTTTTTTTTTTCGAATCAC